>NC_089650.1:3330000-4590625 GCF_037042795.1 Molothrus aeneus | reverse complement strand
TGGACAGTTGTGGTACCTTCAAGAAGAACAAGCTGACCACATTTCTCTCCAACTTGTTATTTTCTCTTAAGTGGTATTAAACACTCAGAGGTTTTATTTAAATACTGTCAGATGAGGACAGTAAAAAGTCTAGTCCTCAAACTCAGCCTGTGAAGATTTTAAAGCCTCCAGTTATTATTTGTTTACCCTGCATTCTAGCAGCTGTTAATGATACTTTAATGAAGCTTTAGATTTCATATTTTCTAGGTTCTGTGCTGCCTTAGTGTGTGACTCTGAACTTCACACAAAGTGCTCGCAAGTTCTCTTCACAGTTTAATCAGACAAAACAATCCTTTTCCAGCCTGAGAACCAAGGACACTGTTGCAGCTTTGGGCCCAACAGTGTGAACAATGGTGAAGTGAGGAAAGCAATTTGATTCACAACCTGAAGCTGCAATTGGACAATTAACCCATATATGGAAATGGACCAAAACTTATAAAAGTGTGAAAAATCATGACCAGTCATCCATCTTGGGTGGAGCCACAGCAAGGCTCTTGTACTGCCCAAGGCTTTGAAGGCTTTTTAAATAAATCCCTCCTTTATTCCCTTTAACTCTGTCCAGTTTCTGTTCCAGGCAGCCTCTCCAGGCACCACTACAATATTGTATTAACGCCTATAAGTTTGTCTGCTCTGCTGCCGCCATGACCCGGCCATAGGAAAGCCCCGAAGCTCCAACAGCTTGAGAGATGATGTCTGGGGAACAGAAGTCACCCTCTTCCCTAACTCACCAAACAGCTTGTAAGTGGCAGAAGATCTCCCAGGCCAGGAGGAGCCTGGTGAGCAGAGGGCCGTTCCCTTACCGTCCTCGATGTCGTAGGCGTAGGAGGACAGGCGCAGGGTGGTGGCGCAGTACTCGCACTTGAAGCAGCTGCGGTGGAAGAACTTGCCCTCGGCACTCAGCCGCTCCATCACGTAGACCCGCTTGCGGCAGAAGTAGCACACGTCGCTGCCTCCCAGGTTCTGGGGGAACTCCTTCTTGAGCGAGCCCTGGACACAAACAGGGATGGCTGAATTTGTGTGTGTCCAGCCTCATCGAGATCACACACCCAGATCATGTTTTATCTCTTCATTTATGTGGATACGGGAGCACTTGGATGCTGCTGCAGTTCTTGGACACAACTCACGTTGGTTTTAACCAGGACACCAAAAACTAACCTTGTTGTCCAGGAAAAAGGCTCCTAGGATGCCATGCCTACATATATCAGGAGCAAAATAAGTTCTGGGTAGATGAGTGGACACCAGTATTATTAATGATGACCCTGAAATCAGTGACTTAAGGAGGCATATGAAGAAAGGCAAAACCATTAGAACACCCTCAAACAGCAATTCTTCGACCTACATTACCAAAACCAGTGTCTCCTCCAGAAAGCAGCAGTGCAGAAGTGTTATGAACAGTTTGCTCAAGTCATTACACCCAGTCTATGGACGCTGGCATTAGGTTAAAATATTTGGCAAAGGAAACAAGGACAGGAGTGAGGGTGGATGGAGAAAGGGAAACAAAAATGTCTCACAAAACTATGACAGATTCCATCAGTGGTGTAACAAAACTCACAAAACTGGTGGACACTCACAAAACTTGAGATCTACACAACATCTAAGCACAAACACACTTCATCTCTGGCACATTGTCTTACCAGTTCCTTCTTGTCTAGAAGGGTTTTGGGTTGCTCTTTCCTTTGAAGCTGATTGGCTATCTGCTCAGCCAATGAGCTCACTCCGCCTGTGTACATCTTTATGTACTTCTACCAGATGGGTTGAATAAAACAAGAGTGATGTGAGAAAAGAAAAAAAGAATCAAATTAAAAAAAAAAAAACTAGAATGATGAGAGGTTAGGGGGTGAAAAGGTGCAGAGAGGTCAAATCATGCCAAGACAGTGGACAAATAAAGTGACAAGTAGTAATAGCAAAGCCAGTGTCATCAGAAATCACCAGTACAGTCCAGGATCACCTGTAGGAACAGACAGGAAGGCTTGTATTTTGCATTTTTTAAGTGTTCCAGAAATACTATGATGATGAAGGAAGCAGATCCTTTTTTCATCTGTGGGATATTTTGTCCCTGAAAACTTGAGTATAGACACTTGTAAAAGATGAGGCTAAATATAGGTTAGCTTTTAGGTTCCAGGTAAAAGTGACATCAGAAACAAAGATCTTTTAGAAGGCATATTACCAAGTCTAATGCAACATGTTGATTTACAACAGTATATTTGTGTACTTTGCACCTGGAAAGAATTAATTTACAGAACATTCACAGAGCATGGAGAAGTCCTTAACTAAAAAACTCACAGTGAGTCAAAAGTATTAATTCTTCCAGTGGTAAAAATACACAGAGTTTTAGATGGAAAAAAAGATGGAAGAGTCTTCATCCAATGCATTAAAGCCATACCTGCATACATCTGGAACATATATTTGTTCAACCCTGAACATGGCTTTATGACTTGGCTTTTCTCCACCATGGGCACAGACTGACTCTGTAACTCTGGCTATCTAAAAACCCTCCAGTATTTTCAGCAGTCTAGGCAAGTTGGCTGTTACCTTAGATGGTACCAAATGAGTGTCTGCAAGCCAAATTCAATCACTGCAGGAGTGGAGAAAGTGTTTTTCACAGGAAACACAAATAACTGGCAATAATTACGTGGTTAAGAAAATGAGGTGGTTACATCCACGTTAGCTCAATCCCACTGCAAACGCCACGGATTTGACTCGGAGCAGCAAAGAGCACGCCAAGCAATTTCCCTTTTCCACACTAAGCAGCATTATGAATGTTTCTAGCTGGATTCTCAGCTAATACAGGATCAGAGATCCACTCAGCTTCTAGCAAGTGTGAAATGCCAAGGATAACAAAAGGAAAGTTGTATCTTAAAACCCCCTTTACTTATAGCAAAACTTGCTTGAAGCACAGTAGTTATTTCCCTCAACTAATAACTAATTTAGTATGTGTGGTTATTAGCCTTTTAGGAATGTTTAAAACCTTCACAAGTTCAGACAGGAGAACAGCAGGAAGCATCAGAAAAATTGAAATTCAGCACAGAATGGGTACTTCTTTGGGGAAAAAGATTATGAAAATAGAGTGCTCAGCCAGAGATTACTGCTGCTGTCACTACAGTCCTAATTCCTTAAGCTCCCTGTCACTGCAGCAACGAGGGGAGGGTTTATTTCTACCCAGAAAGAATTTATACCTGTCTACTGATTCCATTCCAAGAAGTAGAACACTTGCAGCATTTCTATATGCAAGAAATAACAAATGATTTGTCTTTGAGTCTCCCAGGTTCCATGTGTTTCCAAGTTCCACATACATATGCGCAGAGTTGCTTTTCAATGACATATATCTTGTCAAACATTACATTTTAAATGGTGCTCACTTCTCAAATTTTCTTCATCATTGATTTTTAACTGGCAATCATAATAACTTGGCCAAGAGTTTTCAGTTTCCTCTGAATGATCAGAGCTTTTAAGGCTTTTTGAGTTTTCTTAGAAGAGAGATGAAGCATTTCCAGGGGAAAAACTTCCTTCTAGCTGAACCAGGTTTCCCCTGATCAAGCTTTGATTTGAAACCTTCAACTGCAGATCCTTCAGGATCTTTAAATTTCTACCAGCACATAAGCAATTCCATGCTAAAAAATGAATATGTTAATATTAACTCACAGTACCCTGGACTATTTGGTGTGAGAAATTTATTTGCTGAATTTTTAATTTGAGGTTGTGTGTTTCTGATTTGTTTTGCTTTTTCTGCCTACATACCACATCTGGCCTAATTATGGCTATTAAGTGAAGCATTTTCTCTTTCTTTCCATGGTCTTCCAGACACAGCATTCTGCAACATTTTCAAAAGCATGCAAAGAACCTGCTCCAGGTTAGGTCAAATCAAGTTCCTGCTGTTCATGTAGGACAACTGTAACTAGTTCAAATTCTCAGTGATCTTTCAAAAAGCCAAAGCACTTTTTATTTCACACTGTCCATTAACCACATATGCACAAACACAATCTGTTGTTTAGCTCAAAACTTCAACAAAAGCAGCAAGCAAAACCAGAAAGCTTCACTGCAAAGCCAGGAAGACTATCAGTGCTCAAAACCCCTGGTTTGAGTGAGAGATGCACCACAAACTTCTCACAGACACCAAATGTTACAAACATTTAGTTTCAAACTGCTTTATGGCTGGCAACACCCGAGCTGTGCCAGGCACAGGCTGCCTCTGGCTTCTCCTTTGCGTAGGGATAAGCACAGAGGCTCTGCAGGTGAAGCAGTGCCAGCCTGGCTGTGTCCTGTGAGTGTCCTTGGCAAGCAAAGGCAGCTGAGTGCACCTGGAGTGCTCAGGTGAGGGCTACCTGGCGCAGGGAGTCGGAGGAGGGTGAGGAAGGGCGGTTGGAAGAGCGGAGGCTAAGGGAGAGCTCCCACTGGTCAACAAAGAATCGGCGAGACGGCTCCGTCTCGGGCTAAAACATAAAATAAACATCAACACAATCATACTTGTGCTTTTCTAAGAGAGAAGAGAAAATAATAATAATAAAAAAACCCAGCCCAGGCCTTTCTGGTTATCATCAAGAACAAATTTTTAAGGACTCTTACAGGAAAACTTTGAGAAAAATACCCAGGGTATCTTTACTTTCTCCCTAGTGAGGCAGAGTAGTTACTCCAAATTTGCTCTTTATTAGGTTTTACATTATTTAGGACCATTTGGAAGCAGTTACCTACTTCCACAGATGTCCAACCTCCTGTAATTCAACCAACTAAGCCACTGGCAAAGACCCCAAATCAATTTCCTCTGCTCCTTCTGTATCTCCCATTGTTCTCTATTACTGGCCCAAGGCACTAAGATCATCTTTCAGGCCATGTGAGACCTCTTCTTCATTTTAACTATATAAACCAAAAGTCTGCTCTCCTGGGGGATAGAAGAGAAAGAAGTTAGCTTGTATGTATTTCCAGTAATTAACAGCAAATTTCCAACCTAAAATTTACTGTAAACAAATTAGAAACATGGAATAAAGAATGTATCAATATAAAATAATCTGCTGATCTTGATTATCAAATGGCAAAGAATAAATCACAGACTGAGAACCTGCATCCTTCTGAAACTGGTACCTCACAGGAGAACCCAAAATTTGGTCTTCTAATATGTTCTTGTCATTATCTCTACAAATGATTATGCCCATCCTCCAATAAATACTTCATATAAGTAGGAAAAAAGTTGGAAGTATCAGACAAACAGCACTGGAAGAAACTGTGCATTCCTAAAAATTACAGTCTGGAAAGAAAAAAATGTGCACATTACAAATAACTGGCTTTCTTCAAAAAATAAATTATGGTTTTAGTTATAAAAAGGAAAACTAAATGTCATGTAACTGCATGACCCATGAAAATAGCTACTTCTAGCCACTTGGAATAGGCTAACCTCAAGATTAAATTTACTGAGCAAAATGCAAAAGAGCTTGGCTTTCACAATTTCCCCAATTTATGGAAATATAATTGTTCATACAAGAATTTTCTGTACATCAACATTTAATCAAATTTCTTCTCTGAAAATGTCCTTACTTTGCTAAGCCTTCTCTCTCAGTATTTTTCTTGTTTTCTTCTCTTAAATCCCACATCATAATCCATCATTGCTTGCAGTGTTCCAACATCTGTTTCCTTTTTCCTCTCTGCCCTACCCACTTTATGCTTTCCTCTACTATGTGTTCTCAGTCTCTCCTTCTTTTCAATTCTGCACGATACAGAAATTAGACAATTTCAAAAATAATTTCTATCTTTGCATCTCCATGCTCAGAAGGAGCTTAAAAATTACCAGAGAGCCCTACAAAAGGTAGGAGCAAAATATTTTGGTCTAGATCTTCATTTCTAGATCACCATTTTAACTGAATAAGGAAACGCACATGAGTATTGTGGGCCTTGCTTGAGATATTAAGTCATGGCACCCAATAACAAAGAGGTACCACTTTGTTTAAAGCAGTCTTCTTATTCAGGCCTTCACAGCTAAAATTTCAAATCTAGCCAAAGGTTTGCTGTTCCTTCTTGGAGAACAGCTCCTGTGATTTTAGCCATCAGAAAAAGATGGCATCCCAAAAAACCCCAACA
The DNA here is from genome assembly GCF_037042795.1 of Molothrus aeneus. Lineage (NCBI taxonomy): Eukaryota > Metazoa > Chordata > Aves > Passeriformes > Icteridae > Molothrus > Molothrus aeneus. The sequence continues at coordinate 4,584,520 of NC_089650.1, read as the reverse complement.
AGATGAAGTGACCTAGATGTCAGAAAATTCTTTTTAGTAGGGCTTGCAAAAGTTCTGGCACTGTTTATGCTCCAGCTCAAGAAGACAGCTTCATTTGGGATGGTTAACTCAAAACAGTTAAGTTATGAAACAAAATCACTTCTGTAGATGGTGCTTTCCAGAAAAGCACTCTGCAGTTTGCCAGGCACTGCTGAAGGTAACTGAAAACAGAGAGCAACCAAAGAAACCACAGTTCAAACTGGCATGCTCCCATAGCCCAAAGACAACAGACTGGGGAGAAAATTAGGCACAAAAACGAAACAAAACAAAAGTGTACACTGCAATCAAAGACAATCTGCACAAACTGCCAGCTCTACCATTGGAAACAACTGCACAGGAAGGATGGACACACAGGTTGTACTACAGAGCCAGGGATTAAGCTTGGAAAATGTGAATATTCTTGCTTCTGGAAGCAGGTAAAATTTGAGAAGGACTGACTGCTAAATGACCACTGTGAGATGACTTGATCCAGAGCCCAGTTGGTTTTCAGCATTTATTCTGAAGTTTACTGGCTGCTTTTTACTTCATGGTTTATATCCTGTTTTGAGGAACAGAAAGGGTCACTCACCAAACAAGGAGACAGCTAAGAAAAGGCAAGTCAAATAAAGACACTACAAATAAAGACAAAAATAGTCTTGATGGCTGTTTCAACCACATGACTGTAGAGCAGTGGTCATCATATTTTGGTGATTCTTTTCTCTCTCTGCCCTAAGATTTCACCTGTACCCAGAATCCCCCAGTGCTCCAGGACACCAGATAGGCAGGGCTGTAGTCACCTGATGCCTCAGTGCACGTCTGGACTCCAGGAGGGCAGCCAGCTGACATGCCCTTTGCTCAACACTCATGGGCACATGGTCATGAGAAAATAAACGAGGAGATCTCTGTGAGACGAGGAAGGAGGCAGGATGTAAACAAACCAGCACAAAAACGAAGGGACACCAAAATGCCAGCCAAAAGGTATGACATTCACATGCACAACAGTAACAGAAGCTCTCATGTGAAAACTAGGAGTTTTTTTTCCCCAGCGTACTTTTCTAATGAAGTGCTACATTTTGACCCTCAGGGGCAAGAAAAAAAATGGTTACATTAATGGTTATTCACAACTCTTCCTAGGACTGCTGCAGCCAAAATCAAACAAGCACATAGCCTTTCTCTCTGGCATTACCATCAAAAGAGAATTTTAAAATGTGGCTTTATCATGCACAAAGGGCCTTATTTGTCAGTTTATTTCTCCATAGTTCTGCATTCTCAAGGATTTCCTTTAAATATCTCAACCTGTACCTATTTGTTTCTCAGATTTTGTGTACAGAAACACATTTTAGGGTAATGTATTTTGATTTGCATAAAGAATGAATTAATTTCTTAAAGATGGTGGAATATGCAAAGTAAATACTCCACATGCCAAAGAGAGCATGTTTAATGAGCCTGTCTAAATAAAGCAAAGAACAGCAATATCAAACACTCACAGAAGCTGCCAGTTTTACTTATGCAATTTCACTGTCCTACTTGTTCTTATTGCACTACCATGTCAATACACCCTAGGCACAATATTTGACACCTCTGCTATTCTGGTCTTTCATATCAATGTTCCTAAAGTGTTGTGTGGTGCACTTGGTGACATGGAAAAAGACCTGGCAGGTGGCCTGCTATAAAAGTCAGGACTATCACTGCAGTACCACACAGCCTTCAGCTAATTTGTTTGTGGAATACAAAAGTAAATGGACAGGAATTACAAACATGTGCATCAAGAAATCTGAGGTTGATCTGTCAAGAATGCCAGGGTGTAGCTCTGTATTACTAATTGTCCTCCAATGCAGAACAGAAAACTGGGTTCACACCCAGTTTACAGGAAACACTCTTCCCATTCAGATCCATTAACAGTACTCTCTACTTTCAAGCTGCTTTCTGTTCCACCTACTCCTTCCTACTAGATCATTTTCACTAAAACTGGGGCCTGTTATGAAGCTGTGGGCTTCTGTGTCATTGCAGACACGTGTATTCATTTTCTACTGCCTGTCAGAAAACATTCAGCCCACAAAAGGCTTTTGTTAGAACACATTCTGGAAGTTGCAACAGTTTTATTGCTGGCTCCCATTTATGACTTAATTCATTCAAAGCCTGTACTGGAATGTCAATTAATTTGTCAATATGAATTCAAATCAACCGGTCCTTTTGAGTGCCTATCTTTTATTTTCCCATGCTTCTGTATAATACTGAGCCATTCAGACAGACTGTTGAATATTTCATTGTTAAGAAGGCTTCAAAGTCTCTACACTAAATAATCCCTCATCATTTTTCCTTTTACTTTGGCCTGTAGGAGGCAAGATGGAATGCCAGTTGTTTAACCATCCAGAAAGCAAGCGGTGAACACAATGCAACCACGTTTGCATCAATTAGCACAAAACATAACTCTTCTTGTTCTGCTACAGCCACAGCATACTTCCCTAAAGAGGTGTAAGAGACAAAGAAGAATGAGAAGAACTCAAGTGCTCGACCTAGGGCAAAGTAAAAGCATATAGCAAACTGCTGATGAAAGCTTGTTATGCATTTCTGTGGGTGTCACACAGGAGGGATGGCTCCTGGCTGACTCTCAGCAGTTGCAGCGTGTTAACAGCAGCATCAGGATAAGTGTGCTTCACCACCCCCTGTATCTGACCTCTGGATTGCACACATCCACCACAGCTTTGTGTCATCAGCACCCATGCCATTTGTTCATGCTTTTTTACCCTTTCCTGTCTGGGCCTCAGATCCCCGGGATAGCCAGCACCAGGTTCCCTGAATCTCTGCAGGCAACAAATGATGAGCTTAAAAACAATCACAGACCAACTTCCTAATCAGAACACACTTTATCTGATTTTTCTTATGATGCAGGCAGAAAAGAAGCCACAACAAGAGCAGAAGTTTATTAAGAATAATTTAAACCTGGCAATAACAAGTTGGCTCCGATAGAGAAGTTTTTTTAAAAGTATATATTTATATTAGGTCTATAAACAACAACAGAGTACCACAATGTAATCAAATTAGTGCAATAAAGATGGTAAGGCACTCAGTATAACTGTGATGTTAGTTCAGAGGAAGGAGATGGAGAGTTTAAAAGTGGCAGGATAAATGCAGTAGAAGAGCAGAATTAAAGGTTTTAAAAGACATCAGTGTAACATGGATACAGATCCATCTGACTTGCTATGAGGCCTGGGCCAAGACAATTTTAGGGAAAAAAAAATCATTCCTAAATGATTCCTAAGGAGAAAGAATGCCTCCAAAAGCAGATTACTCTGACTGAGTCTAACATCAGTTCTGTAGGACTTTTATCAGAGGATAAAAATTCCTGAGTTAAAAGAAGGAAGACTTCCATAAAACACAACATAGAAAATGGTCAAAACACACTTGGCAGTAGCTGGCTTTCATGACTGAACTAGGCAACCAAAAAGACACAGGACAAAGACTTGGAGAGGTGACAGAAGGAAAATATTGAGCTACAAGATCCTGTGAGTGAAAACAAATTCCTCTACCTGGAAAATGAATCCCACACTATAGATTAGAAGGTAAAACTCAGCATTTAACTGCCTTTGTTTCTCCATCTGTAAGGTTGGGGAAAACCTTTCCTCTTTCATAAAATGTATCCAACAAAATTTTCAAATGATTTTGAGACAAGGCAGGCAGCTAGCTATCACATCATCTGCTAATATTACACTGCAGTGTAAATGCAGGTTTTGCTCATGAAAAGAGCTTTCCTTGCCCATTCTACCCAGATGTTCTTTCCTGCATCTTTCTTGAAAAGGCTGCTGTTCACAGCATGGCAGAAACCCCCTTTTTTGTTAGGACAGTTTCAAATGGGATCAGTAGGCAGAGCTGATCAATCTTGCAGATGCAGACACCACAGAGGCAGCAAAGAACGTGTGTCCTGGAGGCTGACAATAATTAGACCAGATAAACTGCAACATGTAATTAAAATTTGAGAAATCAGCAATAAGGCAAGTCAAACTTTCTGCCAAACAATAAAACTTGTCTACTCTGCTAAAAGGTAATGCTCCTTTACAGTTCAGAGGCTCTAGAGCTCAGCAAAGACAGCTCAGCTTCACCTCTGGGGAAATTAATTTGTACAATCCTTGTGTGATGTCATGACAGCTCTATGGGACTACAATTGCCTTTTCAGGACCTCTAGCACAGGACTGATCAAGAAGTAGATTTGAAAGTAGGAAAATTAAACAATTTTAAAGGATACAATTCAAGCACAATGACAATATACAAGAAGACAGAAATATTAGAAGGATTTCAGGAAATATGTAACTGGGACAACGAATACATGTGCACAAACATCTGGATGCACATTTATACAGCGTGCTCAGAGCAGTTCTCATTGCTCCAGGTTCAAAGCCAGACTGAGACAAGAGCCTGGTGTGGGAGAATCAGAAGGACCACAGTGGACATGTGAAGGCCACTACAACACTCAAAAGCCACTTCAGATAAGCAATCCTATAAAAGTTTAATGGATACAAGAGCAATTTTTCAGTCATACCTATTTAAAAAGACAGTGGAGATGGAAAAAAATTCAATTTTCTTTCCCTATATTACTCCAAACTTTTAATTTCTGCTTTGCTGCATCTCAAAACTGAGAAAGGATACTGTGATAAAAAATCTGCCTACAGCAAAATCTCAGTCTCCAGTGGAGACTCTTCATGTTTCCAGTGAGTTAATGCTGCCTTATCTTCCTAACCTAAAAGATTGAGAAATCCCCATCAGCACCTGAAAGAAAGAAAACTGGAAGTGTATTTGTAAATAAGCTGTTTGGTAAGTGAGCTAGCAATTTATACAAGCAGCAATGAAGAGAAAGGGACAGAGCATGCAGAGGGAATCACCTGCTGCCTGGGATACGATGGAGAGGAGGATGGAGTGGAAGAAGAGAGCATGATCACTTTTTTGGGGCAGGTCCGAGAACGTTCCTTATGCCTCATCTTTTTTTAAAACAGAAAAAGAAAAAAAAATCATAATAATGGTAGAAAAGAGGTAACATTAGCAGTGGTTTGGTGAGACAGGCAAGAATGCATGAACTGAGACCATGATCTTAAGCTCACACCTCTCTCAAATTAGCTAAAGCCACAGTGTATCTGAAACTGAGAGACCCAAGTTGTTACCCAGAGCCACACAATCACATTTGACAGTCAGTGAATACAGATTTGTATCAATCAGCAATTAAACCAACAGCTTTTGAGTCAAGGTCTTACAATCAGTTAAAGGCAAACTTGGAACTCTCCTTAGCACAACTGGACTGCTCTCTTTGCTTCATGAAAAATTACTTATTGCTGAGCCTTAAAATGCTTAAAAATATCCATCCTGTTGACCTAATTACTCCTGCTTGCAGCTCATTACTAATACAATTCAAGTCTCAGAGTTCTGCTCCCATCTTCAGCCCCCTCCTCTCTGACTTACAGACATTACACCATCTCAGGCAAGCTAAAATGTACTACATTCTGTTAGAACAGAAATCCAGCTGGTTTATAGATAAAATGGAGCTGTAGTTAATAGTCTGCATATTACACAATGCACATACATGTCCTCAGTTTAACACACCAGAAAACATGCCCTTCTAGTGCTGTGTAGAGATTTTCTCCACTATTTCTTGTTTATTAATGAGCCTTCAGCCTGATTTTTCTTTTCCCGTTGAGTTCTCACCAGAGCATATCTGGAAATGGTTGCAGTGGGAAAAAACAAAATGCTGTGTACCCAAAGCCAGGGTTAGATAAGGCTCTAAAAAACTGCACATGGTGTAGAGATATTACAGACGTTTATTACTGCCCTTGCAGATGAGCTAGCACTAACATCGTTTGGGGGCTCTCTTCCTTTTCAACAAAACAGTTAGATAAATAGTACACTCCTCTATCTCAAACAGATGCTAAAAGCAGCTTAAACTGAAGCATATGACTTTGCACTGCAGTGGATGAGGAACATTTATATGTTGCTTCAAAAGGCTTAGCTATGAAGTCACTAATTTCTAACTGAAAGAATGGCAACATTCTCAACCACAGAGCTGCTCATGGATTTTCATCTGTCCATGGCCAAGTTTGCATTTCTAATGTCAAAATTTTCACAAACTTGCTTATTTTTCCAAGGCAAATCTCAGAATATAATATTGGATGAATGCATGAAGTATGTGTTCCATCAGTCCTCCAGCAGAATGTACTTCTGAGCATGCAAAGAAAGGGTTGACTATAGGAAAGCAGAAAATAATCAACATATTTAAATAAAAAATTAAAGGTAAAAAAGCAGTATTTGCAGAAGTCATTGGTGTTTTAAGTTCTCTCCTGTTGAGGTTTCAGCTCTTGCTGCCTGTAGTCATCTCAGTCATCGCTTATCTTCAATAAACACAGTTCCAACAAAAGTACTGCAAAGTTTGCACTTCTGCCCTTTGTCACACTTTAGGGAATGGTCTCAAAAGAATAAGCAGTAGATGTCCAGAGGCAGAAAAGATGTGCACCAAAAGACATGGGATCTTCATCTTACAAGTATCTTTCTACACATCAAACATGATTTAAGCTCATGTATGACACACAAAAGCTGTTGCTGACAAGAGACCTACAGAACAATAGAAGACTGCTGAAGGCTACAAGATGAAGGTCTGGAAAACCAGGGCAAAATTCAGTTAAAAAGGCTTGTCTCTCACACTATGCCCAGTGAGATCCGCTTCTGGATAGCCCATATGACTTTCAATGGCTTCATGATCCTGGATGAGATGCTCTTTCCCAGAAGCAGCCAAAATGGCTCAGAAAGCATAGAGAACATGATGGAAGATGTTCTTATACAAGCAGGCATTCATTTGAGGAGATTAACCACGACACCAGGAAACACAATCCAGCCTTTCTAGGTGATATTACTATAATATAAAAAAATATGTATTTCCACTGTGCACATTCACTTCTCAATATCTTGATGCATCATTAGATGCTGCTGTGGTGCTCATAAGAACACAAAACCAATTTTCACAACAAAAGCCAACATACTCAAAGTGTAACTCAATAAATTCAACTTTATAAACCAATTTACAAGGTATGCAGGCCACACAGAATGCTGTGAGGACCAGATTGGTGAGGTTTTTAACCCCTTTGCTCTTTGGAAGGCATTGCCCTTCCAAGAGAGACAGCATTAAAAATCATGTAGAGAAAGTAAAAACTGTTGCAGAACAGATTCCTCCAGGATTTCACTCATTCTAGGAATTCTCTCTTAGCAAGATACCTCTACCTCACCTATACAACACACAGAGGTATCCTGCCTTACAAGCTCAAGGAAACTGCTCACCTAATATCTTAATGCAAGGGTAAAGCAAGATTCTAGATTTAAACTGGTAAGCAAGTACAGCTAAGGATCTCCACCTGACAGACACCAGCAGGCAATACCCCAAGGCACGTGCCAATTTGTCATCAGAACTGTGGGTCCAACCCAGACCACTTCCTTTGGAATTCTCTTTCTTGGAACTACTCTTATGCTTTTGCAATATACTTTCATCTTCCATGCAGTTTCCAAAAGACTGGAAGAACCAAACCTGTCAATCATACAACTGCCCTTCTCCCAAAGAGAGGATCTCAACTTCATTTTGCCAGCTAGTAAGAACATCAGGCAACCTGTGGTTTCTTTCAGTAACACCCAACACCTTCCCTTTGTCCCCTTAGGAGCTGCTTTGCTCCTCTGCAAAGCACTCTCCTCTAGAAGGTACTTGCTTGTGATATATTCAGTCAGTAGCAGAAGTTTCTGCTCCTGAACTTCAACGCCTGTGCCAAAAGAGAAGCCTTTCCAAAAGCTTCATGAACAGCTCTTTCTAGCAAACATATATCATCCCTAAAGAAATTGGCAGAAGCAATAGTAATCCTTTAGAGTATGAGCAGTGATAAAGTTCTGGAATGGCCTGCCCGGTGAGGTGGTGGAGTCACCATCCCTGGATGTGTTTAACAAAGCCTGGATGTGGCACTGGGTGCCAGGGTTCAGTTGAGGTGTTGGGGCTGGGTTGGACTCAATGATCTTTGAGGTCTCTTCCAACCTGGTCATTCTGTGATTCATGACAGGTTCTGGTATTCAGCAGCACTTCTCTGTTGGCAGTCTGTCACCCAGGGATGAGCTACAAGCCAGAGTGACCAATGTCACCACAGAAGACCATTCCAGCACCATCAAAAGATGCAGTCTCACAACTATCAGGTTCTGCCTGCCAACGCAACCAGAACCAGAAATCTCAGCAGCCACCTGAGGTACTGCTCCAGCAACAACTTCCTGCAGGAGGGGATTTCTGTCCAGGCTTGGCAAAGCTGGCTGCTTGGCTCAGTGGTCTCAGCTGTCTCTGTTCAGTCAAGAATAAATGGCTCTATGCACATCCATGGCTTTTGAACAAAGGTAACCCATATTCTTCCCTTCCCCAGGCACACAGTGAGGAACCTTTGGAACAGGGACCCTGTCCGTGGGGTTTTGATCCTTCTGTATCCTGCAGATTTTGCATCCTTCAGACCCAGTTTTATACTTCTTCATTACAAAAGCACTGCAAATCCTGCAAGACATCTGGACCCAGGAATAAATCATCTTCTGCTGATGCAGTAGAACTAATCAAGGAAAGATCATCTCCATGTGCAACATTGAGAGGGAAATCATCCACACAGGGAAATCACTGCCAGTGTTGAAAAAAATAATTTAAATCCTCTGAAAGTAAAATTGTTGCAGAAAGATTTTTCAAAGATATGCCCTACACTTATTCCTATACAGACACGCTATCAACATCAAGGAACAGCAGAAGGATTTTTTCTTCCTTTTTTAAAATTTCTTTTGAATTGTATAGTGCAGGTATAAACAACAAAGAAACCCAAAAAAATGCTCCCTGGTGAGGAGAAAAATCCTCAATAAAAACAGGAAATAAAACTTTGTCTTTTTTTTTTTTATCAATGACAAAGAATGATAATAAGAAGTTTCGTGTTTCACTATAAAGGCTTAATTATAAAGGCTTCATAAACTTTCAGGAACAAATTCAAATAGAAATCTCAAGGGTGCAGGAATGTGGCATTTTCCAAGTGCTAAAACAGAAAGACAGCCAGTGCAATCCAGTTTTTCTTTTTCTAGGAGGTAATATAAGCAGTGCTCATCAACTCACTTAATACTGTACAGCTTTTTTGCTTCAGGGGGTTTTTTCTGCCTTAATAAGTATTCTTGAGAAATAAAATTTGTCTTAATCATGAATTATGTGAATCCATCTCAAAATGTTCATTAGCCTTTAAAGAAGATTTTGATGAGACAAAAGGTAGAAGAACAAACACTGAGTCAGGGAAGCAAAGCATCCTGACAATAATTTCCCTGGACTTAGGTCTTCTTCCTGGAAGAGAAATCTTCTAGATCAGGGCACCAGTCATGACATGCAGCATTAATTGTGCTGAATGCCTCAGACACAAAGATCACCATGAATCCATATTCATCAAGAACAGTGAATTTCCAAAGCAGTGTCATCTTCCTCCTCTTGACTCCAAAGAAGTACGCTCTGATTAAACTACAGCCAGAGAGAAGTAGATGTTTCTCCAAATTAGGGCTGTCAGCAAAATACCTCTGAGCACTCTCAGAAACATGAGGAGGCCATTTGCACAGGGAAACAGTGGAAGCAGATGAAGCCAGTGAGGTTAAGTATCATAAAATGCCTGAAAAGATTACAGAAGCCTTATTTTTGGAAAGCACATGGCTGAAAGAAAAACAGCAGCAATGACAATGGCCCAAAACGTTGGAAAGAAAATAAAATTCAATACCAGCTGATTTTTCTGCTGTTGGTCCCTATTCTGTGCAAGAGAACCTAAAATGTACTGAATTCACAGTAACACAGGAGTCTGCAAAGCAACACGTGTGAGAAGCTGGCAAGGAAAGCTGCATTAAAGAAAGGGAAACCACAGGAAAGTCTCCTGCAACTACAGAACACCTAAGATTTCACATAGGAATAGCAAAACTGATAACCAATTTTACTATTTATATGAAGGAAGAGCTTTAATATCATAGATGATAAGACATCTTTACGTCATAAGTTTCCATAATTGGTTACATGTTTCCCTTATTTCTAACAGAAGAATCTAGAAATTCTATAGCAAAAATTTCTGCTGCAACATCCACGAAAGTCTTGATAAGTTGAAACTAGCATAAGAAGGCAAGGAAAATTTGATTAAATATTTTTTGAAACATTAAACGGTACATCATCACCAAAGGGAGATGCTGACTTTATTCACTGGAAGTTATTTAAACTAACAGACTCAGACAAGGTGCTGGAAAAGGACTGGCTTAAAAACACAACAGTGATGGGTGAGGAGGTGCATTGTAGTGAGAATGAGTTTCTTTACCTGTTTCCACTGGGGTATGGGGGCAAGCCGGCCCTGCTCTCGTCTGCTGGATGGTTGGCTGTGGACACGCTCTTGGTAAGGCAGGACAGGTGGCTGCATGCAGGTTGTAGGGAAGGTGGGACCAAGGAGGAAAGATAAAATAGTGAAGGAAACTCAAAGAAAGCCATAGGAATGGAATACAGAATAAGACAAACATTTAAGAAAAAAAAAATAGGGGAGGGGGGAATTCATTTAGCAAGTAAAATATAAAAAGGAAAAAAAACATCCAAAAATGGGAAATTTCACATATTTTTGGACCTTTCCTTTCACTTCATTGTTTCTTCAAATCATTGGCTGAGTATGCCAGCCAATGTGTAGCAGCTGAAGAAACATTTTATGGTGTGGATAGACACGACCATTCTGATTATGTTACACTACTAATGCTGATATGTAGTGTGGCAGAGACAAACCTGAGCTGGCTTTCAAGCAGCCAGGTCAGGTCCCACTCGCGATGTGGCCATGGCACAGAGCTTGGCACAAGCTGTGGGGATGGACTCATGTAGCAGAGCAAGGACTCTGGCACTTAAACCACACTGAGCCTCCTCCTGCTGACACTGCACTGCCAGCAGCAGCTTGAAGTGACTCAATCTAACTTCAAAGACAACTAGGCTGCAGTTGCAGCAGTTCAGATACCATCCTGGAGAACAAATGAGCCTCACTTGGAATGACACAAACACCCTGATTGCCAAGAAACTCCCAGGCATTTATCTGCTGCACATACACACGTACAAAGCTTCATCACAGTTCACAAGAACAAACAGATGTAACCTGATATGAAAATGTTCAAATCAGAAATCAAATGGTTGTTCTTAAACAGCATAAGGAGAACATTCCTGGAAAGCTTTTAAAGAGCAATAGTAGTTGTAAAAGAAACTCAATTGCTGGTCTTCTCCACCTGTACTTGTAAAATTTAAGCTTTGGGTAAACTTCACTCTTCTTTAGGAGAGCCTTTGAAGTAGAAAAGCAACACTAGCATCCAGTCTTGAGGAATGCATGCTATCATCCATGGTTTTCCTCTACAATTCCAAAACAAAGGGGTTTATTATCCATCTCCTACCTGTCTTCGTAAGTGTGAGGACGGCACTGGTGCATTCTCTTCAAACTTGGCCAGCAGCTGGGTTGCCATGGACTTGACTTTGTTCTGATTCCCAATGGCAGCATCAATTCTCCTCTCTGTCAGAGCACTCACCAGTGTGGGCCTTTCTTCTCTGTAACTTCGTGGGAGGTCCTCCTAACAATCAGTGACATCAAAATTTAACAAGATACAACCAGATCACCTTCTCCTTTCTACCCCTTTGCTGTGAAAAGTCTCTTACACTATAGATAACAAATCTCTTAGCCTCACTTGAAAGCTCAGATTTTAATTTCCTTTGGCAAGTCATCAAATGTTCTGTTAAACTTTACTGATCTTTTCAATCTTATTTGATATCTACCAAAAAGACCTCAGCTGAAACATCCCTATGAAGCCCTTGACATAAACCAAAGGCTCATCTTCAAACAAACCCAAAGCACTGAATTTTAATTCACCTGTACCCATTTGGCTACAAACACTGAATTTGAAAAACTGCCTTGTGGGCATACTGGAAATGTATGCTTTTTGCACAAACCAAAATTAAAGTTTAAATATGTGTCAAGCTTCTGACAATACCACACGACTTCACTGAGAAGTTTTGAGTGTTGATGCCCTCACCAAACCATAGTAATTTGCAGTAAAAACAGAACATCAGGGAACTACAACATTTCATTTGTTATGTAGTATTCTTTTATAAACATTAGTAAAACATTTGCACTAAAGATACCATGAAAATGTAACCTCTGAAGAAGAATTAAATTTTATCTTAAAAATCATATATAATCCCTGCCTGGGTACTAAAAAAAATGAAAGAACTGAAGTGGGGAAAAAGGTACCTACCATTTATTTTGCTCCCTGACACATCTCACTGTAATACTTACATCCTCAGATTGGCTGGTTTTCCTCCTCTTTCCTGCACCATCCAGTTCCTTTTCTTTTTTGTCCTGAAAACAGAAGGAGTAGGGGAAAGAAAACAAAAATAACTCTCACACCTCTCTGGGTTGAGGTAAGTGTCATCAGTGCTCTTACATCAGTTTAGTTCCAAAGCTTCTTTAATTCCCTGTGCTCATTCTCTATTTAAGAGTTTTTTTCCTAGATACTCCTAAGGGCATTGTAACCTTCAACTGGAAATTCTTCAACACTTTCAAATCATAAAAAACTGAGCAACTAGCTATGTTCCAAGAGAAAATATATGCCCAAATACTACCACAAGGCTAAGCTTTTAAGACTGAAATACACCTCTGAGAGTACATACTACAGATGTAATTTTACATTCATACATGTCGTGTATCATCCCATATCAAGAGCTGGTGAACACATGGCCTCTTGCAAACTAACAAACACTAACCCCTGCATTTTTAGCACCATGCTTGGACAGCAGGCTGCTGTCCAAGTGCCTCCAGGGCTGTGCCTGGTTACCTTGGGAGTGCGCTTCCGAGAGATGCTTTGTCCCAGTTTGCTGAGGAAGGAGATGGGAGACTTGGTACTGGCAATCAGGGCAGCCTTTTCCTCTGCATTCAGCTCCAGGCTATCTGTTAGTGACAACAGGCACAACAAGGCAATGCCATGAAGTTTTTTTTTCTCTGGTGCTGTTATTAAATACTCAACTGAAGGACCCACTGATTATTTTTAATGTAGCAATCTTTTTCTTGAATTCTCTGTAAAAAATGACTAATGTCTAGAATTAATGCCTTTCTCAGCTATTCTACTCTTTCCTTTTGCCCAAAGCAGTTCTTTCAGGGTTTATAATCACCCATAACAGATGCTGTGTTTACTCTATTTACTTTCATGTTTAAAGAGCATGATTTAAGGAACATGAACATCAGTATTCTTAAAAAGAGTCCAGAATTTTAGAAATAATACATGATACATACTATATTTTTAAAACACTATTAAACCCAATTTTTCCCCTCACCAGAGAGACACATGTGAATTAAGATCATCAGTAATAAAGAGCTGTAACAACATTATCAATATTTAAAGACTGGCCATATTAATTTGGGTTAGGTAATTACATCTTTCAGTTCTCATCAAAGATGTTTTGTTCCTCAGTGGCCTGAAGTTAGTCTCACCATTCCCAGATGATAAATAGGTATAAAACTCAGCTAGTGTTTTGAAACTACCTGTTCAACAACTACTAGCAAGGCACATTAGCTAAGACAAACAAGAGTAAGAAAGCAGAAAATTTATTTAGTAGTGCTGAAGTGAACTTTTGAGGACATTATTGTATATTAACTCCTTATTTTGCTCCTGCTGCTGCTAACATGGTTTTTATCAGCACCAGTAACAAGTCAACATTTTGTAACATAAAGCTACAGTGAGTAACTACTCAATGTGCTCAAGCAGAAGCAGCATGAAGGTAACTGAAGCACACACATTCACCCTGGAGCAGCCTTTAAAGACCACAGAAGTGCCCCAAGCTGCTTACCACTAGAGGGGATGGTGTCTTTGAACATCTCATAGAACTGTGTGAGGTACATCACCATGGACAGCTTATCTGGCTCTCCAACAGATGCCATTTCCTTTCCAGTCATAATGGGAGAGATCCCAAACTCTTTCTCAGCGATGTCAAAGGCCAGTTGGTTGTTCTTCTCCACATCATGCTCATCCAAGGAATCAAAGTCTCTGCAAAAAAGAGGCCTTCAGTTTCTACTGAATCAAGTAGAAACCAGTCTTCTGAAAGAACTCAGACATCCTTTTATTTTCTCCTTTGAAATCTTAATTTTATTTGCCACCAGCATAGCAAAGCTGATGCTACTTAACTACAGTGAACTTTGGTTCAAATATATGCTTTTAAAATTTGTTTGCTCCTCCTAAACACCTAGACTTTTCTTCTTAAAAAGCATCATCCTCTGAAACACATCTCCATTTCCTTCTTTGCTGAAAGACTGGACGGTGTCCCCTACAGAAAATCTTCTGTGTACTTGGAACTAAATTAAATCTTGACTTTTTGTCTCCTCTTCTCTTGACTGATCCATATTTTTGTCCTGCTAGCTTTCTCCAAAACTTGTATAACTATATGAAAAACTTTAGCTTGTAGAGAGTTACATGAAGCATTTTAAAAGCTGTTTGAACTCTCCACAAGCTATAAAGGTATTAAACAGTGTAGCTCAGGCTCACTCAAGTACACCAATATAGAAGTAATTCAGTGCATATGGATTGGAATAACTGCACAATTTTTCAGTATGTTTTACAGTGGATTATGTCTTCAAGTACAGCTCTAGAGTTTACTTTTTCTGATATCCTTTTGTGAAGTTGGAGACATTTCGGATTGAAGTACCAGAATCTTTGCTATCATCACTTTTTGCAGCCAGTGTTTTCCCATTCTAGAATCTGGGCACTGTTTTACCCAATATATCACTGAAGAGGACACCTCTGCCATTCACCCAACCACCAAGTCAGTGTGCAAACAGTAACAACCTCTTTATTTAGGCTGTGGGTCACTATTTTAGAAAGAGCCTGAAAGTCTTTAGGAAGAGCTGCTTTGTTAACAGGAAATTTATAAAGGACCGTGCAGAGACTTGTTCACAAGAGATTTAACTGAAGCTATGAACTGTTCCTTACTCACTTCACACATAAAATCTGTCAGTCAATAATGCTTTCCAGTCAGTACCAATTTGAAGCTTAATTCTGCCAAGTCATCCAGAAGGGAAAATGACAACACATTTATTTTCGAATTCATCAAGCTATCATAACCTTCCACTCTGCTAGTGAATCACTGGATGTTGATTTCTCTCAAGTTTAATTGAATTCATTTCAATCTATTTCTTCATAAGTCACAAAGTCACTGCCTCCAACTGCATATTATCAGTTCTAAACACCACTAATTTCCTGCTCTTCCCAGTGATCTGAAGCAGCCTATTACTCACATTAGGTCTGGACGGTATCTGTGGATAATGGCACACAAAGCTAAGCCACTTTTCCATGACATTGTCAGATCTGTCACATTAACACCAGCATATCCATCAGTCTGCCTCTGGCACCAGCTGAGCAATTTACTAGAGCGAGCTACGGACTCTGTAAAAAAAATAGCACATTTCAAAATAGAAATGAACAACAGCTCAAATTCTAAGTACAACACAAACCCCATGAATCAACAAGCAAAACCTTAATATAAAAAACAAGCTCCTTCTACAATGGGTAATGGAGGACAGGATTCTTATTTTCTTTTAAAAATACTATCAATATCTATTTTGAATCCAAGAAAGTATTTTTAATTTGCTGGAAAGTAATTATCTAAGTTGTAACTTGCCAGACTTTTCACCCTAGCTATTGTAAAAGAGCCCCAGGAAATATAAAACAGTTGCAAAGGCTTGTTAAATATGATCAAAAGGACATACAGTAGCAATGCTCTCTAAAGCCCAGATATACCATTTCTAGTGGAAGAACAGACAAAGGTACTTCTGTAACTTTTTCTTCTCCCCTGAAAACTTTCCTTTAAAAGCACTGACCTATTCTGACCTTGTCTTACCAGAAGATCTGATGAGATTGCAGCCTAAAGGGACATGGCTGCAGGGCAAAGAGCAGAGACTACACAGCTCTTCAGCGGTGAAAGGGAGGCTTAGCAGCAAAGAGCCACTCTGGGAATCCCAAAACACTATCTGGGCATCCAAGACAAGGCATGCAAAGGGAAAAGTCTGACATAGCCCTCAGGGTAGAGACAAGGAGACAGCTACTGAAATGCTTATCACAAGGCATCTACTCTCAGAATAATGCAAGCAAAGTGAGGTTTCATTTAGTTGAGAGATGAGACAAAGAAAAGGAAAGCAGGAGCATGCAAGACTGCACAAGCAATACCTCCTGATACATTTGTAAGAGTTCTGAGTCTACTGTTAGAGTGAACTCAGTCCAGGCTTCTGCACTTCAAGGAAGAGCATTGTTAGAGATAAAGGAGATGAAAAGAACTGCCTATACAAACAAATATGCTTAGAAAATTAACAGCACTATAAAGCAAGGGAAATTGAGCAAACAAAAATAAATTCCCATGCTAATGGAAACTTGAAAAATTGTAAGCTCAGACTTGTTGACAAAACAATTACTGGATACATTTTCCAAATGAAGAGAATGGTTAAATAATATCCTACAGCCCTGCTGTTCTCTAGTTCCTGCACTCATCCAGCTCCAGAATACCAAAAGGAACAGGACAGCAGCCAGGCCTACCATTTCGAGTCAGCTTTGGTGTCCTGGAGTTCACAAAGTTCTCTATCTCCAGGTGAATGTCTTTCAAATCTCCTGTATTATACAAGTGGCGTACCTAAAATGAGACACAAAAACATTTAAGATGATGAATATGCCATGCACCCCAGACACACAGAGAAATAACCAGGAGACAATAAAAAGACATCCCAAGGTACAAAAAGGAAGCTGAGTACATGTAGGTAGCAAAAATCCTATCCCAAGAACCTCACAACAGCAAGGAGCAGCTCACCAGTGCTGAACAGTCCAGCTGACTGCTGCTGCTTAGTGGATACCAAATTGCAATGACAGACTGCTAGACTGGATTATTACAAAGAGAATGCACACATAGAAAACACAATTTTATAGGTTTCCTGTACTATTATATCACACTTAAAATTATCAAAATCAACCATTCCTAAAAAGGAATTTGTTCAAGTACAAAAGCCTACTCTTGACTGATTCAACTGCCTTTCACTGCTTCCATGCTACACACACATCACTCTCTGTTCCCAAAACACTGGCACAGCTTCACCTGAGGAAAGCCACTGCAGATTGCAAGCACTCAGGAGCACCGTCTGTGACTTACCTGCTGTGGCCTCAGGAAGTTGACGTTGATATTGGGATATCGGGTGGCAGGATCAATGCTGTAGTGGCTGAAGTTTTTACTCACGTTCTCTGGGGTGGTCTGAGGCAGCAGCCTATATATGCTTTCCCTTGGGAAAATAACACAAAAAAAAAGTTTGGGGCTTTGTTTTGGTTCATCTGTTTTGCTTAGGCTTTGTCGTGGTTTGGGGTTTTTGGTTTGTTTTGGCTGGTTTGAGGTTTTGTTCTGTTGTTGTTTTTTTTTTTTTAAGAGATGCATCACTACTACTATGGCTAAGTAAACTCTGGGGAGATAAACATTCAAATCAGAAATCTAACCACTTCAGACACTGTATAGCTAACAGTCAGCATAACCATATTAAAATCTGCACTTTAATACAACTACAGAATTCGAAAGGAGGGCAGAGAACAACACACTGAGCAAAACTGAAGGGGCTGCCCAGTACAATAAAGGCATTGACATACAGGAAGGGCTCAGGAAGAGGGGCCACCAAGGGGACTGGAGCATTTGTCCTGTGAGGAGAGGCCAGGAGAAATGAGTCTGTTCAATATGTGGAAGAGACAGCTCAGGGAAGATCTTACTGCTGTCTGAAGTGGCTAATGGAAAGGTGATCAAGTCTGGCTTCAACAGCAACATTATTTTCCACACTTTTTTAAAATTCAAACAAATGGAATTTAAAGTATGAACTGTGCCACTGCGCGATTTTAGAAATTTTACTATGGTTCCTGATGTTCAGAAGGTGCAGTTGCTGAAGTTTAAAATAGGACCTAAAAACTGTTGCTTTTACTTACTCCCTCTTGTAATTACCCGAGTTCTATCTCCAAGAGAGCCCCTTGAGTCAGGGGCAAACTGATTAACACATCAGGAACTCAACACTTCAAAAGAGACAAGATGCTGTTTGGCTTACATGAAACAAAGTAACCAAGGACAACATGAAAGATAGCAAGTCACAGCTTCCTTACAAGGAAATAATAAAAAGTATTCACAAGATAATAGGAGACAGCAAGAACTTTTGTATCTGGTGCTTTAAAGGCATCTACATCTTCATCTGGTTTGCCATTGAAGGGCTGGTGACATTTAGTCAGGCTCACTTTGTCCATGCAATGTCAATAAGCACCTAAAAAAAAGATTCCTCATCTAATCTTTTAAAACTAGGACCAGGAATAGCAACATTTCTTACTCATCCATACACTTCAGTTTATCAACTCCTTTGAAATTTTTTTTCTTTAACTGAATTATACCCTCATGCATTCTCTAAAAACAGTGAGAGTCTGTATCTCCCATTCTGTCTACAAATTTGTACTAAAAGAAACTGTAATGAATGATAAGATGTTGGAGGATTGGATTAGAACTGTAAATGTATTCACTTCTCCATTACCTCTCTGCAAGGACTTCCAAAGGACTGGCTCCGAGCGACCAACTTCGTACCATCCAAGCAGAGTCCATTGCAGCCAAAAATCCCCTGGCTATTCCAGTTCCCATTGGCCAAAATGGCTGATATTAGAGGTTACCAAAGGAAAAAAAAGCAGAGAAAGGAAAAGCATCACTTAGGGAAAATCTTAAAGAAGTATCAAGTACATATTCAGGCAGTAATCTGCTAGGAAATTTTAACTCAGTAATTAGCTACAAGTTCCACTCCCACTGGGCTAGAGGAAACCAGATGTACAGGGAGCAGCTCAAGAGCTCTCCCAAAGCCAGTGTTCCTCTATTTCCAACAGTAATTCATAGCCTGGGGTGCCTTAACAGCTTCTCTTCAAGACAGCACTTTTTAAACCAGCTACAAAATGCTAACTACCAGCAGACCCACAGTAGGTTCTGTAGAGAGTCAACAAGAAGCAGATGGGACAGACAGAACTTCAGAAAAGCTCTGCACACATTTTCTTAAGCACAATCATTACCACGCTAAAAATTCTGTTTTCCCAACACTCCCACCCTTCCTTCCAACCTCCCACTTTCTTCTGTAACAAACAGCAGCTTTCCTTAGAGTGCCTCTCTGTCAGGCAGCACGGATCTCAGCGGTTGGTGCTCATTCAGAGCTGACCACGCACCTCCAGGAGGCTGTCCCCGACCAGCGCCACGAGGAGCTGGTGGCCGTTCTGCTCGCGCACCAGGGCGGCGTTCTCGGAGGCGTACATGCACGTGAAGTCAAACATGGCCACGTCGGGCTGCCCGTAGTGGTTGATGGCAAAGTCCAGCGAGGGCAGCTGCTGGTTAGTGGAGAAATCTGCTGCCTCCCGGGCGTAGTTCAGCAAAGCCTCCTGGTCCACGTTCTCCCGGGACAGCAAGACCTCTGTGTCGGCATGGTCCTGCCAAAACCAGCACCATTAAAGTGCTGTGGTCAAACTCACCAGTTTGTTTTAAGATTGGTATATATTGTAGCTGGCATTAAAATTCTGACAAATCTACTCATACAAATTTGCCTGCTAATTTCTTTCATTCCTATCTGTGTTAATGCTTCCAGGAGAAAATCTATTGTACTTGCGGGGTTCCCCATGGCAGGAAGGAATGATGAATCTGACTCCGTGTTCTCAGAAGGCTAATTTATATTAAAGAATGCTATACTAAACTACACTAAAGAATACAGAAAGGATACTTACAGAAGGCTAAAAAGATAATAATGAAAACTTGTGACTCTTTCCAGAGCCTTGACACAGCTTGGCCCTGACTGGCCAATGAGTCAAAACAATTCACATGAAAACAATGAAACAATCACCTGTGGGTAAACAATCTCCAAACACATCCCACAAGTGAGCACAATACAGGAGAAGCAAATGGGATAAGAATTTGTTTTCCTTTTTCTCTGAGGCTTCTCAGCTTCCCAGGAGAAAATCCTGGGTGAAGGGATTTTTCAGAAAATATGACTGTGACAAAAATATATAGATCTTTTATTCCAGATAGTAATCAGTCCTGCTTGCATTGCTCACTGTGAAAGGGCTAAGAAACTTTTGAGCATTTTTCACTCCCATAAAATAAGGGAAGCTCAACTAAGCTATTAAATGTTCCTTCAGCATATTTTATCTTAGCATGAGCAAAACTCCCAAATCCACAAAAGGAGACAAATTTGAAAAGGACAGGTTTTGTAACACTCATCTGATGGTTTAAAATACTTCAGAAGGGCATTAACTGCCCCTTTTAGAACACAATTACATTCATGTTCTAAAATAACAACTGTATAAAAACATTATGTGATGGAGAAAAGCTTATTTTCCTACTTTCACCTTACCAAAAGTAAATTATCACCACAATTTTAGCTTACAGAGAATACAGGAGAAATTAATACCCACATGCCGTATCACTCCTTTATCCAGCAAGCTCTGCTTTTTGGCAGTCATGACAAAGTAGTGCGTATCATCCTTGTAGTAGACAATGTTCTCCAAGTCAATGCCTTGTGACAGAACAAAAGACATGGTAATGAAGGAACAAGTTAGGAGTCATGTGCAACAGAAGTTCTACCAGAAGAAAGTAAATTGAAACTGCATGGTTAGAGAGAATGCCAAGCAACTTTCTACCATGGCTCTGGGTGACTTTAAAATCTGAACTGTCAACAAAAACACAGCATATTTCACCTGCATAAAACTACTTTTAAAAAATCCATTTATCATCACTCTAAGGTTTGCATTCAGATGTGGAGCGCAAAAAGCAGAACACTGGATTCATGACCTCTTCCCATTTAGGGCTTTGATTTCCTGAAAACCATAAATTCTCCACTTCTGAATCAAAATGACACACATCTGCTTTGTACAGCAGAACAGCTACAGTATACAAAAATAGGTAATCATATTTCAGAGGCAGCCCTGACTGCCTTGCACAAGATGCTTGTTTCTTGGTTAAACACACAAATCTGAGCTGCAAAATCGCAATTATAAAAACAAATAGTTTATTTTCACTGGAAATCTGTCAAGTGCTGGCAAACCTGTGGCATCTCGGAGATCCTGGAAGAACTTCTGGTTGAAGATGAAGGCCACACCGCTGATCTCTTCTACTTTGGCTTCAGCTGTGGTGTTGCGATTGATGAAGTTTGCTGTGATGGCGATTGCAAGCTTGCCACGGAATTCCTTTCGGCGAAACCCTGCAGGAAGGATAAAGTGGCAATGCTGAAAAGCAAACACACCTTCAGAGAAGGATCAGCATGCCACAGGCAGGTACACTCACAAAGTAAAGGGAGAGAAGGGAATTGATGAGCTACAAACTCCTCCAAAGAAGGAAAGAACAATTGCTTCATCAGAACAGTGTTGTTTAGGGGAAAAGCTCCCCACCTGTCTTCCATCTCTGTTCCTAAAGCTGCAATTTCTATTAAAAAAAAAGGGATTCTCTGCTACACAGAATAATACTCAACACCTCACTTCCTACACCCAAAGGTAGGAGTGACACTACTTAACTAAAGAAAAAAATGTAGGAAAAATTATCCAGATCAAAAACTCTTATGTCTTTATTAGTTTAGAGGAAGAAAACAAAGACCACCCACATCTCTGCTATAAATGGATTTTTACATGGACTTTTAATCTCCCAATCACTTGTCACCTGTCCCTATCAGACTATCAAGTGTCTTTCCAGATGTTGATTGGCATGTTAAAGGCCACTTTTGTTCCAACAAATTTAAGAATAACTTCTGTTTGGAGGTGAATTATGAACCATTACCTTCTAAGGTGTTTCTCCTGCCATCCCCTCCAATGATTACTTCAAACTCATACTCAGACACTGGATGGGTTTTGGGATGGACCAGTGCACGCCAACCTATTCCTGTAGATAAACTCCAAGTTAGTGACAATATAAACGGCAATAATAATAATAGAAAAAAAAAGATAATAGAAATAATAATAATTTTAAAAAATAGTTCTTACTATCAATAAATCCTACAACACATGACCAGTAAAGAAACCGTGCAGGACAGCTACACTGATGACAGGGCTATTCCTGAACTGTGCAGCAATTCCACGTGAATCAGAGGCAGACAACTCTGCTAAAACTCCCCTGATTCCTTTAAAGGCCCCTACAAACTTCTCTACTGCCTATACAATTAATAAAAGGCCAAACTACAAGTAAGCTACATCTCCTGTGGTGATCAGAGAACAGGTTTCACAGCGATACCAAAAGCATTACAAGGATCATTCACCAATATAGTGAATGCAAAGAAAGGAGTTGTTTCAAAATGTTATCAAAATGTTATGTAATAGGCTTAAGTATTTTAGAAGCAATTACAATTTACCATGCCTTGGTCTACTTCTGTGCAGTCCTTCTGGTGACTTTGTTTCATACAGTAACTAATTTGGATTTGCCAATAGAAAAAGCAAATCCTACTAAAAATCCAAGCAAAAATGGATTAATAACTATTCTTATTAATGGAGCATGAGGAAAGGACTTAACATCATAAGCAGAGTTAAGGAGTGTGTCCTGTGTATCCTACCACAACTTCCCCCATCTCTACTGCCCATTTCAGTGCTACTTGCTTTCATTCTCCTGGTCCTCTGGAGGGTAAACAAGCCCCCGGAACTCCACATTGACATGGATCTCTATTCCCAAGATCAAGGCAACCTTCAAAAGGATCAGCTGGAGCTGACGGATACCTGCAAAGAAAAAAGCAGATGATAAAGAAATAGAAGGAAAAGAAAAGAGCCCAAGTGCCCATGTCTGTCTGTGCGACATTACTGATACCCTGACAAAGGCCAGCTGCTACTTTCCTCTTCCCCACGGAGTTCCCAGCATTTCATCCAGGCATCACTGCTGTGTGAAATCACAGCATGCTAAGAAAATTCTACACAGATGAAAACCCAACCCTTTTCAAAGCATAAAAAGTAATTTTTTAGTGTTTCAGTCCCCTAACCAGCAACAAGGGTAACAACCAGGACATGAGCTGCAGGAGAGGGAGGGAAGACAGCACAGGCAGGACTGCACTTGTCACAGATGGCAGAGAGCCACTGGATCAGCCTGGCTGTAACACTGACTGCACCTCCATCCCAGCACCTCTGGGTTACTGAGGGCATAGAAAGCTCCTCGCCACCTCTTCTCTTCAGGTAACTTTGGCAATGAAAATGAAAATTACAGTGTGCAAACTCAATGAATTTGAAGAAAAACACCTTACTGTTATATTTCAGATACTGAAATGAAAAAATCCTTCACCTAAACACTAAATTTTAGCTGTGCTGATACACAAAAAAAGATAAAATGCATAAAAGACAGGAAGAATAAAAATGAAAATAAATTAGAGGGGAAAAGCAATCTGCAAGGCTGAAGTTACAAAGAAAACTTCTAGTTTTACCATTTGTTGCCAAATTAAAAAAAAGACAACACAGACTGGTGGGCAACACCTGGCTGTGCCTTGTACAGTCAATTTTGGGGAAGAAAAAAGAAAAGAAAAATAACTCCTGCTCCACCAAAGCATTCAGCTTTCAAAGAGGACTGATTTAACAGAATATAAAAATCATCAAGATTATTCTCAGTTTTAACACAAACATCTATTTAATCAAAACGTATCTTCATCACTCTCCTGAAAATAAACAAAGTTTTTACATAAAAAACTGTTCCTCTTTTCTCCAGACTGAAATTCACAAGAATGTTCAAAAGCATGCACTAGTTTTTATTTACAATTTGCTCAAGAGAAACAGAACAATGTGGCAGCTGCAGCAATGTATCAGCAAAAACCAGAAAAATTATCCATTAAAAGAAAAACAACGTTTGAGCTTTAAGTGTACTTTTCAGTGTAGGAAGAAGCTATGCCTTAGGAATGTCTAAGAGATGACAGATAAACACTGCATGCTTTAATCTCATGACTAGCCCAGAATGCACAAAGTAACGCTGAACTGTACCACAAAAACTTGAGAGCAGGGACTGTGTGGGCTGAATTTTCACCCTCACCTTCCTCCCCCCAGGAAGAAGCAGTGCTGCTGTGCCCAGCCCTGCCTGTACTTACTGATATGGTCTATGGAGCCTGCACAGAATTTGCCGTAGAACTTTTTGGCGCCGAGGCCCCTGAGGTCATGGATGGTGAAGGGCCAGAGGTGCAGCACGTTGTTGCGGGAGAAGGCGTCCCTCTTCTCTATCACCACCACCTTGGCTCCCAGGAAGGACAGGTCGATGGCTGTGCGAAGGCCACAGGGTCCAGCCCCAATTATCAGACACTGCAAAACAACCAGCACTGAGTAACTGCACGGTCCTTGGAGGAAATGGATTTCGGCAGCAGCTTCTGAGCATCCCATGGCTCTTAGGAAGAAGTGCTCTTGGTCTGAAACATAAGCTGAAATTTCACATCAGTCTGTCTCTACCTGCTAAGTTCTGCCATTGATAAGCAGAAACCACAACCTGAAAATGAAGTATATTGCAGAGCAGTGAAAAGACTCAGGAAGCAGGCAAGTCAACTGTGTGCTTGCAACCCTTGCTCTAGGAAGAGCTGCCAAGTCATACTCTCCAAGCTACCTGGAGAACAGCAATATTTCTGAAGGCTTCTCCCTCCCACAATCCACTTTTTTTTCTTAAAAAAAACAAAACAGAAAATCAAAACAACCCCCAAGAAACAAAAACAAAACCACTGACAAGTTTTCCTCTCATCTTCCAAACACTGAGCTGGCC
This sequence comes from Molothrus aeneus, assembly GCF_037042795.1. Classification (NCBI taxonomy): domain Eukaryota; kingdom Metazoa; phylum Chordata; class Aves; order Passeriformes; family Icteridae; genus Molothrus; species Molothrus aeneus. The sequence goes on along the minus strand of NC_089650.1, from coordinate 4,559,688 downwards.
TTTCTTAAGAATATCTTCAGTAGCATTGCAACAGCTACAGCAGACAAACACAAGACACTAATGTTTTTATAAACACCATCATTTAGAGTAACAGAATAAAAGAGTAGCCAAGTCAGAACGCAATATTTTATGCCTTTGGTGGTGCTTTGGGGCTTCTACTACTGCAGCAAAGGAGACGTCAGGGAAGTAGACATCATGTAAACAAAATCTTTGTGTGATCAGACAAATCTTTTCTCCAACCTAACCTCTGTCATATGAAAGGCCTTTCACCTTCCCTTATCTTTTTCCACTTTACTCACAAACACCATCAGATGCTAATAAACAACTTGAGAATGTAAAATACGTGCGTGTCTAGTGTTGAAGTACCTTCTGAGAACAGAATGATGCAGCAAAATACTTTCCAATTAAAAACCCAAGATAGTCAGGAGACACTTTTTACCCACAGGAACTGATGTCCACAGAGAAAGCGTTGGTATGTGCAGTCACATAAACACAGTACACAGTCCATTTCTTCATCGTTATTGTACTTTGATTTCTACCGAGTAAACCAGAGACCTTGTTACCCAAGTGGCTGCTGCTGCCACGTGATTCTCTTCCAGATCCTTATGGCTGCACCAGAAAGCTCTTTGAGAAACTCTTAATTATGCCAAAATTTATCTATGAGCCAGTGTTCTGATAAACAACCAATCCCAAAAAGCAAAACTTGGTGTTTGGTGGTCATCCCCATCTGACAATTTTTACAGGCTGCCACGTTCTCACCACTGGGGCATAAACTCTGCAGGCACCATGAAACTGCAAATGTAAAGCCTGAATGATGGCAAACCAATTACAGCAGTGATGATATAGCTATTGACATGCAAATTCCACGTAGGACTACTGAATAAGATAAGGAATCACATAAATCTGAGGGCAGAGATCCAAGTCTAGAGCAAAGGGAAGGGAATAATAACACCACTGCTTCTTTAGTGGCTTCAGGAACCTGAAAGCATTTGGGACAAAAGGCACACCCAACCTCTGAGCTAATAAATAACTAAATAAAATTGTATATTGAACAGGTAATCTTGAACAGGATCCTCAGTTAGATCTATATTCTTCCAATTTTAATATTGCTTTCTTTGTAGCTAAGTGTAATTCCCAAACACCCCCTTGTCTTTCTTTTTAAAACTTTTCAGAAAATTAGCTCAGCACATTATACTTATTCAGGTAATAACTACAATCTTCAAAGAGCCTGGATTTCAATAAGCAACACGAACACACTGAATTGGGTGATTTTCATTCTTTGACAAATTTCCACATATAAAATATTTATGATGGAGTATACAACAGCAAAGGAATTGTACTAAAATCAGACTATTCAAACTCAGGTTTCATGAAATTATAAGCTAGTTGCCTGCAACTTTGCCATAGGAACTTTAAAGTTTTTTATTCTCTCTATCCTTCCTCCCTGCTCTCATAGTAGGATGTGGTTAAAAGCACTTAGGTTTTGATTAAGATTCTAGATATTCTGAATGTAAAATACTCAGACAAGTAATTTATAGTCAAAGTTGCCTTTTTTTTAATTCCATCACAAAGCCATTAAATTATGTTGTTATAAAACATAAATTCTAAGCACAATTAAAAATAGAAAAGATTCTTTTCCACTTCTAATGCTTCTTCCAGGGTCAGATATCTCATAAAAACCCACCTTCTGGTACTCCCAGTCAGCAGTAACTCCATGACATGCCAAGTACAGCCAAATAAAGGCAGCTACTGTTATTCCTCGTTCCTTTTCCCCTCAGTGACTCCAAGCAATTGCTGCAATTCCCTGCACTGAAGCTGTCTCACCCCTCAAAAACACTTCTTGCTCAAGATCTTTCAGAGAGATTATATTAAGTTTCCAGTAACAATGCCATGGTAATGGAACAGCAAATGCAAACTGAAATGCTGTATTCTCTGTATAACCAATGGAGAGAGAGCACCATTTGTAACTATTTACATTTGAACAACCCATCATGTTCAAAACACTTTCATGAACTCTGATTATCTGAATTCTGGTTAGCCTGGATGCTGGCCATGTGCACAAACTGGCCAACTCCAGGCACAGCACCTCATCCCTGAACAATTTTTAAATGGGCAATTAAGAGCTATCCTACAAAGTATGAAAACTTCAGAACTCATTTATGTTCAAGTGTACAGAAGCCAGGCTCCCTAAAGAAATTACTGACTTCTGTTCTGACATGGATAAAACCCTAATCTTTATTTTAAATTCTATCATCTCCACATGGCCACTTAAATCTCTGTACCTTTTAATCAGCAGTTTGCAAATTACATTAAACATTAGGAATATAAAGCCAAGTGAGTTAGGAAACATCAAATCACACATGACTCAGTTTTCAAAAGGCCTCTGCTTTAAACAGTTATGATTACCTCTTAGGAGTAAAGTAAATTTAAACATTTAATGGCAGATACTATTTTGATAGGAAACAAGAAATTAATAGAAACCTATATGAAAAGATAAGAGGAATACATGATGAAATTTGATTTAAAAAATATGTTCACTGCAGTCATTGCCCAGTCCCATCACAGTGGTCCTTCACACCAACACCAGCAAGTTCTGAGGTTTTTGTCTCATCATTCAAAGAGGGACAGTCCCACATGACCTCATGAGCCTCTCTGTTTATGTCACCACCACCCCACCACATGCTACTTTTACAATCACTCTCTTGATCCCAGCTCTCCAATTCCATTCTCACTCTCTTTAACTTGGCTTTGGTGTATGAAATAGGTTAAGCTTTTGGAGGATACAAAATCCCTAGCAACTTCTTCAGTCAAACATCACTCCCAGGATGCTTTACTCCTTTTATCCACTTTATAACTGTACTTGAAGAGAGGTTTTAAAGACCCTTGCTTACATGTATTTACTCAAAGCACACCCTTTTCTGATGACTTTTGAGCCTCGGTACTCCTCTGGATCTCCAGTTATTCTTTCAGAGCACTATCTCAAGGACTCCATTTCTCTCATTCCTCTCACTGCCAACTTCCCAGGGGGCTTCACCCATGATCTCGTGCAATCTTCCTCTATAAATTGTCTTTGCATCACCTCATCAGAGACACTGGTTCAATCAGCTTTGTCAGAGCTGTCAAGTCACAAAACCTCAAGAGTTGGCTACTTCTTGGCCAAGCTAAAATCTCTACCTTTCTGACATTTCCTTGTGGCTGCCTAGTTGTTAATTCAAGCTCAATAACACCAAATGGAGCTCTAATGTCCTTCTAAACTCAGCTCACCACTTCCCGTGGATAGAAATGTCACACTCAATTTTCTGGATGCCTTTCATAGCTGGATGTCACCCTCCACTAACATCTGGTTTTTGTAGCTCTCACAATCAAGCACTACCCACTTATATGCCTATAAAATCTCATCTTTAATGTTTCATCTCAATTATTGAACCAACCTTTTCCACAGTGTTAACAAATACAGTCAGAGCCTGGATGCAGAAATCACTCTTAGAGTCTATTATTCAAAGAAGTTAAAAACCTCTACATCTTGGCTCCTTCCATCTCTTTGTCCTAAAAGCATAAACCACCTATCTTCATTTCACAGACTTAAACACCCTAGTTCAGCTCAACCCTCTATGTTTCATTCAAAGTAAGAGCAATTCCTGAATTTAATGAATGCACAAAGTGATCAGTTTTACAGAAAATTTAGAAGTTTTCTCCATGATGATCTTGGAAGATTTACTCCTAACCATACACGAAACCTATTACGTTCATCTTCTGGTAAACCCTTCCTTTCTTATCTTATGTTGCCTGAAAAATGTAAACTTTAACAATGGTTGGATTTTTGGGGTGTTGAAGCTGCTGCCCACTGTGACTACCAACAGTGCGTAATTATTTGATTTTCAGAGTTTACCAAGCGTTACTACCGTATTTCATTGTAAACAACTCCATCCTTATGAAAATGGCCACTGGAAAGTGAAAGAAGATAAACAATTAAGAAAAGAATGTAACTTTCTAGTATCCAGTTGGGGGAAAATATAAGTTCACAGATCTGAAATGACATGCTCTAAACAAGATATATTTCTCCCTCAATTCCATACTGAGGAATTAGTCATTAACTCTACCAATTAAAGCACTTCTCTCAAAAGGTGCCTATTCAAGAGAAAGAGCAGCACCTATTGTCCTCAATGAAAGAGGACAGAAACCTGTTCTAATTTTATCCTATTCTGCACTATTTGTCTATTTTGGAAAAAAAAGAGTGCTTGATTATTTATAAAACCAACCTATTCTATTCACATTTCAATAAATTATATAAAGAACTGCTTTCAAACTGCACTGTCCAAGGGGAGCAATACATAAATAACAGCTCAAAGTAATTCAGGTTTAAAAAATAGTAAAATGCTGTGTGTGTGTGTGTGTGTAAAAGCAGGAATTCCTGCAGTAAATACCACACATACCAACCTTTTAAAAAGAATTGGTATGAGTTTCCACAGCATATTTTTTTCTTTGAACTTAGAATAAAATTGATCACTTTCTAAATAATGGGAAACAGTCTGTTTTGCCAAATTGGCAAAAAAGTTCAGTTTTCTTGAGAGAGCCATGAGAATTTTCAAATTACAACTGGAAATTTCCAAACATGCATATTTTGGATCCTAGACTCCAACAGCATTCCTGTTACTGTCAAAATGCAAAAACGAGTCAACCAAGATTAAAGGTTTACCAATTAAGATTTTCCAAGGCATCTATCTATAGGACTGATGCCACAAAAAACTTACATTGTAAGAACTTGCTGGCTGCTCCTCCTGAATAAAATACATTTGGGGGGGCAGTCACATCTGGTGACAGAAATTCCACAAAAGGAATTTCTGATTGCTGATCAAACGCTAAAATTGTGAGAACATTCCTGATACTTCCCTGGCTCACACCAGGCAATATTTTCCTACATCCACACCTTTTTACTGTGTATTCCAGAGGGATTGGGTAATAGCTGCCTGGCCCATGGTGACTGAACCTCTTACCTTGGTGTTGGCGCATGCTTTCCCCTTCTTGTAGTCCTTGTGGCTGCCTCTTTTATCCAATTTGGCCCACAAGGCTTTGGCTTTCCAGTAATTGAGCTTGGACTTGAGTTTGTGATAGAAGGAACGATAGTCCTTGGGCTTTAGCTCCAGGTAGTCACAGAGCTCCTGGAAAGCCTTGAGAGTCCCCTTGCAGGTGGAAGCCTGGACAAATCTGTCGAAGAGAACATGAGCCTGGTTCACCTTCTCGTTTTTACTTTCCTCCATGCTTCACACGTGGCAGCTGCCCAGGGGGGCAGCTGTGCTCTTCCAGTCTGCCAGATTTCCTGATGTTGTTCTGCTGAGCCACTTTCACCGCTGCCTTACAAGCATTATTAACCTATAAAACAAAAAGAAGAAAGAGCAAGTTCAGTTACTCTTTTTCATTCCAAAATTTTGTCTAAACCCGCTGAACTGAGAGCCCAGGTTCCCAGTCAGTTCTCAGGTGATAGATATCCCAAGGATTTCTACTCAGGCTGACTGAAGAGGAGGCTTCCAGAGTTCACTGAGCCTCACTGCAAACAGCGGCACATCTCACATCTCTGTTAAATCACAAAATACTTTAACCTGAGCCAGTGCCTTGGAAGTTTTAGAAGTTTTGTCAAAACTCATTCTGAATGAAGAGCAGGGAAGTTCCCAGTAAACAGGCAGATGTTACACCGTGTCTGGAAGAGGGCAGAGGTTGTAAAACAGAACAGGCAAATCCTACCATGTTGCAGTTACTGTGTAACACCACAACAACAGTTATGGGCTGGTGTTAAAAACACTACTGCCACAAAACACTTCAAGAGTCCATACTCCATCAGTAAAATAAGCTTTTATGCCTTCATTCTAAAAAGACACATGTCTTTGGTCATGATAAATAGAGATAAGAGGATGGCATAGCAGAAGCTGATATAGAATCCTTGCCAAGACTGGTTTTTGCACAGTGATGCTTACTGGGATCTTAAAAATAAGTTAAACCTGCTAATAGCAATCAATTTCTTGGAAAAATTAGTCAAGGCTGTAAAAACGAAGCGTGTCTGCGTTGCATAAAGCAGTATAAACATTTCCCTTACCTAAAGCCTACACATATAATTCTGTCCATAAATGAGCAGTGTAAGAGTGAAACATGGCTGGTGCATGAGCCTTCTAAGATCCCATAGTAATTCCCCTATTTTGTGTTTTTCAGCTTCTTTTGATATTCAGGTCCGTACAAAATTTTAGGCGGTAGCTGGAGTCTCCTTTAATCTGCTGGGGCAGAGCTGCTGTCATGAGCTCTGCTGCTCATTTCTGGGATGCCTCAGAAGCAGGCTGGAAACCTGCAGAATTGTTTGGATCACGTTTAAAGCACAGGTATCTGCTCTTCCTCTCTCTTTTATATAGAATAAACCCTTTTCTTTCTTTTATAGATAACACTAAGTATATTCTAAATTACCCTTCTTGCTGAGAAAGAATAGTTCTGTTTGCCTTCAGATATGAAGGCAGTATGGGAACACAGGCACAAACTATGCAAGTGAAAGCACTTCCAAGGTGGTTTTTGCCCTTTGTTTTTTGGTTTGTTTTTTTTTTTTTTTTTTTTTTTGCAAAGGGTATTGAGGCAAAAAGGGAAATATGTGGACTTGGATAAAACTTTTTAGATTCTCACCAGCTCTTTTCCTGCTTCCAGCAGACAGGAAGCCAAGCCAAACATTACAGCTCATGTCTCTTCCCCTCCCATATGACAGCTCTCCAGTAGTTTATTTGGGCACTCCTGCTTTTCAGCCTAACATGGTATTTATTGTTTATGTTTAGAAACAGCAAAGGAGTCCTGGAAACCTTTACATACAGCCACAAACTGGTAGTTTTGAAAAATAAAAGTTCCTTCAGATGTCAAAGTACAACAGTCGGTTACAGTGCAGAATGCAATTCTAACTTTATTAGGACAACCACCCTGGAGGACCCAGTACCAATAAAACTGTTTTTCTAACTGGCTGATAGCGATGCCCATGTCCATATCAGTGCTGCTCACTAAGCAAATTGGAACTGCTTGTTTTCCATCTTAACTTCACTGTTGTGAAGCTGGAAACCTGCTCCAGCCTTGCACCTCAAGGAAACCACTGCACTGCTACAGAGGCCAAGTCACAGAACCCCGAAATGGTTTGGTTTGGAAGGGAGACCTTAAAGGTCACAAAGTTCCAACACCCCTGCCATAGGCAGGGATACCTCCCACTAGACCAGGTTGCTCAAAGCTCCATCTAATTTTTCTTGAGCACTTCCAGGGATGGGGCATCCACAGCTTCTCTGGGCAACCTGTGCCAGTGTCTCAGTGCCCTCACAGCAAAGAGCTTCTCAATATCCAATCTAAACCTGCCCTATAACAGTTTGAAGCCATTCTCCCTTGTCCTATCATTCATGTCCTTGTTAAAAGTCCCTCTCCACCTCTCTTCTGGCCCAACCAGGTACTGAAGTCCTGTGCCTCCTCTTTTGTTCTCAAGAAGAATATTATAATGGACTCCAACAAAACACCTCTAACGCTGAAGGAGTCATTTCAGTGTCTCTGTGTCATACAGACACAATAAAATACCTACAGCCTAAAGTCATATGCCTCATTAATCAGCACAGCATTCCAAGCTGAATACTCTTATGTTCCCCCCACTTCTGGCATCCCCCCTCCACCACGCAAACACCCACTTTACACCAGTGCTTTGGATGACTGAGACTTCTACAGAAAAAGCAATACAAGTTACATGACCTAAATTAAGTGGATTCACAATTCAGGTCTGTTAGTACACATTCCACTTCTGATATATCCAGATGTAAGGACAGCATAGGGATCATTTCTTAGACTTGCTTCTCCCATAGCTTTTCACCAAGGAAGTGAAGCAGTATTGGGTTTGCAATGCTTAAAGACCCCAAAGCTAAAACCCAACTTCCTTTTGTCACATTATATCACAGTACAAGCTGGCTTGTACTGGGCAATTAATTTGGCTATAAATAAGAAAACCAGCTGGTCCCTGGCTTGAAAGAAAGGATTCTCAACCAATTCTGTTCCATCCTAAGCTGCAGACATCTCACAGGTCCAGGAGCTGGGTGGTATCAAGGAACACACCAATAACTGGGTTTTTCAAAACCCCTTTTATAAACAGGGCTTCATACAATAAACTTGTTCTTTTGCCACATGGACATTGGGGTGTGTGTTGCTCCTGGCTCTGACCACTGACCCCACAAAACACGTGGATAATAAACATAATATCCTTTCACTCTAGGAACTTACTGCTGTGTGTGTCTGAGGTTTGCCAAGCCAGCAGCCAAACCTGGAACCAACAGGTCATTTGAGCCAGCACATTCCAAGGGGTACCTTAGCACGGCAGCTCTGCCCAAATCCCGCTTCACACAGCCTGGGAAATCAGTTATGCCCAAGGGTGAAACACCGAGGCTTCAGTCACCACATTAGGTCACTCCCTAGAACTCTGCATTCCTGATGTAAACACCCTGAGCCCTTGGAACCCAAGAGCAACACGTCAGAGAACATGGAAATTACAGGAGGAAAGCAAGGGCAGGCAAGAATTATTTGCTAGGTTTCCAGGGTACTGGTGTGCCTTGCTGGCTGTTCTGCAAGTCTGCAGTATCCTGCATGTTTTGTCTCGAGGCAGCTGATTGCTGACTCAGATGCTCTGTGAATTCCTTGGCTTGGGAGCTGGGCGAGTGAAAGACAAAGCCCATGGAAAAACGCATGCAAGAACAGCGTTCACGTTGCTATTTACAATAATAGCAGGAGGTTGTCACTGACTCATGGCTCCAAGTACCCTCAGGATCTCCAGCGCTCACCCAGGACAAAAGAAATCAATGGAAAACACAGAGATGCAGGCAGTGAATAATTCCAGGTGGTGGTTCCTTCCCACAGTCACCACAGATGCAGGAATATGAATATTTCATCAAATGCATACACGAGAAAGAAAGCCCAGTGCCCTACTTCTGCCAAAGGCAAGAGATAAGAGGAGATTTTGCAAATTCTACACATCATGAATTTGGTTGTACAAATTGAAGTTCTGCAGCAAGTGTTGCAAATGCAGGGCTTATATATTTCAGGCAAATAAATCCCCATTATACAAGTCACCACCCCCTCTACATTTCCATCCTAATTTTGTTCAAAGTGTTCATTCAAGCAATGACTTGAGCCTGGGAAAAAATAAAATACTACCGGAATGTATTTTCCAGCCATCTTTTTTTTTCCCCATCAGAAATTATTGAGTTAATTCCATCTACATTCACAGCTTGTTCTCTCCACCCTAAATCAGGAGTGAATAAAACATTTGCCAAAGTAATTGCCCAGCTGCACTTCAGAATGCTGAGTTTCTCTGAGCACTATTTAAGTGCTTTGTTACACTTGAGTTATTTCACAGCCAGGCCAACACCACAGATGCACCCTTGACAGACAATCCTCTGAGAAGTCAGGCATCAAGAAGAAGCAGTAATACCATATGGAATTTGACAGCAAACTGGTCCATGATCATAAAACTACTCTCCAGCAACATTCCCTATGCCCTTACCTCCCTTTCATGGCTCCTTCTGTAGCTTGTGCCTAAGCAAGGCTCAGTAACAAGCTCTGCAAACTCCGAGATTACTGCAGTACCCAGGCAGCCAGGACACACTTGCAACTTGGCTAGCAAAAGCCTAAGCACAGATTACAGTTAAGCTCATGCTACAGACAGTGGGGACACCTATTTTTGTCTCTCTCCTCCACCCAGCATCCAGTTTTCTTGTAGGAAACCAATTACCTTTGAGACTCTTTTTCCTCATTGAATCTGGATGAAATTGTTCAAAAGTTATTAAGGATGAACTGAAAAGCAGATGAACAAATGGCTCAATCCCATAAGCCTCCCCTCTTTAGGAAGCCAAAAACAAAAAAAAAATCTTTATTCCAACAAATGAAAAAGCTCTGTTTTAATTTCTAAGATTTACATTCTTTTCGGCTAAAACTGAAAAAATGGATTTTCTACAATATGTTCATGACTTTCCAAGTGATTACAATACCAAAAAGTGCAGCTTTAGGGCAGTGGTAAGACTGTGGAACAGATGGCAAAAAGAGGACAAGAGGACAAGAAAAACTACAGCCAAAACTGGCAACTATTTCAGTTCCATGTAATGCAGACCAAGAATGGGAAAGCAGGAGGACAAAGGCGTGGTTGCCATTGTTTGCAGCTTCCCTTTTACACCAGATGGAAAAGGGGCACGTCAGTCCTGTCCACAGCACATCTTAAAATGGGATTTAGATCTGTTCCTGCTCATAACATTCAAGACTCAAGTAAATAAGCTGTCAAAAAACTGTGTTTTAATATACCATGAAACCTGATCTGGTCACTTCTGCCCACCACATGGGAGACAGTCTTGTGGGTCTTCACATCTCTTTTCTGCTACTCTCTCTTCCAAGCGAAGCCAAAAGTGGGAGAAAGAGAAACCAAGTACGAACTTGACTGCAAATACCAGAACCTGTTCTGGTTATTTGCACATACATAAAGCACATACATAAACAGTTCATAGAATGCTCATGTCAAGAAAAACTCACCCCAGTACTCACTTGAGAAGAAACGCTAATTATACACAAGAACATGGAAACATACAAACAGAGAAGCAGTTATAGAAAATATTTTGGTTCCCAAATTCACACTACAGTAGAGAAGGAAAAATGTGTACGTTGCTTATTACTAACCACTTCTTCAATGCCACAACACAAATACTGAAAGCATTTGACCTACAAATAACAACCTTTTCTCTGTGAGAACTCAAAAAACATACTTTGTTGCTGCTGTCATACACAACTCTTTGATCATAGCACTCCCTACACTAAATGAACACTAACAAAGAAAGAGACCAAGAAACAGATGAATGCTTTTCTTTGGAAGAAAAAGAAAAAAGGAAATTATACCAAGGAAGAGGTAGCTGTTTCCTCAAAGGATGATAAGGGAATAACAGTAGGACACCTGGATAGGTGTCATTCTCACACCACGATCTAACAGAGCAACACAGTTGAATGCCTTCATCTGAAGTGCTTTGAAGCTGTTCCTGATGTTACATTTCAACACAGAAATGCATCCTAAAGTTAGTTCCCGCCCAGTTTAACAAGCTGGATTTCCCCAGAGCTCTGCAAACACTATGTAATAACCCTTGGAAAGTACCTATTTAAAAAAAAAAAAAAAAACAAAAGAAAGACTCCTAAAATTACCAGAACGGCATTTTCATATAACTTTATTTCTATGACTTCAAATGGGGATAAAATAAATTTGTTGCCTTAGCACAGCAAGGTATATCAGCTTTTGACACCATACAGGACATAGACCCATTCATTTTTCCAAGCTAAAATGCTGTGCATGCCACAAGAAAGAGCAGAAACAGCAGCTTTGAGAAAAGCTTTACTGAGCATTAGAGAACAAGAGCACTGTTCTGCCCCAAGTAGAAATTCTGAGCAGAACAAAGAGTGGAGGCCACAAACACACTTTAACAGCCTCTGCAGCCCAGAGAGCCAAGTCCACTGAGGTCTCCAGATTCTGCTGGAGCACTGATCACCCCAAACCATTCCGTGGCACAGGGAAAAAACAAATAGAGCCTCTATTTGTATTTTGAAAAAAAAAAAAGTAATCTCATTAAAGAAATTGTCTAATGAAACTCACATGAACACATTTGCAAAAATTTATGTGAGTGAAAGCTTACATAAGTGCAAGTGAAATTTTGGTGTTAGAACCTAACACCAAAACAGACTGCATTGATCACAGAAGTGATCACAGAGGAGAAAAGATAACAGAAACAAAGAAACAGATAGAACCATAGGATCTGCAGCTGACAAGAGGATAAAAATTACCAATCTTTATTGGGCATGTAAAATGGTTGAGACCAGAATGAAAAGGTCCAGCACCCTCTGTAGTATGTGCTTGCTTTCTCTGTATCTGCACTTGCCTCCACCTCATGTGCTTCAGTTCTCCCTCTCATTACCTAATTAGCCAGGGAAGGGTGTGAAGCACAAATCCCATGAGGGGGACTTGAGGGAGCTGGGGTTGTCCAGCCTGGAGAAGAGGGAGCTCAGGAGTGCCCTTATCCTCTCTACAACCTCCTGAAAAGAGGGTGTAGCCAGGTGGGGGGGGTCAGCCTCTTCTCCCAGGGAAGAAGTGAGAGCACAGGAAGAGTCTTGAGCTGTGCCAGGGAGGTTCAGACTGGACATGAGGAGGAATTTATTCAAAGAAAGGGTGGTCAGGCACTGGAACAGCTACCCAGGGAGCTGGTGGAATCACTGTCCCTGGAGGTGTTTAAGGAAAGGCTGGAGGTGGCACTGAGTGCCACAGTGGTGTGGGGGCGTAGGTTGGACTTGGTGATCTCAGAGTCTTTTCCAACTTCATTGATTCTCTAATTCCCCCTTATATAGGTCAAAGATTACTGATCACCTAGAGATCCAAAGGAGGCTGAGTTTACCAAAGCCCCCTTCATTTGCAGCAGTCATTAAGAGAAATATTTGGCACCTCAGAAGCAAGCTCAAAGACTGGCCATTTGTGCCAGCATTTATTTTAGTCACAGCAGATAGATCCCTAGACTTTCAAGTCCAGGGCTCACCCCTCTGTGGTTTGGTAAATCCAGACTCTCACAAAATATTCCAGTTACAGACAGTAAAAAATGAACATGGGAAAGCAAGTTTTATTTGTGCTGCTTCCAACTCTCAGCTGTAATGGGTGTGGAAAAGAGGCAGGCACTTCCTGAAAGGAAGTGGTGGATGACAAGGGAGCTAGAAAACAGGATTAGAAGATTCCTAATTTCACCATTTTTACACAGGCAGCTAGGTATGGCATCACGAATCCCCTGCACGGAGCAGTTCAAACAGATTACAGATTATTTAGTGGGTGTATAACCATTTTCTGTGCAAGAAGAGTGATTACAGAAAGCAGAGGAAGTTTAAAATCTTGGAATCTTCTTCCCTCTAGACATCTTGCAAGACTCTTTTGGGAGCCAAGAAATCTAATGTAAATAGACATTTGAATAAAAGAGCTGTAAAGATTTCTCCAACCCACAAACCACCATTTAGAGATGGCTGAACTTTAAAAGAAAAAGAAAAACAAATCCCAAGCTTTATTGTAGGACAAGTTCAGGAAAGGCTGGGATCATGCTATAACCCAGGGGTGCAACCTTAGCCTGTGTAATTACCACGTTAAAGATACATGCAGAATCAAAAAAAAAAAACCACCTGAAAAATCAGACCTTAAACCCAGACCTCCAGAACTGCCACCTTCTTTCCCTTAACAAGTAAAGTCCAACCAGGAACAGCATATCAAGATTCAGCTGCAGATGAGGTCACTCTGCATCCCAGCTATTGGATGCTCCAATCTGCCCCTGTCCCCAGCCCATGCATGGCCAATAGGACCTAAGGTCCCCCAGGGCAGGCTGACACCCTCAAGCTTTCACTGTTGCCAAAGAAAACCCCACAGTGTGTTTATAACCACTCATGGGTGTACCCTGCTCCTGTAACTCAAACCACTACCCCAGCCTTCCTTTCTGCTTCCAAGCTATGCACAAAAATATGTGCTCTGCAGTCTGTCTATACACCTAAAATCAGAAATGGCAACGACAACAAACTCAATCTAGGTTGGATCAGGCTGTTTCTAACACCCCACAGGCTTCACAGCCATGTGCTGTCCTCCTACATCACTCACTAGATTAGACAATAATGTACAATTAAGCAATTTCAATTTGTTTTGCAGAGGTGGAGAATTACACACCTCAGCAAGAGCATTACTGACTGAGCAGAGTCTCAACAGGGCACCAAGCAGGATTTGAAACAAACCAGGAGACTGCTTTCCATCATGGCTTATCTTTTTGGTCAGATTCACTATGGAGTTACACCTCATTTTTACAGTAAAACTTATTGATTAGACTCTAAAGGCATGGGGCTTCTAGATAACCAGAGAGATACTGACCATGTTCAATGGACACAATGTTAAATCCCAATTTGTCACAGGAAGAAAACACACCCACACATTCATCCTATAACTTTTATTTCATAGATTAGATCATTTGGTGGAGGTCTATTCCACACAAGCCACAAACTTCCTCTGTAACCTCTCCCAAGCTGCATTCCTGTAGACACAACTTTAATTTCAGAGGGAAAGAAAAGTCTTTATCCCATCCTTTCCTCAAAATACTCTTGCTATGCTTACATTTTGGGGTTCTTGACAGTATGTTAAACTTAGTTTAGTATTAGTATTAACTCTTGATAAATTTACTCACATAAATCTTTCCTCTTTCCAAGATAAGAAGACCAATGCTTTGCACTCTGGCATGTTCCACAACCCTGAGTAAGGATAATAATTTTAAAAAGCAAAGCAAAATCCAGCCCTTAGTAACTAACCAACTGTGAGACCATCAAATGACAACTGATGAAATTTAGCAGCTTAATGAAAGTTTGTCTCTGTTGCACCATCTGCTGTGTCTAATGCTTCCCCATCATTCCTATTCCTCAGAGGTACAAGGAAAGCTTTTACCAGGAGACAGGAATGTATTGTAAGCAAATAACCAGTTCAACATTTTGGCTCAGTCTTGTCAAACAGACAGAATAAAGACTTTGCATTTTCTCATGCTACAAAATAGCCCAGAATCTTGAAAAGTAATCCAAACTGTAGGCAGAGAATGGCAAAACCAAAACCCAAATCATCCAACTTTCCGTTCAGCTCCGGATATCAGATAATACCAATTGCACATATTGTACATGGGTTATAAATAGTAACCAGGCAGCATCTTCCCCACTTGGCTGGACATTTGACTCTCAGTAAACACTGAGCAGTTTCAATTGCCCAGATAGCAACTTCCCTGCAGCCCTGGAACCTGCAGGATGCCTCTCTCAGCAAAGCCCATGCCAAGCTCAGTGCCTGGAGCGAATGAAAATCTGTTAGGAAATCAGTTAGAGGAAGGAGCTGGAGGTGGTTCTGTGATTTACTCTCCTCTCCCTGAGGCTCTGGCAGCCTCCTGGAAGAAGAAGGCAGTCATCACTTCCAGAGACAGACATTACCAATCTCCTCAAGTACAGCTGCACTGGTGGGGGCATGAAAAGACTTGGTACGAATTAGTCAGAGATTAAATCCAACCTAAGCATAAAGGTGCCATTGGCAGAATTTATTCCCAGTAGCAAGGACACATCTCTCTTTGCCTTTTATCCTCAAAGACTGCTCTGTCCTAGCCTTTTTAATTCCATCCTCCTTTGGATAAAGGCCATTCCTCTGCAGGGATATCTGAGGGTCTGAGGCAGATACCTGGAAGGTTCCACTGAGGCTATCTGGCAGAGAAAGCAGCCCTGTGAGGGGGCACGGGCATTTCCTTTGCTTAATGCGGGTCTGAGAGCCCTCCCCCAGGGAACTATGAGCACTTTTTGTGCAACACACCTGTGTGCACTTTGTTAACAGGCAGAGCCCCCCATGCTCACAGACTGCCCTGTGGAACAATGACTGACATGGTTTGACAGGACTGAGGCACTGCTTTGCTCCTGTGCTGCTCACAGGATCTCTCCTGTAGGGCAGTTCACTATTTCCACTGGCAGATGATTCAGTTCTGGACCTTGGACTCAAACCGTGTAATTTCCATAATCTCTTATTCCATAACATCCTGTATTTGAACACTAGCCAGAATGACCCTTTTCCAAAATGCTTTTAATGCAGCAAGAAGGAGCACAGAGACTGCAGGTCACTTGTGACTTTTTCAGTGACAATACCAACAGGCTGCTGCTGCTGTATCTGAAGAGAAAAATACTGAAATTAAGAAATATTTTGTTCAACTTCATTCAACTCCTGCTTTCAGGTTCAGTCAGCCAGAACAGACTGGTAGCAGAACAGAGCTCAGTAAACTGGGAATGACCAAGAGTGGTGGCAGCACCACAGTACAACAGTACTGTACAACAGTAGCTGCTTTTCTGGAAATCCATACAGTGCTCCTGGAGAGCATTAACTGTACAGAACAACCTGGGGTCTTTGAGACCTGAAAACTACCCTCTCTCTAGTTGTTCACTGGCAGTAAACAATTTAATATCTATATATTTACTATTAGTTTATGCTAACAGAAACAAATACTGCTGTTGAGAAAGATTAGTTTCCTCCAATTTAAGGACTGAGAAATGTAAAGGGTTTGTTTCTCATTACACTGGGAACTACCAGTAAAATCCATGTCTACTCTCCACTCCCCTGTCATTTCCCATGCATACACCCCAGAAATTATCATGTGTTTTTTCCATGGACCCAAAAGATCTGGCTAACTGTAGAAAACTTCTCATTTCCTAGGGCAAACCAGAAAACACTTCAGTATTCGGTTCTTGAAATACTTGGGAGTGACCACAAGTAATAAGCAATGTTTGCTTTTAACCTTTCATTTCTGTAGCATTCCTGTTTATTTTCTAGGACAGAACAGACTATTGCAGTTGGAAGAGCCCTGCAGTGGCCATCTGCCTGGCTGAACAAAAGTTGAAGTTGTTAAGGGCATTGCCATCATGAAAGTTCATTTCCCTTCCCTGGCTGACACCACTGTCTGGGCATGCACATTTTGTGGTAACTTCTGCATTATGTTCTGTAACTATAGGGAATAACAGGGAAATGCTCATTTGAAGAACAAAAGGATCTAATGTTGATAAAAATGGGCAATTTCCTACCCTTATCACACTGTGCCCAGTGAGATTATTAATGCTTTATGTCTCATCCCTGTTATCAACTCAGACATTTCTTCCTGAGCCAGTTGTTTTTATGATCAATAGCTTTCTTTTAATTTCCAGGCCAAGTTTATACCTCTCTGTTCCTGTGATGATGCTGACCTATGCATTAGCTTTGCCTCCCTTCCCACATATATTTATAGACAATGCCACATCTCCCCTTGGCCTTCATTATGCTAAGGTCAAATCAAGCTCTCATGGACTAAGATAAGCTTTCTTTTCCCTCTCCTGCCCATTCTGGGATTGCTTTAGCCTCTTCCACCTCTACAATCCGCAACTAACATACATTTTAATGTACTCATTGATCACAGGAATCACTCTTTCTCCTTTCTTGGTTATTTCCAAGTCAAAGGCCATCAGATTGCCTCACACTATTGAATTTAATTTCATGTGTATCCTGTAAGTTCTAGTTCTTTCTACAGAATGCCAATGTAAAGGTAGAGTTGGTCTCACAGGCAGAGAAATACAGCCCTGATCCTTTAAGACAGGAATCCTTCCTCCCCAGACTAGTTTCTCCCCCTTCTAAACACAATTTGGTCTTTTTGTGAAAGAGACAAATATGATATTTGGATACAGCAGTCTTTTCAGATGTAATATCAATGCCATGAGCCAGAAGACTGGTGGAGCTTCATGTGGAAGATTCCCACAGGCTGTGATCAGCACCTGTGATCGACCCTTCCAGTCTCCTCTACTTCCTGACCTACTTATTGCAATATAAAAAAATAAGGTAGAACACCTCCAGGAAGGGCAGAAAAATGTGTTGGCTTTTGTCCTGCAACTCAGTATTTGAAATCAGGGTAGTGGGGTTCTAGAGCACTGTCCAACAAGAAAAGCCCAAGGCAATTACTCAGTTTATTACCCCTTACCATGACTGCAAACATGTATGCAAAGCAAAACAGCTTTATTGAAAGTTCATTGAAGGCTGTGCAAAATTATCTGGTTCAAGGCCTTTAGCTGCATAAAGCTGAATTTCTGTGAAAGCAGCTGATACTGTAGCCATTTCTGTAACCCTCTGTCCTCTGACAGAGTGTGTGGGGTGGAAGAAGTGAGAGGGAGGTGACCCTGCCATTTGAAAGTCCGTGTTTCCTTGACAGTATGGATGGAATTTTGCTTCTTCCTCTGTTTTAAAGAATTACAGCCTTGAAAGTTGAAGGTGGCAAGAGACTTCCAGAATTTTGCCTGTGTGCATAGAGCTGCCAGAAACAGTGTTGTTTGGAAAGGCTGTTCATACAATCTCAAGAAAACTCTGGTTTTGCTACAACAGCTTACTAAAAGCTGCTGATATGCTCCTGCACGTTGTTTACTTTGGAAAATGAAATTTGAATGTTGTTTTCCCTCAATGGCAAAGCTATGCTATGCAAAGCAATACTTCAGGCAATTTATGCCATATCTGTGTCCTCACAGCTAATAAAGGAACGTAAGTGACTACAAGCTATGCAGGTATAATCACTTCACCAAATTACATAAGAGAATTTAAGAGATAAGTACTGTTCTAAGTGCTTCAAGCATATATTATACGTTGCCCAGGAGTCCCTTATCCCAAAAGAAGAAAAATTATTTTGTGTCTTTGAATTGCCCTTAGAAATATCTAAAATACTCCAAGAGTGTGGTTGATTCAGCATTGCTCTACTCCGATCTTGAATGAGCTTGGTTTTCCCTTTTCCACATATGCTATGGAGCAGTAACTTCACTTTCATTAGTCCCCTGGCTAACTCCTTAGATCTGACAGCAATACAGCCATTAAGCAGATCAGCAGGGTCTCAAGTTTAACAGAAAGATCAGTATTTAGACATGTCTGACTTCAGTCCAAGGTTGCTGGCACATTTATAAACAGCCATAGATTGAGATGCAGTAATATCTTAGAGAAACAGAACAAAGCAGCAAGTTTACAGTATCCAGCTGTAATGAAATGTGAAACTCTGCCCTTGACAAGCATAATACAGCATTGTTCACTGGACACAAGAGGTGCTCCCTTCTGCAGCTTGGACTCCTACCTGTTCCAGTGCTTCCACGTGCCCCTGTGCTCTTCACACTAGCTGGTTTTGGAGAAAACAGCCTGCCAGGCTCTTGCACACAAGGTCTAGAGCTCATCTCACTCTACACTGTGGGGAGTAACCCCAAGGTTATTCAACATTGTGGCATCCCAGTAACTCACAGGACATGCTGGAGAAAACATCTGTGGTACCCACACCCCCTGTCCATGGACTCACCCAGCACTTACTGACCCTGTGGGTCCAGACCTAAGCATTACACTCCACATTCCTCCACTGCAGAGGACAAGGCAGTTCACTTCTAGCACAGGGCTATTTATTACTTACACCACATGCCACATTAACACAAGCTTATGTAAGCAAATTCAGAGCAAGGTAACATCTAATGAAAATGGCCAACAAAAAACAGGTACCATGCTACTAAAGGGTGTTTTCCCTGGAAGAATTTAAAGCCACCCAGGGAATGTGTGGGAGAAGCTGACAACACTGCAAAGCAACCTGCAGCAAGGCAGGTGAGGATGCAAAACACCTGCAAACAATCCCAATCCATTGCTAAAGGTGAGCTTGACTTTCACTTAGAACTGAACCTCACACACAAACTGTGCCCACACTGATTTCAATCCCACCTCAGGTCAGCCTGACAAGTGTTGGGTGTGATGTCCACAGACACACAGATGCCCACCTGAAGTGAACAAGAGCAGCTTCCGCTCTCTGTAACTGGAATGACCAGGCTGGCTGGCTCATTCTCACAGCAGTCTTTTCTACAGAGTGGAGCACAGAGAAGCTTCCAGCACACTGCTCTCCTGGCTTCCTTCACTGAACACGAGCAGTTACAACCCATTCCTGGAAAAACAGCCCTGTGCATGCAGGGAAAAACTAGGCTGTCCCAACTGGGCTACACTCAACAACTGGAGTCAGTACTAAGGTGACCCAGACAGGATTAAGCTGGAGGCCTGCCACAACATTAGCTTTCATCAGATCAGTATTTGGCTGCAGAAAAAGACAGATCATTTCTGGGGAAAGGCATCCATGTTTCCTTTTCTCTTCTTGGTTAAGAAACTTGATCTGGCTGTTGATTAGGGAAGTACACCAATCCATATTGTTTAAAACTCTTGCTTAAGGAGTAGGGCAAACTAAGAAATTGTGAGTCACAGAACCACAGAATAATTAAGATTGGAAAAGACCTCTGGAGATTGCCTAGGTTGATCCCACTGCTCAAAGCAGAGTCAGCTAAAACAGGTTATTCAGGACTGTGCCCAGTCGGGTTTTGAGTATCTCCAAGGATGGAGTCACAAGGGATGCTTTAAGCCTAACATAATATCTCTTGCAACAGACAGACCTGCATATTTAACCTCCAGGCAGATTAATTTTTATGTAACCAGGCAATACAAGAGAGGATAGATACTCAAGTCCCAGCACACATCACCCTAAAAGGTAAAGTCAAGGGTGCCAAAAACAGCAAGTCACTTTTTCCCCTATATCCATGAAACTCATGTCCTCAGATTTCCTCCTTACTCTGAAACAAACTCAATTGTTTATTCCCAGCCCTAATGGAACATTAAACAAAAGAAAGCTTAACCCGTGAAGACAACACAAGAAGCTTCTCTAGCAGATACTATTGGAGCTCTGAATCCCATTTTGCATTCTACTCCCTAAACAAAGGCAACACCTAGTGCAAGGCAAGAGTTTAACTAAACTGCCTCTTCTCTCCTTGGAAACAGTTCTTACTGGTCAAGTTCAGTAACAGCTGAATTTGCAGTAGACAAGCTGCCAAAATCAAAAACAACATTTAAGAGAACCTCAAGAAGTGATTCAGTGTCATCTTGGTCCAGATGTTGACCCAGAACATGTGATTTTCTTACAAGCTGCAAGATGGAAGAGGTACCTAATGATACCAAAAAGGATATTCACACCTAACAACAAAAAAATTAGGATCAAAAAATCCATGCTATGTTTTCCAAGGGCAGAGTGCAATTCCTGGCAATGGGGCAACAAGGAATAGCTATGCAGCTAGCAAGTGAACCACAAGGTTTTAAATAGATAGTTCAAAGCCAAAGATTACTCTCTTATCCTGCACTGGGGGTGTTACAAGGCTGTGAGGAAAGATAATGATGTACAGAGAAGAATCAAAAATGTATCACTTCAATTTTAAACTATCTACCTCTGCCTTTACAAAACTACTTTTTAGATGACTTGCAATGTGTCAATATGATTTAAAACAGTAGCTGTTTGTAGAATCCAAAGACCCCAATTCATTTTGGTGTAATCAAGGGGCTTTTAGCTCTTGCAGGGTTGCCATTTTAATTTTGACATATAAAGAACAGAAAATAAAGTTCACCTCAGGGATGAGAAGCTGTTTCTAGTCTCAGGTCATGGAGGCTACTTAGAAATACTCAGGTAAAAAAGTGATTTTTTTCTAGGAAAGAAAAGGTCATTCATGGGGGAAAGACAGGTTAAGAAACCAGCAGAGCAGGTTGACCCTACAAAAAACAGATGTTTAAAAAGCCTTTTTTGGTGGGAATCTACTACACACACACATGTGGGACTGGAGATTCTCCAGCAGGTCAGCCCTCCTACAGCCAGGGTCCTTCTTTGCTCATCCCCTAATAGGAGGGTCTGGAGACAGGATTTGAGGAGATTACCAGGGCAAAGCTGCAAGTGCCTTCCCGCCAGCAGTCTAAAAGTGAAGTTAATCACCTCAGCACTTCTAGGGGCAAACCTAGGAAAGATTGAGTGGGGCTGCTTTCAGCAGCTGGCCTGAAACCAATCACCAGCCACAGAAATACCAAGCCTGATCCTGTGGGCAAACAAGTCCTGAGCAATGGTTCCTGGAGGTAACATGGTGGGTGATACAGAACATACTTCTTTACACTGTTCCACACAGAACATTTCAGTAAGTCCCACTGGAACACTGAAGTTCTCCAGCCAAAGGTCTATACTACAAAGAACTTTTGGTAAAAGAAAACAAGTAATAATTTGTGTGTGCTTATTTAGAAAACAACTACCTTGAGTCAAATCCTCTGGCAAACAGGGAAAGTGGCACTAAGCCTTTTCCAGGGAAAAAACTTCTAGATTTAGAAAAGGCTTAGTCTAGACATGGATACCACAAGCACTGAAAATGTGAGAACTTTTCTGGTGTCCTCAGTGCACAGGACAGGGACTGTCTCCCTGTGTCTCCCTCCTCCGGAGGGCAGCCCAGGTAGGGGTCCAAGGCTAAATTCAGCTACCACCTTACCACACCCTGTCAGGGTGCAGACTTGCTTGAAAACTTAGGAATCTATGCTGAAACTTGGAAAATATCCCAGCAAACAACTTGCAGCCAAAACTTGAATGGAGTCTTTAGCCTACAGAAGTCAACTAGTGACTACAGAAGTATTCACTCAGTTTCTTCTGCATTTCATACATACACACTCATCCTTCCCCTCACATAAAAAGGAAAGTCAGGGATTCTATTTTTAAAACAAGCTTGTTTTCATTTAAAGAGAGAAATATGCACATATGCAGTTTCAATATCAACTATTCCAGATTTTATAGGAAGTTTTTTCTTCAGTGACCTGGCCACAGTTTAGTGGTTTTCTTTTTTTTCTCCCTGTGTTTTTAGATCCTTCCATGGAGAGGAAACCTTTCTAGAAAGAAGAGCTATTCCCTGCAGTACCACCTCTCCATTGCACGTTGCCAAGAACAGTGCAGGGAATAGTTTTTAGCATAGGGACAGAGAAATCTTCCAAAAGTTTAAGGACACTCTTCTCAGACTATTTCAGTCACCAATAATTGCACTGGAATGGCACTGGAGATTCCAAAGGAAAGCTGTTATCCATCGCCAGCAAGTCAGCTATGCTCAACTCTGTAAATACATCTCAGAAGAATCAAGCGTTAGACTTTTCCTACATTTATAGTACTGCAAGTACAGAACAAGGAATACAGTCTGCTTAGCTTTTATTTTTCAATTGATATGTTTCCATTCTGAATTTCAAAATGTATTCCTGTCACTGAAGTGTACATTTCTTAAAAATGAGAACTTTCAATGCAATCTCAGTCAAAAATGACCAAGAGAAAATTCAGTACCTATGTCCAAAGAAGAAGACATTTCCACCTTGAGAAAGGCCAGAGACAACAAGCTTGTTCATCAAAACCAGTTCCTGAATTTTACAACTTTCTCTTCCAGTCCTGTGGTTTCACTGGGTTTATTAAGTCCTATCAGCTGATATTATTAAGTACTTGATGATAATGCAG
Source organism: Molothrus aeneus (assembly GCF_037042795.1). Taxonomy (NCBI): domain Eukaryota; kingdom Metazoa; phylum Chordata; class Aves; order Passeriformes; family Icteridae; genus Molothrus; species Molothrus aeneus. The sequence goes on along the minus strand of NC_089650.1, from coordinate 4,536,751 downwards.
AAAGGAACAGCACTTTGTGGTCGGAAATGTAGCCACACAACCTTCCTGTTAATGCATAACTGGGGCTGTAACAGCAGATGCACCCAGATCTCCATACATATGGGTCCATGCTTTGCTTAAATCTACTTATCTGGGACATCTATTTCATGCTACCACTGAAAGGTATGTGTTTCCCTTCCCCCTGATTTTGGGAATGCTTGGAAAGTTGTATTTTTCAACTGAAGACCATGCTGGAAGCTCCCCTGCCTAACCAAACACAAGCAGCCTCTTCAGTCAGGTCAGAGATTTGACCTGACTCCTCACATGGCACAACTATCACAGGAGAAATGGTAGAGGAAAACAAACACAAGGTTTGTGGTGAGATGAGATCCATCCCTTAGGCAACTGTGGGATCTACAGCTGTTTCATGCAAATCATGAATGTATCCATATCTCTATAACTTAGGGCAGAGGCTGTAAGAAATATAAAAACCTCCCTTAGTTTTCAAAGTCAGTGAAAGTTGAAAAAAAATTAAAAATCAGCAAGGTCTTGGCAGAAGAAAAGATTTATGTCAGTATTTTAAAAAAATGCAGTTTCAAATCACCTCAGTATGACATGTCTGGGAAAACAAGTTCTTTTTGTTTTTGTTTGACTTCTTAAGTTGCATTACCACTAAGTTTAACTAGAAACTGCATGAGCAAAGCCAAGAAGCCAGTCTGCTTAACAGCCAAAGAAAGAATAAAAATTATTTGTCTGGACCTACCCATTACATCTTCTGCATGCTTTAAGGACACAGCTCTTTAAAAATGCAGACATATGTCATCTCGCTTACTCCTTTAAGAAAGGCTCCAATTGCTCTTTTAACATCCCCATATTTAACTTCAGTTTTTAAAACCTGTAGATTTATCACTGCCTTTTTCTTGCACTCATAGTAGCTGTACACTAAGCAGAATTTTGCTCCAGGACCTTAATTGTACTTTTTAGGGCTACAGGTAACTAGCTTTCAAAAAAATTCTGGAGAAACATCAGTTAGAGCAGTCCAAAGGGCTGCCATCAGAAACTCTGACAAAGCAGTACAGAAAAGCTCATACCCACATCAGGGCTATTGTGGAACAGAGTCCAGCTCAATGTTTGCTCTATTATCAACTTGGCACACTCAAGGGAAGTTGTGGAAGTCTGTTGTTCAAGTAATTTAAAATTAGACTACTTAAAAAATAACAGGAGGAATAAGCCTTAGCTGTCTAGATTATGTTTCCTATAATTTTTGCAGGAAAATTATACAAATATCCACAGATTTATTTTTGTGCAAGGGTATTAAGCTCGTGGGATGTAAATTACCATAAAGTTTGATGCTTAAGGACAGAGCATTTCAAGTGCAATATTCTTCCCACTCTCCATGAGTGTCCTCAGAGCTCTTGGTGGGGTGCCTGACAAATGTATTTGTCCCACTGAGGTCACAGGTCAGCACCTGAGACTTCCCAAGTGTGCCAAGACATTCCCCCTCAAGCCCTCTTGCACACAAGACAGAACAAGACAGAAGGCAATCCTGATCCTCCTTCTTCTGGAATTCTGACACAGGGCATGTCCAATATCTGTGCCAACTGACTGGCATGTTTCCTTGCACAGATTTCAGATGGAGAGGCAGAGATAAGCACGGGGGAAAAAAGAGGCAAGTACACAAACAAGACATAATTAGAGCCCGTCTGTAGTGGTAAAAAATACGTTGGGTGTATTGTAACTTGGAAAAGATCAACCTTTAGTCTCTGACACCTGCTCTATTTTAGGTGTGATCATCCAATTATCTAAGAATCCAGAGCAACACTTCACAAGCTTTCATACCTTATTTACACTAGGGTTTCTCTCAATGAAAGAAAAAATTGTAAGCTACCAATACGGCTCTGAATCAAAAATATGGTCAGAAACGTAATTTCCATAAATTACTTTAATTCAGCTTGAAAACCTGTCTGACTTAACATCTTCAGGTAGCAAGCTGCACAAAGAACAGAGCTCCAGAGGATGCCTACTCTTGTGGACTATGTTTTGTTCAGGAGAATGTATGCCAGCTGTGAAGTTCTGTCTTTCATGGGGTGAAGTTGTACCACAGAGCTAAAGATATCACAATTATTATATGTTTGCAAGAAAGCAGTTAATTAGGCCTTGCCTAGGCAGGCAGAAAGCAACCACAGCTTAAACAATACCATTTCTACAATGGTTTTTCATCTTTCTTTCCAGAACCAAAATACATATTTGTCCAGAATCTCTAAAAGGTTATGACTCAACTAGACAACCCAGGTTAGATCTTACTTTTTGAAACCAGCAGGGATTTTCATGTGGCATCATTAAATCTGAGTTATACAGGTAACAAGTGCTCCCAAAGGTCCAGAAGGGAGACCTTTGAGAGGAACAAGTTTAGTTGGAAACAATCCTACAGCCACAAAAGCACATACTGTCCTTCCTATAAAAGCTATTTACTCTTCAGAGCAGCAAGATGAAAGATTATTGAAAAACTGCTGGATGAGATAAAGCAACAATTAATCTCAATTAGTGCCATTCAGTTTGTGTTGTCTCAAGTCTTTCATCTCCACCTTTTTTAACTCCACTTTTTTGCCAGCTCGCCACCATTTTAAAGGAGAGCTACACGAGACTCCACAAAACCCTCAGAGGAGGATTATTTGACGGCAACACAAAATTAGGCCACTTCCAAGTAATTCCCAAATCCTCAGCTGAGGCTGCTGTCACTTAGGTGGTGCAGCAAAGCAAGCTGCTCCTGCATTTTTGCTGCCTTACTTCAGTGTTCCCCTAGAACAAGAGCACACATCCTGCTGGCTGAACTGCCTCTCCATTCTGCACTCCAGGGAAATGGATGCATTTCAATTATGCACACTTACATCACCACCTCCCATCCAGCAGGACACGCAGAGTTCAGCTCCTCCATTAAACTGTGCTCTCCTTGGCAGCCAGGGAAGGAGGTGCAGGTGGAAAGCAGGAATCCCATCTGTGTTTTGAAGGGCAAGGGTAAGTCAGCTACAACAGTGGGCAGCTGGAATAGCAGTGAGGCATGAGACTGAGCTGAAATTCTGAGAGCACATGCAGACACTTCAGCAAAAACTGAATACTCTCACTTCTGTGTCCCCATCACACAAACACAGAGTGGTGGGCAGACAGAACCCTGCTGATGTGGCAGCTGGCTTCTCTTCTCTCCCTAAAACAGATGATTTCATGTCAGAGTGTACAGTGATTTCAGTCAAAGAAAATATCCATAACTGTCAAACTTTTTTTAAAAGCATTTCTGACCACAATGTGGCAAGATGGGGCTAAAAAGGGAGAAGACAAAAAAGCAGTTTTGTTTGAGAGCTATTTTAAGTTCACATCTCCAGGCAGAACAGCTTTTAGCATTGCTATGCTCAGCAAGAAGCTTCAGGGTCAGTTACTTTCATTTGTTGCTTCTTCCCTAAGGAATAACTAGGTTTGCATGAATAGCAGTGAGGAGCTTGGCTTAGACCATGCATGTGGGGGAAGGTGGAAAAAGACACAAGAGGGCTGGAAAAGACAACAAGAAAATTGCAGTGCAAAAGCTGTTTACAAATGCTGCACCACACTAAGACAATTTCCTCAGCTGCTCAGGCAAACCATCACTTTAAATCCCAAGCAATGGCTACAGAGGTGGAAAAAAGCCTGGTACCATCTCATCCTTCCCACCAAGGGTAGGTGGAAGGGCAGGGATGTTCCATGTAAAGCTTCCAAGAGGACAATAGAGGAAATCTTGAGTTTTGCCCAGGAATTAAGCACTTGGCTGTGGACTCCAGTAAAGGAAAGTGAGACTCAATTTCACCACAGCAGAACAGACCTCTGATGAACAATATACACAAGAGCTAGACAGGACTCTGAAAAAACCAAAAAAGTAGTAATTTCCTACACACAAAAAAAAAAAAGGAGACAGAGTCAAAAGGAACTCAAGGACTGCCTATTTCTGACCATGAAAGCACAGATTTGCTGGGGCCTGGCTTACACAGGTTTCTATTTTTATCTGGACAGTGAAAATGTAGATGATGTAGTTAGAAGTTTCTCACCACTTTACTGACTGGTTTTTGGTTTTTGTTTTTTTTTTAAGTTCATGAAGGAATGGATAAACAATCCATTTATCAGCTGCACAAGCACAGTGCTCAGTGTGCTCAATGCCTGTTACTCCCTGTATCCCAACTTCATTTCTTTACATTAACATTGACACCTGTTTCTTTCTTTGACTCCAAGTTTATTTGCAAGTACCATTTATGGTTGTTTTTCAGAAACCTGTGCCCTAAAAGCCTGACAGAATGCCAGCTCACTTCATTAAAAAACCTCCTGTGGCAACAGCTTTCTTCCACTGGTGACCAAGCTGTGTTTGAACAGATGACCCCAAACTGAAGCGCTTCCCATGTCGAGTCTGGGCTTTGCCAAGTCAGCCTGTAACCCCTGAACATGGGGAATTCTTGACACAGAACTTTAACTGTGGCATCTTTTATTCCCCAGAAAAGCAGAAGAGCTAGTAAACATGCTTTTACAGTCATCTTTAAGCCTCTAGAAATTACTCTCTTCGTCTTGACATGCCTTTCCTCCTCTTGAAAATTCAGAATTTTCTATTACCCCAGCACATTTTAGAATACATTCTTTAATCCCTTTGCTGATTGACAACTTCACTTAAGATTTTATCTTCACCCTCTTGGGATTACTTACATGGTCAAACTCTGCTCTTCAAATAGCTTGTAAAGTGAGGATTGAACAATTAGGGGTGGGAGAAATGAGTTTAGCATCAGGCAGAACAATTCTGGCTCCTAGGGTTGAGCAAGCCTTGGAAAAGACAAGACTTGTTGCCATCATACTGCAGATCACCTGCCAAATAGAAACAAAACCCCCCCACAACAGAACAAAAAAAACCCCCAATAACTAAAAAGATCACAAAAAACCCCAACTTCTTTCAGATCCAGTTACCACCCTGAAATGCAAAGGAACAGACAACACTACAGAGCTGATAGCCTCCACCCTTGCTACAGCAATAGAGCCTGCCAACCAGCTATTTATCAAGAATCCACAGCCACATGAGCTGCAAAACACTCCTCTCTTCAGACTCTTGACAACTGTCCCAGCCCAGGTTCATACCAAAACCCCAGTCTGGTACATGCAGAACCTCTGACAGGCTTCACTACACTGAGAATATGACTAGAAAGGTGCTGCTTCAACACCTTGTCAGCTTAATACTTGTGTTAAGTCTAATATTAGAATATTCTCAGTCCATTAGGGGCAACTGCTTTCATTGGCCTTTAAGTAGTTTTTCCATGGCAGTATTTCTGAATTCTCTCTTCAAGCACTGGGGGGTACACTGTTTTCTGAGGATGGCACAGGGAGAAACACTAAGAACAACTAATTAAAACAAAACCACAGCCCCAAAATACAGAAGGTTCTGCCAGCATAACACTGAAGAGCACACAAGTGTCAGAGAGTGTGCATTGTGCTGCTCTCCTGGCTCAGGTTTTTGCCACAATATCTGGCCACATGCTGAGCTCTGCAAAGGCATTTGGGAAAGCCATTCTCTTCCTTGGGAGTACCAAGCTCAACAGGACCTGCATCCACAACAGGGTTCCCAGAGGTTGCCACAAAAGCTTCCTCTCGTGCTGATGCACCTCAGAGGCACAGAGATGGTCAGCCTTGGGTGTTACTAAGGGAGGAAGCTACAATTACCTTCATTCTGCTCTATTAAAGCTCTTAGGATGAATCATGTTGCACCAGCACCTTTTTAACCATTCTGGTTAAAAAGAGGCCTCTCCAAGCAGTGTTCACACATGGACCTGCTCCTTCCAAAGCTGCTGTGCTACAAACCTGGAGTTCCTCCTCTCCACAGCTGATGTGCTCCCAACCTTGACAGAACAAAACAAAATGAGAGAAACACACAAGCCTTTCAAGTCTAATTTCTGAAGCCATTTAGACACTGAGAACAAAACTGTTTGATCAGCAACAAGCAGACAGGAATGGCTCGGTCCTGAAAAGACTCTGAAGGGAGAAAAAGAACATAGCACAAAGATTTGTTTCACTACTGCTGCTCAAGGACCTAAAGATAACTTACACCTGTGTATATCTCAATTTGTGGTACCTTACAGGCCCTCTTGACCAATTCTTGACCCAGAAAAAAAAATGCCCTAAAGGGACAGAGAGGAAGCTACATGAATATTTATGCTCTTTAAGAACAATAATATGTGTATCAAAATATGCAATATATAAAGAGTTTACTAAGGGCCAGATTTTGAGTGTTCCATTGTCCAGCCAAAATTTTTTGTTTATAAACCATTACATGAATCAATCTTTTAAAAAATCTGTGAGTCTCCTGCTGGAAACAAGCAAAGCATTAGTCCTTGAAATCTCACACAAGCAGTAATTATTTTTAGACTAAAGGATACTAAGTGAAGGTTATGAGGTGAGCAATGTCATTTGCAAATAAGCTCTCTGAAGCAGGAAACATCTGAATTTGGGCCTGTGGCTGTTCAAAACAAATTATCTTGTTTCTAGCCAAAGGCATATTTTACACACAAAAAAGTGCTGGTTTCCAGAAACAAAACACAACTGACACTCTTGAGCACCTGTGATATAAGCCTCCAGAATATAAGACAATGACAGAAGATAGACCTCCCTCCTACCCCAATTACTTGAATGCTTTGAACAGAGAAAGGGGAAGGAGGTTGCATCCAAACTAAGAGAAAGCAAAAGGAGGGATGGCTTCTTTTCAACAACAAACAGGTACAGCCATGGTTTCAATTCAGGTAATGGGACTGAGATTCACATGAGCTCAAACACAGCCCTCAGCACAGACCAGTGGGGCAGGAGGAATGAAATGGTTACCCTGGACATTCCTATTCCTCTTCCTTCAAACAGACCACCAGGTGAGCAGCGCCCTGCTTCCCATCACTACTGGTGCAAGTTAGGAGCAGTCAGAGGATGTGAGGATGAGTGGCCCTGCTGTATTTTGGACAATTTGAGATTCAAGGAATAAATATTGTGCTTTCCCAGCCTTCAAATTAGATTTCAGCAGAGGAAAAGAGACTGGCCTGCATACTCCACATTTTTGCACCAGCAAGGAAGAACAGGTTAGTACAAGAGCCTCTGGAAAATATCCTGTCAGGAGTTTCCCTGTACAGGTCATATTTCTGGGCTTGTTCTCTTGAACAAAAGCTATCCCAACATAGCTATGTTCATTTCACCAAAACAACTTTTTGGGAGTGTGGGGAAACCTACAAATATCAGAAGTACTTTTTATGGCTAGGTGGATTTCCACCATCACCACCCTCCCACGGATATTTATTTTCCAGATTATGAAACATGAGCCTTTGGGTGCTTCATATTCAAAAGCAGTTATTTTTTTATTCTAAGTTCCAGCCTTTTTTACTGCTGTTACTGTTCCCTACATATACTCCTTACCCTGCCTACTTAGAGGACTAAACATCAAATGCAGCAGCATTTCAAGACTCGAGATCTTGCCAGACCAGAGTTCTTCGTGCTTTATCACACACTATGTCTCTCACATAAGCTTTTACACATTTTATAACTGGCTGCATTACTTTTTTAAACAATTGTTATTTAAGGAAAAAACAATATTTTGTGGTGTGCCTTGAGAAAGGCATAACATCTGCAGCTGTTGTTCATTTGAGACAAACCCAACTTCTAGAGCTGAGTACATGAGCACCACAAAACTCCTGAAAGGAGGAGGTAAGCTGAAAGGCAACAGCTCTACCATATAACTTTAAGACACAGCTTCAGACTCTTCCCATCAATGATGAGTATTTACATTTATGGCTCAGCATTTTCTTCAGTATGGTATCTCCACATCAGAAAAGTTCTAGATTAAATACATTAGAACTGGAACCAAACTCTTAAGTCTTACATATACTCTCAAACAACCAAAAGAATAAGTGATTTTAGCCTGCTACTCTGCATTCTAGAGCAGTCTGAAACCATGACCAAATTTCTGAACCATAAACTTAACACACTTGACTAGAAAAGATTTTGATTTTTTTAGATCAATTTATTTAACAAGAGAGTTGTCATGACTTACAAATCTTTGTACCAGTTGTGGCTACCAAGCTCTGCAAGATGGACAAAAATGTTAAAGCAATACTGCTTGAAAAATCATAGAATCATAACATGGTTTGAGTTGGAAGGCACCCTAAAGATCTCCTAGTTCCAACCCCCCAGCATAGGCAGGGACACCTTCCACTAGACCAAGTTGCTCTAAATCCCATCCAACCTGGCCTCAAACACTTCCAGGGATGGGGCATCCATAGCTTCTCTGGACAACCCCTGCCAGAGCCTCAGCACCCTCACAGCAAAGGTGTTTTCCTTACTACCTAATTACACAGGAAAGGAAAACATCTACTGTCACTCCCCGACGTCAGCTTGAGCCCAACTCCAGCTGGGAAGGAAAGAGCACCAGTGACCAGCAGACATATCCAGGCTGTTCTGCTGGCCTATCTCTTCTGGAGATGTTATAAATACTCTTCTTTGAACAGCACAGATTTCCTCCCTAGCTCTTCCTGGGGGCTGGAACTAGATGATCTTCAAGCTTGCTTCCAACCCAAAACCATTCTGTGATTTTATGAATTCCCAAACATTTCCCTCAATTAAGAAGCACCACAAGCACTCAGTGAACTCAGAGAGCAAACCTGTTGCTCTCCTACACAATAACCTCACCATGCCCTGAACTTCAAAGAGCCCTTATGGAAATGTTCCTGAATCCAGTAGGAAGGCTTTACAGTAAGCACTAAACAAACATATGACTTGGGGTGCTTTTAAGAGGCTACTTCACTTGATAAACTGATAGAAATATCACTGATAACAACCTACAAGGAGGAAGGCCCAGCTTATCTTAACAGCACAAGTGGCAGTATAATCTTCCCCATATTCCTACTGCTTTAAGGCAAGAGGAGTTGAGGAAGGCAATAACTCCAACTGCCCCTGAACTTAAGCACAGAAAGATAATCCCCCTTCAGGGCTACAAACCAGCTACTTACAGTCTTCAAAGAACTCTTAGCTAAAGAGCCAACCAGAGGAGCAACGTGACCAGAAGTTGCCTGGGCAATGGATAGAGAAGGGATTTACAAATTTGCTTCATTTTGTACTGAATCACTTTGGTAGTTTTATAGCAAGAATTCATAGCCAGCAGGCCAATTCCAGGGGACACTTCAACTTGCATCCTACAAATCACAGTTATACAAAGATATTTGTATAACTGTGGATTAACAGGCTCTTAGACAAGAAAATACCTTCCCTTAACAGTTAGTGAATAGACTCTACTGCCAATATCTGAGACCTGACTGCTTGTGTTATGCACCTGCTAAATAATCCATGTGTGAAGTCTGATCAACAGGGGCCAGCCTCAGAAGGAACCATCTCTAGATTTACTGTGTAAGTGAACAGAAGCCAAGGCTCAGTCTCTGAGCAAAGCTGTAAGAGTTTAGCTCTAACTCTCACACAAACAAAATTATTCTTCAATAGGAACTTTCAGTGTAGAGGTCTCTGTGTCTATCCCACATCATCTTTCCTTTGAAAAGTCAACTTATTCCAAGTAATGGAGACTTATCAGTAAAATGTTTTATTTCACACAAAGCCACAGCAAGTGAGGGTTGATGAAGCAAAGTCCAAGCCTTTGATCTGTGAAAGAATATTACCTTAAGATTCAAATGGGGACCACTAGCACCAGTTCTGGAAAAATTAAGGGAGACAGAATATCAGCAGAGAAACTGAGGCCAGAGTTAAAAGCAATATCTTAAAGCCCTCTCTCTATCCTCAACCCTGGAACTCCTGTGATCAGGTTTATTGTCCAATAAACTGATTTGTCCAGAGTCACAGGTTTTCAAGGATTCAAGCTTCTCATCATATGGTTGAATTTAACTCCAAGCTTATTCTTGGGTCTATCAATTTATTCCCTGAAAATTATAGTAATGAACAAAAAGAAAAAACAACCTAACACCAAACCCTTTATTTGCCAAATTACCCTAATCACATTGGCAGAGCCATTAAATGACATAACAGATGGCTGCATGACACAAAGGCATCCAAATTTTAAAAGCTAGTACCTTGGGTTTATGGCACTTTACTCTTTAGTACTTCTATAATAACCAAAGTTTTTTAGTCAGTTCTTCAAAAATGCACATCTCTAACCATTTGTTTTGAGATAGGCCCTCTAAATGTACATTAGATGACCTCTTTTCAGAAGACCTTGTTCTGCACATCTAAATCCCACTGAGCCTTACAACAGTTTGAATCCTGTTTTCCTCAAGCCCTCCAGGAAGCCCTACCAGAAGCATGCCGTGCCACAAAAAGCCAGCTGTTCCTGCTGAGACTGTTCCTAAATTCTAGAAAGGCTTCCTCAGAGACTGGGAGCATACCTAGGAACACAGAGCATTACATCCTCACATTTTAGGATGACACTAACATTCTTGATCAGTGTAAGGACAACTTCCACTCACACAGTGTCAGAACCCAGGACATTCCTCTGGCTGCCCTGGATGGCTCAAGCCCTTGCCAGGGGGCTCAGAGACCTTGGCACAAAGCCAAAGACACCTAGTGCCTTTGATTTTAACCCATGGAGAAAACGACCAACTTTATGTGAAGATTTACAAGCCACAAGAGTTTAAGTAGTTTGTCACAGGGTCAAAAAGTAAAACTGGGGTTTTTAGAATGGGAGTTCAGGAACCAAGATGGAGGGATCTGGGTGTGCCTTGTCCTTCTTTCTTCTTCTTAGCCTCCATCTTCTGGGTGATGGTGGCACTTTTGGATTGGTTTAGAGTAGAAACCGACTGTCTAACATAGGTGATAGGTAAATTATGTAAATAAAGTACACGTAGTTTTTAGCATAAAAAAATAACACCGCCCTAAGGCGGTCAAGTGTGCCTCAGACTGACTTGCTAGACAGACCTCAGCAGGTCAGAAAAAGAATGTTATAGATAACAGAGAATAAAAAACCTTGAAAACCACAGCCAAAGAATTCTGACTCCTTCTTCGATCTTGGGGCTGGGAAAAAGAGACTTTCTAACACCTCGGGGTCATCTTGACCACAGAGACTCCGAGAATACAGGTAGCTATGCTGCCAGAAACCTTCACAGTAAAACAGCAAAGTCATAAGCAAGGGCACTTGCCACAAATCCCAAACTAAAGAACGTCCTCAGCCAAGTTTTGCTATGTTCCCTTTCCATCTGCCTCAGCCCATGCCACCAACCTCCCTTCCTTATTCCTGCAGAAGCCAGTGCAGACCTCACAGTTATACAAGCAATATAAATTCACTTTGCAGTTAAATGCCACCCTTCTCAAGGGGAGGAAACACATGCACAAACACATTCTGTGAGCACACAGCTCTCCCCAGCCAGGCTGCAGCACTTCACCACAGGCACACAAAGATCTGGCTCTGGAGAGCACTATCAGTCCTGTAACAAAGTCCAGGGCAGGCTGACAGCAGCTGGTGATAGAGCCAAGCCCTCTACTAGAAACAGCGACTCCATGGTTATCTGCCTCGCACAGCGCTTTGTGCTCCTCCAAACATGGAGCTCTCCTGACAGGAGAGGAAAAAGGCTGAGAGAGCAAGAGCCAAAGTGGCTGGTTTGGTTTATGGGCCGTGGCCCAGAAAAGCAGATAGCCCTGGCACACGAGCTAACAGCACAAACACTGGAGCATTCCTCAGGAACAGAATGGGAAAAGGTTTGCTACTTGTACAGTCAGAGAGATGCCACATTTCTACACCTCACTGCAGACTACAGAAAGGAGTCGTACCCCTTCCATTTAGAGGGAATTAAGTACCCAGAAGTTTTCTTTAGGATTTCTTTATTCAATCCTAACACATTCAAAGCAATGTTTTCAATGCATGCTTCAGAGCTGTCTTCCATTTGTAGCAAACAAGTTTTATTTGGACAGGATTTATGAGCACATTATTGCTGAAAGCAATACCTAAAACCAGTTTTTAAAGAAGAGACTAGAACAGGGCACCTGTGTCAGAACTGGGCTAGTGTCAACAGGCCTGCCCTCAGCCAAAGAGTGCAGCAACCCCATCAAGCCAAATGTGATTATTTGATGCCTCTGCTTCTGTTTCATAGAAGAAAAACAGCACTGCAATAAATTCAGTTTTATGTTTTAAATTTAGTGAGATGAACAGCTCTCCTCAACTGCCAAGTCTGAGCTCCATAGGCAGAAGTGTTCCTACAAACCAGACTGCAGGCATGCCCTAATACCTATTACACTTGTTCAAATACAGTGTGTTCTCTTGTTCTAGTAAAGTTTATAAATGTCTTTTCAGCACAAGAGAAAACCAGCCATGCAAATGGAAAATCTGAACATGACACACTGTCAAGCTGACAAAGATAACACTGAAATTCCCCTGGCTCTGTTAGCATAGCACACACTTGAGTAGAAACCTGTAAGCAGTAAAGCATTTTCAAGGAAACAACAGTCAAGATAAGGGCATCTCTTCCATCTGCCACAATGAATCTCCACTGCTTAACCATAACACAAGTGATGAGCAGAAATGGATAGTGCTGCTCTAGACTCTGTGCAACAATAGGAGGAAATGGAAATCTTGCCTCTTTCAGTCAAAATATACAAAACACAAATACAGCATGAACACTAACCATCTTCCAAGTAGCTGCTCTTCTACAGAAAAGCAGGGGAAGTTTTCACCTCTGATAAAAACTCCAAAGCCAGAGCTGTTTCAGTAAGATCTAAGCAGAATCCTTTCCTCCCACAGTTCAGATCCAAACCTCTGCTTCCCACCATCAGGAAACTGGCACCTACTGGAAAAGCACAAAGTAAATGATTCACTTTTCCTCTGATAACCACACAGCAGATTGTTGCTACAACAGACCAGAAGAGAAATGGGAAAACGTGGTTTTCCTTGTCCTTAACCAGAGATCTGGAACACATATGGGGGCTGAAGACACAGCTCAATCCCAGAATAAATATCTCCTACACCTCCAGTCAGGACTCTTGGTTCCAGCTTCAATGTGTGAGCTCTGCTCGAACCACCAAGGAGGGGATTTCTGTCTTTAGGAGAGAAGTTAAACAGCACAGCTTAGTATCAGCCAGGGCACACAATCTCTTTATTATTATTTTCACTACTGCTGTTTACCAACAAAAGTCCAAGTTGTGTCTTCATATCCAGCAAATAAACCATTCAAAAAATCCTGCCTGGAATCTGTGAATGTACCTCAGATGAAGCTGTGAAAGAACTAGCCAGACCAGGGAAAGAAGCAAGTCATTTGCTCACTTAAGTGTTTTAAAAAAAGTCAGAACTGAGCCAAAAAAAGCAACCATACACACTTTCTTCAGCTGGCAAACCACAGACTCTCACATTACGCTTTTAAGTAAAAGAAAATAGTCCAGGGGTTGTTTCAATTTCTTTTCAAGCTGCATCAGCAGTGACAATACTGATCTAGGAACCATTCCCTGATTATCCTTCTACAAAATAAAAAGTGAGGCCTTCTACATATCATATACAGGAGAATCTCCCACTCATCTAGAAGTGTTAAATACAGTTGTAAAATTTGGACTCCTTCAAAAGCCCAATAAAAATATAAGTCAGGTTTACTACAGTGAATAATCCAGCATAAGAAGACAGAAGCCACATGAGGCTGCTGGGCTCACTTCCCTTCTCAGGGCAGTAGTACTAGCTTCATTTTTTTCTTTTCACTGTTATTTCATCCTTATTAGCATGCCAAGCAGGAGCAGGAAGAATTCCACGAGTTCCCATACATTAGCCCTGGCAAACTGAGCTGCCTCTTTTCCATCAGTTAACTTGGTACACACAAAGAAAGGTCTCTGAAACGCTACCTGACAACTTGTGAAATTAGTTTCCATAAATTAATCTACAAGCAAATAACTCTGTGTGACCAGGAATTTAAACAAACAAACAAAGGCACACAGGAACAAGCAGGGAAGAAATGATCTGCAGTCAGACTGGCCGATATTAAAAAAGCACACCCGAGGGCACAGTGATTTCCAGGGAGGAAATCCACCCACATCAGAACTAGATGGAGCACATACTCTCATGCCAGAAGCAGAATGTAACATATTCCAATATGAACAACTGCTTCACTCACTGCATATTGATCCTGGACTATTTATTCACTAGTTTTCACTGTAGGAAACAGCTCGTGCATTGATTTTCCCTGCCTCCATTTTTTTTCACCTGTTGTGGCAGGACACCTTGAGAAGGCACCACAGGTATGACTGGTGCCAGAACCAGAATTATATCAAAAAATGTCATCCTGTGTAGTTCAGTGCAGCTCCCAGGACTGGCCAAGTTATAGAAGGTTCAGACACTGATTAGTCATATAGTCTACATATTCTTTTTAAAAGGCTGTAGTTGGAATGTTTGCAGTGAAGAACCCAAATTTAGTCCATACTCAGGATCTGTGCTCGTTACATTGACAAAGCCACTAAACAGCCATAAATCCCGTTTATTTCATGGTTTTTTGAAAAAGAACTCTTCATGTTACAAAATTACAAAACAGGCTGGTTAATTAACTCGGGACTGCCCTGAGGAACAGAAGGCTTGAACAATAGAAGCTTCCAGAAAAAAAAGATAAAATACACAGTGAAACAAAAGTTTAAAAAAAGATCCTGTGAATGCCAAAAGCAAAACAGGCTGCCTCCACTAGGTCAGTCTTCTGAAAAGGTCAAACACCTTTTAAAAACAAGAGTACAACAAAAGAGATGACAGAGCAGAACACTGCATTCTTATTTCTCAAGTTATCCAGACTGCAGTAAAATAATAGAAAGTGTGTTCTCTCCTATGAATCAGGACTCTCTCAACATTTAAATCGGAATGATAATTCCACAAACAAACATTTCAGAATCAAATATTGAGGCTCTTGCCATAAAACAATTTTGTTAAAGGAACAGAAGTAGTTCATGGGGGCCATCAGGTGTGACAAACATTTCAGAAACACTACAAGTGCCAAGGAAAGGCTTCTGGAACACTGTAGGTAGATAAATAAAACACACTATCCACTTCAGAAACAAACATTCTAGTGACCAACCCCCAGACTTAAGCAGGTCAGATTTTATAACATATCTGTGAATCACCAATCTCTTAAAAGCAAGCGCAGAAGGAAGAGGCACCTTTGTCACAGAAGGGGCTCAATGCACACATCCCTAGAAATAACTCCCAGCATGCAGCCCAATGCAACTGCCAACCTCACCACCAGCCACCCAAATTTTTAATTTCACAGTATATTAAAAAGGGTTTCAGGTTCACTCAAACAGCATTCACTTTCCCACAAAGCAGCACTACTTGGGGAAGTGAACAGTGGTCACAAAACAGTGATTCCCATTCAAAAAGTCAAGAGACAGAAGTACAATTAATATTTTCAGCAAGGGATAGTTATGCTTAAAAAAAAAACAAAAAAAAAAAACACCTAGGGTTCGTGACTCTTTTGGGAAGGGAGGAGAGGGTGGAAATTTTTATTTTGTCTTTTAATACTTTTCTGCAAGTAGGCATTTGGACACATTGTATGTGCCAAGTGGCTCAGTTACAAGCTATCACAATTTTCCCAGGCCTGCATCTCTTCACACCCACACTGGTATCTTGCAAGTCCATACCCACATGACATGCATCTGTAAAAACAGATGTAGGACTTCATTAGTACATGTACAAATATTCATTAGCTGCTACTCATGCCCAGAAACACATCTATCACATCTGCAAGACAGCAAAAGGTTCCCTGTTCCTGGGATCAGTGTATTAAGAGCCCTGGATTCCTATCCTAGCTGTGTCTACACTCATGAAGGTCAGCTCCAGAACAATCATGCTGCATTTCATTTATCTCCCTTCAGAAACTGAGGGGACAAAGCTCATTACCCATTTGGTAAAAGGGCAGGGACACCTAGAGATGAAGGAATTTCAGTGCCATGTTAGATCAATAGTATTTTCATCACTTGAAAAGGTAATTGCTGCTTTCCTAGATAAGGGCAGATTGCAGACAGAAACCCTGTCAGGCTGCAAAAGCCTAATCTCACCTAGAGAGCAAAGTACAGGAGACAGGCAGAAAAGCAGCCACCAATGTCACCAATGTCACACTCCTGAGCAGTACAGAGCGTGTGTGCGTGGGGAGTCCACCCTGCTCGTGTGTGCAGCTGGAACAGGAATGAAACTGGGTCCTTCCTTCCCAGTTTTGTTTGCTTTCAATTTCTCTTTAGGCTGAATAACATTCAGACCCATCAGGGTTAGAGCTCTAATTTTTCTCCAGAATTTGTTTAAAGACTGCAGTGACTCCACCTGCTTTTACACTCCTCCTTCACAAAGCAGGCAGGGCATCTTATTTCAAGTTTCTCAGCAGAGACACAAGAAACTCCATTCCTGAGGGTGGCTGCTCATCCTGAAGCAGTGAACAGGTCACTTCCCACCACTCTGAGTACAGCCAGGATTTAAGTCAATTCCATTCCAACGCTTCACAAAAGTCCTGGCATAGTCTGCCCCTCCTCTTCTTACATTAAATCAGCATCCCAAGACTTCACTACAGTAAAAGGTGCCCTCCTGAATCAGTGCCAAGCCCTTTGAAGGAAGCATAAAAGAGGCACTACATGGCAAGACATATCAACCTAACACAATTAGGTACTTAAATATCCACCTGAAAACTAACAATACAAACCCCCCCCAGACCCCCCTTCCAAAAAAAACCAAAAACCACCCCCAACAAAAACAAACAAGCAAAAAAAAAATCCAGAAAAGAAAACAAAACCAAAAAAACAAAAACAGAAAACCCCACAGCTTTTTAAGTACCAACTGCTTTTCACCAAACTGCTCCTAATCACCAGTCAACAGGAAAATGCAGTCATGTGTTCAGTTATTAAAAGCTTTGATTGTTTTACATACTCAGTAGTAATTAAGAATGAGCAAGTAGCATATATTTTGTTAGGAAAAATATTATGAGGTCATGTAGAGGAAGAGGCAAATTTTGTTATAAAAACAGCTGGTACAGGCAGAAGTGACAATGTTCACTTGCCCAAGCACACCTGAAGCAGCTGGCAGAGCTAAGAGGAGAAGCAGACAGCAGCTAACAGAAAACTACATTAATTACTGCTCCTTTAGGTTCTCAGCTGGGGCCCTGGACACACAGAACAGTCAGAATACCAGCCTAGGAACCAAAACCCTACATGGGAAAGGAATAATGGTTCAATAAAAATGGTGATTTTATGGCACCTCATCTAACCACTGGATGTATTTCTCTCCTTTAATAATTTGCATTTCTTGCCTCTTTCTTTCATAAAAGCTTGTAATACTTCTCTTGGAACATTCCTCCCTCTTCTCCACAGGCACTATGTCCTCCCAAATCCAACATCATTAAGCAACAACTTTTCCCTGTCATTCACCACAAAATCCTCCTCCCTGACCAGCAATGCCACCGTGGCAGTTATGGATCCTGCAGTGAACCCACCCCGTTTCACATCTTTTATTCCAACAAGGCTATTTTTAAACCCAGATCAGATTTCTGATAAGACTCTGTGCACTCTCAGACAGCTGTGCTGTGTGACAAGAGCAGGCAAAGAGGACACAGAACCCCAGGATTTAAAAACCAAGCAACTGGAGGGCAGGGGCACTGCCCAAGACACTCCTAAAAATCCTACAATTGTTTTTTCTTTTGTATTTAGTCGTAGTGATTGCTGCTGTTGTTTCAGATCTGAAGAACCTGAGGGCCTTAAAGCCTGTCTATTTACCAAAAAGGAATATACTTCACTGCACAATGTAGTCATAGGAGAGCTGTATCTAAAGCCTGTTTAGAAAACAATGAACAATTGTCTTGACTTAATATCTTCAGAACTGTAACTCCACTATTATCAATATTTAAATCAAGTGTAAAAGATAACTTCTCATAGCAAGCACTACATACTCACTTTATCCCACTGGCTCTGCAGCAATAAAGCTTAGTTGAGAAAAGTCCTAGTTCAAATATGCTGCCATATCAGGAAAAGCAGGAAAATCGTTTTATAAAGGAAAAGCAGAAATCAAGAAAGGAATTTTGTTTGTTTGTTTCTAGAGCTGCCTTTTCATTTAAGAAAACACAATGGAAAGCATAAAACCCTCAGAAGAATGAAGCAGACAACAGTGCCCTAAGGGAAAGAGAAAGAACACAGATGCTGTGTTCCAACAGCAGGCAAGAATTACTGGGCTGGAGATGGCTGAGTGCTGCAGAACCAAAGCCCCCAAAATCCATAAATATAAATTTATGAATATACCTGGGCTGCCTTCTTAACAGCTGCCATGTTACAGTGCACCTGCTAAGCACCTATTCCATTCTGTCTGTGGGGTTTCCTGAGTTAATTCAGCACTCACAAAAGAGCCAGCACATCTTGCAGGAGCCTGGGGATAGCAGCATTTACAAGATCACATAAAAAGGTGACAAGCAGCAGCTATTACACTTCCACTAAAAAATCAAAATAGATCTCTGAGCAAATGCAGGACATTTCAACTGCTTATCCCCTAACAAAAGGGCCTCCAGGAAATATTTTCCTAAATACCAGTCACACATGGTATTGTTTCTTTCACTAGAGCACACATTCAAGGTCACTCAACCTCCCCAAATCCTACTTCTTCATTTAGCTGTTTTCTGTGGATCCTCAGATACAGGACCCTTAAAAGCTTTTTCTCTCTTCATTTCATCCTGTCCAAGCCCTAGGAGAGCCTGCTAGGTTCAGCAGACTCCAGCACTAAGCAATGCTCCGTCCTATACATTTCCCCAAATTCTCTCCAACAGCAGGGCAATTTGATGGATTTCCCCAGCAGCCTCGTAAAGCGCATGCCATGCACCAGATGTTCACTCACCCAGAAGCTCACAGCCTGCCACCAAGGGGAAAAAAAGGTGGGCAACAGCTCTTAATTCTTCCTATCTGGCTGAAGAAGCATCTCCCTCCTGCGTGCTGCATTCCTGCATTCCGTAGAGCCACTGCAGTGCTCAGAGCAGGCAGAGTTGCAGGAGCAGCTGGAAAACAGCCGTGCTCTCCTACGCTGAGCAGAGGTGTCCATCCAGAGCCAGGGTGGGTTTTGCTCAGCAAACCTATGTTCCACAGCCCCCTTACCACAGGGTGGGGCACACTGACAAGTGGCCATTGGAAGGTGGTCACCAGGGCAAGAGAGGATAATTAAAAAAAAAAAAGCCAGAAAATTTCCTCCATGTGTGTAGGAAGGGAAAAGAGTAAGTGGAGCAAATAATGAGTGAAAGAATGGAGTCAGTATGCAAAGAAAATTATTTACTGAACAGACTATTCGTGCTGCTGACCTCAGTCCATTCCTCTCCAAGTTTTAACTCCTTAGAGTCAGGGCTCTGCCTGGGAGAGGAGGTCACAGCTCATCTCCATTGCCCTGCCATTAACCACTGTAGGATGTAAGCAGCAGATCCTGCAGTGAGACTCCAGGGAATGCTCTGCTGCTCCATTTCACAGCTCTAGGGAGCTCTCACAAACCAGAACACACATCAAAAGCCTGGTTGGTCCAATCATGTTTCCCTCCCATACCTGGCAAGAAAAGCCCCTCTAAACCCAGAGCTGAAGAGGCTGGCTGGAGTTCATATTGCCACCATTTCTAAGACCTTCACAGAAAGAATTATTTTTCTGCAGCACTTGAGTATTATCAGGTTTTAGAAAGTTGATGCCTGCCAAACATTCTTTTCCACAACAAGAAGTGCTGTATGCAAGTTAATCTCACACCCATGACCTTGTTCTTGCCACCTAAAGATTTTGCTGTCATAACAAACCCCATAGACATTGCACACATTTAACTGTGGCATAAACTGGAATATGCCACAGCAGCTTGTATTTCACACAGCAGCAGCTATCCCAGCAAATGGGAATACTAATACCTTTTGCATTTGTTCTTGGGGATACAGGTTTTTATAACTGAAAAAAAATGCTTCAAGTCATGACTGCGTTTGAGAACAGGCTTAAAGAACCTATCTGGCTCTCAGATTCCCTGATACTTATTAAGGATATTCTCTCCATATTGGAGCCTACATGGTGAAGCAAGCATCAAACCCCACTGATACCATGCAACATCCAATGTAACAACCCAGCATTTAATTCACAGCACTGGAACACCTTCTACCCCACACCATTGCAAAGAAACTTTGCTAAATACACAACAAAGTCCCTGACTTTGTGGACAGGTTGAAAGCTGCTCCCAAAGGACTCCATTCAATCAAGTAAGGAATTAACACTGAGCACTTGCAAGTGCCATTGTAGCCTATGAAGCACACTTCTAGTAAATAATCCAACCTAGCTTGAGCTAAGGCAGCTGTTAGGAGAACCAAGCTCAGCTACCCACTCTTGTGAATCATTTCCTGAATTGCTGTAATTAGCACAGCATTGTAAGGCAATTCATGCTCAAACCCAACAGAAGTCAACACTCATCTTAATTTACTCTGCGAATCTCAGAGCACTTGGTTCCCAGACCATTCCCTTCAAGATGCACCTCTGCTATGACACCAGCAGGAGAAGGAAGAACTGAGACCAGCGTGCAGTAGGCACTGGCCTGCTGGGCCACGACTGACCTGCACATCTGGAACCTGCTTGGCCGCGTCCTTTCCTCTCTTTTCACGACTCTCAACTTTGATGTGTGCTTCACATTTCTGAAAGTCTTTGCTTTCTCCACAGCCTAGAACCAAAGCACTCTGCTCGACAGCTGAATGCACAGGCAGACCCTGGCTGTGAGAAAGGATTGTGCCCAGAAATCACCATCACTGCTTGCATGAATGCTAAGAAGGATTCACCAACATTTTCCACTGGCATTGGAAAAGTCTTGACTGTCTGGGATGTTTTCCTGTGTGCTGGTTGATCCCTACAGCTTTATGAAACCTGTTAGCTTCTCTCACCCTTGGAGAGCCAGACTTTTGATATTATAAACCTTGAGCTCATTGAGAGTTTGATGAAGCATAAAATAAGCATAGTTTAACAGTCAAATGAACAACAAAGGGCCTTTTGTGATAGCTGGAGAGTACAGGAATGGAGCAGCAAAGAAATTAGGACTAAGAAAAAGACAACCCCTTTTACATGGAGGTGACATCCTGTGACTTTTGATTAATAATTTGATTTATCAGTGACATTATATATTTCAAATTAATACATTAACTTTAATTCTTGTCCTGACACAACCCATCTGAAGACTTTAGATCTAGACAGAAAATTATATAAAGTAGAGGAGTACAATGTGATAAGGAAATCTGACCTCTGGAAAAACATTTTCTTTGAATTTTTTTGGCAGAGGGTAAACAGTAAAGTCCCCAGGTTTTTGGCACAAGGAAGGAAGACTTACAAAATCCTTCTCTTTAAAAAAAGTAAATTTATTTTTCTTGTGTAATAGTACCTTACTGCTCCATGGGAGCTACAGTTCCAAGGTGACTATCTCAAGATGAAGCTCACCTTAAGATGGCAGAATTCACCACAGGTGAGAACAAGTCATCTTTTTATAGCAGAGAATCAAGGACAGTGCACAGCAGCCCCTGAAGTAAAACATTTGGTTTTGGCAATGTTTCATTTTGGGAACACACACAATTTAAACTGGAGGGGTTCTGATGAAGCAAAACACAAAGTAAACAAGTCATCTTTAACACAGTTTCAACCCACCTTAGAGAAGGGAAGATACAAATGTATTTTTTTTCAATCTAGACTTTCAGAGGATCACTAAACATTTTAATTCCTTCTACCCTAACACTGCAGCATTTTAGAGGACTGTTGCTTCAGTAACTATTTAGAAATAAACTCTCCAGAGAGCACATGGCACTAAAAACAAGCCACTCCAGACTGATGAGCCATCCAGACAATGGTCCAGAAAAGGGCACATTAGCAGAAGAATTCTCCTAAGGAGGAAGCAAACATCTCAAGTGACACTCTGCAAGCAATTTAGCTGGGGTAGATCACAGCTGATACTGTACCATTTCTAAATTAGCATTAACCAATTCCTCTCCCAGAAAAGAACACAGCAAAGTGCACAGCTAACCCAACCCTCGAGGCATGTCCTGGACACACTTCTTGGTCCTACTGGCTCATGGCTATTGCCACCAAAATGTGTAAGCAGCCCTACTATTCCTGGGAAGTCTCCAGTGTGTTTACATTCTGTTTATAAGCAGCAAATGACACAAAATCTGGAAGAAACCTGAAGTACCTGGAGTGAGGCACCAACTTTCCCAGGCTCACCAGGGAAACCAGCCACAAAGGCTAACTCCAAACCAGTCTTCCTTTACAATCAGCACAGCAAGAGGCACAGCTCTAGAGAGCCCTGAATGGGAACCTTGCCTAATTAATGAATTAGTGATTTAGTGCAGCAAAGTGAATCATCAAAAGCATGGTGCATTCTCCAAAGCTGTTTACCCTTCCAGACACAGAAAAATCATATTAGACTTCCTCAAATGGAGCAGAAGCAGAACTCTGTTTATACCAGATGGAGTACCATACACCATGTACACAGACTGCTATTAAAGAAATTACTTTCTGCCACAAAACAAAACAACCCAATAAAAAAAAAAACAAACTAGTGAAACATTGCTAGATTTAACTGTTTAAAGCATGATTACCAAACAAACACCTGCCCTCATTGCTCATTTCTGTGCACATCACCACAGAGGAGATAAAGTCTACTGTCCTCCCCGTCATTCCTTCAGTCACATAACCATGCTGTTGGAAGTGCTGGAGGACACTGCTCAACACAAGATCCAGAATAACCTATCCCATGGGAATCACTGATGGATATCAATTAGGTTTGTGCTCTTACACTGGGTTAGAATCACATTTGCCTTCTGCCTGCTTTACACTAAATTCTTTAATGAGCCCTGAAAAACATGTAAGTGTTAAATGGTGCAAATCACTACAAGCTGCAGCATCTCACAAAATTGAGCAGATTTGATATTGTCCTTTACATCCAACACAACAAGATTTTTTAACAATTGTGTAAGTCTACACAACATATTTAGAAATAACAAGAGGAAGGCAAAAAGGGGCTCCCAACTGTTTTGTTCAACCAGGGCAGCTCCATCATGCTCATAAAGAGATAGAAATATTAGATAGGACTCACACAGCCACAAGCACTTTTATTAGTACAGCAGAGATATGATCCCACAAAAATGCTGCTGCTCTGCCTACACTTCCAGTGAGAGCTCTCCCCACAGACTCAGAGTAAAGAGATCTCAGTAATCTAAAGGGAGGTCACTGCAAAAGTTATGCTATCCATTGTCACTTCAGAGGTTGCTTAGAAGACTGGAAGATTATACCCTAAGACTTCATCAGACACGTCAACCAAAGTTCATTCCAAAGCATCTTACAGGCATGAAAATGAAAGATATAAAGTAAAGCTTGAAAGAGTTTTATTAAAAGCCTTCAATGCACTACAATGTCCTCTTCCCTCAACCACATCAGCTCCCAGCATGCCTTGCCTCACTTCAAAGCACTGCATTTTCAGAGGAATTATTTCCAAACAGCAGGGCAGAGAGCAGCAACACAGAACAATTTTCCTGCTGGCCAAAGAGGAAATTCATTCTGTAAATGGGCTATTTCCCAGATTTTAATTAAGCTGTGCAACTGGAATCCTAATGCAGGCAAACACAGCAAAAGACCCACAAGGTAAGACAAATATTCCTTCACTGAGGTTGGAGCAGAGAAAACGGCAAGATTTCACCTTTGTTTTGTACCCTACAATAACATTTGAGATCATCAGTCTAAACCAGAACTCCAAAATGTAGCATGCTACATAGGAGCAGAACAAGAAAACACATCTCTTGCACAGAGAGATTCCACCTCAAGAGATGAGATGACTGATGGACAAGTGGATCCAAGGCAAGAAGAGAACACAGCAAAAAGGCAAAGCCACTCAAGGCAGATAAGCAGGGGCCTGTTGATTCCACTGCCAAGCTGCTCTGGTTCAGTCAGCTCATGGCAGGTGAGAACATTATGAACTTCTCTGAAGGCATAAGATGAGGCAGCAGCAGAAATATCTATGGGTCCTTTCTCCATGATGGCTGAGAAGCATCCATCTGCCACTCCTCCTTCTGCACAAAGCAAAGAAAGGCCACAACAAGGCTTTGTTGAATGCCTCAAAGCAAGCAGCATCACCAACTGGGACTACGTGTCAAGTGCTCCACAGCATTTCACTCCAGGTAACAGTAGAAAATTAGTTTATGTCTGTAGCTGTATAACCCCACATATGAATGACTTTCAGCAAAAACAGTCATCGTTTTGAACAGTTGAATGTCAAGAAGAAATCCAGACACTAGACTAGTTTTAACCATGTGGCTAGACACAAAAGATCATATCTCAAAGACTCCGTGGAGAAAGAATGAAAAAGGTTAACATATAACAAGGATAAAGATCTGGGAAGAAAGAGATGACAGGCTGAGAGAGACAGGAATGTAGTAAAAAGGTTTTCCTCACAATTTCCATAGCTTTCTTCAGTGACCCTTCTCAAAAATGAAAGGCAGTTTCTCATGTTGTCTATTGCAAAATGACAGGTTCAGAACAGTTGATCCCTATCAGAGCAACCAAGTTTTTGTCTTCAGCAAAAGAACTACGCTGCTACTGCCCTTCAGCAGAAAAGTTATGAACTCCCTCAGGAAGTGTGGGATGAAATACATTCCTCTTTCCTGAAGCTGAAATAATTCTATTGTTAATTTACTGCTGTCTAGGAAAAGCAAGGACTTGCATTTCCTTTCCTAGTCTTACTGAATAACTTTTGAATTGAGTAAATTTAAGTATCTAAAAAAAACCAAGAAAGAACAACATCCTTCAGTTTCCTCTCACTACCAAGGCAAATGATTGCTGCTTGATTAAACTTTAAAAGGAGAAAAAAACAAAAAAAGGAGAGGTATGAGAAGAGAGGCTGCCCACAGAGGTGAGCAACTTCCCCTTCCTTAAATTGCTGCCCATATCTGGGCACTCCATTTCCATCACAAGTCACTCCATACACAAGAGTACCACAGTGCCTCTTCAAACCAAGATACAGCACAGGCAGAATGAGAAGAGCCATGTCTGTTTGCTGTTAACACAAAGAAACCAAATGCTGCTAGAGTCTTATCAACTCATTAATCCATACTCCAACTACCTCAACATTAGAAGGAATCCACAGGTACAGACAACAAATAATTCACTGAAATTGAGCTCATCCTGTGCCCCAAACACTCAGCTGAAATCCAAATGTTTTCAAACCATTCACAAACACCGTCTATTGCAGCTCTCATTCCTTGGCATGTAGGTATTCCCAGGTTCCCCTGGATGCACTTTTCCCTTTCTCCCTCTCCCCTGTGCAATTACAACGTGAGATGTCATTCAGCTGGGGGAAGGAGGAGGAGAAAAAGGAAGGAAAGGGTGGTGAGCTGATGCTCCTGTGCTAGCTTACCTCTTGCTCTATCCCCACGGTTTTGGGCTCCACTCCTAGTAAAAAAACAGTGCCTGCCTCTTGTATCTATCACATCATTTCCAAACAGCAGCACGAGCTCCAGCTTGGTGTCACTGCTATTTTATTTCCACCTCTCTCATCATGAGCAGCATCCCTGGAGCTGACATCTAGGTTACATCCTGCCATAGTCTGCAAAGGTCAGGTCAGTTCTAGGCTCCAGTGCTGCTGGGAGATCTAAAAAACACCTATGAGCAAACACAGCTCCCAGGGGAGCTCACATGAATCCCCCTTCCTGCACTGACCATTGGGAACTGTTCCCTCCTCCCCTTTTTGGATAAAGAGATGAGATTATCATCAGGATCTGCGACAGTAAAAGCGCTCCCAGGAAACCTCTCAGGGATCACATCCACACCAGGAGTACCTCAGCAACACAGCAGCTGGGAGAGCTGCAGCTTGCACCCCTGTATGGACAGCACAGCGTCAGAGCAGCCACAGGGCAGGCGTGTGCCTTGCTCCTGTGTGATGTCCCTGCAGCTACACTGCACTGATGGGGTTTCCTTCACTCCAGGGTGTTAGGACAGAGAAAAGATTCCTAAATCATCAGGCTCTAAGAGCACACACAGGCTCTGCTGTTGCTCTCGTGGGCAATTTCCAGTGGCACAGCCAGAGCAGGAGTTTCCTGCCTCCACCAAGGACAGACAGCAGCAGCACAGACAGCTCTCCCTTCACCTGCAGCTAACCTGAGCTACTCTAAGATTAGGACAGCCCCTGTGACTGCAAAGGGGAAAATGAACAAAATCCTAATCCATTCATGGATTACCCAAGTGACTGAGAAGTAATTTTTAAATCCTGCAAGGAAAGAGGAACAAGTCCAAGCTCTGCCTCAGCTTTCTCCAAGAAGTGTCACCAGCTCTGCATTACCATGTGTACACCAGGAATTCAAGATCACTCATGGCAAAGTAACAGCGCCAGAGCCTTTATCAAGAGAGCTGCACCTGCAAAAGAACTGAGATTTCTCATGTGAGGCATGTTCATAGGATATCTGAAACCCAGAGGGGCAAGAAAGCTTAGAATAAAATGTCATCCTGACCTCAACCAGCTGCATTTAGGTTTAGCCCAGGAATACACAGTTACATATTATTTACAGATCCTTTCTTAATGCACAGCATAGTCAGAAACAGGACTTGTACTCAAATTTATTGAATATTGATACATGTAATTCAGCAGCAGCATAACTATTAGTTACTTCTTCTGCACAAATACTTAGAATTAACTGGTAAAAGAGAAATATTTATGGTAGTCCTGTAACACTGAAGAGGAGTTCCCCATCCATTAATACAATAATTACAGGATTACCAACATCACAAATTAGCTGTAAGGTGTGCCTTCTATGTAATTTAAGACATGAATGAATACAAGTCCAGCACACCTAGTTAAGCCATCTACTTAGACACAAGTATTTCAGCAAGCTACCAGCTAAATACAAACACATTTCTTTTCTTAACTGTAGGGTGATTTTTAAGGATGAAAGTGCCATGGACTTCTGGCTAGTTTAAAGAGGCACTGCCAACTTCAATCTAACTCTAAGTCTAGTTTTGTACCAGAAAGCTTTCACAGACTCTCAGGCCAGCAGAAATATTCCCATGATTGAAGAGCTTAATTCCCATGCAGGGAGTTATTTTTACTGAACATATCCCTGCAGTGCAACCAACCCAAACACAAGTACTGAAAATGTGACAGTGAGAAATAAATGGAATATGTATATTATAAGAAATACATATATAAAATATATGTATTTTATATAAGAAATATAAGAAAATATATTAGCGTAACTTTCAGTAAGACTAGTACATTTCAAGCAGTGCATAATTACTGAAAGAAAACCTTGTTTATTTCATTTTTCAAAGCTCAGTTACCTTGTATATTTCAAAGTTTCTAGCTAAAAGGAGCCTCATGGATAATCAGTTTCAGTATACCCAGCCTGTCCACTGAGAGGCCATTTATTTGCTCAGCTTCCCCTAAGTCCACTGCACCAGCACAGACAAAGTTCATTTAAAGTGCAGAATAACCAAGAACGCCAATTTGGAGTCTAACACTCAAAGATTTCCCGTAGATTCTTCATTTTTTTTTCAACTTTCAAAGAGGCACAACAGGACCAACAAGGGAAGCAGCATTTTTTTGTCGTGTCAGACTTAACAGTAGCTTTTATCGAGATGGAGGGATCGTTTCCAGGTGCTCCGGAGCACTAACCTTAAAGGGATGAGGTAAGAGAGGACTGCATGAGGTAAGAGAGGTCTTCTTCAGTATATAGAATTAAGGCATTGCAGTGAATGGATAACCGGGTTTTTATTATCATACAAGAAAAAAACTATCTTTAGAAGCAGCGGCCCTTGTTAAGTACTAAACACCTTAAAGACATCTCAGGACAACAGCCCGCAGAAATTAAGAATGAACCATAATACAACAACTAGAGGAACAGAGGCACAATTATTACAATCCCTCGCACTGCCTTTATCTCGAATGACAATACAAGGGCT
Organism: Molothrus aeneus; assembly: GCF_037042795.1. Classification (NCBI taxonomy): domain Eukaryota; kingdom Metazoa; phylum Chordata; class Aves; order Passeriformes; family Icteridae; genus Molothrus; species Molothrus aeneus. The sequence goes on along the minus strand of NC_089650.1, from coordinate 4,508,857 downwards.
AAAGGCGAGACAAGCAGCAGCCTGTGCGAGCTGCGGGCAGTTTATGCCGTGCCTCACGTAGGGGTGCCGTAAGCTCCGTGTGACGGAAGCACCGGCAGCACTCCGTGACCCTGCGGCGGCCGCGGCCGGCGGGCGCTGCGAGGCACCGCTCGGGGCGATGAGGCCGAGCCGCAGCAGCCGCGCGGTGCCCTCGGGGCTCAGCCGCCCGCTCCGGCCCGGGTCCGCCCCGTTCCTGCCCGGCGCCGAGCCGTGTAACCGGGGCACGGAGCCGGCACGGACCGGCGGCAGGGACGGCGCTCCGCTGCCCGCTGCCCGCCACAGCCGCCGCTCCCCACACGGCGCGCAGACCCCGCTCCGCGCCCCGGGGCCGCTCCCCACGCGGTGCCGCCTCACGACGGGGACCCTCCACCGCCGCCCCCGCCCCACCTGCCGACCCGCAGCCCTCCCGCCCCGCGGCGGGCACTTGCCTTCGCTTCATGCCGCTGTTCGGGGGCGGCGGAGCGGGGCTGAGGCTGGAGCAGGGCTGAGGCTGGAGCGGAGCGGGACCGGCCCGTCCCTGCCCGCCGCGGGAGGGGCGGCTGCAGTCGCGGCGGCGCGCGCGCGCACACCTTGGCAGCTCGCGCTGTCGCTGCCCCGCCCACTGCCCACCGCGCGGGCAGAGCCCCCTTCCCGCCCGGCCCTTCGGGCGGCGCACCGGGGAAAGGGGAGGGGCGGCGGTAAACGGCGGCTCCGCAGCCGCTGGGCACGCGGTGGAGAGGGGGGACAAGGGGAGGAGAGCGAAGGCAACGGGAAAGCAACAGGTGTGGCGGAGAACGGGCACCCATGCCCCGCGCGGTTCTCCCCCGACAGCCCCTAAACCCTCCCGCTGCTCCCCCGCCCTGTGTGGCAGTGGTACGCTCCCACCGCTCGAATTGCAACCGGCCGGGCGGGGATTGGCGGAGATCAAAAAAAGGGGCGGGGCCAGGCAGCGGCCGTTTAAAGCGCCCCCGGGCGGAGGGTGCGCGCATCGGGGGCGCGCCCCGTGCCCCGCCGGTGGAGCCGAGCGATGGCACCGCAGGAACCGGCAGGGGGAGGGCGGCAAATAAATCATATCTAAGGGTGGCCGCAGAGACGCTTGTAAAGTCATCTTGAGAAAAGCCCGGGGATGTTTTTTGGCTCGGGGGTGGCCGTAGCAGCTCGTCCCGTTGGGACCGTGATGCGCTCGGGGACAGCTCCGTGCCCCTGCTCTCGGGAAGTGCAGTAATTACATATCCTCTCAAAAGAGAGACATAGTTCTCCCAGGAAAATCCTGGGAAGCTGTGTAGAAGCTGTAGGAAACTTAGAAGAAAGAATTTAAACAATTATTATCTCTCTTTCTGTAATTGCTGTTTACAGATGAGTTCTCTAGAGTGTACTATTCATAGCTCATAATAGTGTGAGAGAAGATTCCTAAAGGCCAATCAGGTCTTAAGTCCACCGTTGTTTCTATAAGAACTGTAGATTTCTAATAATAAAGTGTCTTCATGCCTTCTGATGATGGAGTCTCTGTATCACCTTTACCTGTCCCCAGTACCCCTACAGCGACAGGGAGGATGAGCAGCGTTGCAGCAGGTGGATGCTGCTGCCATCATCCTTGTCTCCTGCTAATCAACTCAGCCTGGGAGCCCCAAATATTGGCTAATCCCTCAGGTCACACCGAGGTGACAGTGTTGGTACTGGCTGGACTGAGGAATGAGCCAGCCCTGGTCTTTGACACAGCACTGAGAGGAACCCAGAAATGTCCAGCCACAGCCTTGCAACCCTACCTTAAGAGAAGTTTTGGTCTCCATAGCATATTAGAGATTCTGGTATGAAAAGTAGTCAGGTATTGTAGTAACACAGAATAAAGCACCAAGCAGATATCATTCATAAGAGATGCATAAAATGAGTTAATGATATGGCTGAGCAAATTTTTACTACAGTGGGGTATGACAAATATCAGCCAGAAGTGCACAATTCCCAACTCACTATCTATATCCATGTCTGAGAACAGATGGAGGAAAGCCTTTAGCTGATCTAAACTTGGCTCAACCCACCCTGTTTACTGATGGAGTTTCCATGAGCAGAGAAATTAGAGCTACTGGTTGCAATCACGGGAGAGCCTCTGCCTGCTGATTCACCTTCCATTATCTGTTCAAAACCAACATTTGCAGGTGTCCTCCCCTGCAAAGACGCAGGCTGGGGGTGTGTTAATTACTGAAAAATGAAAGCAGATGGAGGAGGGGGTTTATACACAGTGATAGAGGAGATGTTTGGAAATGCTCTCCCGGGGCCTGACTCGCACAGAGTTTGCAGTGATTACTGGCTGAGCACTCTGAACAGTCAGGAGGAGAGCTGGCAAGTTGAACAGAAACCTTTGTAAAGTGCTAATAAGGACCCAAACAATTCCCATTAGGGAACTGCAGAGCCATCTGCACTCTAGCATCAGGCTGCCTATGGCATCCACAGCAAGGCTTGTATGTCTTGGCTCGATATTTTGGAATCCAGCACCAGAGAGGCTAAGTCATATGACAGGGTTATTTGCATCATTATGCTGCTGGATTCCCAGAGAAGTTTGCAGCAAGAGGAAGGGTTTAAACAAGTAGAACTGAAGCAGAAACAAAGGACTGTAGTGCCTCTGCATGTCCCTTGTCACCGGGTGCACGTGGTGGGCAGAGTGGGAGGAGGGTGGCAGGCAGTACTGTACAGAACTTTAGGCTAATAAAGCACACTCACAAAAACTGCAACATCAGTACAGAATGGGCTCTTTTGCAACACAAAAACAAGCTAAGGCAGCTGAAATCACAGCTCGGTTAGAAGCCTGATGTTCCAGGCTGGTGATGGGCAAGGCAAGCCCAGCACCATCATCTCCCCCGAGGGTTTTACAGAACCGCTGGTTTGCACCGGGCTAGGGAACAGTGTACCCAGCCAGGCAGTGATGGATTCCCTGTGAATTCCTGCCTGCAGGCACTGTAAAACTGGGTGTTGGCACTCCAGAAGTGACCTCTAGTGAGCAGAGCAGCTGTTGAAGAAGTAGTTCCAAACCAACCCAGGGAAAAATATTGTGGTTCCAGACTGAGCTTTTTCAAGGAGCTGAGCTGCTGCTGCTCAAAATAAAGTCAGAGTATGGCACACTGTCCCATTTTCAAAAGTCTATATGGAAAAATAAGAAAAAATAGAAATTTTATAGAAAAATAAGTCTATATAGGAAAATAATATACAGAAAAATATTTTTTATGTATTCCAAGAGAAATTTTTGAAGGCTCGTAAGGCCCAGATGTTGCTCCCAGTCAGACAAGGAGTATAACAAGGAAGGCAAGTTACAGAAGAAAATTCAAGAAAGTTTTTGGTATCGCTAGGAAATCAAAGGTATTTTCACAGTAAAAATAGCCAAGGAATCTTAAATTCTATTTTGACAACCTTCCAAGGTTCAGGACTAGCCAGGTGCATGCTCCTGTGGGAATTTGTAATCTCTTTTAACCAAGAGCACCAAGTTCCACAGGAAGCATACTGTCCCAGAGCAGAGTCCCCACATCTGGAAACAGGAAGTAAAAACACAGCAAGCAGATTTTCAAACAAGGAGGTGATCACCAAATTAGAGCACTGGAAGGGATACTGAGAGGTCATCTAACTCCATCCCTGTGAAAGCATCTCTGTCCCATCTGTTTTACCTCTTAAAGACCTCCCCAGTGCAGACACCACAGTCTATCCAGGAAAGATGTTCTTCTCTCATGATTTACTCTTCTTGCCTTTAGAAAGTCTCCCCTAATGGTAAAGCTGGATCTCTTTTACCATAATTTACATGTACTTCTCATCCTACCCAACAGAGACAAAAAACCCATTTGCTCCTCTCACTGCTGCAACAGCCTTTTAGATGCATGAAGATTTCTCATGTCACTTTTCACATTCCCCAGACCTAAAACTCCATTTTTTCTTGTCTGTCCTCCTAGTTTAGATTGGGTGAGGCTCTGTTGATTCATGGTACTCCCCTTTGGTGGCTCTCCCTTTAATCCATGTCTTTCCTGAATTTCTCTCAGCGGGAACAGCATGCAGTGTGATCCCAGCTGAGGCCTTACCAGTGCAATGCAGAATGGAAGGAGCACTTGGTGTGCTGTACATCCCTCCCGTTTGTACATTTTAGTGTGACATTTACAGTGACAAAGGATTTGTTGTTGTTGTTTTTTGCTTCAGTTTGTAAAAGTCAAGGCCACAACATTAAACCAAACTGCCTCTGAAGCCCCTGAGACGCTCTCCATTAACAGGAACTCTTTTCTCCTGTGCACAAGTGTTTCTGTTAAAAGTCACTGTATTTGAATTGCCATCTGCTGTAAGAAACTGAGTTGGGATCTTGATGAGTTACAGTCTTGTTTTCTCATGCTCACACTTACTGGGACAGCTAAGCCTGTTTTGTTTTTTTTTAATGTAAGAGTAATCGGTATACAAATGAGCAGCTAAGAGCTTCCAAAAGATGAACTGTTTTCAGAAGAAACTGAAGGACTAGTCTAGTCTACAGAGGTTTTAAAATTTGCTGGTTTCTGTCCAGTTGTTCTGGAGCACTGACTTCCTAAGGAAGAGCACAAGTGTTCAATCTGTGGTTCAAATGCAAGGCAGAAGTCACCAAGCACCCAGCATTCTCCTGATGCAAGTGATTATTCATTGCACAGGCATTTGAATAGCTGCAATATTTATGAAATGATGTATTCCAACCCCTGAACACATATGCACACCCTAATCCTGACTGATGTTGTGTGCTGAGCTGGGAGCTGAGTTTCAAATGAATTGCTGGTGTTGTTTGGTTGCAAGGAAACAAATACAAGTCTAATTCACGTCAAAAAAAATCTATCTCTTGGCTCACTAAGTAGAATCTCCTGTAGGTAAAAACTTCTGCAGTTAAAGAGGAAAATAAAAAGCCAGCCCATCAGAGCCAGTGAGTTTTGATCATGTAGATAAAGATTTCTAACCCATCAGGCTGAAAAAATAAGTGCTCTGATAGGAACTAATAAGGAAGATTTCTCTGGGGCTACATGCAAATCTGCTGAGTGTTCAGTATAGACTTCAGCATCTGGAACTATTTTAAGAATGAGGGAGGTTCTGGGTCTGTGCATACACACTGCAGACAATTTCACTGCTCACAGATTTTGCCAAGCAGTAAAATATAAAGTTGCAGCTTTGGGTTTGCTGCTATGAGTCAGGACTGTGGGCATATGAGAAGCTGATGAGAAACACACATTTTCACTTCACTATACTGTAAAGCTTTAAGTAGAATCAACACAAACCAAAGGCTACACAAGTGCAGAAAACTCCCTCCCAAAATGGCACATTATGCCAAGGCTGGGAAGAGTAGCCCAGCTGAGTTTCACTTCATGCTTTAGGAATAGCAGTTCAAGTGTGTAAAGAGGTATGAGATCATCCAAAGCAGTAAGACAAGAGTTTGTCAAGGAAGAAAATATGGATATTCAAGAACACCATACCCACATGAAGTACTACTAGACTGCTGGCCTACAATTAATACACCAACCAAAAAAATCACAGGTACAGCATTTCCTTGTACTCAGACAGTCCCCAAGAAGGACCAAAGGGAATGCATTCAAATGTGCCTTGGTGAAATGTAATGGCAACTCCTGCAAGGTCATTATTGAGACCCTTCATTGGTTCTTCACCTAATTTGGACAATAGAAGTTCCCCACAAGAGCTGTCTGTAAAGCAGAGATTGGTTTGCTCCACAGAGCATGCATCAAGGTCTAAAAGGCATGTTTACTATTTGGAGTTTGGATTAGGGAGAGCCTGAGCTATGTTTACTATGCTTGTTTATAAAACAACAGCTTTTTACTCCTTTAAGGAAATGTACAGAGCAGCTCCCTTGTGGTGTTGTGGAAATAACTGACAGCCCCTTCCAAACAGATTTGGAAGTTTCCTTCAAACTCTTAACCATGGTTAGGCTCTCTTTAGCTGTGTTGTCCTGGTTGGGAAGCTTAATGCTTTATCAGAGCTACTGGAACTCTTCTTTGACAAGCTATAAAAAAGACTCTACCTGTGTTCAATCCAAATTCAACACTGTTTAGAGAAGTACTAATAAAAAGGGAAAAGTAAATCAATGAAGTCACTTTATTGATCTTGAGAATGTGGAACTGCTATTAATAAAACATGTTGATGTTGTTTTATAGATAGGTCAAAGTCCTGGTAAGGGTGTGTTTGTCATTCTAATTTTTGTGCAGTTTCATCAACAAAGTATTTGCTCTTGCAGTATTGTAGTTATTCATCTCCTGTTTTCCTCCCCCATAGCCAGAACATCTGCTAAATGTTTCTGAATCCGAGCTTGTTGGGCTAGGGCCCGTTGCTTTTCCATATTTATGAACTGTGTGGTACACTGGCACTCATTCAGCAGCCTGCTTCCCCAGGCTCATGCACAATGACATCAGCTGCTGTGGGTTTGTGTGCAGGAGATCCACATGTGCAGGGCTCACACAGGGGGCTGCAAAAATCCTCTGGCCTCCAGAAGCACTCAAACTCCACTGCTGCCCAGGAACAGAACTATCAATTAACATTTGAGCCATGCAGGGATGAGGAAGAGGAGCTAGAGGTAATTATGGTGTCACCTGGAATTGTAATGAGGAGTAATGGGCTAAAATTGAATGAAAACAGTTCTAAATGACTCTTGAAATATCATCCAAATATGTTTCAGTTCGGTCAAAGAGGCCAACTAAACAAAAGCTACTATGCTTGTGTTAGTTGGGGACAAAGCAGGGACAAAGCAGAAACAGGAGTGCTTCTGGGGATGGAGAAAGGAGCCCATAATTAATTTCTGACTTCTGTTTTTGCTCTGTAGTAGCCCAGGCTGTCATGCCAACACTCACACAGGCACAGCTTTATGCTATTTACACACTGAGGGGAGGGTGCTGTGCCATTCTCGTGCCCACACGTGACTCCCATCACACCGAGAGAGGCTGTGCTCACAAACTGCCCTTGTGTGCCTGGGCTGAGTGACCTGTCCCTGCTCCCTTCCCAGCTGCTCTGCAAACTGTGCCTTTCCAAAGTCAAGGATGCAGGATTTTCAAACCTCATGAGAAACAAGGGACCCCCATCTCTCAACTGTGAGAGCTCTGAGGACCATTTGTCTGCCCAAATGCATGCCAGCAACAGACCACAAGCACAATCACAGCCTAATAGTCTTAATGAGATTACAGCTAGAGATGCCCCAGTGCTGCTGTCTGATTAAGGAACAGAACAAGCACCAAATTCATCTGGAGAAAAAGAAATCTCCTTGCCTTTCAACCTGCAGGTTGATCAGGATTTCAGATCTATGGTGTACAACCTTTGATTTCTTTTCCCTTGTAATTCCTTACGATTGTTTGGGTTTTTTTTTCAATGCATTACTTTCTTTACAAAGCAGTGTATTCATTTCACAGATGACTAAGTTACATTAATATTTTTCAGGACATGATTTGAAACTGATGATCACACTTCTCAGTAACATGACTACATTTATAGATGCCTATTGTTAGCCATGGTAGATTGATCTCACCCAGGCTACTGTCTGTGTGCTTGACTATGACACCCATGTGCCACAGGGGAATGTGGTGGATCTTTGCCAGTATAATAATTCCTTTTATCAGCAGTTTATCTGGAGCATCTGTTTGTCTCATCAGAATGAAACTGCTTGTAACTCTATCCTACGCAGGGCAAATACTCTTTCTGCACCTGTTCAAGCATTTGATTTACTTACTGCTTCAATTCTTAATCTCAATGAAAACAAGTAAGTCAGCTTGTACAACAAAGGCTGGACCCATGAATTAAACGGAAAAGCTGATATAGGAGCATATCAGCTGGCTAGAGCACAAACCTGGCATTAAGGTAGGATTGTGCAGTGCTCACTGCAAACTGCAGATCTCATCGAGCTTCCTGCAAGAAACCTGCTGCTGATGGCAAGGCTGCAGCTCCTGCAGGAATTCATGCCTAGGACAAAAAGCCAGTAGCAGTGCACTCACGGATTTTGCAAGAAGCCTAGAGCTAGCACAAAAGAAAATCCCTCCCCTCAGACACGACAAACCCCGTAATTTCCTGGCCAATGACAAACAATAAATAAATAATTTGCAGCAGAAGGTAGGAGAGGCTGGCTGGGTGGGTACTCACCGGGAATGACCTTCTTCTCACATGAGTCACCTCCTCCCCGACAGGTGCTCCCAGCTCCCCGCCTCTGCAGGGGCAGACACCCAAATGAGAGCCCCTGCCCCTGCCCCTGCCCTGCCCTGCCTCACACGGCTTCTCTTTGCAGCGATTTTCTCCTTCTCCAGGCTGTGAGGTAAAGCCAAAATTTAAAGGAAACGGGATCTCGGATGCGAATCTCCTTGTGTGAGCCTTTGCCAGAGCATCTCCCCGAGCCTCGAGGAGGCTGAGTGATGATGGCTCTGGCTGCCAAGTCGTCACGGTTGCCACAGCAACGGAGCAGTGGTCCCCTGTGGCTGGCTAAGGGAGTGGCAATGGGAGCACCGAATGGATGCCCTGCCTCCTCCTTCGAGGATTCCTCTGACCTGGGTAACCCACCCATTTCTTTAAAAAGGCTGTTTTATGCAGAAGGTATTTCCCTCACACCCCCCCTCCCACCTTGGTTACTCCGCTCACAGAGCTCTACAGCATCTTTAATCTTGTTTCTGCGGTGGAGGAAAGCTGGCATAACCCCGAGAGAGCTGCTGGCTTCCCCTGAGAAATGCCATGCCTTGTGAAAAGAGGAGAAAAGAAACCTTGTTCTGGTGAATATCTGAGCAGGAGCACACGCTCCCCAGTGTTTGAAGAAGTGCTGGGACAGTGTGATATAATCTTGTCTCTGTGAGCAGGTGAATGAGCAGTTGAGAGAGCAGGAGGGGATTTCTCTGCCAAGTGTTTCTTTGCCAACAGAGCCGAGCACAAGTGTGTCTGTGAGGCCCTGTTACAGCTACGGGGAAGCTCAGGGCCGGCAGGATTCCTTTGTTCCTGTCCCCTCAACTGAAAAGTCTTGGTGCTGTCATTTCTAAACCTTAATATCGCTGTTTTCTACTTATTTTTATTATAATATAAAAAACATTAACATCAGCAGTAATGTTAGGCAGGACAGTCCAGCACAGTGCAGATCTACAGAGTCTGGGCTGTAGTCAGAAAAGCAGCCAAGGCTGCAGAAGCAGGCGTTATTTTGCTGGACAATGAACAATTCAGCCTTGTTTTGGAAAGCAACTCCTTGGATAGTTAAATAATACCACTTGTTTATGAGACAGACTATTTATCTCATCTTCTTTATAAAATGTTGCTAACGGTTCTTTGTTGCTTTCCTGATTATTCTCTCTTAAAGCCAAGTGCTTCTTTTAAGGTAATGGGTTTCCTCTCTCAGGGCACCAGTAACAAACACAGCTCTGTGTGCACGTAGGTGGTGTGGACAAAAACAAACACACAGAAGTAAAACCCACACATTTGCTTTCTTAACTGACTCTCCTGTCCTCACTTTCAACCCAGGTTGTTTGGGCAATCTGTGACAGTGGTTCATCCCAACTTGCTAGGTAGGGACAGGCCTCCAGGGGCCAAAATCCAGATGTCGAAGATCCCATCATGACAATGGGGTTAAGTACCTTTTTGCTCCACTACAATCTGCAGCAGCAGAGATGGGACTAGTTAAGAACAGCAGTATCAGCCAGAAGAGCTAAAAAGAGTTGAACTAGATTATAAAAGCTCTAAGGAGACAAAAAAAAAAAATCTCACTCGTTAAAAGAAGTAAAAATTCTAATATTTTTGTTTATCTTTGCCTCTGCCTTCAGACTGAGTTTTCCAGCTTTCCTCCAACATACTGTGAGAATTAAAACTTAATTTGATTTAGAAAAATCCTTCCATTTCTCCTGTGTTTACAAGATTCTTAAATGGGACTTGGAGAACATCACCAAACACGGTGATGGCCATGACAACACCATTGGGCTTGGCAGTGCAGAATATCTCTGTGAAGTAGGAAAGTCCATCTAGGCCCAGCCTAAGGGAGTCTGGAGCCTTCTGATTACAGGTGCTGGATTTAACAGCATCACCCCCACACACAGGCACCCTCCCTGCACAGTGCCTTGTTCAAAATCAGTAATTGGTACAGCCAGACTTAGGAGCACCCAATTCCACACAGGTGTGAGGGTACTAAACATATGAAGGCATCTTCTAGAAATTCAAGTTATCACAAGCATTTTATGTCTGTTTCCTCAGTAACCCTAAATCAGAATGCAGCAAGATGGAAACTGAGCTGCACACTTGGTCTCACGTAGGAAAGTGGTGCTTGGTACATATAATTAAATAAATCTGGTTTGCTGACACTCCCTCCCCCACCCTTTCCCTCAGCTATTTTTATGCTTTGCTTAGTGGAAAAGAATTGGTGCCTCTGGGTGTGAAGCATGAAGCCATTCAAAATGAAGCTGTCCCCTGAAGAAGACAATCCTGAGAAGGAATAATGCTGGGCTCTCAGGGAGTAGGAAAGCAGCAGAGGAATGTAGGGGAGAGGAGGTGGCTGGGCTTGGCCTGCAGCACTGAGAAGTCTTTTCCATTTGCAGCTTTCTCCTCCTGCAGTCAGAGCTATTTCATGGGATCACGAGGGCTGCTGTAGCATTACTCAGGGAAGAGGGTATAAAAATGACAGCAGCTAATAAGCACCCATTTCTCATCAGTGGCCTCATAAGGCTAATTGCACAAACAGAACGTTTCGGAGGCTAACGGGCTGGAAATGACATTCTGTCTGCTGGATCCCAACCAGCACAGAGACACTGCCTCCCTGAGCCTGGACACTAACAAAGGGAGGGCTAGCCCTAAAATGTGTGTCCACAGGAGGACACAGACTTCAGAAACTGAGCTGGAGTGCTAAAGACACAGCACAGTCATTCTTCCTGATGATCAGGAGCAGAAACATTGAATGTTCCTTTGTCCACAAATGTCCAGACCACATTCCTGGTTCTGAAGTTCCCTCACAGAAAGGAAGGCTTTGTCTGGAGCTCATGACTGAGGACAGCAAGAAAGACTGCAAAAAACCTGAAAAAAAAACCAACCCAAGCTTGGTGGAGCAGGGTGGAAACACACCTTGGGGCCTTGGTTCAGGGGAGGCATTCATGCTTCCCAGAGGAGAGGCTGGCTGATGGGAAGGACAGACACTGGACAGAGCTGTGTGTGGTCCCAGAGCAGCATAAAGGCAGGGAGTGTGTGTTTGTGTGTGTAGGAAGGGAGCTGTTATAGTGGGAGTGCAGCCCCTGCACGTGAATTATAGATGCCAAAGCTGAAAAAGTGCTTGTTGGCCTGTTCACTTCCCCTTCTTTTGTCTGCTGAAGATTTGAAAAGTTGAATCTTCCCCTCATTGCACCAAAGCATCTAATGCAGTATATTTGCTCTGGTATCATCAGCCACTAATTAGATCATTCTGCCTAAAAAAAATACTTGACAAGATTGGTTCTTTCAAACATCCAGGTTCATTTTGCTCTTAGTGTCACTATCCAGGTTTATTTTAAACCCACATTTAATTTTTTTTTTCTCACTCTTATCTATAGTTAGGCTTGTTAGGAAGTATCTGTGCTGTTTTTTCTATTTTTAAAATATGGGCCCACGTTTGATGGGTTTTTGCTTGAGATTCTCTGGTGAACTGCTGGTAAAATTAACTCAAACCAGTATTCAAGGCTATTGGAAAGCTATGACCACATTCAAATATATTCTGTTCTAAATGATTTGGATATGCTAGGCTTTTTTCCCCCCATATTTCCACACCTGATTTTCATGGAGATCCATGCTCCTGCTTGTTTATACTCCTGCTAACTGCAGCTATGGTCATGCATGTTATTGATGGGTTACTGGAAAGCTCAGCAACTCATCAATTTTATAACTGCATTATAAATAATTCAATCAACTCTTCCCCACATCTACGTCTCATTTATTAATGGACTTTCTTTCTAGGCAGTATTTTCTTCTCTCATCCCCGTCCCAGATATATAAATATATATATATATACAGTTGGAGGAGGAATTTAATTAGTTTTGCCGTCCTTGTGCCAAAATTTCCACTGACTTCAGTCAGAGATTTGCCTGAAGAATGCCTGATTATAGCCTGTAGGAGTTGGTCCTATTTCTGTAGCCCAGAACAGGCTGAAGTGAGTGCACAGAGTGGGCACTGGAGTCCCATGGGGGTTTGAACCCAGAGGCATTGGAAGAGAAGCACCAAAGTGTGGGTTTATGAGTACCACATAAAGAAGGTGAAGCACACAGAGGGGAGCCAGGCAAACTGATCAAGGATTCTGTTATACAAGAGCAGGGGAAAAGGAAGATTTTACACTATTAATTCATGTTAAACTTTGTTTGTTTGTTTGTTTGTTTGGTTTGGTTTAGTTTAACATTTCAAATAACAGAAGAGTGGATTTTCTCTTTCCCCCCCTTTTCTGTCATCAGACAGCTGTGCAAATATTTTAACATGTGATTGTGGAAGCACAACACTGCAAACTTCTGCATTGTGCCAAGAGAAAAGTACAGGAAAACAAAAGGCAAAAGCCTGGGGTAGATCTGGCTGCCAGGATCTTCTCTCCCCAGGGGAACCAGAGAGAGGAAAAGGGAGAGAAAAAGGAGAACTGTGATAGCTTTCACTGCTTACAGTGACAGTATCCCAGGTCAGAAGGAAACACAAACTGGAAGGAGGGTAGCAAAGGTATCAGAGCAATTAGCAGTCATAGAACCACATCTTTCTCTTTTTTTGTCGGTTTTATCTGCATCACCAACTGATTGTATTGTACCTGCCCTAAGAGTTCTCAGGTTGCAGGTAAATTGAAAACCTGACTTACACAGTGCACTAAATCAGTCTTTTAATTTAAGAAATCAGACCTACATGCCTGGTTTGTGGTTATACTGGCCTGGCATCAAACAGGACTTTTCCAGCAGCTTGAGGGGTTCATCAGCAAGGCAGTGATTCAGGCCAGATGACTGAAAACCCATCTCTTCACAAGTTCCCTCAGGAGTTTATGCTACACTAGTGTGGGCAGTGGGTGATAACACAAACCTAAATATGCCACAGCCAGGAATCAAGCTGACTGATTCTCTGCCAAAGAATCCTATCTTGTTACTGTAGGGGAATGAATTAATCTATTAAAAAATTAGCTATCACTTGCAACATTCTCAGTGGTTTGCCAGGCTCATTTCAGTGATTCCTTTACATCAAATGACAGCATATCTTCATCTTTCACTGTTAAAGTGAAAACAATAGGTCACTGTGTAATGGGACTCCATATCAAGACTCATCCCTGAAGCTGGTCATCATTCTGTGTCCTCAAATACAGAGCTGGGGATACTTCTTTCTTTTTTTTTTCTTTCTTTTAGGCCCATAAAACTGCCGAAGTTACTCAAACAAACAAGGAACTCTTGGCTGTACTGCATGTAATCTCCCATCCCAGGGAATTAAACAGGTGGTTATTAAAACTGTAATAACACCCACACTGTGAGAACATTTAAACCCTAAAGGAAGAAATTCTTCCTCCATCAAAGAGAGCAAAATCATTTAATGGTTTCAGGAAGTCTTCATACTCCAGCTTCCTCTAACCATTTGCATTCCACTTCCATTTAATTACCTGAATGATTAATTAACATCTATCAGCTAATGTTTTGCACAGTGCTTCAAACAAGTAAAGCACTGTATAAATCCTCGATAGGGATTGTTAAATAGGCTATACTATTTATGCCACTGTTTTCCGGGGCTCTTCCTATTGCTTTCCATATTCACTTTCATAGGCTGTGGTCAGTGCTGCCTACCATGGCTGTTATTTCCAGCCCAAGTTAATCAGCAGCACCATCCTTCTAGAGCTGTTTCAAAAATATGTAGCTTTTCTGGCATTGTCACATGTACTTTTATGGGACCTGAGTCCCCAGCAAACACCTTGCACCCTGTTATCCACTTTAATAGCATTTTTACCTCACAGCAGCTCTCCCCTGCCCAGGAATGCACAGAGGTGAGGATGGAGGCTCCCTTCACTCAGTGTGACAGCACAAAACAAGGGTGGGTACAGCTCCTCCCTACAGGACACCAGCTTTCCAAACAAGCCCTGGAAATATCTGCAGCTCCATCCTTCCTTTAGGAAGCCTCAGCAGGGTTCTCCTGATGCCATAGGGGCTGAGCACAAATTGCAGCAGAGTTGTGGTCAATGTGGCCTCTCAGGGCACAGCAGAGGTTTGTCTGTAACAGAAATCCCACCCACCTCCACATGGATCTCCTATGACTCTGGGCAGGCCATTTACAATCAGGTGTACAAGTGCTGAATTTGGGTGTCTCTGTCTTGAGAGACCAGAGACATGACTTTTAAAACCAGGACATATCCCTGCAATTGAAAGCAGTTGTCTCTGTAGTTATGGTCTCTGCAGATCCTGTGAGATAAGCACACAAAATACTGCATTCGTTTTGTTTTCCTTTAACTGTCAGCCATACAAATTCTGCTTCATAATTGAGCATCAAGTCAAGTTCTTTCCTTCTTACTCATAAGTAACATTCAACAAGCCAAAACAGGCCACAGGAATGCCAAAAATATAACCCTTTGGAACTCAGTAAACACTTTTGTTGATACTGCTGAAAAGGGAGCAGACTCATTTTCGCTGAGTGCACTCAGAGGTACTGAGAGCCCATTGCTTTGAGTCACTGAACTCAACCTGAGTGCCAGTGGGACAGGCTGGATGGTGAATCTCATGATCCTTCCCTTATGTCTCAGTTTATTTTAACTCCTTCTAGAGTCTCCAAAGGAAAACACTCTCATGCTCAAAGATACTGAAGCAGCAAAGGAGAAGTCCAGAAATAAAGTCCCTGTAATGTTCTTTTCTTCCTCGCCTAGATCAGTGCTAGACAAGCATAGGGCTTTCTAAGCAGAAAGGTCCATGGAGAGAAGGGAAAGAACCTCATAATCCCCTTTCCTTCTGTTTCCTCACACTGTTTGCAGCTCTGGGTTTGTGGGGACTGCGAAACCCTGCTTTCTTCTAATCTTTATTGGCTTGGTCCTTAATAACTCTGGAAGTAGATTGCTAACAGCACAAGTTTTCCACATAAGTCCCACAGAGATGTCCAAGGGTTTGCCCAGGACAACTGTCTGTGACAGCCTCCAGTGCTGAGAAATGATGGAATTTGCACTAAGTCAGCACTGGAGGAGAAAAGAGAGAACAAAATGGAGGAAGAAAAAATGGAGAGTAACAAATGGAAAGTGCAGAAAAGAAAGATACAAAAAACAAATCAGAACCACATAATATGGGTTAACTCCTTCATGGCTGGCATCTCTAAATCCTAGGAGAGCTAGTTCAAACACCAGAAAGGCAGCAAGCTTGCTCTGAGACCTGCATGCACATACAGATATAGAGACAGACAGGCAGTCTGGAGAGCTCAAATGAAGGGGGTAAAATCTATATGCAACTGTGTGTATGTGCATGTTCCATGGTATGCAGCACCAACAGCTCTGGGAGTAGAAAATCACAAGCCAGGCTTTACATTATAATGCAATAGACTTTGAAACCTTAAGATTTTGAGCTATAAAAAAAATTTTAAAAACCAACCAAACAAAAAACAACCCAAAAGCCCCCCAAACAAACAAACAGACCCACAAAACCCAAACAAAAACAGCAGCAGCAACAGCAACAAAACAAACAAAACCAACCAAACAAGACCCCAAGCCCTACAAACAAATAAACCCCAAACAAACAAAAAACCCCAAACCAGGACACTGAGCACTCTTTTGCAAAAATCCAAAAGTGGCAGAAGGAGGTGAGGATGAGCAGAAGTGGTTGCTGAAGTTTGTCTGGCACCCCTTGGTGCCTTTGCTGGAGAACACACACAAACCTGCTGGAGTGTCCTGCACCCCTTGGCAGCTTTGTGCCCAAACTGTCCTGACTGAAGGCTTTCTCTGAGGGGTGTAAACAAAGAACAAATTTGGAACAAAGTGCCACAAAAGGCTGATGAATCACTGCCTGAGTGACCCACACAGAATGTGAGGAGCAGCCTTGTGGAGAAGACGGGACAGAAGGAAGAAAGGATCTATGAGGGGTTTGATGTTTTTTCCCCCCCACTGAATCAAGATGGAAACAGTGTATGGGTCTTGCTTCTCTTTGTGGCTCTGGGAAGAGCAGAGGGATTGGTTTCAGTGGCTCATTTCCCCAGGCTCCTGCTGTTTCATGGAGATCAGTGTATCATTTAATAGGGAGAGGCTTTTCAGCTCTCTGAGATTTTATCTGCTGATGGCTTCCATGATATTTATAGACATATCTATCAGCATAACAGCAGGAAGCAATTCTCCAGGGGTCAAATTGGGTGGATTTCCCCTATTTAAAGTGCATTATGGATGCAGCTTTCTGTATAGGATTAACCACTTAACTCACTGAATCCCGAACATCATCGGCTATTGTTCACAAAAACTGATGATCTCCACGGCTTAGTTGTGGGATGGTCGACTTGTTTTCAGCTTCAATTATCTTTTCAAATAATAAGGTCCTTTGTTAACCTCTGACTTGCTGAGCACTGTGTAGGCAGCCTATTAAGTACTTCACAGTCCTCTTTTAACCCTATGATTCAGGCAGCTCTAGAGATTTAGTCCCACGATTGTCCCATTTCTGACCAGTCTGAATCTTGCATTGCCACATGAACAGCAACACCAGAGAACCTGCTTTGATCATGGCAGCCTTAGGAAAATAAACTACAGTGGCTTGGAAGATCGAGGCAGAACCTACTTGCTTATTACACAAAGTGTTTAAATGCTTTCAGTCTAACTTTTGGCAATGATTTACAGAGCATACTTCCCTGCTAAGGCTATTTAGAGAGTCAACTCCTTTGGGGATTTAGGATGCAGTGATTCTATCTCCTAAAATTATTCTACTAACTTTCTAGTGTTGAATTTCTCCTTGTGAGCACACCTTTTGGAATGAGACAGCCTTGCAAGGGGAGCTCAGAATAGACATACTGTTCCAGCAGCTCAGAGTGCATTGGAAATGTGAACTGCTGTGAGCTGCTGCTTGATCTGACACAGAAAGATGGATGTAGAGTCCTGACATGGACAAGTGCTCTTGAATACAAATTTGAGTTATTTAAGGTTTTGTTTCGAATCACCAGATCTATCATCAGTCATGTCTGTCCATCCACTCTCCCTTTCAAATTCACCATGACCTCCTCATGGCCTTATTTCACTTAACCTTGCTGTGTTTAGAGTGACCTCCATCCTCATGGCTTGGCTGTACTCTGAGGGCCAGGCTGACACACCAGCATGCAGCTCTCTCACTCACAAAGACACTCCATGAGAAATGTAAGGGCAGCTGCTGTCTATCCCTGAGAGCAAAAATTAGGTTCCCAATCCCTGGCAGAATTCACCCCATTTTCCATCCTTGAAGGTCTGGTCAGAGTTCATACATGAATCCCATTTCCATTACTTTGCTCTTGAGGGATTTTATTTTGCTGGTGTACACAGCTGTAGTGTACTCTTGATCCTTTGCTTTACCCTCATCCATTTCTCTTCATTCAGATATATTGGAACACCATAAATACAACTGAAATTACAAATCAAATAAGCCTTCTGTCAGGTAGGAAAGACAATGACATTATCCTCTCTGTTCCCTGGCTATATCTGCTGAAGGATGGTGGCAGTGGGAGACAGGAGAGCTACAGCCTAAAGTTCACTTTGAGAAGCTAAAAATATTATAAATACAACTTGTCCCATCCACAGCATAGTTCCAAAATATATTAATTACAGCTTAGTAGCTTTTTTGCCATGTTTCAAGCAAGTTCTTTCAGGCTGTCTACACTGAGTCATTCTTTGGAAATAAACTTTTTGGATCTAACATTAAGTGAGAAATTATTTCAGATTTGGTAATACAGACTGGGTTTTCAACTTCCTCCTTGAACAGGCATCTGGAACAAAATGTGTCTAGAAAATTTTGGCCTGCCTTTTGAGTCTGCCTGGGCTCAGGCTGCTCCCAAAGCTGAAAACCTCACTGAGACAAGGGCTGGAATCCTCACAGGCTGCCCTTCCCCCAGTGCCAAGAAGTAACCACGTATGTCTAAGGCTACATAAACTAATTAGACATCTAATCCTACCTTTGTCTGCACCTGGCATTGCCAAGAAAGACGAGAAGGAGCAGCAAGGAAGGGAGGTACAGAGGGCAAGGGAACATCAGCTCGTTAGGGAAATAGGGCCAATACACTGCTTGAGACATTAATCCTACACACAGTGTAAGCACACCTCTCAAACAGGTAAGACCCTGAAATAGCACACAGATCTTCAGAGGATGGGAGAAATCCTCCCAGCAGAAAGGTGCTGCACACTCATTGGCTACGTTAAAAAAAAAAAAACCTCGCATGCCGTTCATAACAAAGCAATTACCAGTTAATTACCGTATCAAGTTCAGGAGCACAAACAGCAAGCAGGGGAGTTCTGCCCGCCACAGCCAGAGGGGCACGCAGGGAGTGCTCTGGGTGAAACACAAGACGCAAAGGTTCCACCAGCATCAGTTCCTTCCCTGGGGATTTCTCCCGAGGCTCAGGCACTGCTATCACTGCAGCTTTCCTAAAGCAGCCTCACATCACAGCTTTGTGAGCGCCACGAGACCTGGCCAGGCAAGAGCCAGGACCAGAAGACTGAGATGGAGAAGAGTTTGTTAACTTCTGTAGTATATTCTGAAATGTCCAATTTGAGATGCAGAAGATGCATTGCCTGCTTGTAGAGATAATTAAGGCAGATCACAGTAAATGTGCATTCAGAATGAGGGACAGACACTGTGAAAAGAAATACTGATATGTCAGGAAGTTAGGTCAAAAATGAGAAAGAACCATTTTCTCAAATCACCTTGTTTGCCTTGTGGTACAAATAGTTCCAGGATTCACAGTGTCAAGCCTTTCTCCCAGCCATGAGAGCACAAGGCTTGCTTTTGAAAAAAGAGGAAAGGTGGAGACTAATGGATGAGAGTTGATTTTGGCAAGCTGGGCCTTGAGAAGTGGTATTAACTGTTAGAGGGATTGTGACTCTAAAGTGATGAGCAAAGAGATGCTGTGGTAGGCAAACAGGGTGTAATTGACCCACAGTGATGACAGGCTGCAGTATTTTCAGTATTTTCTCACAGATAATAACTAGCTGAAGAAAAGAAGATGCCTTAGGCCTCTAACCAAATTGGTCACCTTACAGCTATGAAATGCCCCACCCAGCACTAATTATGACTGTTATAACAGTAACAATTAAATCGAAGTAACTGCTGCTATTCTTTGACAGGAGCCTTGCCAAGGCGAGTACTTTGTTTGATTATGAAGAAAAGAAAGGGACTTAAGTTAAAACTGCCCTTTGTTTCGGAAAGCTTTTGCTATTATGTGAGTAAAACTCAAGTTTTGACAAGTTGTGAACACAACACTGTGTTCCCAGTTTCCCAATTTCCAGTGTTTACCCCTCACACAGTGTTTGTGCATCTGTGATGAAGGTTGAAACAGAGATAGGCTCTTCTGTTTTATGTGATACCCCCCAGCTGGACTGTGGCTGTGGCTGCCCCATAGTTGCCTTTTCTGCCTTGTACCATTCTCACCTGCTGTTTACATAGGTTTGGATGTAGCCAAAAAAATCAGACATCAGTGCATTTAAACACACTGACTAGGAACATCAGCAGGTGGGCTCAAAATCAGGTGAGTCTCCTCTAAACAGTTCTATTTTTGAAACAAACCCCAGGTTTGATGCTGTGCCACAATGTTGGGTGAGATAAGGAAGCATCACCACGGGCCATCTGTTCCAAGCACAGCCGGAGAGCGTTCACCTTCCCCCAGCCCTGGGCTCTGCAGACTGCCTGCCAGCAGCCAGGGAAGCCCTGAATCTGGGCTAATTGAGGGGATCTGCAGCCAGCCAGCTTCATATTTAATGGGGATTTACTGCTGATGGAAATTACAAGCGAATTACAGATTCCAGCACGTCATGGTCTCGCCAGAGTCAAACAAAAGCACGTGGTGATAAGAACAGAGTGCTGCACACTGGGACCTGAGGTCTCCATGGACCTCACTGCTTTGTTAAAGCATTGCTGATAAGCTACGAGGTACTGCAGAGCTCGACACCTTTCCTAGACACTGTGCTTTCCTCAGTTGTGTTTATAATGCCGTTCATAATTTCCAGCTCTCCTGTTTGTTTTTATAGGAGTGTAGGAGGGTTTCTTTCTCTTCAAATCAAATCATAGGGCCTCACCATTTCTAGCTCAAAGTCTCCCTAATGCTGCTAATCTCCTATTAACAGCCTACTGACACAGAAGAGACAACAGAAAAAGACTGATTGCCAGCCCTCTGGCCCTGTGACCGTGTGCTGGTCAGATCTGGATTAATAGCTGAGGCGATTTACCTCAGGAGGCCTTGCCACAGGTGCCTGTAACTCTAAACTCTCCTCCAACTGCCTGGCAGGAGAGGGAGGAGGGGAACCAGTAAATCCACAGATGATACACACACAAACAAGGCCCTGCTGAAAATTATTTTTCTTCTCCTATACAAAATCAGGATGACTGCAGGGAAAAAACTCCTTGACTTTATACAAAAGGCAACAAGCTGGGCATGGGCATTCCACCCAGGACACAAAATCCACCGTGGTACTCCCCATACTACCTGTCACTGACAGCAAGTTGGTTTAGCTTTTCTGGTCACTAGAAATTGTTATCCAGGAGCACAGGCAAACACCCTGCTTCCCTCCTGTGCCTGTGTAGTAGGATAGATTGCCCTGCTCCGTAGCTGCTTCAAGCACGAGAGGGACCCTTTCAGCTTTAAGACAGTTTAAGCTGCTCCCATTCAAGGAAAGATGGAAAAACAGCATCATTCCTATTTGGAAACAAGTATCCATGTGACAGTTCGGTTCAGCAGCCCGAGCAGCCTCAGGCTCCTCTCCCGGGCTGGACTGCACCTCCTACATTTGCCGTGCGGGCTGTGCTGCTCCATGACCCTACATAGCAGGAGGAGGGTGCTGGGAGGATGGGTGCAGCTGACCAGCTGCACTTGACGTCAGCCAGCAGCACAGTGTCCACACACAGAGCGTCTGAGCCGCACCAGGACTCTGCCTGACCGCCAGCCAGGGAAACGCAGGCGGCAGGAGCTGCTGCTGCCCAGGTCCGGGTCAGCCGCCGAGGATGCACGCGTGCCCGACAACGGAGCTCGAGCATCCCTCATCTCCACAGAGATGATTGTATTTCAGAATGATTTCATTTTGCTTGTTAACAAATTGCCGCTAAAATAGGTAATTGTTCCTGGCCTGAAGTTAAAAATCCTGTTACTGAGTGTTATTTGCAGGTCAGAGAGCTGCAAGAGGTTTGGCCTTCGAGGCACCACACTGTCCCCTCTAGGAAGAGGGGTGAAGTACAAAAACATTCCACCATGCCTTACAGAGAAATTAATTTAACCTATAAACATTGGTCTTACAAGGCTGCTTGTCCACCTCGGCTTCTCACACAACCACAGGCTGCAGCGCATAAGGAGCTGCCGTTCAGAGCAACTCCCACCTCCCCCTGACCCTTCCCAGCCCCTAAAATAACTGCATCAGTGTTGCAGCTCTGTCTTTCCATAGGTCTTCATTCATCAGGTGCATCTGCAGGGAAACAGGATCTGACTGTTCACTGCTTGCTCCCCCACCTGAAGCAACAGCCCTGTTCCAAAAGCTGCCTCCGTGACTGCAACCCCTACTGCAAACACCACCAGAGCAATGCTGGGCTGCCCCTCTAAGGCACACAACACTGCTGGCTGCTCCCCGTGAAAGAAATCCTTCAACAGCATCTTTGCCTGACACAAGCTTACCTTGTTTTTCTGCTGTCTCACTCCTTTTCTGAGTCTCAGTGAGGAGCATCCAGCCAGTGTGAGTCTTTTTCAAACTTGATTCCTTATCCATATTTGGGAATTTGTGCTGGGCACTAGCTGGTACGAGGCACGTTCTTCCCACAGTGCACTTTGGGACTTGTAGTTCCCAAAAAGGAATGTTGTTTTCCAAATTGCAAGCGCCGAGCAACAGGAACAGAAGTCTGAAACGCCTTTACCTCTGCCTTTGCTTGCTGCTGGGCCCTTTCACATGTTTTCTGTGCAGTGGTTTCACCTTAATCCTCTGGGAACCTCTTCCACAGTTAGGGCAGTGTGCCAACCCCTTGGATGCACCACTGTGTGAAAGCTGCTACTGCAGAGTGCTCCTGCTGCAGCCCAGAGGGGCAGGTACGTGGTCCTGCCTCCTGGAAACAGCTACCTAGAAAAAGAGAGCTCTGATCAAGTCTTTGATCGTATTCGCCACACTGAGACGGCATGGAAAATCCCCTTTGTAAGATATGTTTCACTCTTTACCATGTCTTGTATTAGCCCATTTGATTTTTTAATTACATAATCATAGTAGGAGGATAGATAAATGTGTCAGTTGTTCAAAAAGGTTACAGGATAAATCAATCCTGTCTCTCCTGTAGAGATCCATTTTTGAAGAGCGTTTGCACTGACTGCGGTAATTACCTTGTAACCAAGACACCCTGTTGTTTTTAAATAACAGCCCAAGGAGAATGCGAACCGCTGCCTGCCGGGCGCTGCCGGAGACGCTGTCATTACACCCAAAATGCATCAACAGCGTAATGTGCTCAAAACTGCGGGCACGGGGAGCCGGAGGAGAGGTGCCCGGAGGAAGAGGCGGCCGGGAGCGGAGAGCATCCATCACCCGCCCGGGCCGCGCTGCGGGGAGCGCTCTCCCGTTAGCCCCGCTCCTGCCCGGGGCGAGGAGAGCTGGGACACCCTCGGGGCTGGGATACTGGCGGTGCTGGGACACCCTCGGGGCTGGGATACTGGCGGTGCTGGGACGCTCCCAGGGCTGGGACACTGTCGGGGCTGGGCTGACGCCCGGCGGCCGCGGGCAGAACAGCCGAGGCGGGCTGTTCCCTCGGCCCCTTTCCCTGGGCAGCCACACGAGGGAGGAGATGAAGGGAGCGCGTTGTGGCAGGGACGGGCACAGATCCTGGTCCCGGAGCTGCGGCCGCAGCCGCTCGGAGCGGCCCCCGAGTGCCCGCTTGCCACCGCTGATCCCCGCAGAGTGACAGCTGGAAGGCACCGCAGCGGGTCATCCTGTCCCACCTCCCTGCTCAGTCAGGGTCATCGCAGAGCACACGGCACAGGAATGCATCCCGGCGATTCTGGAATATCTCCATAAAGGGAGACTCCACACCTTCCCTGGGCAATCTGTTCCAGTGCACGGTCACCGCACAGTAAAGAAGTTTTTCCCCCTGTCCAGGTGGAACTTTTTGTGCATCAGTTTCTGCCCATTGCCTCTTGTCCTATTGCTCGGTACCGCAGAGCAGAGCCTGCCTTTATCTTCTTAGCACCGCCCTTTAGGTATTTATACACATTAAAGAGGTCCCCTCTCAGTCCTCTCTTCCCAAGCCTGAACAGACCCAGTTCCCTCATCCTTTCCTGGTAAGAGATGCTCCAGCCCCTCAGCCATCCCCGTTGCCCTCCTGCAGCCGTGACTACACGTCCCGGCGGCCCGCGGGGCCGGGATGCTCTCCGGGCCGGCCCTTCCGCTGCCGGGCGCCTCCATCCCGGCTTTCCGGTGCCTGCCCGAGCCGAGCGGAGCCGGGCCCCGGCGGGGGCGGTGGCGGCGCTGGAGCCGGAGGCTGAGCCGGGCCCGTGCGGGGCCGGGGGGAGCCCTCCCGCCGGTGCCATGAGGGCCGAGCCGCCCGCTTGGGCCCCGGGGCCGGCGCAGGCGGCCGCGCTGTTGGAGGAGGCGGCGGATCTGCTGGTGCTGCACCGCGACTTCGCCGCCGCCGTGGAGCGCTGCGAGGCGGGCTGCGACAGCCTGGGCCCCGGCCCCGGCCCCGGCCCCGGCCACGGCCACGAGAGGTGCGGGCGTGTGGAGGGGACGGGGAGGCGCTGGGACGCTGCTCGGTGCCGCCTCAGCGCCGGGCTGGCTTCCAACTTCAGGCCATGCCTGCACTGCTTTGGGGTTTCTTTTAGCCCTGTCGATATTAAAATGTTTCATCTGCGCGTTTTTGAGGGAAGTGCGGTGTGCCCAGGAGCCTTTCCTTCGTTCTCTCAGAGATAGTCACAGTGCATATCCTCGAATTGGTCTTTTTATTGGGGACAAGTAGAGGGGAAGCAGAGAACTGTGTTCACTGAAGGTCACTGGAGGGGATGCAAGGGGAAATGTGGGTTGTAAGAAGCACTTACTTGGGTGTCTGTTCCTTACCAGTTTTGCAGAAGTGAAATGCTCCCTTTGTGTTGTGGGGATCCAGGCCCTGGCCGAGATGAACCGGTGGAGAGAAGTTCTGTCTTGGGTTCTGCACTACTACCATGTGCCTGAACATCTGCCTCCAAAGGTTCTGGAGCTGTGGTGAGTTTCTGTCTGTTGCCGTCAGATATACAGCATATATCTTGTGGGGTCTTGTGTTAGGTTTAACTGCAGGCCAGGCTTGGGTATTGTATGATATTTTCACTTTGCGTGGTGTGAGTGACATCTGGCACAGGCCTGTTGTGTGTATGCTGGAGCATGCCTGCAAGATTGCTTCATGGTGATCAAGGTTAAAATGGGTGATCTCGAGAGAGTAACATCAATAGCTGCACCTGTTGCCTGCCTCAGAATTCTCTCTGTGCTTTGATATTGACCCTGATTGATACCTCATGAGAGCTGCTTGTGGGTAATATCTGTCAGTGATGTCAGCTTCCACAGAGACTCGGGGTTTTCTCATACTTCTCCCTTGCATCTCAGCATCCTGCTGTACAGCAAAGTGAGAGAGCCGCAGGTGATGCTGGAGGTCGGCAGCAGCTGGCTGGGATCCCCGGCCAACCAGAGGCTGCCCGAGTTCGGCTCGCTGCTGGAGCTGTACCTGGCGCAGGTGCTGCTGCCGCTGGGGCGCTTCGGGGCCGCGGAGGAGCTGGTGCGGGGCTGCTCCGCCTTGGACAGCGAGCGGCGGCTGCAGCTCCTCGGCACCATCGGCGAGAGCCGCTGCCGCTGGGCTCGGCGGGAGGAGGAGACACGCCCGGGGGCTGAGGAGCGGCAGGACCCAGCCACAGAAACGCTTCTGGGTGGGCTTTCCCTCTGTTGTTTGTGCCCCTTTGTTACAGTTTCAGTTTCATTTCAGTTTCAGTTTCGTTTCAAACTGGTGAAGGGGAGCAAGTATTAACTGCACATTAAGAATATTGCCATGATGAACAGGCCATGAGGAATTCCCACTGTGTATCACAGCAGAAAATAAAAGACTTAGTGATACCTTTGCTGAGAATTGTAAAGCATATTTAGTCTCTGCCAGCATCAGGAGATGACAATTAATGCCCAGGATCAAAAGTTTTGGGTTTTTTTTTTTAAGTAAAAAGAGGAAAACTAAGACTACCTGGCAATCCTTTAAGGATATGTTTGTTGGCTCTGTGTACAGTTTGCTTCATTTCCATTTACAGTTGAGTCCAAGTAGAACAATGCCTGTCTAGCATTTAAAGTACTGCTTGTTCTCCAGAGCTGTAAAGCATTGGATGTTCTCTCCTTGGCACTACTGTGTTATAAGATCATATTGTAGTAAAGTATGTGCCTAAAAAGAAGTATAATGAAGTGTATTACAAAATTGTACTGTTTCTCTGTTGTATAAAAAACCAAACCCAACCCAACTTTCATGCAATCAGACTGCCAGTACCTTAGTTTCTTATTTGCTACATCTGTGTGATTACTTTTTAAACTTTACTTTGCCCTAACAGCCTTTCTGTTCTTGTTTTCCAGGAGTGCTGTCCCAAAAGCTCCTGACCATGCTGACATTGCTACGTAGAGCACTGAGGTCCATGTCAAACCACTTCTATTTACTTCCTTACAAGAAGATGCTCTTGGCTACTTTTTTGCTGTACCTGGTGGTGGTGAGATTAGACCCAGGTATGGGATTAAGATTTCCAATTTTTAAAATTCCATTGTGGTTATGGAGAAGAAATGAGTTACTTTTAATAAATCTGGTCTGTGTAAATGTCTCAGGGAGACAAAAAATCTGGGTGACTAGGAATTTAATGTGTTTAATGTTTCCAGCTGAAGTGCATGTAGAAAGATGAAGCTCCACCAATGCCAGTTTTCTGCAAACTCTTTTCAGCAGCCTGTGAGAGGCAGGCAGAGCTGTCCTAGACTCAGCCTTTTCCTCATTGTAGGAAGGAAGAGAAATTGGTTTTTATTAATTCTACTTGGGGGTAGTTCTTTCTTAATATGTTTAGTGTATGTTAGTTTTACATAGCTAGTTTTACCAAGTTAGTTTTACCTTTTTGTTCTGCTTTGCAGCTTCTCCCACGTCCCTGCCATTCATTTACAAACTGGTCCAGCTCTTCCGACAGGCTTGGGCAGCTGTGCTTTCTCCAATCCACAGGCCTCCAATTCGAGACTGAGTGTCTGCCTCCAGTCAAAGTGTCACCTTGTCTTGGCCATGCTCAAATCTGAGCTGTGGACTCCTGGAGTTTCTCCAGACATGGAATGGTGGTGTAGGAATTTCAAAGCCACGGCAAATATTCCTGGCATTTTGCTTGGTCCTGTCCAACACTAGGGTACAGCCACTCCTTCCATACCTACAGCTGAATAAGAATCTAAGAATCCTCCTTTTCAAGCACTTTGCTTTGGATGTGTCTCTTGAGTGAGTGTTGTGTAGCCAGTTATGAACTATGGAAGAAGTTCTCATCCTTGCAAATGCTGAGCAGTTCTCTGAACAAGTGCAGTTCCTGGAGGACCAGTGATTAGGGGAATGTTCTGTTTTCCCTGAAGACATCTGAAAAGCCCAGTTCCTGCAGCATGGGATTTAGGACAAGCACATGGAAGAAAAAAACTCTAGAGAAATGAAAGCCTATTGCATTTTGAAAGCCATGGTTTCTCTTGTGAATGATGCCTCTTTGGACAGGCACACTGGATTTTAACATATTTAAGCCAGAAAGATGAGGGGGTGGGCCACAAAGACTCTGTTGTATTGTATCTACTCTTCTTAAATGCAAATTACAGCACTCAGTGCTTGCCTGATGCATAGTGATTCCTAGAAGCACATGGTGGTGGTAAAGAAACAGACTTATTTTTTTAAATTATATTCTATGTTATTGTCTAGTTGAACAACGAAAGTTGTTGCTTTGTTTTGCTCTTTCCCTACCTCTTGCTTTGTTTATGTAGATGTCAAAAAGTCTCTCTGTCTATCTAGAATTGCTCCCCAAGTCCCCAGTATCCAAAGTCCTGGGTTAGATGGGAGTCATGTAGCAATGCTCTGTCATTCAGAACAAAAGGGGATTTTTTAATAGAAAGAGATACTTCTCTGACATCACAAAACTTTCCCCAGATCAGTGGCAAGAAAATTGTACACCTGCAGGTCTGTCACCAGACCAACTCCATTTCTGACCACTTGGGGCAGAAATTAGAGGTTTGGGGTGGGACATTAATTTCTCCTCCATCCATTCATCCATCTATCATCAATTGACAAAAGGTAAATTCCAAGGAGGGAGCACTGATCGAACAAAATACTGCTTTTAAACTGTTGTGTGCTGGAGGGGACAAGTTAAAGGTGAGAAGCCAGGGACAAATTTGCCTCTGTCATGCCAGCACCTGTGCCAAAAGGGTGTAAACTCACTGATGCCAGCCCAAACTACAAAATGTTGTCAGAGCAGCCTTTTTGGTGGGAGCACCCCAAAGCCATGAGAAGCAGCCAGTGTAGATCCCAGTGTGGTGTCTTGCAGCAGTAGTGCCCTTTGTCTCTAGCAATAACCATACGCCAAGGTGGTGGCTGTTGCTGTTTTCTTCACACAGGGGGTGTTGGCACCCTCAGACTGCATGTGATCTATTGCTTTGCTCCCTGCTGGGGCACTTTGCAAACAGTCTTATCTTCACTACTAAAAATACTTGTTTGTTTCATCTTAAATTGTCCCAAAAAGAGCTGCACCCCAGCATTATTGTCAGACAAACTCAGGTTATTTGTGAGTGTAATAATGACCTTGCCTAGTTGTCTCAAGAGATTTTAAAACCCAAACCAGTCCCATATGCCTCCCCAAAGTTTTTGTCTCTGCCAGGACTCTACACCAGGTTAAGTAGCCTATAGCTTTTCCATATAAAAAAGTAATTTCTTGTATACTCTGCACACCAGGGAAGAGCAGCCTTTGATATTGCTAAATGTTTTCTGTAATCCAGCTCTAAGTGTAGTTAGAACACTGAAACCAGCACTTGATGTGAAATCAGATAGAATGAAACACAGAAGCTCTGTCTGGAGTTGAGCTTTTCCAAGAAATGACCAGGATCAGTCCTCTGCCCCTCTGCTTTGCAAGGCCTCAGGTTGAGTCCTTTGTAAGCCAGTTAATGAAATGGCAAACTTCACTGAAGTCAGGCCAAATTCTGATCAAAGTGACTGTTAGGTAATGAACACTTTTTGCTGTAGTCTTCTGGCATCATTTTTAGGTGGATGGCAGAGATGCTGTTCTGGAGGTTGGTTTGGACCAGTGGTTTCAGCAGACCACACATAGTTTTTAGAACGCTGTTAAGGTCATTTACCAGGACTTTTAACATTAAACTTTATTTTAAGAGTAGATTGGTAACCTTGACTTTGAGTATTACTGATTTAGAATTTATATTGTTTTTAATTCATTATGAGAGAGAAAGAAGCAGAAATAAGCTATCAGGAGTTTTTTGCAATTAATACTAAAACTGCAGTATCTAATTTTTATAATAAAGTGACTACTGATTTACCTCTGTAGAGTTGTTTGTGCTGTGATTTGAGTACGTGAAAAAAAAGGGTTTATTATATTGATACACTACAAAGTATATCACAGTTTTCAATAATTGTTTCACATTGTTTCATAGTTTCAGCATGTTTGAATTAAGTAGAGAATGTCTTCAGTGTGAATCTGATGAGATCTAAGCCACTGATGATGTTGGTAGAGTGTAAGTCTGCATTTTGGCATGGCCAAGAGCAATACTACAAGAATAAAGTACCTGGTATTCATCATTATTAGATGAATGTATCTTTATATTAGAACTAACTACAGTTCTGACCTTGCTGTATTAGAGGAGAAAACCCTACAAATAAAAAGTAAAAATACATAGCACAGTTCTCTGTTTCAGGGATAATTCCTGAAAGCCAGTATTTTATCAATGTAGCAGTGTTACACAGGTACTTAATTACTGGACTTGGGAAGTTCAGAAATCCTGAAATGAAACGCTGCTGGTTCTCCCAGCAGGTGGCAACAAACTAACAGAAAACAATCATACAGGGAACACCAGGAAAGTGTTTAAATCTTCATTCACTTTCTGAGGAAGGTATTAAAATGAGTGGGAAATGGCAAAGACTTACACATCCCACATTAAAAGAAAAGGAGGATTTTGTGTGATCACCTAAGAACTTACTAAGAGTGCACTGTTTTGTAAAGTGGCATCATAAAGTTCTAAAATAATCCATGATTCTGACACTGCTGGTGAGTCATTCAAGTAATGAGCCTGTAGGGAGGGAGTGATGTACATCCAGTAGAGGAGAAAAAGCATTTAACTGTCCTTCATTTGCCTCTTGATGTATTTCAGTCTCCAGCATATTGAGTTGGGGGAAGAAGGAGAAATCACATCACATTCAGGGTGATGGTGTTTGTCTTCCCAAGCCAGTGATGGAGCCCTGCAGTCCTGCTTGTAGCTGAACACCTGCCTGCCCATGGGGAAGTGTGAATCCACTCCTTGGTTTGCTTTGTTTGTGTGCACAACTTTTGCTTTGTGTGTTAAACTAACCCTCAACCCAGAGGTTTCTCTCTGACTTCTGATTCAGTGCTCAGTTCCCAGCTGGGGTTAAACCAGTACAGCAGTACTTCTGAGTTCTAGATTATTCAAAAATGCCGTTTTCAGAGATGTATCTGTCTTTAATTAGAGAAAAAGGCTTTAGGTTTCATATGGCAGAGGTTTCTGCCCACAGAGGTTGAATGCCAGCATCCATCATGACTGACTTTCCAAGAATCCAGGTCCAGGCCATATCTGCCTCATGTCTCCATGCCTCCCACTGGCAGAGAAAATGCCACAATGCACTGTTGCAAATAATTTAATAATTCACAGACCTCTTTTAAATTTTGTCACTGCTGGATCTGACACATTGACTCAAAGTGTGCCTAAGAGGTTTTGGGTGGTGGACTGCTCAAAGTATTTGCTGTGAGACTTTTTCCTGGTTCTCTGAAGCTGTGAGTATTAACATTTCAGATTGTCCAGAGCACCAGAGCTTGTCTGGAATGCTACCACTTCCACTAGAAGAAGAACACTAGAACAATCTATTCCTCAGTCTCAAAACAATGATCTGCTGGTTTTCTGAAGAACTCTGAGATTCAGCTTAAGCAAAGCAGCAGATGGAAATTATCATGGAAATTTGTTAAAAAACAATTATGGCTCCAGAAATTATGGCTCTGTAGCTTTTCCCAGCAAAAATCAAAGAGTAATGATTTGCAGGTTTATGTAAAGAACAGCAAAATGAAGACTATACCAAAGTGAGTTTATAAAAAACAGTATGAATTAGTTCTCACTGTTAAAATGTAGGTGTTAAAGAAGGTACTTCTATGCTGGTTGCCAACAATGGCAGAACAATCTATTGATATCATCATGACAGAGTAGACTAATCTACATTTTAGGAATTGTCTATTTAATGTCTGCTGATTAAACATCATCATAAACAGTTAATTTACAAAGTGAGGGGATACATGATACAGATTAAAGCTGTTAAGTTTGCCTTCCTCTTTGTTACATAAGGGTTGCAACCATGAGGATTTCTCTGAGAGAAGCTGCTGCTTTCCAGTGGTGAACTGGTGCAGAAGGAGCAAAGTGGAGGAGGTGACTGCGCTAATTTGGTGTCAGAATGTTGGGGTGATGCCTCCAGCTCTGTCCTTCAATAAACACTGCAACTAGAATCAAATTTCTTTCTGTGTTTGGGCAGAGAAGTGAGAGTCTGTACTGAAGGCTATCCCATACTGCTGACAGCCTGGATGACTGCACATGGAAAGAGAAGTAATAGAAGTAAATTGAGATGTTAATAAAGAAGCCAGGAGATAATTTAAAAGTGCTAGTAAGCACACTTAAGAATGGTAGTTATGTTTACTAAAATGGTACTATGTTTACACACTAAAAGCACACTTAAGAGTGGTAGTTATGTTTACTTTCCAGATCTCTATTTTTGTTTTTCTTTTATCCTTCTCTTTTCCATTCATTTGCTCTCTTATGCCTTCTGTACTGGAATTTAGGTGTGATTTTCTACACTACAGAAGCACTGTAGTGTAGAAAAGTTGTTTGCCAGCCCTACAGAAGTTTGTGCTGGCAGAACACGGGATGGCGTGTGCATTGCAGGTGATGTAAAACCCCGAGGTGTGAGAAAGCACAGCCTACAACGTGTTACATGGCCAGGCTCCAAGTCAATAAGCGTGCCAGCCCTGGCTGCAGTGGGTTTGCAGCCTGGGGTGTCTGTGAGCCCGGGCTGTGTGGGAGGATTTGCCCAGGAGGGTGCTGGAGGCAGCGGGGTGACCTCGTCCCGCGGCGCTGTGACGCTGAAGCGCAGCAGCAGGTGCTGGGGCTGGCCCTGGGAGCCTCCTGCCCTGCAGAGCCAGGCTCCTGCACAGAACTGCCAGCAGTGACCCCAAAGGGAGGGAAACACCTCTGGAAACACCATGGTAAGGGGGATGGGGGAGCCCCGGGGACACAGGGACTGGGAGGGCTGTGGGGTCTGCTGTTGTTTTCAATAGGTTTTGCCACCAAACCCTGATCTCACGCACCACTCACCACGTAACAAAATGGGAAAGGAGTGCAGAAAATCTCACTGAAGCATTACAGCATTAAGTTTCTTCAGAGAGTCCCTAACTAGTGGGATTATAAATTAAATTACATGTGGAATCTTAGCTGTTTGGTACTTTCTGTTGTGACCACATTTTCTCAACACCAGTTCATTTTAATACGACACAATTTTTTTAAGAAATACACCAAAAAAGTTATTTATCTTTGTGTCTGTTTTAAATTAATTTAGCCCCAGTGGCTATACTGTCCATAGCTATACAGGGTATGCATGTGTGTTTCTGGAGTCCATGAATTCTTTTATATACATATGCATTTAAGTAAGTGAAAAAATGCCCTTTGTTTTTAAGTTTTGGTGGTTTGTTATAAATTTGTATAAATCTCTCAAAACCTCTTAGAATGTGAAAAAATCCATTTCACCTTGTACCCCAGCATATCTCTAGCACTGAGTCTAATTTTGGTGCAGAGGAAGAACCACGTTACTTTCTGCCAGCTCATCTCACAGGCAAAATACTTCCACAGGCTTCCCAGACCTAGGGAAGTGAGCAAGGGAAGTGGAACAGCTGGAGGACTAAAGCCTCCCTTTTGCAGTAAATCCTGGAGAGAGATTGTTTTTTAAGAACCAAAGCTGTCCCAGGTGTAGTTTCACAAAGGATCTGGGCCTTTCTACTGTTTCTTCGTTGGACCTATCCTGGGTCTACAGACATTAAGTGGTGGGATGTGAAACATGAGTTTGGCAATGGCTCCAAATTAAAATATCATGTAAAGATCAGTTTACTCTGGCTGTGACGCTGAAGAAGGCCCACCCTCTTCCCTGCTAAAAGTCTGGCATCTATTTTAATGCTGTTCACTCTGCAAAGTCAGAAACTTATTTCTCACTGTCTTCTCTCTTTGGCAGAATATTTCCAAATTACTGCTGAGGAAGGAGGAGATTAAATGGTTTAAAAAGCAGGTTTGAGATGTGGTTTCAAACTAGTGCAGCTGAAAACTCAGTCTGAAAAGTCTTCAACTGCAGTCCTATATGAAGTTTTACAATACTAACTTCCTAAGGCAGCATTTACTTGTTCTATCTGTGAAAAAAACAGACCAATTCTGAAGAAGTGAGCAAAGCAGCTCTTTAGGTTTAAAATACTGCTCAGCTTGTAATCGTAGTTTTGCTTTAAAAGTTATTCCTTTTAAAAGCCAGCTGGCCTCATTGCTTTGTTTGAAAAGAAAAGAAACCCTTATTTTTCTTGCTGCCTGCCAGCCTCACAGACTCACACTGGGATTTGAAAGAAAAGGCAGGAGCCTGCCCTGTGAAAAATCAGCATTAATTGAATTCTCTAAGCCCAAATATGCCTTCAGTGTCTCCTGAATAATCCTCCAGATTGCAACACACTGATTTATGAAGCCCCACTGTCACTCAAATCACTCAGAGACTTTTGCACAACTCAGTTGACAAAACCAGGGTTGTGCAAGTACACTTGAGAGCACATGCATTTGCATAGTCAGCAAAAACTTTCAGCTTAGAAATTAGTACTGAATAGAAATAATTTGTTTCATTGAATAAAAGATTTAAATAGATTTTAAAAGATTTTAAAATATTTAAATAGATTTAAAAGATTTAAATATTCATGTTCATTTGAACTTCTGGGGATGACTAGCTGGGGCAGTGCTAACTTTTGAAATTCTAGTTGCTTCTGAAAAAATATCTTCAGTTATGTTTCTTAAACACAAAGTTATCTCAATTTGTGAAGAAAACACTGCTCCAGAGATGTTGCTGGTCACACATTGTGACTGAAAATTTAGTTTTTGGGGAGGATACATTTAATTCTCAGGTCACAGTATGATTTTCCTGGGTAAGCATTTGCAGAATTTAATTAAAAAAAAATTAACTGGTCAAATCTGATAGTGCCATTGGTTATCTCTAAATGCAATATTACAAAACAAGAATGAGTGAGGACCATCCTCTGCCCTTAAAGCCAGGCCTACTTCACAGCTGGGCATCTCAGTTCTCCTTCCCTCTCCAAAGCCTGGCAGTGGTCAGCGAGCTGCTCACTGGAAACCATTCTTGACAATGAATTGTTTTCTGCATGGTGCCCAAGCATTGTCTGGAATATTAACTCGCCTAAGACAAAACTCTGCCAATTTTGTGGAATTATCAATCAGCATGGGGATCACAGGCCAGTGTTCAGTACTATGTCCTGACTTTATTTTACTCCCTAGTACAGACAGGGCCCTGAGGGGTCACAAAACCAGAGCTCAGGCAGCTTTAATTGCTCCAAAGCAGAAACCAAAACTGAAAAAATCCACATGCCTGAAACCACTCTTTCCTCAAAAAAATGCCTCTCACTACACCCAGTGTTGCAATTGCTGGGACTAACCCAGAAGCATTTGCTTTATAATTCTGCTTGTGAACTTAGGAAATCCAGCAGCAGGGCCTTCATGCTCATATACTTTTAAGTGTACAGGATTTTAGAGCGATTGACACCTGCTTATTTTAGGCTGGTGTTAGACAGTTTTCTCTTCCTGGCTGCCACAGAAACAATGCTGGAAATCATGCAAATACACTTCACTGCAATGGCACTGCTTGACAAGCAATGGAGTAAAATTGTGATGTAAAATTAATGGCTGCTCAGGAGCTGGAAGGAAAATTTATTTTGACCAAGAAAATCTGGAATAATTTCCTCAGGTGAAAGCAGCTCTTCCAAGTTTCCACGCTAGCCTGCTATCAGAGGGTAGAAGGATCAAAAGACATTGCCTGCCTTGGGTTACATAAGGGTGAGGGATGCCACATGGCTGTGTCAGGTTCCAGCCAGGAGTAAAAATAAACTAAACTGGGATGTGCTCCTCAGCAGGGCCAGTCCAGGAAGAAAGGTGGGGTTTGTGTAATTGAAATTAATTTTTCCTGTCTGTTTTAATATACTTCTGTAGCACAGCACACAGACCTCAATTTTTTAAAGAACTGTCCTGTCACTGTCATATTTTCTGAAAAATCCCCTTTGCCTAGGATTCTACTCCTGGGAAGCTGAGAAGCCTCAGAGAAAAAGCAAAACAATATTATCTCATTTGCTTCTCCTGTGTTTTTGCTGCTTTGGAATGTATTTGGAGATTGTTTATCCAACATGTGAATTGTTTTGACCTAAAGACCAATCGCAGTCAGGCTGTGTCAGACTCTGAGGAGAGTCACGAGTTTTTGGTTAGTATCTTGTTCAGCCTTCTGTCTGCATCCTTTCTCTATTCTTTAGTATAGTTTTAGTATAGCATTCTTTTATATAATATAATATCATAAAATAATAAATTAGCCTTCTAAGAACATGGAGTCAGATACATCATTTCCTCCCTTCGTCTGGGGACCCCAAAAATACCACACTGTCCCAGTATCTGGCATGTGCACTCTCATTGTGGTCACAGGGCTGCACAACCAAATGAACAGCTGACAGTGACAATTCACTGATTTTTTGGAAAAGCAATACACTGGGAAATGGTATTCACCAGGAATAAGGAGGGCTAAGGTACACTGATTTTCCTGACCCTGCCTCTCCTCTCTCCCCCCAGCGTGAGTGCATCTCTGTTCACGTTGGCCAGGCTGGAGTGCAGATAGGAAATGCGTGCTGGGAACTCTTCTGCCTGGAGCACGGCATCCAGCCTGATGGCACCTTCAAGGACCTGCAGGACAAACTCAGCTCTGATGACTCTTTCACCACATTTTTCAATGAAACAGCCACCGGGAAGCACGTGCCACGGGCTGTAATGGTGGACTTGGAACCAACTGTGGTAGGTCAGTATGGAAATAAACCTGCAAAATGCAGATGAGATTGCTTTTCCTCATATCACCATGGTGTGCCACCAGTCTCCACTGGCACAAAGTGGCCCTTTGCACCTCAGGCTACCACTAGGTAGCATGAAATAAATTTTCTTGTGACACAGGACGCCAGATTCTGTCACAGGGCTTACAAACATAGGAACAAGAGGATCCCCAGCAGTTTAATGGCGGGTACACGCGGTGTGTACAGCTTCTCTTTGCATCAATATTTAACTTTTGGGTTTGTTTATCATGACATTTTTGCCATTCAGATTCTGCTTTCCTTCAGTTTGGATTCAATGCAGGAGGCTGATCGCTTCCCTCCAATAATAGAAGAATGTCTAAAATTGGGACACCTGGATTTCTTCACACTGTTTTTTCTGGGGACTTGTGGATGCAGGCTGTACTTGTCACCAACAAGCTCATGAGAAGATAAGTGGCTGGACTGAAGATGCACAATAAATCAAACAAATGCAACACTGAAAAAATGCTCCTGAGACATTTCCCTTCTCCATTAGCATCTGTCTTTTGGCATCATGAGCTCCTGTGACTGAGAGCATGCACTGATGCCAACAACAACCAGAATTTGTTGGCACTGGAGCATATTCTTACTGCCACCATATTTTCTGAAAAATCCCTTCGCCAGGATTTCTTCTCCTGGGAAGATGAGAAGCCTCAGCTTCTCCATGTTTTGCTGCTCTGGAATGTGGTCTGGAGATTGTTTATCCAAACATGTGAATTGTTTTTAATTCATGACCAACCACCATCAGCTGTGTCAGACTCTGAGGAGTCAGTCACGGGTTTTTAATATTCATTCTTGTTAAACCTTCTGATGTATCCTTCTCTTTCTTTAGTATAGTTTCAGTATAGCATAATATAATATAATATAATATAATATAATATAATAATAAATCAGCCTTCTGAGAACGTGGAGTCAGATTCTCATCTCTCACCTTGTCCTGGGGACCCTCACAAAGACCACATTCTTACAATTTCTCTTTCTTCTTCAGATGAAGTACGGGCTGGCGCCTTCCGGGAGCTTTTTCATCCAGAACAGCTGATCACTGGAAAGGAGGATGCAGCCAATAATTATGCCCGTGGCCACTACACCATTGGCAAGGAAAGCATTGACATAGTGCTGGATCGTGTCCGTAAGCTGGTAAGTCCCAGCAGCTCTGAAACAGCAGTTTGGACTCTGCAGAAGGAAGAAGGGCAGAACTAACAGCTTGTTAATTGCAAATGATAGCAATGGTTCAGCAAAGAGACAGCAAGTCATACAGACAGGATCTTGGACATGGTATAGAAGAGAGAAGCCCAGTAGTTCACTTCCCAGCTGCATGCTTCCAGGCATTTTTATAAAGTGGTTAGGAATATGTAATTTTTAATTATTAGCACAGCCCTACAGCACCAATACTGATACCGAAGGGTGGATTATGCAGTTGTATTTGCTGGTTTCAGCTAGAATAACAGAGCAGTGTGAAGTTCAGAGAGAGAGAGACCTGGACAGATCCCTATGTCATAAGTTGAGACATTGAGGAAAGCAAAGGTTGGAATTATCACCAGCCCTTTCCCAGGAAAACTTGACATGAAATCTATGCCGTATACTGCTGTGACTGCTCACTCCTTCAGCTCAGGGTGAGCTCACATAGCAAAGTCTTTTCCACCTTTTTCAGCCACTGCTGTTTCACTTTCCCTTTTGCTTTCTAGACCGATGCCTGCTCTGGGCTGCAAGGATTCCTGATTTTCCACAGCTTTGGTGGCGGTACCGGCTCTGGATTCACCTCCCTGCTGATGGAACGCCTCTCTGTGGATTACGGCAAGAAGTCCAAACTGGAGTTCGCCATCTACCCAGCCCCTCAGGTCTCCACTGCTGTGGTGGAGCCCTACAACTCCATCCTGACCACGCACACCACGCTGGAGCACTCGGACTGCGCCTTCATGGTGGACAACGAGGCCATCTACGACATCTGCCGCCGCAACCTGGCCATCGAGCGCCCCACCTACACCAACCTGAACCGCCTCATCAGCCAGATCGTGTCCTCCATCACCGCCTCGCTGCGCTTCGACGGCGCCCTCAACGTGGACCTGACCGAGTTCCAGACCAACCTGGTGCCCTACCCGCGCATCCACTTCCCGCTGGTGACCTACGCGCCCATCATCTCCTGCGACAGGGCGCACCACGAGCAGCTCTCCGTGGCCGAGATCACCAACGCCTGCTTCGAGCCCAACAACCAGATGGTCAAGTGTGACCCGAGGCACGGCAAGTACATGGCCTGCTGCATGCTCTACCGGGGTGATGTCGTCCCCAAGGACGTCAACGTGGCCATCGCTGCCATCAAGACCAAGAGGAGCATCCAGTTTGTCGACTGGTGTCCAACAGGCTTCAAGGTGAGTGGATGCAGTAGATATCAAGGTGAGTAGGGTTCTGTTTTGTCCCACGTCCAGGAGGAATGATGCATCTGACTCCATCTTATCAGAAGGCTAATTAATTACTTTATTATACTATATTATACTATATTATATTACATCTATATTACATCTAAACTGAATCTGCCAAGCACTCAACTGCCCAGCATCTCATGACTGTCAGCCAACAGTCCCAACACACTCACACACCTGGATTCAATTGGTCAGTGAATCAAAACTCACACCAGAATCCAATTACCAATTCCTTTCAGGTAAACAACCTTCCACAATGCATTCCACTTGTGAACAAACACAGGTGCAGCAAATGAGAAGAGAATTGTTTTGATCATTCTTTGCTTCTCTCACTGCTTCTCTCAGGTTCAGAAAATGTGAATCCCACAGGGCTGCCACAAGTTTCTCTTTAGTGTTGAAAGGGGAGGTTCAGTCTAGCAGAAAACTTGTGTTTTTAAAGTTTTCTAGTAGAAAACTTGTATTTAAAGTTTTCTATCTCATCTATTTCTCCTATTTCCCCCAGAACATGGGGTATGGGGATACCCCAGTCATCAGTTTCTCTGGGTCTGGATTGAAGGCACTTGAGACTGTAATTCATGTTGGGACTCAGGTGTTTATTATTTCTTCTCAGTAAAACAGTCTCACTGCTGTGAGTTCAGCAGCAAGGCAAAAAATGGCCAACAGTCCCTCGTTCCAAGGTCTTTTAAGACTAAACTGTCCAATTAAGAACTGGCACCTAGGTTATTTTCCCTTTTAACCCAATAACTCATCCCAAAGAGCCCAAATGGGGACTTTTCTGCCCAATTACAAAATGCCACCCCAACTCATGAAGGAGGAAGAAGCAGCATGAAAAAGAAACTCAGGACAACACCTTGTGCCCTCCATCTTGCTTCCATCCACAACCCACTAAAAATCCCAAAACCTCAATTTCTCACCAAGTGATACACCTACACTGCTCTCTACAATCTATTTCACACTTTTGTGGATTCCAGTCTATCTTGACGTCCAGGAAACTTTCTCCATGAATGAGGGTCAGAGTCAGTGCTGCCCTGGGGGTCAGGGCACCCCAGAGCAGACAGAGAAATATTCCCAGTGCCCTGGGTTTCCACAATGGGGGAATATAGGTATTTCCTAATGAATGTAAGAAGGATACATTTATATAAAATGTGCCTTTTCTCCTTTGGACGTCCCATTGACAGAGGCTCTTATATATTTAAATAAGTGGAAATTAGAAGTGTGTATGGATTAAAACTGAAAGAAGTTTTAATTTCAGATCTGACCTTTGGAAGAGCCAATGAGCATTGCCTCTGAGGCAAAATCTAAACTTGAGGAAATACCAAAGTTGATAAAATTAATAAAGGAAGGAAATGCTGATATTAGGGAATCTCTTAGTTAACCCAGAAATATTATACAGCCTCTCACCACTGCTTACACAGCAGTGTCTGGAAATACATTTTCAACAATAATACAGACATTAGCAGTGGAAAAGCATTTGTCACACAAACAGCTCCTTCAACAATGAAAACTTTCAACTGGGAACCAACTTTTTATGTTAGTTTCTACAGAGTATCTTGGTGAAACTCTATGTTCAGTATTTTCTGTTAAGAAATCTACAAACTTGTCTGTGCATTAATGTCACAGACATATTTTATGAAAAATCCCTTTGCCAGGATTTTTTTTCCTGAGAAGCTGAGAGGCCTCAGAAATAAAAGGTAAACAATGGTTATCTGCTGCTGTGGAATGCAATCTGTGATTGGTGTCATGTGGTTGTTTTTAATTAATGGCCAATCACAGTCCAGCTGTCTTGGACTCTTAGTCACAAGATTTTATTATCATTCCTTTCTTTTCTTTGCTAGCCTTCTGATGAAATCCTTTCTTCTATTCTTTTAGTATAGTTTTAATATAGCATTTTATTTTAATAATATATATATATATAATAAAATAATAAATCAGCCTTCTGAAACATAGAGTCAAGATTCTCATCTCTTCCCTGGTCCTGGGACCCCCAAGAACACCACCACACATTAAACAGTAGAACAGTATAGATATTAGAGTGAGTTTCATGCTGTTTGACATTTGTAATGGCCTTTGCCCCCTGGCACCACTGTACCCCAGCACCTCCTGTACCTTCACTCACCTTCCTTCAGTTCTTTGGCTGCCTCCTGCTGTTAGGAAATAAATTGCACATATAAATAAGTCGTACAGCCTTCTCTCCCACCCCTGTTTCCAGGTTGGGATCAACTACCAGCCCCCTACAGTTGTTCCTGGAGGAGACCTGGCCCAGGTGCAGCGGGCAGTCTGTATGCTGAGCAACACCACGGCCATCGCCGAGGCCTGGGCAAGGCTGGACCACAAGTTTGACCTGATGTACGCCAAGAGAGCCTTTGTGCACTGGTACGTGGGAGAAGGCATGGAGGAGGGAGAGTTTGCAGAGGCCAGGGAGGACCTGGCTGCCCTGGAAAAGGACTATGAAGAAGTGGGAACTGACTCATTCGAAGAAGAGAATGATGGGGAGTAATTAAAAAACACATTTTGTCTCTGTATGGCCATAACCACTGTATGGCACGTGTCAACAATTAGGTCAGCTTTTCTGTACGTTGTAAACATAAATTTAGGAGAGGACATTTTTTATTGCATAAATAACAGGCAAATTATCCTGTAAGATATCATCAGCTGTAGTCTGGGGTCACTGGGGCACACTAGGGAGGGACTGGGGGCACTTGAGAGGGACTAGAGGCACTGGGATGGGACTGGGAAGATGAAATCCAAAAGAGAAAGAAAAAGGATCTTCCCTGTGCTGCCCCACCTGCTCAGGTGTGCTGCTGCCCTCTCCTGCACTGCTCTGGGGCACAGGGATTGTCCCTTGGCACACCTGAGCAATGCCCCGGGAGCACCCAGGTGTTCCCCCTGCCCTGCAAATGCTGTCCCTGCTGTCCTTTGGGAGATTCCCGGGGATCACCCCCTCCAGCAGGTACAGGAACCCCCCTGAAAGGTACAGTACCCAGGAACCCCCCTGAAAGCAGCCCTGAGCAGGGCCGGCCCCTCCTCATCCTCACTGACCACACCTGGGGCTGCTTCTGCTTCACCCCTCCTCATCCTCACTGACCACACCTGGGGCTGCTTTACCCCTCCTCATCCTCACTGACCACACCTGGGGCTGCTTCACCCCTCCTCATCCTCACTGACCACACCTGGGGCTGCTTCACCCCCTTCTAATCCTCACTGATCACACCTGGGGCTGTCCTGACCCTCCTCATCCTCACTGACCACACCTGGGGCTGCTTCACCCCTCCTCATCCTCACTGACCACACCTGGGGCTGCTTCACCCACTTCTCATCCTCACTGACCACACCTGGAGCTGTCCTGACCCTCCTCATCCTCACTGACCACACCTGGGGCTGCTTCACCCACTTCTCATCCTCACTGACCACACCTGGAGCTGTCCTGACCCTCCTCATCCTCACTGACCACACCTGGGGCTGCTTCACCCCTCCTCATCCTCACTGACCACACCTGGGGCTGCTTCACCCCTCCTCATCCTCACTGACCACACCTTGGGCTGCTTCACCCCTCCTCATCCTCACTGACCACACCTGGGGCTGCTTCATCCCTCCTCATCCTCGCTGACCACCCCGGGGCTGCCCTGGACACGGATTTCCGCGGGGGTTTCACTGAATGCCGCTCCGAGCCTTACTCACCAGGCCAAGCAAACCTCGCTGCTTTTCACATTAAACCTGAGGCTGCCTGGGATGAAGGAAACCAGAACCCACCGGGATTGCAGCATCCCAAAGTTACCGGGATGGGCCTGGATGGGGCACCGCGGAAAACCCGGAATGGATTCACCCGGAATACGGAATGGGGGGAAAAACCCGGACTGAGTTTTTTTTTTCCCTGGAATATGGAATGGGGGGGAAACCCGGACTGGATTTTTTTTTTTTCCTGGAATATGGAATGGGGGAAAACCCGGACTGGATTTTTCCCTGGAATACAGAATGGGGGGGGGGGGGGAAACCCTGACTGGATTTACCTGAAATACATAATGAGGGAAAACCCGGACTGGATTTTTTCTCCCAATATGGGAATAAATATGGAATGGGGGAAAAATCTGGACTGGATTTTCCCAGAATATGGAATGGGGAAAAACCTGGACTGGATTTTTTCCTGGAATACAGAATGGGGGAAAACCCAGATTGGATCTTCCCAGAATATGGAATGGGGAAACCTGGACTGGATTTCCCCAGAATACGGAATGGGGGGAAACAGGGTTTGATCCCAGTCTTCTGTACAGAGGTGTACGGCAGAAACCATGTTCTTAAACCAAGAAACCATGTTCCTAAACCAAGAAAACCAAATTGTTCCAGCAGTGCATGCTGCTCAAACACTCAACCATCGCTGGAACAGCCCAGGTGCTGTAAGAGACTGGCTGTTGGTGCTCATGGCTTGAACAATCACTGGGTGCTTCTCCAGTGATGCACGGAGGGGCCTCCCAGGTGCAGAAGGATGTGCACACCTGAGGCTTCAGCCTGGGTTTCCAGATAAAGAAGGGGCTGATAAGAGGCAATCCTGCAAGGTGGGATAAGTCCTTGTCATGCCTCCCTTACACAATGACTCAGCTGTGAAAACTCATCTCCAAAGTACTGGGACATTCACATCTCAGATGAGGCAATTCACGTTGGCTGATTGGACATAACACTGGATGTGGAATTCTTAACTTCCCGAAGGCTTTTTAGATCTCATTCTATCACCATTACGATTTATTTCATTTGTAAGGACACTGAGTGATCAGGAGCCCTGCTCTTGAAGCAGTTAATGCACTTTTTGGAGCTATTTGGACATTAGGAGTGCCATGGCAATTATCAGCAGCTGGCAGCTTTTGTCCAAGGGGCAGTGTGTTTGGACACTCAAACACTGCTACCTTTCAGTTTGAGTTTCCTTTCATCTGAGCCCATTTTCTGTGCTCAGACTTCTGCCTGCTGCCTGCTTTGGAAGGGCCATGTCATGACTGAGTTCTGCAGGCAAAGCTTAAAACATTCTTAAGACATAATTCTCCTCCTAACTGAGTGCCCAGGCTCTCACAGGGGTCAGTACCAAAAGCTGTTTCAACTGCACACTGCTTTACCAACTTCCATCTGGCAGATCTAGCTCCTGTTTAA
This sequence comes from Molothrus aeneus, assembly GCF_037042795.1. Lineage (NCBI taxonomy): Eukaryota > Metazoa > Chordata > Aves > Passeriformes > Icteridae > Molothrus > Molothrus aeneus. Next base: position 4,465,802 of record NC_089650.1, on the reverse strand, counting down.
CCTCCAGTGTCCTTGTGCACTTTGCTCAGGTGGTTTCGTTCTCTCTGGGCAATTATGGCTTAGAGGTTCTCCTCTCTCCCTTCCTTCCTTCCTTCCATCGGGCAGTCGCCACACGAGCCAGTAATAGAAAGGGAACATCACTAAATTTAAACTGTTGCTGAGAGCCACTGCCACAAGCCAAGACACTGAGTTATTTGTGAAACTGAGCCCTTCTGCTCAGAAGTCCCTACAGATACCCACATCCCCTCTGTGACGATTCAGGAGAGTTTTCACTGTCCCTGTGCCTCGACTGAAGACCGGCTAAGAACTGAAGAGTTGTCCTGGCTCTGACAGAGCCAGGCAGTGTGAGCAGAGGGTTTGCAGCTGGAACCCCTCCACAAGGACAGCTCTGATGGGTTCCAGATAACCCCTGTGAAATCCTCCCGCGTGTCTCTCCTCCCCACGGCTCAGTGGGGCTGCACAGAGGTCCCTGACACAGGGCTGGGAGTGCAGCTGTGTGCGGACAGTTCCGCCTCACAGTGCTTCCCCCAGCATTTCCATTCAGGGACAAAGAACCGGCGATGAAAACCCCTCGGTCCCTTTCTCCCAGCCCCCTCCGTGCCGGGAGGCAGCGCAGGGCGGCTCCGAGTTTCACTTTCTGTGTCTGCTCGCGGCCGAGCGGGAAATGAAAACTGAGCGGCTCTGAAAGCGGGGCGGGCGCTGCCGCTGCCTGACGCGCCGGGGCCGCTCCTCTCCGCTCCGCCCGCTTCCCTGCCGAATCCCTCAGCCCTGCCGGCTCCTGCAGCCCTCCCGACCCCGCATCCCTCCCGAATCCCGCATCCCTGCCGCTCCCCCGGATGCGCGGTCCCTCCGGTGCGGGCAGACGCGGTGCGCCGTGCGGGGCTGCCCCGTGTGAGCCGGCGAGCTGCGAGCGCGAATCGGTAAGAAAGCGTTTGGCTGCTTTGTGAGATTGGATGCTGGAGGCGCAGTGTGTCAGGAGGGGGGGAAATAGAGAGGGAATAATAACGGAGTGGTTTGGCAGCTAAGTGGGAAGTTCTCCTTGCAGTCGCATCCCGTTGAAGTGTGGAGGTGATGCGCTCTTAGGTGCTTCCTTCTCCTCGAGGGTGGTCGACACACTGAGTCTCTGCTGGAGCCAGCACCTCAGGGGGACCACAGAAACAGAATAGTTTGGGTTGGAAGGGACTTTGAAATCATCTAGTTCCAGCCCCCGTGCTGAGGGCAGGGACACCTTCCACGAGAACAGATTGCCCAGAGCCCCATCCAGCCTGAGCGCCCTGCTGCAGCCACCGCCTGCCCTAGCATCACCGGCACCCCAGGATCCCCGGGGAGGAGAAGGAGATGGCAGGGAAGGGACAGGGGCTGGAGTGGGAGCCCTTCTTGGGCAAAGGACATGGGGAGTGAAGGGACATTTTGGGGTTGTGAGAAGCCGGAGTCTTGGGCGGGCAGATGGAGACTGGAGCAGGGCAGGGAGAAAAGGAGAAGGGGCTGGGCTGGTTGAGGGAGAGGAGTGTGAGAGTTGTGATGATGATGATGATGATGATGATGATGATGATGGGCTGGAGGGTACGAGGAGGGTATCACTGCTCCCTGTTCTCTGCCCAGAGCTGTGCCAGCTGGGGCACTGAGGTACCAATCCTACCCCTGACCTGCAGAGGAAACCAAAGCAACGTTGCTGCTCCAGTGAGAGAGGAGGAATGGGGAGCAGGAGGAGAGCCTGCTGCTCAGTTCCTTGGCTCACTCACCTTGTTTTGTGTACCTGGGTAGGGAAAAGGAGGTCAAGTGCAAGTCTTAGGAAGGTTGTATTTCTGATAGCTGAAAGGAGCAGGTTCCAAGGGTTGGGAAGTTCTGTTTGTGTCCCTGCTCCCACAACAGGATCCCCAATATTGGTGACTGGGAGAAAATTTCATGGAACCAGAGACACAAATACTCCTGTATTCCCCTGCACCTTCCTGTCCCAAGATCCCTAAGATCTTTCTACCTTTTCCTCAAGCCACCCAAAGCTGTTCAGGCCCGTGCTCGCTCTTTAATCCCACTCTTAGTCCTCCCTTTCCTGTCAAAACCTGTCTTGCATGTTTTCTTTATCTCCAGTCCATCCCCAGCTATGTTTAGCTACCTCTGCACTGCCTGCCCCTCTCCTTTCTGTCTCTTTCAACAGCATCCCCACTGCCTGAGAGCATCCCTGACCTCCTGGCTGATTCTACACCAGCTAAACTCCAGCTCAGCTTTCAGAAACCTGAATGTGCCATTAAATCATCTCCAGGAAAACAGGCAGTCTATGTTCAGGCTCTATTTTGGCAAGAAAGAAATCAGATGAAATTCATCTTTTCCTGCGTAGCTGTTCTAATCACCATGTTTGGGTGCAAAAAGTAATGCTCTTGAATCCGTCTTTGAGAGTTTGTTTTTTGTTTTTTTTTCCCCCCAAAAAAACTTCTCAGCAAATTTGACAATATTTGGTGAATCTTAGTGTGTGACACCTAGGGCTTAAAAGAAATCTTCAAAAGTAAACAGTCAAAAGTACAGTTGGAAACAAGTATATTTAAGCTTAAAGGTAATAATCAGGGAAAAAAGTCAATTTCTAGCTTTTCTGCCTGAATCTTCAGTAACTTTGATATCTGACACTATTAGGCATAGTTAACCCAAACCCATGCTTTTAAAGCAAAGATTTTCTTTTTTTTAATGAAAGACAGAACCAGGATTTTGCTTATTTCCCTTTCTTATTAGTTTTTCTTCATTCTTTCAAGTTCTTGGCCTTAGGTTGATTTTATGTGCTGTTTAATATTTGTAGAATAATAATTTCTGAGCATTTTTTGGGTCTTCACCCCCCCCCCCCCCTTCCCCGTGAATATCCACTTTTTTCTGATTCTGTCTCCATGTTGGCAGCGGGCTTTTAGAAAGTTTCATTTTTGCGTAGTTGCATTTGAACTTTTATCAGATTGCTTTGCTTGTGTGTTTTTATTTTGCTTTCGTAGCTGAGTCCCAGGACACTGTCAGAGTAATGGTCTGTTGAATACTCCCTTAAAAATCAAGGCATTATAATGGTTCTCCTGCATGAACAGTTACTGTGCCTGTGATCACTTGAAGGAACAGAAAAAGAAACTGCTGTGTTGGTACTTAAATATCTTTCAAAATTACAGTCCAAAGTGCCACAGTAGTGCTGTGACTCAGGGCTTAAAACCAGCGCAGGGAGCCCAGTGCAGAAACCAAAGGTGCTCATCTGGCCAGAAGAGAAGGTGAAACTTCACCTTTTCAATACTTGGGCTATTTTTTTAATAAAATACTGCTTTTTCCGAAGCAGAGGAGTTTCACAACATCTACTTTTGGGCAATTTTAATCCTCTTATTTACCAAGTCTTCCCGAACAGGGATATGTGGGGTTCCTTGGCTGGATGGAGCTGTTTCTGTGGAACTAAAGGCTCATTTATTTATTTATTTAGCCACCAGAGGAAGACAGGATGAGCAATTGTCGTCAGACTCCGTTTCTGTTCCCTTAGCAATAGCCTGCACACCTTGACACCCATGTTAATTCAAATATCCCACCTGCTCTTGCAGTGATCTTACTGATTTTATTGATATTCCAGGCTGGGCTGGATGGGGCCCTGAGTAACCTGATCTAGTGGGTGACATTCCCTGCCTGTGGCAGGGGGCTGGAATTAATTATCTTTAAGGTTCCTTTCCAACCCAAACCATTCAATGGTTTTTTGATTTCACCTCTTTCACAATGGGAAGGTCTCCTCTGTCCTTGAGCAGTGCTGTTGATGGGACAAACCAGTGGACATCAAGAAAGAAGCAAGAAACCAGAGGTGGCACCAAGCGAGGTCATGGAGGCAGAAATTGAAGTACAGAATAAAAAAGAGGAAACCAAAGAGGTGAAGGCCAAAAACCAGAAGTTGACATCAGTCTTCGGTCTGGCAGACTTAAAAAATGGTAATAATGTTTTGCCCATTCTTCACTGTCATATTTTCTATTTCTCGTGCCTGCTGTTCCCTTCCCTGTCCATAGGCTTAATTTTCTCCTATTCCTTATCTCTTCACTGAGGAATATAATATAGATAATTGTCATTTTGCCTTGCCAAGTAACCATTCTGAGTTTTTTTAGAATGGAATACATGAAGATCTCAGAGCTTTTGCTGTATTTAAGTCCTCAAATTTTCCATTGCAGCCAAAAAGGCCTAGCTGCTGGCTCTGTCTCTCCCCAAACACAGCCAGCATTGCTGGATTTGCTAAATCATGGGCTAGGCACAGGTTATTCTCCTCATACAGGCAATCTTTGCCTCCTGTTGTTCTATTTTATGTTTAGATGTGTTATGAGAGGACTGAAAAAGAGGAACTGGGAGAAATCTGAGAATCATTAGCCAGATTTACTTGAATTTTTTCTGCCAGTTGCCAAACAAAACCAAATATTACCTGCTTGAGCAACAGAAGAATAGATTGAACACTTTATCAGATCCGACCAAGATGCTGAGCCCATAGACTGAATGGCTGAATGTGCACAAGAAGAATTTGCCACTTTCAAATAACTTTCTTTTCTTGTGCCTATCCCCAGACCTCACTTGGTCTTTTTCTCCCCTACAGAAGCTATTGGACTGTACAACCTTGGGCAGAGCTGCTGTCTGAACTCCCTGCTCCAGGTGTTCCTCATGAACATCCACTTCACAAGGATACTCCGGAGGTACCTCCTGTTTCACCTCCCTGAGATGTTTCCATTGCTGCACTGCTGTCTCCACTCTTTCTTTCATATGGGATGTGCTTTTGAAGGCATCACTGCATCACTGAGGGGCCACCAGGATGCTTTTGGTTCCTCAGCAAGGTCTCTGCCTTGTGGTGCCCATCATGCACTGACAGGCCCTGCAAAGGTAGAAGCTGCAGTGTTCAGACTTGTAAATCATCTCTGGTTTATGTCCTGAACTGAGTCTTTATGGCTTGTATCTCTCTCTTTTCCCTAACAGGATATATATAATTTTATATATAATAATTATATATATAGCAATTATACTTATTTAATATATACATATACATATACATAATTATTATATGTATATAATATTATAATATATATAAAATTATAATATATATAACAAATCTATATAATTTACAATTCTATATAATATATATTATACAGAATATAGAAATATATATTATTTATTTACATAATAATTTATATAAATATATAATTATAAAATATATAATAAATTATATAATTTTCCAATAAATAATTCATTATTAAATAATAATTAACAAAACAAGAATTCATTAATAGATTCTATAATGATATAAATTATAGTTATGATTTATAAACTTATAGGTTCATAAATTTATATTTATATAAATAAATATATAATTATGAGATGTAAATTATTATATAAATATATAAGGATAATATATATTTCTATATTCTATATAATATTTTCTCTCTGTATATATATATATATATAAACATATTATATATATATAAATGTGTGTGTGTGTGTGTGTATATAACATATGTATAATTTAATATATCTATAATATATATAATTTTATTCCAGGTTTACTCACCAGCCTTATAACAAAAGATGTGTCATGTGTAGCCACATCCAATATTCATTTTGTCACTTGAAGCATGTAAACACAAACATACCCTAATCCCTGGCCTCTGGGCCCTGACTGCCCTGGCTAGCCCCTGACAGAGGAGGGAATTAAGATGTTTTGTTGGCATATAGCTGAAATAGGAGCATTATGATATATGTGCCCAAGAAATTCTGAGGGCATGTTGAGAGCGAGGACATCAGTGAGTGGGAGGTAAAAAAGATCTGGAATTGGATGTAACTAATGTTGTTTCTAGAGACACAAAGCACTTGAGGTCCTGCTTGGCTTGTCTCCTATTCAGGAACAAGCCAACTTAAAATTTTGGCCTTTTGCTTTAGAGCTGTCAGCCTGCACTGTGGGATTCCCTTTCTCTTTTCTTTTGCTGAAAACGTTCCTATTCTGGTTCCTCTTGAGCTGCTGTCTCTGTTGATGACCTGTGCTCCTTCAGGTGTGATGTGTGACATTTCCCCACTGAACCTCTAATCACCTCTGGTGTTGCTTCTTCCCCCTCCAGGATCACAGTGCCACCCTCTCCTGCCCAGAGGAGGAGCAATGTCCCGTACCAGATGCTCCTGCTGCTGGAGAAGATGCAGAGTGGCAAGTGCAAAGCTGTTGGTCCCACAGAGCTGGCTTGCTGCCTTTCAGAGCACAGAGTGGAATGTAAGCAGCCCTGCCTCGTGCCCACCTCTGTCCGCATTTATCCAGCACTTACAAGCAGCCCAGACCCCAACATCTCCTCCAGAAATTCAGAAATGCCAGGAGTTAGGTTCACAGGGACACAGTGCTCCTTGTAGCTGCCTCCCAGCTGAGTGCAATGCTGTGTCTTACTGAAGAGAGATAAAAAAAACCAACCCTGCTGGGTGTATTTGCTGATATCCAAAGAGTGGGAGGACTATCAGGCTGCTAGAAGATTCAGCTATGGATGCTGTGCAGGGCACAGAGGACAGTTCATTGTTTGATTTGTTTTGCTGTACTTTGTCATGATAGTGAAATAGCTGCTGTTACTTTTTAGAAGAAAGGGATAGTGTGGAAAAGAGAATGAGTTTGCACAATTCCCTCTCCTGCTCCTTCTTATAAGGGCAGAGGGAAGAATTTGCAGGCTAAATCTCCCAGCTGGCCAAAGTTCTAAAAGAGAGAGGTTTTTAATGCATGAGTGACCAGTGACAGTGGGATGCCAAGAGTCTGTCTGTGTGTGCAATACACAGGGTATAACCAAATGCCCCTATCTTTGTCATATAAAAGCCCAAACAGCAGTTTTCAGAACTGAAAAGGGAGGTGCCCTGACATTTATGAAAGAGGAACACAAGATAAACTCCGTATCCCTGTTTGCATCATTTTTCTCCTGACTCTGAGTGGCTTTGCAGTCAGCCATCACTCTTCCAGTTATAGAGAGATAGGGATCAAGAGGTTTATCTTATCTGTGTGTGAGACATGTGGATAGGCCCTGCTGTCATTTTAATCTCAGCACCCAGAAGCATTTTAGCCTTCCTGGGGCATGAGGGGATGAGGAAAACAGGTCTGTGGAGTAATAAAGGTGAAAAAGAGAACAGAATCTTCCCTGTATTGTTTCTGAGGAGGATTCAAAGGGGACTGTTTACAAAGGCATGGTAGGACATGTGACATAGAAGTGAAAAGATAAGGGGTTATGGCTTGAAATGTAAACCAGCTGGTTTAGATTGAATATTGGGAAGAAATTTTTTACTGTGGGAGTGGTGAGACACTGGAGAAGAATGTCCAGAAAAGCTTTAGGTGCTGTGTCACTTCAAGTGTTCAAGGCCAGATTGGAAGGTATTTGCTGGTCTAGTGGAAGGTGTCTTTGCCCATGGTGGGGGTAGTGGAACCAGATGATTTTTAGGGCTCCTTCCAACCCAAACCATTCTCTGATGCTATGAAATGCACCCCCCAACTCAGTGAGTCATGTGAGCCCTCCTCTGGTAGGTATTGAGCAGCCTCTTGTCCCTGCATCTGGTGACACTGGGTGATACAAACACTCCTGTCTTCTCCCACTGCCTGCTCAGATCACGTGGAGAAATTGCAGCTGGTGCCCAGTCTAAGCTCTGTCTCTGCAGGGAGGAGCAAGGGACAAGAAACTGTGTCTAAGAGGGGACAAAATTCCCCCTTTGCCATTTGTGGGAAATCTGTGCTCAGTGCTGTTCATGATACTGACTGAGTTGTGTTTTCTGCTCGTGCAGTGTTTGTGCAGCATGATGCTGCTCAGCTCTTTCTGACTCTCTGGAACTTGTTAAAGAAGCAGATGAAAAAGCCAGAGCTGGTAAGGATGGTGACTGAAATGAACCTTTGCCCCTTATCCTGTGTGGTTTCCTCTGCTCCTTGAAGGATCCCATTCACTGGCAATTGTCCTAAGTTAAAGTTTTAAAATTATCTCTTCTTTCATTGCATCTTTCAAATGGGACAGAGAATCTTTGTTTCATAAGCTTTGACATTTTGAATCACAGTAAAGTTTTGCTCATTCTGCTTTCAGGGCATGCCAGTGTCCATTCTAATGGGAGAGCTGATTAATAACTAAAAGATTGATCTTTTTGCAGCATTGTATTTAGTTGTATTTAGTGTCTGTTTCCCCCCAAATTTCTGTAAACATTTATTGGTGTATCTTGACACAGACTTTCCGTTCTTTGAAGTCAGCCATGTGCATTTCACTCTAATTAGTCACTGACAGTATGTGATGTATGTAACAGCTCCTCCCATGGGACTGGGAAAAATGACTCTTCCCTGACTGACTGTCACAGATTTATTAGTACAGAAGACAGGCTCCTGTTGCAATTTCAAGCAAAACAGAACAATTCTGCATCAAAGCAGATATTTAACTCTCTGATCTTACAGGCTGTGTTTTTCCCCTCTGTTAAAGAATGAGGGGAAGGAGTTGTTCTCCTTTAAATTGTGGGAAGTACCCTGTCCACGTAAGTCATTGTCACATCTTGGTTCCAACCTCAAAGGAATAACCTTTTTTGAAATGTGTGAGCACAGGGACTTTCCCACCCACAGGGAAACAGCTCAACTATCTTCTTTATACACCTTGTTTTGGCTTCTTTCTCACCCCTCCAGGTTAAAGAGCTGCGCGATTTGTACACGATCTGCATACAGGAGCATGTGGCCTGTCAGAAATGTTCTTTTGAAGTAAAGAGCAAAAGCACCATGTTAACCCTTCCACTCCCAGTGCTGGATGCCAATTCTCACAGGCTGAAGACTCTGGTAAGTTTAGCAGCAGCACCTTTTCCTTAGATGACTCTGTTCATAGTGGATTTTTCAAATGCCAGTGGACCACTGGACCTTATAGATTCTCTGACCACTTCATACTGTTTCAGCATGAAGGAGCTGCTTTGAAAACCTTTAAGGCTTTGAAATATTAAAAGCATTTATACAGCAGTACCTTCTTTGTGGAATATGTGTACCCCTTTTTTTTTCTAACTTTTATAATCACAGCGGCAGCTGGGAGAAATGAGGTACCTTTTGTTTCAGGCTGCAGTCTTTTGTCCTTTGAATAAAACATGCCTTCTGTAACTTTGCTGTTTGCTTGGGCCCCCTGAAATAATGTAGAAATAAAAATCCAGCTGAAGAAATTCAGTTGAAAGAAGTCTCTGTCTTCTTAGGAGGACTGTCTGCAATACTTCTTCCACCCAGAGGAGTTGACTGGACAAAACATGTGTTTCTGTCAACAGTGTGGGAGGAAAACACCTTTTCTACAGGTAATTGGAGAATTATTTCCCCATGTCTCATACCCAGAATCCCCTTGAGGACTGGGGAAGATGGGGAAAGGACTCAATCATAGGAAATTTAAGAGGAGATCAACAGCTCAGATTTGCCAGCACGGCAGTGTCAGTGAGATAAAAACCACAGACACCTTTCCTCCTATTAGGAAGGAGGTCCTGTGGTCTGGTGTCTCAAGGAGGTTGATTTGCCTCTAGTGCTACCAGCATGGGGCAGGAAAGCACATGAGAGGTGAAGCAGCCCTTGAGACACCCAAGGCTGGGTGCTGATGACACTAAAGCTGAGAAACTTGGATCTCACAGCTCTGTTTTGTGTGCAGATGGGTTACAAAGGTTTGGCATCTGCTGTCCCTTGGAACTGGCAAATATTTACTGGAGCACTGGCTGTTCTCCATTCTGACACACTGGGTGGCAGTGGCTGATTGTACCCCACCTCCCCCAGGGTTTGGCCCCAGTTTTCAGTTGCATTATTGATTCTTTTCAGAGCACGAAGCTCGTCCATCTGCCACAGACCCTGACCTTGCACCTGAAGCGCTTCTGCTTTGAGAGGTCCTCTTGCATGCACAAGCTGAGCCACTCCCTGCCATTCCCACAAGAACTTGATCTCAGGCAAGTCTTGACAGAAAGTCAGTGCCAAGCAGATGACAGTGAAAAGGTGAGATACTCCTGTTCAAAAAGGGCAGATTTTCTTCTCCTCTCTGCTCCTTTCTCATAAAAATTTGAGGTCACACCACTACTTGTCTCAGTTCAAAGTACCTGTCTTAAAAATTTGTATCTCAAACTTTGTCTGTGCTTGGTGTTGTCTCACATCCCATAGTTTTAACTGATTCAGCCATCATTCAACATTCTATGCTCAGATTAAATCATCAAAAGGCCCCAAAACTGGAGCTTCCTGCCTTAAGGACAAAAGCCAGGCTTTGCAGATCTCACCTGTCCAAGACAGGGGAACTCTGCTCTTGCTATTTCCCGTGCAGTATTATTGATATTTTTGGCCACAGAGTCTGGTACTGTTGGCCACAACAGCTTTGCTAGGTAGCTGAGATGGATCTGCCCCACTGTGGGTCTGTTCCTCTTCCTGGGAAATAACAAGGGGAAGTGTGGCAACAGCAGAAGTCACCACTGCAGGGTTGGCTGTGGTGAACCTCTTTGCTGCTCCTTTGCTGTCCTGCTGCCTTTTATCACAATCCTCTGGTCTCCAGAGGATGGAGGCTGCCAGCCCATAGCTGAGGGTAAGAACAAAAAAAGGCAGGATTCTCGAGGCCAGTCTGATCTTTTTTCCTTACAAAATGTATGTCCTCGCTGCCCTGGCTGCTGCTTCTCTACAGTCCATGGCAGATGGGAATTGCTGCACTGGAAGTGTCTCTTTGTGTCTCTCGGCAGGCTACCTGGCAGTATGAGCTCTTTGCTGTGGTTGCTCATTCAGGATCAGCCAGCTGTGGCCATTACTGTGCCTACATCCGGAGGCTCACAGACTGTAAATGGTATTGCTTCAACGATTCTGAGGTTTGCCAGGTGAGCAGATCCAGCCATCTTCCCTTTGTGCCCTCCTGGACATCCCTCCAGCTCTCATCCAGTCTGACTGGTGCTGACTGAGAGAGCCAGGAAAGGAAACTGAGGCTGCAGAGCTTTGTCCTCCTCCACTACAGGATGCTCTGGGCTGAGGGCAGAGTGACTCTCACTTCTGCACCAAATAAGGCCTCAGGTTCTGTTTTGTGTGGGACTCACATTCTCTGAACCTGAGAGAAGCAGAGAAAAGAATGATCAAAGCAATTCTCATCTCATTTGCTGCTCCTGTGTTGTGCCAAAGTAGAATGCAATATGGAGATTGTTTACCCACAGTGATGGGGTTTTGTTTCCTTGGCCTGTGAGGGCCAAGCACGTGTCCAGACTGTTGGTCAGGAGACAGTGACAAGATTTTGGGCAGTGGAGTTGGGTTGGGTGCTTGTGCAGTTTCAGTTTAGATGAGGTGTAATATAGTATAGAATAATATGATACGATATAATGTAATGTAATGTAATATAACATAACATAATATAATATAACATCATATCATATAACATAATATCATATGAAAAATATAATATAGTATCATATATAAAATATATAATATATTATCCAATGTATAATATAATATAAAGGATATATAAATAATATAACATATAACATCATATAATATATAGTACAAAGTATATACTATACTATAATATACTGTAGTATAATATGATATGATATGATATAATATAATATAATATAATATAATATAATAATTAATTAGCCTTCTGATATCATGGAGTCCTGCTCATCATTCCTCCCGCCAACTGGGCGAGAATTACACCCATAGTTTTGTGCATTGCAGAATGCAGGAGCATATTGCAGAATATTCAGGATATTTGCTGAATATCCTACTTGATGCACTCTACATCTGTTTAATGTATACTATTGATGATATTTTTGCCCCTGATGAGGGGGAGAAAATGACGAGGAGGACTCCATCTTATCAGAAGGCTAATTAATTACTTTATTGTACTATGTTATCCTGTATTACATTACACTCTATTACATTACATCTAAACTGAATCTGCCAAGCACTCAACTCTGCACACAACTGCCTGAATCTCGTGACTGTCACCCAACAGTCCCAACTCACACACACACCTGGCCCTGACAGGCCAAGGAAACAAAACCCCATCACTCTGGGTAAACAATCTCCGTATTGCATTCTTCTTTGGCACAACACAGGCACAGCAAATGAGATAAGAATTGTTTTTCCTTTCTCTGAGGTTCAGAGAATATTTCTGGGTTTCACATTCTTAGGAAGAATTGTGCTTTGCTTTTCTCTGTGAAGAGAAATGTGGTGACAGAGTACATTCAGAACATTCGGATCTGTTTTTCCTCCAAGAGTAAAAGCAATAAACCAATTTATTGAAAGGTGTTTAGTTCCTGGAAGTGCCACTTACACCACTCCTATGAGAACTCCTGGGATGGTATCAGAATTTTTGCATCTCCTAAGAGTTTTTACCAGCCTCCTCCTGTGTGTTTTTCTTCTCTAGGTGTCATGGGATGATGTTAAATGCACCTATGGACGTTCCAACCTCTACTGGTATGCAAATGTATCCCTGATTTTTCCTAATGCTGCTCTGGACTTTGGAATGAGGGGAGACAAACTGGTTTGAGGACATATTGCCTGGGGTGTAGTGAGGATGCAGGAGATGTGTTAATCAGGATTTCTCCACGCTTTTTGTTTTGATGCACTGTAAGAAAATGAGCTTACAGGAGGGAGATAATCTCTCCTATAAACCAGCAAATCTTGGGAACACTGGAGAGGACCAGCTTAGTTGACCTAAAGCTCAGGAAGCTGAGCAGGAGCAATTCTGGGATGTTACCTAGAGCTTCAAACGTACCTTGTGATGTGCTTTCTCTTTGCCTCCACAGGAGAGAAACAGCCTATCTCTTGTTTTACATGAAAAAGCAGCCTCAGCAGCCCTGGCCAAGAGTATCAGAATGTCTCTGACAGCTGTGCATTGTCCCTGGGGCTCAGCACCTCTGTGCCAGTGAGGACATGCACAAATGTTTCACAGGAAAGACATTCTGCACTCAGCAACTTCAGACTCCACATTTTGAGAAAAAAGTGCAGCAGACACTCAGCCAGAGAAAGGATCTAGGAATTGTTGCAACTAGAGAACTTTTCTTTTGTGTTGTTTTGCTGGTTTTTTTTTTTTTTTTTAATATTGATGTGACTCTACATGTTCATTTCCTCTTTAAAAGATGGTGAAGTTAGTCCTTGTCTCTGCTGCCTTACTATTTTCCTTAGTGCTGATGCCTGGATCCCATTCCAGGGGAAGTGTTTGGCCTGAAAGCCTGTGTGATGCTCCAGGGAGGTGTGTGCTATGTCTGGAGAGCTGTGGGAGCCATAGAGAGCCTGTAGATTTACTTTGAGATTTACTTTGTCCTTTTAGCACCATGTTAGAGGCTGGCAAGCTGGGCAGGAGACCCAAAAATCACCCCAGAAACAACTGGAGGAAGGATCAGAACCCTTATGGCACACACTCCTGAAAACCTCCCTGAAAATGAATCACTGCAGGGGCTGTGATGTGTCAAGAGCTGTTTTAAATCAGGAGCTATTGGAGCAGTTCTGATTCCCAAGATGAGTTTGTTAAAATTTGTGCAGGTGGTTATTATTTCAACAGGCTTATCAGGCTTTTAGATGCATTTTCTTTCCTGAAGAGGAAAATATTCAGAGCAGCAGAGATTCTGGAGCTGGTTAGTGATTTTGCACAATACAGGCCATACATGGTCATAAAGGAAGTGAGATGCCTTGATGTGCTTGACTTTTTTCAGATTTTTCATTGTGTGGCTTTTAAAAGACTCTTGCTGATCCTCTTGGATTGAGCATCCCAGCAGTTTGGGATCTGGAAGTACCTTCACCCTAATACACTCTATGACTGTATCTCTACAAAGGTGCTGTTTTTGTGAGATAGAGCAATTGTGAAATTATATTAAAAGTATATAAATTATAATAAACTATAAAACTAATGTAGATATACTGCCATCTATGTATAACCTATTTTTTGTGAGGTACACAAATCATGTCCATTTTCTGAAGGTAAACTGAAAAATCTTAGAGCATAGCTGTAAAATTACTCTTTCATGGTTTAGCAGGTATTTATTTCATTGTACTAGCAAGGTCCATTAATCTGTCCAGCTGTGTATTTGTATTATTTATTCTGTGGGAAAAACAATCCTAGTGTATTATTTGCCATCCGGATGAGGAATTTTCAGCCTGTTCACCTTCAGGAATGCATTGCACCCTTTCTAAAGCATCTTGAAATGGGTGAGTAAGAAAACAAAGTTTCTGTTTGCTTTTCCAGCACTTTGCCTCTGTGAAGGAACTGAATAAGCTGCATTTTTCTTAGCTGAACTGAGAAGTTAATGGGATTAGAGAATGACATTTCTAATTATCTATAACTTGAAATTAAAAACCTTAGGCTTATGAAAAATGCCTTAAATGCATCATAACCTTCCAGGGATGTCACTCATCAAGGAAAGAATTACATAGATATATTTAAGAATCTTTTCAATTTGTGAAAAAAAAAAACCCATTTAATTCCAATGAAAAGTAATTAATTTTTTTTTTTAATAAAATATTATGGGATACATCCCTTAAAATCAATCTTGTGGTTTCTTCTTGATCTATTCTTCCTAAACACTGAATGCAGGTCAAGTATTCAGGGTAGAGCTGCTGTTAATGTTTATCTCTAAGAGCCATGGTGTCTTGCTTTGAAAAGAGAGATGTTTGTTAAGGAAGGCAGGAGCCTTTCTTCAAATGGAAAATGTAAACCCCCTCCCTCCCTCTGAATTATTGTAATTTTTGAAACTAAGAGGCTCTCAGGAAAAGATATGGGGATAGGAATAACAGTTCTTTAGCAGGAAAATCAAAAATACAAATGCAATAGTGCTGGAGATGGGCCTGGGCCCCTCTGGCCATGCAGGGCAGCAGAAAGCTGCTCCTCTGGGAATGCACTGGGCAAAGGCTGCTGTGGTGTCCCAAACCTCAGATTGTATCCAGGTAGGAATGCTTGGCTCCTCCCCTGGGCACAGCATCTCCCATGGGATGATGGAATTGGATCAGCCCTGCAGGGACACTCAGTGGCCATGGACAGCAGAGATCTCCTGCAGGGAGGATTGGCTGGGGGAGAGATAAAGAAAAAACTGCCCCATGGACAGCAGAGAACTGCCCCACCTCTGACAGATGGCAAATAGAATACTGTCACCCTGTTTTATCAAGTTTTTCTAAGCCTTCTGATGTTTGCATTCTTGTAACGAACTTTCTCACTCCCTTTATGTAAATAACTTATTGTTTTGCATTCTTTTATGGAGGAGGAGAAATCTGATAGACTGTTGGTTTGTCCAGTGTCATTGGAGACATGGCACTGCCATACTCCCCAATCCACTGTCACTTCTGGAAATCTATGAATGTTAGAGATAAAAATTAGATAATTAGATACCTTCTTTTTTACCTTGAAAAAACAAACAAACAAACTCACAAAACCAAACCAACCAAACAAAAACCCAACAAAAAAAACCCAAAATCTAAAAACAAACAAACAAAAAAAAAACCCAAACAAAAAACTCAAAAACCAAAAACAACAGAATACCCCCAAACCGTATCTTACAACTCAGGACACAGGGAAAACCAGCTAAACATGGACACTTCACCCTTGTGAGTTTGTTTTCAGATTTGCTGTCAGGTGGAAGCTTAAAGTGCTTCCACATGGAGATGGGAGAGCGGGAAGGTGAGTGAACTGCAGTGCAAAAACTCTGCTTTAAAAACAACTGAGCTGAGCTGCTTCTGCAGAAAGCCACCTTGGCTGCCCCTGTGTTCACAGCAAAGCCCAGCCTTGTGCTGGATGAACTGCCCAAGGAGTTATGTTCGTTTCAGCCCAGTGCCTGGGGTTCAGTGCTGGTGTGCTGCTGAACAGGAGAGGGGTGGGAACCTCTCCCCAGAGCTGCTGACATAAAACAGCTCCTGGCATTTCTGCCAGAAACACTTTTCTACCAAAAAACTGCTGCAAAGGAGCTGGAATTATTTGCCCTGTGTTTGAGTCCCCGAAAAGCCCAGCACCAATGGCAAGGGTTTTGAAAAGCCAGATAAAGCCAAGAGGCTGTGTTTGGAGAGATTATTGTAGATCCTGGTAACTCCTCATTTCTCTTTTTTGTTTGGTTTAGGATTACCATGCAGTAGCAAAGTACACATCCTCATCTCTATCCCTGACAGGCTCTTCCTCAGATTCAGATATTCCTCACCTTCAAGAAACACACAGAAAACCAGGAAAGAAAAAAAAGTAAATACATCTAATAAATGTCTCACAAAGGTATAATTTCTAAAATGTCAATATGTAATTTACAAAATCACTGAAGGACAGGGAAACAATGATTCAGAGAGTCATGGTCATCACAGGTCTCTCCTCTACATAATCCCCTTTTCTCACAAATAAGGAGAAAATGCCATGTAGGGGAATGAAATCTCTACCTATCAGCTCTGGGCACTACAATTGCTGGTTAAGCCCTGCTTTCATTGCAGAATTCAGGCCAACAGACCTGATCATTTTGAGCTCAGAAATAAAATCAAAAGGGTTCTGAATGGAGTGGCCACTCATCATACAGTGGCTGAGAGCAAAAGCTATGGGGAGCCTTAAAATCAAATATATATATATATATATATATATATATAAAAGAAATAAAAATAATAAAAGGAATATAGAAAACTATAAAACATGGGTGCCTGGTGCTGTGGGGATGAAGCCATATTGGGAATTTAAAAAAAATTATTCCTCCTGTGGACAGGTTACTGCTTCCTCCTAAAAAAGCAGCTATCTGGCAACTTCTGGCGATGTGTTCAGGACAGGTGAGATGAGAAATGGTTTTGGGGCATGTGCCAACTCCCCAAATACCACTTTTCTTGCAGAAAAGCAGAGACTGAGGTTTACAAAAACCTGCACCCTCCACCAATGCCAAATTGCCATGACGAGCTCACTCAATAAATTCTTGAGGAGCCTGCAATCAGTTTTTATGTTCTTCAAAGGGTGAGCTAAACCAAACTCCCTGCCTCCTCTTAGGATAGCACTTCTGCCCATATTTTCCTTGTCTGCAGCCAGTCAGCAGGTAGGAGGGAGGGGCAAAGCTGATTTTAAAGGTTTTGCAAGAGCCCACAGCCTCTCCTTGCCTGACTGCACATGGCCACTCACCTGGAGTTGCCCGCTGGTGGGAGGATGCCCATCCTGGGACTGGGGACCTGGCAGGTACCTGCTGCAGCTGGGGACCTCTGGTTGCTGGGAATACTCACAGTAGATACTGTTCAGCAATCTCCTCTTTGGGTCAGGAGAATGTGGCAAATCCTCTGGGCAATATTTCCTTTTGAAATATCTCAGGTAATGCAGGTATTTATTCCCAGCCTTCAGGAAATCTTAGGAGCGAGTGGAGGTAGTGGAGCAGGTGCAAGATTTTTTCTTAGCTATGGAAAAAAATTACATGCTGCAAAAGTAAAAGCTTTTGCCCAGCTAATTTTTCTTTGTATTTTTTAGTTTGTTTTTCTTTGTTTTGGTTTTTTTTTCTTTTGGCACTGTGTTAATATCCCAGCATGTCATGTAGGTGTCATCTGTGATGAGTGTGTGTAGATATAGGAATTTAAGGGGCAATAAGTAGTTTTGGAAATGGGAACTCACAATAATCCCTTAGAGACTTGAGGCTAACTTATTTTTATTGGCAGCAGATGAGTGTGCAGCACTTTGCAGGAATATAGTTTGGGTGGTTCTTTACCTGGAAATGCTACCTAATGGACTTTTGGTAAGAGAGAGTATGTTAAAGAATATACTGAATTATAAATGTAAAAAGAGTCTGTAAATGAGCTGAAAATTTTAAGAAACTGTTACTAAGAAAGATAAACAGATTTTAAAAAGTGAACTTTCCCCTGGATCTAAGACTGGAAACAAAATATGTCAAATCACAACTTCCCAGCTCCATGAAACACTTTTCCAGTCATCATAAAAATATCTTAAATTCCTGCCATATTTTTGGGCCATTTGACCTAACCAGCATTTAACTTTATGTGCACAAACAGGTGTGAGTTTGTTTAGCCCTTTCAGTCTTTATTTTTCTGATGACAAAGGGACACTAAGAAGCATAACATAATTAAAGTAGGTTTTAAAAACCAAAGTGTGCCTTGGGGGGGCCTCTTAGGGCCCAATGCTGTGATGGGGGAGCTCTCTGAAGGAACTTGTTAAGTTGCCAATAGAAACTGGTCAGGACCGAGTAGAAGGAAAATTTTGGGCACATGATCCCTGCCACCACAAAACAATGTCTTCTGTTATGCAATGAAAACAAAGCCCAAGCCCATGGTGATAATTTCATTAAAGCTCTTTGATTTCAAGGTTCCCACAGCAGCTTCCCCTTTACCTGGCAGCTCTGACTCAAATCCGAGCTCAGTGAGCACCTGGGCAAATGAAATAATGGATTATTTTCCCTGGAAAACATCTCACATGACAGAGTTTTATGTAATCTCAAGGGCAGGTTGTTGCCTTTGCTCACATCCAGGGAGGGATGGGATGGGGAAAGGGACTGCAAAAAAAGAAATCCTGTGAAACTTTCAACTGGGTCTTTAGTTGTGTGTTGAAAAAAATTAGTGTGTTTTCTATGTTGTTGTTGTTAATTTAGGTGAACCAACTAAATGCCTTTTGACTGGAAAAACTTGGAGTAGTGATATAATTAAAAAAAAGAAAAAAGTAGGAGGCTGTTACTGCCATATTTTTTGAAAAATCCCTTTGCTAAGATTTCTTCTTCTGGGAAGCTGAGAAGCTTCAGCTTCTCCATGTTTTACTCCTCTGAAGTGTAATTTAAAAAATTGAAAAATTGTTTACCCAGTATGTGAATTATTTTTAATTAATGGCCAATCACAGCCAGCTGTGTTGGACTCTCTGAGTCTGTCACAACTTTTTTTTATCATTCTTGTCTAACCTTCTAATGTCTCCTTTCTCTTTCTTTAGTATAGCTTTAGTATATAATTTTCATTTCATATCATAATAAATCAGCCTTCTAAAAAATATGAAGTCAGATTCATCTCTCACCTCATCCTAGAGACACCCCCAGCACCACAACAATTAATGACCACAGGAGGTGGTCATGGCTTTGAATCATGTTTCTGTTTGGAGTGCCATTTTCTGGATTCAGTCATCAAAGAGCTCTGTGGTGTCTCCAAGCCAAGAATCTGAAGTGGTTTATTTTGCTATCAAGTACCGAGTGTGTGTTTTACCCAGGAGGTGGCACTGTCTGTAGTGTTTTGAGTCCCGTCACCTCCCTGTCCTGTGTCAACAAGAGCTGGGTTGTTTTTGTGCAGGGCCAGCATTCCAGAGGTGATTGGTTTCCTCATGTCACCAGTATGTCACACTAAAGTTGCTTTTAATTTCTGGGGAAATTAGAACTTATTTCAAGATAGCCTCGTGTCCCAAGGTGAACTTCCAATACTTAGGAAAAGGGTGGATCAGCTTAGGCACCTCATCAGTGACTCCCTTTGCCATTTGATCTCACAAAACTAATGAAAGCCAGATCCAGGCTGGTGTTGGAATCCTAAATGCTGAGAATTTTAAACTTTCTGTGCCTAAAGGCACAGACCCTCAAGAGAACACTGCATTTGACCTGAGGCTGTGGAGAAGGCTTCCAAAATTGATTGATAGCACTGGGATTACAGGGGTGTGTAGTTGGTTAGAAGTGTGTGATATCACAGGGTGGAAAACTTTAGAATTTGGAGTTTTAGAATATAGTAATAAATATGAAGCAAGACAGAAGTTTTAGGGCAGAAGCAGGTTGTTCTTCTTCACCTTCTTCATAAGTTTGGGTGATATTTTGTAATTGAACAGAAAAGTCCACAGTGTGGACTTCGAAGAATCAGTTATTGGGTTAAAAAAGAAAATAATTTAGCTATAATTTCTTAATTAGATAGTTTAGTCTTAAAAGACCTTGTAACAAGAGATAGCAAGCCATTAGCAAGCCATTTTGTGTCTTGCTAATAAAAGTCTACAGAACTAACTACGGTGAGACTATAACATAAATAAAAACAATAATCACCTAAAGCTAAACAGATAAATAATAATAATAAACACCTAAATCTAGACAGAAACTATCATCTCAAATACCTTAAATCCTAATGCCCATAAGAAACCCCTCAAAAAACAACAAACAAACAAAAAAGCCACAGCTGGACTATCTCATTATTCTGGGGGCTTAAAATTGCCAGATTTTCAGAACAGCAAAGCTCTTAATCTGCTATTTAGCAAATCACTGGCTTCTCTTCTGGTTTCAGTCTCTGCAGGGGGCAGCCAGGGATGCAGTGAAGTTTGCCATCGACGTGGGGTACCGGCACCTGGACTGTGCCCACATGTACCAGAACGAGAGCGAGATCGGGGACGCGCTGCTGCAGAAAATGGAGCAGGGCGTGGTGAGGAGAGAAGAGCTCTTTGTGGTCAGCAAGGTGTGTCTCACATGGGGCCAAGCCCAAAGTCCCACCATGGAAAGTGCCATGGGATGTGTCGGAACCCAGGACATTCCTCTGGCTGCCCTGGAGGACTCCAGACCCTGGCAGGGGGCTCAGAGACCTTGGCACGGAGTCACAAACACCTGTGCCTTTGATTTTAACCCATGGAAACAATTCCCAACTTTGTGTGAAGAGTTACAAGCCACAAGGGTTTGAGTAGAATGATAGTGAATTTGTCACAGGGTGAAAAAGTAGAATTTTGGGGTTTTTTAGAATGGGGGTTCAGGAGACAAGATGGAGAAATCTGGGCGTGCCCTGTCCTTCTCCTTCTTCTTCTTGGCCTCCATCTTCTGCTGTGATGGTGACACTTCTGGACTGGTTTAGAGCAGAGACACACTGTCTAACATAGGTGATAGGTATTGGAAAATTATTGTAAATAAAGTACAGGCAGTTTTTAGTATAAAAAGATAACACCACCCTGAGGGTGGTCAGTGTGCCTCAACCCGACCTGCTGGACAGATCTCAGCAGGTTGGAGAAAGAATATTATAGATAAGAGAAAAGAAACGACCTTCAGAATGAGAGCCAAGGAATCCTGTCTTCTTCTCCAGTCTTGGGGCTGGGAAAAAGAGACTTTCCAATGCCTTAGGGCCATCCCAACACCAGACACCCCATCAGGGATGAAGCTGGGAATTACCTCCTCTCAGTCAGGGCAAAGCAATCAGTGGATGGTGAGGGGAAGGGATAGGTCACCCCCTGAGAAACAAAAGGCTGGGTTTGAGAGGGGTTTTTTTGTAGTCCATGTCCATTGTCAGCCACGGAGACAGGAACTGAGGCCGTGCTCCTGGTGGCCTCTGGGATAGGAAGCAGGGCTATTGTTTTTGTGATCACTCCTGCTGTGCTGCCGGCCTCAGCCTGTCAACTCCTGTATGTTATGCTTTGTTTTGTTTTTTCCCCCAACAACAATGGTAGGAAAAATAAAGTAACTTCTATCTGCTGGAAGCTGGTGGGTCGATTTTCACCAGGTTCACTTATTTTCTTTGTTTTAGTTGTTGCAATAATTGATGGAATTTCAGAGTATCCCATTCTCATTTTAGTTACTTAACAGTACCACAAATAAATTGAGGTGCCTCAAGTGGCTCTTCCTCAAGATGAGAAGATGTGCCACACCCTGAGCTGCCTCTGTGCCCTGTGTTTCCCTGCCAGGGATGCTCTGCCACCATGAGGGCAGGAGAGCAGCTCCCAGGCTTTGTGTTTCCCCACAGCTGTGGTCCACCTTCCACGAGAGATCCCTGGTGAAGGAGGCGTGCCAGAAAACACTTGCTGCCCTCCAGCTGAATTATCTGGATCTCTACCTGATGCACTGTCCCATGGGATTCAAGGTATTGCAGCTTTAAGTCCCAGGATCTGTCTGTCAGGGCTCTGCCCCTTTTGCCTTTGGGACCAGACATCTCTTTAGTCCCCTCCAACGAGGAGTGTTGGTAAATCTCATTAGGGCATAATGATAAACCTCTGCAGGGAGAGCCCAGGAGGAAAGGAAAGGTCATGGCTGCTTCAACTAGGTTGGTCTTGTAGTACAAAAACCACCTTATTTTTCCCTGCACAGCGTTTTTAAGTCATGGATCAAATTAACATCCAGATCACATTCCTCTTACAGTGTGGGGTTTGGCTGCCATTTCCTTATCAAGAATCAAATGTGAACTACTTAGTTCAAAAGAGATTTTTTTCTTCTTTCTATACCCCCAGGTTAAATAAATGCTGATTTCCCCACCGTGTCAGCTCCCCGGCCTTCTCCCAACCTGAGGCACACAGAAATGCCTGCAGGACAGGGTCTCAAGAGACAGGTTTTCCTGAAGATTTCTCTGTTGACACAGGCTAGTTGTTTCAGCCGTGTCTCACCCCACCACAAACATAACTCAGGATATCCATCTCACCCTCTCCAGCTCCACTTGCTTGCCCAAATTTCTAAATGATTTCTTGAAGCACTTATAATTCACCTGACCTTCATGTTGCTTTTCCTTTTGTGCTGCTAGGCAGGAGAGGAGCTATTTCCTGCAGATGGAAACGGCATGATCATTCCCAGCGATACAGATTTTCTGCATACGTGGGAGGTACATTCATTTACAGGCCAAAAATATCTTGCTAGTTTGAAATAACAGCCTGAAAACTCTAAGCTTTCCACTGTGGGAATTGTTCGGAGAGAATTTCTAACATAAAGTATTTGGGATTGCTGATTTGTCCGCGTCCTTGGGCTCCTTTTTGTGTCACTGTGCCAAAATTTAGGTATTTTTATATCTACTGCTTCCTAAACTGGCTGGGTTGGCACGACAAGAGGAAATCTTTGACTGTGTGTTTACCCTGCAGTGCCTTGAGCTAACCAAAGGCTGTCTCTCTCATCCCTACCCCACTCTGGGCAATTTTTGGTGGCTTTAGTTGTAGCCATGCTTTTACCTCCTGTTGTACCTGAACTGTCCAGACCCCAGCAAAGCCAACATGCCTGTGCCAGTGTACCACAGCACCCAAACTTCTGTCTCTGGAAGGAGTGGGAGTTGGCCAAAGTCCTTTGCTAAGCTCTGTGTGCAGCACAGGCTGCCTGGGAGGCCAGGCTTGGCTGTGAATTCAAATTCCTGCTTGGCTGAGACTTTGGCCTTCCTTTCCCTTCCACTCCCGTGTGCTCAGCACAGCCAGGCCAAAAGCAGGTAAGAAACTCACCAGAGTCAGAAGAATTCACTGGTGCTTTTTGCCTTCTGTCAGGTGAAGAATAAGGCACATTTTTGTTGTTTATTTGAAGGGAAAAAAGTGGACATTTCAGGCTGCTTCTTATGACAGCAACTTTAAACGAAAATTATTTCTGCTTTGGAGCAAGGCTATCTTCTGCTCTAAAGGCTGCTAGCAGATTGTTTTCCCATTTCTTTTCTGCTGGATGTGACAATCTAATTAGGGCTGTCTGGCTGTTTTATTGCTCCTTAGTGTGAAAGAAAATAGGTGATGGAAGGGGAACACAGTGCTGCTTATCCTATAATCCAACTGCTAAATGGTACATCTCTCTTGGGAAATTAATCAGTGTTGATCACCAGTATCCATCCTTTTCCAGATGTCTTGTGACAGCTCCTTGTTGAGCTGCTCTGTTCCAAAGAAGGTGCTTTTTATTATGGGATGGTTATTTGGTTAGCTGAGGAATTATTCTAAAAGAATCTCTTTCATCTGTGTGAAGGTCTGCCTGGGGATAGTATTTCAAAATAGTCATATTTTACGGAAATAATAATAGTTTAGGAGTTGTGGGAATATTGCTGTTATTTATCTGTATGGTGACACAGAATGTGAGATCTGAGTCTGACCAGAGCCCCACTGTTCAGGTACTGTTCTCACAGCACAGCACTGGAAGATTTTTACCAATCAAGTTTCTGTGTGGGTATTTTTTCCATATAAAAATGAAAGAACTTCATAGGAAGTGTGGTTCTGTGGTGTTTCTAGGCTATGGAAGAGCTCGTGGATGTGGGAATGGTGAAGGCTATTGGAGTCTCCAACTTCAACCACAAACAGATCAATCAGCTCCTGGGCAAACCAGGTTTAAGACACAAACCTGCAAACAATCAGGTAAATTGTCCTGCAGCTCCTCAGCACTGACATCACACCTATCTGGGCTGTTGCACTGGATGGAACATCTCTTAAAAGTCCCTTAAAAACCCCACACCTGCAAAAAGAACCACCTTTTCAAAGCTGATGTGGCACAGAGATGCTAAACCTTGAAGTACCTTCTGCTTCTGAGAGGTGAAAGCTTTTTTTTTTTTTTTTTTTTTTTTTGAGATTGAGAGCCACCCCTATCTTCCTCAGGAAGAGCTGATAAAGTTTTGCCAATCCAAAGGGATCTCTGTCACTGCATATTGTCCCCTTGGAGCACCCAACTGGCCAGGGTAAGAATGTTCTGTGAGATTTCTTCCTCAGATGTAGATTGCAGTCAATGCAATAAACCAGTCTTAAGATGAAACCTCTGAGAAAAATTACTGTAATCAGAAAAAGACTCACTAATTAATTAAAAATCACACCCACAGAAACCTCACACTTATTGTGATATTCAGTCCACTAGTTTCATATTTTGAAGAAAAATGATCAATTGGCTGATGAAAGCAGAGAAGAGAATTCTTAACTGAGCTTTAGTGAGCTTATTAAACATGTAGGAGAATTTCTGAACTAAAAAAAACCCACCCACAACAAACCAAACAAAAAACCAAAGCAGCAGATGCTTATGGAAATAGCAACTTTGCAGTCCTGCTGAGACAAAGGGATTAAGTTTGTAAATGGGGAAGCTGCAGAAATTTTGCTTTTACTCCCATCCTCATGGCTTTCTCTGACCTGGGACAGGGCTTTTGCCAGAGCAGCTGTGCTTGTAAAGGACAAGATGAAATTCTTGGGATCTGGATCAAAGAAATTCCCAGCCTGATCTCAGGCTGGACACAAATATGTTATAGTGACCTGTTTTTACTAGAAACTACAGGCTTCTTCTCATGTGTTCACTTGTTATAAAAGGGAAGAATGAAGACAGGAACTGAAGTAACAAGATGTTAAATTAAAGTGTGCAAGATTATGCTTTTTAATAATTCAAACAATAATCTTGTGATACAGGGCTTGAGGGAGAAGACAATGAGTTATTCAACTACTGAAGCCTGTTTTTTTTTTTATTTTTACAGGTCCAAGCCTGACCATATTACCCTTCTTGATGATCCTCAAGTTAAGGAAATTGCACTCAAGCACAACAAAACCCCAGCTCAGGTTAATACTGGTCAGAGTTGTTTTCCCTGCTGACATGTATTCTTCCCACTTGTGCTAAAGTAACTACTTACAGAGGTATTATGGAATAATAATATGGACTTCCAACTGTGCCTTGTACACAGTTTAATGCTTTAGAGAAATAGTCTCTCTACCTTAGTTTTAGTGATGGACAGAAGATTAGCAGTGGCTTTGGGCTTTACCTGGCACACTGGCTGCCTCTCCACACAGCATCCTGCCAATCCTGAACTCCTGCTCAATGCACTGCCTTGTTGTCATCTCAGCTTCAGAGATGGATGAGGATTTAATGAGCTCATGTAGTAACTAGGAAGGGTTTAAGTAGTGCTTCTCCTCTGTGAGCCCTCTCTGGTTACCAGTAGAGCTGCTCTGTGTGACCAGGCAGACACTTTTGGTTTTCAGCTTTCAGAAGACAGGCAGCACTTCTCATCTGTAAATTCCCTATGTGGTCCTGCAGGTGCTTATCCGGCTCCAAATCCAAAGAAACGTGAGTGTCATTCCTAAATCCGTCACTCCTCAGCGTATTGAAGAAAATTTTAAGGTAAGAGGGCACCTTAGAGAGTCCTTAATGGTGTTAAAGTACACAGGAAAAAACCCCACTCTGCCAACAGTACAAACCACACTCCTCAAACTTAGAGCTGCCAAAACCTTCATCAGATCCCACATATATTATTACTTCTTTATGAATGCAAAAAGTCACTCTGAAAGTAAAGAGCCATGTCCTCATTAGAACACATCAGGTAAGAGCCAAACTCTTCCACCTTGTGGTACAATTTTGCTGCAGGCAGAGCCCACCAGCACTGTAACCTTACATATTGAATCACTGCTCTCCCTGCATGGGTGTCCCCTGCACACCTCCTCCTAGTGCTTCAGCCTGCTTCTGCTGTTCTTTCTGCAAATAGACTTCCTTGTCCCACTGCAAACTGAATTAACCCAGCTGTTTTGGGACCTTCATGCAGGTGTTTGACTTTGAGCTGACTGGAGAGGAGATGGAGACCCTCCTTGGTTTCAAGAAGCGCTATCGCATCTGTGCGTTAAGCCAGTGAGTACCTCCTCCTCCTCCTCCTCTTCCTGCAGGCTTCAGCAGGGCTGGATTTCCACTGGATAGCTTGGATTATCTCTTAGATATCCTCTTAACAGACACTACCTGATAGCCCCTTAAAAATAAAGAGAGAGGGAGGCTCAGCCAACACCTGGTCACATCTGCTGGAGTCTCACCCTTGGTTTATCAGAGCCCACCCTGTCCAGGTTGGGAACGCTGGGATTTCTGCAGGCACAATGTTCCTAAGATGTCCTGTACTGGATGCATACCAAACTGATGTCTGAAAATCAAAATCAGCTGGAAATTCCAAAAATAAATAAGCAGCCATTTCCCCCCTCCGTTTTCTTTGGCTCCTTTACATAAGGGACAGTCAGAGTAAATAAACTCCATTTTAAGAATGAGAGTTGTAGGTGTTTTTTGAAGGGAAGAGCTGTGCCTATGTACTCCTGCCAATGTTATCTACATAACAGAATGGTTACAGACTCACCAAGATCTGCATTTTATTCAGTTTTCCCAGGTTATCCACTTGTCTAACAGCACCCTGGGGGCTTGGGAGTTTCCAAGAGAAAGGTTTAATATCTCAGGGAACTTTGGCAATTTCAGCTGAGCATAAGATACATTTTCCTTTGAGAAGGAGGTCACTGATACATGTGAAGGTTACAGAGAATTCACTTTCCCTGCCCTGGATACACAAAGCAGACATGTGTTTTTAATGTAGTTCAGTTTCAGTTCTTCTACCAGGGAAAAAAACCCCTTTTCTCTAAACTATATCCTTAAAATGTTTTAATCATGCTCTCTTTCTCTAGATGCAAAAATCACAAGGACTATCCTTTTTTAGAAGACTGACAGAGACATCAGCTTCAGATCCTCTGGGGGATCCAGACCATTTATTGTTATTTCAAGCAACTTGCAATACTTCCTGCATTAATTCATAGATAGAAGGGGAATATGTATTTAAAAATGGGAGAAGGTAACTCACAGATATTCTGAAGAGTCATCTTTGAACATGGATACATTCGCTTCCCTTTTTATCAACCAGTTTTCCTTTATCTGCTCTTGTAACATGATTTTCAGTTGCAGCAAAATATATATTCTCTCTTAATTTAGTAATGATAATGAGGTTTAATAAAGCCATAAATTGGGATTAGAGAAAAGCATTTTTTGTCATAAATATAAATCCTGACTAAGTTTAGAGAAAAATATAAATTCTCTGATTAGTTATACTTTTGGACAAAAGGTCAATACATCTACTATCTTTTAACTATCACTACAAGACAGTCCATTTAACATCAGAAGATCTCAATGACATGACATGCTGCTTGAGATGCTGAGTTCAGTAATTTCAGTGTAACAGACTGAAAGCTCTTTAGAGGACACTGCTGAATTATGATTCAGGAGCTCTTTTCTTAATGAGGTTTCCTATTTATGAACTGCTAAAAACTAATAAACTACTAGGACACTTGCATGTTTGGTTTATAGTATCTGCAAGAGTATATAAATACTGCCTTTATCAGTAGAATGGCTGCAGTTGAGACTGAAAATCTCCTAGAAAATCCAAAGTCTGATAAAGGAGACACACAGGAATTATTTTGTTTGGCAGCTATCATATTTAGCAAGCAGAAAAGCGGGGCAGCTTCACAGGAGCCAACAGCAGATTTTCACTCTCCTGTACTGTTCCCTAGGTACTGTTTGCTTGTGTTTTGACTCAAAGGATGTCTCTAGATGCTGTTGCTTCTGGTTAAAAAAAAAAAAGTCAGTGCTGCTGCAGCCCATGCTGGTGTTTTAATGAGACATCTGTTAATTAAGACTTGCTCTTTAACAATTGACTCAAAACCCCTGTACTTGCTTTAGGCTCTTGCAGATCAGGACAAGAACAATGTGGCTCAGCACTGCATGCAGAGAGAGGGACAATGTGGAATTAAGGTTCAGGACTAGGATGCACACTTTATGGATATCCTTTTCCAACTGATTTTCTTTGTAGTTAATAAAGGAAATGATGACATATCTTTGAGCTACTTCAGGCTTTTCCAAGATGTTTGAATAACAGGTACCCTAGAAACAACAGAGCAAACTCTGACTTCCCACAGCAACTCTCCTAAAGAAAGACCTGAAAACTCTACCAGGAATTGACACTGAACAGTTATACTGCAGTGATATGGACAGAAAGGTGCCTGTAATGGGCATTTTATTTTTTTTCTCCTCCTGAACACACTACATTTACAAGACCAGTTGCAGGATATGCAATTAGAAAGTGAACTCTGTGGAAGGTGCTCTGCTGCCTGTGGTCACTTGTCAATCCACAGCACTGGCAGAAATCCCCACTTAAGGCTGAAGCATACAGCCTGTCTTGAAATATTCTCTACTTCATAGGAATTTTCTAACCACATTCCAATTTAATCACAGCTATCAGACTTGAAGCTATTTACAGGATGTTTATAGACTGTGGTAGGCAGGAAGTCAGACTAGATGATCACAGTAGCCATATAATAGTAAAAAATTCAAAACAAGTTAGAAGCCAGAGATTGTGCATTTGTTTCAGAGACAATAGATCTTTTTCAGCTGCAGAGACTTTAGTAAAGGTAAAAGGAGAAGAATTTGGGTGGTGTCAGTTGCTGGGAAATAAAGCCCCCCTGTTTTGCAGCAGAACCACAGCCCTATTTACAACGTGCCTTTCTAGAAGAGAGTTGCTGCCTCACAGCAAGCACAGCCCTGAGCCTGCTGCCAGGAGCTGTGTGGAAAGGTTTATAGTATCCCAAGTTAATTTTCAGTTTCTATCAGCTGTGCAGCAGTGCTCTTGCACCAAACCCACACATACATCATTCCTAGTCAGCAGTGACATTATCTGAGCCCAGTAAAATGAAAACACCTTAGCTTAGCATTTTGTCTTTGTATGCCAACACATTGTCCCATGACTTCAGCTTTTTATTGTGGAGTTCATCCATTCTGGTAGAGTCAAGCCTCATGAAAAGTTCCAAAAGGGCTGGATGAAAAAAGTAAAGTGTTATGTCTGTGTTTTGGAGGGAAAACTGGACAACACAGGTAATGAACAACAGGTAAAAATCCCAAACTCTTTGCTGATCATTGCTGCTCAAGTTCCCCATCTATTGGAATTCCAAGTTCTCTCATATTGTTCAAAAGAAAACTGAATGAGAAGCCAAAGACTGTCAGATACAAACCTACTTCATGAACTTTTTGCATTCACTCCTACACAAGAAATACTGCTCCTTGCCTTCCTCTGAATCTTAAAAAAAAAAGACTTACAGAAGACTGATTAGGATAATCAATGGCCTAGGAGTAATTTATACAGATGGCAATAAAGATTTTCCTTGATCTGACACCAGTAAAAGGAGCTGTGCCAGATGTTTATCAAACCTGCAAAAACAGACCACTTATTAATTCCTCCACTGTAAAAATCAGCAGAATCAAATTTATCTATCAGCAAATCAGCCCAAAACAAATAAGAGATGGCAATTCTTCAAAGTGTGAGTGTGAAGCATCATTCCCTTGGAACCTAACAGGTTCAGAAGGTAACCTAACAGCAGAGTGTTAACTGATGGCTGTTAAACATAAAAGAACAAGCTGCTGTCAGAATATTTAAATAACACTTTGCTGTAACGCTCAATTTACTCATCTTTAGCAACTGATTTTGACCACAGCTGGAGACAAGATGCTGCAATATGTAGATACTTAGTCTGATTCAGTTCAGCTGTTCTTATGAGCAACTACCAGCTGGCTTGTAATCAGGCCTGTTTCAGTTTAGCAAAGTTTGATTTTGCAATCAGCTTTTATTTTTTTTCCTTAAGAATTTGAGGGGGAAATGGAGTTTTGCAGCTGTTTGCACTCGTGGTTCTGTATCATGCACTTGAACAAGTTAAAATGCAAGAGCAATGTGGCCTATTTCAGGGTTTTAAGAGCTGCCTCACAGCTAAAATAAACAAGGTCCTGCCAGAATAAGACAGGGCTCTGTACTTTTAAGGAAACCAAGGACAAGGCAGAGGGAGGGATGACAAACAGTGACTGACAGTTTGTAGGTGACATACTAGGGAATTATTAAGTGACTGAAACAAAAATAATTTATCCCAAGGTAACTGTTCTGTGCCCCAGTTAAGCAAAAGACTCCAGATTTCTAGCTGAATCTTCAACACAGTGAATACCAATTTAAATCCAAAGACAGGATTTTCTCTTCCCATTTTGAATACTGGAGTTTCCTGTGCCCCAGTTTTCACAGTTGAAAACTGAAACAAGTGCATTCCATAGCATTTGTGCAGTCCTGTGAGCTGAGCAAGAGGAGAAGTCCTGTCTCCTTTTTCCCTGAGGGAAGCAAACACCAAGTTCGAGAGCATCATTTGAAAAGTGATTTCAGCCAGGCAGGCCTGTGTATTTGTGTTCCAGTACCAGAAGTAAAGCTATTTTCTCTCAAAGGAACATCAACTGCAACCTGAAGCAAACATGCTGTGCCTGTCAGACGATCTCTGCTGTCCTACCTTCAACCAGCAAGATGCCAACTCCAAATTATTGTATTCTCCTCTACTACACAAAAAACCTTGCAAAAACAGTATCTTGCCTTCTCTAATGAGATAATGGCTAATTTTCTCTACCTGTTTTCCCTGATAAATCAGTTCACCATCATTCCTTGCTACCAAGTAAATGGATTTGTCCTGTGAGACCCATTTTCTCCTACACATGAAATAAAAGCCTGCTAATCTGGTATCATTTGGAGCAGTGAGTACAGCTGGAAGTGAAACAGATTTTGTGCAAGTACCGCTTTTACCAGTTTCAAGGACAAGTTTTTTTCTGTTAGCTGCTCCTAATCTTTCCTGTAGGCTGGAAATCCTCTTCCCAGGGTGTGCCACAGGATCACACCAGCTCAGCTGCTGCAGCAGAGTCCCCAGAATGTCTAGGAAGAGGCCGACAAGGTGGAGCTGAACTACAAGTTCTTAAATTAAGAACACAAAACAAAACAACACCAACTTTTCATTGGAAGAGCTACAAGACTGTATTTGTCCTTAAAAAGGCTTTGATCAGAAACCCAGAGATCTGTCAAATCACAATACAAAAACAAATGCTGTGAACAGTTTCAGCAGGAAGAGCTCAGCTGGCAGCAATGCTGAGCTCCGGATACTGAGCTCTTTGATCTTTCCACTTTACCTTTTAGGAGATGAAAGGAAATCTCTGCTCTTGTAGGCAGAGAGAATGGCACAAGCATGGGGGTACAACAGCCTCTATTTTACTGTAATAATTCCTAGATCAACCTAGACTAAAGGAAGACTGCCCCTTCCTCCATCTCAGCCTTAATTATATGCTTGGAGAAGCAATCCAAAACCGTTAATCCAAATCCAAAACCATTAAGGGTGACAGGGTTTCCTGTCACTCCCTTCCCAAGCTGACAGCAGCCTGCTTTCTGTTCAAGCTTGTGCATCATTACCCCCGCACTCAGGTGCTTCTCTGCTTTCCCTCTATTCCCACTCTGACACTTCAAGCTCCAAGCCCTCTGCCGGCTAAGTGCTGCACTGTGCTCCAGAACGACCCTTTCCAAATTCCTTCCCACTAAGTCATGCAGTGAAATACAGAGAGAGCCTGTTACAATGCCACTCCACCCCAGTGCTCTCCCTTCTGCTGTGGAGCAGTCTGTCTCCAGTAAAATTCCTACTTCCAGAATGGAAAATTTCATTTCAAACTTCCATAAAGCTGCAGTGAAATGAAAACAGAGGAAGCTAACAGAACCTGATGTACTATTTTGGAAACCCTGACCCTCGATGTAACTTCTTGCCAGAACACACTTGTCACAAAAAATGTTATTTGCAAGCAAGTCAACATTGCCCCAAACAGTTTTCTGCCACAGCTCAGACTAAGCAAAGAACATCACATCTTCTGGCTTTTTAGATGCCTCAGGGCTTTTGTTTATCACATTAGAGATTCCCAAAAACACTTGCAGAGCTGAAGCTTTCTGTATGTGCTTTTAAGTCCAGAATTTAAAGTGATTTATAATCAATTTATATTAGAAGAACCAGCATAAGAGGAGCATATTGCTTCAAGTCAGACACTGATTCTTTCCTTCTCATATTTTAAGTTAACTCAATCTTGTCTGTTCAGCCTATTGTAAATTATTGTGACCAAAACCATGTTGCATGCTAATTCTGGTCTTAGCATTTCTGGAAAGCTTTTAAAATACTGTTAGAATTTTTCTTTCTAATAAATACTAATCATTACATTGATAAAGGAGATTTTTTTTTGTAATTTTCAATTAGTATGACTCCTTAGACTCCTTTTGCTCAGAACCAGGAAACAAACCACCTATTTCACAAATACTTTGATATCAAATTGCCTTCATGTTACATTTTAACCTGGCCAAGTTCACTTTAAGGTTAGCTATACAGTTATGGAATCACAATCCTACATTTACCATTTAGATGGGTTATGCATTAACAGCCCTGGGGTCCCCTTCTTCCAACTGTTCAGAGAGAACCTCCTCAGAGGGACCCATTCACATCCCAAACCTATTCAGACATCTGAAAAACTCTCACAGGAATATGCAAGAAAGTTCCCCAACATTAGTCACTGCTTTTACCAGTGCCCAAATGCATTTTGTGAATAGTCTTGAGCAGCTCTCAGGTGGCAACAGCTTTAAAACCACTATGTGCAAGCATTGTGAAAACCACAAACACAGCTCACAAACCAGAAGTTCAGTATCAGCCTGTTTTTCTGTGCTCCCCGAACAAAGCTTTACACAGGATTTTCTTGGAAGCCCATTTTTTACTACATTTGCCAATGGTATCTTGTACAATCACAGAATTCCTTCCTGAATCATGTGCTCCCTGCTGGAGAGGGCAAATTTGCTTATTAAAGCAATGCTGTGTAGGCTTCAAGTCTTCAGTGGAATGAGTTTTCTACTAGCAAAAGTACACTATCACCTCAGTAAGATAAAAACTGAATTAAACATGACTGCACTGCTTGTCAGAACCAAACCAGTTCTATTTAAAGAGAGGCACAAACAGACTCAGTGGCCACAAGTTCAACCATGAGAACAGCAGGCAGCTCCCAGAGCACATGCAAGAAGTCAACATCAACAGATGATTTTGTGGGGGATGGTAATTTTCTTGCTTTTGTGTAATCTCTAGAGACAGCTGATATTATACAGCTGCTCCAGCATTACCACCATTAGAGCATGACTGAAATAACCATCTCATTACACACAGTAATGAAACTGTATTTTATTATAAGCAAAACAGCTTTTATATCACCAAGAAACCAGGATCTATACACTTTTCAAAGAGCTACCCATGTAGAAATCACTTAGAAATCAACTTATACTTCCAATCAGAGGGAAAATAAAAAGGTATGGAGTGTTAAAAAGAAACAAAACCAACCCCAAAAGTAACAAGGAAAAAAAAAAAAAAGCAAACCTCATTATGCAATATCTGCCAATATCCTGGTCCTTCCAGACAACAATAGTCACTAGCTCCAAATCACAGTATTCCAAAATAAAAGTGACTGCTTGCTCAAACTTGCTCAAGGCTTTCTGCTTACCAATTCCAGACTTGCTGTTTGGCAAAGAAAATCTACTAGTCCACACAGTGTGCTCTCCAGAACCATTTCAGCATTTCCTTCTTCCAAAAAAAGAAAACAGCACAAAGTCACAGAGTACATATACTGCATCTTTGTGGGGGAAAAAGAAAGGAAAAAATGGGGGTGTGGAGGGGTGTCTGATGCAGTGAAAAAGCTACACAGACAACTCAAAGGCAACAGCAGAAGCATATCTGGGAAGCCTGGAGAAAGGCAGGGAACCATCTTCAGTATTCTGCATTGAAAGGGTAACCCTTGTGAGTTTTGCACCTGGAGGAAATCAAAAAGCAAAGATTATCTCACATCCCAAAGCCATTGCATGCATCTGTAACCACTTCAAAGACCCACCAAGGGAAGAGATTAACTGTATTAAAGCAAAGTTTGTTTCTCTTTTCCTTGGTGACATGCTGCATTTCCAAACAAAAAAACCCTTCTGTTGTTTGGGTGATGGGACCTAGAGATGCTTTGTAGACAACTAAGTCAAGATTTTTCTATTTACTGACAGGAAGACCTTTTTTTGCAGCTTTCCAAAAAAGATTTCATATCTGGATCTACACTTTCAAGTAGCAAATCCTCATGTCATATTTTGAATGTTCATCTACCTTCCCAACAACTCCTGAAGAACACACAGATTTTGTAATGTACTTCAGACAAAACAGCATGAGCAAAGCTAATCAAGTTTTAAAGTCTGCATCATGCTCATTCCTCCAATAGGGACAAAAAAATTACAAATAAGAGGCCTCCTGTTGCAATTCCAGCTACAAAGACTTTCTTGGCAACTGAACTGAAAATGAAGTTTGCTCAATAGTCACCATGTTTTGGTTCACAAAATGAACATTTAAAAAAAAATCTTACTCTGGACAGTTATTTAGAAGATGACCCCTTTGAAAATTGAGTTTGCATATCCTGAATTTCAGTCAAGACTACCATCTGTAGCTTCATTTATTGAACTATGTGATAACTTAATCATTTAAAGAAAAGGAAGTGCCACTTACACAAACATTTCACAGGCTCTCCAGTTTCTATTAAAGCTGAGAATAGTTGCCATCTCCTCTTTAGTCAATTCAAAGTCAAACACCTAACAGGAGAAAAAGCCAGAAATCACCTCTTTGAACAAAGCAGTGCTTATAAGCAAGAAAAAAAAATTAGGAAAAAAAAAATCCCACAATTAAAGAACAAGTCCACAGGGTAGGTGCTTGTTGGAAGTGACTGCTTCACAAGGGAAAGGAAAAAGAAAAAAGATGAGACTCCCTGGATTTGTGAGCCTCCTCTAGCTGGAGTGGGAGAGGGAGATGAGCAGGAAGAGGCAGGAATTATAGACTCTCAAGTTGCAGTTACACCTGCCAGCTGCTTGAAGAAGTTTGGGGAGCACTGTGTAGCAGAATGCCTCCATCTCTCATTGGCCAAGAATGCATCTTTCTGTGCTAAGCCAAAGTAGCAGCTGCAAGACCCCCACATTCCACCTAAAGCCACTGAGTGTTTGGAAGCAAAATCCTAACACTGGGTCCAGTCCAGGACCACTGAATTCAGAGCAGCAACATGGTTTATGAACACCAGGACTATTTCCTTAAAAGTGCTTGCTTTAAGAAGTCTTTTGGGGTGTGCTACTGCACTCAGGCCCCAAAGAACCTGTCAAATGACTCATTCACATGACACAAAACAGGAAGAATCACAATGTGACTGCTCAGATTATCAGGATAGAGTGTTTCCCAAAGCTTTGGTCACTCCTGCTCTCCCACTGTAATAATAAATTCAGCCCTCGGGAGACAGGTAAACACATGGAGGAAAAGCTCAGTCCTCTTGTCAGAAGAGCACCTGGGAAGGGTGAGAAAGGCTCACTGCTGGCTGTGCAGGGAGAAGCCAAGCCATCCTTGGACATGCCATGCATCAGCTCACTCCACTGACCCACCTGGAAGTTCTCCACAATGCGCTGCGGGGTGACGGATTTGGGAATCACAACCACGTTCCTCTGGATGTGGAACCGGATGAGAACCTGCAAGAGGCACAGCACTGCATCAGAGAGGGGATGGCTCCTGCTCCATGCAAGCACAGCCTGTTTAGCTCTGCTAAACAGCAAGTAATTTACAGGTACTTCTGTAAATGGTACAGTTCAGCAGAATTAACTCACTCTGTGGAGCTGCTTGTAAAATTTTATCTGAATTCTCACCCAGATTTTGAGCAGGCTATTCAAATGTTCCCTTCTTTGCCACAACACTTGAGATGGCAAGACAAACAAACATAGCAGCATCTCAAGATGGGTCAAGAAAATGTTTCTTGTGATGATCAGAGCACCCTTGCAAGCATGCATGGAAGGCCACAAACCTACACTGCTACCTAACACCACAGGTGACAGGGGACAAACAGCCAGCCTGTCCTCTACACTGTCATGAGCTTATGCTACAGGAAGGGGTACTGTGGCACCCACCCACCTGTGCTGGGGTTTTGTTGTGCTTGGCTGCAATCTCTTTGATCTTGGGGTCATCCAGCAAGGAAGGATCCTCGGGCTTAGCCCTACACAGAGGAAAAAAGATCAGTGGCAAGAAACCTCTATAGGTCCAACCTAGTAAAGATCTGTATCTGGATGAAAAATTAATGCTGTACATTAGCACGTAGTCTCAGTTCTTCCAGAATAAACCACACAGCTCCCTGGCAAAGCAGCCTTACCATGGTCTGTCAGGGGAGCCCAGGGGGCTGTAGGCTGTCACAGCAATCCCTTTGGATTGGCAGTACTTGATCAGCTTCTCCTGGGTAAGGTATGGATGACACTCCACCTGCCAACATAAAAACATAGAGACTGACAGTGACTTAACTGCTTTAACATGTTCTAGGGATTAGTTTAATCAAAGGCCGATTTTTGTGCTAACTCAATAGTCTCTAAGCAATATTATAGTCTTTATTTTCTCTATGCCCCACCCCCTTACTACTATTTATAGTAGCTCTTCTTGCAGTGAAGGGTCCAAGGACTGTGACAAAACTCCTTAAAACTTGGCTGATTTGGATCATTTCCGGCATATGGGTGACCAGCTACACAATTGCTTTAATGGGACAGTAAAATGCACACCCAGGAGAGCTGTAAAACCACAGCAATAGGATTGCAGACCAAAGTTCTTTTTTCACCCCTAATTAAACATGCCGTAATATTTTTTCACAGCTACCATATTAACTTCAAGGTCAGCATTGTTCCATTAGTCTTTATTTGCTTTGTGTCAATACTCACACTAAACACCTCTAATGTGAAAATGTTGAGAATGGTTGGCTGCTACAGATTTTAGACCTTCAGCCTAGTGCCCATTACAGACCTTTTACAACCACACGTGCACTTAGCATGAACTTCCATAAGAAGAGCTGCATAATGGAATACAGCCTCCTGCCCAGTGGGTGTGTGTTCTGGCAGGCACATGCACAGCTAGGGAGTATGGATCAGGAACTGCTCACGTGTCAGGAGGCAGTGAATGAGCATGACTATTTGATACTTTGCACAGAGGGACTTTCAGGATAGCTGCACACCAGGGAGCACTACTTTTCTTCCAGCAGGCAACAGCAAGAACCCTTTGGACTATGCTGCCATTTGAGCCTCCTGCAGCTGCACTCTGAGGGCAGTCCCTGGAAACTTGTGCTGCTGGCAGGTGGAGCAAGGCAGTGCAAAACATGGAATCAGTTTACAGCCTGGAGCTCTTTATTTGTGGTTCTAACTGCCTGCTGTTATCAGAGGCCTGCATGCCTCTTTCCCCTCTGAGACATGCTGGAATATTAAACAGAACAGAGAGCTCCATTTTTAGGACATACTATACATATTTATTTTGCTTCAGCAGTTGCAGAAAGACAGCTATTTAAGAGTAATAGAGCATCTAGTTTTCTTAACTATTCAATAAGTAGAATTTATGCAACAAAAGCAAGGCGCAGTCATCCTCACCTCTCCACTGGCACTCAACTTGAAAAATTAAATTAAGTACTAGCATCATCGTTCTGTAATTACTACCTTGCCAAATTAATTTCTCACTACAGTTGAAACCAACTCAACCTGGCTGCAGTCAAATAAAGAATAGGAATGACAAGAAAGACAGTGGATTACATGTGAGATATCTGCACAGAGTTTTCAGGAAACACTCTATTAGCCCAACTGGTAAATGTTAGTAACAGTAAGCTTTCAAGCTTGCAGGCATTTCTTCAGAAGCCATAGTTTATAAAGGACAGGAACCAAAGACCCAATGCTTTATGCTAAACTTGATTAAAATCAATAATCATTTAGAGTCTGAGGGCATTTCCAAGTGTCAGAGGTCCAAGATCAGTGACCCCTATGAAGCTAATTGGTATGATAATAATGATACTAATGATATTGTATACATAATAATAATGTAATTGTCATATAGTGATCGTGGCAATAAGGTGTAGCAGATGTTGAAAGGTTACCATAAAACTCAGTTTTCCGAAAGTGCTTTGGGGCAGATAATGCTCAAGTTACCACAATAAATGACCACAATAAATGTTTTAAAAATCAGTAATTGACTAGAGTCCTTCAAATGCCCTAAGAGTCAAGGTTAAGTCTAGGCAGACCCCACTGGGGCGTGTCCTAGGACTTGTCCACTTCAGCAACCTGTGCCAGTCTATAATCATGTCAATCTTGAAGATGATGTCAAACTGGGGAACAACCACTCAAGGGCAGGACTGCCACTGCAGCAGGACCCATTCAGGCAGAAACAACAGGCAAACAAAACCCTGAAGGAATTCAACAAGGCTGCACACAAAGCCATGAACCTGAGAAGGAAAAGCCCCTGGCAATAGCACAGGCTGGAACCTGACTACCTGTAAAGCAGCCATGCTAGAAAGGACTGGGGGCAGGACATGAGCCAGCAGTGAGCCCTGGCAGAAGGAACACAGCCAGTAAACTGTGAGAAGGGATCATTTGCCTCTACTCATCCTTGCCAGACCACCTTCATTACACTGTGTCCAGTTTTCCTCTTCCCAGCTCCCCTCAGCAGCAGAAATACCGACAGACTGCCATCAATTCAGCAGAGAAACTCCAGGATGGGGAAGTGCTGGAGAACCTGCCAGACTGGGAAAGGCTGAGAGAGCTGGGCTTCTGGGAAGGGAAGGCTTCAGGCCTCCTAGTAGCAGCTTTTCAGCACCTAAAAGGGGTCATTCATAGACAAGCCAAGCTCTTTAGTGGTGCTTGGAGGAAGGCAACAGATGCAAGCTAAAAACAAGAGAGGTTGAAACTGGATGCAGGAGAACTCCCCCTCCCTGTCATACACTCGCAGGGGTCAGGGAGCAGAGCACACTGCCTGGGGAGGCTGTGCAGCCTCCATCCTCACAGGTTTTCAAGATGGATAAAGCCCTGGACAACCTGGTCTGATCTCAGGGCTGATGTTTCTCTGAGCAGATCATCTCCCAAGGTCTCCTGCCACCTGAATTTTCCTAAGATTTCATTCAAGTGCTGTCTATACAATTTCTACTCTATTGCCCACCCTGCAAATCCATCTCCTCCTAACCTTCATTAACTCTTGAGTCCATAAAGCACATTCCTGATCAATTCCCTCAATCATCTGCAACAGGAACTGGCTTCTCCACAGAAGTGTCATGAAAAAGTCATCCAATTCTCTCTATATACATACACCAAGTCTTACTCTACTGCAAGGAAGTTTTTCAAGCTCATCTGAGTTCCCCCTCCTTTCCTCCTACAAGGAGGGATTCTGGAGCTGCTTATTGCCAGATTTCCAAGCAGTGGCACAGAGTTCATAAAACCAGCATTACCTGGAGGGTGAGATTGAAGAATATGTAGTCTATGAAGTAGAATATGTCTATTCCAGTCTCTTTCTATAACCTGATTTCCAAGTAAGATCTTTGTAATTTTCTTAAAAATACCCGCAACAAATGACCACACAAAAAAGAACACCACCAAACACTTGCCTCTGCCACTTTGCAGCTCACCTGATTATTTGCAGGTTTGTACTTCAGTCCTGGCTTGTTCAAGATTCTTTCAATCTGCTCATGGTTGAAGTTGGAGACTCCAATGGCTTTTACCAGGCCAGCATCCACCAGCTCTTCCATGGCCTGGCAGAAAAGAAGCACCAAGTCAGCATCTAATACGCAAAGGCAGGGCCTGAACAGCACATGCTTCCTGACATGCCTTGTTTCCTTCACAAGACACCTAAATGAAGTGTTTAGATTTTCAGAGTTCAAGTTTGAGGGAAAAAACCCCAGAGCACTGGTGTATATCTGCCATGCTTCCCATACTCAAAGGACTCATTCTTTGAGATTATGGAAATTCCCAAGTCAGAACTGGAAAATGATGAATTGATA
The DNA here is from genome assembly GCF_037042795.1 of Molothrus aeneus. NCBI lineage: Eukaryota > Metazoa > Chordata > Aves > Passeriformes > Icteridae > Molothrus > Molothrus aeneus. The sequence continues at coordinate 4,425,803 of NC_089650.1, read as the reverse complement.
CATGACAATTTGCTATTGCACCAGTGAGTCTTTCCAAGTAATTCCAAGTACATGAGATTGCCTTCTGCTCTCAGCAGTCTCTGATGCTCTCATTACCTTCATCAGTCTGCTCTCATTACCTTCATCTACCTTCTCCTGATGTGGCTGAACTTACCTCCCACGTGTCTAGAATATCTGTGTTGCTGGAGATACCAATGCCTTTGTCATCTACAGGGAACAGGTCCTCTCCTGCCTGTCGGTGAGAGAGAAATTGCTTGAAACACACATTATTGGGAGGTTGGGTTAACACCAGCTGAAGACCACAAGCCTATAAACACTTATTAACTAATTATCTACATATGTGTTAGACTTTAATACTATCTATACACTTCAGTGTTTTCTTTTGTGTTCTCGTGGTACTGTGGTGGTTTTTTTGCCTACAGTCAAGCCAGTAAGGACAGATACTTCTGATGGACACTGTGTCCCCTGGCTCATCAAAATCCATATGGTGAAACTTAAGTCTCCACTTGTAACACAGAAATTAGAATCACAGCCAGTTTACAAAAATACACAGCTGTCACCTGCTCATAATGAAGTGTTTTAGAGAAATGCATAATAAGGACCCACTTAGGACTTGGAATATGTTCACCTTATACTGGACCAGATTTTCTGACAGATCTTTCACGGGGAGTCTCATTGCTTAAATTGCTGGCACAGGGAAGGTTAGAACACCCTGTGTCCCTGTTAGGACTATCTGCCAGGTATCAACTTCATTCAAAACCAGTTATTTTCTACTCACTCATTATTTACACCGCAACACATTTTCACTTTGATAGTTCTGTCCATGTGAAACTAATTTTAAAAATACAGATGTTACAAAGAACAGTTCATCTTGGTAGCAAGAGGTAGAGAGAAAATCTTGATCAAGTTCTCACTGAAAGCCTAAGCTTGGACATATTCAAGCTGAGACATCAGTTCCTTTGCATGCAGACAGTGGAAGAGTTAGGAACTAAAAAGCTTAACTCCTTTTAGAGTTAAAAAGTTTAACTCTTTTTAGAGCTTGTAGAATGCTAAAGCTCCTCTAGCAAAGGTCAGTTCAAGCTGGATTGTATTTAAGGACTCGGTGGTTAAAGACAGAAATGAAACACAAGCAATCTCTTATTATGTGATCCTGTAACATGCAGAGGAAAGAACTTCAGTCATGCAGCAAAGTATAGCCCTCTTCCCACAAAGAGGGAACCACACTGAGTGTAACTTTGGGCTTTTAGAAGACAACATAAGCATTAATAAAAAGGAAAGAGATATAACTTCTGCTTCCAGCAGGGAAACCCAACCCTAGGGTTCAAGGTCTGCCTCTTCCATGACCAAAAGAGCAGCAGATGCCATGCAAGAAGGTATCTCAGAGGCAAAAATCAACAGCCTGGCTCACATGTGCACAGTAAAGCTGAGCACCAGATCAGTGCTGTTACACAACACACAGAGAATGATCTGTGCAATTGAAGCAATCACTGGGCTATAAAGCCATGTAGCTCCTCATAATTGCCACTCACAGAAAAAGCCAAGGACACTGCTGTTACTGTACCTTCAAACCAAGGGGCCAGTGGATGAGGTACAGATCCAGGTAATCCAGTTTGAGGGCAGTAAGAGTCTTCTGGCAGGCTCCCTTCACCAGATGCTTCTCATGAAACGTGCACCACAGCTGGAGACAAAAAGCCAAGGCACATTGTGACCTCTTGGGTTAAAGCTTTTGGGATTCTTCTGTACTGTTCAGCAGGGTGCCTGTCCCATTGGGAAAGTGATGTGAAACCAGGTCATCCTAGAGCGCTTCCAGTGGGGCTGTTCTGCGAGCAGCACTGGCCTGTGATACAATGTGTGCAGTGGCAGCACACAGGACTGCACGGTGTCCTGGCAGACAGCAGAAGTGGTCTTGTTTCACTTATTAAGACTAAAGCTGGAAGCATTACCCAGATTTGTGGTAGGGACCCTGCATAATACTGAATACAGGATGAGGTAAAGCAGGAATCTCAGGAATGGCTTAAGCGATGCTCTGAATTGTTCCCAGCTGCACAGGGTAGGTAAGTAAAGAAGTGGGGAGTTTAAAATAAAAACGTATCCCCTGGTATATCCTATATTACCAGACACGTACCTTACTGACGACAAAGAGGTCCTCTCGTTTCACAACGCCTTCCTTGATTTTCTGCTGGATCCCTTCCCCAACTTCGTTCTCGTTCTGGTACACATAGGCACAGTCGAGGTGGCGGTACCCGGCATCGATGGCAGCCGTCACCGCAGCTGTCACCTTCCCTGGCTGGGACTGAAAAAAGCGATGGCAAAAAAAGCGCTCATCAACACAGCATCGAAGACCTTTCTCGCGGCAAGATAGAACTAAGAAAGCCACCACATCCAAAGCAAACCCCAGCTACAATAAAACCAGATCCCGGCGGCGGCCTGGCCGGGTGCCGGTGGCGCCGGCAGCGTTCGCAGGGCCCGAGCCGCGCTCCTTCCTCCCTTCCTTCCCCGCTCCCCATCGCCCAAGGGAGCGCCCCCGGTACCTTCCACGTGCCCAGCCCCAGGATGGGCATCTTGGCCCCGGTGTTGAGCTGCACGTAGCTCGCCATGGCCGCGCCAGCAGCACCACCGCGGCCGCGGCCGAACCCCGCGCCTTTAATAGCGAGCGGGGCCGGGCCCGCCCCGCCAGGCGCGGCGCGGGGCTCTCGGGGCGGCGCCGAGCCCGGGGCCGCGGCCGGGGAGCGGAGCAGGCCGCGACTGGGGCTCCGGGCTGGGGCATCGGCCCGCAGCCCCCGGGCTGTGCTCACCGCACACGGGCCCTCCTGCAGCGCCTCAGCCCCGGGGCGGGGGTGGCACAGGGGACATGGGACACAGCTGTCCCCGCTGAGCCCCTTGTCCCCACAGGGGTGGCGGCCCGGGCTGGTCCCCCCTGCCGGAGTCTTGTGGCCCTGTGTGTGTGCTGCTGCAGCGACACGACAGCAGAAACCTCGCTGGTTTCTGAGAGCCAGGAGAAGCCTCGCTGGTTTCTGGTCCCCCTTGCCGGATGCTTGGGGCCCTGTGTGCTGATGCAGCGACACAACAGCAGAAGCCTCGCTGGTTTCTGAAAGCCAGGATAAACCTCCCTGGTTTCTGAGGGCCAGGAGAAGCTGTTCCTGCCAGCCAAGTGGGACAAACGCAGCTTCCACTGCGAGCTGTGGGTTAGGAGTAATTTAGGGCAGAATGAATCTAAGAAAAACCCCAGCTTTATTTTGAATTTTGGAAGAGGTTTTTTTGAAAGTGTTTTGAAAGTCTCAGAAGAGGAACAGTGACTTTTTAATGAGTGACATAATGATCGTGTTGTCCCTCTGTCTTTAGGGAGGTGCTGAGGACACTGCAGAATAAAATGCACGATTGTAATCACAGGCAGTAGTGGCCAGCAGTCTCCCATCACAAACTGGCTTTGATGCTCTTGCAGACAAGCATTTGCTGTTCTGCTGAAGACGTCACAGCGCAGTGGAAAAACCCAGACTTGCCTGGGAGGCTTTGCTGCTTATTCACATGTGAAGAGTTTCTTCAGGTGCGAGCGTTTGCTCTGGGTGCCTCTCCCTGCTATCTGCAGCTTCATATTTTTTTGCTCCATTTAGCTAAGGACAGCAAGATAATTGGTTTTCCTCTATAATGTTCCTCCTGTTTCATGTCAGCACCATCAGGCACCCCTGTCAGGATACGATGTGCTTTCACTTGGATCACAAAACCTTTACACAACTTGGTGCTTATTGCTTGCTGATTGGGTTGAATTTTCCCTCGTGGTTTCAAGTCAGAGAGATGCCTCCATCCTGTCACAAGAGGCTTCAGGCAAAAGTTCTGTATTTTGTTTTTGCTGTTCTGTATTTTGTTTTTGCTGTTAGCTCTTGTGAGTTGGAGCCTTTCCCCTCAGAGCTGTAAGGCCAGTCAGATTTTCACTGTTTGCCTCTCCCGAAGGTCTGGTGGGGGCCTTGGGGGAAGAAGAAGTACTGCACATGTCACCCTGTGACAGCCAACCTGCTAAATCTCGTGCTCTGTGTCCTTGATAACATGGCCATGTCTTTACAGAGAGCACTGACATTGAGGAACTGCAAGGGGGAGGAGGGTCTTGCTTTCTTTTATTTTTTTTTCCTTGATCCACGTGCACTGGAACAGGAGGAGCAATCTCATCAGTTTTCAGTTTGTTTTGCTGACTTTGCATTTAGCAACTGTAATTTCACCACAAGTTGTTACTTTGGTGACCAGCAGTGTTTGGAATCTGAGAACAGGGCCCAAAATAAGGAAGTGGGTATGTCCTTATGGACAATGTTTACCAGAGAGACCCACTGAGAACACATGAAGGCAAAGTAGGGAGGTGACAGTGTTGCAAGGTGTGATCATACCTAGGGGAAGAGCTGCAGGGGTCTGTACAGACACAGGCACAGCTTAAACCAGGGTTTGGAGGTGAGGGCACACAGGTTTCACGCTTGACTCACTGGGAAGCACAGCAGGAATTTCTGCTTTGCTTGGAGGGGAGATTTATCTTGCTCAGTGGGGGTTCCAGTTCCACCTCTGGATGCCAGGAGGCAGATCTCAGGGGCTTGGCCAGCCCTGGTGGAGAAGACCTTGGCCACTTTTTCACTCTGAGCTCAGAACTGCCCAGGAGCATATCTTGGTGGCTCTCCCATATTCTCAGAGCTGATGAAGCTTTTTGTCCTCATGCTTTTGTGCTTTAATTGCACCTGCTGAAATAACAAGCTCCGGGCACAGCCGAGGGTGAGGAATTGATCTTTCCACCCCTCTGTGGTGATTATTGTGTGGGAAGGGCAGGTTTAGTGCAGCTGGGGAAGCCTGGACAGAGGGAAACCATGAACTGCCCCAGACTGGTCAGAGCTGATTCTGGCTGGCTCTGAAACTGGTGCTGTACTTGGGATGACTGAGTTCTGGCACATGGGAAGCACCTGTGTGTCCCCCAGAGTCCCTCTGGCCCCTGGGAAGTCCCCACCTCACTCCAAAAGGGGCTCCTGTGGGCTGGGCAGGACAGGGGCAGCCGTGGGGACAGTGGCAGCCCTGGGGACGGCACACTGCTCACCCAGGAGCTCTAGGACACAGTAAGGACTGAGTGGTGAAAGGAAGCATCAGGCACCCAGCATCACCCTCTGAGCCACCCTTGGTTCCAGGGAGGGACTGGGATGTAACCTGTGGTGACAAAGGCAGGGTGGAGAGGAGGACAGGGAGTGAATTGGTGTTTGGCTTAAACACAGGCTGGGGAAGGGGGAGAAAGGCATTTACTCATTTGCTCTTCTGTGTTCTTTCTTCTCTCCTCAGTTACCCTGAGTCCCAGCCCAGAAGTGGAGCAGTGAGAAGAACTCTGGAAGGGCAATGATCCTGGCCCTGGGAATACACAGTCCTGGAAGTGGAGCAGCCAGTGCATGTCCAGGGGGGAGTACACACAGTGTGCAATTGCCTGAAGAGAGGAGGCACCTGGGCAGGAAGATGACTTGGAAGAGAGAAACAGATGCTTTCTGAAAGCTGATGGCATATCAAAACAAAGCCTCTTCAGGCAGCCTGAGTTGCTAGGTTAGGTAGGCCTGTGGAGGTGGGAGTGCTGCTCCCCAGAATCTGAGTGCTCTCTTGACAGTCCTTTGCTCAGAATGAAACTGCAGAAATACTGAACACTTAGTGAACTGTCCCTGCAGTAGCTGTGTCTGTGCTGGGACACTGAAGCAAGTGGGATGCAGGTTTTTGCCTTGTAAGAGCAGAGTTCTGGGAAGTTTGGATCTCTGCTACTAGCAGAGACTGTCCTTCCCAAGGGAGGAAGGCTTTAGGACCCACCAGTGAAGGGCTGTGAGGACAAATCATCTGATTCTGCTGATCCCATGGGTGAGACTCCCCTGCCGTTTCTTGGACTGCTGGGTTGAGTTTACAGGCAAGGGGAAAGGGACCCTGAAAAAGTGGTGATCACTGATGCTGTTGCTTGAAAGCTGCAAGGTCTGAGCACAGTTACTGCTGGCATCACTTGATAAGCTGTTGGGACACCAAAGAGTGACTCACACGCCTTGTTCTGGATGGTGCATGCCAGGAGATGGGCAGATCAGTGCCACAAGCAAGGATAGTGCTGGAAGTTCAGCTTGGAAAGCATTTTAGAAGTGGTTGGAAAATATGTTGACTATTGCAGTGTTGATGCTGATAATTTTGTCTGTGGGAGAAGGGATGGGTTTGGGATATGTGCCTTATGTTTGCACTGGTGAGGTGTTAACTACACTGGTCTGCAGGGGCAAGGGGTGGAGTTTATAGTGAATATGCAGTCAGATGATGATTATAGTAAAGATGGGGTTTGAATAAGGGTGAAACAGTTCTTAACATATCTTTCAATAAAGTGCAGGATGGAATGTAAAGAACATAAATTGCAGATGGTATCAATTGGGATGGCAGTGGTGACCTGTGTTGAGACCACTGAAACAAACACCCTGTCTCATGCTAGAATGTAAGCTCACACTACTGTGACTCAGGAATACTTCTGGAGACACAGGTGCACTTTTTGAAGGAGATCCATGCTGAAATGACGTAATTCCAAGGGGTCTGCAGCTGGTAGATGAGTTATACTTGAAGAAGGAAACCACTGAGGGCTCTATGGGCACTGTGTAACCCGTGCTGGAGAAGGTATTCTCTAAAAAGACAGTGCTCCAAACTTGTGCATCATAGTAACATTGTACCTTAATTGTTCAATAAAAATGTGTATTTGATCTCTGCAGAGCCAAGTCTCACCTCAGCCTGGGGACTACAGAAGGTTTTATGGGTTGCTTTCTTTAGGAAGCTGCAAAGCAAATGTTCTTGGATTACATTTTCATGAATTGAAAGTGGAAATTTTGGAAAAGAGTCCACAAGGTGCTCATTTTCTTCAGCCAAGGTTTTGATCTTTTGCCTTGAAAACCCAGTGTGCAACTTGAGGATTGTGTTTGGCCACCTGCCCAGGTGCTGGGAATGGAAAGGTGACACAGCCCCAAAAGCAAATAGCTCGTGATGTCACCTGGGGCTGTCACCAGGGGCAGTGGCAGAGGGTGGCTGGGCTCAAGGGGGAGGTGGATGGAGCTACAGGGGCATTGGTGCGGCCAGGAGAGTTTGGCCCCGAGGCTGACGGGGCCAGAGGGGATGCTGGCACTTCGGGGGCTGAGCTCCCCGCGCTGTGTGACATCAGGGACATCAGTCCCTGCACTGCCGGGGAGGGGACAGCGCGGGTGGCTGAGGGAAGCTCGCCCTCTGCTGCCCGCAGGGGAAGGGGAGTGTGCCCTGTCCCAGGGAAAATCCACACGCTCAGGAGGAAACCTGACTGAAAATACCGCCAAGCACACACCTCTCTGTTTTCTCCTTATGAAGTTGTGTTTGTTTTTTTTTTTTTTTCCTCTAAGGGAAAGTTTTTCCTAAGTAGAAAAATCTCCTTTTATCAGTTACTTCTGGAGTGATTAAACTGCTGGCCTTTAGTTCACATTTCTCAGATTTTTCTCCCATAACTGCCATCTATCCTCCTCAGCCTGTTGTGTTGAAGCAAGAGAAATTAAAAATGTGAATGTGTAGTTCAAAGTCTCTCCCTCGCTAAATGTGGATTACCCAATCCACATTTTGATAGAAAATTATTACAGCCCCATTTTATTCTTTTGGAGCAACTTTACTGTTTCTTTCAGAAAGAATAACAAAAGATGAGCACTGAATACATATACTGTGACTCCACTGGCTGCAGGAGGAGAAATGCAAGAAGAAAGTCAGATAAATTGATAGGAAGAATATCAGACCAAGCTCTGAAGAAAGGCAGGATATGAGCATCTTCAGTATTCTGCATTGAATGGGTAGTCCTTGTGAGTTTTGCCCCTGCAGGGAATAGAAGACTTCCTTTTAGTTATAATTTTCCCTTCTAGTTTTGCTTAAAGAAGCCACTAAGGTGGGATCTGAACTCTGCAATTGAAGGATGGGTTCAGTCCAGATTTGTTTTCCTCTACAGCATGTCTTTTTTGTACACTTGGAACATCCCAATTACTTCATCATTCAGGCTCTTGGCATTCTAGGCAGTATTTAGATGTAAAATCTCTGTGTATATGGTATTCTTAACTTACTGGTTTGGAGAAGAATACTGAATGCTACCACTTACATGCTCATTGTATAGACTCTCCAGTTTCTGTTAAAGCTGAAAATAGTTGCCATCTCCTCTTTGGTCAGTTTGAAGTCAAACACCTGAAAAGAGAAACAGCTGGGAATCACATCTTTGAACAAACCAGAGAGGTTGTTAGCTCACAGAGGCTGTAAGCAAAATCCACAAAATTAAAGAACAAGTCTGCAAGGGAGGGTAGCTGGTTGGAAGACATGACTGCTTCATGAAAAAGGCATCTCTGTGTCACCAAGAATGCACAAAAGGCATCTCTCTGTCACCAAGAATGCACTGGCAGAGGGAATAGAAAAATTCATCCAAAGTTGCAATTACACATGCCAGCTGTTGCAGGGCACTTGGCAGGCTCTTGCATCTGCCACTTGTGAGAGATGCATCCTTCTGTCCTATTCCAAAGGCACATCTAGAAGATTTCCATATTTCACTTAATCTATCTAGGCTTTTTGAAATCCCAATGACCAGCTGCAGTCAAAGACCACTGAATTTACAATAGAGCAGCATGGTTTGTGAATACCACAGCTGTTTTCTTAACACTGCTTGCTCTACATAAGCCTTTTGTGGTGTGCTGCTGCACTCAAGTGCCAGTGAAAAGCCATGTGGCAATTCATCTCCAGTCTGCAGAATACAAGACACCACATAAAGTGACTGCTAGAATTACCAGCATACTAAAAAAAAGGACTTGGTTCATTCCTGCTCTCCAACTGTAACCTTTAGTTTAGCCCTTAGCAGAGTGTGTAAACAGACAAAAAGCCTGGTCTTGCCTGAGCAGGGAAGAAGGATAAAGGATCTTTTCCCTTGCTGTGCAGGGGGAAGCCAAACCATCCCTGAGGGGCAGCCCCCAGCTCACTCCTGATCCCTCACCTGGAAGTTCTCCACAATGCGCTGTGGGGTGACAGATTTGGGAATCACAATCACATTTCTCTGCATCTGGAAGCGAAGGAGAACCTGCAAGGACAGACAACTGAATCATTCCTCTTGCTCTGGAGGAAGCAGAGCCTGTTCCAGCAGCTGTTATCTCTGTTTCAAATCATTCCTGTCCCTGCAGCCCTGGTTGCCCTCCCTGAAGAGCAGAGAGGGAAGTGCTGGAGCCTCACATGAAAGGGCTCCTTTCCCATCCAGGTTTGGGCCAGTCAAGCCTTCCTGCTCTCCCAGACTTCTATCAAGATTTCATTCCCTGCAAGAGGACTTGAGATGATGACTGAAACATTCCAGCACTTGAAGACAGGTCAAGAAAATGTTTCATGATGACAGAGCACACCTGAGAGTGTGCATTGCAGGCCACACAGAAAACAGAGCCTGCACTGCTGCCTCTCACACAGGTGACAGGGAACAAAGAGCCAGCCTGTCCTCTACATTGTCATTAGCTGTCCTGTGTTACTGGAAGGGGTAGCCACAGTCTGTGTAGTTCAAAGTCTTTCACTCACTAAATGTGGATTACTCAATCCACATTTTGACAGAAAATGAGCCCCCATTTATTCTTTTGGAACAACTTTACTGTTTCTTTCAGAAAGAATAAACAAAAGATGAGCACTGAATACATATGCTGTGACTTCACTGGCTGCAGGAGGAGAAATGCAAGAAGAAAATCAGATAAATTGATAGGAAGAATATCAGAGCAAGCTCTGAAGGAGAGCAGTATTTGAGCATCTGGCATCCATGTACCTGGGCTGTGGATTTGTTGTGCTTGGCTGCAATTTCCTTGATCTTGGGATCATCCAGAAGGGAAGGATCCTCTGGCATAGCCCTACACAGGGGAGAGATAACACCAGAAGTCTGTTTTGAGATCAATGGCTAATAGTACACTCACTGTCTCAGGGCTGCAAGCATTATCCATGCCATCTCCCTCACAAATTGCAAATCAGCCTTACCATGGTCTGTCAGGGGAGCCCAGGGGGCTGTAGGCTGTCACAGCAATCCCTTTGGATTGGCAGTAGTTCACCAGCTTCTCCTGGGTAAGGTATGGATTGCACTCGATCTGCCAGCAGAAGAGTACAGAGACTGATAGAATGCAGCTGTAGCTCACTGCAGGGATTATCCCCTAATCATAATAATCCCCTTAAAGGCTGCTCTTTGTCCTCATGGGCCACTCTTTGCAAAGTGTTATCAGCTCTAGGGTTCTACAGTGACATTTCTTGTACCTCTGTGTCTTTGCTCTGGAGAAAGAGCATTTCATAAGGCTCACTTCTGGGTTCATTGGCATGTTCTGAGGTCCTTCTCAGATTTCTAAGCAGTAGCTTAAGCAAATATTGAAGACCCCAATGCCCTGTGTATTCAGCAACAATGTGGAGTGGGATGAGAAGGACATGCTGCATCTGCTCTGTTCTCCCCCCCCCAGTCTGTTCTAGACATCAAAGCTCCCTTTCTCAGGAATTGGTGCCCCTTTCTCATCTGCAATAGGTAGGAAAAAGATGGTTTTTTTTTCCTTTTGGCATGCTCTTTTTTTTTTTTTTTTAACTACATGCAGAGGAAGGACTGGCAGGCTCTGGAGACTGAGGGAACTCAGTACTCATAGTGAATATGCAAAAAGTTCTGAATTCAGAACTGTAAGAGATGTCTGAGTCTGTCCAAGACCCCTTGAAGGGATAAACTTCTGCAGCTCCTGCATACAAAGGGGCAGTTGCTGCTGTATGCAGACAAAGACTAGGTAATTTATATATATATATGTGTGTGTGTGTGTGTAAAACTCCTTTATTTTTTATTTTACATAAATCAGGGCAGATACCAGGAAGCCACTAGTGTGCCAGTATATGCTGCTTCTGTATAGAAGTTAAAACTGACCTCCCTTTCCAACTGGGTGACTGAATTGTGGATTCCTGCATGACAAAAACCACATGATAATTGTGTGAACAATTATCTTCTATTAATAACAGATTGATGCCATTACTAATAACAGAACAAGTATTTTAAGAAGTTCTTGTAATTTGTGTACCACAACTTCATTCCCTATCAGAACACAGATCTACAACATCTTTATGAGTACTCAGAAATAATCACAGGTTGTAATTGTGCTGTGTCTGCTTTGTTCTTCCTCTTTGCATCTCCTCATGCAAATTACAAGCTGTAATTGGATCTTTATAATCCCAAAAAACCCGCAGTCACTTTGCAGCTCACCTGGACATTTGCAGGTTTGTGCTTCAGTCCTGGCTTGTTCAATATTCTTTCAATCTGCTCACGGTTGAAGTTGGAGACTCCAATGGCTTTTACCAGGCCAGCATCCACCAGCTCCTCCATGGCCTGGCAGAAAGGGGAGCACAGTCAGCACCAGTGTACAAGACAGGCCCTGAAGGAATTATTCCTTGTGTGGCTTTATTTCCCTTCATGGGCAAGGAAAGACAACTGTTTGGAGCTGCCAAGATTGTCTCTTGGGGGAGAGTGACCTCTGGTGTATTTGTGCCACCTCTTCCATCTCACCCAAATCCAAGGGCTCCTTTCTTGAGATGGTAGAAATTCTCTCTCAGTTATTTTCACATGGGAAATAAGGATAATCAGTGATGTGTTCTTGAGCCAGCACCAGAGGGCTGTAGTGCAGGCTGTGGGTATGATCACAACCTAATTTATTTCAGCAGAGTGTATTTGAGCAATTTAAGAGTGGTGAGGACAGTTCTGTTATGGTCAAACAGTCTGGCTTGCAGATGCACTAAAGGATTGAGCATGTATGTTTTGAAAAGCTACACTGTATATGGTGCAATAAATACATAAGAACTTTGTGGCTGCTGAAGGAAATGAAAGCATGGGAAAGGCTGCCAGCAACAGAAAACATGATTTCCCACCCTGGCTGAACTTACCTCCCATGTATCTAGAAAATCTGTGTTGCTGGGGATAGCCATGCCTTTGTCATCTACAGGAAACAGCTCCTCTCCTGCCTGTCAGTAAAAAAAAAAAAAAAAAAAAAAGAAAGATTGAAAGATTTAAATACTCTTTTTATTGCCAAGTTAATACCAAGACAACTGAGGACCATGATGGCTTTAGCTACTAGTACAGAAAATATTAATATTTGTCTACATTGTTCCTGGCAATTTTGCCAGCAATCATTCCTAGTAGGAATGATGCAGAATCATTCCTACTAGGAATGTCAAGTGAATCTCCTAGACCAAACAAATAGTGACTCACTAAAACACATACAGATAAACAATTGACTTATTTATTGTGGAACAAAAAAGCTTCCTGTAGTCCTCTGCTATTCCTTTAAGAGAGAACTGGGGTAGGTTTTTTTTTGAAGGATCTGTTAAGGTCCCAGGAACATTTAAGTCCAGTTTAAGCTGAGCCACATCTACTGAAGAAGATTTTATGTAAACACACATGTGTCCTATGAGGTGAGCCTCAGCTTAAGTTGGCGGCAAATCAGAACACCCCAGATGTACAAACTCAGAAATAGAGCCCCACATCTGCACATTGCTCCCCATCCAGTGTGCAACTGTCAGAGTATTATGCCATGACACTTTTACTCAAGCTCTTTGTTCACATAAAACTAACCATGACAGCTTTGCAAGTGTGACAAACAGCTGACAAGCTCAAAATCAACAGATAGGATGGAGGTCTTAACCTGTCTGCAGCAGAAAGAAACAGCCAAGACTAGACACAGACTGAGGCATCAGATCCTTTGAAGTACATGAAGGATGAGATGTATTTCATGTACTTCTGACATGGATGTCACAAAGTCTCACCTTTTGAAATCCTGGGTCTGTGGAACAACTTTAAGGCTCCTACAGCAAAGGTCAGATCAATCTGTACAGTATTAGGGACTCAGTGATTAAAGAAAGAAATGGAAGACAGAAACATTCTCTTGTTCTGTGATTCTGTAACACGCAGAGGAAAGAATTTCTTTCAGGCAGCAAAGTACATCCTTCCTTCCCTCAAAGCAGGAAAGGATGATTTAGCCCAAAGTTAAGCAGCATGAGTCAATCTTGCAGCCAGAGGCCTGACCTTGTTGCTGGGGCTGCCTCTCTGTTATCAGGAGGGCAGAGGACGCTGTGCAGGCAGCACTGGGGCAGAGATCAGGGCACAGCAGGGCAGGGTGGGCAGCACTGGGGCAGGGCTGGCACAGCAGGCACAGGCTCTTTCTGGAGCAGCAGTGGTGCTCCAAATGCTCCTGGCTCTGCTGAGGAGCTCTCCCAGGAGAGAAAACCAAGGGCCCTGCTGCTACTGTACCTTGAACCCCAGAGGCCAGTGCATGAGGTAGAGATCCAGGTAATCCAATTTCAGGTCAGCAAGAGTCTTCTGGCAGGCTCCCTTCACCAGATGCTTCTCATGAAAAGTGGACCACAGCTGGAGAAAAAAACAAGGCATGTTGTGACCTCCTGGGTTAAAGCTCTTTCCCGAAGAAGGAAAGAAAGCTAGCACACTTTCTGGGACCATTTCTGCTTAACATGTGTTTAACAGTCCCATGAAAATGGAGAATGTGGAATACATCTTAAATAACACTCTATAAAATACAGTGACAAAAAAAAAAAGATTTTACCAAGTATGGGCCTGAACTATTCTCCTAATTACTCCACACTATAGCACACAGCCTTTCCCCACTACTCTGAATTTCCCTCTATGCATATGCAAAGCTTTCCCCTGGATCCTTACCTTGCTGACAACGAAGAGATCTTCTCTTTTCACAACACCTTCCTTGATTTTCTGCTGGATCCCTTCCCCAATCTCACTCTCATTCTGGTACACGTAGGCACAGTCGAAGTGCCGGTACCCGGCATCGATGGCAGCCGTCACTGCAGCTTTTACCTGCCCAGCTGCAGACTGGAAAAAAAGAAGGTTAAGAAGATCCCAAATCAGAGCATACAGGCCATTTCTCAGTTATCTAGCAACTAAAGAAACATACAATTTAAGCAGAGTTTTTCAATGCCATGTTCTTAAAGCACTCATCATCTTAAAAATGCAGGCTGCTATAGGAATGTGCTCTTTGTTGATGGAGTGACAGACAAAACTATCTTTTGTCCCTTCAGAAAGGAAAGAAGTTAAGAAGTTTTTCTCTTCCATTAAGTGAAAAAGCCACTTCATAGGCCTAGGGGACTTCACATCAAACTTAAGGATAGCTAATTGGACAGAAGCCAAAAAGTCCCACTTGGCAATTTACTAGAAAAAGAAGAGAAGAAAGAAACTAATGGCTTTTGTGAGGTGTTTTACCAGGAGCAAGAACCTCTTGCACTTGGCTTGGTTTTCCTCTGTTTGTTATTTGCCTTTTATTAAACTTTTTTGTTTCCAACACTGCAACAGAAGCTATCTTGCTGATTTTATTTTTCTATTAGTAGAGTTTTTCCATGCCAAAGCTCTCTTCATCTCACAAATGCAGGCTGCTGGGTTTGAAGCCAGCCTCCAGCCATTTATCCATTAGCCCAGTCCCAAGCAGGCTCAGCCAACAGCCAGGTACAGCAGAGCCCCCAGCACTGCCAGAAATGGACCAGGGAAAACTAAGTTTTGTGCCAGGGAGTTCTGCAGAGCCCTTTGCTCAACACTCCTTGCTTCCCAGTGCTGTGTCTAGGAAGAGAAACAGTCAAATGGTCCAGCTGGGAGAATTTTAATTCTATGGGGAGGGCAGTGGTCTACACCTTAGTCATCCACATCACTTTGGAGTGTTACACTGTGCTCTAGCCCAGCTTGCCCTGGGGCACATCCCCCCTGTAGTTGGAACCTTATGTCAGCTGCTTCCCTCAGAGACAGAGGAGGTGTGTAATTCTATTTGTTTCTGTACCCTGCAAGGGTGTGTAAGAGCTGTGCACAAAGAAATGTTGGCATATCTTGTTCACACAAATCCAGCAATGTTTGTTTCTAGGCATTGTATAGATCAGTGGTTTTGTAGTCATCGTAACAACAGTGCAAACCTCTTTGTCAGAACTTGCTCAAAACGCATGAATGGTCTTCTAAAGCCATCGGCTGATTTCCGGGGACCTCGCCCAGATTGCACATCACGGGAGCAGCAGGGAGGGCTCCAGTGCAGTGGCACGGGAAGGGGCAGGGAGAGGGGCCCGGGGAGCCGCGGCAGCCTGGTCGGGATAGGGGATGGATGGATGGATGGATGGATGGATGGATGGATGGATGGATGGATGGATGGATGGATGGATGGATGGATGGATGGATGGATGGGATCCGCGCATCCCTGGCGGGTATGGGAGGGACGGAGCCGCCGCCTCTCCCAGGCTGGGACACCCAAGCGCCACCTCTCCCCCGCGGCAGAAGGGGGACGGCGGGGAAGGAGGGCACCGCAGGGACGGAGGGCACGGCGAGGAAAGCGGCTTTGAAAGCAGAGCTGGGGCTGTGCCTGCGGAGACCAGCGGAGGGACAGGGCATCCCCGGCAGCATCCCGGGCGGGATGTTGTGGATGGCGGCGGGGACGTGTCACCGAGCCGAGCTGTCCCCGCTCCCTGCGCACCCCTGACCCCTCCGGACCCCTCCGGGGGAGGAGCCCGCCCCTCTGAGAGCGAGCGGCCGCTGTCCCCGTTACCTTCCATGTGCCCAGCCCCACGAGGGGCATCCTGGCCCCGGTGCAGAGCTGCAGGCAGGTGGCCATGGCTCCAGCCGGGAATGCTGCCCGGTAGTACCGCCCGCCGAGCCCTTTAATGATGGCAGAGCCGTGCCCGCCCCGTCGCGGGCCCCGCCCGGGGCAGCCGCCGCCCCGCAGCCCGAGGGACGCCGGGCTGGGCCGGGCTGGGCTGGGCTGGGCTGGGCTAGGCCAGCGCTGCTTCTCCCCGAGCCCCCGCAGCTGCAGGGTTCCCGCCGAACATGGGATGATGTTTGTGGTAACAGGAGAAAAAAGGTGATCTGCTTTGTAGGGGTAAATTAGAAAGCAGTTATTTTAAAGAAGAATGTTGGTTTTAGGGTTGGGAGAGGCTTCTTTTAAAATGTTTTTTGAAAGCTGCTGAAGAATAATAGATGTCGTGTTGAAACTTTGCTTCATGCTGGTGGTTGGAGAATCATTCAGTTGGCAATAGTGCATTTTTCTCTGTGTGCCTTTCCCACGGCAGATGCCCAGCTGCTTTTGCTCTTTTTCTGCCCTGCTTACCTGAGGGCAGACAATAGTTTGTCTCTCTAATCCTCCTGTTTTTTGTCAGCACATTCAGCCATCCCCAGCAGGATGTGATGTTTCAGTTAACATCACAACATAGTTACGTAACACAGTGTTTGCCTTTTACTTTTCCCCCCCCCCCCGGATTCCTTCTCTGTACAGCTGCTCTGAGCGTGCTCAGACTCTTGAGGTTTTGTTCGGGGAACAGTGAAATAAATGGAAAGGTTGTGATATTAGGAGAACAGTATTAAAGCCAAGCTGTTCGCATGAGAGGCCTGCTGCCGTCCTACTCTGGGGTTTTTTCCCCAATGGTTTTTTGACTGAGAGGTCTCTGTCTTTTAGAAAGGATTTTGGGCAGAAGGTTTGCATTTGCTGCAATGTATCCAAAGTCCTGTTTCCCATAACCAAAATGCTCAAGCCAAAAGCACAAGTTTTGTTCACACCTCATTTGAGAACAAAAGCTTCTTTTTTTAATCACATACAAAGGCCAAGTTCTTTTTGCATCTGTCAGGGGGTAAGGGAACACCAGACGATGTGATAGGGCTAAACTGGATTCACCAAGTTCATCAATGAAGGAAAAGCCTGGCAGAGAAAATGTGACATATGCACTGAAGGAGTCTTGGTACATATGAGCTATGGGTGATAAAGAGACAGGAGAATGACACCTGGAAATATTCACAATGTATAGTAGTGTGTGCCCCACATAAAATATCCCAGTGAGTCAGGGTGGCTTCACCTGGGAGAAATACAGCACTCAACCCTGACCTGTGTCAGGCTCTGGGCAGTGGCTCAGCACTAACACATGCTCTTACACCTCATCATTTTACATATCTGCATGGATGTAGTCATGTTTCCCCATAGTCTGTTTTATTGAGGGTTTGTAAAGCTAGATTGATGTCAGCACAGCCTGGCAGCCAGAGCAGTCCCCACTTTGACCGCAGAGCTTTCCAGAACTTCCAGCAGAACTTCCAGTTATTGTTCTCCTGGCACTTTCATACCATATGTACCAAGACTCCTCCCACAATTCTTGTCTGCACCAAGTGGTCAGTCATGGTTCATTATATCCAGTTATTTTAACTCCTAGTCACGGCAAGTTCTTGATGCTGCTGTGACATTCAGTCTCTCAGCCTTTCTGTCATCTGTCAAGCACCTTTCATCCATGCACTCACACCTACAACCCAACGATGTGCAGTGCAAGTAGCTCAAGCTTGTCTAGGTGTATCCACCCACTGCACACTGAGTTAAACACAGTACAGCACATGGACTAAGTCAGTCAGCACTGGGCCCTAATACTATTAATGTGGTATTTTCTGAGACCCCTGTCAAAGGGAGGAATGATGAATCTGAGTCCATGTTCTTAGAAGGCTAATTTTTATTTTATGATCTCTATTATAATAAAGAATGCTATACTAAACTATACTAAAGAATAGAGAAAGGATGCAGACAGAAGGCTAGAAGATACTAATGAAAAACTCATGACTCTCTGGACAGAGTCCAACACAGCTTGGTTGTCATTGGCTAATAAGTAAAAACAATTCATATGTTGGATAAACACTCTTCAACCACATTCCAAAGCAGCAAAACACAGGAGAAGCAAATGAGATAAGAATTTGTTTTCCTTTTTCTCTGAGGCTTCTTGGCTTCCCAGGAGAAGAATCCTGGGCAAAGAGATTTTTCAGAAAATATGACAGTAACACTATTAACCTTCACAAATGCTGTTTTTTGTTAATCATCTTGTTCTCAAGGAAGTCTCTTGACCACTCAGTTGCTCAAGACACAGCTCAAACTTCACATGCCTTTGTCAGAGCCCAGAGCTTGATCTGGTGTGGATGTTATGATCAGAATGCAGATGTTCTGCAGCTGCCCTGTGCCCACCAGCCTGAGGCACACATGGACACCTGAACTGCCACAGTGTCACAGCACCTCCCAGCTATCCTAGCACTGCCCAGCCAGGCTCACCTGCACCCTCCAGAGGAGGGAGAGGCTTTGTCAGGGGCAGCCTTTACTCGTTCACATAGTTACAGCGAGCAGAGACCTGTCCCAGTGCCTCAGCACAGCCTAAGGGAACATAACACTGCTCCAGAGCCAGGCTCTGGGCAGCAGCTCAGCATTAACAGGTACCAGTTCCAGCAGGCACCCTCTGCTTCTGTGCTGCACCAGAGCCCTGCTTAACACTGCTGATCTCCCCCAGCCTCTGTCACTCTGGGCTTTTGATAGCCAGACAGCAGCACTGGCTGCCAACCAAACCAGCCCCCAGTGATACCAGTGCAGAGCTTTCCAGCAGTTTCAGGCGTTGGGTCTCCTGTTGCTTGTTAACCTACAGTCCACACTAAGGCTTGTGTGGTGGTGTTCAAGGGTCTCCAGGATGAGGGAAGAGGTGAGAATCCTGACTCCATGTTTCAGAAGGCTGATTTATTATTTTATGATATAAATTATATTAAAAATGCTATACTAACACTACACTTAAGAAAGGGGAAAGGAGACAGCAGAGGGCTAGAAAGGAATGATAATAAAAAACCTGTGACAGCTCACAGCCTCAACACAGCTGGCTGTGGTTAGTCATTAAGTAAAAACAATCCACATGAGACCAATAAAAGATGCACCTGTTGGTAAACAATCTCCAGTCTGAATAGAACTTCCAAACAAGCAGTAATTCAAATATTTTTATTTTGGTCAAGAATGAAATTGAACATCAATCTCTGTCCAGTTTCAGCCTGTAAAAAAGTGACTGAAATAAGGCCCAGTATGAGTTACACATCTATAGGTCTGGACACTTCTCCCATTTATTCTTATTTCCCAGAAAGCTTTGGGCTGTACTCTAGAAGTTAATTTTGTCTTTTACCTTCAGGAAGTGATTATGTGATTATTCAGGATGGATTTTTCTCCTGTACTTACACATCCTTAACCCTGCAGCCTTAAGTGGTGCTGATGCAAGACAGTAGATAAAAATCAGTTGTTAGTTCCCTCTTCTGTTTTCTCCTTTGCTATTTCAGCCATGCAGAGACACTCACATAATGAGAATTATCACAGCTCACACTTTGTTCTTCAGAACAACTGTGCAATTCCCTTCCACCAAAGAAGAAAACCCAAAGTCACTGAACACATATCCTGTGCCTTTGCTGGGAGGAGGGATACAGTGTGTCAGCTACATAGTGCACAATTTGAGGCAATGGTAGAAGCTCATTAGACCCTGGGGGCCTGAGAGAGGCCAGGAAAAGAACCATCTTCAGTATTCTGCATTGAAAGGGTACTCCTTAAGATTTTTGCACCTGGAGGAAATCAAAGAGGAAAGATTACTCAAGGCTAAAATAATTGCTATATAGAACAACAGTGGGTGTACAGAGGAGCCTTCAAAGGAGGCTCTGAACTGAATAACTGCAGAGTAATCTTAATAGATTTGATAGTATAGAAACAGCTTACAGGACCAACACATTCCAGCCTTTTTCTATTATTCAGGCACTGAACAGTGGTGGGACCAAGTTACTTTGTAGATACAGAGTTAAAATTCACACCGCTTACAGAGACAGCAGCAGTTTCTGTGGCCTTGCAGCCAACACTTCCTGTCTTAGTGCATATTCTGCAAGCAGCTGTGCTTTGTACTGCACAACAGGAGGTCATTCCCCACCACAACCACCTGGGTAAGAGCTGACATCAATTTATAATAACCCACAAAAAAAAAATTACCCCAAGTTTAAAACTGCCTGATGCTCATTTCTCCCATATGGACACACCCAAAGTTACCAACCAGAACTCTCATTTTGGAATTCCAGGCATACAAAGTTTCCTGGAGAATGGATTCACAATGAATACACAGCATGACTTACACTTGCCTTTCAGTTCAATAAACTGGAAGTATAACAACAGATGCTTCATCCCCAAAATTGTTTCAGATTTCAAAATACACCCAATTTGAAGAGCTATACCAGTTCCTGTGAGATCAGGATAAAGACCATAGAAAATATAAGAGTTTGAAGGACACAAACTGTCACTTACGTGACCATTGCACAGATCCTCCAGTTTCTGTTTAAGCTAAGAAGGGTGGCCATCTCCTCTTTAGTCAGTTCAAAGTCAAACACCTAAAAAGAGAAAACCAGCTGGATTTTACTTCTTTGAACAAATCAAATCAGAAGCACGATTCACGAGATTAAAGAACAAGTTTGTATCAGAAAGGATGCTGGGTACAAGTGATGGATTAATGAAACACAGTAAGGAAAAGAAATATTCTTGGATTTTCCAAGATATATCTACTGGCAGAGGGAAGAACAGAACAGGAGACACCATGTAAAGTGCCTGATAGTGTTATCAGCACACTTTTTCCAACAGCTCTCTCTATTCTTCACTGTAGTTTTCACTGTAGCCCTGACTTCCAGACAAAAAGAGCCCAGCCCTCTTGCTGCAGGAGCCCGTGGCAAGGGTGATAAAGGATCCAAACCATCCCTGAGGGGCAGCCCCTGCTCACTCCTGATCCCTCACCTGGAAGTTCTCCACAATGCGCTGTGGGGTGACAGATTTGGGAATCACAATCACATTTCTCTGGATCTGGAAGCGGAGGAGAACCTGCAAGGACAGACAACTGAATCATTCCTCCTGTTCCAACAGCTGTTTTCCCTGAGCTATCCCCACTTCTGCAGAGCTGCATTTCAAATCATCCCTGGCCCTGCAGTCCAGGCTGCACTGCCTGGAGAGCAAAGAGGGAAGGGCTGGAAGCCCCCATGGGAGGTCTCCTTTCCATTCTGGCTTTGGGTCAGTCAATTCCTTTCCTTAGCACCCAGAAGTTTTGCACTACATGCAAGGTTTTCATTTCTTCAAAATGACTTGAGAAGTGATAACTGAAGATGAGTCAAGAATATTTTCTTGACTGATGGCCAGACTTAGTAGTAGCATATCTTGCAGGCCACAGAATGCCCAGCCTGCACTGCTTGTTAACATGACAAAAAAGCAGCATTATTCACAGGTAACACCACAGAGGCTGTTCCCTCTCTTCAGCCGTTTTTTAAAATTTCTGTGTTACAGGAAGGGGTATCCACTGTCTGCCACCTACCCACCTGTGCTGGGGTTTTGTTGTGCTTGGCTGCAATCTCCTTGATCTTGGGGTCATCCAGAAGGGAAGGTGCATCTGGCTTAGAACTAGACAAAGTGGGGGAGAAAAGGATGAAACAACACAGAACCAATTCAGAAAGATTCCATCTAGCCCCATTAATTAAAAAAGAAAAAAAAAATATATACACCTGCAGCATTACTCAGTCATAAATCACATGAACCCACTTGGAAATTACCCATCAGGACGTCCAAGGGGACAGTATGCTGTCACAGTGATCCCTTTGGACTGGCAGTAGTCAATCAGCTTCTCCTGGGAAAGGTATGGATGAGACTCAATCTGCCAACACAGAAGCATAAACTGAGAGCTGTAAAACTACTGTAGTTTTCCCCTGCCCCAGAGGTTTTTCTGAATCTAATTTGCTAATTAGAGGTTGCTTTCACCCCACCCTGCAGGTGGCCTATGTGACAATACAAGACTATAATTCTACAGGGCACCAACTTTTGAGTCTTTATGTGCTTTTTGGATTTTTTTCTGAGAGGCTTTATAAGAGTCAATCATTATGCCAGAATGATCCCTCATGTGGATTCTTCATGCCTCCAGAGAGAATGATTCCTAGGAAAACACTCCAAAGTTCAACAAGATGAGACAAAAAGGAAATATTCTGGTTCTGTTTGTATGAAGAAATGTCCAGAGAGAGGGATTTAAACTACAAGCTCTGTCTACTTTGTTCTCCCTTTTTCCACCCCCTCATTCAACTGTAATTGGATCTTGATAATCCCTGAAAAGTATTCCCCTGCAGTCACTTTGCAGCTCACCTGATTATTTGCAGGCTTGTGCTTCAGTCCTGGCTTGTTCAAGATTCTTTCAATCTGCTCACGGTTGAAGTTGGAGATTCCAATGGCTTTTACCAGGCCAGCATCCACCAGCTCCTCCATGGCCTGGCAGAAAGGGGAGCACAGTCAGCATGCAGTGGGTTCAGAGATGACTGAACACATTTTTCATGACATGCTCTGTTTGTCTTCATGGGAAGCAATGTTTAAATTTTTAAACAATTTTTTTAAACAATTTTTTAAACCGCCTTTTTAAAACCGTGTGCTTCTCTGAGTTCTTTCCAACTAATTCTGCATCCATGGCTAAACATTCTGCAGCTGTTGAAGCCAACAGCACTGCTGAGGACAGGAGATGTGACTCTTCCACTCAGGATGAACTCACCTCCCATGTCTGCAGGATATCTGTGTTGCTGGGGATAGCCATGCCTTTGTCATCTGCGGGGAACAGATCCTCTCCTGCCTGTCAGTGACAGAGAAAGTGCTTGAAAATCTCTTGACAAATCCACTTGAGTGCTCACAACCACAATATCCTAAACTTCTAGTGCAAGAGTGCTGGCTCTTGTCTACACTCAGTCATTCCTTCTGAGAAGTGAAGGAATTTAAGGCATTTTTGCCAGTGACCATTCCCAGTAGAACAGGTTTTTCTGCCAGACCCCTGGAAGCGATGGCTCACCCAAACACCCACAGGGAAACAAACCAGTCAGAGCTGCAGCCTCCAGTCTCACATGTGCTCCCTTCAAGGGCTGTTCTTTGTTTCCCACTTAGCAAGAACTGTTTTGTTCTTATTCCAGGGGGCATCAACACTTTAGTCTACACAACACCAGATCTACTGAAAAGAGCTGTAGTGTGCACTGACAGCTCTTTCATGACTATGCTCAGTGCAAAGCCACCAACACCAGGAAAGCTGGAAGAGCCTTTGTGTACAAGTTATGAAAAGATGCCAAGACTGAACTGTGTTTAGCAGCTGTTTGCTGCTGTCACCATGAGACAGTTTCATCTTCATGGCTCTACTCATATAAAATTAAAATAAAGCATGCAAAAGCCATGAGCATCTCAAAGGCAACGGGTAGAATGGGGAGGGATCAGACTGAATGAGGATACAAAGGCTGTAACTAGAAATATTCAAACTCAGACATCAACACCTTCACTGATCCACTCAGACATCAACTCCTAAACACTCTCAGAAATTTCACCTTTTAAATTCCTGTCTCAGTGGAACAACACTAAGGCTTCTACAAGCAAGGCCAGCTCAATCTGTACTGCATTATGGACTTGCTGATTAAAGAGAGAAATGGAAAACAGAAATGCTTTCTTTTGCTCCCTGATTCTGTAGCACATAAAGGAAAATTGCAGAGAAGCAGCAAAAAGCAATCTTGTTCCCACAAGGGGTGATTTTGAGATGAACACACACTGGATTTGCAAGAGAAAAGGAAAGCAAGCCTTCTCTAGATTTCAGGCCATCATTCCCAGGATCAAAGGGGTATGAAAACAACTGCCTCTGGAGCAGAGACCAAGAGCCTCAGTCACACAGGGTCAAGCTGAGCACCAGAGCAGTGCTGGCACAGATAACAGCACGTAATTGTCAGCCAGAACAACTGTTGGGCTGTTAAGCCACACACAAGAAACAAAGTTAAGGGCATTGCTGCTACTGTACCTTGAAGCCAAAAGGCCAGTGGACAAGGTAGAGGTCCAGGTAAGCCAGCTTCAGGTCTGCAAGAGTCTTCTGGCAGGCTCCCTTCACCAGAGGCTTCTCGTGGAAGGTGCACCACAGCTGGAGACAAAAACAGGGCAGACTGTGACCTCCTGGGGGAAAGCTCTGCAGTGCTCTCCTGCACAGCACAGCAATGCTCCCTGTTCTTGGGAACGAGCTGTGGAATGGGCCTGCCCAGTGCTCTTCACACGCAGCGAGGCTGGGCTGTGTAGCAGCACAGGAAACAAGAGAACAGTATCAGGAATTACCTAATTTACTTTACACAATTCTCCAGTGCTACGGCGTTTAACTGTGTTAAATGTTAGATGTTCCTAGCACAGGTAAAACCAGTGTGTCCATAATCCATGACTATCTGATCCATACCTTGCTGACCACGAAGAGGTCCTCTCGTTTCACAGCACCTTCCTTGATTTTCTGCTGGATCCCTTCCCCAACTTCCTTCTCATTCTGGTACACATAGGCACAGTCGAAGTGGCGGTACCCGGCATCGATGGCAGCCATCACCGCAGCTGTAACCTTCCCTGGGGGGGACTAGAGGGAAAAAAGGGCAGGACAGGTCTCGCTGAGGGATTCTCAGGCGCTGCCCCGTCCCGCAGCGCGATGCCCGCCTCACCTTCCATGTGCCGAGCCCCATGAGAGGCGCGCTGGCGGCGGCGCCGAGCCGCACGTACCCCGCCATGCCGGCCATGTTTGCCCCGCGCCCGCAGCCAATCAGCGCCGCCGCTCTGCGCGAGCCCGCCGCGCCAACCAATCAGCGCCCCCGTTCCGCGCGAGCCCGTCGCGCCAACCAATCAGCAGCGGAGCCGGCAGGCAATGGAGCCCGCTGGGCGGTTATGGGGGATGCAGTGAGGGGGGAGCCCGTGTGGGAGGGAATCCCGGTGTTCCCGCGGGAGAAGGATGAAATTCCTTACGGAAGGATAAGGGCTGAGCGCTGGGGTGTCCCGGCCCGGATCCTGCAGCGCCCTGTTCCTGTCCCTCGGTGTGTCCGTGTTTATCCTCCTTGTGCCATGTCCCCGGGTGTTCTGACGCTCGCTCGGTTCCCTGAGAGTGACACCAACACGGGACAAACAGTTTCACTCTGGGGTGAGTTTGCGAGTCATTTCGGAAATGATCAGTGCAAGTCACTTCCTTTTAAATGCTTTTCCTTTAAGGGAAAGCGTGTTTTAATGCGTTTTCCAAACTCCTGAAGAACGCTGAGTTTACAGCGAATATCACAAGGACCGCGTTGTCCCCGTGCCTTAGGGAAGTGCAGACCGTATTTCAGAAGGAAACACACAAGTGTGGAAATAAACGGTAGGCGGCCTTTTAATTTCACTTTAGAAACTGACTTTGCAATTTCGGAGAGGCTGAGCAGATGGGATGTTGAAAGTGCAATGAAAAATAAATTAATTTATCAACAGGATCCTCTAAGTGCTCCATAATGGCCTGTCAGGGCTGCTTGGGAGGCTTTGCTGTTTGCTTGTGCTTGGAGAATTCCTTCAGGTACAAACAAATCTGAAATATGCACTATGGGGTGTTTTTCTCTGGATGCCTCTCCCACAGCAGACACCCAAGATTTTTCTGCTTCATTTAACTGAAGGCAGACAGAATCATTAGTTTTAATTAAATCCTCCCCCAGGTTTCTGGCAGTGCTGTCAGCTGTCCTCTGCAGGATGTGGTGTTGTGGTTTAACCACACAGGAGAGCAGGGCTGAGAAATGCAATTTGTCCTTCCGTGAACTGATGTTCTCCTGTGAAGGCTGGTGCTTGGTTTTCCCAAGGCATGCTGTGAGAGACACCTTGGTTTTTTAGGAGAGGATTTTGGGCAGAAGGTTTTGTGTTTTGCTTTGTTTGCCTTGCCCACACCGTGCCAGTCTCCAGGAGGTGACATTTGTGTCTGTCCTGAAGGTGTGGCTGGGGCTGTCAGGTGATGGCAGGGCCTTTGAGAAAAGAGTATATGTTGGAACAGAATGTTTACATTGCTAAATGGTGTGCATTGGTTCAACTTCCAGATGCTTGTTTAGGCAGGAATAAAACAGGGGGGTAGAGATTTAATCTGATTTTAAATATTGGCCTCCTTCTTGCCTTGAGTTCAGGTCAAGCCAGGAGCATCCTCTGAGGTCCCACCAATCTCTCTGTGTCTTCTCAAGAGGTTTTTTTCCAAGATCTGTGATAATTCTTGTATGTGTCTATTCAAAACAGGGCTGTGGCAGGTGAGGAGAGGACATGGTGGGTGCTGAGGGATGGCAGGGGAAAATGCCGAGTGTCCCAGGCAGGATCTGTGTCCCCTCTGTGCAGTGACTGCAACCCACCCCTCTGTGCATCTCTGGGCGGGACGGTTTTGGGTTTCTCCTACAGTAGACAGAAAACTTTCCACCAATTAGGTTTTTGCATTTTAAAGTTAATTTTATTTAAAATGCATGGCACTTCTGATGGAATAGTGGATCTGTGGGGTGTGTTTGTCAACATCTGGTTTCTGCTGATTCAAGACTGAAGGGAACCAGTGAATAGTGGTGCTGTAGAAAATACTCTTTCCTTCTTCCAAAAACCCCAAATGTTGTGGGATAAACATCCCATGTCTTCCCTGGCAGATGGCACCAGAGGTCTGGTGAAAGCCATGTTACAAACACCTTCAGTATTCTGCATGGAAAGGGTATTCCTTGAGATTTTTGGACCTGAAAGAAATAAAAGCGGGACTGTTATTTTCACCCACGATCTAAATGTGATGTGGAGATATGTGGTGTGTCATAGAAGAGCCACCAAGGGAAGACCTGCATCACAGAGTTACAGCAAGAATAGGTGGAGATACGTGTTCTCCTTTCTCTAATACACACAGAGATGAGTTAAACATCCCATTCTTTTGTAATTCAAGAGAGTTCCCTGAAAACTAAGAATTAAAAATTAGAATGTAGTTTGGTTTAAAGTCTGTGTTGTTTTTAAAATGCAAATATTAAGCCCTCTCCTGAAAATGTTATTTTTTTGGGACAAACCAGTTGAGTTGGCATGATATTTAAAAAAATGAATTTAATGTTACCTAGAAGGTGTGACACAAAATTCCTTGTAAAGAATATCCAGAATTTAAGATTTAGAAGAAAACAAGCAGCATCACTTACACGTTCATTTCACAGATCCTCCAGTTTCTGTTGAAGGACAGAATAGTTGCCATCTCCTCTTTAGTCAGTTCAAAGTCAAACACCTAATTAGAAATACAAGTGGAAATCACTTCTTTGAACACACCTAAGAGAAATACAAGAGCTCCACACTGGAGATTCCATTTTCACACATGGACCACTGAATTATGAAGAACAACTTGTTTTATGGACATAAGGATTATTTGATGAACATTGCTGATTCTAGATGTTTCAGGCATATTCCTGTGTGGGGATTCCAAGCAAGCTGTGACCATGATATTTTCTGAAAAATCCCTTTGCCAGGATTTCTTCTCCTGGGAAGCTGGAAAGCTTCAGCTTCTCCCTGTTTTGCTGCTCTGGAATGTGGAGATTGTTTATCCAAACATGTGAATTGTTTTTAATTCATGACCAATCACCATCAGCTGTGTCGCACTCTGAGGAGTCAGTCATGGGTTTTTAATATTCATTGTTGTTAAACGTTCTGGTGTATCCTTCTCTTTCTTTATGTGTAATGTAATGTAATGTAATATAATATAATATATACCAGTCTTCTGAGACATGGAGTCAGGTTCATCTCTTCCCTCATCCTGGGGACCCTCACAGACACCACACTCATCCATCCACAAGCCATGGAACAGGGAATGCTATCATGCAAAGATTGCTGATTAAACTCTCAAGAAGGAGGCCTGGTTTAACACTCAGTCAAGTGTAGTTAAGCAGGAAGAAGCCCAGCCCTCTTGCTGCAGGAGCCCGTGGCAAGGGTGATAAAGGATCCAAAGCATCCCTGAGGGGCAGCCCCTGCTCGCTCCTGATCCCTCACCTGGAAGTTCTCCACAATGCGCTGTGGGGTGACAGATTTAGGAATCACAATCACATTTCTCTGGATCTGGAAGCGAAGGAGAACCTGCAAAAAGAGACAACTGAATCATTCCTCCTGTTCCAACAGCTGTTTTCCCTGAGCTATCCCCACTTCTGCAGAGCTGCATTTCAAATCATCCCTGGCCCTGCAGTCCAGGCTGTGAGAGAAGCAGAGAAAATAATGATCAAAACAATTCTTACCTCATTTACTACTCCTGTGTTTGTACTCATGCAGAATGTGTTCTAGAGGTTGTTTACCCAATGTGATTGCTTGATTAGATTCTAGTAAATTGTTTATGTTAATTAGCCTATCAAGTCCAAGCTGTCAGGAGAAAGTCACGAGTTTTCTTTAGTATTCTTAAATATTCTTTGTAGTATGTATATAATCTATAATATATGATATATAATATATATTGTATATATGATATATAACATATATGATATATTATATATAATATAGAATGAATATTATATATGTTATATTATATATACAATACATAATATATATGATATATGGTATATACTATGTAGTGTGGTAATATAATATAATATAATATAATATAATATAATATAATATAATATAATATAATATAATATATAATACAATATAATTTTAATGAAAGGAATGTTCAGCATTCCAAAGCCTTAAAGTCAGATACCAATCATTTCCTGCCTCAGGGGTCACCTGTGACTGCTATAGAGGGGAAGTGACATCTGAAGGTGGTCAAGAATCTTTTTGATGGCCAAAGAGTTAATAGTGTGTCCTGCAGGTAATATAATAAAAAATATGCATTGTTAGGGAAAAATCAGAGGAGTGCCACAAATCATGGGGAAGGGACAGAGGTTCTGGACTTTCTGGAGCTCTGTTTTCCTACATTGGGAAGGAGTACCCACCTGTGCTGGGGTTTTATTGTGCTTGGCTGCAATCTCTTTGATCTTGGGGTCATCCAGAAGGGAAGGATCCCCAGGCTTAGCCCTACACAGAGGAAACAAATCAGTGGCAAGAAACCTCCACAGAAAGATTCAGCACAGCAACAGAGATCTGTGTTTAAATAAGAAATGAGTGGTGTATGTGTAGTCTCAGGGCTTCAATCATAACCCCCAGCAGCTCCCTGGCAAATTGCAAAGCAAATTTACCATGGTCTGTCAGGAGAGCCAAGGGGACAGTAGGCAGTCACAGCCAGCCCTTTGGACTGACAGTACTTGATCAGCTTCTCCTGGGTGAGGTATGGATGAGATTCAATCTGCCAACACAAAAACAAAGAGTCTGACAGTGGCAGAACTGCTGAAATATTGTTGTGCTCCATAAATTATCTCCTGGTCCAATTAGAGGCTGCTTTTTTCCCTAATTTGACAGTGGCCTGCATGATAATACCCATCCTTAGTATTAAAACACCTATTTTGATACAAAGGGCTTGTACAGTTTTTGCTGGGGGGGGTTCACAAAGCTCATCTCTGGATCATTCATTATTCCAGAAAGGCTGTTTTCAGGGAACTTCTCCAACATCCTTAAACAGTGGTTCAGCAAGGTGATACAAAACAAATAGTAGTATCCAAGTGCTGTACTCTGAAATATCCATAGAGAGGCATTTAAAGTACATGCTGTATCTTCTCTGTTCATCCTTCTCCTATCTCCTCATTCCACTGTAAATGGATGTTTATAATCCCACAAATCCAGTCACCTGCAGTCACTTTACAGCTCACCTGGACATTTGCAGGCTTGTGCTTCAGTCCTGGCTTGTTCAAGATTCTTTCAATCTGCTCATGGTTGAAGTTGGAGAATCCAATGGCTTTTACCAATCCACAGTCCATCAGCTCCTCCATGGCCTAAAACAGCAAAATCATCATCCAGCGTGCAAGGCAGCTCATGATGATGTTCTTCCCAATGTGACTTATTTTCCACCATGAGCAGCACAAAATTACTGTTTGAAATTGCAAAGTTCTCTGAGGGAAAAGCAGGTGCTGGCACATTAATGCCATCTCACCCAAGCCCAAATGCTCATTCCCTGAGTGTGTAGAAATTCACATTGGGTTGCATGAGGAGAAGAATGATGATACTCAGCAATCCACTGTTGTCCAAGCTTTGGAGGGCTGTCCCACACATTACAGGCTAGATCTCAACCTAAAATGTCTTTATTTCTCTGAAATTTGTTTGAGCAACTCAAGAAAGGCACAAGAACAGTGGTGAAAACAGTTGTACAGTTGCTGTTGTTCCACAGTGAACGTTTTCTAGTTTCAGTCTGGTGTGCAGCTGCACTGGAAGTGCTTGTGCAGCTCCAGTCAAGTAAGAACTCAGAGAACACGGATAACCAGGGAAGGATTAAGCATGCCCGTTATGAAAAGCTATTTTGTACTGCCTTATGTTCCTTCCAGCTAATTTTGTGTGAACAAGACAACAGTTCTGTGACTGCTGAAGGTAGTGGAAGCATGGCAAAGACTGATGAGGACAGAGGACATTGCTCTTCTGCTCTGGCTGAACTTACCTCCCACGTCTGTAGAAGATCACTGTTGCTGGGTATGGCCATGCCTTTGTCATCTTTGGGAAACAATTCCTCTCCAGCCTGTTAGAGAGAGAGAAAAGCCTTGAAATAATCTCTGCTGAGACATTAGCTGTGTGAAATCAGCCAACAGGGATGTAAGGAGCTAAAGCTAATACTGCATTAAAAAAAATCAAGTAATGCTCACCATAACTTAACCAGTTCTTCAGTCACTTCTTAGTTCATGCATTTTTGTCATCTATTATCCCAATAAAGACAGCTGTTTCTGCTGGACCCTCTGAAGTGATGATCCACAAAGTGCATGCAGGGAAGTGGTTAACTTATAGAACAATATTCTGGAGTCTTACATGAGTTCACTCCAAGTATTGTTCAAGTAACAGTTTCTGTAGGTGTTTTTAAAAAGCTCTGTGGAGGACTGACTTTGGCCCTGTGAACACAGACATTTATACTGGAGTGCATCTGCTGACACATGTCCCATGAGGAGGCTCACTGTTGAAATTGCTGTATTAGAAAATTTAGAACAGCCTGTAACTAGACAGTGTGGCCAAAGTATTTTGAATTATTGGAATTATCTAAATGCCACAATATTGTGCAGTTTCACATGACAACTTTGTCCATGTAGAGCTAACTAAAACAATATTGAAGGAATGGAGTTAAGCTCAAAAGCATAAGGGAGAACAGAGATTTTGATAGGTATCTTTTTGAAATCCAAAGTCTGTGAAACAACACTAAGGCTCCTACAGGCAAGGTCAGCTCAATCTGTACTGTATTAAGGATTTGGTGATCAAAGAAAGAAATGGGAATTGGAAGTGTTTACTTCCACTGTGTGATTCTGCAACCTGCAGAGGAAAGAATTCCTGTCAGGCAGCAAACTGCACCCCTCTGTCCCAGAGGGTTTTCTTTCAGCAGAGCACTCCTTGGGTTTGTAAAGGAGAGGGAAAGAGGCACAGCTTTTGTTTGCAGCCAGAGGCCTGACCTTGTTGCTGGGACTGCCTCTCTGTTATCAGGAGGGCAGAGGACGTTGTGCAGGCAGCACTGGGGCAGAGATCAGGGCACAGCAGGGCAGGGTGGGCAGCACTGGGGCAGGGCTGGCACAGCAGGCACAGGCTCTTTCTGGAGCAGCAGTGGTGCTGCAAGTGCTCCTGGCTCTGCTGAGGAGCTCTCCCAGGAATTCTCCCTGGAATCTCCCAGGATTTCAAAAAGACCTGCTGCTACTGTACCTTGTAGCCAAAGGGCCAGTGGATGAGGTACAGATCCAGGTAATCCAACTTGAGCTTGGCAAGACTCTTCTGGCAGGCTTCCTTCACCAGATGCTTCTCATGAAAGGTGCACCACAGCTGGAGACAAAAGGGGCAGACTGTGACCTCCTGGTTAATGCTCTTGGGTGCTCTCCTGCACAGCACAGGAATGCTCCCTGTTCTTTGGGAGGTGATGTGGCATGAGGCCATCCCAGTGCTCTTCACATGTGGCAGGCTCTGGGCTGGGCCTGGCCTGTGGCTCTGAGGGCACTGTGTGCCAGTCTCTGGTTCCATGAGTTCACCCATCATGGGTGCTACCCCTTTCCCCAGGGTGTGCCTTGGCAGTAGGGGGCTTTCAGAGGCAGTGCTGTGTCTGAGTGTTGTTCTTGAGCATGCACAGAACTCTGCACTGCATGTAGCAGGCAAAGCCAAGAAGGTATAAGAGAAGCCACAAAGAGTGGTTGCCACCAACCTTTACTTAGGTAAGAAGTAACTCCAGATTCCAGCTAAGTATTTGCTGGAATATGTCTGATTTTTGTAATA
Organism: Molothrus aeneus; assembly: GCF_037042795.1. NCBI lineage: Eukaryota > Metazoa > Chordata > Aves > Passeriformes > Icteridae > Molothrus > Molothrus aeneus. The sequence continues at coordinate 4,393,845 of NC_089650.1, read as the reverse complement.
AGAAATAAAACCCACCAACCCCACCTTCCCTGGGACACGTGCTGAGCAGATTACAGTGTCCCGAGGTGGCCAGAATGACTCCTCCCATGGCAGGGACACCCCTGTGGCAGTGCTCTGAGCCCAGCTGCTGGAAGAAGCAGCAGGCAGTGACAGCCTGTGTGCCCTGCTATGCTTTAGCATCAGCAGGGTGTCATTAGCAAACTGCTAATGACACTGAGTGCTCTCTGGCCTCTGCATCACGACCTTGCCTGGGGCTACCTGGTCCCCTCTGCCTTTTCCTGCTTCCCTTCTTTTGCAGGAATCGATCCATCCCTCAGGACTGCTGGGTCACCACAGCAGGGTGCAGACCCAGTGTATCCTTCCTAACTCTCCCTGCAGGATGGGGTGAAGCTGTAAGCTTGTGTCAGGAGCAACCTGAATGCTGTTCTGATTTGCTTTATCCTGCAGCATCAAGTTTGTCTCCATTACTTACCTTCCTGCTAGGAGAATACTCCACACAAAGCATTCCCTCAGCTGTGCTCCATGATCATTGGATCCTTACCTTGCTGACAACGAAGAGATCTTCTCTTTTCACAACACCTTCCTTGATTTTCTGCTGGATCCCTTCCCCAATCTCACTCTCATTCAGGTAGGCGTAGGCACAGTCAAAGTGCCGGTACCCGGCATCGATGGCAGCCGTCACTGCAGCTTTTACCTGCCCAGCTGCAGACTGGAAAAAATGCATAAATATTAACAATCTCAAAACAGTGCTTGTTAAACACCTGTATTCCAGCAAAATAAAACCATGTTAAGGAAAGAATTCTCCCCCCCCCCCATCCAGGTTGATGGGGTTTTTTTTCCTTTGCATGAACACTATTTCTTGCAGTGATAAACATGGACTCCAGGGTTGGAAATCAACCTCCAGCCATTTATCTGTAGCTCCACTCCAACTCACTCTCAGCCCAACAACCAGGCAGAGCAGAGCCCCAGGCACCAGGACAGCTCTCCAGAGCTGGACCAGGGGCACTGCAGTTTTTTGGGAGCTCTGCAGTACAGCTGCTTTACTCTCTCTTACCTTCCAGGTGCCCAGCCCCACGATGGGCATCTTGGCAGAGGTGTTTAGCTGCACATGGGTTGCCATGGTCCTGCACTCCCTCCTGCTTGCCTCACCACAGCTGCCTCTTGCCTGTCTGGTTTGACAGTGGCCACTGGCCAGGGCAGGGGACAATGCAGGGGTGTCACTGGTGCTCTGGGCCCTCCCATATGCAGCAAACAGGGCTGTGGCTTTATCCCTGTACACCCAGCTCACATAGGTTAATGTGAAAGCTGAAATAAATTAAAAATTGACAAGGTGATTTACTTGGGGCGTGGCAGCAGTGTGCCCTGTGGACCTTTCCCTTATCAAAAGATAAGGCTTGAGGGCAGGTGTTTCCTGATCAGGCTGGTGTTTCTGCTGGGATCAGCTCCTGCAGTGCCCTGTCCTGTCCCTGTGTCTCTCTTGTGCCATGTGCTGAGGTGTTCTGCAGTTCCCCTTGTAGATTTCCTGAGAGAGAAGGTTTCCTTCAGTGAAGTGTCCAGGTTTCCAGGTTTCCAGGTGTCCAGGTTTCCTTCAGTGAAAGTGCCCAGGTTTCATTCCTGCCCAGTCCCAGGGCAGAGTGTGATGCAGAGGCCCCTCACTCCCAGAGCTGCTCCCTCACTGCTGGGTGTGTGAGTGTGGGCTGAGCCCTTGGTGTGTCCCCACCACAGTGCTGGTGGCCTGGGCTGGTCTCCCATTGACAGAGCCTTGTCACCTTGTGTGCTGATGCTGGAGAAACCTCAGTGTGAGGTTGCAGAGGAAGGAGTTCCTTTTCACCCTCCAAAGGTGTTTGCTGCCACTCCTCAGGCTGAAAGATGAGGCACAGTGTAGAACAGGGAAGTTCACACAGAGCATGCATCCCAAATGTGAGAAGTAAAATTAAGTCCCTGTTTTTCCCCAGTCTTAACAGGATCATGCCTCTGGTAAAATTCCAGAAGTGCCTTTTCTTTTTTTCTTTTCATCACTTCTCCTTGTTTTATTATTGTGGGCAGCAGGCATATCTCTATGGCTTGTTTTTTTAGCAGCCAGTGCAGTCATAAAGGAGTTTAATAATGCAATAACATGTGAGTGTAGAAGAGAAAAGGTGTCGTGTAGATGCATGGTCATTGTGAATGCCATATATTATTACTGCCACAAACTAACACACCCTTTAGCACAAAACCAGAGCAGGATCCAGGGTGGATGGATGTATTTTAATGTTTGCACACATGGGGGCAGAGTTAAACTTGTGTGTGGCCACTGCTTTTGCATTTCTTCAGTCTTAACTCAGCAGATTGAATTGGGTATTGTATTCCTTAAATTTTGTAATAATGAGGAGTTGGTAAGTCTCTCTTCCTCTGCCTCTTTTCCTAAAAAAGTATAAGAAGAAAAAAAATAAAGGTAGCTTACGTTTGTAATAAATAGACTTGAAAATTTTCTGGTAGGGACTTAAAAGACACAAACCTGGATTTAAAGAGGAAATTAGCCAGTTATCACTAACATACCAATTTTCTGAATTGTCTGATCCTTAAATTAAAGACACAAAAAAGAATTTCCTTTTCCCTGCTGTCTTTTGCATTGAAATGTATGAGACAGTCTCTTGCTTCAACTTACCACTCTGTCTCTAAGATGTTCCAAAACTTGCACTTTTAAGTGTTGCTATGCACGTGGAGAGGAAATCAAGTCTATTTTCTCCCTCCTGTTAACAAGGCATTTACCTTCAACATTTATGTCCGAGGAGAAGCAGGAGGACTACCTAAAATTTAGTATGGTTGGATTTACTACAGCTGGGAGCACTCTGCTGTGCTCAGCAGCTCCAGCTTGTCTTTGACTGCAGCTCCCTGTGGGGACTGTGGGCCATGTGCAGCTGGTGGGAAGCAGCGTGTGCTGTACAGACCTGGGCTGTTCACTGCACATTTGCAGCCAGAGGCTGCTTCCATTGGGAAGTTTGCCATGGATTCAATAGCACGGAAATGAGCCATTTGTTAAAATGTCTGCCAACAGTGCCAGCTCTTTGTTCTGCCAGTGCAGCACCAAACTCTGCCTAACCTATTCTGCATGTTGGTGTGCTCAGAATGGCTGCATGTTGTGATTTCAGCACTGTGCCTCATCCCCAGAGATCCCCTGTGTTCCCCCTGCAGCAGCAGTGGTGGCTCAGCAAAATGGGCAGAGAAAATTCCTCAGCTCTGCATCACAGTGTTGGCCTGGCCATGCTGGACTCTGGGGGACAAACCAAGAACAGAAAGAAGAAGGATTGACCTTTTCCTTCTTCCCAAGGACATTCCCCACTCTGTAGTGCAAACCAGTGAGCTCAAGAGGTGCTGGGATATCATGCAAAGCTGAGAAAGTAGCTGCTCAAAATGGCCTTTTTTCTAATTTCTCTCACTCACTGTATGTCACCCTCTGGAGCAAGGAGGGCTTTCCAGAAGCAATAGTCACAGTCTGACCTTTCCAAGCACTGGGCACACCAGAAGTGTTTCAGAAGTTGTTTCAGAAGACTGAAGCAATATATTTTGGGTTCTGAGAAAAACCCAGCCAGTTGTGTTCTGAAGCTGGAGTAACTTGTACTGTTACAAATAGAGGAAAGGGGAAAATCTGGGGAACACCAAGTTGAAACTACCCTAAAGAGGAACCTTTTAACTTAGCAGAACTGCAGGAAGCTACAGTTCTTGAGAACTACATCAAATGAGGTGGTGGTTTGGTGATAAAGAGAAGTGTAACTTGCCAAAAAGTGGGTACCTGAGGGCAAACAGGACAGGAAGATAAAGTTAATAAAACTGTCAGGCAGTGGGGAGCAGACCCCTGGAGGCAGTGGAGGAGGTGTTGACAGCAGACAAGGGCAAAACAAGGCATGTTCCTGATATTCCCAAAGAATAATATAGTTATATTTTCTTCTGAGTCTTGTCTACATGAAAATCTTGCACTTTTTCATTATGCTGATGCAAATGCCTTTTTTGGACACATATCAGTTGAAGTATGTTGTGTATTGATTTAGCTTAAATCCCTTCCTTACCACTTCAGTTAAAACTGTAGAAACTACTCCAGCAAAATAACATCCATCCTCCTAAAGACTTCACATTAATTTAACAGCATCAGCTTTTGAAATGGTTTAATTAAACTGCAGCTTCCTTGCACAGGCCAGGACTGGTTGCTGTGGAAGCAGAAACATGTCAGTGTCTTTTGTGTCTTTTCTTTAACTTGTAAAAGAAACCTTCTGATCACAGACTGGAGAGGTGGATTAATGTGGGACTGGCAAATACTTTGCTTGATTTTCTCTAGGTCAAGCCCTGTAAAAAGAGCAGGTACCAAAGCATCAGCACAGACCAAACCTTCTCAGTTGTTTCTGTGGGAGAATAGGCTTTGTAATGAGGGGATAGGCAACCTCAATTAAATAGGAAGAACACCATGGCCAGCATCCAAACCCATCTCATCTATAAACGGAAAATTTACCCATCCCAGACCTACATTCCTGTCCAGTTCTGTTGGTAGGCATGGTTATCACAGGAATGGGATTTTCCTTTCTCCTATATGCAGACTGTAGGTTTTCCAAAGCTCATCACTTTAGAGAACAGTTGACTACTTCTCTTGCCAAGTAGAGGCTCTTGTTCTCATGGAAAAATATTTTCATGCTTTCTTTCAAGTTTCAGCAGTGAGCCATGTCTGGTTTTGACAAGGAAAAGGATGCTTTGAATGTCCTAAGAGTGGAGGAAGAGACATGTTTTCCATTTGAAAAAACACAAAAGTTTTGAAAAGTGTTGGAAATATTTTCCTCATGTTTGAAAAACAAAACGAAGCACGCAGTAAAACCAATGAGTTCATCTTGATTAGGAACAACATGAAAAAATACCAGTGTGGGATCTGTACAGTTAGAGCTGAATAGAAATTGCTTTATAACCTGAACTCATACACAACAGGGGAGCCAGATGGTTTTAGCTGACTGAGTTACTCAGGTTTTGTAAATACGAGAGCAGAACCTCATGTGGTGTTTCTCCCGTCACATGGCAGGACCCGTGGGCAATCTGAACATTTAGTGGGGATGTGAAAGGTCCAGTGATTGCCACAGAAGTTGGGCTCATTGTCCTTCACTAATCCATGGCTGTGCAGTTACTGCACTCTGTGCTCCAGGTCTGCTCTAGGGTTGGTCAGATGGGCTCCTGCACTCTCAGCATCTGTCATTTCCAGAAGGAATTCAGGATGCGCAGAGAGGTTGTATTTGGGTTGCGCCCAGACGTAGGAAGGAATGATGAATCTGACTCCATGTTCTCAGAAGGCTAATTTATTGTTTTATGGTACTATGTTATATTAAAGAATACTAAACTATACTAAAGGATACAGAAAGGATATTTAGAGAAGGTTAAAAAGATAATAATGAAAACTTGTCACTCTCTCCAGAGTCCTGACACAGCTTGGCACTGATTGGCCATTGAGTCAAAACAACTCACACCAGAATCCAATGAAACAATCACCTGTGGTTAAACAATCTCCAAACACATTCCACGTGTGAGCACAATACAGGAGAAGCAAATGAGATTAGGAATTTGTTTTCCTTTTTCTCCAAGGCTTCTCAGCTTCCCAGGAGGAAAATCTTGGGCCAAGGGATTTTTCAGAAAATGTGAATGTGACAGGGAGGAGGCCATGGCTGAACATTGTTCTAGCATGAGGCTTCCAGCAATGGTCTTGGCTGGGGATTCTGCTTGTCCTGCAAGCAGGACTTGTGTGGAGCCCCAGGGGCTGGGAAGGGATGGTGGCCATGTGTGGGCTGCTGCAGAAGCCAGGAAAATCAGGAGAATTGGTTTGGCCTGTGTGTACTCCCAGCTGTCCCCCCCAAATTACGTGCAACCATAAGAGCAGATAAAGTGGCTTATTCATCTCTACAGTTTCTGTATTTTGAGAAGGGCAAGAAGTCTTGGTCCAACAGCATGGGCCTCATTTGTGGTGTCTTTTAGAGACATTGTACCCTTCCCCAAAAAGAACACAGGTTGTTGCCAGATGTATTCTACTTCTGCAAATTCCTTCTTAAGAAGGGCAGGACCGTAGTGCCCATTTTGTCCCTCACACATCCCTCGTATTGACCTTGGCTCAGTCCCTTGTTTGACACATTACAGGTGCAGACTTGTACAGAGAAGAATAAGGACAGCAAAACTGAATGTTTAAACAAGTATACTTGACCCATCCAAAATATTGAATGTTGGATAGTGCTGAAGCAGAAAAGTCTCTTTCTTTGTAAGATAAAAAGGAGATACTGAATTACAGGCAAAATATTTTTTTCCTGGCCCTTCCATGGATAGCTGATGACAATATAGAGGAATAGACTAATTCTGATGACAAAATAGAGGAATAGACTAATTCTGTTAGAAAAAGAGTGGAAGTCAGGCACAAAATTGTTTGGGTGAATGGTTCTCCATGTAAGTAAAACAGATGAAAATTAGAATTGAAAAACTCTGGGAAGTTGGATATTCTGACTCCCCATCATGCATGATTTATTAGTCCTGTCTGACTTTCCACTCATGCTCCTTTTTTGTTAAAGAAATGAGGTGGGGTGGGGGGGGGGGGAGGAAGCATGAATTAACTTGTGATACACAGCTATTTATTTAGCAACATAACTCCTAAAGTTTCCTGGGAAACAATCCCGTAAAAGAGAGGCCTGATTTTGTTGCTTTTTATGGTCAGGAGCAGCCCCAGTGAATTCTGAGGAGTTACAGTAAAAGTAGAAGAACAATGTGACTCAATCCTTCTCTTGATATTGTCTAACCATGACACATAGGACAGACTTATGTAGGAAGCTCATTTTTGTGCTCCATTCAAAACCAAACTGAGCTTCAGCCAGTCTTGTTTTGTAAACTGCTGTGATGCAAGACAGCCACATACCATGAACAGAAACATAACAAGCACCAGAAAGGTCTTAATGGTTTGTAGAGAGTTTGTGAGAAAAGAAACATCATAAATACAGACAGAGATAACTCTACAGACACATCAGAAGCTGAGGTTCATTGTAACATGGAAGTAAAAGACTTTAGAACAATTTTTTTGAGGTGAACCATTCATTTTTCACAGCAAGACATTAATACACATGAACTTGAGTATGTGTGGTGTGTGTTTGTTGTTCTCACCATTCTCTGCAATGACACTGAAGTTCCCATTTTACCCTTTTTGGTTGTATTTGCCCAGATTGTTATGTGCTGTCATCATGCTCTAGTATCAGCACTATCCAGTCTGTTTTCAAAATAACTTATCACGACTAGACACCACCCTGCTGCTTTCTTTTTTTCAAAGCCCTTTAAAATTATCTCTTCCCAGACAGTTCCTTACTGACGTCTGGTGTCTGGAGCACTTTGTTTATCATGGGGGGAAAAAAAAGCAGATTAATCACAGGATTTTCTTTGCTTTTGATGCTGCTACAAGAAGTTAATTTGTACAATACTGTGACTAAAAACTAGTGAAATGCTCCAACCCAAAATCTGAAATGTAAACTCTCCCAACCCACAAAGTTTAAAAGTGAACCTTGTAAACCTTCAAATTGTGTCTCTGGCTCTAGAAATAGGAAAACTTTTGATTGTGAGAAAAATTTTTGTTTTCCCAGCCATTGATACCTTGTAAAACTTTTTTTAGAGGCATTTTTTGAAGACTAGAACTATATTCATGAGGATTTCTTCAGAACACTGTGTTCCACACACTTTATTGTATGTTTTAGGCACCTGCTGTGCTGAGGTGTTTATTTGAAGATGACAATATAATGGTTTTAAGGGCATAGAGAATATAAGCTTTTTTCCCATGCATATGTTCTCAGCTTGGGATATGCAGAAATAAAATAATTTTTTTTGCGTTAGTATTTCAGAAGAACAGACAGAATTCACCTTTTTTACTTCAGAATAACATTACCAGTACCTAGCCATTGGGATTACATAAAAAATTCAGTTCCCACTTCAGGTTTAGAATATGATGCCTCCCAAAGCAGTTTCCCTCCATCTGTTTTGCATATAATGAGGGCTTTTATGTATTTTCTTCCTCCTTCTCAGTAATTCTTTTGGTATTAATGATTCAGAAAAACTTCTGCACTTACTTAAAGACTAAAGCTCTGATTCTGGTGACAAATGCAGAGTGCTTACACTCATCTTTTTTTTTTTTTAAGATTTTCCCTCCAAGTAATGCAGTTAGAGAGAGAGAGAGAGAGAGAAAAGGGAAAAAAGGTAGAATACTTCATTTTCTCTTCACATGGACTTTACACTTCTGGTTTTGACATAAAGAGAATCTACTGAAGTTGTGTATTGCCTCCATACCCAAACAGGATGAAAGCCCCACTGTGTTAAAACACTAAAGCAGCATTGTATTAATATTAAGCAGGTGTCAAACACTGCCTAAACTAGTAAAACAAAAGGTGCAAAAGGGCCTTTGCTAAGGAGCTTAAATTGCAATTAGGGGCTACCTGGTGTGCAAGGTGTGCCTCTGGGCTCTGGTAGGTGCACCCCCAAGTTTGAGGTAATCCTAGGCTGGGTTTAAGATGTGGTGGTGTGATGTGTTGACAAATAGGGGGAGGTGTGTGATGAAAAATTCCCCACGCACAGGTGAGCTCGAGCCAAGGAAATGCTGAGAAAGAACCACGTGTGTGGGTACTGCAAGAGGGGTGAGTGGCTCCAGCAGAGAGAGGGGAGCCTGGCACGTCCTTGCCAGGAAAAGGGTTCATTTTCCTTGTGTTACAGGCTGAGGTCTGGTGTGTGGAGAGATGGATTTAGGCAGGGTCATTTTACAGTGTTGTAATTCTGAATGCTCAGGAGGCAGTAAGGATGATTTTGTCTTTGTAGTGTGTTAGACTCCCAGAACTTCCTCCATACCAATTTGTCTGTGGGTGGAAGTGGGCCATCCTCAATTGTGGTGTTGTGAGGTGCCCAGGATGAGGTGAGAGATGAGAATTTGACTCCATGTTCTCAGAAAGCATATGATATGATATTCTAAAACTATACTAAAGAAAGATAAAGAATAAATTAGAAGGCTTTACAAGAATGATAATGAAAGCTCGTGACTGACTCAGAGTCTGATACAGCTGATGGTGATTGGTCATTAATTAAAAACAATTCACATGGAACCAATCAAAGGTTTACCTGTTGGTTTACCTGTTGGTAAACCATGGTTTACCATCTGGTTGGTACCAGATGGTTTACCTGTTGGTAAACCATCACCAGACCACATTCCCAAGAAATCAGATAATTATTGTTTTCATTCTTTTCTGAGGCCTCTCAGATTCCCAAGAGAAAATCCTGGGCAAAGAGGATTTTTCAGAAATTATCATGGTGACAATCAATAGAATAGGAATGTGAGACAATAGCATGGATAGCAGACAGTATCTAGGTCTTCTGTAGGGGAAAAAATGTCAAGTGTTGGAAATGAATGGGCCTGCACCCCAGAAAAAGGTGAGGGAGGATTCCCTGGGCACACATATGGGTGGCAGAGAGAATGGGAATAGGGAGGGTCTAGAAAAGGAGACAAATTCGTGCGGTAGGAAAACACACAGGAGAGCTTTCAGGGAGAGGGTTTCAGGGTTACTACAGAGTGCAAGGACTTGATTATAGAACTTTATTTTGAGCATGAAATTATTAATGAAGACAGATCGTGCATCAAATAGTTGTAAACAAAGAGCTCAGGGTTTTCTGGAAATTAAAATGGGTATGTCTGCAATGCTCTGTGGCAAACCCTGGATCTGGCTTTGAACAAAGTAACTATTCTGTGAGAGACTACCAAGGGCATAATCAGTGAAGAACGCTCCTGTTTGTCACTGTTTTAATCAATCATTAATCAGCCTTTCTTCTTCCCAGTTCTGTTTTCTTCTGCTTCTGCCTTGCTCAGCTCCAAGCCTTTATTGAGAGCGGCGCAGTTGCACTGGTGCCCTGGCAGAAGTTTGTGCATTGAGGAAAGGAGTTTCCTGGACTCATTCTGCCACAAACATTCCAGCTAAATGCAACAGCCTGGAAGGGCTCCAGAGCAGAGACCCTGAAAAACACAACCCAGCTGGTGTGAGAGATAATAGCTGCCAAGTGAGGGTAGCTGTCTGCAAGAAGTCACGCACAGGGATGTGGCTTGGACTCTACTGTCCTTGGATTTTTTGAAATGTGAATCAAAGTCATTAGGCTGCTTTTGCCATGCTAATGAAATGGTCTTGCCTAAGACTGAAGGAGACAAAAATCTGTATTTAATGGCCATAGAGGTCCTGGATTGTGGCATGGGTTACTGTCTACTCACTCACAACTGCATATTGGCATGGAATGTTTCTTTCTGTTAATTGTATTCTTACAGTGCTGATATTCAAGAAAAGACATTTTTCCCTTCTATCTCTAGGAACTTTGCCTCTTTCCTTACAAAGTCAATAGACCAGTTTGCCTGAAGGCATGGTGACTGCAGGTGTGTGGTTGGGCGCACCTGGATGTGGATATGGAACCATTTCTCTTCACCAGCTTGAGCTGATGTGTGGCAAATCAAACTCTTCCACACTGTGAACTTGAGCATTGCTTCAATTACATAGGCTGGACTGGGTTAATGCTCTAAGTTCTGGCTTAGACAAACCTGACAGAAATGAAAGGTAGCTGTTAATATTCAAGTTGGTGGATGAGGTGAAAAGGATTTTATGTGTAACTGTTAAGAAAAATGCACATCCAGTAGAAATATTCTGCAGAAGCAGCAGGTTTTGTTGTGGTTCTGTGGTGAAGTCAGGAACAGCTCTATCAGGAAAGGCATTGAAAGTATTTTCCCTGAGATGCAGAATGCTTTCTGGAGCTTCCCAAATAAATGAGGAACAAAGTGCAGCAGCCACCAAAGAGATGCAGATGCTGCTCACCAGCAGCCTGGCCACTCTTAGCTCAGTGCTGTGAGCCCAGCAAAGCAGGTTTCATCTGGATTAGCCTTCTTTCCCACTGACATCTTAGCATCTAGATAGCCCTATAAATCTAAAATTAGACAGCATTTCTCCTCACAGCACACTAGAGACATTATTTTAACACCTCTGCCCCAAATTTTCTTAAATTTACTCCTGTCACTTTTTCCTATCAGAATCTGAACCCCTCATCTTTTATTTTCATGCACTATCTTTTTAACTTATTAAAAAGGGAAGATCACCTCTGTTGCCTGTAGGGAAGGATGACAGAGCACATTTGGTGTACACCCAGTTTGTGGCCCTCTGAGCTTTACCTTACGTCTGTTCAGGGGTAAGCATTTAGAGAAGAAAATGTGACTGATGTGGTATGAAAGATGTGCCCTGTTTATTTTTAGAAATAAAATCAGACCTATGGCAATAGAAGGACACTGCCTTCCTACACTACTTCCCTCTTGTTTTGAACCAGAGCTACTCCATCTACTTGTTTTTATTTACTTCAGATTAGGATTACAGTCTACGGGAATGAGGGAGCTGCATGATCCTTACGAAAACATGTCTGGTTTTTTTTTTTTTTTTTGGGTTTTTTTTTTTTTTTTTTTTTGCTACTGATTTCATTATGAGTAATTAGAATTTGGCCCCTTGCTTTTCTCCAAAACATGAAGGTCCTAGAGTGGTTTCGGGAGGTTTGGACACCTCCCGTCGTGCTCTGCGTGCCCGGACGGGCGGGGGTACCCAGCATCTCTGCGGGAATCCTTGGCACAAGGACCCGCTCCGGGGGCCGGGCTCGGCGGGGCGCGATGGCCGCGGCGTCCCGGAGCCCCGCCGGGCACGGCAGCACTGGCCTCGGCCCGCCCCGGGGCACGCGTCACTGCCCCGCGCCGCGCCCATTGGCTGAGCCGGCTGCCCGTCCGCCCGACCGGCCAATCAGCGCGCGCCGCTCTCGCGGGCGCGGAGGCGCCGCGGCCGCAATAAGACGCGCGGCCCGCCCCTGGCCCTGCCCGGCCGCGGCTCCGGCGCTCCCCGTGAGGCGGCGCGGCGTCAGCCCGGTAATTCCCGGGGGCTCGGGGTCGGGCAGGGGAGCGGCCCTGGGTTCAGGGGGGGTTTCCTCGGCGGGGCTGTTCCGGCCCTCCAGGGAGGGATGGTGGTGCTGTCCCCCGGGCGAGGGGACGGTGGCCGTGGGGTACCGTGGCCGCGTGTGTCCGTGGCCGCGTCCCTGGGAGCCCGTGGTCGGGTCTGTGTTTGTGTGCCCGTGGCCGTGTCTGTGTTTGTTTGCGCGGGTCCCGGAGGTGCTGTCCTGCTTGTGGCCGAGCCCCCGTGCTCGGGGAGGGCTGGGCCACGCAGGTGCTCCGCTCAGGGACGCCTTAGGAAAGGGATGAGCTCGTCCCGGCTGGAGCAGGAGCCCTGGAAGTGGCCGCCTCTGGTGTTAGACCTTAAAGCTGTGCTTGGCCCAGAGATTCGCCGGTGTGAGATGTTATCCTGGGCACTGTGCGCTGCTCTGCTGAGCTGAGCTGGGGCTCTGGGTTTCTGTTCTCTCGTAGAGTAAGCCATAGAAGGGTTTGGGTTGGAAGGGTCCTTAAAGGCCATCTAGTTCCACCCCCGTGCCATGGGCAGGGACACCTTCCACTAGACCATGTTGCTCAAGACTCCAACCAGCCTGGCCTTGAACACCTTTAGCGATGGGGCACCCACAGCTTCTCTGGACAACCTGTTCAGTGCCTCTGTGCTGCCTCCAGGTCTGCTGTCGGTATCCTCCGTGGTCCCCCAGAGCTTTTGGTAGATTTCTGCACACTAAACCTATGGTAATTGCAGTCTAAACAAATCTTAGGGAGCAAATGATGTCCCCGGGCATGTGGGAGAGCAGAAATTTTCCCTTGATGGAAATACAGGAGTTGTGCGTTGGCATCTTTTTGGGAGAAGGCATTTGGTAGCTTTCCCAGCCCATACAAGCGGTGTGTGCTCTATTTTTTTAACAGCTTTGAGAGCAAACGGTGGCTGGCATGGCCATTTGCACTTGTGGGCTCTTTCTGTGAGCACTGGTGTTTATTCTTTCCCTGCAGGTAACCAGCCAGGAGTGTGTGCTGGCCTCTGTATAAAGCAGCTCTTGAGCCTGTGCTGGGATTTGTGTAGGTTGTTGCTTTGCTGTAGGAAAGGTGAGTAGGATTATTTCCATGTGTTGCTCTAAGGCTTTCTAGTTTAAATGCTTCCAGAAGTGGACCGATATTCAAACAACACTGTGACTTGCTAGTTCTTTCTAAATTTGAGAATTGTGCTTCTGCCTAATGTTTTATATAAGTGAACTGGAATTTATGACACCCAGGTACTATTTGGTCACTGTGTAAGTGTATCTCTTATAGTAACTAAATTTTCTATTGCTTTTGGTTAAAATGCCAACTAAACTTTGGCAAAGAGGTGCATCACCCCTATTGTTGGGTCTTAATTTGGTTTTGTAGATTATGTAATCTATTCCTGTGGACAACAGAATCAATTAATCTGAATAAAGAAGTATTTGCAGAGATAGAGCTTTCTTTGCAGCTATTTTATGTGTAGTAGCTCATGCTGTGAACACGCTGCAATTTTTTAATTGTATCTGTGGTATATTGAGTAAGGATCAGTTGCTTTAGGTGGAAATGCTGTCAAATAGTTGTTTTTGTTATAAGCCTAGGATCTTACAGGGTGCAGCTTAGTGTGGGATCTGATGTGACACCTGAATCCTAATAATAACTGATTTCTTTGCTTAAAGTGCAGCTGATTATGGGGAGTGGAAAAAATGGACCATGCAGGGGATTTTGTCTGAGACGTTTCTTGTCCTACACAAATCTCAGCCTGCCTTTGCATGAAATGAGACTTTCTTTTGTATTTTTCAGCTGTCTGTTGGGTTTCAAACAATACCTCCTGATATTCTGTAAGAATCTCAGTCCTCAAGGGCTTTTTAATCCTGAGCTGTGCCATTAGGCAGAAATCAGCACTGGGGGGGGGGTTTGCAGAGTGCCCTTGTGTGATGTAGACTCTGTCTTAATGTAAGATTAGAGGAGAACTAAGCTGCTGTTATAAGCAAGATCAGATTCCTGAGTCTGTTAATGAATTCAACTTTTCTAGATACTTTTTTTTGAAAGCTTGTTAAAATGAATGCTGGTATTGTGCTGGGTGTTTCCCAAAACCCAGAATGCATGGGCCTACCCCATCCTGCTGACCTAATTCAGGGTCACATTCAGAGCGCCTGAATTTGAGATTCTTGGAGTGTGACTGAAGCAGCTCCAACTGATTTGAGATGAGGGGAGCTCCTTCAGTGTGTCATGGAAATCCAGCCCCAGGTTGGGAGTGCAGAAATCAAAGCTCAGTCTCCCACTGCCCATGGTTTTGAGAGCACTTAATATTCATCTGAGGTACAGCAGTCCCCCAGTGCAGAGAATTGTATTTTTATATTTTTTCCCCTGCTCTGTCCGTTGCTATCCAGCCTTGTCTCAGGTCAGAGGGATCAGGGGGGATTTTCAGAGTTGCAGTCCTGTGTTAGATGGGCCTTTCAGGCATCCCATTGTCTGCTAGCAGATCTTGGCCCACCTTGGCAGACCCTTGGGTGTGTGGTCAAAAGGTATCTACCATTGAAGACAATCCAGAGGTGGTGTTGCTTGAAAGAAAAAAGAGAAAGGTGCTGTTTGACCTTATGAATGTGTGGCTGTCTGACTTAATGAGGACAGCAAACAGGCTTTTTGTGCTCACTCCAAAAGTAAAAACATTAATCCTGCTGCCTAAGAATCTGGCATTGTAATTCACAGACAGCAGAGGAGAAATAGACTTGAAAGTCAGGAAGAGGATGGGATAATCTGTGAGGTCACTTGGGGATTCAGTGAAATGAGGACTCACTGGCTGTACATTGCATCCCAGAGTATCTGTGTTGTCACACTTGAGCGTGGAGGAATGATGGAGGAGGTGGCCTGGGGAAAAAATTCAAGCATAGACTGGCATAATTAACAGGACAGGATGGGGGATATGAGGAAATTATGCAGAGTGTGACTGTGTTGACACCTCCTTTGAGAAAAGCTGATAAGGTTTTGTGTGTTGCCAGTTGCAGTGCTCTGGTCCCACTCTGCAGTTCCTCTGGCTGAGGGCCACAGCTGCTCTCCGTGCCTGCATTCCCTTGGAGCAGAGAGGATCTGGACAGGCCTGGTGGGCTCCAGCTGCATGGGGCACCTCAGAGTTCCCCAGTGAGGGAGATCTGCTGCTCTGTGAGCCTGGGATACTGAGTGAGGCTCTGTTTAAGCACTTGAGGGAAACTGTAGGCTGGAACAGCTTGTACAAATCTGCTCCTAATCAATGGTTTTAGTGGGCTAGTTGCAACAAGCTGGGTGAAGGGTGGCACTTTCCTTCCCACATGAGGTCTCCTGGTTTGGAATTCCTCCCACTCTCAATTGTAAAATCACACTCAGCAGACACTTGTTGCTTTGCTTGTTTTGATTCTGATAGTTGTTTACTTTTCACTGCCTTATTGCTACTTGTACTGCATTATGTGTGGGATGTTTGATGTGTCTGTCTCGTGTCTCTGTCCAGATGTGTCGCTGTTAGATGCCAGACCAGCTGCCCTCTGTGCCAAGCTGCAGCCAAAATGGCAAAGTACAGGCTTGTTCTCCTGAGACATGGGGAAGGAGCCTGGACCAAGGAGAATCGCTTCTGCAGCTGGGTGGACCAGAAGCTGAGCACTGATGGCATAAAGGAGGCTCAGAACTGTGGCAAGCACCTCAAAGCCCTGGGCTTCGAGTTCGACCTCGTCTTCACCTCTGTGCTGAGCCGCTCCATCCAGACTGCCTGGCTGATCCTGCAGGAGATGGGCCAGGAGTGGGTCCCCATCCAGAGCTCCTGGAGGCTGAACGAGCGTCACTATGGAGCCCTGATTGGGCTCAACAGGGCAGAGATGGCTCTGAACCACGGCGAGGAGCAAGTGAAGATCTGGAGGAGGAGCTACGATGTCACCCCACCCCCCATCTCTGAATCTCACCCCTACTACGCCGAGATCTACAATGACCGTCGCTACAAATGCAGTGATGTCTCTCAGGAGAACCTCCCAAAGGCTGAAAGTCTCAAAGATGTGCTTGATAGACTCCTTCCCTACTGGAACGAAAAGATAGTGCCAGAACTGAAAAGTGGCAAAATGATTCTTATCTCTGCTCATGGCAACAGCAGCAGGGCGTTGCTGAAGCATGTGGAAGGTAAGGGCCTTTGTTTTAGTCTTCCCCTCTCCTCCTTGCTCAATGCCTTGGAGCTTTGTGTGTTGTTCTGTAGTGTATATTACTTACCTGGGCAAGGTAAGAGTGTCTGTGGTCTCCAAGGAGGAGGTAGAAAGTTGGTCAAGGAAGCAAACTGGGAGATGTGGAAAGGGGAGAGTATAGTGATCCCCCAGTCAGGGAATAATGTGCTCTGACTCCATAATTCAGGAGGCTGAACAATTGCTTCATTAAGCTATACTATATCACACTAATACTATACCAAAGAGACACTGTACTAAAGAAAAACCCATGACTGTCTGAGACAGGACACAGCTCTGACCCAACTGAAGCAAAACAACCTTCACCAGTGTCCAGTACCCAAATCACTTTGGGTAAACAATCTCCGTAACACATTCCACACGTGCAAAACAACAGGAGCAGCAAGTAGAGATAAGAATGGTTTTCTCTTCTTCTCTGAGCTTCTCACTGCCTTCCCCAGGAAAAGTCCTGGGAGAGAGTTGTGCCTGCTGCTCTCTGTGGAGAGAATTCCTTAGGTTAATGTAGTTAAGGAAAGGGCCAGATGCTTTCATTTTATTTCTCATTGTTCATTTAAAACTACTGTATTCAAACAAAATTTTTGATTGGTTTAGATAGACAAAAACTCTGCAGGCTCACATTATTCTTGGGTTTTTTTCAGCTGCTTTGTCAGGTTTGTGATAATCATCTCTTAATTAAAAAAGCATTGCTGTAACACAGCAGAATAAAAGTGCCTGGCTTGGGTTGTAGTCCTGGCTGGACTGGAATGTTTCCAGGAGTGGGATATCTGCTGCCTCTTTGGGCAGCACGTTCCAGTGTTTTACCAGCTTCATCATAGAAACTTTCTTCCGTATATCTAGTCTGAAAGGATCTTCTTTTGGTTTAAAACCATCATCCCTTGTCCTATTGCAACAGGCCCTGCTAAAAAGTCTGTTTCCATCTTTCTTAGAGGTGTTTCTGGAACCTTCTCTTCTCCAAGCTGAACAGTCCCAGCTCAGTCTTTCCTCAGAGGAGACGTGCTCCATCCCTCTGCTCATTTTTGTGGCCCTCTTCTGGTCCTACTCCAACAAGTCTTACCTGGGCTTAAAATCCCAGAACTGGTCTTGAAAATGATTCATTTTTGGCTTTATGATAAAAACCATCCTTTTCATTGTTAGAGTCTTACCTCCCTTCCTCTTTCATCTCCTGACTTCTAGACTCTCCTAAACTATATTAATTAATTATTAATCATCCTTGAACTATATTAATTTCTTTGTGGGTAGAGCAGAATTCAGTGGTTACATATGTGTGAATGCAGCCTGGTACAGTTGTAGTTACAAATATGCACACACTGACTGTGTCCACTCAGGTGTTTTTTTTTTTTTTAGTTTTAAAATCCTGTGTTTTGTGGCTCTGCCTGCTGATTACTTTTTGCATTTGGCCATGCTGGAACAGTCAGGACATCAGGAGTCTGAAGGCTGTGAAATGAGCAGGTGCAAATGGCTTCTGAGACTGGAGAGGCTGAGAATCCTGGGGTGCACATCATGGATGAAGGAGGAAGGGCTGGTTCAGTCAGTTCCATGATGTGGTCAGAGTGGTTGTCCACACTGTGTGAAATGATAAAGGAAGAAGGGGAAAGGGGATCTGGGGACTTCCCTGGCTCCCAAGAACTGAACCAGCTCCATGAAACCACGCTGGCCAAGCCCTCTGGGGGTGAAATGGTGACAGCTGAGTGTAGGTTCCAGCAGAGATCCTGGGCCACCTTCTGTGCCCAGAAGGTGAGGCTGCAACAGGGGCTGGCAGCCCCAGGGAGTGGGGAGGGTTGCTTTGGAGTTAGCATGGCTCACTTGGATTTCTTGCTGCGCTGAGATCAGGGAGGAGCAGTGCTGCAGAACCTTGGGACAATTGCCTACTCTGTGTAACTCTTTCAGGACTGCCCATACTCAAGGTGTAATAGAGTTGTCCTTTGTCTTGCAGTATACTTTCACCCTCCCAGCACGTGCTTACAAAGGGAAATGTGAACTTACAAAGGGAAATGTGAACTTACAAAGGGAAATGTGAGCAGTCCTTGGCAGAGGATCTGGTGAGCTACCCCAGCTCCCACACAGGAACTACTGGCAGGTACCTGCTTGGCTCTCCTGCCCTTTAGGTAGTGGAGAATGGATTTCTGAAGAGCTGGCCTGAAGGGTAGCATGGACAGAGCTTTGAGACCCCCGGTATTACAATCTACCTTTGTTGTTTTATTTTCCCTTTTTTTTTTTTTTTTTTCCCTTGGCCTAAATCTAGTTTGATCTAAGAGATTCCTTGTCTGCATTGCTGACTGTCTCCATTTCTCTGCTGGAAGGTTGTGAGTTGCTCTGGAACCCTGCTAGAGTGGGACCTCATTCAGCAGTGCTTAAACTTTGCCAGTCTACTGTATTTATAGCACCCACTGTGAGATGGGCTGTGTTTTTGTGGATTTTTCTTTTTTATAAGATTAGTGTGTCCTGCACTTCAGTGGAGTTTTCTAAGCCTCTCCAGCTTAGCTGGAACTATTTTTCTTCCTTTTTTTTTTTTTTTTTCTTCTTTTTTTTGGCATTTTGATAACTAGGTTCCAAATGCCTCAAGCAGCAATCTTGTATGGCTGCTTGGATGTCTTACTCATGGTGTTAACTTGATCTTGGAAGATGTAGATCAAACTTTAAATGGCAGAAAATAGGAATGTTTTCATTCAGTTGGATCTGATGAAACAATTATAATTGTTTTAGTGTCAATTTGATTTTTTTTTTTCCGAAAAGACTACAGAGTATCCCTTGAAGTTACTATTTCAAGGAGGTATTTTCTTGAAGCAGGATTGCAATTCTCTGAATCTGTGTTTTCCTTGTTCTGAGTAATTGGTAAAGAGCTGGAACTGTAGTTCTGCTTTCTACTTGCATGGAGCAACAGTATCATGCTCAAAAGGCTTTGATTGTGGGTTTGGATTTTGTTCTTGTTTTCTCATTGCACAGAGTGGGCCTCATTAAGATGTATGAAATGTCTGTAGAATATGTCATGCTAAATGAGCGTTCTGGATGCACAGGATCTATTTGCAGGTGTTTTTTCTCAATTCTTTGGGGGAGGATAGTTTTCTCTTTATCTAATAACCAGTGCTTCATATTAAACCCTTTTGACAGTGTTTCTTTATGAAGATATTAATGTAATACTTGTGACCACCTTGCCCAAGTGCTGACTGGAGACCAAGTCCAATGGACTGATTTACCAGGAAGGATTGGTGGGCTGTCTCAACATTTCTTTCTTCCCAGCCATTTAACCCTGGGCACTGGTATCAGGTACCTCAAAACAAGGTTTGTGGAATGCCTGATTCTAGAATTTCCAGTAGTATTCCAATAATTTACATGCTGGAGCTGGTGTGGATTGTGTTGAGGGCTTCTTAATAAGATTATTTCACTGATTTTGCTGCTTATCCTTCTTCAGGAAATACTGCTTATGTGAGTGTGGTGTTGTGAGTGCAGGTGCAGGGAACAGCTTGAGATCTAAAACTCAGTGGTCTTGAAATGAGATGGTCTGGCTCTCCCTGTCATTTCCCCCAGTCTTTGATCAGTGCTTCTGCTGCTTATTTCTTGTGAGCTTGCTGGGCCTCTTTACAAATGACCTTGGCCTGTGTTTTGGCCACTGCTGCTCCCACAGCATCAGGAATGTCTCTCCAACATTATCCCCAACAGGGCTGGGGTTGGGCAAGCTCTTGGGAGGGGACATAGCCAGGAGAGCTGACCCAAACTGACCAGAGGGATATTCCTTAGCCTTTATGATGTCTGCTCAGCAGGGAAAGCTAAGAGAAAGTGAGGGAAGGGCATTTGTGATGGCATTGAAGCAATAGCTCTGCACACTGAAGCTCTGATTAGTGGCAAGTGATTGGATTGCCTGCTGATGGGAAGCAGAGAATAAATCCTTTGTTTTCCTTTGCTTCAGTGCTTGGCCTCTACTTGTGTTTTAGTGAACTGTCTTTATCTTGACCCACAAGTTATTTTTGCATCTTTTCTCCCCTCCCATTGAGCTGAGGATGGGAGTGATAGAGCAGCTTGGTGAGCACCTGGTGTCCAGCCACACCACCAACCCACCACAGTTCTTTTTTGGTGCCCCACTGTGGTCCCCTGCCACTAAAGCTTGGCTGTGGAAACCTAATACAGACAGAAAGTCTTGGCAGACATGAGTGGAACAAATGTAAATTATATACCACAGCCATGGTTGTAGCCCACCCTTCTTTCTTTCCTTAAAATTTGCACAGCAAGGTAACAATCTGTCAAGATCAAAAGCCAGATTCTAACACTGTGCTTGTTTCCCTCCTCTGCCCTGTTGAAGTTAGATCTTCTGTCAGCCTGCAGGGAGGGCAGAAAGTGGCTCTGAATATTTACATTACTAGGCTAAAAGTTTGGTGTTTTCATTAAGCATATGGGATGCTATGACCTGATTTAGAACTCAATTAAAAAGCACTAGTATTAAACAAACTTTTGTGGCTCAATTGATGCATTTGATCTTGTGTATGATCTTTTATTGGATGAATCATCTGGGCATGCAGAGAGGAGGGTGTTGTTATTCTCAACAGCTCTTGTGGGTTTTGGGTTCCTCTGACCATAAGAATAGGAGGGAGGAACTTGGTAAGAACAGGTGAGAGGGAAGGGGAAGCTGAACCAGCCCCTCTGAAAGTGCTGTAGTGCTCAAAATCAGTGGGGTTTGTCTCTGTAGGACTTTGCAAGGTCCAAATATTTGAAAACACCCCATGGGCTACCACATGAAGGTGATTTCTTAGGCTTGCCTGGAGATATTTCCAATTTGTGTGTTTGGTTACCCAGTTTGGTTAAATGGAGGATAAGTGAGCTGGGCAGGAATTCTGAATGTGATTTTGGAAGGTCTCTTTTATAAAAGGTGCTGTACCAAGTTACTGTAGTGCTCCTGTGCCTGACTGCTCCCTGCTGTACAGGTGAGGAGCAGTGTAGGTGTCAGGTCACTCAGGTGTCCCAGGAACAGAGCAGGGCAGATGGCCACTTGAGGAGTGCAGCTGCCTAGGCAGCATTTCATCTGGACTCCTCAGGAAGTCATCCCGAGTACTTCAGTAATGTCTGTGGGTTCTCACAACTATAAATATGTAGGACCTGGTTTTTAAACCTCCTTGGGTAAAAACTGCTTCCAGCAGCTCAGTATTTCAGCAGTGCTGAGACCCAGGCTTTGGCTTTAAACTGAAGGGAAGCATGTTGCTTCTTCCATGG
Source organism: Molothrus aeneus (assembly GCF_037042795.1). Lineage (NCBI taxonomy): Eukaryota > Metazoa > Chordata > Aves > Passeriformes > Icteridae > Molothrus > Molothrus aeneus. The sequence goes on along the minus strand of NC_089650.1, from coordinate 4,372,497 downwards.
TCTTATTTACCATTGCACCTTGGAGTCAGCAGTTGAGGTCTTGCCCTGATTTCACCCTTCTTCCCTGTGCCATGGGCTGGGTTGTGACTCAGGCCGGCTCAGATGGAGCTCAGGAAAAGGTCAGCTGGTTCTGGTTACAGCACATGGAGTAACTGGATAGCAGTCAGCTCACACTGCAGCCATTGCTGCTGCAAGGTGTGATCCCTTTGCTGTCCAAGGTGTGTCCTTTGCTGGCCTGCTGGCTGGGGAATGTTCTGGTGAGCTCTCCTGCAACCAAAGAGCTTGTGTGACCAGCCTGCTCAGCTTCTTGCTTCCTGAAAAACAGAAATGCTACACACAGCAACAGGCACTGTTGTTTCTTTAGGGTTTTCATCTGACTTCAGCTTGTGTTTCCAGACTTCTGCTGTGGGGCTGCACTTGTCTATGAGGAAGAGTCCTGAGGAGAAAACCATCATGTTTGCTGCTCTGTGTTTATCCTAGGCTGCACTGTTTTGCTTTGTAAATCAATACTAGTTGACATTGTGGTCACTCCATGTTCTGTAAAAACAGTAAAATCCATTTCTGAATCCATGTAGCTACAGCTAGTTTTGTTTAATCCATCTCCAGAGGAAACTTTTAAATATCATGTCTCCTGACCACATTATGTGGTTAGCCTAAACTCTCCTGCATGACTTCATCTACTGTGTATGTATTTGAATGGTTTAGTCTGGGAGACTGAACTTAGGAGGTGGTCAGAACACTTCCTAGGCATGGATTCTCTGGGAATACACATGGAGATGTGGGTGTTGTTAAAATCTAATGCTTCAGAATCCTTGGAATAAGAGCTCAGGCAGCTTGGCTGCTTCTTTTGCAAACCAAGTCCTTGAGAACAGTGCTTGTGCCTGGTGAATGGATGCAGTATTTTTCCCATCTATTCCTGCACCATTTTTAAATTCTAGGTATTCTTTGAGTTTTTTTCCCTGTAGGTCTGATTCTGTGGCCTACACCAGGTGAATTACTTGTCCCTTGTATGCAAGAAGTGCTTGAGCTGTCTGAGTGTGACTTGTTTCAATGGACTGATGCTCAATATGTAGCAAGGTGTAAGTTCTTTGCCAAGGTTTCTTTCTGGTGCTCCATGCCCTTCTGGAAGTTGGGGCTCACCCAAGTGCTGAGCATAAAGCAAGAATAGGGCACTGCAAAAGTTGGGTGCTGGTGCAGTCTCTGGGCAGGGGCACCTGATCCTCACCTCATGAACAATTCTGGTTTTTCTGGCCTGTTGTCACCCCACTGCTGCTGAGTTGTTTGACTCGTGTGTTTTCCTGTTAATGTGATGGCTCTGCTTTTCTACTTAATGTGCAAATCTCTGGTAAATTTACACCCCTGTGTTCTGAGGACCATCTGTTTTGTCAGCTGCTCCAGGAGGATGTTTGCTTGGTGCACCTTGGTCTGGTTCATATGGTGTCATCACTTCAGAAGCTCGTGGTGTGCATTTTCTGAGTGAATTACTCAAATCTGCCCTGCTTCACAACAGCAGGCTGCTGCTGGGACCTCAGTGCTTCCAAAAAGGGGGGGGAAAAGGAAATCTTGACATTCCCAATGACACCAGCTTTCTTTTGCCTGATTTTTTTTTGAGGGATAGTATCTTTGCAGTCGCTGCTTTTAATGCAATTATTTAGACTTCGTGTGGAAACTTTACTAGGATGTTTGGTCTTGAAACTCACTTGGAGGCTTTGGATGTGTGTTTGATATAAAAATAACCAGCAATTTCATTGAGATGAGAGCCCAGAGTATTTTAATTACATGTCTGCATAACATAAATATTATTTTCCAGGTACACATTCCTTTAGTGAAGTGGGGAAAAAAGAGGAATGCTCCAAGTACAAGTTGACTTTCTGCTTCCTTTTTCTTCCCCTCATTTGAAAATGGAAATGAATATCTTGTATGTAAGAATTCTGAGAACAGTACTGTGGACTTGGTTGTGAGAAATCGGATGTGGGCAAAGAGTGATTCTCACACGAGTAGAATTAAATACTGATTTTTGTGACAGTTTGTGTGATAGGAGTTGCCCAGAAAATTTAAGAGAAAAGCTAAACTTGTTACCCTGCCTCTTTAAGAGTCTATATAGGCTGTGCAACAGAGGTTGTTTCATGTTGGAATAGCACATGTGGGATCCCATCTTTTGTGATTTGTGAGTTGGGAAATGATGGAGGGGAACCTATTGTACTCCATGTCCTGAATTAAAGGAACAGGGTAGTCTCCTGGGCAATCTCTTCCTGTTTATTTCACATGTGTAGGCTTAACAAGTGAAGAAATTTCTTCACCTTGATGGGAATTCTCTCCTTCAGCTGTTCCTAAAAGACTAGCTGGGAATTGACCCTTGAATGGCTGGTGGTGTCCATGGAGGCTGGAAGGTGTCCTTGGCTGTTTTGAGACTGGGTAACCTCAGAAATAAGGCAGGAGGCAGTGAGGAAGCTGGAGGTGTAACTCTTGTTTTGTTTTTCTTTGGCAGGCATCTCCGACGAGGACATCATCAACGTCACCCTCCCCACTGGTGTGCCCATACTTCTTGAACTTGATGAGAATTTGCACCCTCTGGGCCCTCACCAGTTTCTGGGTGATCAAGAAGCTATCCAAGCTGCCATCAAAAAAGTGGAAGATCAAGGGAAAGTGAAATCTGCTGAGAAGTTAAATCCCACTGTCTAACACAGCTGTGTTCAGTGTGGTAGTGAGTGATGATGTACGTATGACTGCTAGGTTGCACTGTGTGAATGTCTCAATTTCAAGCACTAAATAATTGGAAGGGACAATTGTTGAGTCTCAGGTTGGTAGTTTACCCCTCTGCCTTTTCAAAAACTGGAATTTAGATTGCAGTGTGGTTTTTGATACTGGAAAAGGAGGAGATGATTCAGGTAAAGGAAACTGGCAGGGCAGCCTGCCCCAGATCCACCACTGAGGATGGCCCAGTGGAGAAATAAAGGGATGTGATATTGGTGTCAACAACAATCAGTCCTGATCTGTTAAGGAGAAAAGCACCAGCTTACTGGACTAATTTAGTCCAGGATGTTATAGGCATTAAAACTGTCACTGATAAAAATGTCACTGTTACCAACTAGGATTTTTCTGTGTCACAGTAGCTGTGTCAATTTGTTCTCAGTGGATTTCCACCTTCAGCTGGACAACTCTCTGCCTTTGTTATTTTGAGTCTTCTGTGGCCAATTCATGGTCCAGAGAATTTTGTAGAGATGTTGTGACTACTAGAGTTATCATAGTTATCTTTTTTTACACTCTATTTGGTTTTTAAGGAATGCAGATGGAATCCCTTTGCCTCCACCATCTTTGCAAAGCCTAGCATCACTGCATTTTGCTGGCTTGCAGTAATAGGATTTAAGTCAGACTTTAGTCCACAAAAGAAGCACAAAGGTTTTCTTCTGCTCAATTTTTAAATTATGTAGCTCCTAGTGAGGGACCTGAATACTTTTGAAACACTTTGGTAAGGTGTACCAGAGGTTTCATCACCCCTTAGTCAGTTGATAAATAATTCCTGCTCACCTCAGCAAAAGTGACATAGGAAAAACCCCTCTAAGCTTTCCTGAGTTGCAAAGGTATCTTGATAAATGTGTTCCACAGTAACATTAATGTGGCATTATCTGTATCCAGTTCTCTGAAGGGCTGGGAGAGATGCACGCAGCATGTCACAAGTGCTGCTGCATGCAGCTCCTTCAGCCATCCTGCTGGTAAGGAAAGCTATTCTGCCATGCCTGAAAGAGTTCTCCTGTGAGCCTCTCCTCACAATCTCAGCTTCATTCCTGTTGGGTGTTTGGCACTGGATCTGACCAGTTCACCCTGTGGCTGGATGCAGTGTAGCAGCTGTGGCAGCCTGGTGTCCTCTTCATGTACACAAGCACCAGGGTAATTCCACTTCTGAAGACTTGCTCTTAATCTTACCTGCAGATATGACACTGATAAAAAGTTTACATCTGACCCAATGTGCCAACACCTGAGCATCTCAGTCTGACCTTGGATATCAACATGGGGGACACCTGTGTGTGTGCTGCTTGAGCTGAATATGTTCTCAGCATGGCCCAGCTACAAATCTCAATATTGATGGGAATTTCCTTGGTATGAGGATAAAGTTGTGAAATCCTGGAGGAGCTGCAAGCTCTGTAGCTTGCTTTGTAAGTGTGAGAGGATGATTTTTTCCTTTTGAAGAGAGCAGTGTGACAGTGTGGTGTGCCTCTGACAGTCTTGCTGACGTGTGGAGCTTTGCAGGTCTGATGCCAGCTCACATTAGAGTAGCACATACTCCGTAAAAGACTTCTTGCTAGAAGGTAGTTTCTCATGCATGAGTGGTGCTTGGGCTTCTCTTTGGTTTTATTTTTGTAGCCCTTGCAGTAGAAACAAAGTTACATATTTCTCTTTTTAAACATAAAGCTGGTAGGTTTCATCTTTCTTTGTACAAGAGACATATTTCAGTGTTTTTTGGTTGTTTTGGTTTTTTCCCTCTGAAATGCTACTAGCAGCTTCTCTGCTACTTGATTCGATACTGGCGTAGTTTCTGGGGTTTTAGTTTCTGTGCTTAGAGTAACTCTGACTCTTAGTTGATAGTTTCCAAGTGAGTGTTACAGTGTTAGCATGCTGATCAGCAAAAGTTCATCTGTGAAAGAAACCCTGGGAAGGGTCACTGGCACTCAAGTGAGTAAATTCTTCCCCAAACATTAAATAATGTGTGAAGCTTAATATCAAGTAAATGTTACTGTAGGCTTGTAAACAGGGCCACCTGTTGCCAGTGGGAGCTGGGTGCATCCAGGTGTGTGAGCACACAGGCCACGTCCACATCCCTTTGGCACTGTGGAATTGGAATGTAGAATGCTTCAGGATGTGACATGCAGCTCCAATATCCTTGGAAATGAACCCAGCTGGGTTGGGAGACAGGCTCTCTCCTCCCCTTAGAATCCATCATCTCTTCTGTGGTTGGAGAGGGGAATGGAAAGGTGGATGAGGGAGTTTAGGGAGCATTAATTGCAGCTGAAATCACCCTTTGAGTCGTGGCCAGGAAGAAGAGAACAGCAGTGTGATGTTTGCAGGAGGTGCTGTTTCTGCAGTGCTGCTTGAGATGTGAACAGTGACAGTGCTCTGGGAAGCTTGACTTGGTTTGCTTGGATTGTGGCTCCACAGTGATGACAGGATTTTATGTGCACATCTGGCAGCAATAACACCTTGCAAAAGTATCAAATGGAACCAACTGGGGATTTCATTCTGCTCTTTAGGATTATTTTAATGCCTTGCAATTCCAAGTAACCTTTTATTTAAAATCCTGATTCATAAGCCATGTCTACTGAACAGACACCAAGTTCCAAGGTGTCAGACACCAAGATCTTCAGGCATAGCTACATCAGAGGGAGAAATGAGAATCTTGCTGTAGAGATCAGTGGTTGGGAAGCAGTTTTTCCCCTATGTTTGAGTGTGCCTCAAAGTCCTATAAGGTAAATGATGTTTTTAACATAATGGATGTGGTTGATTTGGTTTGTTTATGCATTTTTAATGTGTGGTTCAGTAGCAGTAATAGCTCTAGATCCTCTTGAAAACCTTTGTAAATATGGTGGAGCTGTCAGTTTCTTTTTAACTCAATAAATTCACCTCAAATAGAATTTAATTTGGCTTCAGTCTTTTTTTTTCCTTCTACTCCTATCCCCTTTGTTTCCTTTTCAGGGCTGATAAGTAAATAAAACTGACCTTCAGGATTCCAAAACTTCTCAAACAGTTGTTTATCACAGATCATGCAGTAAATTGGGTTAAAATAGTGCTGGAGCCAACACTTCCTTGTGTTTACATGTCAAGAAGCTCTGCTGGAGGGAATACATACCCCTCCAAAACCGTGGGGGCATTTCCTTAGGGACTGTACTTCCAGAACAGTGCATCTAAACAAATGCTTACTGATTCCCATGCTTGCTTTTCCTTTTAGTGAGAAGCGTTACTGTTCGATGTGTGTTTAAAGCTGTGGCTTCTGGAGACAAAGCCAACCCCTTCACTCTTCAAAGCACTCTGGTGCCAAGCAGAGTTGGAACTCCAAGGACAAGCACATGGAGCTGCAGGCCTGCTTCTTACTGCTGACCTTCACACAGAAAGCCTTGGATGCTGGGATAATGGGAGGCTGTATAAAAGTCCTAACAAAAGTTAGACATGCAGATAGAAGTGGGGAACACCCAGCTGTGGGGCTTTAAAAGCATACTGAAGAAACAGACTTTTTAAAACTTGGTCTTGTGGTTGTGTTGAGTGGGGAATGGAACAGATCTGTCTGAGCCATTTGTGTACTGATGCTTATAATTTTGCTTATAATAATGTGGCACTGCTGCCAACCAATTGAAAATTTTATTGGTATTTTATAGTGTATTCTCTCCCTTTCCCTGTCACTTTTTGTACTTTGCTCTGATAGCACCTCACATTGTTCCAGAGCCATCTCCACTGTTTCTTGTGTTGGGAAGAGACCATCTGAAGAGCAGCTTGGTTTCAGTCTGCCATTCTTTTGTGCCAGGGACTTTGCTATGAGCCTGCTCTGCACAGCCTGAGGAGAGACTGACTCTACTTAGTCACATTTTCAAAATTTCAACTTTGCTTTTATTATTTTTCTTACTTTTTTTTTTTTTTTTTTTTTTTTTTTAGTTTTGGTTAGTGGAGAGTGCTCATTCTCAAAGTTCACAATAAATGACATTTGCCTTATCTGTTTTCTCTGCAGCTCCTCAGCCTTGCATTCCCATGGGCAGGAGAGGAAGTTGACATGACAACCCTGCTGTTCAAGGAAGCTCAGAGCTGTGGTGGGAACTCTCTAATGATTCAAATAGAGGGTGCAGAAGGGTTTGGACTCTCCCTTTGACAGCTGTGCTGAGCAGGTGTTGCTGCCTCTTCTTGTGTTAGGTGGCCAGAGGCTCTGGGTGTGGGTGATAGAAGAGGCAAGTGCAGTTTAGCCCAGAGAGCAGGATGGCTGTGCCATGGCACTCCTCAGCCCTTGTTACCCAGCAGCTGTTCCAGCCTTGGGGCTGTTCCAGCAGAATTGAGCAGCCAGGTTTTGTCCCCACAATGCAGAAAAAAAGGGAGCAGGGGAGGAGGCTCCCTGTCCTTGCTGTTCCCATTCTGCTGGCAGAGCAGGGGAGGGCAGCAGACACCAGACTAAGGCTGTGCTGTGCTGTCCCTCCCAGGGCAATGAAGTGGCCTGGAGATGTCTTCTGCTGGCTCTTCTGAAAGGAGGGGCATTGACCCACAGCTCAGTTGGAGGTGGCAATGTAGATGATCCTTGTAGGTGCCTCCCAGCTCAGATTATTCTGTGCTTGTTGCTGTGGTGCTGCAATTACTCCTGTCAGGCTCCAGAAAGCAGTTGTGGCCCTAGTGGGACCCCAGCACTACAAATGCTGTCTGCAAGCATTATTGCCTCGTTAACAGAGCCATGTTCCTCCTCAGGTCTGTCCCAGCTCCCCCTCAGCACAGCACCTGAGTATTTCCTCATCTTTGCTCTGGAACTTTCAAGAAATTTTGGAAAAGGAATTCTCACTCCCAGGAAAGCAGTGTGAATCCAGAGGCAGCAAATACTGTCAAATTGGGCTGCTCTTGGCCTCAGAGGAGCCAGGCACTAGTTTGCTGCCATCTTCCAGCTTGGTCATACCTGCCCATGAGGAGCAAATGGCACAACTGAACACACTCTTCAGTGGAACTGTTTCTTGCAGTAAAAGCCTTTTTTTTTCTCCTTGTTCCCGGTGATAATCTAGCAGAGGAGCTGGAAAGTAGGAATATGCATGTGCTATTAATCCCTCAACCTAGGCTGGGGATGCCTTGCTGTTAATTAACTCCCAGTGCATCCTGCTTTCCTGACAGGCACGTGCCAGGCTCTCAGTAACTCCTGTGATTAAAGCTGAGCTAGACCTCTAAGAGCTGTGGTTCTTCAGCTGTTCCTGAACTGTTTTTTTCCAGAATCTCTATGGAAGGCAGTGATCCTGTCTGTGCTAGGGGTGAGAAAGCAGGCATAAAGATCCCTGAGCATCCCTGAAGGCAAAGCAACTGCAGAAATTGCAGCTGCCGATGGACTTGTAGAAAAGCAAGTGGACAACAGGTGGAGCAAGTGCATTGTGGTGAAGGATGCACAGGAAAAGGGGTGGGTTTTACACTCCTGTGCCCACATGGGGACAGCGAGGTGTCATCAACCTCTCCTGAGAGGCAGCACATTTTATCTCACAGCCAGAAATGCCCTGTGGTGGGACAAGTGGTATGAGGGTGAGTTTGTTCTGCTGGGGATTAAATTGCAGTCATCATCTGGGCTCGCTTGTGCAGATTAGTCCTACTTTAGTCCAACATCAGCAGCTCCACCAGACCAGTCAGTGCTGCGTGAAAAAAGGTGCTCAGCAATGAGCAAATGCCAAATCAAAAAGAACAGGAATTGGAAGGTGCCTTGGATTTCAGGGGTCTGATTTCAGATACTCTTGTACTAATTTTCTCCAAGGGCTCTTGTATTCTTCTCTCTCCCTGTCAGAATTTGTGGAAATTTTATAAGCGTTTTGCATTCATGCTGTCAAATTGAGCTTTGAGAAAGACAGCTCAGACCTCCCTCACACCTTGCCATATCTTGAAATGTGTGGACTGATGTGAATTGCCCAAGTAGAGAGAGTCTGATGTAGCTGATAGGAAAAGACTCCTGCAAAGTAAATTCTCATTCTTGTTCTGCAACCTTCCCTAACACATTAGTGTGAAAAGTGCTCGTTAGTGATGCAGAACTCATGAGCTTTGTGTTTGCACTTGGTGTATATTTCAACCCATATCTCTAAAGGAATTTTCTCAGTTACGTACACATTTCAGTTTCATGAGATGGTGTGGGAATAGATACGTAATTTTTGTTGGACAACAGCAAAACAGAATAAACTTTCCCAGACCTCATTTTCTCAGGTGAAAGCTTTAGGAGGCCCTACAGAAATTAAAAGTACTTTGTTTCAGTCCTGGAAATCTTATATTCTGTGCTTTCCCTTCTGTGTGGTTGGCTTGAGTGTTTTCCAGGGCCAGAATTACCTCCTTTTAACTAGCACTAGTACTTTGTATCCTATTGTCCTCTAGTTCCTTATTTAACTTCTCTGCCCTTCCCTTCTGATACCTTAGAACTCAAGTTCCACAGGAGCTTGGATTTTGGTCCTTTTTACTTAGCTTGGAAAGCATGAGTCAGATTTGGTCAGAATCCACCAGAAATACTGACATCTTTGTTCAGAACAATGAAAAAAAAAAGAACACTGGCAAGTGCCAGAATGTTTTCCATAGAAAGCTGTTGTCTGCACAATGAGGAAACAAATTCCAGTTGGCTGAAAACTCACGTGGTCCTTCACGTTTGTTTGGGGGCAAGAGTTATCACTTGGCTCTAGGTGATGCTTTTGGCTACTGTGTTTCTCACATTTTGTGTTTTTTCCCTGTCCCCTGCTGTGGCCCTGCCCTGAACTTCTCCATCCAACCACAAAATACCCTCCAGGTGCTCCCACACACCTTCTTCCATGACACCTTCCTGCACGGGGTGTCCTGCCAGCTTCAGGCTGCTTATCTGAGGTGCTGAGATGGGGGGAGACAGGGTCAACTGTGGAAAAGGTTCGAGAGGGAGATACATCTGAAAAAGCCTGAGAACTGCTGTGCTGAGGTATGGATTTCCAGCTGGATCACATTTTGTATTTTACAGTCCTGTCTGCATTCCAACGATGCACAGGGGAAAACGAGGATTTTTATATTTGAGCTGGAAAAAGCCACCCACGTGAGAGAAGCACTGAGTGACCTGTTTTCCTCTGAACAGTTTTTATCTGCTTGTTCTGTTCTCTCTGTTCCTCCAGTGGAGCTCTCTCCCACCATGATGCCCAGGGGCTCTTGCAGTGTGTCTCTGTTGTGCCTGGGCTCAGTGGTGCTGCATGACAAATGACTTTTTATGGACTTTTTACACACTGCCAAGGACCAGTGTGTGCCTCCACCACTGCTGCTGAGATCTGTGGTTGTTCATCACCTCATGGATCAGGTCTTTTGTTAATGATACCCCTCCAAAAAAGCATTGTACTCAACAGGCACTGCTTGATGTTAATTCCTTCAGTGTCCAAGGGTGGCGTGCCAGGAATGAGGAATTGGTTGAGTTAATGAATGGAAAAATCAATTACAGAAATATTAGGGGTGCTGTATTAGATATGCCTGTACTCCCCAAAGGATCATCTAAAGGCTGTCAAAACACTGGGCAATCTATTTTCCAGTTTTATGTGGCTTTGACTTGGTTTTCATGGAGATGAGAAAAAAGGCTCCACAAACCCTGGTTATTTGGTCTTGGTTCAGAAGGTGCTTAATAGCTTTGCCTCTCACGTCCCTGTTTTTGAGTGTTAATGCACAATAATTTCCACTGAACTCAGCATTTCTGTAACAGCAGGTCACTTGAAGAGCTGTCTCAACTGGATGCAGAGAGTGTGAATGTGTGATGGTGTCCAGCTCTGACACAGCCCAGGGAAAGGAGAAGGAGCCTTTGGCATGCAGGACCAGCTGCTGGACAAGTGTTCAGCCCTCCTGTGTTCGACATGTCCACTGGTGACCACAGAACTCCTGACTGGAAACACAATACTGAATTCAGCTCTTTACACTCTCCTTTTGTATGTATGGTCTTCCAGGAAATACCTTTTATCTCCACCTATTCATATTTTGCCTTATTTTATGTGGAAAATGGGGTTGTTGGTTGTGCAGTTTGCCCCTGTCCCTGATATATTTTGAAGCCCCCTATGTTCCTGCATGTGTCCATTCCAAGTTGCTCCTAATTATCCTAATTAACCTCTGACTTTGAACAAAGCAGCTCCCAAGCATAAATCATAGAATCACAGAATGGTTGGGCTTGGAAGTTTAGGGAAAACAAAGCCTCTTGTCCTGGGCTCCCAGCCAGAGCTCAGCCTACAGCAGCTGCAGCCCCTGCCCTGAACGTGGTCCTCAGCAGGAGGAACCTTCCAGAACATCCAGTTCCAGCCCCTGCCATGGTCAGAGCCACCTTCCTCTACACCAGGGTGCTCAAAGCCCCATCCAGCCTGCCCAGGGCATCCACAGCTTCCCTGGGCAACCTCTCCCAGGGCCTCACCACCCTCACAGCAAAGAATTCCTTCCAGATATCCAACCTGAAGCTGCTCTCTTTCAGCTTGCAGCCATTCCCCCTTGTCCTGTCGCTACCTGCCCTTGGAGTCCCTCTCCATTTTTCTTTTAGGCTCCCAGCAGATATTGCAAAGCTATATCTGTGAAAAGCTGTATGCTGTGTTCACCTTGATTCTTATAACCTGGGATCCTGATCCTTGTTTCCCTTGCAGTAAATTCTGGAGGTCCAGCTCTGCAGAGGGAGAGGGCCAGACTCCCCATGAGCTCTTTTTTCCCCCTGGATGCAGAAATAAAGAGCAGGCTTTGAAATGCAAACTTTGTATCTTGTCAGAGTATTTCTTGTAGGATTCCTGGGAGGGCCCTTAATGACAGCAGCCTCCATGGACAGGCAGGAAGAGGGCTAGACATTGCAAAGCATGAATAATCCTGAATTCTAGCCTGGTCATCAACCTAACGGAGCTCTGAGTAATAAAATGAGGTTTCTGGGAAAGCTTGAGATTTCTACCTGACCTTCTATTTACAACAGCTTTGTGCATTTTATCTTTGCAGTGTGCTTAAAAGATCCATTTGATTTTAAAATGGAGCTTCCCTGCCTCTTCACTCATGCTACAAGAACTGTAATAAGCATTTATTCTGTAAAAATTGTAGAGAGACTAGAGCTCAGAAGTCTTCAGTGGCAATTTTCATTCCTTTGGTAGAAGCATGGCATGGGTGTCTCTGCAAGAGTTCATTCATGCATGTAAATCAATGTCCAAAAACAGCCTGGCCCCTGCCAGCTCTGCAAAAAGGCATGAAGATCCTTCTCACAAGTCCTTGTAATGCTGCTGCAAATGGCCAGGAAGTTTTCCAAGTTCAATTTAAACATCCATGATGCCAAGTTGGAAGTAGAGGAAGAGTTCCTGCCTCTGTTGATGAAGCACTTTCAAGGCTTGTCCCTGAGAACAGTGTTTTCTTTACCAAGGGGGACTGATGGGACAGGCTTTAGCTCACCTCCTTGGACATGTCTGCAGTATGAATATCCCCACTTGAGCAAGGCTCTCCCTTGGCTCCTTCCATTGATAAGAAGGACCAGCAGTCCTTTTTAGGATGTGAATCATCAGACCTGTTTTAGACATTTCATTTAGGTGAGATTAATAGTGGCCTCCCACTATTTTCTTCTCTCCAGTGACTCAGGGAGCTCCAGTGTGCCTAGATCTGATTCAGGATGTGTTTTACAGAAGCTTCTATCTGCACAGAGGCACCACCATGCCTGATTAGATTGGTTTCTGAGCTGCAGAGTTGATTTTGGTAGGTGATACACATAGCATGCAAACAAAACCATGGATTTATACATTTATACCCTTTTAAATAATTTGTCCCAAAGCTGGATTTTGCTGTCCATAAAGGTGACTCAGCAAACCTGGTGTTCTGCATGACTTCAGCTCCTTTTCCACCCCATTTAGGGCCAGCATTGGCTTTTCCAGCATGCCTTGCAGTGTCCTGTGCTGCCCAAAACCACCCTGAGAGGATGTCTGCAGACTGATGTCTTTGCTCCTCAGCTGCAGCACAGGCAAATCCAGTGTCCAAAGCCATCCTGGGGAGGTGACCCTGCTCCTGGTTCTGGGCTGTGATTGCACAAGCCAGGAGGATTTCATCAGATTCAGGAGAGAAACACATCCCCATCTTTTCTTAGAAAGCCAAATGCTTCACAGATCTTTGCTTTTCATTTTCTCTAGGCTCCAGCAGGTCCTGCTGGGGAGACGGGTCAAGGTGGAGGGAGCTCTTTTCTCTCATTATTGGAGTGTTAAATCTTTTCTGGTGTTGAAAGCTGCAATCTGAACAGTTGAGAGAAAGTTCAGACCTGCGTACTTAGCTTCCAGAAAATGCCCACGTGGATTTCTCTGATTGAAGTGCAGCAACCACAAGGGAAATTCTCAGGACAGACAATTTCAAATTCTAAATAGAAATGTAACAGGAAATTAAAATAAAAAAGAAAGACCTATGACCAATATCCATAAAGAACCATTTGACCAGTGTCTAGATTTCAGCTTTGTAACAAATCTAGGCAAACCACCAAGAAATATGCATTTGTTATGCTTTCCCAGTTATGTTTCTCCAGCTCAAACCACTTGAAGTAAATAAAACAGCCTCAGGAAATTAGTGTATTACAGTTCTCATTGATGCAATTGCAACTGTAAAACACATTTTACAGTATTAATGTCAGCATCCAGTCATTACTTTGCAGTCAGTTTAATTGGAAGCATCTGATAATTGAGAGCTCAACCCTGACCCCAGTGATCCTTTGAGGACTTCTTCCTTTGCACAGCTGAGTCTGTGTTTGCTGTGTATAACCAACAGGTAGGAGAGATTTCAAATAATGGAGCTCCAGTCTCCCTGACAGCAATTCTCAGTTGGCTCTCTGTTTTTGGGAGACAGTGGAGACAGCTCAGGAAGGACCTGAACCTGTTGGAGCAAGCCCAGAGGAGGCCACCAAGATGATCAGAGGGATGGAGCACCTCTCCTATGGGGAAAGGCTGAGACAAAATTGGGATTGTGCAGCTTGGAGAAGAGAAGGATCCAGGGTTACCTCACTGTAGCTTTTCAACATCTGCTGGGAGCCTAAAAGAAAAATGGAGAGGGACTCCAAGGGCAGGTAGCGACAGGACAAGGGGGAATGGCTGCAAGCTGAAAGAGAGCAGCTTCAGGTTGGATATCTGGAAGGAATTCTTTGCTGTGAGGGTGGTGAGGCCCTGGGAGAGTTGCCCAGGGAAGCAGTGGATGCCCTGGGCAGGCTGGATGGGGCTTTGAGCATGCTGGTGTAGAAGAAGGTGGCTCTGACCATGGCAGGGGTTGGAACTGGATGTTCTGGAAGGTTCCTCCTGCTGAGGACCACGTTCAGGGCAGGGGCTGCAGCTGCTGTAGGCTGAGCTCTGGCTGGGAGCCCAGGACAAGAGGCTTTGTTTTCCCTAAACTTCCAAGCCCAACCATTCTGTGATTCTATGATTTATGCTTGGGAGCTGCTTTGTTCAAAGTCAGAGGTTAATTAGGGTAATTATGAGCAACTTGGAATGGACACATGCAGGAATGGAGGGGACTTCAAAATATATCAGGGACAGGGGCAAACTGCACAACCAACAACCCCATTTTCCACATAAAATAAGGCAAAATATGAATAGGTGGAGATAAAAGATATCCTGGAAGACCATACATAAGATAATGGATATATGTACCTCCTCCTCATGTAGGACCATAAAGGCAGCACAAAATTTGACGGTGAGAACCCAAGCAAACCTGAGTCAGAGACCTCAGTCTGACTGTGTGCACAGGCATTTATTGGCATGAAAGAGATCATGCAGCAGTTTGAGGTGTGCAAGCTGCCCTCTGCTGCAGAAATCCTCCTGTGTGACCTGGGAGTCTTCATCTAATCCTGCAGCAAGGTGTGCCTATCTCTATATGATAGAATGCAGAAACAAGCATGTGCTGCTATTGTGATGAGCTGGTTATGGTTTTGTTTTCCTCCTTAGAGTATTTCAGAAGACAAAAGAGGTTTTTTCCTTTTTTTTTCCATGGATTTAAAAAAATGAAATGAGAAACCACAACTTTTGGGTATAAATATTTTGTTTATAAAAACTGGAAATTATTTTGGGAAGGTTTTCTTTTTCAGAATTCTTTTTTAATAGAAAATCATCTATGAAAACAAGAAAAAACTCCGTTTTAAGTCTGTACTTCTTTGTCCAACAGGAAAATATTTTGTGAGGACACAAAGAAGGAGGGGAAAAAAAGCCATTGTCATCTGCTACAAAAATACTTGGCATTTTAAGGGCATTTTTATGCCTTTGTTTGCATCTTGCTCTGCCTCTTATTTGTTGTAATTTAGCCTTCTCAAGATGCAATATTATTTACCCAGGCATTCTGTGAAATACGTCACGCTCTGAAAGGAAGGTGGCAAAGAGGACAGTTCCTTACCAAGACAGCATTCCTGGGGGAAAATCACTGTGCTGCAGCTCTCTGGAAGGCAGAGAAATATGTCACAGAGGAATTTCATCCCACTAAGAATGTTTGCTGTGAGCTGTTGTTTCCTCAGAAGTACAGCACGTACGTCATCTCGCCAAATGATTGTTCTCACATCAATAATGAAATTATTATTATAATTCCCATGCTGGGAAACTGCAAATCTCTGTGTAAAACTGCAGCTCCCTAAAGGCTGAAAGTTCAGGGTGGGACTGGGTTATGGGGTGGATTAAGCTGGGGAGAAAGGGGATTTTTTTCTCCTCATATTGCACCAAAGTCTTGTTCTAATCCTCAGTTATCAAACACTGGGGAGAAATGATCCTTCTTGTGGGATTTGTTGTTAACATGAGACAGTTTCTCTAGCACTTTGTAACTTTCTGTGCCTGGATTTCTTTTGTCCTGTCATTTCCTCTGGTGGCAACAGGGCTGATAATTAATGTTGCCAAACATTAAAAAAAAAATCCTTAGACTTGTCTACATCCTATTTTATTTTGTTAATATTTTTGTTGAACTTCAGCCCTAGAGAATGGTGGTGTTATTGTCCACACCAGAAGCTTTTCTCAGAGTAGAATATCAAATGCCACGTCACAAAGGGCTTGCTGACTCTCCAGTCAGGAAATAATCAGGTTTTCCACTGTAAGGTATCAGGAAGGAGGAGGAGAGGATGCAGTTTGCCTCAAAAGTGCAGGGGCTGGCAGGGAGCTGGGGGTTAAACTGTGACACTTTGCCACAGATCTAAGGATGTGGGAGAACAGGAATAACTCCAGGGGTGGATTTAACAAGAGCTGCCAGACAACCTGCAGAAAATATCACTCCATCAATCAGCACAGCCAGCAGCTCCCACCCCAAGGGCCCCTGCAGCCCTCCAGGTATTTCTGAACTGGTGGGACTCTGTGCTAGACCCTCTGTGCTGGTAATACCCAGGAGGAGTTTTACCAGGGACTGAAAATTGCATTTATTTCAGCAAGGGAGAACCAACAGTGGCTACAAGAATCAAATCAGCTTCCTGCCATGGGTTTGCAGTAGCTGAGGTGTCCCTGCACTGTTGTATTTGTGGGGTGCTCTTGTGGCAGGAAGGAATGATGAATCTGACTCCATGTTCTCAGAAGGCTAATTTATTACTTTATTATACTGTATTATATTAAAGAATGCTATACTAAACTATACTAAAGAATACAGAAAGGATACAGACAGAAGGCTAAAAAGATAATAATGAAAACTCATGACTCTTTCCAGAGCCCTGACACAGCTTGGCCCCAATTGGCCAAAGAGTGAAAACAACTCACACCAAAAACCAATGCAACAATCACCTGTGGGTAAACAATCTCCAAACACATTCCACACAAACACAACACAGGAGAAGCAATGAGATAATTATTGTTTTCTATTTTCTCTGAGGTTTCTCAGCTTCCCAGGAGAAAAATCCCAGGTGAAGGGATTTTTCCAGAAAATGTGAATGCCACACTCGCACCAGTGGTAACTCAAACCTTCCCATGGGGGCTGAGATGGACAAGAGAAACCAGCACTGAAAATTCCTGTTCCTCCAGGAACAAAGCCAGCAGGAGCATGGTTTGTGTAGGTCTGTCAGCCACAGCATTGCTGAGGCTGGGAACCAGGGTGGCAAGAACCCTTCTCTGAAGACATTTACCATATCAGGGAATTCCCCCTGATTTTGGAGTATTGCTCAGCCACTGAAGCAGAGCACTGACATTGCTGGAATAAAAGACAGGAGCTCTGTGGTTTTCCGAGGCCTCTAAATGAAATTGGGCTGTCCCAGTTCTGAGAGTCCCATTACAGAACTTTGGCATACCTTCTACTATCTAGATGCTCTTGCTCCATCTAGTGAGGAAATTTATTGCTCATCCTGGCTTAGTGTTGGCTGTGGAGGAGGCCTGGGGGAAAGTAACATAATGTATGCATTTGACCTATGCAAAGATGGGAATTACCCAGGAAGATTCTAATTTTGATTTTGTTAGAAGAGTGAGAATGACAATGATTTTAGCTTACAGCTGCTCATTGACATATCTATTAAATTATTTAGAAAAAGACTTGAGGGTTTTTTTTAATGAACTTTCCCACGAAAATCTATTTATGTTTATGTTCAGTGGGTGGATTTGCTTGTTATGTGAATTGAATGGGGGGCAGGGCAAAGAGATAAAATGAAAAAAGTTGGTTTATGGGGTTTAACTGTATCTGTTACAACCCATCTTTACTGCTCTTGTTCAGCAGCCAAAACACATTCCTCTTTCATAAAAGAAGGAGCACAAGGGCACCAGCTCACAGATTTTTGGTGCAACAAAGTTGTCTCTGAAGCCTGTGTGAGGGGCTGTATCCTGCTGGGCATGAAGAGGGATGAGCAGGGGCAGGGTGAAGAGCACAGAGGCGCTCAGGACCCTCTCTGGTGCCTGCCAAACCCTGGGTGAGCTCAGAGGGGTCAGGATTTGCCCATTCCTTCTTCTACCCTGCCTTGCCAGACACATTTCATGTCCTATTCCCCCTTTCCTTTGCCATTTCTCTTCCCAAAAGACATTCATTCAAAGCACGAGTGGAAAGCAGAAAGAACAAGTGAAAAAAGCAGACAAAGAAATGACAATTCTTGCTGGGACTTGCACTTTTGGGTACACAGTAAGTGCCATTTTCTTTGGGTAGGAATTTCCTAATTTTATTTGAAAACTCCTGTTATTACTTCTGAGTTTGTTTAGGCTCATGCAATAGATGCCATATATCTATTGTGTGTGTGTGTATATATATATATACACACACCATATATACCATATATACACCATATATCAAAAAGTATGTGTATATTCTGCAAACATCCAAGCTGAAGACACAGGGCTGCCATGTCGAAAAGGGATTTTTGGCTTTTTAAGTGAAAATAGTTTTTAGTTTTAAAAAAAGATTTAATAGAGAATGTTCCCTTCCTCCACCAAAAAAAAACCAAACAACCAACCTGAAACCCAACCAAAAGAACCCCACCAAACCAAAAAACCAACAAAACTAAACATGAAAAGATATTATCTTCAGAGATAAGATATTAACTACAGAGGGCCTGATGCACTGGCTCCCTCTGTACAGTGCTCTGTTGTTAAATGGCTCTGCTATAATTCTTTTTGCATGGTATGATTTTCATGTCTTCTGGCTGTCATCTTCAATGCTATCATCAAAAATTCACATCTGACCCAATGAGCAGAATAACGTTTGCAGGTAAAGTAACAACAAAAGTCAAAAACTGGCCTAGGGGAAATCAGAATCTGCTTTCCTGAGTTAAGGAACACATACAGAAAGGCAGAGGGAAAGGATGTAGAAGCGGAAAAGTTCTGGATTGGTTAGAAATTGTAAAAATCTGACAAACCAGTATTATTTTCCTCTAGGGCAATGCTAAATGCATTTGAAGGGCAAAAAGACAGCATAAAACAAAGCTGATTTTTTGATACCATGGAAGAGGAATGGATGCACTGTGGTGAAAAAGCAGCAAAGAGAAGATTTGAAGCCAAATCTTGACCTTGGAGCCTTCTGATGAAGTTCAGGAGGTGTTGGGTGCCCTGTGGAAGATCTGTGCTGGTCTCAACCACTGCTGCCCCTGGTAGGGTCCTGAAATATTGCCATGGGGTTTAGACAAAGGTAAATTCACTCTGTATTAGGGAAATGGGACAGCAGGACTGAGAGCTGCTTTTTAAAGACCAAAAACTGCCCTGGAAGTTTTGTATTTAATGAATCAGTTTACCTAACAGATAACCAGGCATTTCCTGCCATGAACACAAGCAAAGGCTTTTAGCTGTGCCTGGGAAAATGGGGCTGAATTCAAGAAGCTCAAGTGATTCCTTGACAGAAGTAAGGAGGAAGATGGATGACAGGGAAAGGACAGTGAATTTAGGGAGTTCCTGTGGAGTAGAAAGCAAGATGTTACAGTGGGGTGGCAGCTGCTGAGCAGACCTTTGGGGTGGCTAATGTATGTAATTTATCAAAGGCAAAAGAGACTGTCGAGCTTTTTAAAACATGCCACAGTTTCCTGAGTACAAATGAAGCAGCCCTCTGATGAGTTTTTCAGATCTCTGGTCCTTTGGAAGTTTCATGTTGGAGGACATTCACTTCCCTAGAGCTGGTTTGTGTGTGCTGCCATGGGGGAATGGGAATAGGGACAGGGACAAAGGCTCCTCTGGTGACAAAATGCCTGAGGGCAGCTTTTCATGGAGCACAGTTCCACCTTCAATCTCTTGTGAGAGACCCAGTCTCTTAGCTATGGGAAGCTCTTGATCTGCTTTGTCTGGGGGATCACTGCCATGGAGTCTGCCAAGACTTGTGTTTCTTCTGGGAGACTCCCAGCAGGGCTGTGGAAAGGAAATTTCAAGGAAAGGAAAGGAAAGGGAAGGGAAAAGGGAAAGCTGTGCTGCTTTCCTTGAAAGGAAAGGAAAAGGCTGGTCTTTTCCCAAGGTTTTCCAGCCCAACCTCACAATTCCTGCAGGATGTGGAAAGCTCCAAGGTGGGATTTGCCCTTTTTAGGGTCTTTCCCCAAGGTTTTCCAGCCTGCCCTCTGGATGAAGGAAAGCTCTGAGGTGGGATTTGCCCTTTTCAGGATCTTTTCCCAAGGTTTTCCATGACTGATTTGATGGAATCACAGTCCAGATTGCCCAGAGCAAATTGATTGTTGGCAGAACCCAGCTTAGTTCAGACTCTGCTTTAAACAAAAAAAACCAATCCGAACCCCCAGATACTTTGCTTTTCTTTCTCAGCACCCTTGACATCTATCCTAGAAAAAGAAAATAAAAAATAAATGTATATTAAAAAGACATTTCCACAAAAATTCAAAGGCACTTTATGGAGTTTAATACACTCTGTAGTTGAAAGGCCAAAAAGTGCTTTAAATTAAAATGGTGTATTTTATGTGGGGTATGAGTTGGCACCTGAGATCATCCCCTTGCACCCTTTGCTTGTGGGCTCAGCCTGAGCACCAGGTCTTGTCTGAGCCTGATCCATGCAGGTCTTCATCCCTGTCTCAAGTCACAGCTGGGGCTTGGCTTTCAGAGCACACAAGGGATGGGCTGATGTCTCTGTGCTGTTCCTAAAGTCCTAAACTTGGTTATGCATTTTTATTCAAATGTTCCTCTTTCAAAGAGTGAAGAGTGCAATTCCACACAGTGTCTTTGGATGCACTACAGAAGTACAAATGATATTGGCAGCTCACTGCTGTTATTTTTGCAGTTTATTTTAATTAGTAATCAAATATAATTTTTCAACTCCGTGTTTTTTTATTCCATGTCTTTAATGTCTTCCAGATCCACTCCAGGTTCACTAGACTGGGTGGTAACAAAATTTCAATTTTGATCCAGAGGAAACCGCCATGCCCATTTTGAGCATTCCTTATTTGCTTACTTTTGCTCTTTTATTTTTAGCTGTATTTTCTACTGCCTTTCTTTCTCTCTCTCTGTATTTAAAAATTATTTTAGACTTTTCATTATTATGTGGCATCGATTCTTGGCACTGAGGTGCGAGTCTGGAACTGAGCAAACCATGAAATTACTGCCTCAGCACAACCACTTGAAAGTCTCTGTCATGTACTTGGCACTGTGTTTGTCAAAGCTCTGCTCACCCTTTGTGTAGCATCCTACAAAATGTATTCCTCATCCTACAAAATGTATTCCTCAGCCTGGGAAGAGGGAGGAAAAGAGAGGGTTGAGAACACCAGTCACTCATCATTTACCTGCTCCAGGATTTGCCTGCTGAGACCTGAGATGAAAAGCGTTCAAAGCTTGTCCTTGGAAGTGAAACACTGCAAGCAAAACCCTCTTCTTTTTTGTATGTTTTGTATGCATCAACCAGTGCCCCAGCAAGAAATTTGCTTTACCAGGAGGAAATGCAGCAGTAATGGCTGCTGATGTTTTTTTCAGCAATGCCCAGGATGGACAAAGTTCTGGGCTGGTGACTGATATTCCATGCATGGAAACACCGTGACTTTGTAATCCCATTCTCTGCATTTTTGAGAAGCTGGAAAAAAGGAGAGAAAGTCCCTTTGCATAGGAGAGAGAGTTCTTCAGTTTCCTGGTCACATTCTGTGCTTCAGGAGAACAGTCAAACAAAGCTGTGATATTCCTGCTCGGCAGAGGTGTGACAGAGAACTTGGAAAAGGCTCTTAAAATCATCAAATCCAACTGTAAATCCAGCACTGCCAAGCCCACCACTAAACCACATCCATGAGTGCCACATCTACACACCCACTAAATCCCTCCAGGGATGGGCGTTGAACCACTTCCCTGCTCAGGCTGTTCCAGAGCTTGCCAAGCCTTTCAGTGGGGGAATTTCCCCCAAAATGCCACAAGCAGAGGTGTTTCAGCACAGCATTTTTGCCATTCCCACTTTGCCATTCCTTCACAGCCCTGGCAGTGCCTGTGGAGCAGCCAAGGGGCTCTGGGTGCCAGGGTGGAAAACTCAAGGGGTAACACCATGTGCTGAGGCAACAGGGACCATTTCTAACCCTGAAAATCTCCATGAGTGTCATGGAACTGTGGCTTCATTCCTCCCCTGGCAGCCCGGTGGTGTCCCCAGTGAAGCACTTTGGTTTCTTTCACTGTCATATTTTCTGAAAAATCCTCTTTACCCAGGATTCTTCTCCTGGGAAGCTGAGAAGTCTCAGAGGAAAAAAAGGAAAACAACAATTATTTCATTTGCTTCTCCTGTGTTTTGCTGCTTTGGAATGCGGTTTGGACATTGTTTATCCAACAGGTGGTTGTTTGATTGGTTTCATGTGAATTGTTTTAACTTAGTGACCAGTCATGGTCAGGCTGTGTCAGACTCTGGAAGTAGTCACGAGTTTTCATTATTATTCTTTGTAGCCTTCGGTCTGTATCCTTTCTATAGAATAGAATAGAATATAATAAATATAATATATATAATATAATATAATATAATATAATATAATATAATATAATATAATATAAGCCTTCTAAGAACTGGATTCAGATTTAATCATCTCTCCCCTCATTGGGGTTGCCTGCAAATTCAAGTTTCTCCCTTCTCAAGGGCTGGTGGCCCAGCAGACCCCAGCCCCAGCCCCTCCTCTGGAAGTGCTCTTGGCCAGGGGCAGAGCCAGGAGGGGGAGAAGCCAGGCTGGCACAGCAGGCAGCTGGCAGCAAGGAGGCCTCATGTTCCCAGAGAATTGCATTTTTCTTGATGTTAAATTAATATACAATGGGGTGTTATGGATGTTCCTTCTACATCTTAGCCACAGTTAGTTGTTAATGCCAAGTGTAATAAAAATGTTTTCTAATCTTGATGGAGTTCTCCCTGACATCTTATGTTTCACTGTCTTTTTTGACTTCCAGCACTTCTCTTTCTATCAAGATTCTTGTGTGTCTTGGCTTTCATAGTCTCTATTCCTTTTTAGGGCTTTCTTTAGTTGGTTTCAAAGTGCATTTTGACTTTTTGCTCTTACTTTGCTAACATGTTTGTTTGTCTACAGATAAACAGTGAGGGAGTGCTTGGGGAGGATCTCTGCTTCTTCCGTTTGCTTTAATTTTCTGTCCATCATTTTGTATCACTTCCCCCCTTCTGTGTTGTGGAAACCTGTCAGAATCTCTGGACTGATGACAGCACTGCCTCACTCATGCCAGGTTCCCCTGTCCTGTGTCCTTTCCCTCTGATTCTTTACAAAACAGAATATCTTGAGCCTTGCAGGTTACTGGATGTGCAAGGTCCTAAAAAGCAGCAGGTGAATCCATGCAAAGTAGAGATATTTCCCTAAAATCCAAGCCACAGCTGGGTAGATGCTTCTGCCAAAAGCACCAAAGCAGCAAAGTCAGAGAATCATAAAGGGGACAGCAGTAAAATGTGGGTTCTCCACATCTTTGTGGAGAGTAATGAGAGAGGGAAGTTTGAAAAAATATTGTGATTAAAAATAGCTTATAAAAATTCCTTGTCCTGTTATAGACCCAAATTGGTCCAAATCCTTGTGTTTTCTCACTATTTTCTCCTCTAGTGCACAAGCTGAGGGAGGTTTCAAATAGTTCAAATACTTCCAAAAGACTGGAAAGCCAGGAAATGTTTTTCCCGAACTTTTCATGTGAAAAGTTTCTGGTGTTTTTTCCTTTTCACTGCTGCTGACTAGAGAAGCTTTACCATGGAATAATGACATGTGCCTTGCCTTGTGCAAGCTCCTGAGTCACTTCTGAGCCCATATATAGGGATCATTCCCTTTCCTCTGGACAGGAGGCAGTGCCACTTGGACTTCTCTGCAGAGGGGAAGTGAAGAGGCATTTTTGCTCTGGAGTGACAGTGGAAAGTCTGACGTGGGCAGCAACGTGATTACCTCAGCCATCATTTACAGGAGCACCCAGGGCTCCCTCTCAGAAAACAAATGTGTTTAATGAGCAGAGATGTTCAGAATGTCTGTGAAACACGTGGGCTGTAGGATAAGTCTCCTCTTTCCCTGAGAAGTTGATTTAAAGTGGCAATAAGCATATTGAGAGGCAATAGGAAGATTAAAGGATGCTAAATATTGCAGCTGTTTTCCAAAGTATTTTGCTCAAAATGTCTGATATAATACCTGATATCTGATCCTCTGCTTGATGGAGCTGATGGCCACATAAAATGCTGCTCCATGGGTCACTGGGGCCAGGATGCTGGAGGTACCTTTGGTATTAGTCTTTCTTCCTAAGCATCTGGCTGCCATCATCAATAACCCTCCCAATCTTTTACCATCCAGGTTCTTGCTTGATCTCTGACCAAAATTGATTGTTTGAAATGGTAAAGTCATTCATCAGCCTTCCTAAAGCCAGATTTGGGGGAGAGGAAAGGAAATTTCAAGGAAATTTCAAGGAAAGGAAAGTTCAAGGAAATTGAAAGGAAAAGGAAAGGAAAGGAAAGGAAAGGAAAGGAAAGGAAAGGAAAGGAAAGGAAAGGAAAGGAAAGGAAAGGAAAGGAAAGGAAAGGAAAGGAAAGGAAAGGAAAGGAAAGGAAAGGAAAGGAAAGGAAAGGAAAGGAAAGGAAAGGGTTTAATGGTTTTCTTTGTAAGAAAGAGGCTGCTGAGACAGCAGAGGCTGCCTGAGAGTGTCCAGGGCCAGCTAACACTGCTTTAGTATGTGTCTGAATATAAAAATGGGCTCTGGCAAGAACAAAGAACAAGGAAGAAGGAGCATATCTAAAGCTGGTTCACCTCAACCTCTGCCTGTTTCTTTAGTCACCTTTCTTTCCTCAGACCAGGAGCACTGCTCACTCCTTCCCTCTCCAGCTGTGATTCTGGTCCTTACCATGGGGATATCACCTGTCCCCAGCCCAGCTAACACTGCTGTGGCAAAACATCTTCAGGGCAGAGAGGGACCACCTCAATGTCTGCTTTATGTGAAGGGTTTTTATGAGCAGTGCTTCCCCTTTGGACAAGAGGATGGCATTTTTGGCTGCAATCCAGAAGCACTCAGATACTCAAAGGTGAGACAAGCTCCCCGTCAATAGGAGCATCACACAAGTCTGAGTGAGAAGGGGACAAGAAAGGAGACTGGGAGGTGGGGATTTGTGCCATTCACATTCTCTCTCTCAGGGTTTTTCCCTAGGGAAGCACAAAGAGAAGAAAGAGAGAACAATTCTTATCTCTACTTGCTACTCCTGTTGTTTTTACACATGTAGAAAGTGTTAAGAAGATGGTTTATCTGAAGTGATTTGTCAATTAAATCCTGCTAAATATTGTTTTGTTTCCTTAGCAAAACACTCAAAGCTGTGTCCTGGCTGTCTGGAGACAGCCACCAGTTTTCTTTAGTATTCTTTGTAGTATTTAATTTAGTATAGTATAGTATCTTTTTAATATAGTACAGTATAATGTAACATAATATAGTTTAATAAAGCAATTGTTCAGCATTCTGATGCCAGTCATTCCCTGCATCAGGGGTACCCTGTTTTTGACAGGGTTTGTGGGGTAAGAGGCTTGTGAAAAACGCTAATCACTTGTTCTTAAAATTTTAAAAGTTTAATAGTAATAAAATGGTTATAAAAATAGTAATACAATTAGAGTAATAATAAATTGGACAATTTTAATTAGGACAATATGAGACAACAAATACAAAGAGTTACGGACATCCGGGTACCTTTTTCTGGGCAGCACCAGCCTGAAAAAGGACCCACGTTAACAGAGGATTAACCCTTAAAAGCAATAGCCTGTTGCATATTCATACACCTCATACATGATGCATAAATTCCATTCAAACACAGGATTCTGTCTGGTCAGTGTCAGCTTCTTCCTCCAAATCCTAACAGCGCCTTCAAGGCGGGAAGAAGTTAGTTTCTTCTGATAAGAGAGCAATCCATTCTTTTTCTCTGAAAGATTTAGGTGTCCTGTGGCTGCTATCTCTCTGTGAGTCCTTTCTTTAAAAAAGTATCCTACATAGCACAGCTTCTATTTTAACAATTTTTATAACCTAAGACTATATTTAACACAGTACTTAAGAGAATTAATACAGCATTACTTTCTAACATAACACATACAATATTCATTTAATATTTACGAAAAGCCAATCATAAAATACCTGCATTTTTCACAGGCTGTAAGCAGTGAAATGAGGACAGGACATGGAGAAGCGGCACGCTTCTGGTTTGGTTTCTGTTGTCTGCTTTGGTCAGGAAAAGAGTTCTGTGTTTGGAAGATAAAGCAAGCCCCGAGGAGAAGGAGCTGATCCAGGCTCCATGGGTGGTGTCAGCCCTTGCCTGGCTGCAGAGCTGGGCCAGCCCTGTACAATGGAGAGCATTTCTGTGTGTGTTTGGGCTGTAAACCTTGCCATGCGCTTTGCCCCAAGGGATTAATGCTGGTTGCACTGCAGTGCTCAGCTCTCAGAGCAGCAAGCCAGCCACCAGTGAGCCCCTGTGTGAAATGCACTGCTCAGCTCTGGCCTTGCCATGCCCAGCAGGGTGAGAGAGTTCAGCTCCTTGCTGTAAATGCAGGACTCCTGGGAGGGGAACACTTGGGCTGTTCAGATGCAGCTCATGAGTTTGCCAGCCCTGGTGGAATGCATCCCTGGATAATTTTTTTTGTTTTTTGTTTATGTGTTTGTTTTTTAGCTTCAGCTGGCAGGGTGGTAACTAGCTACTTCAAGTCAGTAGACTCAGGGGGTACACACAGCCTGGATTTCTCCAAGTTTCTTTTGCATAGTTGTATGAAACTGTACTTTCAAAATACCTACTGCTCTGCACTCCTCTCTGGCAGCAACTTCTGCTATTCCAGGCTTTGTAGTGTGCGTGCTGTAGCCACATTTAACTAATAACTTAATTTAAAAGCTGATGAGCAATTTATTTCACCCTCTGTAGCCAGGAAATAATGATGATCAGCAGTTTTATTGAAAGGATGGCTTGGACTCTGACTCCTTTTGCTGCAGGTTGTAGACTTGCCAGCCCAGTTACTTTCTGCAAATAGCTGATTGTTTTTCTTGGCAGTTCAGTGGCCCAGTCAGTTCTAGACATCTGGCTGCTGCATAATTCCAGATCAATTGGTGCACCTGTAATAGCTCAGCTTTGAAAAGTGGCTGCTGCACATTCCTGGGGATGCCAGGGTGGGTGTTTTGGTTTGCTGTGTGTGATCAGGCTGGTCCTGCCTGCTGGTAGCTGACCTGGATGCTCTCAGGCCTGAACTGGGTGAATGCTGTGTGGCAAAACTGCTCAGGATTCCAGCTGATGGAGCAGGAATCCAAAATATTCCATCAGGACAGGCTCAATCAGGAATACACAGACAATTCTGCTATTGCAGTTCAGCTCTGGCTTTGTGGGTAGGTGAAAAGTGATCCAGAACTTGCTAATCCTCCATGAGCACTGAGTGAAAGTTGTCCTTCATTAGAATGTCAGATGTGTGTCCTAATGAGATCTTGCAAAATGAACACTCATTTTGCATGTAAGTGACACAGCCAAGAGATATGAATCTTTTCATGCCTGTACAGCTCAAGCTCAAAAGCAAATTCCAGTCCCCAGAATGTGATGTGCTGCAATCTCAAAGCTGTGATTTCACATTTCCATTCACTGTGTTGAAAACCTGTTGCACTGTGGGACAAAAAACACAGCTCAGAAGGAAGAACAATGCTTGAACAAAGACTTTTTTCCCCTGCTGTCCTTAAGTAAGCCAAACCCCCATCCAGGACACATTTAAGAGCTCCAGCTGAACAGAGAGCAGTAACTGGTGTTATTGTTGTGTTCTGTCTCTCTGAAATGCCTGATAGCCCTGGCACTCTTATTTAAGGTCGTGGCACTGGGGAGAAGCTGACATGCAAGTAGGGAGGACCCAGTGTGAGGTGGTGCAGGATGGAAAAAGCAAAAAATAAAAATCACCATTTCCCCTGTAGCAGTCCTGTTTATGGAGCTGGCAGAGGAACAGGCTCTCCAGGAGCAGCAGCTAAAGAGAGCAGTGCTGCTGTGGGAATTTCTCTCTTCTTTTATATTCCCCAAATCCACTTTTGGCACCTCTGGAGTTGAAGGCACAAAGGCAGCTCATTTGGGGCCTTATCCAAACCCTGTGGATGTCACTGGGAGCTTGTGCCAGCAATGGGACTTGGTTGAGTTTAGTTATGAACCTTTATCTTCTCTCCATGGATAACTTGTTTCTAGCATATAGCAGTTTTGGTTTTTTTTACTCCTTAATGCATGACTTTGTATTCTGTCCTTTTATCTTCTACTTAGGTCCCAGAAGACTTTCAGTTCTTCTTTTGTGATATTCCAGCTTTTCTCTGTATTGACATTTTCTCCCAACCAGTGCTGTCAGGGAATTTCATTAGCACATTTCTCATGTCAAAATAATGAATGATTTTTTCTTAAATGCTGCTAGGGCTTATACCTGTCCCTTCTCTTCAGCATGATCACTTATTATTTCTTCATTAGCCAGTTCTAATTATTGGGGAACCAAATTCTTTAGCCTATATGGTTTGACTATACCAGTGTGGTCCAATAAGTACAGGTCTCTCATATGGTGCATTTTAAAAGCAAATGCATTTATATTTACACAAAGCAATTGTATTAGGTAAGACAACAATAAAACAATGAGACAAACTAGTGGACTTTATAGGCAGTGGAGGAGGAGTGCTTGGAGCTGGCATTGGGTGAGGAGTGAAGGGCTGCTGGTCCCTTGGGAGTGTCTAAGGCTAAAATTATTAAACAAGATTGCAAATCAGTCAATCTCCGTATGTGTGGAGGTCTGGGATGAAACTGCAGGTGAGTCCAGGTGAGTCTCACCACCTGCTCCTTCTCTATGGGGTGGCTGCCGGGCTCAAAATTGTGAATTGAACCTCCCCCTCTCTCATAAAGGCTCATCCTTTTTTTCCCTCTGCATCCATTAGCCAAAAAGACATTATCTCAAGTGAAAACACATTCCATTATTGTAGTTCTGCTCCTTGGAATGTTATGACACATCCCTCAAATATCAGCTTTCTTAACTGTCAACAAATTAGTGTCCTCTCACTCCCAGCATGTGCACTCATGGGTCCTCTTGGCTCCTGCCCTTACAGAGAGCAGGACCAAGGCTGCAGTCCAGGGAACGCTCCCTCTCCTGACCTTCTGCCCCAAAATTCACCTTCTTGCCAGCTGAACTGTGGGACAGCATCCCATCAGCTAGGGAAGCTTCCTCTCCTTCTCCAGCATCAGGAGAAAATGGCTGGCACTCAATTTATTCACTGTTGAACTTGAGGCTAAAGCTGCTGGGCCCAGTCCTGAACCAGCCTGGTTGTCCCTCCCATCCAGATTTGTTTCATATCCTCATTAAAGCAAATAAGGGCCTTGAACAAAACCACTTGGATGGTTCTTGCAGCAAAAAGCTTCTCTGGGTGCCTGACCCAGCAGAGAAACTGGTGCTGATGGGGGAAACCACAGACTTAAAGGCAGGGCAAGGCAAACAAACCCCCAGCTTATCTCTAATCCCATGTTCATCTCTGTTTAATCTCTTATCTCATGTTCATTTTATCTCCAACCTCACTTGGACAACAGGAGCAGAGAGTTTTCCACAGCAACCCTGGTGAGTTTTCTGCACCATCCTGCTGAGTTGTGGCTGGACAAAGGGCTGAGCCTGTTTTGCCTCAGCAGATGAGCCACAGGACCACCTTTTCCCCCTCTCAGTGGCCCAGAGGCTCCCCTTGGAATCCTGGTGCCATCCAGGCAGAGCAGCTGAGCTGGGAAAGGGCTGAGGGTGGCTCTGCTCCCTGCACTGCAGCTCCCAGCCAGAGCTGGGGCTGATCTCAGGCTTTAAATCAGAGTCAGAGATCCCAGGATGTGGGGCTGGCAATTCTAAACCAGGCATTTCAAGCACATGCTTAGAATTTAGGTAAACACTCAGGGAGTAACCAAGGCACAGGTCCCAGCTGCAGTGTCAGAGACACCATTTAAGGGAAATGAGAGGGAAACAGCTTTGCTCCAGCCCAAGGCTTGTCCTAAAGGTGTCCCAGCCCTCAGCTCCAGGCACTGGCAGGAGGAAGCTCAGCCTTGCAGGCTGCTTCACTCCATTCTGCCTGCAAAATGAAGGTGCAGCTTCACTGCTGCCCCAGGCTGTCTCAGGCAGCTGAAGGAGCTCCTGTGTAGGCCCAAGGTCAATAAATTAACTGAATTCATGTTAATGAATAAATAATAAGTTAACTAAATTCATATTACCTGTGCAATGGTTCTGTACTTTCTGCTTGCTCCTGAAGATGGTAAGCAGCTGAACCAGACTTAAAAAAAAAAACCAAAAAAACCCCCAAAACCCCCAAAAAACAAAAGTAAAAAAACCCCAAACAAACAAACAAAAAAAACTCAACCAAAAAAAAAAAGAACCAAACCAAAACAAACCCAAAAAACCAAAGCAAAACACCACCACCAACAAAAAAACACACTCCCCACCAAAAAAAAAAAAAAAACAACAAAACAACCCAGGAAAAAAACCCCTCTGAATGTTCTTGCTTAGAGATCTGAA
This sequence comes from Molothrus aeneus, assembly GCF_037042795.1. Lineage (NCBI taxonomy): Eukaryota > Metazoa > Chordata > Aves > Passeriformes > Icteridae > Molothrus > Molothrus aeneus. The sequence continues at coordinate 4,342,517 of NC_089650.1, read as the reverse complement.
TTTTAGAAGCAGATGTACCATTTCTGAATTTCTGGGGGGCCTCCAAGCATTCAGACTGACCATAACAGTTCATCAGACCAAATGAAGGGGAATTGGGCATGCTTATTAGTCAGCTCTGCTTTTTCACCCTCACTCTGATTGTCCATCCTGCCTTTTCTCCTCTTTTGAAAGACAAAAGGTAAATTTAGGGTGAATTAAAACACAGAGGAGAAGTTTTTGGATTGTGGGTTTTTTTTTTTAATTTTAATTTTTTTAATTTTAATGTCAGTCTTGCTTTTAAAGTATAGAAAATGCTGCATGGTCTCCTGTGAAGTCAGTTTACACTAAAGTCAAAGCCTTGCAAATATTCAATTAGGAGACCAGTCAAGTATGTGGGATTAAGTTGTTTATATAAATGTTTGCAGAAGCAGAGTGTGAGTTCACAGGCAGGCATGGGAGCTTTGCTTTCCCAGCTGATCCATAAAAAGGGTCAAACACAGTATACTGATAAATGTAGCACACGTACAAAAAAAGCCAGCCAGCCCCAATCCAGTCCTGACTGGAGCTCCCAGTACCAATTCCCAGCTGTTTATCAAAGTTAAGTTGGAGGCTGATGAGTTTGCAGGATGTGTAATTTAAAAACAATTTCAGAGCCTTCCCTGGGCAGCACTGCACATCTCCACGCTGCCATTTGCAGTTGGGAGCTAAAAGCAGATTCTGCTTTAAGTAAACAAAGAGCTCCCACTGATTGCCCAGAAGCAGCTCTGGTGTGAGCAGGAGTGGAAGAGGCCCCATGGAATGAGGTCTGAAGATCCAGGGTAGCATCATTCCTTGGAATTTTCCGCATTTCCTCCTCTTTGTTTCTGCTTCTGGCACCAAATTCCTGAGAGAAGCTAGAGAAGAGTCCTGGTGTTCAAACCCGTGGCTAGAATGGGGAGGTGAAAAAAATACTTATTATGAGGCTCTCAGAACAAAAAACATGGCTAAAATGTGGAAGATAGAGGAGAAAATTAACTCCTCTTATGAGGAGAAGCAAAAGATTTCTCAGCTCCAGACAGAATTTTGGTGAGCCCTGGTGGGACTGGTGGAGTGTACAGTGGGAGAGAAAACTGGGCAAAAGAGTAAAAGGTGAAAAGAGGAGAATTTAATACAATTATATTTCTAAACTTTAATTTGGGAGTGGTGTCTTTTTTGCAATAAATTTCTCCAGTCTCTCAGGAAATAGAGAGAAAGCAAGGAGTGCAATGCTCTGAAGGTGCTTGGTGCCTGCTTCCCTGATCTGCTTTCTGTGCTGGTCAGGACAGGGACACAAGAAGCCATCAGCAGTCAGGAATTTACCCAATCCCAGTGGGCCAGAAGGAGGAGTGCCTGCATTATGACTATTTTTTCCCCTCTGATTACCTGGCATGAAGTCAGGAAGTCCCCTACACCCTTGTATTTTTTTGGGGTGGTTTCTTGAGCCAGGTCATGCTGTTGAGAGTGTGCACCTGGTCTCTTTTGGGATGAAAGGTGCTGTGTCAGTGCAATATGTTGCTTTTTTCCTTGAATTTAAGCACTGATATCTGTACTGGAGTTATTAATAGACTGAATTGTCCAAACAGGGATTCTTCACCACTCCTGCTGCAGAATACAGACTGTATTCCTGTTGCTGCAGCATATACTGCTAAGTTACAGCTAGTACAGTCTGTTTTTCACTAAGTGCATCAGTGAACAGTTTAAACAAAGTTAAAAAAAAAAAAAGTACTGGCAACAAAGAGATGACTTATCATTTGCAACTTTAAAAAGGAGCCTGCAGCTATAAGAATCTGGAAATAATATAAACTTAACCCACAGGACTGTTGCATTGGTTTTAGAAGAGCTTACTTTAAAGCTGGTATGTGGGCTCACTAAGAGACTGAGTGGTTGGCAAGGATGCTAACAATTTATGGAATGTGTCTTTGGAAAGGATTAAAGCAAAAAACATGTTGCTTCTTACCAGCTCTGAGCTGGGAGTATAGCTCTAAGGGGCGAGTGTTACATTTTAAGCATCCAGTATGTAAAGCTTTTAGAGAATAAACTTTTTTCTTTCCTTGCCCTGCTGCTTGGGATCAAATTGAGTCCAGACTGGATAGACCAAAAATCATTCCCATCTGACGTCCAGGAAAAGGTCAGGAGTTGCAGCAGAGCTGGCAGTGCTGGAGCAGTTCCCAGCTTGCGTAAGGGCTGTTTGTGAGCTGCCCAAGATAACAGTCAGCATTTTAGCTCTGAGTGTTCCAAGCCTCATAGAGCTCTGCCTGTTCAGTTTGTGCCTCTAAGCTGCTTTTTGTACCCAAGTAAAAGCACAATTAAAACTGGAGCCTGAGAGCCCAGTCAAAATGCAAAATCCCTATGACTAGGTTGGGAAATCTTTCATTTTCTAGTTTCATTGGACTGTTATGACTCTTTCTCTGCCTTAAATACTCATGGTCCAGCCCCTCACTGTGTTGTCTTCCTGTGGCACTCCCTGTCCCAGGCTGTGCTGGAAAAGCCAGTGAGGAATGTCTCTGAGTGGCACCATTTCCTTCTGACAGAAATTCCCTGCTCCTGATGAACCCACTCCACTTTTCCCCCCTGTTTGTGGGTGGATGTGGTGCTGCATCTGCAAAAAACACTGCGAGAGGACTTGCTGCCAAACCCAGTTTTGTCCCCAGCGTGGAGGAGAAGAGAAGCATGGTGCTGTTCCCAGCTCTGACATCTATCAGCAAGAGCAAAGATCTCCTCTCAAGAGTCTGTCTGTCCAGCTGCTGCCTCTGGCAATGCAGTGGCCATGGTTACTGGGCACCTCAGAGTCCAAAATGTTTGCAAGGTTACAGCCACTCCCACAAGGTGAGGGCAGCTGCAGTTGGGAACAGGACATAGATGCCTTAAAGGTGTTGGAGATAACTTCCAAGGGGGACAGTGTCTCTTTTGCAAGCATGTCTGTCACCCCCTCCATCTGCTCTTTCTCCACGTGCTCACATGGCTGTGCAGGGACAGCCCTGCTGTGGTGGAGTTTGAGGGTCCCCAGGACGAGGGAAGAGATGAGAATCTTGACTCCATGTCTCAGAAGACTGATTTATTATTTTATGATATAAATTATGTTAAAAGAAAATAATATATTAAACTATGTTAAAGAAAGAGAAAGGAGACATCAGAAGACCGGCAAAGAAAGGAATGGATGAATAATAAAATCTTGTGACTGCTCAGAGTCCTGACACAGCTGGACCTGTGATTGGTCATTAATTAAAAACAACTCACATGGATCAATCAAAGATGTACCTGCCACATTCCATAGCAGCAGATAATTATTGTTTCCATTTAATTTCTGAAGTCTCTCAGCTTCTCAGGAGAAAAATCCTAAGGAAAGGACTTTTCAGAAAATGTGTCTGTGACAGCCCTGGTTGATGGGGCAGTGCAGGGTGATGCCAGGGTGTGTGGCATCTGTGTTATCTGCTACTGGTCAACACCCTGGGGGTGAAACCATGGGTGAGTCTGACCCTCAGCTGCAGAGCTGGGGGCTCTGGATGTGGAAGATCACATCAGGGGGTCACAGACATTTTGGAGAGCTTCCACTGACTGTGGGAATTTCTTAACAGGATTCTTCCCCTAAGAGATTTTTGGTTTTCTTTTTCTCCAACCATTCATGAAACCCAGAATCCAGCCCTGTACCATGAGGATGTGAGACAGGATGGGCTCAGTTTAGGAACGATCCATGTCACTCCTAAATGTCATTTTAGTTCAGGAGTGATCCATGTCACTTTGGTGCCTTCCTCTAGATTTGCACCAAATGGCTGGAATGTCTGTAGTCTCACTGTGAAATCTTTGATGTCTTACTACAGAAAGTGACTGTGACGGGGTTTGTGGATGACTCAGTTTTATCTGTTCAGTCTGGCATGTTTTATTTGACAATGAAAGTGTACATCAGTGCCATAAAAGCATGCTATCACCTACTTATTATGAGGCTCTCAGAAAAAAAAAACAAACATGGCTAAAATGGGGAAGTGGGCACCTCTTTCTTCTTTAAAGCAAAAACTCTAAAATTCTCCTGTTGAGAATAAGAGAATTTCCTTCCAAATGAATTGCATTCTATTGAATGCTCACCTTTTTTCCCCCCCATATTGCTTATGCTGATGAAGTGGCAGAAAAGGTCACATCAGCTGTTCATTGTGAGGCCCTAATTGGCTCTGATGGCCCTGATCAGCTTCACCTGAGCCCTGCCTCCACTCCCCTGGGCACAGGAGCCCTATTTAAGCTCAGCTCCAGCAAGGAACTGTTGGTTGCCAGCCTTGTGCTTGATTTTTTTCTCCTGAGCTGCTGTTGGCTGTGTGGTTTTAGTGGCTGTTTTCTGCATAGAGTTCTCCAGAGTGAACTGTACATTTCCAGCTCTCTGACTCTGTCCTCTGCTGCTCTTGAGAGGCTTCCTGGATGGGCCTTGGGCTTGCTGGCTCTGGGCAGCATCCCTGGAGCTGCCTGGTCTGTGTCCTGCCTCCGCTGTTTTGTCTTCAGCATTTGGGAAATTTTGTGTTCAACTGTTTCACAAAGGTAAGAGGAAAATGAATAGCTTGGAATTAATCTGGTGGTGATAGAATTTGCAAAGCCTGGTTGTATTTTTGTCCTCCTCCCCTATAATTCAATGATTGTGCTGTTTTGAAGCTGTTTCCCATTTCCTTCTCCCACACAGAAGATCTGTACCCTTGCCTTTGTGTGCCCCTCAGTTACTGAAAGGCATTAATAATAATAATATGTAAGGCAATAATAATAATATGAAAGGCAACAATAATAACAATATGTCTAGTTTTAAATTGCATGTGTACTCTAGCTACCTGAAAAAGGTCAAGCAGCACCAGATAACCTGTGCTACAGTCTTGCTCTTGGGATGGGTGCAGGTAACTTGCAGAAATCATCATAATTGTGGTTGCAAGGGTGTTAGGATAAAAAAATGAAGGTTTGGATGAAGTTCTTCCAAGAAGGCTTGCTCCAGAAGGGCTTTAAGAGCTCAGTGAGATGAGTAGCTGCAATCTCATCTCTATGGCCCTGGGCAGACCCTTTGGAGAAGGGCAGTGCAGGAAGGCTGAGCTGGTTCATGTGGTGTTCTGGGTTCAAGGACCAAGCTGTTCCTCCAATTTTTCTTCTTCTGTGGCTTTACTGCTCTTATGACCCCTAGTAAACTTTCTGGAAAAGAACCTGAAGCTAATTAAGAGGGTCATTTTTGTGGCATTGGCTAAATGGGATATGGAATTTCTCCGCATTTACATAAACAGAGATCTGGCAGCAGTTGGAGCCCACTGCTGGAAAATCAAGGGGGAGAGGTCTGAAATGGGTTTCAGAAGGAACAGATTTGTTTAAAATGAGGGTTTACAGATCTGTGTGCCTAGATAAGAAATATGTGCCTTCATGTATCCTGTTCTGGCCCTTAGTTGTGAGGTAGGTCTTTAGGCATCTGACCCTGTGGGGGATTTTCAAAGCTGTGTAAAGACACTTAGTATTTAATGCCCCAATACTCTGCCTCTCCTATTGCTGCACAACTAATAACGTGAACCCAAATTGATTGGATGCCATCATTGCCTCAGGAAGGGGATTCTTAGGTTGCCTTTTGTGTTATGATGTAACCATAGGCCTTCTGGTTTATTTTGGCAATGGTTTGGACTTGAAGCAAGCCTGGTTAATTTGAAATTAAAACAATTGGGTCCTTTATGCTATTTATAATTGGTTTTGCAGTAGTTGCTTACTTATAAAGGTGATTTCATTGTCCATTGGGGGTGGTTCATAACTGCCTGGTTGATATGATTAAATTTGATCATTGATGGATTTCTGGGTTCTAAATCCAGATCTGTACTTAATTCTGTTGTCCAGACTGAGATATGGAAAGGTGTGACAATGGGTTTATTCAATATTGACAACACTGAACATTCCAGTATCATGAGTCAGACTCCTCCCAAATTCTGTGCTTTAAGTTAATGAGACTTAGAAAAATATTGAGTTATCCATTTTTTCCCCTCTGCAATAGTATGGCCATCATTTCCAATGAAACTTGTAATTCTCCCATGAGCTTTTGTCTCCAGGTGCTCTAAAATATTGCCAATTATTGAAAAACTTGAAGTAAAATGTTATTAGTCCTTCTGTTTTTAAGCTAGAACAATGGACCTGTTAAAATATTTATGGTTAATGTTAGGGCAGCCTGTGGGAACTGGGTTTTAGAGTTTCATTCAGACTTGTTCATTTCATACATATATTTATGTTCTTACTGAGTAAGCAGTGGTTGCTGCAGAGCTGGGAGATGAGTTTGGTCTGATACCTCTGCATTTTCTTGTCTTAATTGTGAGCTGTGGCTTTGGACAGAAAAGAATATTTCAATTTTTTGTTTAGCACAGTGTACATCTGATGGTCTGGGAAATGTTTCTCTGCTGGTTTCTCCAGGCAGTGTTTATGCCATGGTACTTTCTGCACTCCTGCTGCCCCTGTCCTGAAAGCATCACCAGTTCCCCATTTTTTAGTGCTGAGATGCTGATTTCTTTTCATTTAAAGAGAACCTAGAAGCCTCAGATGGGCCAGGATGCTTGCCCAGATCAGGCAGTAAGGTGATTTTTTTTTTTTTAATGGAAGTGTAAATTGTGGGAATCCTGACTTGCAAGGTTCATTTACACTGGGAGCATTTTCCCACCTTGTTGAAATACCACAGAAATTGGTGAAGGCTTCCCTCAGCTGTTTGTATCTTAGAAGATGAATTTTTTCCTAAGCACACACTGGACTCACTCAAGAATTAGCAAAAATTAGGCAGGAGCTAACCAGATAATAAGTAATTCTACCTGAACCAACTGTAACTTCTGTGAAACCATGCTAAAAAAACCCCAGTTTTCTGTTTCTCCTTCTCTACAGCAGAATGTGTCCTCGCAGGAAGAGGACACTGCTGTTTTCAGTGAGTGTGTTCAGCTGCTGGTATTTTTTTTTTTTACATGTGAATTTTATTTCAGAGGACTCTGCTAATTCTTTAGTCTCTTTCTTTTCAGACCAGACAAACGCATGTAATCAATCTCAGATTCAGTGTTCTGCTTACCTGCTGTTGCCCAAACCCATAGACTCTGTTTGCCCTCAAGCTTTTTTGTCTTTTGGCAGCTGCTCTCATTCCAATTACAAAACATCCTTGGAAATTCAATACCTCATTTTTCTATTATTTAAATTATGGCTCACATTGTAGTTCCATGAATTCAATTAAAGCATTTCCTTACACACGTGGTGTCCATGTGGATAGGGAATAAGAACTTTTAATCCTTTTAATCCTAAAACTGGGCATGTGTAATAGTTACAGCACAAGAGATCATTCCTCCTTACTGCATCCTTCAGGCAAGGTGAATGTTGATGTTGCCTGGAGGAAGACATAATATGTAGGAGCTGGCTTTAAATCCTTAGGTACCAGAGGGAATGACCTCTTTTAAATGGCCATGTTGGAAGAGGTGACCCAGATCTTCGTGGGATACTGGTGGGGTGGGCCAGGACCTGCAGATCTGGGGGCTCCCCAGTGGAGTTTTGGCTGTTGCTGCCTCAGCCCTGGCGAGGGGGCTGAGTTATTGGCTGCTGGAGGGGGGTTGTGAGCAAAAAGTCTCACTTCTCATCACAGTGAAGGTTTGCAGATCTGAGTGTTAATTTTGTGGGAGTTTGTCTTCAGAATATCCAAAGCTGGCTTGTAAAGTTTCTTTTTGAAATTATTTTTGCTAAATTCAATTTCTGATGCACTGAGGAGGATGCTCAGCTGATATCAATCCTTCTCCACCATCCTGCAAGCCTGTTGGGTTAAATTTGATTAAACTTCTGACCTTTGGCCAGCTTTAGTATCCCTTTATTTATTTTTTTTAAGGTGCAATTCCAAGAGAAACCCAGCATTTGTGTGTGAGACAAATGCAGGCAATGCATGCAGCATGGACCTGATATGAGTTTGGTTTGTCCCAGCAGCTGAATGGTCCCTGTGGTTCCCCCATTGGATTCTGTGCCTTGGCTGCTTGGTGGCCCCTTCTCAGGAGGTGAAAGGGCTGAAATGTTTGTTCCCAGTGTGAGGAGAAATGAATTTGCTAGGAGTGAAGAAGCTGTCAGTATTTTGTGCTGCTGGGAAGTGAAGCTGAAGGATGTGGGCTGTAAACCATAAATAGTGGCCTTCAGTAGTGCTTTTGCTTTTGTTATGACTTGTTCTGCTTCTACTGGAGTGGAGGAATTGTCATTATGGGCCAAGCCAGTAGTCTGCTAGTCTGTTAACATCACTGAATGGGCAGTATCAGAAGCATCCAGGGAAAACTGTAGCTGGCAGCTGTTGAAAAACTCCTTTGGACCAAGCATCTGCTGCAAACCCATCTTCCTTTCCCATCCTTGGGCACCACTTTGTTTATTGCTGCTTCCTTCAGGAGCAGCAGGCACTGCTGTCAGGGCTGTGTGAGCACTGATGCTGATATTGTGACTCTACAGTGGGGTCTCTTTGCTCTCTTGTCGAGTCTGGGGTGATGAACTCTTCTTCCTTTGCTCACCATTCCATGTGTTTTCCTAGAAAAATGACAAAGTAAATGCAAACCCAGCTACTGCATGTTTAAGATAACACAAGTAAACACATGCAACAAATTAATTGGTAGTTGTATTTGGTATACAGTCAAGTCTCGTAAGGGCAGAAAACTTGAAAATTGTGAAATATGCAATTTCACCAATTTCCAAACCATGTATTTACTGGCTTTTGATGCTTTTGCAAAGAGGTTTTCTCAATCCCTATCTGAATGTCAGTAATTCTATTTCACCATGGTCATGCTGCTATATGGAGTTGACCTAACAATTTAGCATTCTAGTGAGATGATTAATTCCAAATGTAACCAAGTGCTTGTGTAAAAAACCCCTTTAATTTACCAGGCTCTTCCCTTGGTCATAGCTCCCAGTGTGGGTATGGAGACTGCTTACCTCTTCTACTTTAAAAACAGGCAGCTGGTTTGCACAACTTGGAGAGTAGGTCAGCAGCTTCTTTTTGGGCAGGTGTTGAAATAAGAAAATATTTTCCCTCATTTAGCAAGTTCTCAGTAATAGTGGCAATTCTGGTATGCTGCTGGTCACTCTCTTGGGTGCAGAGTAGGAAGAGGCATCTTCAGGATGCAAATTGTGTCAAGCATGTTCTTAAACAAGAGAAGTGCTGTGCAGTAAATAAGATTATAACACCTTCAAGGCAGGGTAGTCTGACTCCATGGTGCCATCTGCACTTGACAGCTTGTGATAACACTGAGTTAAACCACTGCTGTGGCTGTACAAACCAAGGAAAAGTAGTTTTTAATGATAAACTAATTATGTACAAAACTACAGGACCTCTGAACCTTATAACCTCTGACTTATAAGAGTCAATTATAACATTTTTCTTTGCTGAAATATCCTAACAAGGAAGCTAATTTAAGCTAAAAGTAATCCATGGGTAGCTTATAGCTGACTGCTTGTTTTCACAAAGCATCAGTTTTTGTAGTTCTTCCTTCCAAAATGATTTTAAAACATGTCTCAATATAGTAACTGTGTTTTCAGCTACCAAGGTGCTGTCATTGCTGAATGAAGTGTGGTGCCAGTGTGACTTTGCCATGTTTTAATTTCTCCTTTGCCTTTCCATGATATCAGTGAGAACAAATGTGTTACCAGCTGCACTGAGCACAAATAGATTCTGCTTGCATCTGGCAAGAATTTGGGGGAAATCTACTTGGAAGAACTTGTTCTGCTTTAATAGCAAGGAACTTCCAAAACAGGGGTTTCCTGAACCCTTTGGATGTGAAAAACCATCACAAATGAGTGATTTTCAGTCAGCCTGCCTTTCTTTGGAGAAGATCCTAAGCAATGAGAGCATGTGCAGGGAGCTCTATTTATAACTCAGCAGACACAGCTAGGACCAGTGTCTTTGGCCACTTTTATTGTGTTTGCAGAGCAGTTACTAAGATTCTCTGTTTTGGAAGGGCACAAGAAGCTGTGCAATCTCCTCCCAAGCTCCTGAATTTCAGCGGCTAAATGCTGAGAGGATGTTTTGCCTGTCTCTGCAAGTCTGGGATAAGCACAGTGCAGGGTTTAGTGTTTCTCTGCTGAGCTGACTGTGCTGCTGATGGATCAGTAGGATTAATTACTTGGGTTTTAGTCTGTAGATGAATGAGCTCTGTCACCTCCCTGCTGAGGGGTGAGACCATTTCTCAGCTTGCTGCAGCACTTGTGGCACGTTACACCTGCAGAGCAATTAGTTGTGCCACGCTGTTAATGGCTGGTGGGGATTAGCAGAGGGCACCACGCTCCTGTTGTGTCCTCTGCCAGTGCTGCCTGCTGTGCTTGGGCTCTCATGGACCACCTGGCTTGGAGGAAACTGTGTGGAAAATATCACTGCTGCTCAGCTGGCTCATTGCAAGGAGAAAGCAGATCCCAGGAAGAGTTTCCTTCCACTCCCCTTACATGGAAGGAATGGCTTGGGAAGCTTGGGATGGTCTCTTGATTGTCAAGGAATGCATGGCAAGCAGCCAGAGGAAACCCCAAATCCTTTAAGTTGCTTGTTAGTATACGGAATGCCAAAATTGGCTTTTTTTTCTTTGTCTGCTCAGGGCTGGTAAACTCCATAATTGCCTTTGCCAGTCTCATGTGTGTATGGCAAGAGAGGATGAATTTTGCCTTAAAATTCAATTTCTGATGCACTGAGGAGGATGCTCAGCTGATATCAATCCTTCTCCACCATCCTGCAAGACACTTAAAATTAAGTGTCTCACATGTGGGAACACTTGTTCTGTGCAGTTTGAGATTCTCAGTGACAAGGAAGGTTAGGAAAGATGCATGAATGAAACTTCAATGTAAATACAAATCACAGAGGGACACCATGTATGGTTTAAATCCACTGTGTTTTAAAATCAGTCCAGTATCTCATATTTCTGATTTTAGTCAGAGTGAAAGGCTTTTTTAAAACCCCCAATTAAATCACTCAGTATAGAGGGATTACCTCATGCTACTTTTACCATGCCTAAATACCCAGATTGAGGCATGACACAGACACAACAAAAAAAAGATAATAACTTCTCATTTTTCTGTGGTTTTGCCACAGTTAGTTCCTTGTACTTTTGTTGGGGAATTGGAAATCAGAAAACTGCTCACCGTAGTCCAGAAGAGAATGTGGGCATGTGAATTAATGCTGGCAAATGTTTTGTTGAGTTTAAGGGCAAGTATCTGAGTTAACTCCTTTGATTTCATGGAGCCTTGCATGGGCTTTGGACATGTGCAAGTTGGCACACAAGATAAAGAGCCACAGAAATGGAGACCCTTTGGCAAGGATTGGATTAGTCTTGGGGAGATCCTCTGAAGGCATTTATGGTCACACCCATGTTGCTGTGGCAGTCTGAAATCCTTGCAGCGTTGTACAGCAGGACTGCCCCTAAATCAAGCAAGGGGGCAGATCCTCCGTGTGCAAACTTCCTTCCTCTTTTTGGTCACCCCTTTGAAGCTGTTTGCTCTTGACACAGAGGAGTCATCAGGTTCCAATTTGAGTGCTTGAGTCTTTTAAATGGCAATTCTTTTCATCAGTGGCTCTAACAGTACAAATAAGCTGCTTTACTGAGCTTAGGCACCAAACATTTAATTTGGAAACCAAATGATGCCTTTTTTTTGTTTGTTTGTTTTGTGGATCTGCAGCAATAAACATTTGGCAGCACATTTTAATTAAAACTATCTTTTCTTATGATGCCATATGTTTCTTTCCTCCCTGTGTCCCTGATTGGTTCCAGCAAGAAATGTGGGCATTGCCCATAGTTGTCTGTAAGGGGATACAGTATGGGTAAGTGAAGGTGGTGTAGAAGGCAATCTTATCCCCTAAAGAGTTGCAGCTGAGCCAATTACTAAAGATTAGGAGCAGGCCTGATGTTAACAGGCCACACCTGCAGCCAATAAGAAGAGTGTTATAAAAGTGTGGAATGGTGGGAACTGGAGTCAGTTGGCTGCTGTGAGGACAAGGAAGAGTCCGTGCCCAGAGGAGCTGCCTACAAGAAACATCAAGGAGGTATGAAACTCTAGCAGTATGGAACCCTTGCAATGTAATGACAATTGAACTCTTGCACTACAGTGGCAACAGTTGTCTGTTTTGGAATTCAGGCTATTAGTGATGTACTACCTTTTTGTAGGTATGAGATTTAATTTTTTTAGGTTCTATATCCATCACCTTTGAATAACAATTCCTGCTGTTCCAGGTTATTTGTTCCCAGCTTTGTAATGACAAGGTTTTATGGAGAGTTATTCAAACATCTTGAAGAAAAGCAGTACAATCAAATTCTGGGCTGATCCCCATATTCTGGATTTTAGCATAATTATAAAGCATTCAATCTGCATTTGATATTCATTTTGGGTATGATTTTAGCTTGGGAACTATATTCAAGTTGCTATAAAGTAATGGCTTATATTGGAGAGCAGAGCTCTACTGAGATTTCTCATCTAAAGTTCTTTGCCCCTCTTAGAGTCCAAATGAGTTTATTAGAGACAATGCTCACAGTTATTTAGTGTTTATTTCCATAAACTTGTTCAGAGCTGTGGCTGCATGAGGCATGGGTTTGGTGGATGAGCTGCTCAGTGAGTGAGGAATTGCCTGGGTGCTCACACTCAGGGTTGTGGTTGATCATTTGGTGAGCAAGTGGAGAGCAGAGATGAGTGTTGTTCCACAGGGTTCAGGATTTACAACTAAAGAGGGCCTGCAACAAAGCTGGAGAGGGACTTTTGCAAGGACATGCAGTGCTAAGACAAGATGGAATGGTCCTAAACTGAAAGAGGGAAGGTTTAGATTTGATATCAAGAGGAAATTCCTCAGTTGAGTTGTGGAAATGCGTTGTCCAGAGAAGCTGTGGGTGCCCCATCTCTGGAAGTGCTCAAGGCCAGGCTGGATGGGGCATTGAGCAACCTGGTCTGGTGGAAGGTGTCCCTGCCCATGGCAGGGGGTGGAATGTATGGTTTAGGTTGAAAAGAACATTAAAAATCCTATCTATGATTCGATGTACATGGGTAGTTTTTGTTAGCATTGCCTGGTAACTCTGAGAATTATTAACCTGTCAAGACATCTTTAAGGTTGCTGATCCTGTGGAATTTGCTGGATGGTTTGTGACTGCTGTATCCTTAGGAGACCAAACATAGTTGGAGGCATCTGGTACTTGAGATAGTATGAACCAAATGTTCCCCCCTTATCCTGAAGCTGCTGCATTGCACAAGCTGCCAGGTCCCAAAAGGAGAATTTGACCTGTGCTTTGTGTGTGTGTGCTGAGCCACAGTTACTGAGCAAACTGGGGAGACCCAACTCTGCTGGCTATCACCCTGGTGTCTTTAGGGGGGTTATGCAATATCCTGAGCTCAAAGGGACCCACAGACATTGTAGAAGTTCAGCTGGTCCTGTACAGGACAACCCCAAGGATGTCATGTGTGCTGCTTGAGAGCATGGCCCAAATGCTTTTTGCTCTGCCAGCCTTGATGCCAGGACCATTCCCCTGGGGAGCCTTTTCTGGTGCCTGACTGCACCTTGGGGGAAGAACCTTTCCCCAATATCCAACCTAAACTTGCTCTGCCATAGCTTTGTGGGGTTTCCTTGAGTCCTGCCTCTGCTTTATGAGATCAGGGCCTGCCCATCCTGAGCCAGTTGTAACTGCAGTGAGGTCTCCCCTCAATTTCCTCCTCTCTGGACTGAACAGACCAAGTGACCTCAGCTGTTCCTTCCCACCCAGACACTTCACCACCTTTGTTTCCCTCCTTTGGACACTCTCTAATGACCCAATGTCTTTCTTACTTAGTGGCACTCCAAACTGCACACAATATTCAAGGTGAGGCTGCCCCAGCCCTGGGCAGAGTGGAACAATGCCTCCCCTGCCTGGCTGATGCTGTTCCTGATGTCCCCAGCACAGGGCTGGCCCTCCTGGCTGCAGGGCACTGCTCCCTCGTGTCCAGCTTGTCATGAAAGGGCACCAGACCTGAAATGGAGCCCTGCAGATCCCCACTGGGGACTGCTTGCTGGGATGTGATGGTGATTCCCAGGGGGACTGGCATGGCTGAGCTCTCATGGTCTTTCTCATGATTTGCTCTAAGGAATCATTTCCCACTTTTGTAAGGGTGTTTTGTCTCTAAAAATTGATGATTTGTGAATACTTGCCATTAGAATGAAAATTTTTTTAAGCTTTCAAGGAGAAGATATTAGGTTCATTGCTCACCAAGCATAGGGATGAGATGGGCTTTAGGCAGTCATAGGTAGGGACCTTGGGTGGCAAGTAAAACTGGTTCAGCTGGCCCAAGGTTAATGAAAGATGAAATAATATTTGCAGATTCCTGAAGTCAGTATTGAAAATTGTCCTGGTGTTCTGAGGTGTGGACCCCAAGTTCAGTGCTCCCTATCTTTCAGATTCAGGTCTCACAGGTGCATACAACTTTTTCTAAGTTAGTGGAAGCTGTATTTCTATTTTGTTGGATCCTTCCCAGAGTGAGTAGATTACTGGGGATGTACATGATCACCCTAAAGGACCAGAGCTGCATGAAATGCTCCTATATATCTTATGTAACCCATTCAGGATTTCAATTACCTTAAAGCTATTTAATAATTTTTTTTTTCAACTTGGCACCTCAGAAATGAATGTGATTTATTTGTGGACGGAGGAAAGCATGAAATCTGCTATCAGAAGCCTGGCTCTTTCAGTAGTGGTGAGAAATGGCACGAAATAAACATGGCCACTTTGTCATTAATGCAATTACCATAGCCCATCAAATATGTGCTGATAAATTTGGGAGGCTTGTACTATTCATTAGGCAAATACATTCATTAGAGTAGCCATCATAAAATAATGAGGGGAGTGTCCAGCTTGGGGAAAAATTCAGAGGACAAGAGCTCACATTATACAGAGCTATGATGATAAATGTCTCCTGTGGCACAGTTTTAACTCTTACCATCTGTTATTCCCTGTTGCCATAGAAACTTAAAATAAATATCAAAAATAGTCTGAAACCAGGAAAAGCACAGCAGGGAATGTCTGTCCTGAAAGAAAACAAACCCTCAATGTTACCAGGAAATAGCAGGGAAAAGGACTGATGAGAACTTCAGGAGATTTAGCTGGGAGAGTTTTCAATATGCAGGGGTGGATGAGAGAAGGATCCCAACCCAGTGTTTATAAGCAGCTGTAGCTGGGCTACCAAAGCACCCTCAGATGCTCAGTGCTGTATTTGCCATCTGTTTGCAGCTTTGAGCTTGAGAAATAATTTTACTTTAACTGTTAGAAGATTTGTGCACATATGCATAAATATGGTTTTACATTTTTGAGAGTTTTTAAAAAAGCTGTGAGCATTGTACTGGTGTTGATCAAATAATGCCATTCAAATATTATTAGAACTGAGTGTTTAGGCCAAAGGCAAGGCTTAAAAGGAGAGCTTCACTTTCATGCCAGGCCAGCACAGGAGCTGTTTCCAGAGGCTTCTTTCTGGAAAATACAAGAGCAGGAAAAGCTGAGCTGGGAAAGAGAGGCTGAGAGAGTGCGTTTGGTATCAGGGCCATGAAGAGTTGTTTAAATGATTGCAAGTGCTGTGAAACAACAGCAGGTCAAGAACCTAGGAACTTTACTCTTTTTGGGAGCAGTAAATTATTTGGGGATGCCCTATCTAAAGGAATCCTTGGTTGAGAGATACTCTGCATGGGAAGAGCAGCCCTGCCTGGGGGAATTGCTAACTGTTCTGGGTGGGTCCTTGCTTTAGTCTAATTATAATGAGGATTTGTTTAGCTTCCTTGGGGAGTGCTCCTGTATGTTTTTTAGCATTCTCTTTCATTTGTTTGGCAGTCACTTCAAGAGCGACTTATGATAAGAGAGGAGAAAACAAACTGAGATTTGATGTTAGGCAGTAGCCTAACAGGGAACTCGGAAGGAATCAGTGCTGCATAACATCCTGTGCAGTGCTGTGAGCAGTGTGTGCACCACAGTGCACTCCAGGCACAGGATCTCATCGGAGCTCACCAACCAGGACAGGCTGGATGTACAAAACAGCCTGGGCATGCAGGTTGCATATACAGAAGAGCCTGGGCATGTGCAAATTAAGGGTCTGTGCATGGGACCCGAGGAACACAAATCAGGAATTTTATTTGGTCCTGATGCCCTGACAGGCAGCTTTTTATCTGCAGCCCTGTGGTTTGCTCTGTGACAATAACAAATGCACATTCTAAAAGGCAGCCAAATGTAGAGGCTTTGATTTGCAGGGAAGCTCTGACCCACCAGAACTGTGACTTGGAGTGATAAAAGTCACTTGAGCTCCAGTTACAGCCACTGTATGTCTGAATTTTCCTAGACATGCCTTTTCCTCCCCTCTTCTGCGCTCTGCCACCTCAGAACCCTCGGTGTAATCTGAGAGTTTTCTATATTTGGCCAGAGCAGCAGATGAGGGCTGCCGTCAGCCTGCTCTGTGTCTGGGAGCTGTGGACACTTCCATGGCACAGCAGCAGGATGCTCAGCTTCTGTGCACTGAGCCAGGAGCTCTGGGAGCTGTGTTCACAACAGCTGCTGGAGGCATTTCAGAAGCCTGATGCACCTCAAAAGCCTTAGGTTCACCTCCAAACCAACTTAAGGGAGGCCCAAGGTTTCTCACAAGGCTTCATATTGCTCCTGATCAGTTAATAATGCCAGAAATGAGGCATTGCCTGTGGGGATATGATCTGGTACAGTCTTTCCTGGTCTTGCTGTGATTTGGGAGAGACCTGGAGCACTTTGCTCTCACTGACACAGCTTTTCCCAGGCTTGCTGTCCTAGTCTGAGGTGAGGTGTGGAGAGTTCCAGAAGGCTTTCTCTGAGACCTGTTTTAAGTGGTGATAAGGGAGCCAATGCTGTTGGGATATGACATAAGGTAGTGTCAGTCTTTGTTGGCGCTCCTCTTTGTCCATGGTGGACTCTCCTGCCCATGACCAACTGAAAATTCCCCAAATCCCATCTGAATCTCCTTCACCTGATCAAATAGTTCAATAGATAAAGCTCTACTCGCTTCATCTGTGCTTCAAGTATTAATTCCGCAAAAGGGTTTCTGTGGAGCCTTTGGAAAAATAGTATGCAGTCTTCTGAACTTTAGTCTTAATTTTTTTTCATTCTTGTACTCTGTTGTGTTTGCTTATTTTTGTGGGGAATCCATGCTCATGCTGAAGTGCTTTCTGGCATGCTGCAGGAGGGGAAGGGTTTCCCAGGAATTCTGGGAAAAATCTAATGGCTTGGAAGTCCTGCTGGAAACACTGCTTGCAAGATGCATAGAAAATAATAAACCTTTCCTGCTTGCTGCTCAAAATAGGCTATTATTTAATAGCATATCTAGTTAGATATGGTGGAGGGGGGGGTGTGTGTGTGCTCTGACTGTGCTCAGTGTGTATGTTACTTAACACAGGTCTTGTGCTTGGCAGTCTCTTCTTACTACTGAAGATAAAATATTTCCTGCTTTGAGGAATTTACAGCTTGGATGAACACTCCAGGAAGACTGGAAATCCAACAGCAGCTCAAGATGGAATAGTTCATTTTTGGAAGTTTATCTCTATTTCATGATGGTGATGACATAATTTTTACTTGGAGGAGTAGGATTTATGCTGATGGACTTTCAGCTTCTATGCCAATCTCCTTATGTATTGCATTAGACAGACCCTGCTGCAAAGGTTTGAAATATCAGTTAGATTAAGGTATCTGATCTCTGCTTCCCAAAAATTCCACTGTGTTGTCAAGTGGAAGCAGAAAGCTGATGGAAGACATAAAGTGTGCAGAAGGCCTGCCATATTTCACTGGGATTTACTCTGACATCTGTGTGTAGCTCGTTGATTTTTTCCTTTGACCCGAATAGTGGTGTGAGTTCAGCAGTGTGCATTCTTTAATGCATCCAGAGAATTCAAATTATTGTTTTATGGGCCAAGTGATAGCCATGCAATTAGGATTTCCCTCTACTTTGGAATTAGGATTTCCCTCTACTTTGCTACAAACATGTAGCATGAAATCAGCTTATTACAGCTGTGGGAGGAGAGCTAAGGTTGAACTTCCCTGTTTACAGTTTTGCTGTAGAATTTCACTTTTTAAGGAAACTTTGCAGATGTTTTCATATAGCTGCTTCCAGAAGTTATGCCTTGCCTTTAATCAGAACTGAATGCTTAGATGGCCCAGAAGTTCCCTGACTCCCTATTTGCACAGAAGCCTTGCTGCAGTTAGCTCTGGACTTGTGCTGTCCCCTTAATGAAAAACCTTTCCTGTGTCCTCTTGTATCCCCCTCTTTTACAGCATAGATTATCTACATTTCCAAGCAATCCTGGCCTTGTTTTCCAAGAACTGCAGTTTAGTTTGGACCCAGTTAAAACCTCTATGCTGTTTTGCATTTATAAGGGATATGTGGGCTTGTATTTGTTAGAGAAACTTGTTCAAAGTTTAGGGCTGGATTTTTTTGACTGAATGCTATTTTGCAATTATTAGCCATGTTATGCTGTCTGTTTTCTGAGCTGGAGATGGATCATCAATTGTAAATAGCTTCCAAGTTGCAAAAGGCATTTCCTTCCTTATTCCATCCCCTTAGCTTTCTTTTTTTGTGCGGGCAGCAATAGTTTCCACACTCACTGTTCAAGATCCCATGGATCTGGAGAACTCATGGTGACTATCATTTTATTCTGCTGAGTACTTTAAAAGCTGTAATGAGACTGTGTGGTAAAGTTAATAGAGCCTCCTGGTTATTCTCACAGTGCTTGTAAAAAATTACTTGGTGTCATGACTTCATATCCAGATGACTGTATAAAATTAAGAGTACTCTTAACGCTTGTTCTCCGAGATATATATGTAACTTTAATTTATTGGTGCCATGAAAATGCAATCATTTTATCAGGGAGATAACTTGGAACTTTCCAAATGCTGATGGATAGCATGCCAAATCTTTTCAGTGTTCAACAATAAAGTTCAAGGCATAACACATTGGACACATGGGAAAGTTCCCTTTTGCAGGTGATTGATCTGCCAACCTTTCCTTCTGCTTCCAGTGTGCTTGTGCTTTGAGAGGTAGATTTTTTTTTTTAGGTTACAGGTATTTCAGATTTTTTTTCTTATTTATACTGTTTAGGAACTTAATGTTTTAACCATTAAGTTGAATGAAAATTGTTCCATGTTGCCCCTTGCAGGATAGTGTTTAGGGCTTTGTGGAGTAAATGATTGTGCTCAGAAAGTGTCATCCACTCAGCTCATTACCTTGTGATCTGTAATAATTAGATTTGTGTGTAGGTAGCTTTCCTGTGGCATTGTATTTTTTATTAATCAAGTGAGAGGTGGAAATAAAATGCTAGCATGGTTTTCATCAAGAATGGTCTTTATTCTTACAGGTATTTATTGCTTTCAGAACTTTATACCATTATACAGCTTTGTCAGCCCATTTCAGGAAACTTGTTATGGCTAAAAAAATGATGGGCAAGGCACTCATTTAGATTTATTGAAGTGTGCACCCATAAAAAATGGTCCCTTCCTTGTTTGTAATCTTTCCTGTTCTTTTCCTTGTTTGTAGCTTTTCCTTTGTCATTAGCCTTCTTTTTTCTTTTTTCCCCTGAGAAACTAAAATGGAAAAAACTGCGTTGAGTGTTAATTCTGTGCTGAAATGACCATGCTGCAAAAATCAACCTTTGCCTGCAGCTGGCTTTAATAGTCCCACACTGAGGATAACACAGTCTGTCCTTACAGAGCAACAGTCACTGGGATATTCTTGTATGCCAGCAGGGGAAGAGATGGTTCTGGTACCCGATGTCCAGGAGGTTTGGATGTAGCCCTTCAGACACAGATTTTATGGAGTCTGACAATGATTTGTTGGGTAATGCTGGAAAAACAGTTTTTCTTTTGCCATGGCACATATGAACTCCTGTGACAAATGAGAGGACTGATTCTTTCAAATGCTGGGGTGCTGCTGGTGAAATGTGTGGCACAAAAACCAGGTACCAAGTGTGTCTTAGGATGCTGAATGCAGGGCTTTGTGGAGATGTTGAATGTCTGGGGTTGAGCAGTTTGGGTGATAAGTTCCAGAAAATGTGGGTGCTTTAACAAATAGACAAACAGACTTACTGGACTGGGTGTTCTGTGATTTCAAAGTCTATTGCTGGAATCAAAACAAGTATAATGCACAAAATTATGGATGTTGTTCTGAGGTTAGCTCAGCTGATTAGAGCATGGTGATGATAATGAATTCCAAGGTCAAGGATTTGATTCCCCACATGGGCCATTCACTTGAGAGTTGAACTTGATAATCCTTGTGGGTGCCTTCCAGCCTGGAATACTCTGTAATGCCTCATTAGCTAAAGCACAGGGAACACATGCATGATATGAGATCATCAGCAAGTGTAATATATGCTTTGAATAATGTCATAAGAGGCTACTGAAGCTGATGGGAATTTTTTGCAAATTTGGGGCTCTTCCCAGGGTAGCTCTTTGGCCCTGTGGCATTATTGGAGGCCTCCTGGCAAGTGTTTATGTTTAGGAGTAACATCCTGGTGTTCATTCCTCATGAAGGATACATGGCTTCAAGGGAAGGGTCTGTACCTGTGCAGGGTGGGCTCCTTCCAGAATGGAGGATCCCCAGTAGGTGCCTGCTGGGAATGTGGTTGCCAGCATCAGGAGCAGACATAAAGGGACTGAGTGTCCATCCACATACCTACAAGGGGTGGCATTTTGTCACACATGCCACCAAGCACAGTAAATCAGTATAAGAACAAGAGCTCATCCCTCCCAAAGTAGAGATACCAGTCACTGACAATTCTGACTTGGTTTTGCTGTGAACATCAGGAAGTGGTGGGGTTTTTGGATGGGAATTCCCTGTCCCTTAAGGATATTTTTTTACCTGTTGGTGTCTCTCCATGGCTGGGTTGCCATAATGGCCCAAAGGAAGCTGGTACAGTGTTGGCAATGTCTGCATGAGCTCTTTCAGGGGGAGGTGGTGCATGCTCTGGCCATAATAACAACTGTGAGTTACTTGGTACCCTGACTACCTAGAAAAGCCAGGGTGCTTGTTTTTTCCCCCAACAGGAATAATTTTGCAGTAAATGGGATAGGCTCAGCATTTCTACAATTTATTAATTGCCATATTAATAAGCTCTAAAAGAACAAGTCTACATTTTTAGATGTTAGCCACATGCGATTGTGTAACTGAGGCCAAGTAGTTTTGTAAAAGGTCACAAGAATGATCCCCTAGAACCTAGTAGTCACATTTCACTATAATCTTTGCCTGATATTGATGATGCCAAAGAATTACTGAAGATAAATAAATGCCTGGGGAAAAATCCTTAAGGCAAAGGGTACAAATGGCACCTACAAATGTCTGATATTTCTTTATCTGAGAATCTAGACTGTGTACTCAATCAAATGTTCTCTTTTAAAGATGCAAAACCATGTAGCTTCTGGCTCATCTGCCTAAAATACAGGGTTGAGAGCTATTTTGCAAGGGCCGTGTTTCTGCTAATTGTTAATTTGGCAAGCTGGAGATGATTATCAGCAGCATGAGAAGGGTCATCTTTGGCCCACACAGCTGCCTAGACTCAAGAATTCTGCAAGTACTCTGAAGCTGCTCCCTCAAAACACCTCCCTCTATTAATTTGTGTTTTAATTCAACCCTCAAAGGTATGTGAGAGCTGCGGAGTATTGTACTCCTGATATGATGTGCCTGCCAGTTGTATTCTGTGCCAAATTAAGCAGCAATACCTCTGTATGGCATATCTGTAATTAAACATGGAGCCCAAGCCTAGTGTCTGACCTTGGGGAATTTAGTGCAGTTGATTGTAATGTTGGTGGGATAATGAATTCCATACTTGAGGCTGAGATCTGATGTCCCCCGTGGTATTTGAGTATTCAAATACAAAGTTTTGGGGGAAGTCCATTTCTAATATTCATGCTAATTTATCATTTTAACTGGCATATTTGGATTCCAGAACAATTGCAGGTTAAACAAAAGGAAAACAGGATATTAAAGGATCTGATGGGTCCCACCCAAGTTTTGTGTGAGTCTCTCTCTACTGGCTTTAATGGAATGTGGCCCATTTCTATAGAAATAGTTCTTGAATTCCTTTCACTGGAAACACTGATAAAAATTAATATGGCCCTAAAGTGAAAGAGACCTGGGAAACACAGTAAAACTTAGCTCTTGGAATTGTCCAAACCAGAGGAAGTGCAGAAGTGAAACAAATACCATGAGAATGCAAGAGAAAATTTATTCTTTCAGTTTTAATATTTAAAGCATGAATAACAGAGATAAGGTAATGGTGGTCTATCTGCTAATTAGAATAGTGCTGTAGATATGGTGAAAATGGAAATTTTAAATGTTCAGAGCCTTCCTGGAATAGAGACAGTGGGTACTTCAAAGACATTTTTAGGATGGTGCTGAAATGATGTGTATCTTATTGACATAAGTCTTAAATAAGCAAAAGTGTACAAATTTGAATATGAAGCAGTTTTTTGAAATCTCAATACACCACCTTTCATTGGGAAGAAAGGGTTCCTTAGTGAGTGGCATTTTCCTTTGTTATTTCAATTAGCATGTAATTGTTTCCACTGTGCCTGTAGTGTGATGGGACTATTTTTGTAGTGATGGTTTTGTCTTGGCCGTGTCATGCAAATGGTAATTGTCAGGATATAAAAACTGGAAGTCATACCAAAAAGAATAATGAAAAATATTTTGTCTTTTTTCTATGCATTGACTGCAACGAATCAGATTATGCAGGATCCCTTTGTGGTTGGTGGTTTTTTACCTTTTTCATTTTTTTGAGTTGAAATTATTCTGTGTAGAGTGCCACTGTGGGAAGTCCCTATTCTCCAAGCTGAGAGTAGTTTTACTGTGACTTAAATGGTGCCAGTCAATTTATCTTTAAATGCAGTGGGTTTTAATCCTGCAGGAAGGCATTTCTTTGCATGAGAGGACATGAAAGTTCAGTTGTTCTGTGGGGAAAAAATACTAGGAGGCTGTAAAAGCATTGAAATAAGTATCAGAAGAATACATTTATCTATTTGGGGAGCAAATAGGTTCTAGAAACCTCCTTTTCAGAATGCAGTAAGGGACATGTACAGATTTTTATAAATCTAATCCTTGCAATGGGTTGTTTCAAGTTTATTGTTTCAAGTTGGTTGGGATTTTTTTACTTGAATTTTGGCCTCTGGTTTCCAACTATGAGCAAAGCGTGTTTGCTCTGAATTCTCTTCAGCCGTGGTTTGCAGCATGAGGTACAAAGCCCAGAACTCTGCCCAGGTGGAAGCTTGTGTGCCTGCTCAGCACTGGTGACTGATGAGCACCCAGACCTCGCAGCCCTTGGTGCCACTGGAGTTGTGCTCTAAATAATGTCTGGACAAACACCAAAAATCCTGAGGGCTTAAGTCAAGGAAAATCCCTCTAACCTTGCAAACAACTTGCAGGGGTAAGTGCAGAGTGCAATCTGCATGAGATCACTCATTGCAGCACACCCTGGTTAGAAGAGCAGCATGTGATCTGCTCCTGCACTGTAAACCCTAGAGGAAAATCTATTTGTTGAGTTTATTTATAGGCACTTGTGTGGTGCTCACCACTGCAACATCATTTAATTACTCTTAGGGTGTTCATGCCTTTAATGGAAAAGGACAAATATTTTTTCTCTTCAGAGTTTTGCGAGTGAGGGCTCATCAGTGAGCTTAATCTCAGGCCTAAATTGTTAATATAACTAAAATAATGGGGTTTTCTTCTGAAGAAGGCTACTGTTTTGCAGCAGTTCTTGGCAGGTTTCTTAGCAGAAAAGAAATAATGAATGTACTCTTCATGTTTCCTTAAATGCCTTGTGTAGTAAATGGGAAATTAAATTTTAAAAATTCTACTATGCATAATTTTTCTGACTTGCAGCCATGTTTATCTAGAAATTTGCTTTTTCTGGTAGAGGGAGTACAGCTGCTTGGAAAATATTAATCCCTTTAGTGGCCTCCTTCTGTCTCAATCCCCCAAATTCTGATGAAAATGAAAAGAATTTCACTCTTAACAAGAAAATTCTATTGAAAGTTTTATTTGGGGGAAATGAAAGAAACTTAACCATAATTTTTCTAAGTGAAATAAAAACATTGTGTTGAGTGATGGTCTCAAAATTTTGCTGCTGCCCTCTGCAGTCCTTCACAACCCAGGGCATAATTCAGATTTTTTTTATGAGTTGGGCCACCTTGAACAACATCAGGAGAAGCCAGAGTCAGCTGAGACTAGGTCTCAAAAAAATGATGCTTAGAGGCATTGGTTCTAGAAGTCTTGCTTAAGAGGCTGTGTCCCAGCATTTCTCAAGTTAAGGACTATTTTTAGATGAAACAAAAGTCTATTTTATATTTGAGATTGGTTTGATCCAAAAATTTAGCAGTTCTCAAAGGAAAATATTATTTTTATGGGGAGGAAAAATGTCTGGCAAAATACTTGGTATTTTATATCAATTTTTTGGACTGGGATTTTTTTATCCTAAAAAGAAAATAAAGCAGCTTGAAATCTTAATCCTACTTCTGCTGCCGATGTAAATCCTCAAAATCAATTTATTTCTTCTGATTTTTGAATACTAATATGAAGCCACTGACTGGAGGAAAAAGTGCTATAAAGATTTAACTTTGATGGACCTTTGCACACCTGAAACAGAGTAAATAAGTTTTAATATTCTCTGCTATTATTTTGGGCCAAAATTCCCTTTGCAGTGTGATCCAAAAATGAGAACAGAAAGATAATTTAGGAAAAAATGCTGTAACTGTCAATCCTTTAATCTACATTATTAGTACACCATGTGTGGTTTCCCTGAAAACCAAAAGCAAGCTGAAGGTTTTGACTCTCACAACTCTTATGCACAATGAGTTTGTTTTCTGGTGTATGTTTTGTAAAGTTTTTGCCAGTTCTGAAAATGTTGAAACTTGTACAGGAGCCTGAGGCTAGAAAAAGAGTTTTCTAAGTAAAGAATAAATGGAAATTCAGAAGAAGAGAAGTAACCCTGGAGAGCTTTCTGGTAATGCAGAAAGTCTGAGGAGGAAGAGGTGTATGCCTCTTCAAAGCCATAGTTGTTGGAAATGAACTATTCAAAGTGAAATTACAATGAGCAAAAAGAACAGGAGAACTGATGTAAGGGAAGAAAAGGATTTTTTCTTTTTTTGGTCAGTGTCTGGAGGGACAAGAACTTGTGCTGGTCCTGCAGATCCTATTGTGGAGATACTTCCTGTGATCAAGGAGGTGAAAAAGTTGCAGGGATAGGTGGTTCTCCAAGAGCAAGGAATGGGAGGTCCTCATCAGTGTAATGTGCACACCAGGAACAAACTTTTTGTCCCTGTTGAAAATACTGTTTTTAAGGCTGGGTGACTAAATGCCAGCAGCTGCCACTTATCCTGGGCTTTGGGATTTTGATGTATTGAAATACAAAATGGGGCTCACAGATGTAGTGGAAGATTATCTTCCCTTCCACATGATATGGGGGACAAACTCATTTTAAAGGCAGCAGGGTTTCTGTCCAGAAGTTATGAGGAGTTGTTTTAGGAGTTTTAGTTACAGAGAAAAAAATGGCTCATTGATAATATAAGCCAAATCTGTGTCAGCAGTGTTGCAAGCACAGCAGACAACTATGTTAGAATTACAAAGCTCTTTGTAAAAATCATAATATTGGTTGTAAAGCTCAGATTTCAGAGCAACATGTCCCTGGAGTTCAGTCACTCCAGTTGGGTGGGTGACTCTAAATCTCGACTCTGAACTCAAGGAACTTCAGTGGAGCAAAAGTTCCTTACTGTTTAAAATGAGAGACTTCCTTGGCAACCTAAGAACGGCTTCATTTCTGTCCTGTGGGATGCTCCACACACAGAAAAACCTACTGCCTGACCCTGTTCTTTCTGTATGGAAACAGCAGAGTAGGAGTGTGCTCATGGCTGCAAGGACGGGCCCTGATTACAGCAGATTTCCATGTGCTCACCTGCTGACCTGTGAGATGATGTCACAATTCTCAGGTCTTCAGAAAGTCACCAGGAGTTCCCTCTCTGAAGCTGCATGGGTGTGAGACACCACAGAGACTGGAAGTGCTCTGGGCCAGCAGGTGCTGCACTGGTTTCCAATACAGAACACAATGTGGTGTTGGGGGACAGACCAAATCAGACCTGGTACTGTAGGAGAACATCTGTGGGTTGAGTTTTAACGCTGAGCTTATACACATTTTTATCTGGCATGCTGGTGGAATGACTTGATGAAGAGAGAGAACTTTAATTCACTGACTTATGTTCTATCTAGCCAAAAATTGCTCCTGCATTTTCCTCCTCCCTCTGCTTGTTGGACCCTATTTTTTGGTGCTTTCTTGCTGAACAATTCCTTTCTTTTGCTCTGAGTTTTGTTTCATTGGTTACTGATCCAATTCTTCTGTTTCTCTCAAAAACCTTGAATCTCCCTACAGTGAGAGCTAATATATGATACAAGATATGTTTAGGTGTGTTTGTGTATTCCCAGCTCAACAGGTAACTTCTCCACTGCAAAAATGCCATCAATTCAGGCTCCTACACTGTTCAGATTTGGACAGCTGGTTTTGTTCCTTGCCACCCCAAAAACCCTTTTATGTACCTTACACTTACATGTCAGTGATTATTTCCTTTTGGATTATTTTCAGTGGCCTCAAACAAGAAAAATCAACTGTACTGCAGACATGTGCCTAGCAGGAGTTTTTCTGAGACCACCAGCTCATTTCACATAGGTCATCAAATGGTTTTCCAAGCATGTGCTGGCTTGGACTGGTTTTGAACCATTGACTGAGAGTGGAAATATTTCATATTCCTTGCTAATCTCCTGAGCCTGCTGGCCTCCCACCCCTGTGGCCATTATTTTTAAGGAGAATCAATTAAGTGCAGAAGTTCAGCTTTGTGTTCTTTCACTTAGGTCTCCAGCATTCTGTGCTATGTCAGGGAACTTTTATGAAGTCTGGGGAAAAAAAAAAAGTAAAATCAGGTGATTGCAAAGGAGTGAAGCTTGCTTTTCTTTCTAAATAGTAACAAAAAATATACTTAACTATAAAAAGATGTCAAATAACTTTGCGTGCTAATTACAGATTTCTCAGCACAGTTTGAATCCTGGTGCTCCTCTTTGGTCAAGCTGGGTTACTTGATTTCAAGAGGTTTTATGATTTTGGTTTTTCATTCTTTGCAGAGACGAGATGATCTGATAATGTATACATGTGTATCTTGAGTCTAAGTGCTTTTTCTGCATTTTATTCCCTATAAAGATTGTGAAACTGGCATTTCTAGTCACGACAGTATTTCAGGGAGCTACATCCTTGAATATGAAAGTAGAGGAGGAGCTGCAAAAGTGTGTAGAACAAAATTATGGGAACTTGACATACTGTCTGGAAAATACGTCTGGAAAGCTGTGGGTTTCCTTTTTACTCCTATGCCTCTAAGTGGATTTGCTTTATTGCAATGCCAATAAATAATTTAAGCCATTTATTTGACAGCTTGTGATCCTGTCCATTAGGCTAGTGTGTTTTTGCTATGAGGGTAGAAATTTCCTTGTTTTTTTTTTTTCTGCTGGTTCTGTCATGGATAGCATGGATAGGTCTAGTGCTTTTTTTAAGCCTTAATTGCATGGGTGTCTCTTGCCTTACCAATGCTATTGTAACCTCTGCTGAGCAGAGCACTGAGAAATGTCTGTTCCCATCTGAAAAGAAATGATGAATAAGAAAAAGAGCTGAATTAGCTCAGTGTTGTGCTACACAAGTTGGGAAAGTGACAGCTGCTTTCCAGTTCAGGAGTCATCTTTAAGCTCTTTAAGGATCTGAAGCTCTTGAACTGCAAAAGGGATGTGGGATCTTGGCTTTCTAGAAAGTTTAGGAAACCTTTCCAGAGAGAGGTTAGGAAACTCTTCAAGAATGCTTGCTCTGGGAGTTCCTCATTGTGAAATAAGATTTTTTAAATTGTTATTGCTAGATATTGACCTGCCCACATTGGTGTGTTTGGATGCATTTTTTACCTTTTTTCTCCACTTGGTAAGTTCGCTGGGATCAAGTGTTAACAGTATCATCCATGGTGTCTAATTTTTTTGGTAGTTCTGTTTGATGCCAGTTCCAAACCAGTATTTTCCCTGCCACCATCCTTCTTCAGCAGTGGCTGGTGGCTCTACCTATTTCTAAATGTAGCATAAAAACCTAAGCAAGACTTGTGGTGAGCTAATTAAAGGAAGTATGGCAGAAAGTGCTAAAAACATGCCAGTCCTAAGGGAGGAAAGTTTTCAGTACTTGCAGGACTCCTTGCTGCTCCTTTTTGCCTGGCAATTCTTAATGACTGTAGTTAGGGAATTGTTTGAATTCTGAAGATTTGCCTTGGGGCCTGACATCTCAGTGAGCTTGGTGTTAGGGGATAGGTCCTGCTACTTCATGGAACTCCTCTGAAGTCCAAAGGCTCAGCCACATCCCAAAATAACCAATTTGCTGCCAGTTCAACATTTCTCTTAGTTCAGAAGTTCTGAAGGGCCATTTCTCTGCTATCCTGATGTGAAAGCGGTGTGGTGATTGTTGCTGTCTTACAGAATCTTGCTTTGTCTGTTTTACCTTCCAGATGAGATCCAAATGTGATTTTCCTTCCAGTAAACTCCTGTTGGGAGTGCTTTCTTTCTTTCTTTGTGTTTTAGTTGTCTTTGACTTTCAGCTGAGCAGGAGAGCAGCAAAAGTGTGATCAGATCTCTGACTTGGTGAGTTCGGTGTGCTGCTGTGCATTTGAGTTTGAAGGGAGGGATATGAACACTGCTGTGGTCCCACAGACTTTGTTCCAAAGCTCAGTGAAGATAAAGATTCTGGATATTTAGTCAGCTTCTGCCAAGATCAACGAGAAAAAAAATTAAATCTACTTTCTCCTGTAAGAGCAAGACCTTTTTTGTAAAGACTGTATTTCTAAGTTTTTTCCTGATTTTTGTGGCTAAATGCACTAAGAGACCCTGAAGGTGGATATATCAATATATCCAGTCTCTATTTGGCAACATGCAACTCAAAGAATAAGTGCTAGGAAGGAAAGGTTCTTCATCTGTATACAGCAGCTTTGTGTCTCATTTCCATGGAAAAATCCTCCTTTGTGGAGTTTCAAGTTTTTCTCACATGCACTCAGAGTAAGATCAAATCCCTTCCAGCTATCTCTGCTGCAAGTAGGCAGTGGGAAAAGCTCCAGCTAGCCCCAAGAAAGCATTTTGTAGATGTGTCAGTTGTCAGCAGCTTCCTTGCCTCTGACGCTACCCCTCACTCCTAGAAAGCCCTTTCCTGGGGAAGTGGCAGTGTCTGCTCTCAAAGCAACTCCACCTCAGAAGCCCTGGAAGGGAGATGATCCTGCCTGTTTTCCTGATGGGCTGTTGGGACAAGTGGAAGGAGCTCCTTTGGAGTCACTGTGGCTTTGCTGATTTACATGCAAATGATTTGTTGACATATTTTTATAAACTATTTCCATCTTGTCTGGAAATGAGAAGGATTAGTGTGTGTCATACTTGCTGACTTGACCTCTTCTGTCCCACTTAAGCTCATCTTCTCCCTGCAAAACTAACTTATGATAAGAATTTCTCTTCCCTTGTCTGAGTTTAAATGATCCTTTACAGTAAGGGCACTAACTTTCTATTAGTCCTAACAAATATTTTACCCTGTGTATTTTATCTTCCTTCCAGAAGCTGCTGATTTGTATTCTTACCCTGTTGTCTCTTCCCCTCTTGGTTTTATGCCTGCTCAGTCCCACTTTACACTGCTGTCATGGAACATTGGAACTTCTCCCTGTTCTCAAAATCATCACTGTTGTCCTCTTTCATGGCATCCTCCAGAACACTGTAACAAAAAGTGAAAATTTGTCAGCTGATGTTTCACCTCCCTCAGTAGCCATTCTGATGTTCTTCTTGCTGAACTTTTGGAGCCCAAATAAATTCCTAGGCTGACTTTCCTACTCCAGCCCTCCTCTGCAGAGGGAGTTATCACAAAGTAGGATTAATAATCAACAGGAGGTGTCTATCTTAAACTAAAATCTAGGACTAAGATCTTGGGAGAGAGGTGAGGTAAGTGCCATATCTGGGATTTCACTGCGCAGGAAAATCTGGTGGCAGCTGTTGCCATAAGAAGTGGGTGGAAGGCCATAGTGTGGATGAGGGTTCGCAGATAATTTCAGCCACTTTTCCAGCATTGAGACACTTGGGAAAGGTGCTTTCCTTGAGTATGAGAGGTTTATACTGCTCTGCATGAAGCCTTGCCCATAATAAATATAAAAATGCAGGGAGGAATCACTGGTTGTGTACTCGGGAGTTGTAAGTGCTGAGCTCTTGGGTCTCTTTGCTCCCTGTGGCATGGAAGCACTGGTGGCCACAGGGTGTTACTGGGTTTGAGCAGTGTGAATAATGGTGGGAAATGAGGAACAAAGAGCATTTGAACTTCTGATCAGCAGTTCAGCTATGCACCAAAATGTAAACATTTGGCAAAACTGTCTGGCACACATGTTTTGTATTTCAAAAGATGAGTTAAAAATTTCTGGAAGCTTTAAGGGCTTTGATGTTCTCCAGTTCTTTCAAAATGAATTCCTCCTAAATGAATCTGTGAGGAATAGATTCTCTTGTCTAAGAATTTATGAAATGTCTTGGAGTTTTTACTTTTGCCTTTACTAAAGGGAAGCATGGGGATGCATGAAATGAAAAAATGGAAATACAGAGACAGTACCTAGGTTAAGGCTTACCAAAAGTTCCAGAGTTCTTGGCTGAGGACAAATTCTGCACAACAAAAAGACATTAAAATTTAAAGTAAGAATATTAACTCTCCAGGATCACTGTCCTTGTTCAAGTAAAACCACGTGTACAACAATTCTGCTGAATGAGCTATGCATGCATCAAGCCCTACAGAGAAAGGCCTACCCAATGCTCATGAGGAAAAATAATCCCAAAAATATTTCATATTGGTATTTTTGCCATTTTGGGGAAGAACTTTGACTAAAACCAATGTCTAACTAATGTTGACCAGTTGGGAAAGGCCTTGTGTCCAGGAGAAGCATGGCATGTCCAAGTGCCAGCAGCACAAGAGATCTGTCCCTTTGCATGGGACACTCACACTCAGTGACCTCAGCCTGGGCCCCTTCCTCTGCCTTCCCATTTGAACCTCAAGATGACAAAACACTGGGAAGGAAATTTTCAGTTCAATCTTGTAGTGCTGATTCTTCCCTCCAATGAACTTCCAAATGATTAGGGAAATCAGGATGTTGGGCCTGGGATACCAATGTTTTTCCCCAAGTCCCCAAAGCTGAATAAATGCAGAGTAAAATCTACATGTGGAAAATCTTCTGCCACTTTTTTTTTTTTTTGGTGCAGGTTGTGCTATGAAATTAAGAGTAAATCTATCATTGATGTATTCCAGAAACAGGCAGTAAAGACATGTGGCACCCTTATATTTTACCACCAATCTGCAGATGTCACAGTATCAGACAAAAGCTCAGGGGGCTGCAGCCTGAATTTTGAGTGCAGGCAAGCTGGGTGACAGAGGTGGAAAAGACCAAGCATGCTTGAAATTTGCAGCTCAACTAAGATGTGTCTCTTCCTTTGGCAGAAACTTTGGATTCTCTTGTGCCTAAAGATCAGATCCTCTGCTGCAGACTTTACCTGTTCTAGTGCTAATAATCACTACTTATAATAATAATGATCTAATAATAAATTTTAATCACTACTAAATAACTAACTGACAAGAAAAGGTGCTCAGCCTACTTCTGTAGTTTGGAAATGATGCTGGTTCTGTGTGCAGGGGCAGGATTGCCATGGAGAGGAGTCACAAAGGAATGAGTGTTCAGGGAGTATTGCCCAGGACAGAGTAGCAGATGTCCTCTCCCTTTTCTCTTGAAAATGTCAGAGGTCATTTAAACATCACAAGAACCCCAAACCAGCAGATTCCATTCTGTTTGTTGAGAACTGTGGTTTGGGATCAAAATGGATTTTTAACTTTTTCACTGGTGCTGAAGTCTATGAAGGATCTGCCCAGAGTAAAGGAGATGTGGAACAGGATATCCACAAGTAAGTCCAGAAGTTAAAAATGCTGGAGTTTTTTTCCCCTAATAGGCATGGGGTTTTAATTTTTGCTCTAGATTTGGTTTTATAGGTAGGGGAAATGTAGAAGAAAAGTATACAGCTGCTCTTGTACAGGTCCTTATGTCCAAAAAATTACCTCCTCTAATTTAGATAGCTCTTTTGCTTGGGCAGTAAGTATTTGTGAGCACAACACCCAATATTTAGTCAGTCTCAACTCATCAGCTCAGCACCAGCATCCTCTGACTGCAGCCTGGGCTCACTCTGCAGGCCTGGCTGCAGAAGCAGATTCCAGAAAATTAGTTTAGCATGTCAGTCCAGCCCAGAGCCCCAGGCTTTGGGAGGGAGGGATGAATGGAGGCACAGTTCTTGTGCAGACCACATGGGCTGGAGGCTGCCCTCTGATTTACACACATGCTGGGCTGGGGGGAGTGCACAGGTGTATGTGGAGGCAGAAAAAGGCACATTTGTGTTTGTTTTTTTATTAAAAAAAAGCTGTGCAGTCAGATCTGTCCCAGTCTGGCACATGCTTTGTGCCCATCCAGTAGCTAACTTCATACCTGAGGCTAGATTACAGAATCTCCTGTTGGTTCAGAGTGACTTTGTACTGCTGCCAAACAAGGAACAGGCTCATTGCTTCTTCTCCCAATCAGAAATACATGGTAAAAAGCAGCAGAACCCAGAATTAGGCTTGCATGGTTTAAACATTAAACAGCCAGCAGAACCAAAGGGAAAGATTTGTGTCTGCATCAGCCCCAAGCCAGGCTATTGCTGTTGCTGTTTTGCCAGCTAGACGTGCAGCTTGTGTGAGCAGTGCTCGCTCTTGATGAAAGCAGTGACATTTTTGTGGTGTGGGAGGCAAATGGAGCCTCTAAATGGGCTGGTGTGAAGAGGTGCCAACTGTGCTGTAAACCTCCCCAGTGCATCTGGGCTGCTTTTCAGCCTGAACTGACCTTAAACCTTTTCACAGGATGAGGGATGTCTTGGGATGGTGTTTGTATGGCTGGACACAGAGGCCATGGCCTGGCTTCCTCAGGTAGATAATTGTAATATCTGGTGAATTGGGCCCAAAGGATGTGAGCAGGTGTGTGCTGCAAGCTGCAGAAACATTTTCCCCTGCTTAAACAATTTGGAGATATTGAAACACACTAAGTATTTTGAGTGCTTTATCTTCCTCCCACCCCTACTCCTGTGTTGTAGCAAAGCTGGGTCTGGCAAGAAGGTTGAGTCTATCAAAACCAAGCTGGTAGCAGGAGTTAAAAATGGACTGATCTGCTTGGTCACCCAAGGAAGATCAAAACTGCGCTCCAGGGCCTTTAGTGAACTGAGTTGTTCTTCCATGTGTTAACACAGCTTGGGACCCTGACAGTTCTGGAGTATTTCAGGTTTTTATCGGGGAGTAGCCAGCCTTGCCCATGAGCTGTTTACCATGCTTCTGAGACATGTGGGCTGTAAATTGGTTTAAGAAGCTTGAGGCACAGATTGTTGATATCTCTCTCCCCAGCCACGGTAAATGCTTGTGGAAGTATGCAATGTATGGATTTGCAGCTGGAACAGTTGTGAAGGCTGGGCACAAGAAAAGCACAAGCCTCTGTTTGGCAAACAGAGCCTAAGGTTCCACTCCACTGTTATTTGCACATCTTATTCCAGGTTCAGGCTCAATGGGTTTGACAAACTCATAGTTTAAGATTCCTGATTAATGGCCCAAGAAATAAAGCTTGTGTGTTTGGTTTTTTTTTCTGTGTTCTGTTCCATACTCCAAATTTTCATTTGCAGCAGATATTTTTCTCTTGGGAGGGGTAGGGAGGGCAGAGAAGTCCCTGTTCAAGTGATGGCTGCTGAAGTTTGAGTGCTTGTTCATGGATATAGGGTTTGATACTGCAGAACTCCAGTGTGGAGAATGTAAATCCCTCCAGGAAGCCAGCAGACAGTGTTGGGTTGATGCAGAGGCTGTCTTTCTATCAAATCTGAACTTCTGTGCTCCAAAACCTGGAAGTTATCTGTGAAACAGCTATAAGAACGTTTTTCACATGGTCCAAAATTTTACTTTCACTTCTGTAAACACCCAGAAAAAATCCCCAACCCTTAACAGGCCCCCCCAGACTGTCATCAGGTAACACGGCACAAATGCAGAGCGTGGAAACTTCTATTCAAACATTTAATACTGAGCAAAGTTATAAGCTACTGCAAAGGGGGTGTCCTGTAATGGAAAATCTTATGCAAGATGAGCTAGAGGAGAAGCTGCCACTGGTATGTGAGGCTGCAAGAGCCATGGGTGGCTTGTTTTCCTTCTGCCTCTACACCTAAGTTGTATAAGCAGCATCTGCCACCAAGGTTATTTTTCCATTAAATAACAAACTTGAGGTAGAATTTACGAGCTAGTTTATGGTTGTGTTAGAACTTTTTTTTTAAGTTATAAATATACATGCTTTCAAGTAGGATCTTTCAAATTTAATGCTGGCGGAATCATTCATACTCAGATTCTGAAAAAAATAAGTTTTTTTTTTTTCCTCTGAACCAGTATGTAAAATGTCAGCTGCTTTTCTCTGCTGCTTTTCTCCCTCTCTCCACCCCAAAAGATGACATAATTTCTCTCCAAAATGCCACAGTGGCCATTTTTCCAGCCCAGCTCCTTCTGGGAATTTTTAAGTCCTCGTTTGAAGACTCATAAAGGTTCCATTACTCTTCTAATTAGGAAATAAAGGAGGCTCATTATTTTGTGAGGGGCAAAGGACTTAAACCTTTAAAGCAATTATTTCCATGGTGAAATCCTACCCATAATTGTGAAATCAAAATGGAAGCCAAAGAGATTAAGATCCCAACAACTCATTTGGCATGGGAAGGAAGGGGGAAAAGCCCCCAAGATTTGATTGCCCCTTTTTGTAGTAATCCTTCTTGCCAGAATGCAAAAAAAGCTCCAAAACATCTGGCAGAGTTGGGTTAGCAAGAGTGAATGAAAGAATGGAGACACACACGAAGGGTTACAGCAGCAAGCTAGAAGATGATTTGTAGAAACTGGATGTGCAAAATCCCCTGTGCCTACAAACTGGGAAGGAGAGGAGGAAGAAAACAATGACCCAGTTTTGCCAAAATCTTCACATTTTAGGAGTCGAGGAGTACAGATCTTGCTTAATATCCAAGGTTTCCCAGTTGATTTCTACCACTGCAGTAGGTAAGGCTGGCTGTCTCTTGCTGAAGCTGAGCCCATTGAGTTACTTGTGCAGAATTATAGTGATCCTTCCTTATTTGAAGGGCACAGGAGAAAATAGGAAGGGGTACAAAATCTGAAGGATGTCTCCAAGCCTAGCTGTCAGCTTGCTTCTTGATTTTATTATTTTCTTCTAGGTAAAAAATGAACAAATTTAAAATTAGGGCAGTAAGCTGGTATGTCACTGACAGTCTGTTTCAAGAAGTCTTCTC
Organism: Molothrus aeneus; assembly: GCF_037042795.1. Taxonomy (NCBI): domain Eukaryota; kingdom Metazoa; phylum Chordata; class Aves; order Passeriformes; family Icteridae; genus Molothrus; species Molothrus aeneus. Next base: position 4,307,126 of record NC_089650.1, on the reverse strand, counting down.
AGTTTCCTATCTAAGAAATATGAATTTGGGGGTGAAAATGTTTGGTTTTTTTTTGGCCAGCCACTTCACAGTGCAAGCTACACAAAAAGCCTGTGCAGAAACTGCTGCACACCAAAATCTGTAGCTCTTTAGTCAAGGAAAGGCTTGCACTTGTCTCTGGACAAGAAAATCCTGTGAAATCCTAGCTCTGTGTAGCTCCAGCCCCCTCCCTGCACTCTGGGGTCTGCACTGAAGGCAAACAGGTCAGGGTGTGACAGAGGAGCAGCCAGCAGAGTGAGGATGAGGATGGTGGATGTGACACAATAAAAACTGGAGATTTTAGGGGGCTGATCTATGCCTGGCAGGATGCACCTTTTTGATAAGAGCTGAATGAGGTTTCAGTGTTGTTGTCTTGATTGAAGGCACCTGAAAAGCTCTATAAATCACAGCTGCTCATCAAGGTGAGTTTTAAAGTACATCACCTTCAGGAGCTGGATTTGCTGTTGATTTAATAGAAGGAGGATACTGTACATAGAGAATTTGAATTAGGTTATGTTTGTGTGAGTGTTTTATAAGGAGGGAGGTATAGCTGAAAATATTCTCAGAAGACTCCATGCACAGGGGTGGGAGAGGATAAAAATCTAGCTTTCCATTTTCTTTGGAATATTCTGCATATTCAGAAGAGGGAATGTGTCTTAAAACAACAGGGAGAGTTCACTTCCTCAGAGTTTTAAAATCCTTCATCACTCACTACTGTCCCACTTGATTTATGCTGCCTAAGGTGGGCCAGCCACACTTTGAGCACTACAATAGCCAAATACATAATAAAAAGCTAAAAAAGTCATAAAAGTTTTACACAGAGGATGTGACCAGCATAAACAGCTCACAACATATGTCTAATGCACAGAATAGGTGTCTGTGGAGCAAGAAAACAGTCATTGTTTAAAACAAAAAAAGAAACCTTGTGTTACACTAGACAGTCTAAATTCATAATAGCTCTGACCCTGGTGCCTCCCTCTGCTCATGTGCTGAGATCTAGCAGAACAAAACAATTTTGCACCAAAATCTTGGAATGTTTCCATTTTGGCAAAAAGTGCTGTTTGGGGCAGACAAGCAGTGCTGCTAAGGTACAGGGATGTGGGAGAGACTGATCCAAGTCTTTGCTTCCTTCCTTCCTTCAGGTCCCAGTTTTCCATCCCAGATTTCTCCTGGCTAATCAGGGCAGGGGCTGGAGTAAACTTCAGGCCAGGGTCAGTGGTTTACTTCTGCTGCAGAACAGAGAAAACCCAACAATATTAAATGGAAATCAAAATGCAAGCTTCAGTGAATGAAGTGATAATTCATCTGAGAATTGCCCTTTTGTGCTCATTCCCACTGAAAATTTATTTTACCATCATGCCTTCACCCCTTCCTTTCAACACCTCTTGTTGAAGATGAACTTGCTGTTTGTGTGTCTGGGCAGCACAGAAGCCTTTATAGGGGAATGCCCCCCACTCTCCTGTGTTATCTCTTTACTCATCTGAGCAAAGCCTGCTGGCTTGTGGGATCTGCTGTTGCTCTCTAGGAAATATTGATTGGCTGGGCTTGGTTTTTGAGCAAGTTGGCTTTGGTGAGGTGAGCAATCCTGAGCCTGTGCCTCTTCATTTCAAGCAGAGAGTGGGAAAATTGCATTGAAAAGAAATGTTATCTCTAAATCCAGAATATGTGCAAACTGAGGCTTTACCCAACCTACAGAAATATTGCTTGTGTGGACAACTCCTGAGGAGTTTGCACAAAGCCAAAGTCCTGCCACAGACTGAATTCTAAATCCTCCCTTTCAGCTGAATTTCAGTGTTCTGTTCAACACTGTCCTTGTGTTTGCCAGACTTTGCTGGAAGAGACACAGATGTTCACTCAGGTTTGAGAACTCAGAGCACAGATTGGAGTGCTTGACACCTCATTCAGGCTGCAGTGATGTGAGGCACGGGGCTTTCTGTGTGTCTGTGCTGACAGTGCTGTACACAGAATATCCTCAGAATATCCCCAGCCTGCTCTGGGCTGCAGGGCTCCCTGTGGAAAAGGAGATGCAGGGGCTGAGCACTGATGACAGCAGGAATAAAGTACTGGGGTTTTTCCTACACTTTATAAAGTAAAGCTTGGCTATAAAAAAGGGAAGGGTTTGGAAATTGCCTGGCTTGACTGATTTATTCTTGTTGTGTATGAGGCCTTAAGGCTGTGGCTGTAAACACTGTCTTGTATCCATCAGGGATGCTGCCACCACCACCCCATGTACCTAATTAGTTCCCAGTAATGGACCTGCAGCCTTACGCATCCAGCTGCCACCTTGAACTTCACCACTGACCTTTAAGCTACTCATTTCTGGGTGATCTTCAGATTTCTTGGGTCATGTGCTGCCTTTCAGCAAATTTCTGGGGTTCAGGGTGTGTCTCCAGTTCCTTTTGGGGGAGCTATGGCTCTGATGTGGAGTTTCCCCCCATTTTGTACAGACTTGTCTCTCTTTGCGCTATTTCCAGATCTCTACTCTTGTTCTCTGGGCTGCTGTTTTGTCCTGTTGGGGCTCTATGATGAATGGTGAAAGCAACAAACATGGATATTTTAAAGGCACTTTCAAACCTCCTGCACGCTGCACTCACAGGCACAGCATGTGATGGATGCACAACTACAGAAAAAAGCAAACACTGCTTTGAAAGCCTGGGCTCATTTTCCTCCTGCCACTTGTAAGGCTCCTCCAGGGAGTGTATCCACCTCCTTTCTCTTCCCTCTTTATCCTGGTTTCTGGTGGAGGTTTCTCTTTTAACAGCTCTGAGGCCTTTTCTCCTCATCTCTTTTGAGGGTTGATCAATGCTCCTGCTCCATTTCCCCAGAGTTTTGCCAGTGCTGAGTGGAGGGCTGCAGGCCAGGAGATTCCTTTGGGGCAGAGACAGGAGGGCAGAAGCTTTTGGCAGCTGCTGTTGCTGTCTGAAGGCCCAATGCCTGGGCCATCTGCACCTGCTGTGCACCTTTCCCCAAATCCTGGGGCCTGGATGAATTCCTGTGCTGCTCACTCCATGGCAGCAGAGTAATAGACAGGAGGACATTTAATATCAACAGTCCAGGAGATGCCTTCTGCAGATTTAGTAGCTGTTAAGGTTTTGTAAATGTCTTTTTCTACCCATGCTCTCCTGATTGTGTTGTTACATATGAATTTAGTACCCTTAATTGCCAAATAAGCTAAAAAAAATTAGGAGTTGTCCATGTTGGTGGGAACCCTAAAGATCCTGTCTGGATTTGAGTGTGGTGGGAAAAGATACCCAGCTTTAAACAGGTGTGATCCATGGGAGCCCATAAAATACAGCTAAAATGAGCAGCCCTGTAATAACAAAAACTTCAATGTACCGGGATAGTAAAACAAAGGATGCAGGAAAATTTTAAGATGGCTTGATGACTGAACTATTTAATACTTGGACTAGTGGAGCAAACTATTTACTTCTTGTGTTTGTGCACTCCCTCAAGTGATATTTATATCTCAAAGAAAAACAGGCAGTGTCTGGAGAGAGATCTTGCAAGGTTGGGTTTGTTTGGGGCTGGGTTTTGAGAATTCCACAACATTAACATAAGTCTGCTTACAGGAAATGGAAGGAAAGCATGATTTTTGGGACAGGAATTAAAAAATACCTGACCTTTTCAAAATGGAAATGCTTCTGTGTGAGTCAAGCCCTCTCTGATGGCATTGCCTTGCAGCTGAGGGAAGCACAACCATCTGGGTTGTTTTTGTTTTGTTTGTCAAACCAGTCTCTCATGTGATACTTTCTGAAAGCTGCCAAATCCTCCTAAATCTTGGGTGGCCTGGGCCTGAAACAATAAGTGGTCCAATTTCCCATACTTTTGCAGTATGTAACCACCAATATATTTTTATTCCTGATTAAATTTGGACAGGGTTTATAGAAAATGCCCTTCCCCTTGGAGACAATGAATCAAAATGCCTTTTACTAATCCCTTTGAGCATATGAAGTTGAAGTTCATAAGGCAGAGCTTGTACTGTAGGAATCTCCTAATCAATCACAACTAATCTGGAAGATAAGATGAAAAAGCAAATAGGGAAATTGGTCACTGTGTCAAAAAGCTTAAGCTACATTTTTCTGGATGTTTCTCTGTGCTTCTTCACACATCCCTAACAGCTGCCAAGAAATCATAATAGAAAACAATGAATGAACAATATCATTTCAGGAGCTGAAATTAGTTCTGTTGGAGTCTTTATTTATAGATTTGCTGAATATCACTGGACTGTATTTCAGAAGAGTTATGTTTTTGTTGCTTTCTTTGTTAAATGTTATTGAAGGGGTTCTGAGAGCAGTTGTTGCACATTATTGGAGCGTTCATTCCTATTTCTGGGAATACTTAATGACCAAGTATTTATTATAAAAATCATTTATTATAAAGTTCAGTGGAGAATTAGAAAGGATGTCATTTGACATTATGAAGAGGAGATATACATCAAACTTAACTGGAATTTTTTTCCTTTTAATTAAATAACAAGCTCTAGGAGAGTTCTGAAATGTTGGAATCCCCCACGAGACATCTGGGACTCTGACCACCCCAGTGAAGGGCTTGAGTAGAACTTTGCCTGTTCATAGCATTGTGAAAATTCTGTTTAGTGCTCAGTGTGCCTCTGGCACAGGTGGGGATGGAGCTGTGGGAGGGAGAGGGAGACTTCCCTTGCATTTTCCTTGCATTTCCCAACAGCTCCTGGTGGCTCCAGGCAGATGCTGGGGGCTGGTGGGATTCCTCTGCTGAGCACAGTGCAAACTGAGGAGTAATTCCTGCTCATGTGGGCTGAGGGGAACCAGCAAATCCTCTCTCTGTGGTTTTATGAGCTCCTGACATGCACTGGGGGCGGGATGACAATGGTTTGAAATATGGAGCTGTACATTGCAGCTGCCCCACTGCCTGCTCCTGCAGCCAGCAGCTCAGTGGTTTTATGGTGTGGCTCAGGGGCTGTCAGAAATGGGGCTGGTGTCTCCCTGAAGGATGGGGAATTTATCCATGATCCAATCAGAAGTGGGGAGTGTTGCCAGGAGGGCCATGCAGGGACTTCAGCTGTTTCTGTGGTATTTGATTTGCATGCCTCTGTGTAAGAAAACTCTGTGATTTTGAGGGAGCATTCAGTTGTGTTTAACTGCTCAGAAGCCAAATTCAATAGCCTGAGTGGCATTTTAAAAAAACAAATATGGAATAGTTAAGGCTTTTTTTTGGCACTAAAAGTTGGCAACTAAACACCAGGGAGGTGGGGGTGTTTGGCCTGGAGAAAAGGAGATTCAGAGGTGACCTTATCACTCTCTACAGCTCCCTGAAAGGTGCCTGTGCTCAGGTGGGGTTGGGCTCTTTCTCCAGGAACCGACAGAACCAGAGGATGCAGTCTTAAGCTGCACCAAGGGAAGTACAGGTTGAATATTAGGGAAATATTTTTTACGGAGAGGGTGATAAAGTTCTGGAATGGTCTTCCTGCCTAGTCACCATCCCTGGGTGTGTTTAACAAAGCCTGGATGTGGCACTGGGTGCCAGGGTTTAGTTTGGGGTGTTGGGGCTGGGTTGGACTCGATCCTTTGAGGTCTCTTCCAACATAGGAAAAAAAAAAAGGTAGGAGTGTTTCTGAACCCATTATCATTTTAAAGCCTCTTTGAAAGCTAAGGACACTTCTTAGAAAACATATCAAATGTTACTTTGTTTTTCTTCTTTGCTATGTGGTGTCATAGTGTGCTAAATTCTAGAAAAAGTTAAAATTGTGATATTTCTTCTAATGAATCCAAACAATGGCTGCTAGCTAGGAGTTCAACACAGATTCTAACACTCAGAAGCAGCTCTGACTTGAGGCATGTGCATGTTTACCCTGATGGTTATAATATCATATGTGGTAGATGCTGGCAAGGACATCCCTCCCCTTTACCCAGAAGCATTTAGCAGTGGTGAAAAGACTTTTGTCAAGGCAGGCATAATTCTTTCCATATTTGTGCTTTAGAAAAAAGGTTCACTGATTATTTTTTATTTATGAATGTTGTCTCTGTGGCTGAAAATAATAAAGATGTTAACCATGAGCCACTGGTGACTGGTTTATATCATCAGTATCTAAACTTGCAGCCCTGGGAATTGCTCCTGATGACTTGTGAGGCTGAGTGCTGGAAGTGAGATGAGTGTGGTAGTGGGGCTACCTTAGTAAAGGGTAGCATATGATAATCTAGAGAGTTTCATGAAAGAAGAGTTTATTTTCTTTATAGGAAAAAATTAATGAATCTTCAACCAAATGGTCTTAAAGATGTCTTTTCAATGTTTCATGGGGAAAAGGCTGCTGCTGCTGTTTTTGAGCTTTGTATCCTGAGATTCTTATCAAGCCAGCTCTGAGGTCTGTTTTGTGAGGGATACTATGAACATCTGTTGCAGACACATAGCCATGTTCATTTTTGTGCTAACTCATGAATCAGGAACCCAAAGCCAATGAACACCCATAGAAAACTGTGAGCTGTTTGCATTGCTGAGTTCCCCCTGATATTGCCAAAGCAGATAAGCAGTGATTCCTTACAGACATTATTTAAGGTATCTGGAAGCATTTCTTGTATCCATCGTTAGCAATGCAAAAAGATTCAGGAGCCTTTCCTGATGATAAATGGCTTCTCTGAGGGAGTGGCATCTGAGGAGATACCTTTGTCTTACAAAAGGAGAATTCCAGACAGCCAGTTGAGAGTTGAGTATTGCCTTTCCATTCCTCTAGAAACAGAATTGCAGCAAGGGCACAAAAATGCCTTAAAAAAGCATTTCAAATATAAATTCCAAGGACTGAGTGCCAAAGGCATGGAATTATTTCCCCAGCATTGTGTGTTGTTAATTGATGTCAGTGTGCTTTGTGCAGCTGGCACTTGGTGCTCAATTGCTGTGAAATATTCTTGGAGGGACAAGAGAAAGTTTGATTTTGTGACGTTCATCTGTGTCAAAGAACAGGAAAAAGAGAGGCTATTTGCACTCTGTCTGTAAATATCAGTACACTGAAGGTCACACTGAACTCCAGGGCTGAAGAGCTTGGCACAGAAGGGGAACTTGTGTCATTTTGGTAAAGAAAGGGACACATAGAGGTTGGAGCCATTCAGATGAGATATTTAATGAGTATTTGATGAGCACTGATCATGGGAGAGCCAAAAGATCATAAACTGTTTCTTTGAGTAAGTGCGATCCCTGCGTAGAGAATTTAATTCTAATACTTTCAATTTCACTGTCTGACCAAAGGGCAGGCCAAAGTAAGTTTGATATAAAGTGCAAAAACTCTGTTCTACATAAACCTCAAATTAGCCATAAACTGTGGCTTCAACATAGTTAACATCCCTTGCACAGCAAAGCACAGGGATGGAATCTCTTGGAAGCAAAGTAATTTAGAAGTGTAGAGGATCTGTAGGCTGGAACAGTGAGAAACAGATGAGCTGTTACTCCTGTTTTCTGTGTACTTCTGTTACCTCAGCACATATTATGCCAGGGATGTAGTTTATGTAGAGAAATAACAGAGCTGTCTGCACTTCACACCCCCAGCTGCCCCCTGAGAAATTCTGCCATGCTGCTTCATCAATGCTAAGGATTGAGATGGTCTGGGGATATCAGTGGGTAGCACAGGATGAAATGTAATGTAGAACTGTACAGCATGGAGGCTTCTGTCCTGGTTCTTTTTTTTTTTAAATTAATACTTATTTTTTTGTATTTAATAAAGCTGTTGCAGGAAATTGCCAGTGAGGGGACATAACCCAGAGCACTTGACAGAAAGCTGGGTGTATCTAGATTTGAAGAGGATGAACTGAGCAGCTGGCAAAACCCCACAATTTCCATGTGAGAGGGGACAAGGAAAGACATTCCACCATGTCCACAATTGCACCAAATGCTGCATCTTTAGAGCAACTCCCCTGGGGGTTCATACTTTCCTAGGGTTGCTGGCATGGAGTCCTGCCTGTGCACAAAGGATTTGGCACATGGAGATCCCACCAGTGCAAGTGCCTTCCACATCCTGCTGCTGGCATCTAAGCAGAGGGACCACCTCATGGGAGCTTGAATCCCAGCTGACAGGATTTGGTGATGTTGCAATAGGGATAATTGTGTTTCAGTGGGGGCCCTCAGCTCTGGAACAAGATGCCTTGGCAGGAAGTGCTGCTAGATGGATGTTGGGGACTTGGTGCACTCCCATACCCAGTTCCCAAATTTGGTCTGTGGGATTACAGAAGCCATATTGCTAATATTTCTTCATTTGTTTCCTCCTCTGATTCTAATGATTTCTTTTGAGGCAGATATTGCAGTTCCTCTTCTCTCCATTGGGTAAACCCAAGGGCAGACAGAGGTTTGGGCTTAGCAAAATCCTGGGACTGCTGTCGTGGTTCTGTCTGCCGTGCCTGCTCCTCTTCCCTATAAATTTGTTATCTTTGGCAAAACCAGAAATTTGCCTCTTCCAAGGACGTGACAAAGGCTTGCCCTGTGCAGAGGGGACTGCAAGGCTGGCAGATTGAGGGAGGGGTGTGCTCTGATGTGTAGCTTTCCCCCAAAATTCCCTGTGTGACTTTGGCACAGGCTGCTCTAGCTGGCTTCCAGGTGTGGCTCTGCCCTTGCATCCCTCAAGCGGAGAGGGTGAGATGCAGGGCACTGCAGAGCCTCTTCTGGAAATGTTCTTTCCCGGGGCAGGTAGCACTTGCCCAGCGCTCAGACGTGAGTGCTCAGAGTGGCACAGAGCTGCAGTTTGCTCTGAGCTGGGCAAACACAGCTCTGCCCTCTGTGTGTGGGAGCAGAGACTGGGTGCTTTCAGCTCTTCCCCTCTTCACTGTCTTGTTCTCCCCAGTGCTGTCTCTGCTGGGATGGATCTTACTGATACCCAGGGTGAGCTGAATGTCTGAACAGTGTGGATCTAAGCTGGATCTGCATGGATCCAGCTTTTCAGTCCCTTGTTTTCAGCCTTTAAAAAGGGAGCAGCATTACCCTTGGCTTCCTGTTCTGTATTTTACCTGTAGGGCATGGAAATGCAGCACTGTACAGAAAGAATTTAAGTTCTCTATAGGTATGTAGTGTGACTTTGGCTGGTTAAAGTTTCTTGAATCTGGGAGAGATGCAAGGAAATATATGACAATAAAATAAAGTGTGAGCTGGCTGTAAAATGGTGACTGTATTCACACTGCTCCCTTTAGGCAGTTGGTAAAGTGTGGACAGTAATAAATCCACTGTTTGAGGCAAATACTGGCAGAATCAGGTATTTCTGCCAGCAGCTACCTCTGCTTCATTTTTGTTGAATAAATTTGGTTGCTTGAGGTGCCTTTCTCTCTCCATGGCTTGCCACCCTTAGGGATGTGGCCACTGAGAAGCAGCTGCAGGTGTTGAATTCTCTTACAGCAGGCAGAGCTGCACAGGAGACCTAAATGAAGATCACAAGTGTTGTTTGCAAACATGGGCATGTGTGGGACTTAAATGGGCCTTGCCCATGGAAGCTGTGCTTTTCATTTGAGTCCAAGTTAATGACCCTGCCCCAACCTCTGCTCCCTGCCTGAGCCAAGCTGCTGAAGCTGAATGGTTCATTAGCATCAGAGCACAAAGGGGGCTGGTTCTCACATTGCTGCAGCAATAGGAGATGTCAGAGAATATTGATTTGATTAGGCTGGTACTTGGTGTAGGCTGCTCTAAGGGAGGGGACAATCAAGGCCAAGGGAACATGCCTCACCCTCCAAATGCCTGTACCAGCAGCTGTGTAATTTGTAAGCTGGTTGCAAAAGCAGATGATGGCACCATCTCTTCTGCCTGGAAAACAATACTCTAATTAAAGCCAAATTTGCAAGAAGGAGTGTGTACTGTGCAATTGTTTGGGGCAAAGGCACTGATTTTTATCAAAATAAGGCACATAGAGACAGTGTGTAAATTGTTGAGCACTGCTGCTTGCACTGTGTGTCACTTTTCCATGACTGGCAGTGGAAAATTGAGGTGTTTGGAAAATGATACACATCTGCTGTCCACAGTTTGTACTGTGTGTAAGAAGTGGGCATGTTCTTTAAAACAGGCATTCCTGAGAGCAGGAATCCCTTAGCCTGTGTCCACCTGCAGAAAAAGTGTGTAAAATCCCCACTTTTGGGAGCATTGCAGAAGAGCTCTTTTTTTTTTTTTTACTTTTCTGCAAGTGAGGGAAGGTGCTGTGAAGTCTCTGTTCTTTGGGGGGCACTGTGTACTAATAGCTAGGCTTAGTTTTGTAGTGGAAAAGTGCAGGTATTCTGTTTTCTTTGGAATATGGGCCACTATGTTGTTTATTTTGCTTTTAGTAAGGTAAAGTCACTGTGACCATGATTAATTCTTTCTTGTTGTGGGCAAAATATATTTTTCCAGTAGGTCTTTTTGGATGTGTTTTTAGTTTTGATCTTTTTTAGTGTATAAATGTGCTTTGCACGTATTTAGTTGCCTTAACTCAGAGAAATAAAATACTTCACTTACAATATCTGTATATTACTGGATATACACATACCACACCAAACTGAATGGCAAAGGGCTATAATTATAAGCCAAACTTTTAATTACTTTAATCCAAGGTGAGGAAGTGCTGCTCATGGAAACACGTGACTAAATCCGACTCTAGGGTGCTTAGTCCATTCCCTGTAGCCTGGGGGCTTTTCTTTCCCAATACCCTTAGGAAAGCTGAAAACTGGTACCATCTATTCCTTGCTTGGTTTTCATGACCTGCTTTTTGATTCCTGCACCTTCAACACCATCCAGTGTTTATTCACTGACTGCTTTCCTTAGCACTCTGAAGAATTGTGCTGCTCTCAGGTAGAAGCAGAGCGCAGTCCTTGCCATTCATGGGGGGTTTGGGGCACTTAGAGTGAGAGGCTTTGTGCCCTGGGTATGGGCTAAAAATCCATGATGGGAATAGCCCCTTGCAGGGCTCTGGCTCTTCCACTGGATATGAATGAGTCCTAGGCAGACTGAGGCTGGAATTTGGGTTAGGAAGTGCCCCCTTCTCAGTCCTTACATTCTAGTCCTGTGTCTAAGCAGCATTATTTATTTTTGTAACTTTTAGCTGACTGACACTGTACTGCACACAGCCCTGTGTTTGAAGAGATGCTCGAATTCCCCTGCTCTCTTTTGTGGTAGTTTTTACCTCCTCTTTGAGCATGCTGGTGGCTTTGAAGTCCTATGGATTGTGCTGTTTCAGGCCAAAAGATATTGCCTGAAGCAGCATGTGTAAAACTTTCCTAAAAAGTTACCTCTTGCCTGTCTAACATAGAAGCAGCTTGTCTGTGCCCAGGAGGTAATTATGGGGATGATCAAACCTGCTCATGGTGTGTGGGCTTCTCCCTTCTGCCCTCAGCAGCAATCCCCCAGCCAGAGCTGCCAGCTGGGTGGCTTGCTCACAAATCTCAGCTCCCTCACCTTCATGTCAGAGGGCCACAGCTGTGAGCTCCAGCACCTGGGAGATGTGTGAGATGAGCTGTGGAAATGGCACAGCCATAGCATCATTCAGAAACGTCTGCTGGGGTGGGGGAAACCCACACTGGGCTCTCTTGATGCTGTCAGGAGGTTTGGGAAAATATGCAGAGCCAAACCACTCTCTCTGGGTTGGCCTGGAGGGAGAGAGGAGCTGTGAGCAGGGCTGGGGTGCACAGCACATCTCCTGCCTGCTGCTCCTCGAAGGAGGGAAAAGCCAAGTGTGAGCTGGTGAACATCTCCTGGAGTGCTCCTGCTGCTGACTTTGCTCTGGGTGTGCTGCTCACCAACCCAGTTCCTGAGCTGATTGTGTCCCCTGAGGGCCAGGGGAGCTTTGGTCCTCCTTCCTTCCCTCCAAGCAAGAGACACAGGTACCACCTACCCTGGTACAGGCAACAAGGCCTCCTGCAAGATGTGGTTAGGCCTGGGCATCTTGTGTAAGCTCAAAAAAGGCCCCTCATCTTTGATGGTGGAGTTCCACTAAGCACTTGTATTCCAGAGGGGCTGAATGTGAAGGATGGTGCAGTTGTGCCTGCTTTTTAAGGGGCTGAGTACTCCAACAGGTAGTGAGGAGCAAGAGGACTTTGTTTCATGTTGCCAGGGAAGGCAATCCTATCTCTCCTCTCAAGACCTCTTTTAGCTCCCTAGGGAGTTCACAGGGTAGGACCAAGCTCTGCCCCTGCCACGTGACCCTCCAGGCATGAATTTTCTCATTGGGAATGTTAAGACTCCTTTCCATCCCTGTTGTGCTCAGAGACAAAGGATGGCAGAGTTTCACAGTGAAATCTTGCACTGCAGAGGTGTGAAGGGAACCCAAACCTGTCAAGTGATGGCACTTTCTATAGATTTGTGTGTTTTTGCTGTAAGCATTAGGACAGTTTGACCTACTGTTGTGAAGACAACAAAAAATGACAATTTGGGTGTGAGAGGCAAGAAGTTTGGTACAGATGGGAAGAATGGGCTTCCCTGTGGTCTATTTGATGCTCTATGTGCATCTTGCTATATTGTGGGGATGTGCAGGTCTGGAGGGGTTCAGGATGTGTCTCTGGAATGGCAGCTGAAGAATTGCAGTGACAGTGGCGGGACAGTGCTGCTCAGTAGGGAATCACCTGCCCCAAGTCAAATAAAAAGAGAAATAATTTTGGGCAGCTCAATAATAGCAGTGACTTCATTTTGAAAAGCAAAATATTATCCCTCCATTACCTCTGAAGTTTTTCCAGGCAGGGATCACAGCTGCTTTGGGAAAAAGCCACTCTGGGGCTGGACCAGCAATGATCCAGATGGACCCTCTGGCCACCACTGTCTGCTGAGCCTCAAGGGCTTTGTGGTGCCAGAATGCAAAGGGCTCAGAGTGTCTGTACAACCAGAGCTGCCCCCCAGGGGGATGATATTCACTGGATTTCTAGACCACAGATTTACCTCAGCTTTAAACTGTAAATTTAGCAGGAAAATTTGATAAACCTGTGAGAGCCCCAGTCTTGACAGAGATTTCCAGGTACTTCTAACATGGTTCTTCTGGGGGAGAGACTGTATAACAACCCAAAATGTAGAAGCGCTTTGACTCTTATCACAAGCAGTCCCACCCTTGCCCTGTGTTATCAAACTTTGGAGCTTAGCAATAAGCACTTGCAGGGTCCTTCTTGACTGTGATAAGGCGTTGATATCAAAATTGTACTTGATTTAGGGGTTTAATTTCTGCATAAACTATTTTTCCCCTATGTCTTATATCTGCAGCTTAAAAACCAGGATTTGGGTTATTCCAGAATAATCCCAGAAATATTTTTAGGTCTGGGCTGTGGCACTGTTAAAGCAAAGGGGAGGGTGTGGCTAGACTGGCAGTCCTGGTGGTTGAGGGCAAGGACTACCATGGGACTTCCCTAAATTGTTACAGCTGTTGATTTAGGCAGGTTATAGCTGTATTTACAGGTGGCTCCTGTCATAGATGCAGAGGGGCACCCACCAGAATTGAACTCTGCATTCTTCAAAGCTCAGCTTTCCAGTAGTATCTCCAGGAAAACTCTGGGATCTGGGACATTTTGTTGGCTTCAAAGCTTCAAGTCATGGAATTCAAAAGTTCCTCTCAGTGAAATTCAACTGAGCAAGAAGGATGCAAACTTTACTTTTTGTGATGTAATTGCCCCAAAGCAAAACTGTTTTTTTTGGTGGAATTTTGATGGGAAGGTGACTTGGAACACAGAGTTTGGAATTAGCAAACTTGTTAATATATTCTTTTCTTACCATGACTTAGCAGGGGAATATCAAAGTCATAGTAAGGGGGAAAAAAAGCTAAAATACCACAAAAACCCTCCGTTGCTTTCAGCTTTAGGTAGTGCATCCCTTCTGGCTCCCTGTCGCAATGGACACTGAGGTTGTAGGGGTTTATGGCTGTGCTGTAATGAGAACCTGTGGGTACTCCTAACCTTCAGTTTTCTCTTTTGAGAGCCCACATCCCTTAACCCTGCTTTTTTCTTAGCCTGGATTCTTCCATGTTTTCCACCCTAAAAATGTGGGGGATGCTACAATCCAGTAGAGATTTGTAATTCCTTCCTGAATAATGTCATTACCTCTTTTTATTTGGTTATGGATACATAGGCTAGTAATTTCTGTAGTTAATGGAATGGCTGAGAACAAGGATTTTGTTCTCTCTTGTCTAGTAAATCCCACCAAACGAAGTCATATATATGCTGTAGCTATTACTTGTAATATTTAAAACTGTTGTAGCCACATCATGGGAGCTGTGTGGCATTAGAAGAATTTTCCAAAGGGTTGTTAAAATGAAGGAAAAAAGTGCCTTCAAAAAACGAACACCACTTTTTGCTTCATATAATAAGGCAGTGAAATTTAAAATGGCACTAGAATAATTATGATTTCTTGCTGTAAATCTGCATAGATTTGGCTCTCTTTTTTTTATGCTATAAGGAATAGTTTACTGTCTGTGGACTGGATCCTTCTTGCATTACACATGTGACTAAATCTGTGGGGCCCAATGGCCAGAAAGAAGGATCCAGAAAGGCATTAAAATAGTTTTGCCCATTCAGCTGCAAAGTCATCTTACACATAGTTTCCCTCTAACTGATTTTGTGTATGTTATTGTCAAATATGAATCTGCAGAACATCTCCTGGTCTGGAATCTCATTCCTTAGAGCAGTCAGCTGCCCTGCAGCCTTCCTTAGTGGCTGGTACATGTTGGGATCTCTGTACTGTGCTGTTTTCTAGGCAATCATTTTCATCTTTATTCTCACTCTTAGTTGATGTATTTTGTATGTTTCCATGACCAGTCTTGATCTGTTTGTCCATTTTTAAGATAGCTGCATAATTTGCCAAGTTAGCAGCAGTGTGCGATCACCAAAGCAAAACAAAGATAAAAATTAATCCAAGTTTGCTTTATTGATGATATTCAAAGACTGTGCAAGTATTGATCATATTAAGGAGATGTAGGGCTATTCTCGTAGTAAATGAGCCAGGCTTAATTCTACAGGAATAGTTGTGGAGCTACAAACTAAATCTGCACACCCAAATAGTCCAGCTTGCCAAGGATCACCATCAAAGTTTTGAATCTCTTTAAAAGTTATTTTTCAGAACATGGCTATTCTATCTGTAACTTCTATTGTACTGTTTGAAATGGAATCAGGCTGTGAAGGCTGCCAACTCATCTTTCATGTGCCTTTCCCACTGGTGTCTCTCTCTGCAAAATCAAGCCTGCACAGCAGAGTGTTTCTGTTGCCTTTTACATGTGGTCCTCGTTAAAAAAAAATACAATGTAGTTTAGCTGTGGTGAAATTATTCGATTAAAAAAAACCCAACAACTACAAGAAAAAAAAATGGTGCAAAAAGTAAATATGTTTACTGTATCCCTATCCATTCAGAGCATTTCCTTTTTTTAAGCTCTGTTTGTGTCCAACAAGACAGCCTCTTTCTCCAAGATTAACATTTCTTATGATTGTTCCTGACAGAGGATTTACTTTCAGAGGCCCTGCTAAGGATAACCAAAAAAGGGCATGTAGCAAGACACTTTTGGCAGCTCGCACGAATTTTCGGAGCTTTTTAGGTCTTGGTTTTCTGATGAGTGGCTTCCTGAGCATGCCTGGGGAATGACAGGCATCTCTGCAGGCAGGCTGAGCCCACCTTGGCTTGCTCACAGCCATTGGCTGCCCATCGGAATAAATTGAGGACAATGCATTCCGCCGCCTGCCAATTGTAAACATAAGGGATATGTATTCACTTAGCGCTGACTTTTGGGAGGGGCCAAGGAAAAGCTGCACTTTTATTGAATAGGGCTGTGTGTGTGTGTGTGTGTGTGAGGCTGCTGCTGTGCCTCTCTCGCTGTGCTCCTGCCCAAGCAGCCAGTTATTCGTTTCCTTCCTACTAGAGTTGAGAACTTTGCAGCCAGAGGTAAGGAAGGGCTTGCGGGACTGGTTTGCCTGGGCTTTGCCTTGCAGACGGAGCAGCTCTGGCTCTGAACGGGCTGTGGGAGGCTGGTTCTGCTCTGCTGCTCTTTCTCTGTGTGTCCCCCCCTTTCCAGATGTTCGTGGTGAACTGAGGGAGATCTGGGGTGGAGGGGGGATGCATGTCTGCTCATCCTGCTGGACCTCAGTAAGGAGGTGCAGGGCAGGATCTGTGCTGGTCCCACCACTCCATTCTTCATCCTTTGCTGGGCTCGTTAGTAGCAATAACCCATTCTAATAACCCTTCTTTTCTTTATTTTCTAATTCTCCCCCTCCTATTTTTAATTTTTTTTTAATGGAGGCATTACAATGAGAAACCTCTTAGTGTGTTAAGGTCTGCTGAATTGCTTTTAATTTTGCAACTTAATACGTGGGCTTCCACACTGCAAGGACAGTCTTGGGGTGTAACTGATACAGACACAGAGAAACTCTGCTTAATGTAAGTGATCTGATACTCGCTGAAGCAGATGTCCCTCATGGCAGCCTTTCACAGGAGGATTGTTGACAATAGATGGCATCAGTTTTTGTTTTCAGCCTCCAACATGCTCAGCAGCGCGTTGCCAGAATGTTTCTTGTGAAGTTGTCTTTCCTGTTAAAAGGGGGGGATTAAAGAATGTGCTTGGGTGGGACTGGAGCTCTCTTGGAAGTCTGGCTCTGTGTTTGTCAGAGTGCTGCTGGGGAGAGCTGGCTAGCAGGCTCCCCTTCCCAGCTCCTTTGACGTGTTGGGACAGTTGGAAAGCATTGTGCAAGGCTGGCTGCTGATAGCATGATATTCTTGCATAGCAGGGAATTTCTCAGGGAAAAGGCTGGGAAAATGAAGGGAGGGAGGAAGTTAGCTGCAGATGAATGCTTGGTAGCTGCAGACACTGACCAAGCTGCTAATCTCTGGCCAGACCTGCAGGGATGGAACAGATTGGTCTCATATGTCAAGTGTTGTTTGGAAGAATGAAAACATAACTGTTTTAAAATGGCTTTTTTATGGAGTACTTGTTTACAGAGGAGAATTTCTTTTCAGAGTATACGGTTTTTGTACAACTCTGCCTGAGAAGGCTTCCCCTGCTAAAAGGCGGACAGGAGAATAATTTGGGAAAATAACACATTCCCTCCTTGGCAGCAGCTCAAAGAAAATAAGGAGGCAGAGTGGGATTTTTTGTAAGAACCATGTATTTATTATAATTTGTCTATTTTAGATACCATGCTGTGAATGATTGTGTTTGTATGATTTGCCATTGGAGAACCCTCAGACTCTGCCCCTCTTCTCTTTCTGTCTCATTAAATGTAGCAGTAAGTCCTCATCTGCAGCAAGTCTCATCTTTCTCTCCTGCCATTTATACAGGATGGGACCCTAAAACTGCACACACCAAAATCAACAGAACAGACAACATAGATTACAAATGGAGCAAAGATTTTAGCTATTTGCTTTATTAAATTGGTAATGAAGTAAAGGTAATTGATAAGTTCTGCCCTGCTTTACCTTATTTTCTCAATATTTTTGAAGAAATGATAGGTCTGCCTTTCCTGGAGAAATGGCTTTGATAGGCAATCTTAAAAAAACCTGCATATATTAACATAGACTCTTAAGTCATGATGGGAGGGAAGAAATACCAGATGACATGACTGTGAACAAGAGACTCAATTGAAATAATTTGTTTTTCCTGAAAACTCCTCTTTGTTGCCACTTGCAATGACAAGAGGATCAATTCCACAGCCTTCATTCACAGGATTAGTCCTGGTGAAATCAATACCATCATTAATGGACTTAGAGGTCCTGTGTACTTTGAATACACTTTGACAGTGAGTGATGTAAGCACTTTTTAGGAGAATGAGGGATTTTCTACAACTGCTTCTTCCTATACTCACAGCATTATTCTGGCATGGAGCAGAGAAAGGAGTCACTTCCCTTGTGCTTTTATTTCTTGTCCAACACTGATATGCACAATGCAATAATGACACTGAAAGATTTGAAAGGAAAGTGGGGAAGGGTGTAAGTTCCTCTGGCTGGCATTAGAGGGAAAATTCAAGTGCATTTAGATGGGAAGGTTTTTTATTGATCTCATTCATGGGGGCCACATGTAGCACAGAGCATCTGCTCAGTCCCATCCAGGATTAGGGAGCAGTGCTGATTATTCCAGGTGGGGAGACCACAAAGGTGTAGGGCAAGGCTTTTCTCATGGCTGCCTGCTAGGCCATGGCTTCTGTGTGATGAAGATGCCAGGGAGGCTCCACCAGGAGCATGACTGGAAGTCCTCCTTGTTTAACACTTTGCACAGCTGGAGCAGCCCTGCCTGTGGGGGTGATCTTTTCACTGCAGAAAAGTGAGAGCCTGCAGGACAAATAGGGCTTGAATGTCCTGGGACTGTGGAGAATACTCTGATTTCTCAGTAGCTGCTTACATGAGACCTATTTGTGTGGGCTGACTGGGTTTTACTTTGTATTAAAGATCAGTGGAGTTCTTAACCCTTATCTGCCAAGGGTGCACCTTGGAACATTTGATCCCAGTGTGTGAGCACAGAGGGACAGGAAACCATATATGCCTAGGAAAGAGAGGGCCAAGAGAGCATAACTGTCCATCTGCAGGGCTTGTCTGGACTCTCCTGGGTGTGGGAGAAAGCACCAAAAAAGGCAACAGGGCAGAAGGGGAAGTGCAGTCCTGAGAGCATTTCATTGCCTTTGAGAGGAGCTTTATGGGGAGTGTGCAGGATTGGGCTCCAGGTGCACAAAGCCTGAGGCACACAGGCCTGTGAGTGCAGGGAGTGGGAGCCTGCATTCAAAGCAAGCTTTCATTCTTTAAGAATTGTCTCCTTTTAGCAACTCCCCCCGGCAGCTTGCAGGGAGAAAGCTGCTGCCTTACTGCTTTGGGAAAGGTGTGTGTGCAGGGGATGGTTTGCTGGCTTTGTGCAGAGCTGCTGAGGGGTTAAAAGGGTGGGAATGGATTTGGGGGCAATGCACTGGAAGGAAATCACCTACCCTCCGTGCAGGCACCTCCTCTTAGGGTGCTGCTGCTGCTTGGAAGGTGTAGCTGCTGCTTGTCCAGGGTTTGGCTGAGGCTGAAATTTGACTCAGAGGTATTTGAAGGTCATATTAGATCTGACCTCTCTGGATGAAACACCAAGGTCACAGGACTGTTGAACTATAGAACATTTTTTTTTCCCTCTTTCCTGATGCTTTTGTGCATTCAACTGGCCCAGCAGGGAAGGAGGCTCAGCACTCTCTAATTTGGGATCCCTCCCACCCCCGGGGGAACTTGCTCCTATGTTTCATGAAACAAATTGGATCAACCAAAAAGGTTAGGGAATGTAACACTGTTACTCAGCTGGTGTTGTTAGCTGTGTGCTTTACATCCTGCTTTAAGGAAGTGCTCCTTTCCATGCATTTTTCATTTGGAACCTCCACCACAAACTGATGTCTCTTTCCTTGTTCCTGCCCCTCAAGAGGGGAAAACTCTGTCCATGAAGCATAGGGGCACCTCCTGATCAGAAAATCTTCAGTGTTGAAACCAGAAGAATTGCTTGTGGGGACTGTCCTGCTGGCTTGCAGCGAGGGCAGGACCAAATAGCTGAGGAAGCAGGTGAAAGAAAGGGGAAAAAAGCAGCAACCTCTTAAGCCACTGGAGTAATTTCTCCTCTGAATTTTTTCCTGTGGTCATAAATACCTGGTGAGTCACTTAATGGCTGTGTGTCTGTGTCTCTATCTCCAAGTCAAGGATAAGCTGTACCTTTCTGTATTTAGCCCATGGCTCTGCTGGGGCTTAATTCATTAGTGTTTATAAAGAATTAGCAATACCAAAATGACAAGTTTAGGCACTGCCTAAAACCTTATTTTTGACTGGTTTCCCAGATCATCTTAGACTTTTTTTCCTTGGTGTGTTCACACAGATATGTATTAGATTTCTAGATTAAGGGTATGAAACCACTGAAGCCCAGGGAATGAGGTGAAGGCAGACCAGGCTCAGTGGTGACTGTGCTGTCATGTCTAGAGGGCATTTCCTGTGTGCTTGAAGATGGAATTGTTTGTGCTGCATCTGGACCAGTCTGCCTGTGAAGCTGTCATGTGTGCTCCAAAAATGCACAAAGGCAGCTTTTGCTTACAGATCCACCATAGTGTCATAAGCTTGGAAGCAAAACTACTCAGCAAGCTGCTGGACCTTATCTGCTTGTTCAGTCTCATGTTGATGAGAGCAGTTGAAATTGTAACCCCTGGGGCCAGGCCAAGCTGCAATGGGGAAAATATTAGGGAAGGATTTCAGGCAATGGGAACATTACATGTTTCCACACCCTCTTGTGTACAGAATACAAATAAAGAGCATTTTCCCTCAAGAGTTGCTGTGGAGGGTGTGAAGCAAAGTGGAACCCACCCGTTTGCACATTTTCTGGTTTATGTCCTTAAATGGCAAAGAAAAAAAAAATCTGTGGAATTTAGCTCATAGGAGGGTTATAAATAGATTTGTGGAGATAAAGTTTTGCTGTAAATGCCCTGGTTTGGGATCTATTCAGAAGAGTAGGACAACAGATATGAAGAGGAAAGGTATTGCTAAATGCAGAAGGACAGTGTCACTGCACACACATGTATGTGTGACCTTCCCAATCTTGCCCCAAAATTGTGGGGACCTCAGGGGCATGGAAATCACTGTGCCCCTTCTAAAAGTGAAATGCCTTGGTGTGAGGAAGAACTAGTGTTGATGATGTTCAATGGCTAGGGCAGCCTGAACCTGTGACAGCAATGCAAACCAGGGCCCTGAGATGGGCTGGCAGCTCGTTTTGTGTCCTTGTGCAAAGGAGCTGGCTCTGCCTAGGGAGGAGCAGAGCAGGGCTGGACAAACCCTCACCCAGCAGCAGCTCCTGGGCTCCTTCAGAAGTCAAGGTTGGATTCTGCAGGCTGGTGCCCCTTGGATTCCAGTCATCTTCAAAGGCAGCTCTGCCCAAATGAAGCAGTCTGTGATCAGGCCATTGTTTGTTTCTTATTTGCAAGGCTTTGATGTTCTCTCTTGCCTTTCTCACTGCCACAGGGCATGTTACTACCCTTTTCCCACTTCATTCTTTTCTTTGACACTGAACTCTCTAATGGTGAAATGGCTCTCACTTAGTTTCTTTTTTTCCCCCCCCTTGAGCCACAGCGTTCATCCTGGTAAAATCTTTCATCCCAGAAGCACAAAGGCATGACCTTTTATGATTCCTCTCAATTTCAGAGGACCTAGCAGTGCTAGTGTGATGGCCCAGACCATTGCTTTCTAATATCAGCTGTACTGAGGACAATTTCTTCTCAGTCTGAGTAGGTTCAGCTGCAGAGGGAGGAGGCAAGGGATTTTATCTGCACCTTCCTAATGACCTCATGATAACCTCATTGCTCTCAGCAATTTCAACAGTCATTGAGCTGGGGAGAATTTGGCTTTGCTCTGGTCTAGTTAAAACTCGTAGGTTTGGAAAAGAAATTCCAGGAGCTTGGCTAAAATGTGTGGAAATAGGAGTGGGTTGGAGAAGTGTTTGGTCAGCTCTCATTTACCTGCACAGCTTAACCTGCTCTGGTGCTGCAGGATGCCTCCAGTCAGCGCCACTTTGGAGGGCTGCAGCCCTGGCTCTGCAGAGAGGAGAGAGGTTTTGCTGCTTTGTTTGGCTTTGGGAACAGCACATCCCCATGTGCAGAGCCACACCCCTCCTATGAAAATGAGGAGTTTCATTCAGATGTCTGATAAGCCACAGCTGTTGCTTTGCCACTTCAAACAGAGCTTGGATTATAAAGACTGAACTGCAGCATTTTAATTGCTGTAAATATGAACGAGAGGGTTTAGGCAATCCAGATGATCCAGAGCCAAGCATTTCTGTGGCCAATGTATATTATACTGACAAAAGCAGGCCAGCTGAGAATTTCCCTACTGCTGTCCCAGTAATTTAAAACACCACTAATCTCTTTTTCTGCTGCATTGGGGAAAATGAGAGAGAACCTGGGCATTAGCTGGCCTGAATCTGAACTTCATTTCAGTGGCTGTACTGGGATATGTTAGTGATGTAAATGATACTGAGGGTTTTTTAAAAATATACATTGCATCTAGTTTGATTTCCTTGAGTTAGAGGAATTCAGAATTCCCTGTGAGCTGCTTGCTATCAAGAAGCTGGCCCTTTTTGTTTGATTTTCTACACATCCCCTGAAGGACAATGACAGCAGGAAATTGGGTCAAAATCCCAGTAACAAGCACTCACTGGGAAATGATATTTTGTACAAGAGAGGGCACTGCAAACCCAGAAAACCAGGAAAATTCCATTGCTCCTCACTCCCTGGTGATTAAAAGGCCCTGCCATATATGGGAAAGGTCTGAACTTCATTCACTCCAACCACAATAGTAAATGGCTTATTCAGTGGACACAGTATGCAATCAAGGAGCAGATTGACAATAAAGAGGAAAACCAGAAACTTTTCTATGTAGTCTGCTTTCTCTGCTGTGTTATTAGAAGCTTTGTGAGCAGTTTTTTTCCTTGTTCCTTTATTTAGATCCCTGTAAACTTCAGTCAGTTTTGTTTGCCACTTAACCCTCCTTCTAAAACCAGACACGCCAGCCTATTTCCTCTCCTCCCCCCCTATATAACCCAAACAAGAAAAGAACATTTCCTTTACCAGTGCATATAAAAACATGGTTCCTTGCTCTTCAGTGCACCTAGTGTGCATTTATATGACTAAAAACTGGGATTAGTGGATTCTCATTCTCACCAGGTATAAAGCCCTAACTTTAAGGGAAGCAATGATGAAATGCCAGTGTTCCAGGGTCAGGGATGGGACCACAGCAGTGAAGCAAATACCTGTGTGTGTGTAAATAGGGATGAGTTTTAGGGGGAGGAAGGGAGCAATGTGTTTTGGATGGGAGCTGCAGAAGGGCTCCCCAGTGCTCCACAGAGCTCTCAGGGGTTTCCTTTCCACCACATCAGTTTCCAGGTAGTGAAACCCTACACAGACAGCACTGAGATGCAAAGTCACTGGAGCCACAGTTGTGTTTACATTCTTGCTTTTCAGCTCATTTTGTTTGGTACTGTCTGCCATCAAAATCATGGGGATAAAGTAGTTGGTGTAGCTGGATTTCATTTCACATGGAGAAAGGCAGATTAAGTGCAATAATGTGCTTTAAGGCAAGATGAGATGTGCTTTGCTTGATGGAGATTTTCTGGAGTTTTCATTGTTTGTTTTGCATTGACCATCTTAGAAATACGTTGTTTGTGTCATATTGGTTTAGAGAGATTCTCTGACATCTCCTATATAATTTTGCTGAAAACCCACATCTTTGTGGCCAGGAGGGCTGATGGATCAATTGGATTTCCCAGACTACACCTCAGTCCACGCTCATATTTCATGGCCGTGTTGGACATGGGTGTTACAGTCAGCCACAGGACAGGGTGCCTGCATTTGAGAACAGCAAATACTTTTCATCTCTGACCAGCAGTGTTCTGAGGAGGTGGCATTTGGCCATTATCTCAAAGTCATGCTAAGACCTGCCCACTGAGGAGCTCTCCTGTGGCCAAAAGAAGCACGGTCAAGTTGTGGCTCTTGGGCAGTGCAATAGTAGCACATGAACAATTCTGTTTTCCAGCTCTTAGAAGGATCAGGGGTAGCCAATTTGGAGACCAAAATAACTACTTATCTAATCTCATTCATGTTTTTTCATTCAGGATTTGGATTGGGAGAAACTCTGCATTATATCAGCTTTTTAAATGGCATCTGCAGCCTTTGGAAAAGGTCCTTGAGCAATAATCACATTGAATGCAATAAGTATTATTGCATGGTCAAAAATGCTTTTCATTTCTTTTATTTTTACTATCTTCATGATTCCAAAGGGAGAGGGGAGACTGCTTTGTTTTTCTTTTACCTCTTAAAAGAGGGAAGAGTAAACAAAGCATGTTTTGGAGTAATTTTTCCTTTGGTTTTTCTCTCCCCTAACTGATTTGTGACCCAGCTCAGTGTTTGTGCAATCTCCTTCTGGCTACTTGTAGAGAAGCTTTGCAGCAGTCTTTAACTCTGCTGCTCTGCACTGTACCCATGGTCAGTGAAGATGTTTGTTTCACCTGTCAAACCAAAAACTACTTTGTCATTCTTGTGACATAACTGCTTTTCTGAGCAGGTTTGGTTTGGTTTTTTCCCCCCTTCTGCTCACTATCATCTGTAAATAGATGAGAGGTCCTTTCTTGGAGTCAATATATAGCAAACTTACTATTAACAAGTGGAGAGGGAGTAATGGTGTGCTTGCCTTCTGTGTCAGAGTATCTGATAAAGATCAGTTCATCTTAGTGAAAAATGAAAGGAATTTACTGTATGTGTAGGAAATATGTTTTGTTATAAATGAACAGATTGAAGTGGTGACAGGCTATGAGTCTGACTTACATGATAAAATACAGTTATACACTTCTGAAAGCCTGGAGTCTGGTGTGATGAACTGGAAAAAACATTATAATCTGAGCAGGTTATTTCTGTCTCTCCTGTGACCCTTCAAGGCAATGGAAAGTCGCTGATGGAAAGGCTGTTGGCATTAGCAGGCACAGAGCTGGTTTCATTGGTCCTGGTTCCATGCTTGCAGATCTGAGGCTGAATTTAAATAGGCACACTCAGTGTTTCCCAATTTAGAATTAAATACCAGAAGCTATGGGTGTAAAAAACCCCCATAACCAACACCAATCTCCCTCCACAAAACCAAAAAGCTGGGAAAGCCATATATAGGTCATCTTGTCCCTATTCTGTAGGCAGTGTAGGATAATTCCCAAAAGTACATTCACACATGTTTTGTCCATAAACACCTCTGTTTATTAACAAAATACAATCAATCTTTTTTTTTTTTTTCCAGTGAGGACTGGTATAGTTTGCTGCACTTTCTAGATTTTAGCAAGGGGAAATAGCTATCATTCTAAAATGTATTTCTTGGCCCATGGATATTGCTCATGTGAATTCAAGCAAAAAAACCCCAAAACCCTAATGAATGGAAACTTGCAGAAGAGTTACCAGCAGCTGCTTTTATTATGGACCATGGCTCTGACATGATCTCACACACGTTTAAGACAAGTGTTACCTCACTGGCTTCAATGGAAATGCTTTTCATTTGCAAGGGAGTAAATGAAGCCAGAATCAGACAGAGACCTAGGGAAACTCTCTGGGAGAGGGTTTTAGTCTGGGAAATGTGCTTTACATGCATATAAAATATATGGGCATATCTGCATGCTGCAGTAAATGTGTCAGGCCACCTGAGAGAAAGAGGCCAAGTTCTGCTTTGAGTAGCACCTGTGTAAATTCAAAATGGTATATTCAATTCAAATGCAGGGAAAATGTGCCAGGGAGGACCAAAGGAGTATCTAATTTTCTTTGAGTGCTAGAGTGCATTTTTCTTACTGGATTTCTCAGGTTTCCTTGATTAGATGGCTAGAAAATACAGCAAAATTAGGCTGTTCTCAGGGAGCTTCATGTTTTTAGCTCCTTATTTTCAACCATATCAAAAAAGTTGTGTTGATTGTGAAACCAGTTGAGACAAAAGTAGCACATTATTCTGCCTTGAAGATACAGGAGGAATCAGTGGAATAAGAACTGTATATTTCTTGAGTCAACTCTTCAAAATTGGGCAATACTGCATCTTCTTTCAAGCTCAGCTAAATCTTGCAAGATTGGAGGAAGGAGGCTGTGCTCTACTGAAAATGTAGCTATGGTCTCAAAAAGGCAGAAGAACCTTAAAACTTGTTCAGCTCCAGCAGAGGTGTTAGTTAGGAGGAATATTTTGGTGCTGCAGTGCCAGCCTGCAGCTGTGGCACTGGCTTTGCTGTTTTTCTGGGTGTGAGGAAATGCAGTTGAAGATGTGACAGGCATTGGTTAAGAGTGAGTAAAGGACACAAGAGAGGGATTTTCTGTCCTGGTTTGTTGCTCCCCTTATGTTTTGGTATCCCTGCTTGCTGCTCTCCTGTACAGCAGCACCTGAGGTCAGGCACACCTGGAACCAGGGCCTGCAGCCTCTCTCTTGGGTGAGAGCTTTGAGATGTTGTGCTTTAGGTGCAGAGTTGATTTTAGCAGGATTTCCCACCCCTGTAAACACTGGTTTCAGATGCTTTTTGCTTTGCTCACTGTTTGAGGCAGTGATATTTTCAGGTGTGTGGTGTAGAGTTTCACTGTAATGTGGTTTGCAACTGATGCTGTGCACTCCCTGTGATGGAGGGAAAATGTTTTAAGACCATGGAATTCAGTAGTGTAAACGTTCATTTTTACTTTCCTTGAGGACTTGAAGGAAAGCAGAATGATGGTAATTAAGCTTGATCTGTAGCCCAAAATTGAGGGGGGGGGAAGGCAATAAAGTGTAGGGAATGTTTTAAATGGCCCTATCTACTTATTTAAAGGGAGCTCTTAGGGAGTGGGGTTACAAGCCTCTTCTCAGCCTATTACAGGTTTCTAAGTGTTCAGTGTCTGAGCCAAAGCTAATTATATTGTCCACAGAAAAAGCACAGCAGAAGCTGGTGGTCCCTGTGGTTCATACAACTGCTAATTATTTCCAGTGGTGATGCTGAAATGCGTTCTTACATAATTGGTGTGAGATCACCAACTTGTTTCACGTAGATGCAGTTCTGCACCAGACAGGAATGAGTCCTGCCAGCTTCACAGTGGTAGCACAAAGTAGAGAGCCTCTTGCTGGAAGCATTTGAGATGAGATTTTTTAGCTCTCCCTAGATCTTTCCCCTGAGGAAATTCAATGCTGCTGGGAGAGAAACTCCAGTGGGAGAGCTCATGTTTGAATACAGCACAGAAATCCTTTTCTTCTGCTTGCTTCCAGCATTCTTCTGTCTTATAAACCACCCCATATTTCTATTTTAATATTGTCTTTAGTTGAACAGCACTTAGCAAATTGAAGTTCTGCCTTGTACGTGCTAAACAACACTGTGCATGTTGTAGGTCCTTTAACTGAGACAAAAACAGCCAAGGTTGTGTGGAAAGTTAGTGAGAGAAGAGAGGGGCAGAGGTTGGGACTTGTGTCTCCTACAGCAAGGTCTAAAATATGCTGTCACAACAGGGAATAATACCCATAGGTGTCCAAGTTTTGGCCAAGATAGGATTAATTTTCTGCAGTAATTTGGGAGTGGGTGCTGGTGGAGGAGAGGCTGGACATGACCTGGCAGTGTGAACTTGCAGCCCTGAAAGCCAGAGATGTCCTGGGCAGCAGGGGAGGGATTCAGTTCTGCCACTGAGCTCTTGGGAGACCCCGCCTGTGAGTGCTGCATCCTGCTCTGGGGTCCCCAACACTAAAAGGACGTGGGGCTGTTGGAGGGAATCCAGAGGAAGTCACCATGTGGATTAGAGGGCTGGAGCAGCTCTCCTATGGCAAAAGGCTGAGAGAGAGAGTTGGGTTTGTTCAGCCTGGAGAAGAGATGGCCAGAGATTAAGCTGGGCTTCAGTGCTGGAATGCAGTGTAGGATCAGACTGCACCCATTTCTGCCATGCCCAAAAGCGATGCGAGAGTGGAAACAAGTGTGTCAGAAATGAGCAACCAGAATTGTGGAAACCCAGGGCACTGGGAATATTTCTCTGTCTGCTCTGGGGTGCCCTGACCCCCAGGGCAGCACTGACTCTGACCCTCATTCATGGAGAAAGTTTCCCAGACTTCAAGATAGACTGGAATCCACAAAAGTGTGAAATAGATTATAGAGAGCAGTGTAGGTGTGTCACTGGGTGAGAAATTTAGGTTTTGGGATTTTTAGTGGGTTGTGGATGGAAGCAAGATGGAGGGCACAGGGTGTTGTCCTGGGTTTCTTCTTCATGCTTCTTCCTTCTCCATGGGTTTGGGTGGCATTTTGTAATTGGGCAAACAAGTCCCCATTGTGGGCTCTTTGGGATGAGTTATTGGGTTAAAAGGGAAAATAATCCAGGTGCCTGTTCTTAATTGGATAGTTTAGTCTTAAAATACCTTGGAACAAGAGACTGTTGGCCATTTTGTGCCTTGCTGCAGAACTCACAGCAGTGAGAGTGAAAAGAAATAATGAACACCTGAGTCCAAACATGAATTAGTATCCCAAGTGCCTTTAACCCAGACCCAGAGAAACCAATGACTGGGACCCCCACACAGAATTTTCTGCTGGAACACCTCTATGGCAGAAAGACAGGAGGGTACCTAGGAGCAGCTGTTTCTCATCCAGCTTTGGTGCTGCCTGATGCACAGAGGAGCACACAAGTATCTCTGAAGTACCAGAAAGAAAAGTCTTTATGTACTGCATGTGACTTTGCATTTATACAGGTGCAATTGGCTTCAACTGAAGGGCCATTTTGATGAGACAGAATGTCTCATTTATATCTTAGATATAAATTACATTTTTGACGTTTCTATGAGTAGTAGAAAACAAACACACTCTACTTATGTTGGTGCTCCTGTGTGCATGAAAGATGACCTGTCCTCTTTCCCCACATGCATTTTCTGTATGGACATAATGCCCCTATTCAGCATTCATAAAAACACCAGTGGCTACCCAACTTGGCTGCTTGATGAGGAGAGGCATTTGGAGAATTCCACCCAGCTGAAATCACTGATTCTGCAAGTGGAATTTGTTTATACATTTTTTTTTCTTAAAAAAAATGCAATTAGTGGTTTACAATGTTTATATGGATAGCACCAGCTGAATCTTGTTCCAGTCCATTTTAATGTGACCTACAATAAGCATTGTACAAAAAAATTCTGACTGGGATGGCCAATTTTAAGTTCAAATTCCCAGTGTCAGTAAGAAGCATTGTCAAGTTTAATTAATCTCCTTAGGTGATATTGGGAACTTTTTTTTTTTGGTTTTGGTTTTGTTTTTTTTTTTTTTTTTTGGTTTCAGGGATAGAAACAAAGGACACCAAATAGAAGTAGGCTGTGATCCTGCAAATTTAAGGGATTGGATCTTGAACTGAAGATCCTGAAGTGTGAAGTCAATTCACCACCCAATATTCACCTTTTCCATTCAGCAATCCCTAAAATTTCTTTTGGGGAGCCAGCTGGCTCTCTATTTCCTATCAGGGCAAGGGTGCCAGTTCAAAACTTTGGGAGGCGCCAGCCATGCTGGCATAAGAGGCAATATACTGCTTATTTCATTGAAACCCAAGCCATCTATGTCCAGGTTTACCTCTGGTGAAGTTAATTTCTAACCACTTGTCATTCTATGGAATAGATCTGAAAGTGGTGCAAAAAAAGCAATGGTTTCCTCTCTCCCTTAAGACTGAAAAAAGCTTCTGTGTTCACTAGATTACTAAATAAAGAGTTTTAGAGAAAAATGTCTGATTTGGAAACCCTCAGCCCAATATTCAGAGGTGACCCTTACAGGCAGTGCAATAGCTTTAGAGGAGCTCCACATCAGAAGTTTCAGGCACTTTCCTGTTTGTACTCTGTGGAATGGTATTTCCAGCAGCTTTGAATGAAATATAAATGTCAATTTCCAGAATGAAAGTTATCATTACTCTTCTGGGTTGTCCCATGGCACATGCACAATATAATCTGGATTTCCCCAAAACAGTGCTCTTAATTGTCATCATTTGGACTGGGAGTTACTCTCCTAAAGAGCAGCCCTGGCTGTTGTGGGGATTTTTGTCCATTTTTCCTGTTCAATATTATTTTAGCATTTTTTCTCCTGCTAACAGCTGATGCAGACTGCCCAAAGAAATGTGTGCTTGCTCTTGACTTTGACCCATCTGAATCCATTCAGTGGCTTCACGTTTCCTAGATTCTAGTTGTGCTCACTGGGGGGACCTGAAATGTTATTTTTGAATGCTGTTCTGTCTTCAAACATCTCAGTCACTGCTCCATGGCCAGAAGTACCTGATTTTGTTAGGAACTTCAGCTGTTGACATCAGCCTCAGAATAACATCATTTCTTGTGCATATGTTTATGTAGATTGAGAAAGGCTTCAATTGGCAGAGACCAAAGATTTAAACATTTAGGTAATTGCTGTCTAATTATCATAGCCTTGGTAATGTGACAAGGAAAAAGAGAAAAGGATATAAGTTACTTTCAGCCATCAGATAAGAAATATAGATCCTGTAGTACATGCTAGCTGCAGTATTCCAGTTCCTAAAATGTGCGTATGGTTAGCAGCTTTAGGCACTTGGTGCTGTCTTTGATTAGAACAGTGCTGAACTTTAGCTGCAGAATTGCAAGTTCTGATTTTCTAGTACATCAGTGAGTGAAACCTAAACCCATGTAATCTGTAAAAATAAATGTAATTACTTTAGCAAATGTGTTACAGCTGGCCAGGTTTGACATTAAGGTACCTGTTTCTTATAGCTGCCCAGTGTCAGAAGACAGAGGTGATGGCTTGAGCTCTGCTTTGCAGGCAGAACGGAGCAGAAAAATTATTGCTTTGCATTCTTCTGTGTGTACATTAAAGTGAACTAAACAGACTTGCAGATCTGACCTCTGGCACTTCTTCCCACTATTTTCTTCTGTTTAAAGCATCTTGCTGAGAGTATTTTTTTTTTCAAATTTCAAAATCTCTGGTAAAACTGTAGTTAAGTGGGCAGCTTCAAAATTGAACACTTGATAAAATCTAGAAGAACACCTGAGCATCTGAAGCTGTGACTGATCTCTTTCAAGGTGGCAGTTTGCTAGAGCAGGAGGTGGGACTCATCACTGCTGCTGCTTTGGTTTTGCTTTAGCAGAATTTTTGCCCTTTTTTCCTTATTTACTTATCTAGCAAACATATTTGAGATTTCTGCAGTAGCAGAGAGATGAAGGGCTGACTGCAGCAAAGCTTTTCAGCTTTGGCCAGAGATTTCTATGGTAAGAATAAGATCATGAAAGGCTGTGCAAGATCTCTCTCTGGTCAGGGCACTGGCACAAAGCACTGCTTGCACTGGTGTGAGTTTCTTCATTATTCTCCAGACTTTGGTTTCACTTCCTCTTGTGGACAGAACCTTATTAATCTGCCACAAGAGCACTCTTGTTTCCTGACCTTTCAACAACTATTTTTCACAGGAATGCTGTGGCTTGAGGCTTAATTAGGGCCCAGGAAGTATTTAGAGGTCTTTAATGAAAGGTGCCCTGGAAGTGACAAGTGCACTGTGATGTTATTAACTCAAGTGGTGCCTACCAAGAACTAGAGGTAGATAAGGCTATCATCAACTGCTAAGCTTTTCTCTTCCTGCTCTTTGATCTTGCAGGTTTCTAGCTCTTCCACTTCAGCAGTTTTAAATTCCTCCTCACAAAGAACACCTATTGAAGTAATGTGGAACAACTGATTTTTGGATCACTAATTCAAACAACTGGAGCAAATTATTAGGTTTACGGTTTCAGGCTCAATTTAGAGCATTGGGGCTTTTAGGATTGCTTTCTGGGAGGCTTAACATTTAGGAACAACTGTCTTGAGTAGCCAGGGTATGTTACTGGACAAGAGTACCTGTGAGATCTTCCTGAGAGGTGGCCTCATTCTTGTTCTCACATATTCTGGTCTTTCCAAGAGTCATTTTTCTCCTGTGAGATGTTACTGGGAGTGTTTTTTGTGGCATCATTAACAACTCCGTTAAGATCTTGATCTTAACCATCCTGGACTTCATGCAGCATCTGGAAATAAAAGCTGCAGTGAAAGCCTAAACTTTGTGGGGTTTTTTGTTTTGCTTTGGGTTGCCCTTTTTTTTTAAAGAAGCCAAGCTGTAGTTTCTGAATGACCTGCAGCTATTATGTGGGCAAAATTCCTGCTCTGAATGGTTCCCAGGATAACTCTGCATTGTGTATGTCCCAAGCAACTTGTAGCTGGGATTTGGTTTGTTTGCTTGAAAAAGAAAATTAATATATCATGATGGGCAATGCACGGCACATAAGTCAAATTACACAAACAACTGAGGATTTTTGTGTTCTTATATCTGTCCATGGGTAATATTTAGAAAACAAAGTCATTTAAAAACCTTAAAGAATTTTGGCTGCCTTTCAGAAATGGTGGAGTTAAGTCAATAAAATGCTCAGTAGAGATTGTATGTCCCCAAACATATTTTATCTTGACAGGTTATATACCATTGAGAGCTGCAGCCATGACTTGAAGCCAAGTTGGGAAAAGAACAGTTGTGTTACAGGGCTGCATTTGATGGGAATCTGAGGAGGGGAAGGGAGAGAATTGTGTGTGCTCTGAGAGTGCCAAATGCAGAAAGCCTCGCTAAGCTGAGCTCCTGGGCTCTATAAATCACTGTAACATCAGTAGGTCTTTACTGATTTACATCTCTTGGGCATCTGTTTTGGTTTTTATTTTACACAAACCTAATTTCTCTGGATGCATGAAAGCATGGGGTTTGAATAGGAGTTATATTGATGGGCAGTAGCTTGGAGTCTCTGTATGAGAGTTTGTAGTTGGTATCATTGACTTAAAAAAATAAAATGAACAAGTGTGGCAATATCTAGCCTCCATGACCTGGATCAAATCAATGCATGATTTCTCTGCATTGATGTGGGTCCATTGAAGTTTGCTTATCACACATCTTGCTTCTATGCCAGTGTGTGACTGGAGAGAATAGATTTTCTGGGTAGGAGACTGGAAATGAGTTAAGTGACATTAGAACAGATGCTTTATTGCCCTTTGCGTTCTCCCATCTGAAAAGAATGTGAAAAATGCATTCGAACAGCAAGGAGGATAAACTCTGTGCTATCTGTTGAAGGAAGCTCAGTAGATCTAGTCCCACTATTGCAGGATTAAAAGTGGTGCTGTGGAGCAGTAAAGTGCCTTCTCTCTGTTTTAGTTAGCCTGCATGTGAGCCATGTGCAGCCCTGCTCTTGTGGAAACCCAGGGCAGTGGGAATATTTCTATGTCTGCTGAGACTGTTTTACTGATAAGAAATAATCAACACCTGAGTCTGAACATGAATTAGTGTCTCAAGTGTCTTCAATCCAGACTCAGAGAAACCCACAACTGGTATCCCCACATGCTCTATTATCCCAGTGAGAGGCTCCATGTAAAGGTCGTGGTCTGACACAGGTGTTTGTTCATCCCCTTTTTTGGGATACCTTTTGCAGGTACTAAAGGAAACGTATGTGCAGGCAGTGCAGAATGGACATGGGCTGCAAGGGCTTCACTGGAGGCAGGGAAGAGTAAACTTTGAAGTGAATTTGAAAGGTATTTTGGCCTACTTAATTAGCAGAAGTTGGAATGGTTTGGGGTTCAAGTTGTGAAAGAATTATAGAGGATTTAAGTTTACTTCTCAGCAAGTTTAAGTTTACTTGTCTCCTATACGAGCATTGGCAAGGCTTTGAAGAAGGGAGATGAGAAAGTCTCATTTTGAGAGGCTGTTCTCCTGAAACCTTGGATTTGGGCAATCTTTAGTATCATGTAGATCCTGTAAGAGGACATTATTGTTGGTTGGTGAACTCCCCTTTTGCCTGTCCCCTCGGAAAACTGACTCCTAAAAGACCCCAAACACTCTTAAAGTAAGGAGGAGCTACAATAAGAATGTTTGTCAGGCTGAGTGTCTTAAAAATAAGTATGACCATAAGTCACACAGCAGTATGCACTGCCTAATAGGGTGATGTGGTGTATTAAAAAGTTAAACAGATGATATTTAGACTTGTAGGTTTTTAATTGTTTTTCCTTCATAGAAATATCTTGAAGATATTTTGCTTTGTTGTTACTATTAAAATAGATATTTTGGACTGTTATGGTTCAATTGATTTTAAAAAACCCCAACAACTTGGAGGAACATTTTTCCTCCTTAGATGTTCTGTCCTTGAGTCAATGAACAGTGGCTCGAAGCTGATAAGGGATGCAGTTCAAAATGCTTCACTGCAGTGTGGAGGCAGCTGTTGGCAATTAAAAGCCTCAGAGGACCACCCTTCCCCACCATGGCTGTGTGTGTTGGCCTGAGAGGCTTCATCTGCCCCTGGAAGTCTTTCTTGATCCACTTAGGTGTTGTCAGATAATTATGTTGGGGAGGCTGGGGTGGTGCTGGTTGCACACAGAGTGAGATTGACCACTGTGGAATAATTTCTCTTATGAGAGAAGAGAAATAGAAATATTTCCCATATTTTCCTATGGAAAATAGATTTGAATTAAACACCACGTATTTACCCTTTCGTTACCTCAGGGGTGGGAGGCATGGAAAGCCAGCGGTGAAATGAATTTAACAGGGAATTAACAGGGTCTCAGGGGTGGCTTTCTCCAGGCTCCCTGAGCTCAACCAGTGCTGCTTGGCATGGTGTGCCCATCTCTGCCATGAGACAAGTACCAAACAACATTTCCTTTCTCCTTTTGCACGGTGAGGGTGAAACTGGACTGCTCTGGGGCCATTTCACAAGGACATGGGCAATTGTTTGCACTGTATTGTGTTGACTTCAACTAAAGCAGGAGCAAATCCTTAAGGTGCAGGAGTAGCAATAGGGAAGTGTAGCACATCCAATAATGTGGAAGCTGTGTCTTTTTTTTTTTTTTTTCTTCATGGAGAGGTCCTACATTTGAATTGAGAGCTCTCACTAGCCAAAGAATCTCTTGAATTTTTTTGTCTTCTGATGACTCTTGATCTTCAAAAAGGTCAAGACTTGGGTTAAATAAAAATTATTAAAACATACCAGGAGCTTAGATACTTAATTAGATACTCAGTTTGACTTGGGTTTCTACCTTTACTTTGACTCATTTTCAGAGAGATACCTGCTAAATGAGACTACATGACTTGAAGTTCTGGGCACTGAAAGGCACAGTGTGATGCAGAATTGTAAGGTCAGATCCAGCTGAAGTCAGAAATTACTGAGAGTTGTTGCTGTCTGACAGCTTCACAGTGATTTAAGGCACACAAAGCAATGTATTCCAGAAGTGTCCAGGAAATGCTCTTCAGCTCAGAGCTGAAGACATATTTTTCCACTACACCTGTGTACAGTCATTCTAATTTTTAGTGGATTGCTCCTCAGGACTTAGTGGTGTCTTTAGGGAAGCATAATGAAATCTATGTTGCTTAGTGTCTGCTGTAACTTTTTCGAAATAGAGGATTTCATAGCCAGCATCTTTCACCAGCCCTGGATTCCCTCAGTTTAAGCTGCAGTCACCTCTCACAGTCACCTTCACTGGGGGTGTTTGCAACGTTCTGCTGAAAGAGTGAAGCCTTTAGTGCTGTGAAACAGTGACATAAACTCAAGAGGTCCCCCAGAGAGAAAAGAGTTTATTATAATACATATACTTAGACATGGCTGTGGTTGTATGGGACATCTGGCTTCTTTACTTTTGAAGCAACTTACTGCTTCTTGTTTTCATGGAATAATTGGAATAATTCCTCTAAATGCTGAATCTGCCATTGTTGGACAAATTTTGCATTTGGCTAAACATATTCAAATATTATCGGAGACTTTCATTCCTTCACTTATTTCTTCTGCCTAGGTGTTGAGAAATTGCACAATGGTGGCTAGCAGGGCAAAGAAAATCTAAAGCAAAAAGGCTGCAGTGAATGATTGACAGGTGATTGGTACAGATTTTTAAATGTGAAAGTGTCAATGTGAGCCAGCTGAAGGTAATACTGTTATTCCTGGAAGCACCACTAAAAGCATGAACCAGTTAAAGTGAAGTGGCATTTTGGAAGTGAAGTCAGGGTATTTCAGAGATCACACTTCAGACAAGCAGACATTCTTTTTTTAGCTTTCACTGGTAGAAATCCAGATGCATGCTTTAAAACAGTTTACTCTGGCTGCAGTGAAATAAGTAGAGACAGAATATTGGTCCAGATGGGGATGCTTAAATCACTAACCCATGTCTTAATTTCTCTTCTTTTCCTTCAGTTTATCCTCCCTTTGAAATCTGGTCACCTAAGAATTTTCCTGAATGCTGTGATCTGTGTATTTATATGCATATTTATATGCTTAAAATAGCATCCTCTGAATTATTTTAGATTGCTGATTTACTGCTGTCCTTCCTACGTCTTTTTAGTTTTTTAATTCTTTCTGCAATGATTCTCCTTTACTGTCAAGTCTAGGGCAGTAATAAAAATAAGTCTCTACTTGTACTAAAGAAGCTTTTATTTTATTCAGTTCCTGATTGTCCCATGTCCTCTGATTTCTATCATGACAAAACATGCTAATGGTGAGCTACCCCAGTACCTGGCATGATCTTTCATGTTCTGTTTCTTGAAAAATATAATTTATTGGAAGCTGGCTTGTTAGAAGTACTGGATGAGCGGTGTTGAAATGAATTTGCTTTCTAGAAGAAATAGCCCAAACAGAAGCTTTTATCAGACTTGTCTCCTGCCCTGAGAGAGCCCAGCTGTTAGGAAGTGGGAAGGGATGTGTGCAGGGTTCATACTCACACAATGGTTGGCCTTTTTTTATGCAGGCTGTTGGAAGGGCTGCTCATTTATAACAACTGTTTGTGTGATCAAGTGAAAAACTGTCAGGGTCCTGTCTAAGGAAATTGTGTTCCATTGGTGCAAAGCCTCATCAGGTGTCATGAGGTAGATTAGTAAAAATAAATTTGCAAATTTTTCCAGCCATACAGCCCTGGACTGTTATTGTAAAATGAGTAAAGATACTCAAAATACACATTCATTTGGGTTTTCTTTCCAAATCTGTAAAAACAAATAGTCTATCTAAAGCCTCTTTAATGGAAAATGATTCCCAAGGGGCTAGAGAGCTTCTGGTTTTTTTTTCCAGTAATGAAAAAGTTAGCACTGGAACAGGAAGTGCATATAAACATCTACTCAGCAAGCCCATGACACATTTATATAGTGGAGAGCTTAGAGGTTAAGAGTGTCCAGTTGGTACTGGGAATGCTCCAAGTTCTCCAGGCTTCCAGTTTCATTGTTGTGTTTGAAACCTTAGGGAAAAATACAAGTACTTATCAAATATTTGCATTTATCCACATTCTTGAAAATGACATGCAGGAATGATATTTTAAAGATTCCTTGAACTTACTCAGTGGCTGTGGAAATTCTGTGGTCTGCCCTGTCCCATTCCTAAAAATGTTGCTGTTTGGCTAGCTGTCAGTTTTCAAATTTCCAAAACAATTAATCAGAAAAATAAGAAAAATTAACACACTGTAACAAGGAGAGAAAAAAAATTTCCTTACCCATGTAAGGGATAGGTTTCTCCAGTGTGGGGGTGGTGGGAGAAGCAGGGCCTGCAAGCTTTGTCCATAAAATCAATGGTGGGATAATTTCCAAGGTCAACAGAGTATACTGTGGCTGTACTCCTGTAATGTGTAACTCCCATAAACACTCCTTTGCAACATGAAAATACCCCAGCTCCTCTGGGATTATCCCTGAGGCATGGGTCAGCAGGGGAGGCCTGGCCCTCTCTGTCAGTGTTTCTGTCTGGTGATCCTTGGGCAGATGGTCCCTGTGGAATTCCAACGTGATCTTGGGAAATGTGTGTCAGGCACGCTGGTCTCTTTGAACAGTTGTTATTACAGAGCTCCAAAACTGGAAAACTCGGGGAAAAAATATGAAGTGAGGAGCAGAAGTGAAGGAGAGTCACTGGGTGATATTACAGCTGCTACTACTTAGAATTCAGATAAAAAGCACAGAGGATACCAGGATCAGGAGGGTGGGGGGATAGTGAGCAGTGATGAAGATAAGACAGCTGTAGAGTGCAATCTGTAGCATTCTATAAAGTGACTCTGTTCAGATAAATTGTTGTAATGCAGCCAAAACCAAAATCAATATATTAAGGAACAAGAAAAATGGAAGGAGGGCCTGGGTCTTCTGTGTATGAACAATATAGAAGACTCTAATAAAAATCAAATCTTGGTACCTCCTTGGGGACAAATATTGGCTACTAACTGGCTCTGTGATTCTAGCAGAGAAAATCCTGTGCAATAGCTGGAATCTGAAACCAGACAAGTAAATTAGACACACATTTTTGTGCTCAGGGTGATGAACCACTGGAAGAACAATGTTTGGTCGATTCTTCTCTTGGTGGTGGTAAGAAAATGTGACATCTGCCTTATGTCACAGAGCCCACAGTTGGGGTTGTTTTTTTTAAACATTTTGTTGTTGTTCAGAAGTCCTGCTGAGTTCTATCTATAAACTGATTTGGGGACTATTTGTGCACAGAGTCATAGGTTCCAACTTTGTCTAGCAGCACTTTTCTGACCACCCCTGATGTGCAAATCTATTGTAGCAGCATTATTGAGCTTGGTTAATGAAAACTCCAACAGGAATAACTTAGTTACAATGGTCAATAAACTGTGCTATGGAGCCTGTCTGGAGTTGTCACAGAAAAGTGATCAGAGATGTCTGCAAAGACAAGAAACACAAAATAAAATGTGTGGAAAATGAGCTCCTACACACCAAACATGAAGGCTGTTGTTGGACTATTGCAAAATGGCTTTTGAGGTCCCCTTAAGGAAGCAGAAACTGGGGGTAACCAGCAAGGCACACACTCTAGTGGCTTCTCTGGATGGGCTCTTTCATGGGTTCTTTCCTTTAATGCGTTCTTTCTTTTCTGAATTCCAGTTCTTTCAGGCTGGAATTTATTGTAGATTTAATGTCACATCCACTGGATGCCTCACATCCACTGGAGAAAAATGAGATAAGTGAGATGCACTGCTCTGCTGCATCTCCAGGAGGAGAGCAAACTGTTTTGATAACTAATCATGCTATAGGTATTAAATGTGTTCTTGGGTCACTCAATGTGTCAGTAGACAGTAGGCACCTCAGTGACATAACAAGAAAATGTTATTTAATGCTTGCTTTATGTATAACTAATGCAGGGTGGAATTAATTTACTTTGAGCTATCTGTGTCTTCCATGTTAGGTTTGTTTTTAGAGTTTTAGAAGAAAGAAATGCTATCTTCCACTAGGCATTTATCAAGAGATCAAATTAGTGACAGCTGACCAACAGTTTTATAAGACACTGGGGACCTGAGTTAGAAACCAAGCCCCATTCCTTTTAGAATGTTTACATGCTTACTTTTGTGCAGAAGCCAAGGTGGATGAGTTTTTTGGAATTTTTTTTTCAAGTGTGATATGATGAGAAAATGGGTGTAGGTGAAAGACTTTTTCTTCTGTGGCTTTTATACACCCAAGTAACTGGGAAGGTTGCAAAGTAAAGCAGGTATTAGGAAGAATCAGAAAATTTTATGAGTTCTGTGGTTTAGGGTCTTTTTATTGTTGTTGTGGTGGTGTTTTTTTTTCCTCCCGTGTTTGCATTAATATTCCTGAGGAGGGCTAAGAGAAAAGAGTTATGAGAAATGACAGAATTTAGCAAGAGACTTGAAATTGGGAGGAAATGTGAAGGAAAGAAATGAAGATGGCATTGGATCTGAAAGTTTGAGATGAGAGAGAGGAAGGAGGGCAGAGCTGTCAGAAGGGATAGAGGGGACAGACAGAAACAAGGAAGATGGGTGCAGGCTTTTGAAGAACCAGTCTGAAATAATGCTGTGAAAAAGGGTAAGAAGGGATGAACAGAAGACTTAGAAGTGATTGGAATGATGCAGTCATGGAACTGGAATCAGAAATACCAGCTCTGGGCACTGCTGGAGGTGACAAACTGTTTAACACAGGTTTTGAAGGCTGTTTTATTTCCATTTAGGGGTGATGTTATTCAGTATATTTTAGACTAGTAGCAGCAATTTTGTTAATTGTGGCACTGCTCCATCTGGTGGAAAATAATTTTTTCCTGTTTTGCATGGACACTTCACATATCTGATGGTAAAAAGTGATTGAAAAATCCACCCCCACCCCCTTCCCCATGTATTTCAATACTCCAAAAGCAAATAACTACACTTTAAAGTCCTGAGGGGAAAAAAATAGTGCAAGTGCAAAATATACATACAACATGTGATGTTACATGTATATTTATGTATAATTCTCTGCTCTCCAGAAGTTTTTGATGGCTATCCACACTATCTTCCTGCTCACCATCAGTGTTTTGGTAACAAAGGTTTGTCTTGTATTTCTCTGTAAGCTGTATGTAGGCAGTATTGACTTGCAGTCTTCTGTGACAGGTCTGGTTGCAGTTCCACCTTTTTTAAAAATTTTTTTGGTAGGCACAAACAATAAAAAATGTTGATAACATTGTTTTTGTGCCCTTTAGGAGCATGGTGCCTTTTTTTTTTTTTTTAGTTGAAAAGCATTAAAATGTGTAGAGGGTAAAATGTTGAATGTAATGCTATGACTCTGGCCCCGGGTCAGTGTTCCAGAGTTGATGTCCTGGGTAGGACACAGCATGGCAGAGTGTCAGACTTCTGCTCTGACTGTGATCCACTGGCTCACTGTGAACCTCGTGGAAGATGACAGAAGGTGCATCTGCCATCACATGAGCCTTTAGAAGGAAATTTTCACCTGAATAACTGGGTTGGTTTGAGACAGACCTGGGTTTAATGTAGAATTCTTCATGTTTTTTGGGTATTCAGTGCTTTTGCTTCCATTTCCTCTGCTCATGAGTTTGAGTCTTGACTTCTCAGTAGGATTCCAGGACACATTTCTAACTTGCTCTTTTGTGACTCGAAGTTACACTTCCAAATGAGTGCTTGCATAGGCTTCTCTGCTGCATCTTTCATCACCATTTTCAGATGTCTCCCTGTAAATGTCAGGCACTTCAGCACCTCCATGACTTCATGTACCTTCATGCAGGGCTGGTGGCCTGGGATATCCTACAAGTGTGTTTGTCTTGTCATCACCACTTGTGCTTTGGACTGGACCTGCTCCAGGGAGTAGGTCCAGTGCAGGGAGATGGCTGAGTGATTGCAGCCCTTGCTCTGTGCTATCCCACTGCCTAAACTTGCCCTCTTTGCCTGCTTTTGGATCTGGCTGAATCCCAGGATCAAGGACAAGGGGAATATTATCTCCCCATGGCTGTGAGCTGGAGAATGTGTTGCCAAAAAAGTTCCTGGCTGCGTGCAGTGTGATAGCATCTCAGCATTTTAGCAGGATCTGTCACACAGCTGGAACTGCAGCATGCTCTTGTGTCTGTTTGGTCAGCATGCTGTAAACTGTTTATGAGGATTTTTATCAGGATGATCCATCTTGAATCCAGTGTGTGTCATCCTCTTTGTGGTTTCAGTAGGGCATTGCACAATGATTGGCAGGGCTGCCTGATTGCCAAGTCTGATAAGATCCATCTGATCAGCATGACTCAGGTTTGTGTGGTCACTCTCAGCTTTGATGTCTGTGTGCTCTGTTTGAGTCTCAGGTAGCTGCATGGCTTTAACCACTTATTACCCAGTTGTACTCTTAAATTCTCCTTCTTCTCCTTGCCAAGCAATACATGCAATTTTATTGCCACCTTCCATTTTATGTAATATGTCTGGGTCTTTGTATTATATTGCATTGTAGTATATATTATTACACGTATATATACACGCACACATCTTTCCAGGCTTTGTAGTCTGGCCAAAACAATATTGCAACATGGATTGGTTGTTGGCTTTGTTGGGTTGGAAGCAGTGAATTGAAATGGACCACGTGAAGCAGGGTTCTTCCCTGTACATTCAGTGCTGTCTCAAGTTGAACTAGCAGGCAGGTATTTACTGGACTTGGAGTCACTTACTCCAAGTGACTGACACAGTGCTATCTGTCATTTTTAATGAGCATTTCACTGACAGGTGTGAAATGGAGAAAGTAGTGAGTGTAAAAGATATGATTTCCCTCTGCTGCAGTGGTTTGCAGTCCATGTACCAGTAGTTGTACCAGTCCATGTACCAGTACCCCATGCATGAAAAAAATAATAGACAAATTCCTTCATGATAGCTGATTTTTTTCAGAAATGCCTTTTGGTTGAAGTACTGTATGCATTTTACAAAGTTCATGTACCTCTGCAGTTTATTTTAAGAGATCTGAATTTATTTGGTGTAGATTTATTTCAATTATCTAATCAGAAGCAGACACATAACTTCTTAGGCTGTC
Organism: Molothrus aeneus; assembly: GCF_037042795.1. Lineage (NCBI taxonomy): Eukaryota > Metazoa > Chordata > Aves > Passeriformes > Icteridae > Molothrus > Molothrus aeneus. Next base: position 4,265,493 of record NC_089650.1, on the reverse strand, counting down.
AAAGGTATTCAGGAATGTATGACAAACTTCAAAGGAATGTATAAGATCTTGCTACACATCTTACTATGCATTTTTATAGACAAGAGTTAATTAAATTTTCCCTTTCTGCCCAGAAATTACTTTTAGGCTAAATTAAGTACGTGAGGTTGTAAGGCTTTTCAATTTTCTCTCTTTCTGCTTTAGCTTTGTGACTGATTAAACAACCAAATGCTTATCTGGATCAAAGAAATAATAAGCAGAGGGGGCATCCTTAGGCCAGTTATCAGTTGAAAACAATTTAGCTGTCAGGTATCCAAGTTCAAGGCACAGAGCCCACCAGAGGGATTAAGCAACAGGGACTGTGTACAACAATGTTTACTTGCAAAGAGGAAACTTTGCAGGGGGAAAGAGGGGGAAAGCAGCTCAGTTTCCCAGCTCGTGTTTCTGCAGGCAGGGGTTTGCTGGGGAATAAAAGGACTGTGCCACCCTTGGGAGTCCTGCCTGGTGTGGGATGTGGTCCATGAGTTACCTGGGTACAGGACAGCATCCTTGCCTGCCTCCAAATTGGGAAAGCAGCTTGGGTTAACTCCTGTGGAGATTTAATTTATGCTCACTTGCTGGGAGGGAAGGGGAGAAGGAAAAAAAAGCTCTGGTTATCTGAATATACACCATTCAAGTATGTTTGCAGGGACAATATTTCAAGTTATTAGTCTCAGCAATTTAGATAAGAGCATGTACGTTCCTACAAAAGACAAGGCACAATGTCTTAATATTAATACCTGACAGAGAGTAACCCTGTGTGATAAAGTACATAGATAGCACAACAAGGGGTGAATTAGAAATGCCTGGGAAGATATATGATGCCATTAGTAAAACATGGAGATTTATGTGTGACATTGACATCTCTAAGATAGCAGAGGCAGAATTGTACCACTAAAGCTGCCGAAAAGTTTTTTTTCTTTCCCCCAGATGCAATAACAAAGAGATCTGAGAGAAAGGGTTATCTAATGAGTAAAGTACTGCCTACAATTTGGCAGACTCGCCATTCCCTGCAAATTTTCCTCTGTATCTTCTGGCAAATGACTAGGACTCAAATGTTTGAAATCTGTGGCTGGTGGCTGTAATGATGATGTTTTGGGTGTGACTGAACACAAGAGTTGGGTTGCCCTTCCTTGGCATTGAGGTACCTTGCTACCTGCTGGGAATGGCCCTGGAGGAGCAGGACTGGCCAGCAGCAGGCACCAAGCAGAGAGGTCTCTTGGGGCCCACTGTTTGAGCTCTGACACCAGGAAACAGGTGAATTTTAAGTCTGCTGGCCAGTTTGTGTGCCATATTTCATCTGCCAGGGCTGCAGGGTCAGGGGAGTGAGAGAGTGGCTTCATCCTCTCTGAGTGTGCCCTTTGCTGTTTTACCCTGTGAATTCCTGGTGCTGTTTCTGTCATGCCCAGTTAGGTGCTGTTTTCCGTGCATGTAGAGCAGTGATGAATCCTCCTTCAGCCATGGGGCAGTCCTGTCCTTCCTGCCAAGGGGGTGATTTTATTGTCTTGGGTTCATTATAACACACAGAGATGGAGCCACAATTACAACCCTGGAATGGTTATAATGGTTATAACCATTTTGTGGCCCTGGAATTTGAAAATGCTCTATTGCCTGTTGGGAGTTTCTTGCTGTACAAAGTAAATTCAGTTAAGCAAGAACTCATTTTTTCAAGAGAGACCTTTTCTTACAGTGCAGGAAGTTCTCACTTGTGGAGAGCCAGAATGAATTGTCTTAAAAACAGAGAAGAAAGAAAAACTGTCATAGTACCCGGAGGATGGAATTTTTAAGGGATAGCTCAGTGTACAAGTAGAGAATGAAAGTTTCTCTTGAGCAGACCATCACTGTAGTAAACTGAGGTATAGTTTTCTGTTGAAATTGTGCTTTCCTTCCCTTTGAACTGTTAGCATTTATACATAAATAGAAATTCTGCTGGTTTGGAGGTAAGGCAGTTCAATATTGACAAGTGTTTTTGGTAATTTAGGGAAAGTTGTCTGGTGCCATGGTGGGTGTGCAACGTAATGGAGAGTTTTGTTGGGCCACTTGGTAAATATCCTCAGAAATTTGGGAATCAGAAGTTAAAGATGATCCCACCCTCTCAAGTACATGGTTAGTTTGCTGATTGGAAAAACAAGTCACTTATAAGTAAAAATAATTGCATGTTCAAATGAGATTTTACATTTGGTGACGTGTCCTTAATAATTAATCATGTGTGAAAGCACTTCATCTGAAAGGTCTCCAAGATCTTTCCAAAGTGAATTTTGTGCTAAGGCTCATTGAAAGTATCACTTGGGTTACCAAGACTGAAGCACAGCGAGCATGAAGATTTAGTTTTAATTTACTCTTGAAATAGGAGAGGGCAAATTAGAAACCTGATTCATGACTAGTGGGCTAGTTACCTGACAAGATTTTGGGGTCTTTTGGAAAGAAAACACTGGGAAACAACACTGACATATCCAACTGCTGCTTCAGAAAGGGTACAGAGACATTTACAAATATCAGAGATGCTGACTTTGTACTTTTTGATGCCTTTTTCATTTTTATGAGAGAAGTTGACCAGAAACAGCTCAATAGTGCACAACCCTTTCTTGTTTAGGGGTTTGTAAATTCCATTTTATTTTTCATGGTGTAATTTTTTTTAATCTCATAGTCTAAAATGAAACAAACCCTCACTTTTATGATGTGCAAGCATATATATTTTACACTTATTTTCATAACTTCCAATGGAAAGCAGTCCTCCAAGGAGCTGTTGTCAGGTTAAGAAAGCTGGAGTCTGAGGCTCCACAGAGCAGGGAAGTCCTTGAGCTTCATTCCATGACATGGATGGTTCTGGATGCTTTACAGAAACAAAGATGACAGGGTGTCATTGAGCAGCACTTGTTTTCAGTAGCCACACAATGAGGAGCCTGATGGCAAGTCTTCAGTGAGTTTTGGATCAGATCATGAAACAGTTTGCCTATGAAACACCACAGAAGTTAGATTTAATAATAGATTTTATTGGAGACCAGGCTCTTTATATATGTATAAAAAGACTTTAAAAATATGGTTGGAATAAGTGTTTGTGATTCCTTTAAATCAATAAATGAAGCCATTCTGGTGATTTCTAAGAAAAGTGAAAGTTAGCATGTAAGAAACAGATGCTGATTTTTTGGCCTTGCTGAAACTGATGATGAAGCTTCTCTCCTATCCAGTTGTAGCCCTCAGATCTGGCAGGTTCTCTGGTTTTCTGTCTGTTGACGGTTTTTAGCAATAACTTCTGGCCATAATACACCAGCTTGCTGGATGTCCAGTACCTTGGCTAGTTCATGTCTGTGAATCCTGTGTGAATGTTTAGGACACAAATGCAGAGCATTTTCATTCCACATGTTGGTATGCCTGATGCTTTGGATTGATTCCAGTTGAATGCTGTGTCAATCAGTGCAGCAAAAAGTAATTCTAATAGAGAAATATTTCAGACCTACTTATTTTGACTTGTCACTGTTGGCAGGGGGGAGAACTCTGCACAGAAACTGGTGAGTTTTCATGTAACGCCTGCATTCTTCTAGAGTAAAATGGACCAGCTGAACAAAAAAAAAACTCGTAAAAATGTTTATATGCACCAGAATGAGTGTGCATGCATAACAGAGAGCTCCCAGCCAGTCTTGTTAAGTCCATGTTTTACACTGTCACACAGTCATGGAATGCATAACAATAGTCTGGCTATAGGTCAAGGGCCTGTTTGTTCTTTCATATTTCTCCTTAAGTTGGCAAGTGGACACACTCTCTGTCAAAGAGAAGATGCCAAAGAAAGGGCAGGGTTTTTTCCAAGTTATTTTTGAAAGGCCTTGATTCTTGGATGTCTGATTAGGATATTTTAGACCTGGCTGTCATTACCCTGGAAATCAAATGTTGCAGCAGCTCAATACAGGCAGCCAAAGTCATTAAAAGCGTTCCAAAAAAATTCATCAAAAGATACAGTTTTGTTCAGCTGCACAAAACAGCACGGCACTAATTGTAAGCTTAGCAGGGGATTCATATCTTCTGTCTTAGATCAGTTTTTAACACTGAGTGTCTCCTTTGAAGAGCAAAAGATGGCGTCTGCTGTGTTCTCCTTTCTGTTCTCGTGCACATCCACACACGTTTCTGTAGCAGAAGTTTGTTTCTGTGCTTGGGGTTCCTTCTCTTTTATGTATACATGAAATTGAGTTCTGAGCTGGGTTCTGTGGGAGCCTGAGCTGCAGCATCCAGGTTGGGTGTGTGCCTTCCCTGTCTCCCAGAGGTGAGGAGCAGCTCCACTGGGTGGAAGCACCTTCTTGGGTGTGAATTTCATTTCCCATCTCCTGAAGGGAGAGGCTGCTGTGAGCCCAGGTCTGTCTGATACCTGGGGCATGGATCATTGGGTGACCCACAGGTGACATCCTTGTGTTCAAAGCAGGAGAATTTCAACTGCTCATCTGTTTCTTTTGTTTTATTCTCTTCCTCAAATAGCCTGGGATTATTCATGGCTTGTTCCAATCTGATACAGTTCTGTCCTGCGTTTTCGAAGGTGATTCTTCAAATGCATTGTTCCAAAGTTTTCTTTTAAACTTGTTTTTTCTGCAGTGTTTTGCTTTCTTTATCTGCTTCTGGCATAAAAAAATGAAACTGAACAGCTCTAATCAGAATTATTTCTTGGGCAGCTATGAAAGCAGCAGTTGGAGATATTATATCAAACTCTCTTTTAGTCCCAAAGCAAGTGTTGTTGCAGTGAATACCTTGGAGTTTGTAAGATTTCCTGTACAAAGACTGCCTGTTTATGTGGTATTGGACTCCAACTTGATCTGGGATCTCCAAATTGTTCTGGGAGATCATCTCTCCCAGCCTCAGGTTATCTACCTGCAGAAAATAGGTGATGATTCTGAATTACTTTCAACCCTGTGTTAGCTGCAAGGTGTCAGGTGGCTTTCTTGATATTTATTTTTAAAGAAATCTTTAAAAGATACTTTCTTTCTGTAGTGTAAAATGGTTTTATGATCAAGCTGCCAGGCCCTGCTTTTTCTGTGTCTATCTCAAAGTTCTTTACAGAGGAGTTTGGCAGAATTTTCCCTTTTGTCTCTCTGACAAAATGAAGCACAAAAAAAGAAAAATTATTCCTGTGACAGCACCAAACTGGATGTGATGCCAGCCAAGTGCTTTGTTCACTGAGTCATGCTGTGCTTTGAAGGGCACTAATCTCCCAGTCCAAATAACATGCAACATCTTACTAAAACCATCAGAATATTATTCCTCAAGGAGATAGATGGGATATGAAAACAGGGAATATACTTTTTAAAACAGCTGACAGTATCATAGAGCTGGAGCAAATGACAAATCTTTTGAGAAATCCAGCAAAGGCTAGAATTAGATTAACTTCTTAAGAGAGATTCAAGAAATGGCATAACTTGTGCTCTGCACCTGACATTTTAGCATGCACAGATGAGCCAGACAACTCTGTTGTTTTAACCCATACTCAATATTCCTATCAATAAATCTGCTCAAAGAAAGCAGCATATCCATATTTTGGGCGGTACTATCATTAAATCTTTTTTTGCTACTCCCTGGAATTTCATTATGAACAATCACTGATGTAACACCAAACCTATGGAATCTTAAACACGTCTCAAAATCTGTGGAATGAAGTGGACTCCTAACAAATAAAAAAGATGCAGTATTTTTTGTTGGTACTGTGGTTTTTTCAAGTGGCTCATTCCAAAATTTTCCCAAACATATTTCAACTAAAAATATCTCAAAAGAAACTTGTTACAGTTTTTGGATTTGGGGTTAGGGTTTTGTTAATTAACGTTGTTTCTGTTTTCCTCTCTCCCATGTTTCTGGCACACAGTTTTTGGTTGTGTGCTGCCTTATCTTGGATTTTATGTCTAAATGTGTGGCTTTGACAGCTCTGTGATTGTGTTGTGCCTTCATATTGCCACACAACCTTCAGTCCTGTCCAACTTTCAGCGTGTCACAAAACTGTGCTGGGTGCGTGCTGTCAACACAGCATTTGTCAAAATTCAGTATTTGATGCTCAGTACATTTTCCACTTAGAGAACTCTAATTGTCCTCCTGATGCTGGTCGGAAAACCTTCATTTCAAAACTTTTTTTTTTTTAAAGGGTCAATTTCAGCCTTGTAGCCAAGTCTCAGTCCAGGCAGTGTTGTTTGGCTTGTGTTTTATTCCTTGTATCCACACACACTGAAACTGAAGAGAACTCAGTTAAGGAAATGGGTGGTGGGGTAAAAATTATATTGCTTATAATTTAGGCTACCAATAGTTTCAAGGGAGCACTCAGTAGGTCTGGTGGTGTGTCCCAAAGCTGGAGTTTATCACCTCAGGGACTGGGGTGTAGGTGAGTGCTCAGCATGGTACCGGAGACTCTTCAGAGCAAATGAGGCTTTAAATTCTACTTTTCTTTATGACAAACTTGTCTAAAGAGTTTTGCAGGTCTAAGGAAAACAAACAAACAAAACCTCTGTCCCACAAACCTCTGTCTCTTCAGAGTTCTCTCTGAGCTATAAATTCACTGCTGATATTGGCTGAGGAAATGGCTGTCTGCCCAATGTAGTTGTCCCACAAAAATGTACAGAATCTCTATCTTTTGGTCTCCTGTAAAGAAAAACACGAAGCAAAAATGTTGGGGGAAAAAATAAGTAAAACAGGACATGACCTTCTTTGGACTATATATATGGAGGAATTAAATGGTCCTCGAAAATGGTATTCTTTTTTCTAAAATGCCATGGTTTATGATTGTTTGATTCCAGAATTGATTAGAGGCAGAAGGATAGACAGATGGGTGGTGGAAATATTAACCAAAAATGTCTCAACCAAGTTTTTAAAAGAGGGTTCTGTCTGCACATGCAGCATTCACATGTATGCTGTGGTTTTGGATGCTGACAAAGAAACAACATAACCTGCCTTTTTATCTTGTTACCTAATGGAATATCACACATTGGGCTGTCATCAAATTGTTGTTAAACACAAATTGTCAAATTCAGCTTCATATTTGAGTCATCAAGGGGACTAAAGCTGTACTTTGAGCAAGGCTTGTGCCTGTGTTTTTTCTCAGCTGTGGTGAAAAGTATTGTGAAAAAACAACTGCTGCCCTAGTTCAAGTAATAGACAAAACTGCTTGAGGTCTTTTTTTAAGTGCTGTTAGAGGAGAAACTCAGGGACTTATTTTTATAGGTAAAATGAAAGTGTAAAAGAACTTAGCTTGCTAAAACACCAGAATTTCCTTTCTATGTCCTATGAAAACAGACATCCTAAGGGAGATTTTCAAGAGCACATAAGAAGTCTGTGGCTCCTTTCTGTCACATGTCAGTCCTCAGCCTGGTCAGCTGGGAGAGCTGGGAATTTGAATCAGAGGATGATCCTACAGAGCATTTCAAATGTACTTTTGTAAATGTATGGGTTGCTTGCTGTAAGACACCAAGGAGCTGCTGCTGTCTAGGATTGGTGGTTTTTATGTTGTCTCTACAGGTGATTGTAAATGGAAGATGCTGTTTCTGGTTGCACAGAAAGATATATTTTTTTTTTCTATTCGCCTCCTTTAAAATGCCTGCAGCCCAGATCTGCTTGGGTTGTAATGTCTTGATCCTAAGGGCTGGATAAAACCAGACCAAGTAATCCCTGGGAAATTTTGCTACCAGAATTGCTAGGAAGCAGGGAAATTCAGCACATCTGATGCTTTCCTCTGAATCAGTGCCATACTTGAGATGGTTTCAATGGGTGTTTTGGCTGCTTTTCCTGCCTCCTGCTTTAATAGCCCTGAGCCAGGGCTCCAAACATGTTCAGAAATCCAGGTTTGGTTTCTGTGGGTTTTTAAATGTTTGTGCCATAATGGGGAGAGTTGTCCTCAGCACTTTGGTCAAACAAAACTTCACAGGCTTTGCCATTTCCAGGGTGTTGCAATGAAAGAAGGCACTTTGTTTCTTTGTTTAGGTTATGGAAAGGAGGATCTAGCTTTCTCCAGTAGATTGGAAATAGGTAGCCCTCAGTGCTGTTGGTTTTGCTTGTTAATGCAGGCTTTACCATCTAAGTGTTCCCATACTTAATCCCATGGGCCCTGAGGATTGCCCTCTGTGAGAAACATTTCTGGAAATGATCATTTCCCCTTGCTACAGAGAGTAGAGTTTCCCATTGTAAAAGAACAATGGAAAAACATAATTTATTTTGATTATAAAATGCTTAATGGTCTATTGCTCTGTTTAGAAGTAGCTATCTCTAGTTATAATGAAAGCAAGACAGTACTGACTCCTTGAAGAGAAAGTGTTTATTTCCACAACTGTTTGTGTTTGTTACTCAAATCTCAATTTCTCCCACCTGGTAATTAGTTGATCAGTATGTAAATAAATAGAGGGATGAGATGATTTATAGGAGGTTGAAGAAATAATGAGGTAAATAAAGTAAATTGTGTTGCACTTAGTACTCCTTTTAAGAAGAAAGTGCAAGATAATTGTCTCAGCTTTCCTTTGTGTGTGTCAGCCGGAGATTTCTTGAGTATGAACCAAATAAATTATTTTTATAGAAGCTTTTTAGTTATTGGTGCCCCTTGACTTTGATATTTTGCAGGCTCTGTGGTATGAAATGTTATAAAATTATATCAGCAAGTAGATTAAAAAATTCCTCTGGCTCAATGTTGTCAGCATTTGCTCATTCATGGTATTTCACTTGATAGATCACAGAATCATAGAATGGTGTGAGCTGGAAAAGGTCTGAAGTATATTTGTGAGTTTTGTTTCAATAAGGAATTCCTAAAGATATTTGGCAAAATGCATTTCTTTTTTTTTTTTTAATTTTTTTTTTTTTTTTAGTACTGTGCTTAGGACTACAGAGTAAAAACAGCCCAAGAAAGAAAAACATGTCCTTGGTCAGGATTATGTCAGGAATGTGTGTGTGTGTTTTGGCTCTGCCTTGGCAAACCTGAGCCTAACTTAAAGAAGGTGAGTGATCTTGTTTGGTTGGTGAGGAGAACACTTAAGTACCTTGTGAATGAGAGCACTCAGGGAAGGACTTGGTGTTAAGGTATCACAGGAAACAAGGCTCAGTGAAAGCCTTAGGAAGAAAACAAGATGTTCTTCTGATTAACACTGATGTCCACCTTCAGGGCTTTGTCTGCAAAACATCTCAGCAGTCAGGAGGTTACACAACTTCAAGGTGTTTCTCTGTACTGTGTTGTACCTTTGAATTTGTATTTTCTTCTTTGGATGTAAATGATGAGGCATTTTTTCTCACAGCTACAGTAAATTAAGCAGAGTTTCTGCTTAAAAGACCTGGATGACTTCATGTAGCTCCATGAATCCTGAAGGACATTGGATTTTATTAGTGATTGGAGTAGTTTGGCATTTTATTGATGGAAGGATAGATCTGGGTTTTCTCTGGGTTAGAACATACAACTGCAACTGACTTTAATGGGGGTTTTATTAAGGCTGAGATAGTCCTGTAACCTGGATTTATGCATTGCACAAAGAGGACCTGCATTCCTTTCACCAGGTCTGCTGGATCTGGGAAAACGTGCATTTTTCAGTTTTTAGTGTGATACAGCCCTGGGAAGTTCAGAATGGGGTTTCCTGGAGGAGCTGCCATCTTATCTGGTCACAGCTGTGATTTTCTGCCTTGGCAGCTCCGGGGGCCAGCCAAGGTGTTTGTTGTTTTTGTAAAACAACAGGGTACCCCTTGTGTTTAGCCATGGTGGAGCACAGTGCTGCATGTGTGGAGGAGATTTTGACTCCCTCCCCATTTCATCACACACTACCTTCAAAAACCCCCTTTGGCAGGCAGTATGACATTGAAACATACACCTCAAAATTCTCTAAGATAAGCAAATCCTGCCCCTGACACTACTGCTTTATGGATTTAGGAGAAATCCTGTAAGATTGCACTGCCACTTGCTAAAGAAAGATGTATTTTTTCAGGGCTTATTCACATCTCTTGCTTAACACAGTGAGTCTAATGAGTGCTCTTTAAACCCACCTGCTGATTGTCTTGATTAGGTGGGAAGGTAAACTCATTTGCCTAATCAAATGCTGATTGTGAAGCAAGCTTGTTTTTGGTATCTTTCTTCACCTGGTTTAACAGATAAAAGAAAATTTCTCTGCACCTTGTAATTCCAGCCTTTTGTCTTCTGAGTATACGAACATTTGAAAGTTTTGTGTTTTACTGCCTCTGTACATGGAAGGGGATGCGAGTCACCAGGGCCCCTGAGCAGCTTTCCCAGCTGGCTGAGGTTATCCAAATTGGAGATCTGAGTCTGTTCTCCCAAGAGCTGCCCCCAGCTCTCCCCCTGAGGCATGGCTCAGAGGCCATTTTTTCTCACCACATGCTAAGTTATCATTTGTCCCAGCCATTGCTTGAAGGTGGCTGTTCTACCACTGTTGCAGTCAAATTACATGCACAGCAGACAAACAACCTGTCACTGAAACCTATGGAAATGCAATCCAGCAGCTATGCACAAACAGCCAGAAGTTTTTTGCATCTTGGACTGGAGGCAGCCAGCAATCAAGAAACTGTGCTGGTCTACAGCCAAAAGAAATAGGGAATTCCCTCAGTTATTTTTTTTTCTTCTCTGAAGTGATTAATGAGGGCATAATCAGGTTTGGCTCCATATTAATCGGCGCAGTTTGGATATTAAAGTTGTCAGTTCTGTGGCTGGTGCTTCCCAGGGTGTTTTGAGGATTGCATGGGTCTGTGGTTGGGTTGCAGTCATGGCAGCAGGAGCAGGTGACTGAATGGAGCAGTTTTCCTTGCAAGTGGAAGCCACTCTTTTCCCCTAATGGGGGCTCAGGTGCACAAAGTAGTTTGTCTTTGCTTGCTGGTGAGTTTCTTCCCACAGAGGAGTCCCTGGAAAAAGAAAAGGAGCAGCAAATCAGTTTAGTCGGTGGTAAAATTGTGTCTAGCAACTGCTGCAAGGATCAAGATCTGTTTTGCTTTCTAGATCATTGTAATTGTCAAGTTTTTTCTGCCTTTGGTGCCTTCTTCAGCCCCCCATGTAAACACTTCTGTCTTTGCAGTGCCTGTGGTAACCATTGGCTTACTCAAAGAATCCCTTGGGAGCTGAAGTGGCAGCATCTTCCAGGCTCAGGGACATCATATCTGGTGAGACAGATGCTTTTTATGCCTTTGTTTATTGTTTTGTTTAGGGTTTTTTTTTCATGGAGCTATTGTTCAGTTGAGACAATTTCTATCATGAGCTGCACTTCAGTGTTAGCTTAGTTTCCTTTGAAACCTAAAGTCTGGTATGGAAAAAGGTTGTTTGGGGTTAGTGATCAGCCTGATTTGGAAGACAACTTGTGATAGCCCTTGATCAAACTGACTGCCAGAAATTACTTGTATTTTTGGGAATTTTCCACCCCAATTCTTCCCTTTTTTTTTTTTTGTACTGTTTTGCATGCTAAGGATTATAGCTAAATATGTGCATGGTAATTTAGCTCTCTAAAACAGTGAGAAATTTTTCCATGTTGTGGCTCCATATTAATCTCCTGCTTCCTGGAAATTACCTGAATGGGAAGGAGGTGTTTTTCCCCTGGGAAGGTTGAACTCTTGTCTTTCTCATTAACCCTACATGTGGCCATCTTTGCACACACAGGCTGCACACTGAGGTAATGAAGTCAGGCCCAACAGCCACTCTGGGCTTGCCCTTGGTGAAAGGTTATGAATATGGAGACCATTATGTGTCATTAAGATAATAATGTTGCTGAATATGTCATCCAAGTCAATGGCTCTCTGTTCCCCAGGTGTTCTGGTTTTGGTTTGATAGGGACATGTAACAAAAATTAGAAAAAATTCTGCTTGCCAGGTGGGAGAAAATTTGCCTTTCAAAAGATTCAGCACTTGATAGGAGTCCTGCTAAGTAATGATGGTAATAATAATAAATGTTCCTAGCCTGCACTTGGTTTATAATTGCTGTTTAGCCCAAATTGCTCTGAGTGAGGACACTCCATCATTCACAGGTGGAGGTTATGATGTCATGTGTAGCAAATTCACTGATGCAAAAGGATGGAACTTTTACATAAAATAGTAATGTGATGTAGTAGTGGAAACTAAGGAAAGTTAGTTCAGTTTCAGTAGTGGAAACTAAGGAAAACAAGGAGGATTCAAAATTTAAGTGAAGCAGCCAACCTTGATGAGGAGGTGAGGAAAGGGCTTGCCTTGAAGGGTTTCTCTGCTTGTTGAGCACCAGTCTGGAGGGGCTGTGTTTGCATGGTCTGATCCTGACTTGTCCTGTAAGGGCAAGGTTTGTAAGGAATTATCCTTACAGAGGATAATCCCAAGGAATTATGGCCACGCCTGTGGTAGAGCTGACAGTTTTTGTCTGCATACACTTTTAGGGAGTTTCTACCTCTTGAGTTATCTTTCCCCAGTATCTTTTTTCTCATTTCTGATGTTCACAGGCAGGTTCAAGTGGCCAAGCAGAGCAAAGTCTTGAGCACAGAGTTCCTGAGGTCACCCTGCCTGCTCTTCTGGTCCCTGGTTATCACAGATTGTGTCAGCAGATGAGGGAAAGAAGAGGCAGGGTGAGCTGGGCTGAAGCCAGGAGGATAGAAACCTAAAAGTGAATTTGTTGGGCAATAGTGGCTCCCAAACACGTTTTTTTTATTTGCATGTGGATCTATAAAGGCTCCAGTTTCAGTCCTTGGGGATAATTAAACCTTAAGCAGTGATAAACAGTGCAATATTCAATTAGTGAGCTGCCCTGACAAAGGCATGTCAAAGTAAATTGGGGTTTTTTTGAGGCTGTTAACTGTGCTGACAGAGAGTTGGTTAATTCTTGAAGGATAATGTTTTGGGCAAATTCCCAGCCTCCAAATGCCTGCAGGCAGACTTGTCCATATTTGTGGTATATTTGAGGTCTACTGTTCCTCCTTTGGGCCATATATTTTAAGAGGGAATTTTAATGGAAGGAAACATTGCTGCAGAGCAACAGCCTTCTCTGAAACACTTTCCAAAAGTATGTTAAGGCCAAAGGTCTTGTTTTTTCTGGGCAAAAGAAGTGAATCCTCTAATATTTACTCAGTTATAAATAGTGATGGGCAAGGCTCTAAGGATGGATTCCTGGAAGATTGTATCAGGGATAGTTATTCCCCAAACTAAGCAAAGGCAGTGGTTATCGTTTAATTGTTTCATCTTCTTTGGCACAGAGAACACCATTACTAAACAGCAAATAATTGCAATAAATTTGAGGTTTTCACTCCTCTCTTATTTCTCTCCAGTCCCAATAGAAATCAAAATGTTTCTTATTTCCAGTAAGAGATGGAAGTTTAGTGCTGGGGGGAATGTTCATGGTGAATGTTTTGGCTCTCCAGCCATGGCATCAGAGAGGTGGCAGGAGAAGGTGCAAACCTATGGGGCAGGAACTTGCCTGGGGTGCAGGAGGTGCTGCTCTTGACCAGCTGGGCTTGGACAGGGAGCTACATTTCATTTATGCACTCCTCTCTTCCCCTGTCTGTAAATAGGATGGGAGATTATACCTTGCTTAGGGAGAAGCTGTTTGAAAATGTTGTTGCTTTCCACTGAAAGCTAAATCTGCTTGGTGTCACTGCTAATAAATAGGTGAGTGTTACCTAATTCTATTAGCAGGTTAGTTTGCCTCCCACAGTGAAACTCAGTCTCTCACAGTGTAGGTCTTGTAAAGTTCAGCATGCAATTTCTGCATCACCAAAGAGTTAACATGAAACCCAAATGAGACACAAGCCTTGCTGAGGAGCCTGGAGGCCTGAGCCTCCAGAAGTGCTGTGACACTTCCAAACAGGAGCACAGCATCTGAGGTGTCTTTGCAGGCTCATGAGTCTGCTGGACCCATAAATTCTGAAAAATAGGAACATGTACACCACTATTTCTTGGAAAAGGAATGCAGTTTCTCATTTGCTTTCTAATTTTCTGTATCAAGATTAAATGTACAGTAACTGAACTGACGGGAAAATCTATTTTAGTAAATACTAAATAACAAATGTTTGGTAGTAGCTGAGACCTCAAACAGCAAGAAAAAATATTTTTCAGACACTGATGTGCTTTTGTGCAGATGTGGCTTTTTTGCTAGCACTTACTAGAAGAGAAAAAATAAAACTGATTACTGATAGCTATTAGGTATCATTCCAAAATCTTGCAGTTGAACATTTATTTCTACTGATGTAAGACAGGTATTTAACTCTGTAAAAAGTTGTATCTGTGCTCTGTAGGATACTTGAAACTTTTGAGAACTGAAGACATTTCCCACTGTAACCTGTTGTAAGCTAGCGCTACCCCAAAAAATCAAAATTAATTCCAGGTACTCAAAAAAAAAAAAGAAAAGGAAAAAGACACAGGGATTAAATGACAGAATTGCTGCTTTTTTTGGTGGCTGTTGGTACTATCATATATGCTGAAGCATTCCAACCACGGGCATGTGGCTACAATGGAATTTGATGTACAGTCAGTTTTAGGGAACATCCTGTGCCTTGTTAATATCATCCATAAAAGGCTTTCAAACTTCCTGAAACCAGTCCCTTCTGTTTCCAAGTCTGCATATGATCTCATAGGAAATGATCTGGGAGAGGCCAGCTAACCCTTTTGCATAATCAAGGTAGCATTGTTCTTTTAATGCCTAAAGTGAGTTGTTTCACTGATATAAACTCAATAATCCCCTCTTCTTCTGTCAACAAATCTATACTATCAGGCTCTGCAATGATTTTGGTGGCATTACAAAGGAGAATAAGTGGCAAGACTGAAGTGTGATTTGAAGTCTGACCTCAGTAATGTCATTCATTTACTTTGTCACTCTCTGTCTCAGCTATTTCAAAAATCCTAAACCCAGTGAAACTGGAAGACTGAAATGCAAACACACAACACAAGTGAGCAAGGTTTATTTTGCAGAGGGCTCAGAGGCAGGTGAGCAGCCTGCACCCTGCCATGTTTCATAAAGGGCAGTAGTAGCAAAACTGCAAGGAAGAACCTACCCTTTATATAGGCTTGATATTGTAAAACCTCTCATGTGTACATTAGCAGTAGAAAAAGTGAAGAAAGTGAAAGAAAAAGAAGTCTTCTTGTATTGGAGCCCTTGAAAACCTTGCTCTGTACACAAACCCAGAGTGCCTCTTGCAGTCCATGTTCTTTTATATCCTTGGGATACCCAGGATTTCCTCAATATATTTAGCCCAAGAAGGGAAACACTCCAATGAGCTGCTGTCCCTGAAAGCCTTGTAGGGCAGCGAGCCTGAACCTTCCCTGCCAGGGCAGGGAGAACAAAGGCTCTGGGCTCTGTGACTGTGCACAAGTACAATTATGGTCTAGTCCATGTCAGTAGGCTGAACCAGCTGCCCAACTAACTGGCTGGAGTTGGAGTGAGCCTAAGCAGAGGGCTCTGTGGCACCCTGCTCGCTGCAGAGCTGTTAAATTTGGCACTCTGCTCTGGGCTCCACTCAAACATTTTCTTAACCATATTAGGCTATGTGGAAATTGGCCAGCCTTGGATGGACTTGCTGCTTGTGCTCATATTTTATAAAGTAGGCAGCCACTGCTTTGCTTAAGAACTAGCAGGTTTGATAGAATAACGCAACACAAATGGACAACTAGCAGGTTTGATAGAATAACACAAATGGAAGAAGAAGTAAGCCTATCTTTTATTTAGGCATGTTGATATCAGCACAAAATGAATACAATATCATAAAATTGTAGCAGAGCTAGGAGTAATTTGTAATTGTTGTAGTAATTGTGTTTGTAATTGTAATAGTAATTGTAGCAGGGCATGGAGAGAATAAAAGATTATTTTTACATATACTCTGAACTCATGTAAATTAAGGCACATCAAAAAATTATTCTTCTGAATCTAGGTTGGTAAATCCCCTCTCTGGCACAGCATATGGACTTACCAGGTTTAAAACCACTGAACCTGCATTCAGTTGATGTTAATTTGTGAGGACCAGGGCTTTTTTAGTGATACATACATGATGAGGGGGTCTGAGTATTGTAACACATCTGAAATCCAGGCTCACTCATGGGCAGTCCTCTTAACCAGGTCCAGTACTACCTCTGTGAGCTGAGAAATTTGCAGTGATGGTCCCTGAGGTTTACAAAGCCATGCCCCATTGACAGTTTTAATAAGCTAAATTTATATTTGGAAGTGAATACTCAGAGGTGGCTGAGGATAAGCTGTAGAAAAAAAAGAATCTTTCTTAGTGGTAGTTCAATTTTCCACTGCATTGTAGAATTTGGTTTTTGGAAGGTTACAGAACCACTTGTGTGAAAGTTACTGCCCAGGTGAAGGCTTCTCTGGAGCCTTGGATGAGGACTGAAAGGTTCATGAAATATTTAATAATTGTAAGGAGGGTATGCAAAGGTGCATGAGCTCTTGGAGTAGGAGGGAAGGGATTTTGCATTGCTTTTTCATGCCCAAACCACACAAACAAAATAAATAAAAATGCAGCCTCAATACTGAATCCACTTAAGGGAAATGAAGAAGGAAACGTTTCTGTTGCTTTCCATTTTAGATCCATTACAAAAAGGACTGCTGTAGGGCTGTAATTCAATGTAGGAAGCCTTTCTATGGAATTTTGGCATTAGGTGGACTTCCCAAGAACAGCTACTGTCCAAAAGATATTCCAGCTAAAAATCTTCTGAGAGCAGTTTGAAATGTTGGCACTGTTTCATCTGAGGTCTGATCCAGCTTGAGCTAGGAGAGGAACAGAGGAGGCTCTGATTTGGATCTAAATGGCTCCTCTCTGCACTGTCCAACTTGCACATAAAATCTTCAAACAGAAGAACACCCCAACCAAGCAACCCCCCAAATGACCCCTTATAAAGAACATGAAAGAGAAAAGGTTGTACAGAACTTGTGTTTGACTAGACTAAGATATATTTTGAACCACAGGCAGGAGCAGAGGGCAGTGAGAGGGGTGATTGTGGCAGGGGAACGTGGCACAGAAGCAAATGTGACCCACACTGCTCCTGTGGGAAGTACAGCCTGGTTTGAATGGCTTTGAGCAGCCTCAGCAGAAATCCTTTCTGCCACAGCTAATTCACTTATTACTGAATTACTTAGCATCTGCATGTGGACCTTTCCCAGATTTAATCCTAAACCACCAGGACTGGGTTGAGGTCTGTGGGCAGATACAGGAATATTCAGCAAGATGCTTTGGTTTTTTTTGTACCTCAGTTTTCCCATCTGGAACAAGCTGACCTGAGAGAACCTGATTAGGTTCTGTTATGCATTTGGTTATTTGAGGTGCATTTGGATGTCAGAAAGACGTCCAAGTGATCAATATTTAATTAAATGCAATTCCTGCCCAAGGGAGTGTTTCCAACTGACCCAAAAATAGGCCTGTGCAGTGAGGGAGCAGAAACGTGGACTGCCTTGTCTAGAGGTCTTAAATTCTCTTTAAGGGAGATGGTTAGGGTTAAGGAGCCTGGTCTCCAGAAAATACTTCCAGTGGCTGACTCTCTAAATCCTGCTGTGGTCTAAGTATTAATGGCATTCCTGCAGGCATTAGAGTTTTGATTTGAGCTGAGGATCTCAGACCCTTGTTAGGTGGTGGCTTTGAAGGCCAGGTGACTTTGCTGAAGGATTCACCTGTATGAGTATGAATGTGGTTGTGACAGCAGGAAGGATGGTGTGGCTGGGCTCACAGGGAGCCCAAACTCAGGGAATCCAAGCACAAGTGTGGGTGAGATTGCCACAGCTTGAACCCAAACTTCAAAGCCTTCAGTGAAATTCTGAATGACCCAATAGGAGATTTTTGGGTTTGATTTGTTTTCTTAGACGTGAAGAACACATCTGGGTGTGCTCTAGATCTTGCCTCCTATTTTATGTGCATAAATGGCAGTTATTTTGAAGCACTGCTAAATTATTGTCCACCTTTGCTGCCCTTGGGACAGAATAATGGTGTTGCTTTGGATGTCTTTTTTTTTCCTATGCGCCTCCTGCCATATGCCTGTGGCATGTAGCAGAGGGAGTTCAAGAGTTACTGCTACATTTACTTGTGTTTTGAGGAAAAAAGTCCTCCTTATTGCTATTTTTCCTCCCCTATTCCCCACTCCCTATCCTTTCTATTTCAAAACTTTAATCACCTTGCCAAGAATTTGATTGAGTAGCTTGGATATAAAAAAAGCTTGTTTTATGACTCTTAATAATATGTGTAGATGTGCATGTGAAGTTAAAAGTGCATCTCATGCTCCAGACTGTAAGCTGAATGCTAAGGGATGCAGCAAAAGAATTTATCCTGTTTTATCCTGTTTTTAATTGCATGATTTGATAGGTAAATTGTGGATTTGTTTCATCTCTTTACAAATACCTATAGTCATTTTTGGAGACGGAATGCTGATAGAGCAGCAGCTGTAGCTGATACCAACTCATGTTATGTTTGTGATCCAAACAAGTGTAACAGATCAGAGCTCTGTAATAATAGGAAAAGGAATTTCATAAACAAGTTAAACAGGTGGGGAAATTCAAGTGAAAGCAGTAGTGGTTAAGGGGAGAATTTCAAGGACAGGGAATAGGTACTCAGTGAAAGTCAAAGCTGGTATCTGTCCATTGTATTTCTTTAAATGTTCAGGTTATTTTACTTTAAGGAAAAGGAATTGAATTAATGGACTTTGAAACCATATGCTTGGCAAAAAAATAATCTGCATCTTGAGTTCATCACACTTAGGCATCCCAATCTGGCTTTAGATTGGAGTTTTGTATGGTGGGTCGATTGTTATCTGTGGTTAACAATGTCCACAGTCCAAGTGTCTTGGTTTTGTTACATCTGTCCTCGATTTTTGATACCTTCTGGCTCTTGAGGATTTGCTGTCTTGCCAGTTGAATCCTTAGGAACCTTTGCAGGTGTCTCTGTGGAGAAGGTGATGACCATGCACTTCCTCTGTGCTGTGCTCTTGTGAGGAGCTGCAGCTTCCTGCTGTTCCTGTGAACACACATAGGCAGCACTTGGGCTGAAAATGGCAGGTAGTATTAAAAGATATATTAAATAATATAGAAATATTAATAATATAGAGTGGAAAAAAAAGTTGGTGTCTAATCCAGTTCATTATATTGGCCCAGAGCAGAGTTGACTATTTTAAGTGATTTTTGAGTGGTGTATTTTGTTCTGGAAGTGTCCCGTGCAGAGCTTTGCAGTTTGCCTCCCTTGACCTGTTACAGTGCTTAATTATCCTTTCCTTTACACAGTTTTCCCAAGGTTCTTAATGGGTAGGGAAATGGTTAAGGGACAAAATCTCTGTTGCTCCATTTTAAGCACATTGCATCTACTCCTGCTTTCAGGGAATGTGAAAGGTTTATCATTCTCTAATGTATGTGTGAAAATCACTGGTTTTTAGGCTTGGCAAGCCTGACCCTTCCAAATTCTCCACAGACACCATGTTTCCTGGAGCTCTGGAAACTTTGCTTGTTCTCTTCCAATAGTTCCCCTATTTCCTGAAGCAATGTGTACCTGTGGATATATTCAGGTTTCCAGCCAGGAACTGAGCAGTACCCAGGAGGGAAGGAGTGCTGTTTGTAGCTGCCGTGTTTCCAAACATATGACATGAGTGTGATTTGCCACCAGCCCTGGGTTAGAGTTTTTTGACTTCTTTTTCTTATTTTATCTGTCAATTACTGCCTCAGTAAAACATTACCTAGTGTTTGTGAAAGCAATTACCAAGCCACTATTATATTTTTTGGAGACATTTTACCCACAAATTGAGAATGCTCCAAGCTGAAAATGGCCTAATTTTGCATGTTCTGGCTACTTGTCTCTTCACTTGTAATTCTTAACTTTAATGAGGTTTTTTTAAGCTATTAATAGCAAAATTTGTGTCAAGGAATATTTTCAGTGATCTCTCTGGCCAATGGCTTGGGCTGCCTGATATAATCAGCCACATTCAGACTTCACAGAATAGGTCAGGCTGAAACACAAAATAGACTGGAATAGGGAGGCAAGCCCAAGAGAAAGGAGGGGAATGAAAACGCATGCATGAAATGCTTCAGTGAGGTTTCTAGTGCTTAGAAAAGCAATTAGAGAAACACTTTGGGAGAGCAGGATGTGTCTGGAGCCAAGTTTCTTCAACACCTATGGGTGTGCTTCACATTAATTTTTAGTATCTGCTTTTAGAAATCTTGAGAAAGAAGAGGTAATGCCATGACAGAAGAACAAACATATTTTGCTGAAAGTGGAGTGAGTCCTGGGGAAGATACCAGGTTATTAAAATGGAAGCCACATCTTTCCATGTAAGAGGGACAGCTTAAAGCAAGGTGCTTGCTCCTCTAATCCCTCTTGCAACACCATGACTTAAAGACTTTGTAGTCTTTGAAGTAAATTTCCCAAAGCAGTGGGGGAATCATCCTGATCTCCTCCAGCCTGGTGTCCTAAATGCTCAGATGGTTGTTAATGAAGAGAACAGGTCTTATAAATTCCCTGAGGAAGTAAATTGAGAAAACCTACATTGGTGTACCATGAGATTGTCAGTTCCTAGCACCTGATTGCCAGGGTTTGAGCCTGCTGAATTCACAGCAGCACATTTGGAGGGAAGGGTTCATCACTGTCCTGTAATGCCAAGCTGTTCTTTCAGTCCAAGCCAGCTTTTTCCACTGAGAGGGGGAATGAAAAAGAGTGCCTGTCAGTGGAAATATGCAGTACAGAAAACAGCTTTGGAAATACAAGGCCTAGGAAATATAAAATTGGACTCATTACTGTCATGAAGCATAATGGTGATAATTCACAATGGATCTGTCACTATAATGGAGAGGAAAAGCTCTAATCCCCTGAGGAATACAAGGGGTGTTTTATATTATTTGTCCAGGTATGGGTGTGATGAATGGGGCCAGATATCAGTGGTGTAAATCTATGGGTTCAATGTGGGCAAAGCTGAATCTGGCCAAGATTCTCAGAAGAGACTTGCTAAAGGGATGAGCTTTATTGTGTTGGTGACTTCCCAGCCACAGCACTCACCTTCAGAAATATCCAAGCTAATCTCTGAGGGTGATAACTGATACACTGTGCATTTTCACAGGGCTAGGAAAAGGAAATACCTGCTGTTTCAAACTTTCCCATGCACTCTGTGGATAAGGACATATGTTTTTAAACTCACCACCTTGTCTTCCTTTTGAAACTGCTGGAAATTTTCTATCTGAACCTTAGGAATATTTTGTGCATGGCACTGTGGTGAATATGTAGACCTTAGGTGGCTGCTAGTTATTGTTTATAAAATTCTGTTTGTGCATTTACAAAATGGTAATTGAAGTCCATGGAAACATGAAATAGACTTTCAAGTATGTTTTGAGGCAGGATCTGCATTACAATAAACACATTGATAAGTCACTTGTGCAAAGGTAGATATTTGTTTTCCTCGTCACAGTGAAACAGAAATATAAACTGAGCATTTACTTAGTAATGTAATACCTTATTTTTGTAGTTTTGTGGAAAAAAAAAATCAAGTGCTTTCCTTTTCCCTCCCCACCCTTTCCTCTGGGGCATTGTTAGAGTCTGTCTGATCCATAGAGACCTGATCCTAGGGAGCTGAATTTTTTTCTGGTTAAAAAAAAAAAAAAAAAAAAAAACAACAAAAAAACCCAACAAAACCTGGGTTTGGTAATTTCCCCAAGGCTCAGGAATGCTAGTGAGTGATGTCACTTTTCTTTCCTCAGAGCTGCCCTTAGGAGTTCATCCCTGTTACAAAGGCCATAATGGATATTCAAGAAACATTTCACTAAAACTGTGGCAGCTGAAGTCTCCATCTCATCAGTAGGTGATGGTTCAGCGACAAATTGTCCATGAAGGCTCATAGTTGGTTATCCTTAAAATTACAAGTGAAGTAGTGCTCTTGCAAGAAAGAGGGTGCGAATGAAGAAAATTAAGTGCTTGCAGTTCCCATGTGGCATGGAAGCCATTCCATCTCTGCCCTGAAATCTCTGTAAACACCCATTGAAGTCTTGTATGGCATCAATTGTGTATTTCTTGTGTTTTGATTCCATAACATATACCTACTCTTGAAAGCTGATTTAGATGACTAAAACACCAATGCAAAAATGGAAAAAGGGAGAATATTTTTGCATACCTTATGAGTGATAACAATGAGACCTCAGATATTGTTGTCCCTGTTTTGTAGCTTTTACTACCTTGAAGTTTCTAGGTGGATCTGTTAGATCAGTGTTAACGGAAGGGATTCCTTTCATCCTGCTGGAGAGGTGTCAGCGTTGTGCTGCAATGATGCTGCTAGGGAAAACAAGTTGAGTTGTTTAATGAGATTTAGGTAAGGCTGGCATTAGGCTTGAATGTCATGGCTCCTGTGGATGTGCCAGAGGATTTTCCTGCCCCTAAATACAACCAAAGTAAAGGCTAAGACACGTGGCCACTTGAAAAACCTCCACAATGGTGAACACTTGGCAAATAGCTGGATTTGATCTTTGAGGATTGAAGTTATCTTCTCACTATTCTATAGCTTTTCCACCTCTCATATGGGAGCTAGAAAATATGTGAATTCCCTGGGATTTGATGTGTCTCAGAGGGAGGAAGCATGAAGTAGATTTTTCAGCATGTCGCTGACTCTCTCAGTTTCAGGTGGGTTGTGCAGTGCTGGCATGATTGACCCTGGAGTTTCTCAGGCAACCTTTTGGTTCCTCTCTTGGATCCTGCATATTTCATGGTTGATTTAGCTGGGTTCACAGAGCTTTCTGTAAACCATGGAGTTCTAGGGAGAAATTTATGGGTTTGAAAGAATAACCAGCTTCGTAGGGCAAATGGCACTGTCTCTGATTACTGTATGGAAGGAAGTTTTGGGTTTACCACTAATTGCAGATAAAAATTAATATTTGTGAAGGAGACACATATGATTTATTTATAAGTGTTTTCTGTTTCCATAATGAAATTTCCTTTGGGTTTAAGTACAGTCATTTGGAGGAAAAAGCAGAGGTCTGTGGCTCATTAGTTTCTGGTGGTTGTCAGAAGCCATTAATCAATTGCCCCTTTTACCAACATAGGTCTTAATTCAGCAAAGCATTTAGGCACAGGCTTAACTATAAGCATATGTTTCAGAGCACTTTGCTAAATCAGGGCTTTAATGTGATTCAAGCTTGCTGCATTTTTTTCCCAAGTCTAAGCTTACCCCAAAATGACAGGAGTCACTAATACATCAGCTGAAGTGTCATGTACCTTCCTCACCTGTCTTTCTTAAATAGCCATATGCAAGGGGGGGAAAATGGGTCAATTTTCCCCTCATCTTTTTCAAATCCTTCCTCAAATTGAGGCTACTGTCCTGAATAGTAGGGCATGTGAAATAGCAGCAGGCCAGGAGCAAGAGGACTGAAATGTGGGGAAAGCAGATTGTTTTTTTTCTCTCCAATCTGTTTTTGCTAAAGGCTGCTTGGTTGTGAGGAGGAAAGAGGAAGGCAGCAGATCCATGTTTTGATACAGCCAGATGAATCCTGCTCTGCAGGATCTAATAAATCTAGGTAGAGTATGCATGTATCTTAATCTACAGAGGGGACAAATGCAAGTTCCCCTCACTCTATAATTCTCCCAAGTGCTTCTACTACTCTTGTGAAAATTACAGTGTGACTTTCAGCAGTGACTAAAGGTCAAGAGTGAGGGTTATGTGCTCAGTCCAAGTCTTGTCCTCTTTGGCACCTGGAAAAAAGATGCAGTCCAACCACAGGTATCCTGCAGAGAAATGCCCTGGAAGGAGCAGCACCTCAAGTGCTGCTATAATAATGGCAGCATGACTGCCCCCTCCCACCATGTCCACCCTTCTCATTTTTTATTCCAGTAAGAGGATCAAAGGGACCTGGGCTTTTTCTTTATTCATGTATGATTCATAATTCAGTAGAGATGATTGAGAGCTCTCAGAAATTACAGCAGTTACTAGACCAATACAATTTTTTATGGTTCAGCAGAAAGTTGCATATCTTGAGAGTAAAGGTAACCAGCCTTATAATCCATTCAGGAGTTGTTTGGCATAGAAGAGAGTATAGCTTTTGGGCAATTTTCCCCCAATCTGTGAAAGCCAAAGTGACATCCACGTGTAACACACAGTCTTGATTAGTTTCAGACTTTGCAGTAAGGATGCTGCCTGTTGAATCAGCAGAAGCACTTTTTGAAAAATATAGGTTTCCTTTGGATTTTCTCCTCTCAAATGTTGCTGTCATTCCAACTGGCTTGGCTTGTGAAGCCTGACATCATCTCAGCCTGAGGTTGTATATGGGAAGGAAAATGGCTTCATTGCTTCATGTTTCCATTTTCTTCCCTTTCTGCATTTGACAGCAACAGGAGCACATGATGGAACGGTGCACAGAAACCTGTGCTGTGCACATTGCACAGATGGAAATGACGACTGAGCTTTGGCTCTCAGGCTGAAGCAAGACCCACATTGCTCCTAATGGACCTTGACTCTGCAGCATGCAGTCAATAGAATAGTGTGGAAAATTTTGCGTGCTTCCTTTGACTTTCTATTGGTATTCTTTCTATCCCTGGGAGAAGAAACCAAAACACTTTCTATTTTCTGTATTAATAGTTTTATACCACACTTAGGGGGAGCTTAAGCACTGTTTATGTTGAAAAGCATTCCAAGGCCTCAAAGACTTAAAATCTGATCAGATGGGAATCAAAGGGCAGCAGGGGAAGAAGCAGCATTGAGCTAACCCCTGTCCCCAGTCTCACCCCAGAATCATGTGACAGAGTTAGGCAGAGAAGTCTCATCTTGAGTCCTCGGTCACAACTTTTTCTTGCTGGTAAAAGGATGTTTTTAAATAGGCTTTGACTGATATTTGTGGCATGCTTTATCTCTGGAACACTGACAAAATTTGTCACCCTCACCAGTTGTGGAATCTTTTTGATAAAGAGTGTCTTGCCACTCTAGAATGAGTTACCAAGACAGGTAAAAGCATAGGCTTTCCATGGTATGGTTTTTTTTATTATTTTTTCAGTTTGGAGCATGCCCATCTCTGAGTGATTTTGGTTTCAGAAAGGTAAAGCGGCACTTATGGAAGTTTTAAGATAGCTCTCTTTTTTTCTTCATGCTTTGATCATGCCGTTACTTAGAATCCCTCATTGTCTTGTGCTTTTTTAATGTGCAAGAAGTTTAGGGGGCTTCACATCTCTTATCTCTATGACTTGCTAAGCACTGTGTGTTTGAGAATTGCAGCTTCATCAGGAGCAAAAACTGTGGGCTCTGTGCAAAACTCTCCTTACAGATGCTGAGCAAGTATAGGTGGTCTTTTGAATCCTTAGCCATCCATAGAGGGCACTTGACAACAGCAGAGATTAGATCTTGAACAATTAAATAAAATATCTGTGTTTTTTCCCCAGTCTATGAAGTTTAACAAAGGGAAAGGATGGTCAGGCAAGAAAGGGAGAAATGGTGGGATATGTGTGATTAATTCAGTTTTAACTTTGCTGTCTGTGATGACACTATGCAGTGATGAAGTGGATGCATTCTGTGATTTATTTTCTTCTACTTTAAAGTAGTGGAGATCTAAAAATGACTAATGAACCTCCTTTCAAGGTTCATATCTATGACCTAATTCATGTGTGCAGGAATCTTGTCTTCCTCTTAACTGCTGCATAAAGTTGAGGGTTGCTCATCTACAGAGCATTAGAGGCCAAAGCAGAGACCCTGGACAAGTTCCAGCACTAATAGCTGCATTCCAGTGGAAACAGGAATCAGATGTACAGTGCACATCATAGGCTAATTGGCAGATGCTATTTACCATATGTTAATTGCAAGTTGTATTAGAAGCTATGATGTTGATTAAGGCAGCAATTAGAGCAGTTCTTGGTAAGATGCTGAGTTTTTAAAGATAATTGTTCCAGTAGATGCATTTTTATCAGTGTGCCATTGAAGCTTATTCTTTTGAGCAAAGCCTTATTAATGTGTGTTTTCCCTAACCTCCCTAACCTTACAGCAAAACCTTATTAATGTCTATTTTTCCTAACCTCAGTCTTGCTTTAGAGCAAAACCTTATTAATGTGTATTTTTCTAGTTTCTACAGAAAAGTTTCTACTGTTCTGCTGTATTTTATTTAGACTATGGAAGATAGTATGGGGTCTATGTTTGCATACTATTTTTGTGCTACATCTGTTCCAAGATATTGTTCCATCATATGTGTATATAAAAGTCTATTTGATCTGTAGGCCCAAACAGGGATTTTTCTCTCGAGTTATTAGAGGTGAATATGATAATTCATGGAGAACCAATACCCCCAGTGGGGATGCTGCTATATAAATTAAATTCAGCTTATGTCTTGTGGACAAATTATAGTCTGGAGGCTGGGAATCAGTCTTTGGATTGTGCAAAGCTTGTGAAAAGCCTCATGTTGCATTGTCTGTGTGGTGTTTGGTATTTCAGTAGAAGAAAGAGCAAGGGAAAACTGTTGCAAGAACAAGATCCAGGAGGTGTTCTCACCCTTCAGACCAGCTGGACAGGCATAATCCTGTAGTTCCTCTCTGGTACAGAGTGACCCCAGGATTTTTGCTGCACAGCCATGGTAGTTTGTATTGTTAAGCCTGAGCAGCTCTCCAGCTGAATCTCACTGCTCACTTTCTTGAAAAGACTTCTGTTCTGGTAACTGAGCTGGCTACCTTCACATGGGACATCTAAAGACATCCCAAAGGAATCAGAGCTAATGATCTGATTGCCCTAATGCTCCTGGTGTGGAGGTGGGAGAAGTGGCAGAACCAGAAATTCACCATGGATCCTATAGCCTGTAGTGCTCAAAAATGTACAGAAACCCCCCTTGGCACAAGCTTTTGACTACAAGAGGACTTGTCCTGTGTCACCACACCTCCCTCATGCCATGGTACTGAGATTTCCCTCTGCATTTAAGTTGGAGAAAAGCTGATTTTCTGTCATTGTTCTACAGCCAAAATAGTCACCAGCACCATGTCATTGTCACAAGATTTTAAGCTGTACAAGCAAACATGAGGAAGAAAGCTCATTTTTCTCTTCTTGAAAAAAGAACTTCACATAATCCATAGTGAACAGTGTGTATGGCTTTGAGAGAACAGTTTATATCCATTCTCTCAAAATGGAAGGGACTCCAAGCAGGGAAAATCACCATGTTGAAGGAGAGGCTACTTTGATTTATGTCATCTTCAAAGTGTTTGGACTTCCAGTCACACTCCAAGCTCACAAACTGAAATAACTTTATCTGCCCAGGGATTTGTCAGGGCTCAGCTGCATCTGTTCAGCATTGTACTTCTCATTGAAGTAGTGCAACTTTTTCTTCCTAGGAGAAGCTGTTTGTCTATTAGCCAAAAGACTGCAGTTGTAAAGGCAGGATTGAACTGGTGAAATGATATGTGTGAGGTTTGTGGTTTAGGGTTTTTTGTTTATTTTGTTTATTTTCTTTTTTCCCCCTTTTTCTGCCCCAAAGTTTACGTTGATGGTGTGATCCATTATTGTTTCACTGTGGACATGTCACCAAGGTGTGCAGGCTACCAAAGAGAGCAAACCAGCCCACCACTGTTATGTCTGCCTTTGTATTGAGGCAGGTATTTACAAATGGAGACAAATCTGTCACATAACTAGAAGTTTATGATAGACAGCTCTCTCACGAATGTCTGTCTGAAATTGTGTTAGATCTGGCTTGAAGGTGGAAGAATGCCAAACTCTTTGGGGGCTGAGAAATCCCTGTGTCTGCACTAACTCCATGGAGATGTTCATGTGTTACCTTCAGAGATGTTTGGTCAAGCACAGGAGATCTTGTTGCAGTTCTAGAGGGACACCAAAGACATTCCTGCTGTTTTGTAGGCTTAGAACATGACAATACTTGGGACTTGTCTGAAGCTTCCTCTGTTTTCTATATCCTCCTCTTTCCTCCATTATTTTAAATGATTTAGTTGTCATTTATGTCTGTATAAAGAGGCCCTTCAGCCTGTGTAAAATGTGTGCTTTGGTTCTGGCTCAAGCAAGGAAGCTGACACCCATGGATTTGCTGTTTCTGGAGAAGGCAGCAGTTCATCATCTTCTGCCACATTTGTCACTGCCCTCTCTCCCTTTTCAGAGCATACCATTGAAAGAATTTGACAGAAACCAGTTTTGTGTTTCTAGGAAATGAATAATTTGTTTCTTTCAGAGAAAGTGGCCTTTTTTTTTTCCTGTAAAGAAAACCAAATAATACTACTAAAAAAGCTGTTTCACTGTTTGACACACTGGGAGGCCCCCATGTAAGCTTTTCATTCACAGAACATATCTGTGGCTGTAGAAGTTATTTTCTTTCTTTTTATAATGAGCCCTTTGTAAAATGAGAACAGAAATCATTCCTTGTTTCACAGGTTTATTGTGAGAGTGAAAACTTTGAATCACTCATGATTGCAGTGGGAATCCTATGCATACCACAGACAGAAACAAAAACTGCAATGTGGTTGAATGTTTTCTAGAAGCGAGGAGAAATATATTTGTGATTGTGTAATGCAAGGAACCATGGAAATTGAGCCAGGTGAAGAGCTAATAAAGTATTACCTGAAGCCTTCTCTGTGTGGAGTTTCAGCTGTGTTTTCTTCATGCTGGAATGCAGCTCTTTTCATTTCCCACAAATACGCACAGAGCAAAGCCATGAGTGGGACTGGGGATTTGCTACTAGAAGGATCACTAGAACTACTGTCCAGTTCTGGCACCCTGGATGGAAAATTCAGAATATTCAGACATGAACTGGAGGTCACCCTGTGCCTAAGTGGGCTGCCAGAGCTGCCACTGCTCTGAGCAGTGCTCTGCCCAATTCCTGCAGCACAGAGCTGCCATTCCAGGCATTGCTCTGCAGCACTGAGCTTGATGGGAAAGAGTCAAGGAGCACTGTCTGGAGGAATGGTGGAGGCCAGTCCAAATTCCACTGGAGGAATCCCTAGATGATAATTTTTTTTAGAAGGTTTCTGATCTGTGGTGGGTAGTAGTCAAAATTAGAAAAATATCTGAGATGATGAATGGCCCAGAGGAGAACAATCTAATTGTTCTGGTGAAATCTGTTTGGTAGACTAAACTCAGAGCTACAGCACCAGCCATTTAACTTCTCAAACCCTCATGCTTCTTCTTCCCCCCCCTCTTTGATTACCTGTTTTTAATCTCCTATTTTTGGACACACAGGTAGAATGAACCCTGTTGCAAGAAGTATTTGTTACCATAAGGCTTTTTGTGCACTCCTCCTATCTGACAGTTCATCAACAGAGATCCTTCTCTGCTGGTGTGTGGGCCTCTTTAGAAGCCACAAAATCATGCAGTGCAGATGATCTGCCTTTTTGGTGCCTGAAGAGGGGATGAGCACCACTGAGGATCCTGTATGTACTAAATATATATTCTAAATATAAAAGAATAATGTCATAATGCCTTGAAGTGACACCATGAAGTTGGAGGTGCTGTAAGAGCTGCTCTGGGACTTGGTGCAATGGACTTATCCAAGTGTATTGCTAAATCTGTCTCATTCCCTTTGTGCCAATCATTCTGCCCATCTTTTTCACCTTCTTTGATGCCTGGGTATCACTGCTTCTCTTTTGGTTTTAACATCTTTCCATTGCTTTAATTTTCCAGGTTCTCTTTCATCCTTGTGTTGTGTGTTCTGGGTGTGTTTTTATCTGAAGCACAGTGCAGATTTTATTCCTCCTGTCAGCTTTTTTTCACTGATCTACAGGTGGAAATGTTATTTTAAGTATTCATAAAGGAGATTTAAGCTGTGATAGGTGGTGAGACCTAATAAATTTAAAAGCATTGGGGTCTGCAGAGACCAGAGATCCTTTCTGTGACTTACACCAAAAGAAATGAACCTAAACTGGTGGTACCTTCATGTCCTTGTCACAATGGGGCAGTTCTGATGGAGCAGGGCTCTGCCATTCCAGATAAAGTTGTCCTGCTCTCAGATGGGAGAAGTGTTAACTTGGCTCCCACAGTGTGGATGAATACAGGCAGCATTTCTTCTTCATTCACAGATTTTCAACAGGGCTGGGAAAGGAAGATGGAGAATATTCAAATAGAAATGTGCTTTGAACTGTGGTTTTGTGTATTGCAGAATAGGAGAAATTAGTGGAGTGGGTGGCTGCTCAGTTTTGTGTATTTCAACAGTTTAAAGATCAAGGAAATCCTGATTTGTCTGACCAAGAGGGTTCTGTTTTTAAATAAGAAATACATAAAATTTACGTATCAGTCTTCTTGAATACCACTTGGTGAATGAGTTCTGGTGTCCATATGATACTTTTGCTGTTTATCAATCTAATGTGACCCTTATTGAAGGGTTGCTTTATAGACAAATGGCATCAAGACACAAAATTAATAACCTCTATGGGAGTGTTGCTAACAATGAGAGCTGGCAGTAGACAATATCAACTAGTTTCCCATGAGAAACAAAGAAATATCAAAGGGCTGTAAATAGCATTTTCTGTTTGCCAGATGAAGAGGGGACATGTGGATGCTTCTGAATGTTTTGCCCATTTTGGCACATGCTTGCATTTTCAGTGGCTTTAGCTGCTTGGTCTGAGATGTAAAAGACAAAGTAGTGCTGTTACATGGTGAGAGAAGCCTCCCAGTCTTTTAAAACAGCAACATCACTGTTATTCTTGCTGCTGTGGCTGTTCTTCTGAATAAAAAGATGGCATTTCTTAGTTTATTACAACTCTTTCCCTCTAGACAGGATATTCTGCCTTCCCCTTGCACTTTTGAGGCTTATTTTGGTTCCCCTGTCCTGCTCAGAGTTCATCATTGTACCCTCCCTCCTGTTTGAGAGGGGATGGAAGGAACCTCCCAAAGCTTTTGCTTGAGTTTGGTTTTGTAGACTGAGCTGTTGGAAGCCTTGAAGAAAAACAAAAACACTGTGAGAGTGATAATAGAATCCTCCTCAGTAGGAAGAATTAGGAAGTTTCTAATTTGGCAAAGAGTCACCCTACCTAGAAAAGAAAGTTTAACTGAGAAGCCTCTCTGACTTCTCCATGTTTCATGTAACCCTTAGACTTTGGCAGCAAGTGACCATCTGAGAGATAAAACCATCCCTCCAATCATGTGTAATTCAACTAAAAATCTATTCTTGAAGGAAATTGGTGTAAAACTCAAGGAGGCTGAAGCTTAGCATGGGTAGGGTCTGCCAGTGCCAACTCATTTATCTCACTGAGTTTCTCTTATTTTCTAATCCCATTTTTTGTTGCCACATAGGAGTTCATGTTCATAGAATGTTTCAGAGTCATGCTTTGATGCTTGGATAACTAGAATTCATTCTGTTGTGTACTGGTGTACTGCTGGTCACTAAACTGTTGAGTTATTTATGTTTTGTTGGGATATGAGGAATAACATTTCATTTCCAAAGGCCTTGTCTTTTTCTTTTTTTCTTTTCTTTTATAGTTTGGGCACCAATGACTTGAACTCTGACTAGTTGCAGTAATGTTTATTTGTGAGCCAATGTCCTTGAGACAAAACAAACACATTGCTTTGCCTAATGTGGTTATCTTTCCTATTCCAAAAAATATGCAAAGCATAAAGAAAAAGGTTTTGCAAGCTCGTATCCTCTTTCTCCTGTGTTTAGTGTTGCATGGCAAATAATATGCATTATGGTATTTAGTTAGCTAAGCTTTTGCTCTGTGGTCAACCACAAATTTTCTTTGGAGTCAATGGAAGATTCAAATACTGGAGGAATCTGGATGTGAGTCAGCACATACTGACCAGAGCTGGGTGAAAAATTATTTCTGTCTTTATATTTTCATTAGTTCAAAATCTTTCTGAAAATTCATTGGGATGCATAGAAGGGGAGTGTTAAATAGAAAAGCAGAAAGAGACACACATCCAGTCTAATATATTTTCAGATCTCCTTGCAAGATTGAAGGTTGAAATGCCCCTCTGTGCAGCTGGGAGTGAATATTGAGCCTTTCTCTTGTGAATATGTGAGTGCATTTGCTATCCTGTACTCTGCTGCTGCTGGTCATGACTCTTTTTATAGTTGTTCTGCACCTAATGAATAATTAAATAATAATTTTCCCTTTTTCTTGTAATGGAAGCTGGAGTGATTCTAGACAGTCCAGGCAGGAAACAATCCCACTCCTGAGCACCCTTTATGTTGATGATGTGATGGTATTTACCTGAGATTCAGGATGTACATGCACTTATTTTTACTTCCACCTTAATTCTCTTTTCTCACCCTTTAGCTTAGTGCCTAATTATTAGATAGCTCTTTCTTTGATTCAACTAGAACTGATATATTTGCTCAGCTGAAGATGGATATTTCTACAGAAAACATGCATTGCATTGATCTGGTTTGGGGAGGTTTGCCCCCTCAACTCCTATGTGTTTTATCAGAACAATTGCAACTGCCTCTGGATATGTATTTCACATGAGTAATGGCCTAAAACATCTTAAATAAAATGTGTAACTAGCAAAGCAGATGGTGAATGAGAAAATAGGAGTTGGTTGTGCCTGATAAGATTCTGAAATGTGATGTGGAAGCTGTGTAGAGAAGAGCTTGGTAGCAGAAACCTTCTCTGAGGTCAGGCATAATAAAAGCACACAAGAAATGTGAAAGATGAATGAATGAAAAGTTGTGGGTAAAGAGGCTAATGAGGTAGCCAGCCTTTAAAAATAGTTAACCTTTGAGTCCTTGGAATGTGTGAAAATCCTCAACTGAGTCTTTGGATGCTTTGGTTTTTCTCCACTAAGTGACTCCACACTTCTGTTGTGAAGTGAGGGCTGCAAAGAAAAAATGTAAGATCTTCGTTGGTCTTGGACACAAATTTCATAAAAAGTAGCACAAACCCTTAACCAGATGTGAGCAAAAGCTGCTTTAGTGTTAAAGAGAAGCAAGGCTGAACTTGAAAGGATGAACATGGCTGTGCTGAAACCTCCATTAGAAGCGCTGTCCAGACAGGGTTTTTACCCTTCACACTTTAGTGCACTTTAGTCATGCATATTTGTACAGCTAACATGGACCTCAGCAGCAGAGGACAAAATAATTAACAAAATTAAATTGTAGTCTGACTGTTTTTAATCCAAGGGGCATTGCTGTGAGAGAAAGAGAATGCCTTACAAATAGGTGGTTCTGTGTGGTGCTGCAGATTCAGCTAAACTTTATGACCGTGTTCTTTTTTGCAAAATCTATAAATACTTTTTTGGAGGGAGGAGGAGGGGACAGGGAGGGGAGGAAGGTTATGAGGGGAATGAGAATGAAGTAAAATAAAATTCCTTTTTTTTTAATGGAATGCTAACCAATCCCTTGGCAACAAAGGCTATGTTTATTTTTAATTAAAAAATAACATAGCTGGGTTGACTTCAGTTTTCCCAGCTGCTATTCTTCCATCACAACAGCTCTCTGGCCTCTTTTCCCTTGCTGATTTCTTTCATCATTTGCACTTAGCTTGTATGTGTTACATGGATTTTATGTAATATTTCCTACCACTGAAAGCAAGACTAACAGTCTAAACAAGTAGCTGGGGCTCAGTCATCTTGATTTTCATCTGCAGTACCTGAGCTTGCCCTTCCTTTTGGAAAAGTTATAGGTGTGACCAGTATAACTTTTTTTCCATGAGCACATTCCTTGCTGTTTATATGAGGAGAGATTCAAAACTGCATTTTGAAGTTATGACTTGTAGTTCATTAAAATAAATGGAGTGGGTTTGGCAAAGCTCAGGTATCACTGAGCACACAGGTAGTGTTTGAAGGCTGACAGGCAGCCTTGGTGGTTTTCCTCTAGATGATGGATTGCAAACTGCCAGGTTTTGTTTGCACAAGGAGTGAAAAGTTAGAAAATGGACAGTGCTTGCCATGCCTTCTCCTGCAGCTTCATTTCCCCCATTCACGGGGCAGAACAGGAAGAAGTCAGGGTGATGATCCATTTTTCAGCACATGGTGACAAAGCTGGTTCCTTATGGTGCCCATCTGTAACAATCAGTCTGCTCTCCTGAGCAGACTAAAATTTCAGTATTTGTGTAGACATCTAGAGGCTCTTGAGTGTTCAGGGCTATCTGCTCCTTTCTGCAGGCATTTTCAAGGTAATTGAAGTTGAGATAGTAATGCTGCAGCCTTAAAGGGTTGGTATAGCAAGAATGTGAACAGGAGTGAACAAATAAGCTGGAGAACAATAGAGTTGAGGGAAAGCAGGAGAAGAGCAGAGGAGAAAATGGGGCAAAACCATCCAGATGTGATGCAAACAAGATGCACAAAAACTTCTGAGATGGAGTAAGTGGATCTGAACTACTTTATCCTGTGACGAAGGTGCTAGGGAAGGGATGTAGGAAGTGAAGAGGATAATTTTTTCCCCTTCTTCTCTTCTTCCATTTCAAAGTTTCTGGAGGATGGTACAGCAAACTGGTGTGTGCTTCCTGTGGGAACTGGAATGCTGTGTCCTTCCCTTGTTTTTGCAATGGAGCAGCATTGGCTCATTTCCAATTTCTTCCTTTGGAATGCAATGCGTTACCCTTTGTAAAGATGGTTTATTTGAGATAGTACTTAAAGATTTGACAATTATCAAATAAAACACAATGCTTGTGGTCAACTTAATCATTTGTCCAATGTCTTTACAGGTGATGAGAGAATTGAAATCTTTTGAGCTGAGTGATGCTGGGAAAACACTAGATTGTCTTAGCAGGAAGGAGGTGGGAATTTAGAAAGTAAAAGTTAGTCTGAACTAAAAGCTGAAATAAATCCAAAAGAAAAGAAAGTGGAACCAAATGTTTCTCTCCACAAAATTTGGGAGCACTCATTCTTAGGGTTTAATTTTGACTCCTTTTAGAAACCTTCCCTGAGGACCAACCTAGAAAATGGAAGCAAACCTTTTGCCTCATGGGGAGGGTGTTCTCCAGGGACTTTCTGCTACCCTATCTCCAGAGAAAAACCCATGTGAAGGGAAGCCACAGAAGAGGTTCACATGAACCTTCCCTGCTGAGGGAATGCCTTCATTTGAACAAAGCTCTTTTCTGAACTCTTTATTTTTTATGGGAGCTGTGAGCTCCAGGATCCACAAATAGAAACTTTTAGTGCTGGCACTAATCCTGTCAATCAAAATTCTTCTCAGAAATGCCATTAATTAAACTTCCCTGAAAAAGATACAGCTCACAGACTTTTCCCTGCAGCCCCTCTCTCCTATTCCACTAGTGTGTTTCCATGCAATAGCTGAAGATGACACAGAAGAGGAGAAAATCACAGCTTTCATGAGAGACCTTTTTGTTTTTTCAAATTTTTTAGCTTACTCTGTTTCTTTTGAGCAGATTCTTTTATTTGAAATGTTGAATGATGCTAGCAGCTGTCAAAATATACTTTAAAGCAGGCAGTTTCCATTTACTGTCTGTTGGAAGAGACTATTTTTGAATTATTATGCCGTATTTTTTATGGATTATTAACAACTTGGATTAGAGCTCTGAGCTTTCTGGAACCCTCTTCTGAAAGGGACAGCGAATTTGCAAGGAATTTGGGACTTTTTATGAGCAGTAAAGAGTTCCCCTCAGAAGCACGTTCCGTAGCAGACATGCCTGTATCCACTGCCAGTGATGTAGGGGAGCTCATGTTCAATTTCCAGATTAAAAACAGGGATATCACCAGCTTTGGCTTTTAAATTTTAAAATGTTTTCTCTTGCAAACACAGAGTTTGAGAGGGGAATGCTCCCCTTCAGCTGGCTTTTCCTTGCTGTGCGTGTCGCTGCTCTGTTGGCAGCGAGGTTTAGTGAGGACAAAGGGCTGCTCTGGAAGAGGCCTGGCCTGCTCCTGCTGTCACTGATGTCCCTGTGAGAACAGCAGATCCTGCATGGAGCAGCTGAGGAGCACAGCCCTCTGTTTATTCCTGTGGTCAGTAAGTGCTGAGCAAAGCAGGAAGAGATGAGGAGTCTGGTTTTCTGCTAATGTGAATGCCACTGCTGTGTGGTTAGCAAATGGTTTCTGCTTAGTAGCACAAATGTGGCCAAAGAAGGAAGCAAGTGCTATATTTGCATAGCCAAGGATGTTGTTCCAGCCCACATCTGCTCAGATGCACACATACTTTGCTTATTTGTTAGCCTCTGCTTTCAGGAATTGCCATGCACAGATCTCACAATCTGTTTTCCCTCAGTATCAGCTGTACTTAGTCCTCCTTTTGGGTGTGCTTAACCTCAGGAAGCACTTGGCTTTCTTTCCTGCTCCATGCCAGGATGTGCAGAATGAAACCCTGCATGTAGGGCAGTCATTGTATCTGAAAGATGCTCATTTTTGTTGAGAGAGTACCATTGTGAATGTAAGAGCAGTGACTTTCCTGCAAAATATCAGTGTGTCCTGCTACTGTCAATGTACTACTCAAGTCAGTGTAAGGATATTTGGCATTTTAAGATGGTGGAGGGGAAATTTGTCATTTTCTGAAGCTTTGATGAGTTTCTCATTAGAAGGATCTTAGATCTTCCCCTTCCCTTCTGCCATACTGCTTTCTCCTTCACAAAACTTTTCCCCCAGGAGGTGGCTGCACCCCTCTGGGAGGTGGAGCTCAGGTACAGCAAACTGTGTTCAGCAGAGCATGTAAATGTGTGTTTAGCCTGAAGCAAGTGGGATTTGACTGTGGTTTTTTAATTTAATTCAAGCATGTTGCTTGAGGAGTTTTTATTCACTTTGAACTGTTGTTTTGTGTTGATAAGCTGTGTGCAAGTGTCTGGGTGAGCAGCTCACAGGTGTGAGCACACCTCTCCTTTCTAGGTCATGCTAGAAGACAAATTCCTTGGGCAGCTTTTTTGGGTATCCTAGTGATGGATGAGTTTGAGTCTTCTTGTCCCCTCTCTGCTGGCAACACTCAGTTGCCAAATTTTGTATTGAAAGCCTTCTTCTTGCACATAGCATGTCCAAGGAAAAGCTTTACGTGCTCCCTCTGTCTTCCAACATAAATAAATTACATGACAACAGTGACAACATAAAAATCAAAAGGAGAAAAGTAGTTCTGGAAGAAGTGGGTATTCAAAGAAATATTTCACCTAGCTTATTTTTTAAAAAAGGTGGTTTCTTGCTGTCATTTTCATGACTCAAGGGAAAAGAAATAATTTGCACAGCAGCCAATATTGAAATCTATGGATAAAAATTCCTAGCTGTAACTGGGGTGAGACTCAAGCTTAACAGCCACTTATGGCTGTCACACACTGTGACTCTGTCACCATGGGAGTGGGGACAGATGACAATAAAAACAACCAAACCAGAGTTGTCTTAAAGGTGCCAGTGAAAGGACAGAACTTGAAAGTAAAGAAAATCCATTTAGATGTAGGGAAGAACTTTATTACTCTGACAGATGAACACTGGAACAGATTTCCAAGAGAGGCTGTGGTGTCTCCATCCTTGGAAATACTCAAACCCCAACTGGACGTGGTGCTGGGGCAGCCTGCTTGGAGCAGGGAATTGGACTAGGTGATCTCCAGAGGTGTCATCTAACCTGAACTATTCTGTGATTGTGTGAAATATTTGCTGTTTTACTCACTAGAGGATGACTCCTTTTATCTAACAAGTTGCAAACTCAGAGTGCAGTAGGTAGACTGGGTTACCTCCTTTATCGCAAAGAATACTCAAATGCACTTCTCAACTACTCTCTATGTTCCCACTCTTTCCTACTGATTTAATTTCATTTTCCTAAGTGGTTACTCATGTAAGTGGCACTGAAACCCAGGTGTGCTATTTCCCAGACAGCTTTTTAACTACCTTGCCATCAGCGTTGGGATTGCTCCATTGTATGGGATGAAATGCTGAATGCTTTGTGTGCATACCAGAGCTAGCTGGGCACTAGGTGAGTGAGGACTGTGTCACAGGATTTTTTTTCAGTGTTGGCAGCTGCTGAACCTAATGGAAAAAGGCTGCCATGGAGATCAGTAAATATATGGATTCCACCTTTGACTCAGGCATTCTGGAAGTCACAAGCTGCTGTAGAGTATGTGTGGGAAGCACCATTATATACTTTCCCTGTCCCTGTGTTCTACTCTAAACATCTGATATTGATCACTGCTGGGATCTCTTGGATAAAATGGAATACCTGCAACACGGAGTTTGATAACTGGGCCCCATAACTTTATTTCCATCCAAAACTGCCAGGTGTAATGGAACCAGATTCATTAACAGAGCAGGGGGGAGTGAAATCATGCTTGAGTCTCACCCCAGTGTGTGTATGCATAAATTTTTAATAGCCCTCCCCAACCCACATTTGAATGTCACAGGTCAACTGTTGAATGACCTTGGACGGGATTTGTTTTCTCCAGTTTTTATAATCAAGGGAGCAGCAATTACTGAACTTCTTAAGCCACAAAGTACTTCTGATGATGCATTTTTAAGAACTTCTGATAAAAGCATTTCAGTTACTAAAATTGTGTTTAATGACTACTGTCCTGTGTTATCTGGGAATCTATGATTCCCAGAATTCCCACTGGGATAACAGTGCCCATGTTAGCTGGAAATTGAGTGTTGAATGTGCAGTGCTGCGTGTGTGCCAAGGTTTGGGGTGCTTTTAATGCCATTGCACAAATGAGAGCAGAACATGAACCCAAAGTTTATGGTCAGGGGAATTTGAAGGACTGAAGAATCAGGAAAAATGGTGCTAATTTTACCACTGAAGATTACAGCCCAAAGTGTGTCCAAACCTGAGGGATGTTTGTTGGATTGGAGGGCTTGGATTTATGGAGTCTGTTTTTTGACCTGGGCCTGAACTTCCTTCACGCTGAAGTTGTATGGAAATTACCTTTTTGTTAAATTGTTCATAACCCTTCATATTCAGCTTACAATGGAATTGTGGTGGGAGGGGAAGCTCTTTTGGAAGGCAAACATTGTGAGAGAATATTTCAGTCATTTTATTGATATCACCAATTATGTTGAACTTGATTCAGAAAAGTGTTGGTTTAGAACAGAGCAAATACAAGGAGAGCAGCAGAAAAAGTCTTCATGACTGTTGGAAAAAAAATGGAAATATTTTTGGGGGTTGTGTCCATTTTAGAAATCTTGAAGAGATTGAAAGAGAACAAATGGTCTGAGGCAGAAAAGGGCTTTTGGACCCAGGACCCTCCAAAAGCATGATCTGAATGTCTTGAAGTTATTCCTGCTGAGAGTCAAATGGGGCACATTAAACCATAGAAATGAGCAAAGTAAGATTTTCAATTTAGTGGAAAAGTTAGAATTGATTCAGTGACCTGGAAGGGCCTTGTTATTCATGAGTTGAAGCTCTGGACTGACAGAGCCTGGTCTGCTCTTGCTGTTAGCAGGTGTAACCAGGGAGAGGAAGAAGAAGATTTAAAGTGCTTGTTGTTATTTTCAACCCTGAAAATCAGGGTTGTTTTCTTACATTGTTCTTTTTTCTTAGGTGAGATGCGCACAGTAATGCTCAGCATAAAATTGGGGTTGAGATCTCTTGAGTCTAGTACTGAAACTCCTAATACATTGGATCAAATTCCTGCCTTTGGCCACCCAGTCTTTGCAATAATGTGAATTAGTGATAGGTGTCTTAAAACCTAGAGACCAGACTGTAAAATTGTTGTTGAAATTACAGAACAGCCATTTATAGTGAGTCCTCAAAAGTCTGAGTTTCCAGTGAATAACCAGAGATGAATGCAAGTACCAACCCCATGCTATTATCTTAAAATGACTGAAAATAGGTTGATTTTTAAATAATCCATTTCCTCTGTTGGCAGCAGATGTTCAACATGAAGGTGTTGGGCACTAAAGAGAGCAGACCACTAGAGGCTCTCTGAAGAAAGCTTGCAGTTTTTATTTTTACTCTGGTGTGTCTGTACTCTACCAAAGAAGTAGCTGAATGCAGAGGGAAAAATACCCCAGTTCACTGAATCTTGTTCTTTCTGCATTTTCTGGTGTCCATTGTGGGTTTCTACCAGGTCACCCAGAGATTGTTCAGGGTGGGAAGCTTATTCCAATGCATGCAACCCTTTTAGGGAGCCACCTAATATTCTCAGGGAGCTCTTCCTCACATACCAAGAAGTTTTGAGTGTCATTGGCTCATTTCAAGTTGATTGCTGTTTGTATAATCATCTCAGGGTTTCTTTTTTCCCTCCTGTACCTTTACTTCTGCTAGATGAATTCAGTTTGCCTGTAGAAATTAATTGCGATGAACTCTTTCCCCAGTTTGACTTTTAAGCTTGGTTAAACTGAATAGTTTTGTATCATCTACAGACTGTCATCTTACTGTTTATCTGCTTTTGCAGAGTACTTTTTTGAATGTGTCTTATACTGCAGGGAATATCCTATATCCTTAGGGAGGTGGGCTGGAAACCTGTCTGTGCTGTGAAAATTCACTGCTGGTCAGACAAGATGTTTCATCTTGTTCTAACAACAACAATCTGTATCAACTTCACTTCTTAAAGATATTTTAGTGACTGATTTGGTTAAGAGGTATTGGGAAATCAAAATCTCCTTTGTCAAATTGTAATTTCTAGAGCTCTTAACAGTGGGTTTTCTTGGTGTCTTAAAGCTTTTAAAGTTTTATTTCATTCCTAAAAAGCCCCTGACTTTCTAGGAGTGTCATTAAAGAAGACTTTACCAAAGAAAAATGAAGAATGCAGAGTAATTATGCCTTTGCTAAATAAGGGTCTTTTTTTTTTTTCTATTTTTGTGTAGAGTTCACCTCGTTTTTCTGGAGTCGTCATTTTGATTCATCAAGCAGCTGGTTTATTACTGAAAAGCTCAGAATATTTCCTCTGATTGCCTTCCTGTGAGTATGATCAAAGAAGTTACCTCAGACTTCCTTTCCTGTGGTATTCAGAAGCTGGGAGGTTTATTTGAGGCTTTTTTTTCCTTGTGTGTTTTCTTATTTCTTTGGAGGCTGATCCAAACTCCTGTGAAAATCAGTGGAGAACCCTGCAGCAGACCCCTGGCTTCTGTCCCTCTGGTGTCACTGACACCAGTGATTACTTTGTTCAGAGTTTATAGTAGATTTAAAGCATTTCAGGTGGAATTTTACCTTCAACTCAAAAATCATTGTGTTTTTCAGTAATCATTTTGTCTGTGTATGGCCATTCTTTTAAAAGTTCTGTTTCTCCACTTGATTTTAGCAGTTTTTTCTTGCAGTGGGAGTCTTAAATCATATTTATTTGTGTTATGATCATATGCTGGAGTGCTGCTATCCTGTTGTGTCTTCTTTTTAGAGCAAGCAGTCTCTGAGAAGTATGTGAGAGACCAAGTAACTGTGTTTACTGACCATTTACAACATGGAACACTTGGACATTTTTTTTTACAAACATTGTTCTTTCACTGCCAGAACAAGTGAGGGCTCACAAACCATTTAAAGGAAGTGTTTATAATGTGTGTAAACTTTAGCCCCTCAATATACGAAAATTCCAGGCTGGAGACAAACTCTGAACTGGCTCTAAAGTTTAAGGCAGTGCCTGTGACAGCAGAATGATGGGTCAGAAATATTGCCCCAGCATTGAGTCAGCCCCCTTAAATACCATCATCTTCAGTCAGTTCAGGGTATTAGGAGCTGCTGGTCACTGGTGGGGGACCACTTTCTGTGCCTGGGCCTCCTCTGCCCCTCTTTTTTTTGGCAAGAGCAGTGTGGAGGAGGAGATGCACACAGCAGAAGGCTGGACACTGCTTGCCTTGCCTTTCATCTCCAGCAGCCTTCCCTCCCCATCAGGATTGCTGGGTCTGGGCCCATTTCAGCTGGTTTTGTCATCATCCTTGGGGAAGCAAATTTAACTTTGTCTGCACTTCTGGGAAGGTTTGTGCAAGTGCTGAATGGGCTGATAATCGTTGCAGGCTGTTCTCTGCCCTGGTTGTTGTTTTGCAGTTCTGTGTTACTTTCGAGCCTTCGGTGGGGGGAGTGTTTAAAACTGAAGCCAGATGCAATCTGGTATTTCCAGTTGTAGGAAATGCTGATGTTTCAAAATTAGTATTTCTTTTCAATTCAGAACCAGCCAAACTGTTGTGGAATTTCCCATGGAACACTTCTTCCCATGAGATGTCTAGCTTAAAGTTCCCATATGCTTCCACAAGTAGTGCGTTTATGAGGTATTTAAATTCCTTAAAACTATGAAGCAAGGCAAAGGAGGCTATACTGTTCAAAAGCAAGTGGGGTCATAAATGTAAGTCCTTTTTCCCTGTGCTAAGGATGGGATGTTCAAAGAGAGCAGTGACTGCCCTCCAGAGTGTTTCTGATACCTCAGCAGTTGGATTTGTATCTGTAGACAGGTGTTGAAAGAAGGCACTTCAATCCCTCAAAACTGAGGCTGAGCTGGGGCTGGTTCCTTATTTTGGTTCATAAATTGCATCTGAAAATCTGTCCTCTAGGGACTCAGTCATCTTCTCCAAGTGTAGGATGCAGGGTGAATGTCACCTCTCTCATGCTGAAATCCCTCTGGTGTTTGCCCAGCACTTGTCAAGGTGACAAAAGAATTCTGTCACAAGAAAGTAAAGTGAAATCTGATAATATTTTCCATACTTAACCTCCACTTTTACATGGCAAAGCTGGCTGAACAGGGGGATGGGTTTTAGGGGATGTGAATGAAAATACCATGGAATAGGCTATTAGTTGCCTTTAAAAAATCATTAAATCAAGTGTTGTGGACCAATACACTCATTTGGAAAGGAAAAAACCAGCATTATCTCTGTGCTAAAAATGAGATACATCTCTATCTGAATATAAACGGCAGTAACAGTATAGTATTATCATGACAGTTCTGTCAAGTCTTCTGTTAGTTTTTGAGTACAGTCAAACCTGAATTTGGAAGGCAATGTGACATGCTTATATGAATTACTTTCAAGAATAAGTGCTACCCTCAAAGGTCAAGGTTCAGAGTCACTGGGTAGGGATGATTGGTTTTTATTTTCCCTTGGAAATGTTTGTTTGGTTGAAAGATGTTTGCCATTAGGAAACATTGTGTAAGAATGGGTTTGGTCAGCTTTTCTCCTAAATAACCATTTAGGAGAAAAGCATTTTTGTAGTGTCTCTGAATATGTTTTCTATGGCTTTGTGTGGTAAAGTTAGATGGACATAGGGTCTTCCTTCTCTCATCCATCCTCTCTGCTACTTGGAAAAGGAGGGGCAGAACTCAATCTTGCCCAAGTTTTCCTGTAACTTCTGGGACCTCAAGTGACCTCTGAGTACAGCTGGGGCATTTTTTGGGCAAAGCTCTTTTGTGAGAGATGAGAGCCTGGTGGGTTTTGTGTGGTTGAGGAGGTGTTACAACTGTTTGGAGTGGCTGTAAACAAAGCCCAGAGCATCATTTAGATATAGAAAGTTATTCTTCATTTAAAGGTAAACCCAAACAAGTCATCCTGTTGTGACTCATCCCAAGTTCTGGATGAAGAACAGGTTTTGTTTTCCAGAAATTACACCACCTAGGAAGTGTAAAATGGACACACTGGGTAGCTGAAGAGAAATCTGCTTCTGACAAGACCATGCCTTGTCAGAGGTTTAAGAACATTTGAAAAAAAATATTAAAAAGATTCTGAACAAGCAGAAGGATCATATGTAAGGGCAGAATCACTGCTGTGCTTGGGGTGAAGAGAGTGGAGTTGATGATTTGCATCTTCTCAGTAGGTAGGGAGCAGATCCAGCTCACTGGAGAGGAGGTGGCAGCAATGTGCTGCACTTTGGCTCTGCTCACTGGCAGGGAGTCCATCAGGGAGCAGTGACAAGCAGAAGCTGTGTCTTTGTCCTCTGTGCAGTATTGCCCTTCTAAGTCAGGCAGTGCAAGCACTGAGGGAAAGACAGGCTGGGAGCTGGGGTTCTTCAGTCTTCATTGAGAACTGCTCTCTCTCAGCTCCATCACAATGAGCTCTCCTGTCACTTAAAACCTGCATTTCTGTTGCTGCTGCTTTGGACTTCCCAGGGCCATTGTTGGCTTGGTGTGTGTAACTTCACAGAGCACACCAATCTCTCTCTGATAAATGGGGCCAATTGTTCAGAACCCTGATAATGATTATATTGTGCAGCATTGCACAGACTTTCGTTGCCCACAGTTTGGTGATGCTTTCAGATCATGATATGCCTTGGCCCAGTATTTCTATATAATACAGAAGTGAGAAATAGCTGAAATTTTGAAGAGTATCTTGTCTCCAGCTCATGTTGTGTACTCAGGCATTGTGCTGGGATAGCCTCAGCAGCACACCGTCATTGTTAGATGTTGGTATGAACTGAGCTTGAACTCCCAGTCTCTGGAAGTTCCCCATGCCTGTTTTCCAACAAGAGACTGATTTTTTTTTTATTATTTTTATTTTTTTTTTTGCAACTTTTTCTCCCGTGAGCTCTGTGGGTTTGGAACTGTTGAGTCTTTGACCTGACTCTCACTTGCACTAGAGTCCCTTTACACAGTTAAGGCATTCTGCTACAGGGGTCTTAAAATGAAAGTAGATGACATTTAATAGCTTAAATGAGAAACAGGTCCCCTAAAAAAATAAGTGAAATTGGTCTTCCCTAAATTGTTGAGTGCTGACCTTGAAAAAACTCTTACAGTCTCTGCAGGCAGACTGGAATCTGGAGAACAGATACCCCAAACTTCAAGAGATTACCTGAGGCAAGTTTTTTTCTGCTCTTCTTTTTAGGATAAAATTCTTTTCCATTACACTTAGTGCCCACATGTCTGTCTTAAAGCCCTGTTTATTTGTCACTGAACTTCAGAACTGCTGGTATAGTATTTGCACCCTTCTTTAAGATTTTTTAATTTGCTAGTTTTAATGATTTATATTTAACATGCATTTCAGTTATGTGAGCATATTAGAGACTGCTTGTATTTTGAATATTGGGAGGGCTTTTTTTTTAATGTGGGAGGTGATATTTAAATATGTTTTGAGAAGGGGGGAGGCAAGAAAAGCTGTCATCCATCAACTGGCATTAAGTCCAACTTTGAAAGTTTGATACAAACTAAATCTGACTGTTAGTGCAGATATGATACAAATTAGCTGTGACTTTATGATACCAGCTGTTCCTCTGACAGGGTAAAAGGGCACATAACTAGAATAGCATCTTTTGTTGGAAGCAGGGTTTCCCTTTGTTAAATGTGGGAGCCTCAGGCAAAAAAATCGTAGTCCGTAGTTATGTGACATGTGCAGTCTGCAACATGTTCA
The DNA here is from genome assembly GCF_037042795.1 of Molothrus aeneus. Lineage (NCBI taxonomy): Eukaryota > Metazoa > Chordata > Aves > Passeriformes > Icteridae > Molothrus > Molothrus aeneus. The sequence goes on along the minus strand of NC_089650.1, from coordinate 4,220,595 downwards.
TGGAGCTCAGGGGGCTTTTTACTGATGTTTTTCAAAGTCTGGGTTATCTTAAGTGTTCTATTTTTGCTGGTTTTATCACTGAGACACAAATCTCTGTCATGTTTTTCCCTCCTGTTAAAGGTGAGGATAATCTAAGTGCTGTTTTCCTTACATGCACAAAGAAAATCCTGAATGACAAAACATGAGCAAAGTCTACGAAACTCAACATAAAATTTAATTGATTTAGTAATTTTTGTTAATTGTTCTCTTTTTTTTTTTCTTACCAGAATTTTCAGGGCATTTTATTCCATAAAAATCTATGTAGTCTCTAAAAAAAGTAACAATGAGCACTAACTGAGATGTCACTGCACATTTGTGTCCCTGGCCTTAACACCACACTGATCCTGGCTAACTCAGGCCACAAAAAGTTGGCTGTAGCATGTAAATAAGCTGAAACAATGGGATTTATGAAGAAATCAACGTAATCTTACTTCTGCTGCTGGACTAAGGGCCAGCAATCTTTCAAAATTTATTACTACAGGTACCAGCCATACTCCATTTGAATCAGTCAGGGAATGGCAATATTAACAGTGGAGTTATGTTATTAGTACACAAATACTTACCAAGAGAACTACAAGGAGTAACACTGAGGCTAGAACTGCCCAGAGAAGCAAAATGTAGGCTGAGTATCTTTTACACTTTCTTAGCCTCTGTGAGAGATGGTAGAGCAAACAAACCCACCTCCTACTGAAGATGCAGAAAATAAAAAATACATGCATGTGGAACTGTAGCAGGCATGTGAGTGAAAGGGCAGAGTTAAGTGTATTGAAAAATATTCACTTCTACTTGTAAACTTCTTGGAGTAAATTTTAAAGATAAATGCACTTCAAAAGAAAAGTTGAGGATGTAATAGCTGTTGAGTTTTCATGCATTGCTGGTGATAATATGAAGCATAAAACAGAAAATTCCAAGCACTACTAAATAGGACTCAGCCATTTCTATTGCAAACATCCAATTTTACTGTCTAACATCTGTTTCTGAAATTATGTGAAGTATTTATTTAAAATGTCTTACCATGATAGTCTAAGTGACAGGAGAACATCTTGTTTTCATGAATGTGTAGAGGGGTATGTCAACAAACAAAGGTCCATACATGACATTTGAAGAACAAAACCCAACCGCAAGAAGTTCCACATTCTGTCTTGATTTTTTTGTTGATGTAAGAGTCCCCTTAGCCAGCTTTCTCCTTATGGTTATATCCTTGCAAACCTGGAGTATCTCCAAGGAGAGCTTAATGTATCCCTTCCATCCATGCAAGGAGGCAGAGTATGGGAGCACAGGGCTGGCTAAAGAAGCAGCCAAAGTGGAAATGTGTGTGAGATGCTGGAGAAATGTGTTAATCACAAATGGGAAGAAACAACCAAGAGGAAAAATGACATGGAGAACTGAAACAGGCAGCATTTTAGCAAGAAAATTGTGTTCTAACAAATGTCTGATACCTGCAGAAGCCATCATCCCAGTTTTATGAGTTTTATGGCCATGATATGAGATATGAGAAGGGATGCTAGCTCCCAAATCCTAGAATTTAATTTAATCTTTTTGTTATCTGAAAATGCATTCCTTTTAATGAAAACAACTTTCCCCCCTCATTTTGAGTTCCAAGCTATTGAGTTGTATTGTTCTGAGCCTCAAGTTGCCATATTCCTCTCCAAGATGCTGACAGTGGTGAAATAATAAATAATGGCTCTTTTGGGTGTTTGGGAGAGGGAAGACAACATTTTGTACTCAGGTGTGCCAGCTGTCCCTCCATGGGATGAGGAATTTGTGCAGTGATTGAGTTGCAGGGAAGTATTTGGGTGCCATTTCCACGGCACAAGGAGGCCTGGGCTTCTGGAGAAGCCTCTTTATCCACATGGCAGATAGGTTATTCCTAAAGTTGAGTTACTCTGGGATTTATGGTTGATGATAAGGAAAATTCCTTTATTTAAAGTTCCCACTGTCTTGAAGATGCTGATTATTCAAAAATGACTAAAGTGTGGGTGTTTCATTTTGTTACCCCTCTGGCTGCTACTCTCATGTTCTTTTGTGTCTCAATTTGATTAATTTGTGAGGGTCAGCAAATCTTTCTTTGTTATGGTTATTTAGAATCTGATTTTTCCCTTTGGAGGGAGCAAAACCTCTCTTCTGTAGGAGTAAAATTGGTCAAATTTGACCTTGAAAGTGAGTAAACATTTAAGGATTTGCTCCTGCCAGTCAGTGACATGCTGAACATTAGGTTCATTCTTATATATTTGTATTGATCTTACAGGTTCTTTTCTTTCCCCCCCTTTTTCCCTTTCATTCCATCTCTTGCTTTCAATTTACTTTCATCTTTTAATTTCTTTCACCCAGCCCAAAGCAAAAATCTATAAGCAATGGTCTTCTTCAAAGCATGGAAGCTGGCTCCAAAACCAACCTTGCTTCAGTTTTAAAACCTTGCTTGAGGGAGCCAGAATCCCTTTACTTAAATGATTTAATTTTCAAGCAGTATGAATCATGCAGCAACTGCACAAACTCTGGCTAGAATATATTGTACATATGTTTGTTCTTTAGGCAGTAAGGAGAGAATACAGAACTGGAGGTCATTTGAGTTACAACTGCTTTGGGGGATTTTTTTTTTCCTCTAAAACATTCCGTCTAACAAATGCAGTTTAAATGGGTTTGTTTATACGGCGTGGAATTGGAAAGGCCCAAACTAACCAGGCTTTACACAATGTGGCCTTCTTCCAAATTAATCTAAAATATTTTAATCCCCCTGGAGTTTCTTTATCCTCTGCATCTGTGCTGTAGTGGAGACACATTTTTAACATTTCTTTGAGGAAAATTACCTTTTTTCCCCTCCAACTGTACTCAGCAAGGTCAATGGAGCACTGTTATATTTAAACATCTGAGATTCATCATATATCTGCACAATAGAAAGAATCATCATAAAAGGTCTAATGAATCCCGACTGCTAGCCAAGTGAGGGAGTCCCCTTACGGATACTGGGGATTAGAAACAAAGAATACATGCAAGACACAGGTTTTTACACTTCAGCTCTTGCAATTAATACCTAAACTACCCCTCAAGAAGGGAGAGGGGGATGTGTGTGACCCCCAGAACAATTCTGGCAAATTGCACCCCGCTGGAGCCAGATGCTGAAGTCATTGCAGGGGCCAGCTGGGTCTGGCTGGGAGCAAAGGGGTTCACTCCCCTTGTGGGACCAGCCTGGAGGGGCTGCTTGCCCTGGGAAAGGAGATGCGCCAAGCCATGGGCAGGTTCCAGTGCTGGCTGTCTCAGCCTCTCCTTGTGTATCTATACTTGGTTTTAAGCCCTTCTTGGTTTTCTTGTTCAGTAGCAGGCTTATGGGGCTGAGCTCCTTTTTACTGCCTGGAAACTGAAATACTGAGAGAGGCCTGAAAATTTCAATTTTTGTAAAATTATTTATCAGGCATTTCAGAAGGCACTGCTGCTCCTTCAGTTGAAGCTGGGATCTTTTGGGATGTTTTATCTGGAAAACTTAAATATGGGCATTTTAATCTGAAATAATGCTATCTAGCTTTTTTTCTTTTTTTTTTTCTTTGTAGATGACACCAGGGCTGGTTTAATATCTATGTTTGTTCTAGGCTCATTGATGCTCTGGATGCTGCTGGATCATGATGTTCAGGTTGTTGTAGTTGAGACGGTCACAATACAAAGCAAACTCCATTTTCAGAATTTTTCAAACCTGTTTTTATTATAGGATGCATGCTTTTTATACATTCTTACAAAACTCAGGAGTTTACACTTTACTCATTGGTCAGGAAAGACAAACAAAATGCTTGTTGGATTAGACAGTTGCAGGTTTCTCTTATTTATCCTTCTTTCTTTCTTGGTTTCTATGTCAACAACCTTGGTAGGAAATTCTTTCAGGGGTAAACATGGATCCTCTTATCAAACTTCCCCCTGGCTCACAGAGGTCTCTGTAAAACCTCCTCTGCATCAGATAAGTTTAAGATTGAACCTCTGAGGGAAAATGAAATGCTGAAGACCTCTGTCCTATGAAGGGTCTGACCACAGCTGTTTTTTTAATTCTCATCACTGAAGTCCTGCAGGAACTGCAGAGAAATGAGCTTCTCTGCCAACCTAAGGAGAAGCTGGTGGCCTTGTCCTTAGTCCTGGTGGATTTTTGCCTTTCTCAGCTATAATGTGTAGGGAGCAACAGTGTTCTCCTGCACAGGGCGCTGCAGGCTGTGGGATGGCACACTGGGAGAGCGATGGGCTGAGTGAAATCACCCCAGACTGCCCGTGCTTTCAAATGAAGAACCATACCTATCCCAAACACATTTTCCCCATCTTTTCACATAGTCAGAGATATTTTGGGACCATTGCAAGCCATACAGTAATGGAATAAATTCCAAGTGCAGCAGGAGACCACATTGGAGGGAAAACTCATTATGTGCCAAGGGCATTTCTTTGACTTTTTCTACTGGTACTGGAAAATAGCCCCTAAATAATACATCTGGATGTGGAGGAGAAGAGAGGGAAAAGATGAAAACCAATCCTTTAAATTCAGTAGGAGCCTATTTAATGGCTTGTTTAATCTGCCAGCTGGCACAGCATTGACTTCTTGCTGCACATACTTTAAGAAGACCTATGCAGTTCTTGGAAGTGAGTTTATATTAAGTTGTAGAAACTTAAATATGGATAAATTGGCAAGGCTGCTTTTTGGTACTTAATAGAAATCAAGAAACTGCTTAGTCATCTCCAAAGATATTTGTCTCCTTTTTAATATAAATACCAAAACAGTATGGACTTAAAGCAGTAGCAAAGATAGTAAAAATACAGATTTGTTCCCTGGGTGTGCCCTCTTTGAGGTATGTGCACATTCTTCAGACTTTGAAATAACATGTATTCCCTATACAACACCTTGTTTGGGCAGTGTTTTTATAATTTTGTGACACCATTTTCTTTGAAGTAACATTGTGAGTTTGCACATTATGAATTTGTGTCTTGTGCAGCACTCCCTGGATAAGAAAACTGGTGCTATCTTTATGTGGATTTTATTAGGGGTGTCTTGCAAATGGTATCACCTAATAGGTTCATTTATTTTATGTGACTCTAAGTGTTGATGCATTTGGATTTTATTGGCTTTGTGTGAAGGTAGATGGGTGCAACTGAGAGCAAACTTGATGTGCAAGTTTGTGTAAATAATTACATTTATACTTCCTGAAAAGTTAGGCTGCACCAAGATGCATGTCTTCTGTTTTCAATTACTTTCAGTTGTGGAAAAGCAAGGAAGAAAGGATTTAACTAGAGAGCAACCTGTATTTTATATTTAAGGGATTCCTTTAACAGTATCTGAAGTGACACTTGTCAGTATTTACAAGTTGTAAAGGTTTTATTTGGTTCAGGTAAGCATTGAAAAATCTGGCTGTTTATTTATGATTTTTAGATATGGATTTTATTTTCTTTGTTCTCCTTAAGGGTGCAAGCTATTTTCAGGTTAGTGTGTTTTGGTTTTTTATTTTTTTGTAAATCTGGATTGTAAGAATCCTTCAAGATTGATTGTAAGAATCCTTCAAGTTTGCAAGCATTATCATCTGTGACTTTGGTTTGATTCTTCTCTGTACACATCCATCTACCCCCTGTGGCTGTGAAAAAGGGGCTTCATGTGCTTTTGGTGCCCAGAACTTACACTGTGAGCAGTCATGTGTGCTCATGTCTGAGCTGGGTGGAATTACATGGCAACAGGAGAGGCTGGAGGAGAGCCCATAGGGGTTTTGGAAACTTGTGGAAAAGGATTTTGGGAATGGTAGTAGGTAACATTTAGTACAAAAATGATTTTTTTCCCTCACCTATTTCTTTGATGGATGTTTTCTTTTTTTTTTTTTTCCTCTGGACCACACAGATATTTGAGGCACTGTTCCTAAGTGATGGAAACAATTTGAAAATTTATTTGCTTTATGCAGTGCTCAAGTGTAACTTTCTTTTTTCACATTAATAGAAAGCATTTATGTGTGACTTTGTGGGCACAGGACACTGCCAGGTCTCATCTGTCTTGTTTATTTGACTCTGAGCCAGGCCAAAGCCTCACTGCTGTTGGGTCTTCTGGTTTGGTGACATTGCTGTGTGTTTCCTTGTTTTCAGCTAAGCTCAGCCTGTAGTGGAGGTGTATGATGTAGACTTTGAGGGATACACATCTATTTTGTGATACCCTGTTTGCATGGTCATGTTGAAAGGCTTTGTGCTTGTGGTGCCCTGCTTTACCTCTTTCAAGCCAGGACTGACCTCCTGCTTCAGCTTTCAACCAAAATGATGTGGAACTGCTGCTCATTAGAGATAAATGAATAGACCTACTTGTCAGGAAACAATCTGGGTTTCATTTTTAAAGATGACCAGAAGTGTGAGCTGGAAAGGCCCAGCAGAAATTTCTGCAGCTGGATCCATGCCAGGTGGAATTCCAGAGGTTTCCATGATGTTCTGCCATGGACTAGCTGGCCTTTCAGCTGCCACGTGCCTGTCATGGTGATGTGTGTTGTGCATGGAATTCCAGAGGTTTCCATGATGTTCTGCCATGGACTAGCTGGCCTTTCAGCTGCAATGTGTCCATCGTGGTGACGTGTGTTGTTTTGGTGTAAGTATAAAGATATTGGGAGGGAAGATGAGTTGAAGTTTAAAAGCAACTGGCAACACCTTGAAAATTTATGATTCATTTCTTCCGAGGAACTGGTTGGATTCAAAATACTCAGTGTCTCTTAGGGGAAAACTAGTTAAGCATCAGCAAACCAAAGAACTTTAGTTGTGTTGTGGTTTTTTTGGTTGTATTTCTTTTTTCTTTAGAAATGCGGGGATGATGTGTAAAACCTAGTATTGTTGCTTGGTGTTGGCTCAATAGAGCAAGCAACAGAGACTCCCTCAACTCTCATTAGAGTTGTTCTTAGAGCTGGATCCTGGAGCTGCATGTTTTAGCACAAAAAGGGGTTGAAAACACAAAACTGAAGCCACTGTAAGCTGGCTGCATTGTACCTTCATATTATTTTCTATTACTACTTTATGACTGACTATGTAGCTTAATGTATCATGATTTTCTGTTTTGAAACACGTTCCAGAAATCATGTGGAGTCTGAAGCCTGGCTGAGTGAATATTGCTGTTGGAACCTCACCTTAAGATTTGCTCAAACATTTCATTATTTTTAATGGCATTGCCTTAGCCTTTTAATTCAAGACGTGAAAGATACAGAGAAAGTGTGTAAATAGAATGCTAAAACATTGGTAAAACCTGCTTGGAAACAAATACATTCAGGGAATTTATTGGTGAAGTTTCTCCACAGTTGTGCAGCTGCTTCTGTGTGATACTCTTTTCTATTCTCTTTTTTTTTTTCCTAATACAAATTAGTGGGAAATTGGCATTGTCATTTAACAGGGCAAGAAGTGCACTAATCTTGTAATTAATTAGCAAAATGAAGATGTTTGCTGGTAGAAGCAGATAAAAGGCAAGGGTAACTAGTGGATCATATCCCATGAGCTTGTTTCCAAGTGTTTGATTGCAGGAAAAAGTGAACACAAGTCAGAGCTCATTTGGGGATGAAGCACTTTGACAAATGGTTTTGTGGACAACAAAATCCCTTCTGTTTCTTTCTGTTTTGCCTCATTGACATTACCTGGGTTATTTTCACTTATGGTTGAACATTGGTAAAGGGCAATGAAGCTTTCACTGCACTGTGTATCTATAGCAAAGGCTGAGTGTTTCCTCAGTGGTAATGGTACATGTGAAAATAACTCATTTCCCACAAGAAGGAATTGTAAGAGTAAAAGCAATTCTGTCCTTGCATGCGTGTGCAGAAAGGTACAAGAGCATGAAGCAACCTATATTGGCAAAATCTGAGATGACACCAGCTTCTGGCATGCAGAGTATGCCCATGGAACTTCCATTGTGCTTATTAGATGATTCTGGCCTGTGAGGGTGGAATTCAGTCCTGATTGAAGTCTCTGGGAATTGTGCCAAGGATTCCAACAGGACCAAGATTTCATCTCTAGCTTGTATATGAATAATATTTCAGTACCTTCTGATCTTTGGGGACAACATATTTGAAATAATTCAGAGGACACTTGGAGGGGAGAGTCAAGGGTTGATCCTCCTACCATGAGAACCAGTAGCTGTGCCAGCAGCTTCCAGCTGTGCCTTGTTTCTTCCTTCTTCTGCTAATGGGAAATGATAGACAAATGTCACAGAGATCGCGGTGGGACCAGCACATGCAAATCCAAATGTCAAGAGAAAGCTTTGCCTGGCCTTTAAGTCAGTGTGCAGTAGAGGAAAGGAGAGGAAGGAAGGAGGAGGAGTGGAAATGGCCATCAGCCTGCTTAAGGGAGTAAAGATAAATGGGGACTTTGCATTCCACTGCAACTGGCTGGCTCTGAGATGAGAGCTCCTGCTGCTGCAGCAGCACCAATGTTTGCTCTCACCTCTGGGGCAGTGCAGCTCCTGCCCCAGGGCTGAATTAATCACGGATACAAGAAATGGACCAGCCATGGATCTTTCAGTTGCAGACCCTGATGCCTTAGGATTTTAGCTTTTGTAGTTTTCATATATTTGTAATCCTGCAATTCTTAACTCTAAACTCCATGTAGAATGTTGGCTATGGTCTTCCCATTTTGGTCATACAAAACAATTCCTCTCCAGGCCTGGGAATCAAGGGCACCTCACTGTGTCAGGCCCCAAGAAATGTAGAGAAAAGTAAGGTGGGAGTGGGGAGCAAACTTGGGGGAAACAGCTTCATTCCTTCACTGAAGCTGTAATTAGAAGTTTAACCCCCAATATGCAAATGGACCAAATTTATAAAAGTATGAAGACTGTGACCCATCATCCATTTTTGGGTATAGCCCCTGTGGGGCTTTGTCTGCCCTAAAAGTACCTGAAGGTCCTTCAATAAATAGAACTGCTTTTTATTCTCTTAATTTTGTCTGGCCTCTGTTTGTAGGTAGTCCTGAAAAGGCATCAACCCAAGGAGTGAACTCTGGCAGGAACCAAGTTCTATAAAAAGCTCCCTGTCAACATTTTCATGGGGTTCTGTAGCAGCAGGAGCTGTCACAGGGCCTGGCACCTTCAAGAACATTTGTGGTGTACACTTTGGTAGCCTGTGCTGGAGGCAGGGTTGGTGAAACTTGTTCAGCACCTACTTCAGTTGAGGGTCTGGACCATGGCCTGGTCCTTTGGGCCACCAGCAGTTTGCACAGGACCAGCTGGGAATCTCTTTTCTGTGTAATCACTGCAGCTTTTTGCTCAGGGTGCCACAGAGTTGTTCACTAATCTATTCATCAGGTTTTCAAATGCCCCACCAATGTACATGAGCTTCTTTCACTCCCATGGAACATGAGATGGAAAATGTAATTCATATCAAAAGCAGGGATTTTACTAGATGAGGGATTTGATTTCCTTGTTGAAATTCTTTGCAATTGACTGCTTTCTTCTCATAAAGTCAGTTTGGAAATACTCATGTAGCTGGAAGTAAAATGTTCGAAGAACTGAAACAGGCACCTTGAGAAAACATGAAAGTTTTATTTTCTTATGCTAAGGTTGGTTTTCCATTGATGAATTGCCCTTGCAAGTCCTAAGAAGCGTGGTCAGATGAAATAAGGAACAGCTACATTGGAATAAAACTGTAGTATATTTATTTTGCCTCAAATCCCAAATGAGCTATTCTGCTTGGGAAGGAATAAAGGTGCTTGACACTGGTTTGTGGGTATGTGTGCATATATGTATATGTACAAGAGTTTATTTTCTGCAGTCAACATGAATGCTTGGCCAAATTTACAGAAACAATTGCAGATGTGGTTTTGCATGAAAGGAACATTGAAAATGAATTTATGGAGCATTACTGGTGGCTAATATATGATTCCAATGATATCTAACATCTTGGATTAAAGAGGGAGCATGCATGAGGTGTGACAAAGGAGAAATCAATCCTTTGAACTCCACCTTTTGATTTCAATGAAGTCATACCTGTTTCTAAAAGACCTGAGTGGCACTGAATGCTTCTAAAGCAGACTTAATAGGGGAGCAATGAAAATAATTTCCAAATGTTTTCTGACAGATTTTAATAAAAAACACATTTATTTGTTTTGACTGAAGATAGATTAAGGAACTCTAATTCTCCCAGTTATTGCAGTAGAATGCTTGTCATACCTGTATTTCACGGGTGCCAGATTAAACAAGTCACATTTAGACAATGAGTGTTGCTTGCTGAGTTGCTTTTAGGTTCAAAAGGGGCAATGGAGAGGTTATGTTTTCACTTCTGAGGTGGAGGAAGTAGAAAGAAAGGGCAGTGGTGGACTTAGGGATACAGTACATGTCATGGCATTTAGCCAGCTAATGTGAAATATCTCTTGTGCTTCCCACTACCAGTCCTCTGCTGACATTTGGAAGGTTTGATGCTGGGGCTTTGAGCCACCTGAGGTGGACACAAATGGGAAAATGGGACACTTGGATTAATGGAGTGCAAGTCACAAAGCTGCATGCAGTCTTGGTTCAAGTCAAAATTTAATAGGAAATGTGATGGTTTTGGTGGTAGTATTAGGAAAAATAAAGAGGGCAATGACAGCAACAACTTAGGTCTTCTGTCACCACCTGATCCTGCAGTGAGGACAGGTCAGAGGACAATCAAATGTTTAATTGCAAGCACATGGGTGTCATGGTTTGGCATGAGAGACATTTAGAGAAGTGATGCAAAGCTTTGCATGCAAACCATGACAATGGGAAACCTTTGTTTAGCTGGACTTGGAAGGGCCCTGAAATTTCTACCAGCTCTTGCAGAACTGGGATTATTGTGCAGGATGGGCCTGTGCTGGTAGCCCACCTTTAATCACCATCCTGAGAGGTTTGTTGAGCTCAGAAAGGGAGGGGGCACACCTGAGGCACAGCATGCAGAGGTCTTGAGATATGATGGGTAAATTCAGCAGATTTCTCTTGTTACAAGGAAACTTAGGCCAAATCCTCTTGCTTCCCTTCAGGTGAATGAGGAAATTGGGAAATTTGCTGTTGTACTAAGAGGGAAATAAGATGGAATGTGCTTGTGTGATGCAGTCTCCAGGCATGGCCAGCACAGAGCCTTGTGTTAATGCCTTGTGAAGGCTGAGCTAGAACAGAGTTAAAGAATAAAGCAGGGATTTATTAAAAGGATCTCCTCAAGGGATCAGCCTTGGGCAGCACCAGAGCCCAGCCAGGGCTTGCACCCAAGATGAACCAAAATGGCCCCAAAATGCACAACTGCTCCTGGGTCTCTCCCTTTGATCAGTTCTGCTCCATTTGCATCTTGGAGTTAATTGTCCAAATAGAGCTTTAGGTTATGAAGTCCCATCCTGCTTGTTTTTCTCTCTTCAGCCCACATTGTTTGTGCTCTTGGGCCTGAAATTTGGATTGGTCCCCAGCTAGAGAAGGAATTGTTTTGTCTCCCTGCTCTGTGCCGAGAGCTCACCATCCCCTAATATGAAGCTCAGAATTACACACTAAAGCAACACAGAATCTGAAAAATATAAAAAATAAACCTGAGGCATCAGTGCAGTACATGGCCGTGTCATTTCATGGAATTTGCTTTTGTTTGAAGTTTCTTGGCCCAGCCAGGTTGAAACTGGTGTAGAAGTTCAGCCTAAACATCAGAGTCTGGGAGCTTGTGCAGTGTGATGGAAAGAATGACTGGGAGTTCTTGAAAGACATTTCTTGTTAAAGACCTTAGTAGTAGTTTGCATTTTGCTTGCTGCCAGACTGGCTTGTCTGTTTTTAAGACCCCCTGGATGCTGAGTTGTCACTGAAAGCAGTGCTGGGAACAGCCAGAGCAGGAGGCTATTTTGCTCTCCATACTGGATTATGCAATTATATGGTTGTATTGTGTGTGTGTATTTCTACTCAGCCAATTTATTGTTTGCTTTCAAAAGGCATATTCCCACCAAGCACTAGTAAAATATTTTGTCACATACTTGCAATTACCATGTGCTTTCTTTTTGCTTTCTACCTGGATGAAAGCTTGAAGAAAGAAGACAAAATTTTCAAACTCTCTCATGGGATGAGGCCTAAAAGGAAGTGGGATTTGCATGTGTGTGCTTTGTTCTGGGAGGGATTAAATGTGACTGTCATTGAAGAAAATACTTTTTAGCAAGACAATGAAAAACTCAACAAATTTTAGCAATAAACCATAGTCAGCTGAAGATCAAAGGCATTATGTGAGGTGTGGAGAGGGAGGGAGGGACTGGTATTGCTTTTGAAGGATTTTTTTGGGAGAGATGACATTTTCAGGGCACATACTTTGCTGTGATTCTGATTCAAGCAATGTGGCAGTGTAGGTAAATTTTTCCACAGGTCTCTCTTTTGAACCTGGTGTGGAAAACCCCCACAAGTTTAATTCAGATTATTTCAGTGGTGTAAAAGCTGAAAAGATGCTGAGGGTCTTGTTTTGAAGTAGAAACAACAAAATAGTAAGTGGTGGATCTTTTCACAGTGCAAGAGTAGCCCATCTTCCAGTAATTTGCATGTAGGTTTGGATGCCAGGGAATAGAACTGGTCAAATAATTTCAGACATGCACATTTATTTGATAAATACATATATATATATTTATGCTGCTTTAAAATTTATTGGTGTCTAGGTGAATTTGATGAAAAACATACTTGAAAATAATTTGGAAAAAAATAAATTGACATATAAAAATATTTTGAAGCCCCAAAATTTTATATTTAAAATAAAACTAAGGAATTTTCCATTTTGAGGTTGAATGGAAACATTGCTTTTGAAACAGTTTTCTTGGGATAGTTTTCCTCTTTTCAGGAAGTGAAACTTTTTTGGTTTGACACCAACTTATTAAAAATAAGTGTTACAGGAAAATAAATATGCAATCGAAAAATAGAAAACTGAAATGTCTTTGCACACTTTGGAAGGTCATGCAGAGAGACATTTTCCCAAGTGGCTTTGAAGGCAGGCCATGGAGGGGAGCTGGGTGGAGTGTTACATTTTGTCCCAGGATGATTTTACTCATGAATAATTTTAATCTTAAAAAAGAAGCATTAAAATGTGCATACTCCAAAATATGGCTTATAGCAAACACTTCCAATAATTGCTACCTACATCAATAAGTAAAGCAATTTTTTAGTCTTCTGAGAATCTTAGATTTTATACCATGTATAAAAAAAGAGTATTATATATTACATATTTTTTTGGAAATGGGAAGAATTTTTAGGTGTTATTGTGAAGTGGCTCTCAGAGGTGAAAGACATCTTGTCATTTCTGGGGAGACAGTGAACTGCACTGAATGGCTGACTTCTTCAAGTGAAACTTCTGGCTGATGCCTCCTTTTCTTGCACTAATATGGCTTTGCTAGCTAAAGGTCAAAATGTTAACCTGAACTCCATTTCCCAAGTGGCTTCCTGAGTTATGAAAGAGAGATTTGGATTGAAAGCTTTCTGAATGTCATGCAGTGGCTGTGCCTCAGTCCTTTGAGAGGAGAAATTACACTGGGATAAACCCTTGACATCCTCCCAAGACATCCATCCATCTGATCTTCATTGCACCACAGAAAAAGTATCCTGAGGATGGGGAAAATTTGCTGCATCAGGGAGCTCCTTATCACTTCTGGGCAATCTCCCCAGTGCTCCTGGGGAGGAAAAGAGGGGAGGAAGAACAGAAATAATTCTGGGTTGTTGTTATTATCCTCCAGAGACTTCCTCAGTGAGGAAGAGCTTGAGCTTTTGGAGATGAGAGGTGGTACTGAGGACCATGTGGAGGATGGGCTGGGATATGTGGAGAGGGCATGGGGATAATGTTGGTGCACAGAGCCTCGAGCAGCCCAGAAGGAAAATCAGTGCCTTGAGAGGTGCAGAGAGGGGTGTGCCTGGCTGGCTAGGAGCTGATGAAGGTGCACATAAATCAAAGATATCAAAGCATGTCTGCTTTGGGGAGGCAAAGCAGAAAAAAGCTTTGGGGTTCTTGTTTCTAGCATGTGAGCTGTCATCCTAACAGCCAAATCTTTGTTTAAATCCCTGATGGTGACTTTGCTCCACAGATGAAATGCTGCTGTCTGGTACAGTCTTAATTCCTGAGGACACTGCCATTGCACAGAAACCCAGCGTGCTGCTTTGAACTTGTTCTGTAGTGTGCCATTCCTCCTTTGATCCTTGTCTCCCAGCCAGGGGGAACCACATCAGCCCTGCAACTCACAGTCCTCCAGTAAAGAAACTGGGGCCAGGTTTGGCTGCATATGTGGGCTGAGATGGAAGCACTTCTTGGGAGAAAATGGAAGATTTGCTGTTCTGGGCTCTTCAAGGGGTACCTGGCACTAACAGTAAACACAAGATTGGCAAAAAAATCTGTTTACAGCTTGTTTTTTAGATGCATGGTCTAACTGAATTTATAAAAAGGCAACAATTGTAATGTCTCTATCAGATTTGCAAAATTAATCTTTCCCTTGAATCTCCACAAAACAACCCCAGACAAATGCGAGGAAAATCACATCAACAACATCAAAAATTTAAATCCTCCAATCTGGGAACAAATCAAAAAGAAAATACCCCCAGGGAAAGTAAACTAATAAAATAACCTTCACAAAACCCCTGCCCTCAGCAGTGTTTTAATCCAAAACAGGGGGCAGAAAAAGCCACGAATTCCCTGAAGCCAAGCAAGGCTTTGCTGGTGCCAGTGATTTTATGGGGAGGGCACTTGGCTGTTGCCCCGGTGGGCAGGAACATAAATAAAGCCACGAGACAGATCTCCATCTGCAAACAGAGCCCTTCAAATATTGCCCAAATGCACCTTGGCTTGGTTTGCCCCCAGCTGCAAGCAGCTCTTGAGCCACCTTTGGAAGTTCTGGGCTTTCCCTGCAGAGTGAGGGGCTGGGAAAAGTGGATTTTGGGGGGTGGGAGTGCTCAGAGTGCAGCGCCGGGGCTGGGATTGCAGAGGAAGCTGAGGCCTCCAGCCCTGCACAGGAAGCAATCTTAGAGCAGGCCTTAAATGCCAGATTCCAGGCAGAGTTTAACTAACCACTGACAGCTCTGTAAACAAAGCAGGGACAAAAAGAGAACAGCTTTCCCTTTTCTGGTAGTCATTTTTGGTTTGGGGGCTGCAGGGGAATTCTGTAATAGTCGGCTTGATGGGATATAAACCGAGGCTGGGAAGGCTTTGTATATGAAGAACTGTAAAGGGGAAAATACTTCATGGACTAAATCATAAAGAAGAAGGTAGGGCACGGGCAAAACGCGCGGATTCAGCCACAAAAAAAATATTGCTGCTCTTCCTTCTTTGAGCAGGGTTTGTACATAGTTTGACTTCCCCTGGCTGGTATTTAAAAGCAGTGGCTTATTTTTCTTGTTTCTCTTTTTGTTCTCTTTTTTATTTTTTTCTCCCCTCTTTTTCTTTCTTCTCTCATTTTCTCTTTGCTTTCTTTTTTCTGCGTTTCTGAAGGTGGGGGTGGGAACAGCCGGCCGGGGACTAACTTCTGCAGAACTTTTAATTATCTGTGCAGCTAAAGAAAATAAGAACTCTCTTGTGCAGTGCTTTTATTGCTTGCGGTGAAAAATTGGAAGCTGGAAGTTAAAAATCCTGCTGAATTGTTGCTTTTGTTAGTGGAAAAGACCTGTGACGTTACAAATAGCTAGTCTGTGGCTAGCAGATGTATACAGTCCTTGCTTGAAGCATGTTGATTTAATTTTAACTAGGAAACTAAATGCAGGCACGGGCTATGTTTATCCTACAAGACGTTTCATTAATCTTGTTTATCTCAACAATACCAAGGAAGTTGAGTTTTTTGATGGAAAACCAAAATAGTTACAGCGAAGCTAAGGCAGCAAAACAAAACTAAATGGACTCAGTTGGTTAGATGCATCCCTTGTGTTTTCACTCTCATCTAAGTGCTCATCTCCCTTTTAGATTTGGATCTTTCCAGAGCTTGGAACTCTTAAACACCCACCATGGATGACTTTGAACGCCGCAGAGAGCTCAGGAGGCAAAAGCGTGAGGAAATGCGCCTGGAAGCAGAGAGGTGAGTTACTGCAGCTGGAAAATGCTGCTGGTGCCTGGCCTTTGATTAGCAGTGGCTCTGAGAATTTCTGCCTTAACTTCCAAAGGGTCCTTGAGCTAAAGATATGTGCCAAAAAATCAGCTTTAGCTAGCATTGTGGGTTTTGTGTTGTCTGATTTCCTTAGACTGCTGTAAATGTCTGGCTCCTAGTTATTTTGCTACACGGATAAATATAAACAGCAAAGGTGGCAATATTTCTATGATTTCTATGGAAATCAGAGAAGGGAAAGCTCAATCCTCAGATTGTGTGAGTGCTGTGCAGAAGGGATTGTGTTTGCCAGGTATTTATATATCAGATATTATATATACTAAAGGTAAGGTTATAAGTTGAAAGCTGGGATACACTTGGTATATGTGGTATATGTGTGAATTGTCTTCCATCCCTGTGCAGTTGTTGTTGTGTTTGTACTGCCTGTTGCTTTTTATTCATTTACAGTCACTTTATGTGGGCAGCAAGAGCAGCATTTGCTGTCAGTTATCACAGATTTACTTTGGTGAAATGAGACCAGAATTTGATGTGGGTATGATGATGTCAATTTATCAAAGAAATACCATGAAAATACTAGCAATGACATTTCATTAACTAAACCCATTTTACACCTGTACAGTGCTGTTTGCTTTAATGAAATTTCATGATTTACACCAGTATAAGCAGGGAGAAAGGCTCCATTTATTTTTGAAATGTCTTCAGTGATAAAAAGATTTGATTTCACTTATTAACACTGCATTGATTAAAAAAAAAAGCTAGGTTTAAGCACATTTTGTTCTCATTTTTGCACTTAATTCGGAATAGGGACTTAATTTTTTTTTTATTCTTTGAGCAAAGCTGTTAAAGGCAAGACCAAGACCTTGGGGTTTGCTGGGAATAGAGGCCTTGGGTGGTCTGTGGAGGATGTTAGGGGCTGTGATTTGGGCGTTTCTGTAGAAAAATGCCACTTGACTTCTCTTTGAAGACCTCCAGGCTCTCATGGAGCATTCAGAGGCTGCAGGGTGACCTGGGCATCAGCCATGTGGTGTGGCTGGTTTGGGCAGGCAGGGACAGCCCCAGGGTTGGGGATAGTGGGCTCTGCCCTTGCCATCCCTGGGACTGAAACCCAGGGTGTCACTTGTGTCCCATCCTGCTAATGGGGACGTGCTTTTTCCATGTCTGGGGTGCTTTGTTGGGGTTTAGTGTGGTGCTTTCATGGAGGAGGGTAGCTTGGTGGCAGCCTGGCTGGAGGAGAAGGGCTTGGGCCTGTGTCCCTTTTTCCCTTAATCACTGCAGATGTGCTCCATGCCCTTTCCCACACAGTTGAAGGCTTTCAACAATAAATTACTGTACGCTAAATCTTGCTGTCCTCCCTTTGCTGCTGCCAGCTTCAAGCATTCAAGCACAATGACTCAGACCCCTTAAAAGTCACAAGACTGCTTTAAAAATCTCAGGATCTTAAAAATAATTTTGTCTGGCCTTTTTATTTTTGGTTTGCCTTAACAATAACAGAGCCTGATTCTCAATTTGGAATGGGACTCCGGGAGCTGGGACCTCCCAAATCCTGCTGCAGAGAGGGCAAATGGGGCAGGAGCTGAGCTGAGCATCTGCCCCCATTGCAGGGCTCACACAGAGGGAAGGGCAGCAGCACTGGGGCTGTTATTAACAAATGAATATGTGATGCTGCATTGGTTTTGGCGAATTCAGATTTTTAGGGATTTGGGGATAATCTTTGCCTTTAATAATACGACCACAACATGTTCACATGTCATAAGCTGCAGAAATCTGCTTGCCAGACTTGCCTCTGAATGCTTTCAGGTGTTTTATGAAGTGGGTTGTGCAGTCCTAAAGCACAACTTGGAGCTTGGAAATGTTCCTTGATAAGTTCTGAGCAGAGGCCACTTCCCCAGCCCTCCCATCAGTGGGCTCCAGACTTGCTGTGGGGAATCCAGCACTGGTTGAAGGCATTTCTGCTGGGAGATGGAGAGATGGACATCTCTGTAGGCTGTAACATGCTTGCCAGGTCTCCAATATACTGTTTAGGCTTTGAGCAGAACAGCAAAGCCAGAAATGCCAGCAGCCATTCCCATCAGCAGTGTTGTAACTCAGCATTTTGCCTTTTCCTGGGATAAATGTCCATTGGAAGCCCTTCTTTCTAGCTGGGTGCTGTGCCCAAGAAGGACTGAGGGGTGAAAATTTAGCAGTGTGGACTCCTGCACCACATGCCCAAGTGGCTTGGTGTTATCATGGCTTCATCAGAGCCAGAGGCTGTGTTGGGAGTGGTGAGGATACGTGAGCTGTCAGATTCCCAAGTGTCTGTGATGCTGGAGCCACTCATGTCCAGCTATTTAATATTAGGAGAAGCTTAGTGTAAGCTTAGTCCTTGAGGTCTGGTGTTAGGCATTGTGTTCTGGGCTTTTTTTCCATTTCCCATGTTGGAAATGATACTCTTTTTGTGCGGTGTAGCCCTGGCATTCTGGGTTCATATGCTTAAGACTGATCCTGAGGACTCATTTTGTCTTTTAAAGACCAACATTGCATTTCACCCCTGGTATGTGCTGTGGCTAGTAGTTCATGCCGAGGCAACTCAGATAAAAATTGACACCAACTCAAAAACAAAGTGGTGGGTTTATTTTTGCATTTTAAGTTTTTATAATTTCAAGGTACTCCAGACTTTCTGGACTCCACACACAGGCTCACTGTGCCCACCCAGAAATGTTGTCCAGCCAGAGTTATTTTTTTAAACTATTTATATTTGTCTGGATCTCTGGAGGCCTATCAATGTGTTTGGAGCAGCACTGCAGACCTGTCTAGGGGGCACATTTCCAACAGCAGACATATGGGACTTTGTCCAGCTCTCTCCCAGGCTGTCAGATTTATTGCATGTGCTCAGCCTGGCAGGGACCCAGCAGCTCAGGTACCTCAGGGGGGAAGGAGACTTTTCAGGCACAGCCTGGGAAAGCCAGGACAAAGTATGGCAGTGTTAACTTGTGCCCATCTGGCAGCATTCTGTATCTGGTGTGAGGTCAGGGAAAAAAGGAAAACCTCCAGCTGTTGGGATGATGGGATGTGCTACGTCTTTAATTGCTCTGTGGCAAAGCTGAGGCTTTGTCCTGCTCCCCAAGGGCAGAGGGACTCCTGTGCCTGGGTTTTATAAAGCCCTGAGGTACCAGCCTGGAGCCAGAGGGAAGCTTTGCACTGATTTCAGTGGCCTTTGGATTAAGCCCCACCTGAGTTATTCCAGCCAGCTGATTTATGAGGCAGTGGCAGCCCTGGAAGGAGCTGGGTGAAGACACAGGGTACATTCTGTGCTGGAGTGTCAGGGCTGTCACACAACTGAGCTGCACGTAGCTGACAGGAAGAAAATCCCATGTGGAATTGGAGCATAGGGGACTGACTTCTTTCAGCAAGGGGAAAAAACAAATACCACCTGCTGCTTTGTGCCTCTTCCTAGGCAGTAAAAGATGTTCTCTTGAACAAAACCATCGGGTTTTGTCATTTTGATGTTGTAACTGATGCTGGAGGAATTTAGCCTGGAGCTAGGCAGGGTTTGTGTGTGTCTGCAGGGGTGGTGCTTTCTGAGTGTCTTGCTGGTCCACTTCAGTCTGCTGCAGCTGCTCTGAAAAACTGAGGTGAAATACTTCTTGAAATGACAATGGACGTAATTCCTTGACTTCAGCATAACTGAGAGCAAAAATATGCCCCTTGAACTTTCTAAAGAATATTTCTCAGGTTAATCTATTTAGCACAAAAGCCTCAAATTTACAAGTGTCTGACTTGCCATTGTACCAGCAATGAATTTTCACTTCTACTTTGTGGTTGTTGTTTTGTTTATATTTGTTTTTTGTTTGTTTGTTTTTTAAAAATTATGCTAGGAAGTTGATCCAATTTGCGCCATCATCACTGCTGCAGACTTCAGGAAGGTCTTAGGGTCATTGTCAGACTGGCCTCCATTGAGCTGAAGCCTAAATTTGAATCTGAATCAGAGTTTTGCCCTTTGTCATGCTCTTCCTTAAGGGATTGCAGATCATATCATGGGGAAGGAGAGATGTTGGTCACCCTGTTGTGAAAATATGGCAAAGAAATATTTAACTAGATTAATTACTATTACTAGTTTTTTATTTACTAGTAATTACTATTACTAAATTCACCCTAAAAAAGGTTATGTGAGTAGGACATAGAGAAAAACACTGCCACAAAGCTGTATGGTTCCTGATGGCATTAATTTCTAAAGGCAGTGGTTAAAGATTTCTTTATTTTTTTAAGAAAAGATCCTGCAGGTTGGGGATGGCAGCAGCCTTGCAGGAGGCTAAAAATCTCCTGGGTTCGTAAATTGCTTAATAAAACAACTGCTAAAACAACACATGTGGTTAATCCCAACATGGTATAACTGAAAAAGAAGTTAAATGAATTTCAGTTTGGATCTGTGAAGGTGTGTAGAGAACCAGAAAGATTTTTCAGGTGCTTTTTGCTGTTCCTGTTGAGCCTGCTGTAGCTCAGGTAGCACACAAAGGACTGATTCACCAAGTTAAGAAGGTCAAACCAGCAGGGTACATCTTTGCAGGACAATGAGAAGCACGTTTTTTATCTTCTGGAGAGGTTAACACTGGGCACATTTTTGTCTCTAGCATCTTAATGCTTCTGGAGAGCAAGGAAGTGTCATCTTTGCCAGCCACAGGAAGTAAAAAAATGCCCTTTTCCTGTCCAGGACAGTGAGGGTAAGCGTGTGTCCATGTCAGGTCAATGTTGAATGACCACAAATAACTTTTGAAGTTGTTTTTCATTCCTGCAGTGGAGTTAGCCCTGGTATGGGGTGTACATTAGTGAGAAATGTTAGTCCAGAGTTTAGGAATTACACAAAAATGGTTCCTTTCTGGTTTCCCTTTTCTTGAAATGCTAGGACTTGTCCATTTCTTGTTCTCAAGCATCTGATTATGTTTTTTATGAAGAGTTTTCAGAGATTATGCTTCAATTCAGGTTGATGTTGAGGAAAGGAGAATATGATCTTAATACAAGTTTTCAGTGAGTGCATGTTTGACCATAAGAGAATCTGGCTGCATATGTCTTCCATGTAATTTCTCAATGTTCATGTTTTATTTCATTATCGAATTTCCCCAAAACTTAAGCCTCTGCCCTCCTAAGGGCTGTGCTCCTGCCTATTCCAAACCCCTTTTTCCACTAGAAAAAAACCTACAGTGGTTTTATCTCTCCATGAACTTTGTATATCCTGAAGTTGCAAATATTTTGGGGATTTCTGTTTGTCTTTCTGTAAAATACTCACCTTTTTGCTAGAGCCAAGACATGACATCTTCTGCCCAGGAGTTAAATATCGAGGCACTGAATAAATAAGATTAGAGATGCGTGAGAGTTGAGAACAAATTGAAGCAGAGTGCTCCAGCTGTTAACCTGTCTTCACAGCTGCCTGGAATTCCAGGACTGACAGGACATATTTGGATGGTTGAGGTGGGTTTGGCCTTTCACACTAATCTCTGTTGTGCAATTTTTGGAGTTCATTCTTAACCCAGGCAGAAAAGCATGACCCAGTGGCTCATTAAAACCTTCTCTAGTGTAGCCACTCTCAGGTGAGAGTGGATACTAAACAAATCTTTGCTATTGCAGCATTTCAAATGCCCTGGAGGAAACAATCAGATGTGTGGAAAGCTTGGTAGGATTTAGTGGTTAAATTTTTGTGTTTTTCAGATTGCATTTTCTTTAAAATGCAAGGGAAATGTTTCACAAAAGCATCTTTGTTCTTCCAGAGAGCTAGTTATATAGAGCACAGACTTCACTGAGCTGAACCCACTGCAATTCCTAAACAGACAACAAAATCAGGTCCTTAGTACTTCAAATGATAATCCAGATTTTGAATTATAGTGAGTTAAAATCAATCTGAAATCTGGGTACTAAGTGTGCAGTACCAGCCAAGCTTTTAGGAGGACAGCTCCAATCTAGCACTGACAGTTGGCAAAATGCCCCATCTTTCATCTCTTGCAAACATCAAGAAATTCTGGAAATGATTGGGTGAAAAGAGTCCCCTCCAATCCTGTAATCAGGTAACCCACCTACTGCCAATGGAAAACCTGCCCTTTGTTTCCTACTGTAAATTTATTAGCTTTAACTGGACTGATGTCCCTCATGAGCTGGATCTTATTTAAATATGTAATAAATACAGGCATGGAGACACAGATTTTTGTGTTTATTGTTGATAATTCTGACAAGCATGCCTGCTTAAAAGAGGACCATGTGAGGAGCAATATAACATGGAATTTTATCATTATTTTCAGGATTAGACCAAAACATAGGTACTGCACAAAGAAAATCATGAGTCTGAAGAAATGTAGCTGATATAGTACAATTAAGTGTCAATGGCTTTCCTGCCATGTTTATGTTGAAAAATTACATCTGTTTAGTATTTTAGATGCAAGTTGGCAGTATGCAGTCTATTAAGCCAGAGCAGACTGCAGCACTCTTGCATCTCTGCCCCTTCAAACAGTGTATGTCAAATCTGCCACCAAAATTTTCCCATACAAAACATTTCAGATACTTGAAATGCAAAAAGGCTGTGTCAATGAACATTGACCTCAAGTTGTGAAGGCACAGAGGCTTCAAACTTCCTGTGCCATCCACCTTGGGGCACACAGCTTAACTTCTGTTAACTCCACATGGCAGAGAACAAAGGCATTGCCCTGAACTGACTCAGAGTTAAAAAAGGTTCTCTTCTTGGTCCCTGTTCTACTTCTGTCAGACTCTTAGGCAGGAAAATCCCTCTATTTCTGTATTTCTTCCTAGACAATAAGGATGTAATTCAGCTCTCAACTGCTTAGTCATTTTCCATGTGACTGATATCCACAACTAGTTCAAGTGGCAGAGTTAATTTAATTCATTTTATAAAGCATTCTCACGCCATAGGATTACATTTACCTCATCACACAAATGCATGTGCTTACAAATGAGCTGGCTGAAAAATCTACATTAGCCCTTCTTTGACTAAATAAGGTCTTATATTTAATAGTGATGTTGTCATACAGAAGAAGCTGATGGAATATCCCTGTGTCTTAGGAAAAGTTAAAAAAACACTCTTCAGGCAAATATGTTTGATATATTTACCTGCAGTAATGTACTCTGTAGGCTGCATATGTGTGTTGCAAGGGTCTGGACAGAAGAAGAACTAATATCAACCTTTAAAACTGCAAATTTGCAGACTTGGAATGGTATCTCTTAGTTATTACGTTTAAATGCCTTCTTCTAAAGAGAACAAGAACATTGTTGAATTTATTGCATAATTATGTTACTTTTTTCAGGGTATTCTGGGTTCATAATGATAGAGATTATCAGACATGAGAGAAATTGCAGTTATTGCCCAGCTTGTAAGACTCTTTAAGGATTAACATGAAAATAAATTTAGCCAGAGTATTTCTAGGAGCATCTGCTTCTCAGTGTGAGTTTGTATTTTATTAACGTCTTTATGATCTAATATCTGAAATTAAAACAGATGGTCAGGAGATGAGATTTCCCCTTAAAAAGCTGAGGCCAACTGGTTTACAGGAATAATAGATGAAATGAAGTCAAATGCTAACAAGTTTTACACACGAATAAGCTGAGCTATGTAAACACTATCAGACTGCTGGCAGCCTGGGCAAAACCATCCCTTCACAGCTCAGTTCAAAGAACCACAGAGGAAAAACGTGATTTACAAATGAAACCCCAAACTGATTTCAACTTGCAGAAGCATCTCATTTGGTCAATTAGCTTCTGCATTTTTGGCTTTGTGCCTTTAAACAAGTTTTTAATTGCCGAAGATAAATGTTTATAAGCGGCTTTATTTCTCTCATTGTAGCCCACTTATTAGCTCGTGCTAAACGAGGAAAATCCCTCTTGCCAGCAGGTTGTCCTTGCCTGATCAAGGTCTTTCATGGCATGAAGGAACTCATCAGGTGGCTGTGCTTCTTGGGCTAATTAATTCATCAGCACAGAGCTCAGGACAAGTTCCTGGCCAGAAATAAGGTCAGTGGGCAACCAGACCTTGGGAAAGAAGTCTGGTGACAGCAGAGTCCCCAGGAGCATGAGCAGAGGGTCAGGTCAACACAGGGATACAGCCACAGATTAGGAGCAGTAGCTGTTGTGTTGGTGCTGCAGCTGAGCCCTCCTCTTCCTGGGGAGCAGCGAGGGTGATGGGAAGTGGAAAAGTAAGCAGGATGCATTTCGTTTTGTTTATTGGAAAGTATAAACCAGTGGGTAGTGTATGTGACAGTGAAAGGTTAGCTTCACGTTGGTTGACATTAAGGAAATATAAATAGATGCTGTTTTGCTCCTTTTTTGTCAAAACTTGTTGGTTGGTCCTAATAAACTTGTTTATTAATAGTCTTTGCTAGATAGTCTTGAGTAAAAGGCCAGCAAGTTTGTCATGCTGACAGAAAATCAAGGGAAGGCTGCAACTCAACAGCAAGTTGTGACTATCTTTTTTGGGTTTTTTTCTCTGACATTTTTCTATAAACATGCCTGTTTTCTTTAAGGTGGGTTGTGACCCATTTTCAATGCAGACATAATTGAAGCAGACAGCAAGGACTGCTCTAGCAAAGGTTATCTTTTTAGGTGGACTGGGTTCTTGTGCTGGGACCAGAAGAGGTGCTCTAAATTGGTACCCAAAAGCAGAGCTTCTTCAAAGGTTTGGTGAAGTTACTTCTCCATACTCCTACTTCCCTCTTCCACCAGCTTGAGGCAACATTTTGGTGTATAGATTGATTGATTGATTGAATTGAGCAAGTACTCCCTTCTTAGTGAGACCTCTTTGACCTGATGCATGTATATCATGGCAAATTTTAGAGTCAATTAAGTGCACAGAGTGGGAAGAAGCCAAATCACCATGGCTGGATTTACTGCTGGTCAGCTGAGCCTCTCTCAAGACAGGTTTTATTGTGAAACAGCTTGGGAGGGTGAGCACAGTCACATTTGCACTGGAAGGTTTGCACAGATTTAATGCACTTGGTTTCAAACCAGGTTTGAGGTAATTTTCTCTATTTCTGTGCACAAGCAAAGACTCTCTAGCTGTGATGCTCTTCTAAAATCACTGAGAACACAGGCAGTAATGTGTTCACAAGGCACATCTTCCCACCACCAGACAGGTTCCTATGTGTAATAGATTAATTTGGAGAAATATATCTTTGGAGGTTGGGAGGTTGCTTTTGAGCAGAATTCCAATGAGCAGACAGTGTTAACAGGAGCAAGCTGGTTTCATTTATAACACTGTCAGCCCTCTAGTGATAGGGAGAAAATCAGATACTCGGTGTATCAATCCTGGGAATTTCTGAAAGGCAGAGTTATAATTACAATGGTGAGAAAGATATAGGGCTGAAGTTGGCTCCAGAGCAGAATGCTTACTTAATGAAAAGAATAAAACTATTTCCATCTGTGGTTTTTAGCAGAGAAAAGAAATATGATGGTATAAATGTCTTTAAATGAAATGGACCTTTTGGGAGCAGGGGAAAAACAACAAGCAGGAAACCTCACAAATTTGTTTTTTGATCTTCACCTGAATTCCAGAATTGTTACTCAAAACGTAGCCATCAGATTTTCAAAGAAATGCTTACAGCTGGGATGTGAACCACCACAAAAGGCTGCCTCTATACCTCCCACTTTTCAGTGCTATCATCTCCTCAGAGGACCAGAGCACAGCAGAGACTAGAGAGGAAAGCCCTTTCCATAATCCATAAACAGAAGGGTTTTTTGTCCTTGTGCCCCCTCTCATGAGATGATTATATCATTGTATTGGCATGTCACATCATGCCATCCCAAAGTCTTCAACCTGCAGTGAGTTTTGTCCCTTTTTCCCACATAGAAAATGTTTGGTTAGAAATTAAAAAAAAAAAGAAAATTAAGAAAATTGTATGTATTTCCACAGGAATAGGATGATGTAGTTTCTTCAGAATAGGTTTCTTTGACTAGCTTATGGTCACCGAGCTGAACAGGTACAGCTTTTTCAAGTTCATTTTCAGCCTGCACAAGCTGACAAGCTTGTTCTGGGCACTGTTGCTCGGATCATTCCCGAGATTCTCCAGCAGCCACTACTTCAGTGTCTTAATAAGGCAGTACCAGAGCTGGGAAGGACAAGAAGATGGATTTTCTAAACACTGGCTACACATGGATTCCTTTTATGGTCCAGCTTGCACAGTGGGGTATTCCTCTGAAGGTCAGGACAGGGATAATAAAGTGCTTCCCAACTGCTGCTTATTTTTTGAGTGCAGGCATCATGTGTCTGGGCCACACATCCACGCTGTTCTGAGAAGGAGGAAGAAATAGTTGGGTAGGGAAGTGTGGAAAGAAGGGGAAAAAGCAGGGCCTGAAGTTCTGTGTATTTTGCATTGATGCTATTGCTGCTCTCCCTGGGGCTGCAGGATGGATGGATTTGTGACTATCATGATTCTGCTGTTATTTCACAAAAAAACATCCCTCAGAATGTCCTCTGCAGGATTTCAGGGATCAGGTCATCCCACAGCAATACCAAGGGCAAATTTTCATGTCATGGCCATGAATTTGGCTCTTCCTTCTCCCAGCAAAATGAGATAGAGTGCTAATGAACTTTTCAAACCAGTGAGTTATGGTAGCTGGAGGGTTTGTCTGTGCTGGAATGCCACAAGAGGAATTTGTTTAAGGAAAAGATTTAATTCCACCCCCCCTTCCCCTTCTCTCTTGTACAAGCTAGAGAGTCTTTTCTCTCATTAGCATGTAATCATCTTAGACTGGAGGACTGAGTAAGTTCCTTCAGGGCTATATTCTCACTTCTCACCCAAATTTCTGATGGCATGGATGATTCACTTCAATATTCTAATGAGAAGGAATATATTGGTGATTAAATTAATATGAGAAAACCTCCTACTAAGTAATGAAAATATCATTGTGTTTTTTCAGGCCTGAATATAAGTGGAGAATATACATAAATTGAATGAGGAAAATATGTCTTCGAGGCAAACCTGAAATGTTCAGGCAAATCCAATGGACTTGTAATCTAATTTTTAGTTTACTGATTATTATCAGATGGCCTAATACAGTACCTAATAAACTATGAAGATAATGAAAGACTTCAGCTGTGTCACCAGCTCTGACACTGAGTGAAGAGAAGTGCTTGAAGGTGTTTTGGTGACTCATATCTTGCAAGTCTTTCTTCATCTGTTTCTCTGTTTCTCTTTGCTGGCTCCATCCTGATTTCACCTACGGTGCTCACATCATCCTCACAATGAGATCCTGATGGTACTGCCTTTGATATCACCATAGGTCTTACATGCTTGTGGTTATGCTGACTTTGGAGGAAATGTGACTTCTCAATCTGTTGGCTGTGTGGTTTTGCTGGATAGAATATCTTGCTTTGAGGAGATAAAGGCATAAATGCACAGAAGTGGAGCAAAGACCACAAAACATACAGTTTAGCTGATGAAAGCTTTTAAACTCCTCTCTTTGCTTGGAGATAACAGAAGAATTCTGAAATTCAAGCAAATAGAAATGAAAATGTTTTAAAGCAGGGTAGATCTATGAGGAAAGGCTTGGCTGCCAGTTAAAGTCAGAGGACCCATTTAACAGGCCATGTCATACATTCAAAGTTATCCCATGTTAAATTGCATTCTTTTTCAAGGCTTGCCCTCCTTTCATTTCATTCTGGATCCTGCTTTTGGTGGTTGTGCATGTTTAACAGTTACTCTGGATTTGAGGGATTGGTGTAACTGAGAGCAGGGTTCATCTGCCCTATCCTCATTCTACTGCTGGCAGAAATTCTGGTAAGATGTCTTGGTGACTAGCAATGACTTTTCCATCACCAGCCCATCTTCATTTATTTATTGGTTGTTCTTCCCTCTGCTTGGGCTGTACCCTGTCATCAGTTTCTAAGCCAAATTCTTTATGGAAGTCAACAGGGAGTCCCTGCGCAAATGGAAATGACATAATGTTGCCCTTTAGTCCTACCTACAGAGAAGCAGGCTTGGGAAACGTACAGATTTTCCTAATTAGCCAGCACTGAATTTACAGCATGTGTTCATTTTCTATTGACATCCGGCAGCAACCCAACACGTTGTAAATTCGGCTGTTTGTATTCCAGACAATTGTTTTTAATCAAAATATTCTGGATGTTGTCTTTATTTGCCTTTGCATATGGTAAATGTTGGGGTCTTCAGTGCTCTGAGGTGAAGAATGTGCCATTTTAATGGGCAACATGGAGTGTTCTCAGCTAAAAATGTTTCCTTGTCCCATTGGAGTACATGATTTTGTAGGCTGCCCCCTTTTACACCACCAGTAACTGCATTTTGCTGGAGATGTGTGTCTCTATAGTTTGTAAAACACTTTTGATGTGAGAGATGCTTCTGTAAATGTAAGCTGTTATCATGTGAACTCTCACCTTCCACAAGGAAAGGGTTTTTGTGTTCGTGGCCTGCTTCTGTAGCGCCTTCAAGTTGTTCTGCAGCACAGGATAAACAGAGTTGCAGAATGGGTTTAAAATTGAGACTTTCCTAATAGGACAACCTCTTTGCTAGTTAGAATTCAGACTCTTTAAAGCTTAAATGCTTAATTAGATGAAGTAAGGATGTAAGAATAAACATAAAGAGATCTGGCCAGAGCAGACTGCTTAAAAGGTAGCTGAAAGTGATTCCTTCTATTGGGAATAGTAATGCTATTTTTTACTGCTTTTAGCACTGTGGTGCTTCTCATGATGAAAGCTGCTTTGTACACCTCTATAACCAGAGCTTCTGGCATTTTCTCAATTATTTACTAAATGTAGATATATATATATGTATCATTCTTTCAGCAGGGTAGTTCAGTTCCTTTAGCTTTCCAAATGGGGAGTGAGGAGGGACTCAGCCACAAACCTATCAGAAGGGATGTAGTAGTGCTTTTTTCTTGCCTCTGTGCTTACCAGATCTTCTCCAGGCTGCAGAATTTGGAGAATGATGTGCAAATCATCCAGGCCCACAGCTTTTAGCACCTGTCCTTTGGTACAGGCCACCTTTAGAAGGAGAAGCCATGAAAAGCAGCCTTGGTCACAGACTTCAGGAATCATTCTCTGGAAGTTTTAAGGTCTTTGAAGGTTGGCCCACCTCTGTTACATCTAATAAGCACTCTGTGTATGTTTTATGGCAGGGAAAATGGCATGCGGAGCCATTGCTTATCTCTGCCACTGGCTGTTGGCTCCTGGATGTTGATAGGGAGATCTTGCAGTGTGTCTGCTGATGATTTCTCTTGGCAAGGGAGGCTGATAAGGTGGATAGCCTGATAATGCTGGGACTACTGGCTGTTGGGTAGCTGGCACTGAGACGGCATGAGGTGATTTGCATGGGCTGCAGGGCTTTTATGGAGCAGCTGTGCTCTTAATTTTCCTTTTCAGAAGCTGGAGAGGAGTAACGCCTCCTTGTAACCCCTTTCCACCTGGATTTTGTGGGATTTCACCTCTACAGATTTTGTTTGAGGAGACTGAAGGGTCTTTCAAATGCCTGTGTGAGCTTAAGAGTCACATCTTGAATGGTCAGTGCACAGGGCACTTTAATGTTGCTGAGCATGTGTGTGAGAGGAGGACGTGGGAGACATCTGGAAACTTATTCTGTCCAAAACTAACAAACATGATGCTGCATTTTTGGGCAAGCAATCAGAAATTAGGGCAGGAGCAATACCAGACCTTTTGACTGGAGGTGCTCTTCTGCCATTTGTGAACTGGATTGATCATCTGGGACAGCAGCTATGGCCATATCAGATAGTATTTTTTCCCTGTTTTTGTATTTTTTCTTCGTTCTTTCCCGTTCCCTTCTTTTCTTTCCCGTTCCCTTCTTTTCTTTCCCGTTCCCTTCTTTTCTTTCCCGTTCCCTTCTTAAACCAGAGCCACGACACTGTTTCCTGTAAATGTGGCTTTGTCATCATGGCTTTAGGCTGCCATAGCACCTTTTACCTCAAGCTCCATCTTTAATCGCTGAGTGGCACACCCGGGAATAGAAGGCATGGCTCAGCCACAGGACCACATTGCCTCTCCAGGGCAGGGAACAGCTGGGGGCTTTCTTACAGAGCACCCCGCTCTGCAGTTTGCTTGCAAGCTGCAGTTGGGTCTCACAAAGTGGGGCACTTCACCTTGTGACAAAGAGCAGTCTCAGAGGGCACAAAACTGCCAGCAGCCTTGTTCAGGCAGAAGAGGGGAATGTGGCAGCTGAGCCTGTGCATTTAGTGAAATGTTTGGAACAGATAATAAATTAAGATGTGTGAAAAAAGAGGTTGCTTATGTAACCCAATTGTATTTGTTAGACTTCCTCCTCCCTAGCCTGGTTCCCCATTATTTATCAATTAAATATGCTGGGAGTAGTGAGCTGTTGACCACAAAATCAGGGAAGGGGGCTGTGGGGTAATAGTTGTTATCCTGTTCCAAAAGCTATAATATGGATTCCAGAAAGAATGAGAGGCAGATGTAGAGGATGCTGTCGAGTTGCCATTGGTAGAACAGAATGTTCTGCACTATCCAGCCATGGCTGTTGCTGTGTCTAAAACCATACAGTATGAGTGAAATGTGGATGTCAGTCTGGAGCTCTTGTGGGGTTCATAGGCTCCTCATTACGTTGCTACACTGTGTGTGAAAGATTACACTGCCATTTAAATTCCTCAAACCATCTTATTTTGCTGCAAAGACTTTGCTTCCACTGAAAGTTGCATGCAAGTGAAGAGAGTCTTATCACTCAGGCACTCCAAGGTGCCTGTTTGCTGCTCCTGCTGTCAGCAAAATTCTGGTTGACTTCATTACAAAAACTGGATGAAATGCTTGTAGGCTTGTTTTCCATGAAACCCTGCATGGCTGGTGGGGAGCTAGGAAAGAGTGCTAAAAACTGGGAATGCTTACCCCAAACCCTTTGTCATGTATGAAATAAAAGGGGAGGGGGAAAAATTCTACATTTCCTGCAAGGTGACAATGAGCAGCTCTGGTTTTCTCCAGATGGAGAACATTCTCTGATGTTTGCTCCATTGAGAAATAAGGATAGAGGCCTTGCCTTCACTGAGCTGTGATCCTGGTGTCCCTAAATTGTGCTTAGTAACTCCTCTTTTGCTGTACTTCAAATCAGTGTTTTTCAGTATTATTTGGAGTCACAAATTGGAAACCAACATCAAAAATTAAACTAAATATGACCTTGAAACTTGTTTAAGCTGTTACTCTTTTCCTGAACAGCAACTCAGTCCAAATAATGACTTTTAAAAGTCTTTTTAAAACTCAAATGTTAACTTGAATTGAAGGAGCCAAACTGAAACCAAACCAAAGCTGAGCTGAAAAGTGCACATCAGTTGAACTTTATGAGCAGAATTGTACTGCAAAGTTGCTTACACATGTTCAAGGGAAAGAGTGAAGGGAAGAGCCTCTGCTCTGAAATTCTTGCTGTCTTAATTAACGCAGGGTGTTCACAGCTGATTGACAGTGAAATGGCAGAACATAGAGTCAGGCAATTACAGATAACACAAACTGTGGTCAGGACTCATCAGATTGACTGTGGAGTTGCTGGCAAATGTGACCCAGACACAGGGATTGCACTGAAAGATGAGTTTTATAGGAAGAGCTAGAAAGGAACAAAGCAAAATCTCTCACCTACTTCTACACTCCAAGATGTTGCTGCTTGCCTGAGACAAAAAGGAAGGACACAGTTCCTTGGGGGAGTTAAGGTGGGGCATTTGTGACCCTGTTAGACTCATCTAATGGGGCACAGGTCCTTTATTATGTGCAGGTGTGGGGATCCCTTACCCCACTTGGATCACAGGTGTACCTTGTCCTAAAAAACCATACCAGCAGTGGCTACAATCCATTATCATGAATTATCTAAACAAAGTCTCCCATGGATTTTAAAAGTATATTTATAAGCAATTTTATTTTTCCTTGTTCAAGGCTGAAGGCAACCAAAACAATAAGAAGTTGGCAAGTGCTGGGAGCAATCAGACCAAGGCTA
Source organism: Molothrus aeneus (assembly GCF_037042795.1). Classification (NCBI taxonomy): domain Eukaryota; kingdom Metazoa; phylum Chordata; class Aves; order Passeriformes; family Icteridae; genus Molothrus; species Molothrus aeneus. The sequence goes on along the minus strand of NC_089650.1, from coordinate 4,188,655 downwards.
GTTAAAAGATTTAAAAGAGGAAGAACTCATTAGGAAGAGGAAATTTTTAAAGCACCTCCCATGAGCTGAGTTGATGACTCTGCCCTAGGTGGTTGCCCAGTGTGGTGCAGGATCATGCCCACGGTGTGGAGGTTCTCCTGAACTGTCCCAGGCCATCCTGGCTCCAGACTCTTGCTGTGAGAGAGCTCCTGGGCAGTCAAGGCAGGCCTGAGACATTTGCACACTCTTTATTTCAGCTCAGCACCTTGTCCTGCAGTGCTCAGGTGTCAGCCTTTATGGCAGTGGGTATTTGGCCTGTGATAAATGGACCAAGGGGTTTTTCTTTCCCTCCCTTGAGTACTTAAAGCTCCATTGTCAGCATTCAGGAAAGCTGTGTTTAGACTGAGTTGGAAAAGGGTACCAGTATGGCTAGCTGACGCAAGAGTGGTTTATTTTCCATTTTAATAACTCTTTAAACAGGTCCTGCATTTGTATGTAGCTCCTTTGTTGGAATAAAAATCTTTGTTGGAGGCTACCAGACAGCTATAAATAGCTGTCGTGAGTATTTATGCTGAGGATAATCTCAGGAGAAGATATTTTTAACTTTGCACATTGTTTAGAGTAGGAAATTCTTTTAATGCCCACATTTTCCATTCCCAGTGCCATTAGCTTTTCCCCACCCCCTCTTTTGGTGTGTGCCTCGCTCGCTCTTTCTCCCTCTTATTTCCTTTAAGGTTCAAGGTTACAGCCAATCTGCTCCAGAGGCAGACTTGAGTTTATTATTTTTTTTTAAAGGAAAATGCTAACTTTGGCCTTTTGTGACTGTGTGGGAATTGAGTTCATTTCATGGGGCTATCAGAATGTAAACGGGATATCTCACCAGGCTGTCCCCGTAAATTGGGTAATGAATGAGCACTTTATTTCTATTTCTCTCCTGCATGGAACTCATGTGCTTGTTAGAATAACAGGGGCCAATCTATTTTATACTCCCACAGAAAGTATTCCACTTTATTTTGGCAAGTTTGTGAGAGCTGCTACTTGTACCAATACTTAATGCTGGACCAGAAGAAAAAAATAAAAATAAAAGCATTATGCTGAACTAGACTTGCAACTTAAAAATATTGTCCATAACAAAGCTTGTTCTTACACAAGCCAATACGTAATTTCAATCTACAAAACCATCAAATATGTGTTAAATTGAAAATGAGGCGCAGGCTGTGGGCCAGATTTAAAGCAGATGTAACTTGAGACAATTTGATGTGCAGCCTCTGAGAGAAGTTCACTGTTTACCTGTGATGCAATCTAGTCAGACCTTTTTTATTTTTCACAATTCTCCTTAGTCTTCAAAGAGACTGACAGCAAAGCCTAACAATTAATGGGAATTGGGTACCTTCTAGACAGGGGAAACCTAGATTGTCAGTATGAAGGATTATTTGTCCGCAAAAAATATGTGAGGTCTGTCCTGTGCATAGAGTCCGATTTTAAAAGGTATTTCAACACCTCTTGAGATTTGCCTTTGCAATCTCTTTTCATCTCATGGGGCTGCACAAAAGACAATCTGTGTGCTCTTGAAAACCTCACCCAAACTCCCTGCTATTCCCAGCAGCCCTGGAGCATCTTTTAGCCTGCATGAGGGGATGGTGGTTTTTTAGAAGATAAATGATATTTTAAGCCTCTCTTTCTCTGCACAGTTGATAAGGATTTGTGGCCTGTAACCTACCTGCCCATGTTTGTAAAACAGTGCTGTTGACTTCATGGGAACTGTATTTCTGTTTTTGACAGCTTGTGTTACTGTTAATTTGACTATTTAATTTGCGTTTGCCACATAAATGTGTAGGTAGATGTGCGCACATACCCTGCAGCTTTGAAATGCTGCTGTGCTGGAGGCAAGGGCTGGTGGCCCCACAGCTCATTTGCTGCACTAATGGTTAAAGAAAATTAATTGTAAGGGCAGGAAAATTGAAAAAAAAAACCCCTTCACTGCAGACTGTACTCTGTTTGGCCTGCTGAGTGAGCAATGTCATGATCACAAAGATCAGGGCTTAATTTTCCATCTGTAATGTTGTTTGCCTGAAGATTAGGTGTTATTAAACATGACTACTGAACAGAAAATCTGACTTTCCAGGCTATGCAAATGTTAGAGAAAGGAGCTTGGTGGGTGGAGAGAGGCTGAGTGCTCAGATAGACCTCGCCAGGGAAAATGTGGTCTGTACCCAGGAGATCAGCAAAAGGGTTAGGACCTGCTGCCCAAAGGCAGCTGATGACCTCCCCCAGGCAGTTTTTTGTAGTCTTGGAAGGTTTCTGCTGAAAACCATCAAGAACCCACTGGGATAAGTGTAAGCTTTGAAGCCCCCTGTGCTCCCTTTGCTTGGGCTTGGCTGGGAAGAGCTGGCTAATAAAGAGGGACGGGAACAATGGAGCTAGCCAGAAAATAGAAACTTTAATAATGGAAAGGAACAAATGTGGTGTAGGTACAGAGACTAAATTCCTAAAGACCCTGGGGGTGGGGCAAACCCAGTCAGGTACAGGGACACAGATCCAGTCAGAAAGGTGAACTTAGATCATGACCTTATTAAAAAAATCTCTTGACCAACAGTGAAGGAAAACTGGAAACTTGACCAAATGTAGGAAGGTTTTATTAGCACACTGGTTCCCAAGAACCCACAGTTCCCACTGTGGCCTGGTCAGGTGTCCCCTCCCCTCAGTGCCCTGCCTGCCAGGGTTTATGGCCAAATCCCTCTGGAAAAGCATCTGAGTTAAAAAATCTCAGCAGGGTGAGATCCCACAGATTAGAACAATATGAAATAAGCAGTAGGCTCAGCTACTCTGGGGGATCTCTGGCCCTGGGCAGGCAAAACCCAGGAGAAAAAGCAACGACCAGATGGAAGCAGGACTTGGTGCTGTGCCCTACTGCAGAGTCAGTACTGGCTGTGTTATTCCAGCAGGGAGGCCAGAAACCACTGGAGATCAGCAAGAAGAAAGGTGATGGATTGTAGCCACAGTGATGTCTTGACTCCCAAGCCAAAGGTGGCAGGCTGTGCTCCAAATGGAAGTTTTCTGCATGTGCCACAGCCTTGACTCAGAGGTGGCTTTGCTGAGTGAGCTTGCAAGGGTGCCAGGTGTAATGAGTCCAGGAAAACCTGGCTGCCGACCTCCAAGTTTCTTACATTCCCAGTTTATGGGATGCAGTCAAATGATTTCTTTCACTGCTACCTTGCCTTTCTTATCTGATGAAACCGTGGCTTTATTCAATCTCAGTATTTTCCTCCTTTCTCGGTTGTCTAGAATGTGACCAGATCAAATTTCTCCCTTCTGTCATTACCATTAGTAGCTTAGGTTTTTTTTTTTTTTACATGAAGCTTTATTCAACAGTAAAATCTCTCCCAGACTGTAGTTATATAATATTCAAGGTCACAGTAATCACAACAGAATCTACCTCACTTATTAGGACTGTGGTCATGGAAATAAAAATGCCCTGGGAAGATTTTTTTTTGCAGGATTTTGCTACTGCACACATAATTCATGAGACTTGATCCATGAAAGATGACGCCATTTTTAGGCCCATTGCATTGAGCTGTTTAGTATCCTAAATTTTTTAGTTGTGAGGTAAAAGTAAAAAGCCTTTGGGCTTCTTCTCCCAGAGCCTAAGGAAAGAAAAACTTTAACTACAGAATTTTTAGATATTGGTGTTGTATGTATACCAAGTGGCTTTAAATCCAAAGTGTCATATGATTAAAAATCAGCATTTTTATAGATGTACAGGGTTTTCCCAGGATCCTTTTGTGTTATTATTTCTTGTGTTGCCTCTGTGTCCTCCCTGTTCAGCTCTAGCTCACAATCATCCTCACAGGAACTATTCATGTCAGAGGAAAAGCTTTAATGTGCCTTTGGTGGTTTCACTGTGCGTGGAGGAATGGTGACCCAGGGGGAAGATGGCCAGCTGTAAAACTCTTGTCATTTTCTTCATTCATATTTGTCTATTTCTGATAGTCTTTTTCCTCTGTTCTGGATGTCTGGGGATATATTTGTTCTTTGAAAACTGTGAGGCCATATGTGATAATTTTCAGAGTGCCAGGACAAGAAATTTGGTGCAAATTTCACTGAAAGAACAACTCGTTGCCAAAGGGATCTCCTCTTCAAGTGTCTTCTGACATGAAAATACAACTGAGCCCTCAGTATTGAAAAGTTTATTGTAAACAAAGAGATGTGTCCACTCATTTGGTGCTTATGGTGGGCTCCCCTCCATGAAGTAAACACAGGATGTGATTTTTGGGGGCTCTGTCATCAGTGAAACTGCACTGGGATGGAGTTTGGCTTGATCTTTGTCAGGAGCTGTCTAGCACAGCTCCTTGCCAGGGGTGACTTCAGCAGACACATCTGATGCCTTGAGAGGGCTGCCCTAGAACAGAGGCTGGGCAGAGGTCCAGAATAAAGCAGGGATTTATTCAAAGGATCTCCTCAATGGATCCACCTTGGGCAGCACAAGAGCCCAGCCAGGGCTTGCACCCAAGATGAACCAAAATGGTCCCAAAATGCACGACCAGGCATGGGGTCTCTCACTGTGATCAGTTCTGCTCCATTTGCATCTTGCATTGTCCCATTCCAGCTTTAGCCCCTGCAGTCCCACCCTGCTTGTTTTTCTCTCTCCAGCCCATGTTGTTTGTGCTCTTGGGCTGAGATTTCGATCATTTGTCCTTGGTCCCCAGCTAGAGCAGGAATTGTTTTGTCTCCCTGCTTGCTGCAGAGAGTTTACTATTCCCTAATATGAAGCCCAGACCCATACACTAAAGCAGCACAGAATCTGAAAAATATGAAAGCTAAAACCTGAGGCATCACGTAGGCACTGCTGGATCAAACCTTTTGTTAAAGTGTTGCAAAGCAGTTAGACCTTGGTAATGGCTGATACAACACTTATGTGGGAAGAGTTTGTGCTGCAGACATTCTTCTGTGCCCAGTCTCAACGGGGAGGAGCAAGGAGCACTCCTTTCCTTGGTTGGTGTTATCTCTTTAGGATGAGCTAAAGGGGTAATAGCTTGAGGGGTTATCTCTGCAATCCTTTGTGCTCCCATTGCCAGCATGGCAGGTGCTCCCTTCAGCACAGTCTGCTGAAAATTTGTCATTGCTGTTGTTAATCCAGATTGAGCCTCTGACTGCTGCAAAAATGCAGCATTTTAATAGCAGAAGCGGACTGCCGTGTGTTGCAGAATATCAATATCATTGCCACATTTTCCTTGGGTAAGAATGTCTCCAAAATTTATGTGGTGGCTTCTAATCCATCTGTGTGGGCTACAAGACTTGGACTTGTACACACTCCTTGCTGTTAGCAGGATTTAAGGAAGTTTTGAAGAGCTTTGCTGTGTTGCAGCCTGGATGGTTTAGAAGTGCCCCCTTGCATTTCTGCAGGAAATCTGCACAGGATTAGACTCAAGTTTGATTCAGCTCAGCATGTTTCCGTCAAGGCAGGCCCTGTGCAATTCCACCAGTGAAAGTACGGAGGGCATGTGATTTCTGGTAGTGCACAGGTGGGCTGGAGGTCACCTGAGGTGTGGGGAGCCTTCCCAATAATGCAGCAAGGTGAGAGCACGCAAGGCAGAGGATGGAAATTGCTACAGAGGAAAAACACTGCCAGAACAACAAGATTTTGCTAACTGGTCTGTGTTGAAGGGATGCCTGACTGTGTCATCCTAGGGCCTTGGTGGGACAATGCAAATTCCTTGAAATTCTGCCTGTAATTCTGAAAGTATGATAGTTTGTTTATAGTGTTCCTGTAATTTGGTGCTAATTTAAAAATAACTTGGAAAAGTGTTTGACATCAGTAAAAATGTTCAGATCTTAACTTCAAAATAAACACAGGCTCTTGTAAATATGGACAAAGGTAAGGGCACTATGGAGTATCACAGTAAGAGACCCAAGACTGTGCCAATAGTTGTTAATTTTGAAGGAAGCATTAATTTCCTTTTCCTGTTTTTCAAGAATTTTTATGTGTAGGAGAAATGCCCCTGCTGCATAAACATTTTTTTAAAATAATGGCTTTAAAGGGCATGAACGAGAGCCTGAATCCAAATGTTTTGCTAGTATTTAAAGACTCTTTGTTTAACTCTTCTTTTTTTTTCCTTCTTTTTAACATAGCTATAATATGGCTGGAGCCAAGATCAGTATAGGGCAAATGTGGCCAAAAACCAATAATAGAATAATATCTGCCTGTCCATCATAACCTGCTCTGTTTGCCTGCCTAATACTTTAGCTAAAAAGAAAAAAAAAGAGCCAAAGCAGGAAGAGGAAAGGATAATTTTCTTTCCTCTGGAGCTACAAGAGGGCAATTTGATCCCAGGTTAGGGTTCACTTCTCACCATACTTCCTTTGGGGACATTTGTCATCCTTCTTCTGGGGAAAAAAGAAACACCAGGTGATGTTTGTTTCTGAGAACATCATTTGGGGGCACTCGCATCTGCTGGGTGTGTGGACTGCACCTGGCTCCCTGGATAAATAGAGGAGGACATTTGGTGTAAAGAGGCTAAAATGGACCCACAGACAAGGGCTGAAGCACCTCTTAACTGCAAGGTGATCTGACATCAATTAATTAAATTATTTGTGTGTGTTTTCGGGGATGCACAAAGCTCTTGGGGGAGATGTTGGAACCCTGGATGCTGAGAATTTTAAACTTTCCATGCCAAGAGGCACAGACCCTCAAGAGAACACTGCATTTGACCTGAGGCCATGGAAAAGGCTTCCAAAATATAATGATAGTACTGGGATTATGGTTTGAATAGAAATGTGTAATATCACAGGGTAGAAAACTTAGAGTTTAAGGTTTTATAATACAGTAATATATGTGGAGCTTAGATGGAGGTTTTAGGGCAGTGGCTGGTCCTTCTTCACCTTCTTCTCTATGGGTTTGGATGGTGTTTTGTAATTGGACAGAAAAGTCCATGTTGCAGGGCACGAGGGATTAGTTACTGGGTTAAAAGTAAAAATAATTTAGGTGTCATTTCTTAATTGGGTAATTTAGCCTTAAAAGACCTAGTAGAGAAAGATAGGCATTTTGTAGCTTGCTAGTAGAATGCTGTAGAACTCAGAACTTGTAGGACTGTGATATAGATAAGAAGTAGTAAACATTTGAGCCCAAACATGAAATACCATCTCTAGTGCTTCAATCCTGACCTTGACAGTGGCATAAAAGTTAAAGAATCAACACTCGGGAAGTGGGAACATCTATCACCCAAACCAGAAGAATTTAATCGACCTGGGACTGCTCTCAGCCACCCCATTGCTGGTAGAGTTTGAGCTGATGCACAGGTTTGTGGGTGATGAGCCCATCCCTCTGCTGCCTTTTGCAGCAGCTGCTATCATTGCTCTTCCTGCCACAAATGCCAAGAGCCAGAGAACCCTGGCTCCTATTCTTAGACCTCAGTCTGAGTCTGCAGAATGAGCAGTAGCTCTACACATGAGCTCTGGGACTCATTGGGACAAAATGTGTCCCAATCTTTTATTGTCATAGATTGATTCAGCTGGCAAGTGGTGCAAACAAATAATCTGTGTGAAATTGTGAAATGTATTATTCATTTGCTAATTGCTGTTTTCTTGAAGGGGGGCTCTCATCAGATATAGTAGTAGTAAACATGTAGAAACAAGGCATAGCATCTGATATTATTGTGGTATGGTGGAGAGTTGGATTGGAAATGCCATTATCCTTTTGGGGAAGAATCACAGCACATGGAAGTGTGTGGCTGGTCATTTATGTTGATACAGTCAAGCAGTCTCTCTTCCCATCTGGTCACAAATTGTGGTGGTGTTCTCAGGGGTCCCAGGAAGAGGGAAGAGATGAGGTTCTGACTCCATGTATCCAGAAGACTGATTTATTATTTTATGATATATGTATTACATTAAAACTATACTAAAAGAACAGAAGAATGGATTTCATCAGAAGGCTAGCAGGCAAAGCAAAAGAAAGGAATGGAATGTATAACAAAATCTTGTGACTGACTGGGCAGTCCGAGACAGCTGGACTGTGATTGGCCATTAATTAGAAACAACGACATGAGACCAATCACAGATGCACTTGATGCATTCAACAGCAGCAGATAATCATTGTTTACCTTTTGTTCCTGAGGCCTCTCAGCTTCTCAGGACAAAAATCCTAGCAAAAGGATTTTTCAGAAAATATAATGGCTACACCAAATAAAGAAAGAAAAAGGAGGATATCAAGAAATGTTTAAAACCACTTTAAGTAATGGATGTTTTTTTAATTTACATGACCTCTCTAAGCCTCTTGTGAGAAAGCAAGTGGCGTGATGCAGCAAAAGGTAGCAGAGATTATGCTTAGTGTTTAGACCTTGGTTCTGTCTCCTGATTCAGTGGCACAATTCCTACAACTGAAGACACTCAGGTAATGATTGACCATTTCAGGAAGTTCCCTTAGAATCCTCTCCTTGGCTGAAAAAGCATGTAGACAAAATCTTGGTGCTTAGATGCAGTCAAAAGATGGGAACAAATTCATTTTCTTTAATGTAGAGTTCCTAGTTTCCTTAGCTGAAGTTTAATTGTGCTAAAGAATTTGGTAGGCATTCCCCATTTGCTTTCTAGATCTTTCTGCCACAGTTTAAAATGTATTATTTTCTGATCCCAGCTATCTGAAAGTCAATAGGAAAAAAGCTATTGCTTTGAGGTAAGTGTAAAAGAAGTGCCCTAAATGACACTGGCACAGAAGACAATGGATATAGGAACCATGTCTGAAAGTGTGATTTTCCCTTATAAGAGGAGAGAAAGCCAAAAGGAACTTTTTGGAAGTAGTGTAGGTAGAGCAAGCTGTAGGTTGAGGTAAACCACAGTCCTCACTTTAGTCTTCAGCTGCTGTTTCCCTCTGTTTAACAATGTTTGCTCTTCCTTTCTTTGTGGTATTTCGGAACATCACATGGATGGGGACCACATTAATTACTACTTAAATTTAGCAGATTCAAATGGTAAACTGTAACTTAGGAGGTGGTGGGGTAGAAAAGCTTTTCGTTGTCCCAAGATCCCACTAGGACAGGGAGCTGAGGATCAGGGAAGGAACCATGGCCTGTTTGATGCTGGGATGCTGCCTGGCCTTTCCATACTCCATGCAAGACTGGGCAAGGCTCTGCACTCCCACTCCTTTAGCTGTGCTTTTAAGGAAGGATTGTGAAGCATCTGGCCCTCAGCTAGAGAGTCAGAAGGCAGGAAATGCCTTTGTGCAGCATTTGCCAACTGTGGTTTCTGGTATGTTGGTGGGTGGGTTCTCAACATGTCCATCTTGATAAGAAAATGCCTAAAGCCAGACCCCGCTCATCCTTCATCAAAGGATCATTTTCTTTATCTCCAGTTTCAATTAAATGTGGTGTTTCTAAAAACAAAAAGGCACCCTGCTCCTCTCACAGCCACATTTAACTTAAGCCTTGTTTTGTGCACCAGAAGTAACTAAGTTACAGCTGAGGATCGGGGTTTATCTTCCCAGTTCAATCCATTCCTCTTGCCTTTCTCCAAATAATCTTGTATCCCCTGAAATTCTGCATGTCATATCTTATCATAGGTGAGAAGTCTTTTTCAGGGAATATTTTAGAGGACAAAAACATAGCAGAAGGTTATAATGGTTGAAAAATTGTCCCTGATTTGTTTTTGTAAATTATAAAAATGTAAACATAAAAATAGTCTCCTGTCTAGTGAATATTATTATTCATATTTTTCCTACTAAGAAAGAATGGAGAAAGAAAACATCCCACAATTTGATTGGGTTATTTGAGACATATATAGTCTGGGTTTTGTGTTTTTAAGAAGTACACTTTTAAAAAAATGTGTTTGGGAATTCAAATGGAAGGGTGTGGACAAAGTCGGGTTTTGAAAAAAGACTGTATTTGAGAAGAAGGCATTTTAAATAATGCTGATAAGAATAAAATACCAGCAAAGGATCTACACTTGTTTCTTTTCTGTACAGTTTCTTATACCCTCAAAAGATCTACTATCTATTAATGTTTGGGTTCAGAATTGGTCCAGGTCAGCTGTTTTTGTACAAGTTCCTAAGTGATGTGGATGTGAACTTAAATTGCATCAAGTGATGCAGGAGCCTTTGTCCATGGGGGTGTTCAGAGAGGCAGGACCTGCTGCTGGTCCCTTCCCACTGCCAAAGGGGGGACATCTCCTCTGGGAATTGCTCCAGTTTCTCCCAGCTGTGCATTTACAACAATAAAAAACAGCTAAGTTAAATCACTGAACATCACATCAATAGTTGTTAGCTTACTCTTTGCCAGACCAAAATGAATTTGAATTAAACAAGTGGTTTAATGCTTCCATCCTGCTTTTAGGTTCTACCTTGGCATTTGGAGCTGAAGGGATTTTTCTATTTCCTTTGTATTCTGAAATCCTTTCTTAGTCTTAAGGTCAGAATTTCACAGCAGCTTTTGGTGTAAATAAATGAACGCTGAGGAAAAAGCTGCAAACCTTTCCCAAAATAAAAAAAATTGCTCTCAAGTATTGGAAGTGCTTGAAATCCTGCCAAGTTTTTGAAAATGCTTCTGATTTCTTTCTTTCAGAATTTTCTGAAATGTTTCTTTTAAACATGTTTTTAATATTTTTGAAGAGCTCTAGTGAACTAAAATGTCTGGTGGCCATTTTAATGAGATATTTCTAATTATTCCTGTGGAAGCCTTGAAATGCCAGAAGCTCTCTAGGTGTGAAGATAATGCCTTAAGAACAGGTTTATCTTCAGTTGCCTGTGCTTTGGAATGATAGGAAATTCACTTTCTGGATGTCAGTTTTTTAGATTGGAAGGGTAAGTTCCTGTTATAATGTCTAATTTTAGGAGGAAGTTTGTAATACTGCATGTGCTTTAATCTCTCCTGAACCTCCAAATCCTGTAAGAGCTCCTGCAGGAGGAGTTCCTGGAATCCTTCCCATCCCATGAGGTTTATTCATAAAATGTGACACTCTGAAGCCATGTCTCAGGGCACAAAACATCATCAGGGCATGAAAGTATAGCCACAGTTCTAAAATTCAGGCTGCAGCTTTTGGCAGATCTTGAAGGGGACGTTTGCCATTGGAAAAAGGATTTTTTTTTCTTTGTAGCCAGTGGTTGATATTTCTCTTTGCATACTAGATTGCTACTGACTCTTTTGATAGCTATTTTATTTAAACCTCCTTGAAGACAAGTCTGTCTGTTCTTGGGAAGCCTACATTTCTCTTAAGCCTCTTATTGCCAGGTTTTCCAATTTTTTCAGCTTCTATGAGGAGCTGAGTTTAAAGGGAGGATATTGGTTAGTGGAGAGTTGCAGAGAATGCAAACCCATCCCAGCCAGTGAGAGCTGACAAGGATTTCTTTTATATTTAGTGGGGGGAAAGGGGATTTTCCTGTTCTTTGAGGAGTAAAATAACAGCTGGGGTTCAGACCCTTTCTTGCAGCACACCAGGAACCCCTACAGGGTGGTGCAAATTTGGCAAAGTGCAGTGATGTGGCAGGCCCAGGAGATGCACAGGGATGCTGATCCTTGTGAGAGTGGTCAAGCCACTGGGTTACAAAGATGCTGAGAAGGAAGTAATTCAGCGTTTTCCAGTTCCCTTAAACACTCACAGCTGCTTTTCCTGCTGTCATCTGTCACTGCAGATGGGAAGAAACCAGGGGCTCGAGAGTTGGCTCAGACATGTCCTGTCCTGGTGGTGTCAGGTATGGCCAGAGAGCCATTTTCCAGGAGAAGCCAGGAAGCAGATATGGAGTGCCTAAAATCAGAGTTGTTCACATGGTGTTTTTATAAATTATAACAGCTTCCAGGTACTTCAGTGCAGAAATAAGTATTAGCACTTGAGTATGCAAAGAAAAAATATAGTTGGGTCTTTGATTGCACTAAATTTAAGCAATTTAAGCTCTCAGATCATTATGCCCTTGATGCACATGCTGTGATGCAATCGCTGAACATTTATCACAGAAAAAATTATATTTGGAAAAGACTTTTGAGATCGAATCCAACCTATGACTACAGTGAACTAGACTGTAGTACTGAGAGCCACATCCAGCCTTTTCTTACACACCTCCAGGGATGGTGACTCCACCAGCTCCCTGCATGCTGACCACCTTTCTAATGGTCTAATCACAGAAAGGGTCTCATCAGTGAAGAAATTTCTCCCAATTTTCTGTGAAGAAATTCCTCCCAATCTCCAACCTAAACCCCCCTGGTGCAGCTTGAGAAAATGTCCTGTGCTATGGTGATTCAATTTTAATTTCTTGGTGCCCTTTTATGTCTATTACCATGAAATAAATAATTTTTTTCTTCTTTTGAAAGCCTGTAAGGGCTGGATGTGGCAGAGCCCCAGCAGAGCAGGCAGAGAGGAAATCTGCTTTGCAGGGAGAACTCTGCTCCATGGGCCGGGTGCAGTGGGGTTTGCATTTTTTCCTTTTCCCACTGCTTTCCTCTAAAATGTTAGGTGTGAGCCATGGCTGGAGGCAAGAATCCAGCCTTGATGGAGCAGAGTCCTGATGTGATACGACAGGACTTGTGGAAGTGTTCAGCCCCTACCCTTTGTTGTTTTCAAGAGGGAAATTCTGTTAGATTGTACAGATGAGACTGGAAGATTTTGTGTATAGGTTTCCCTAAAATGAGAAGAAAGGAAAGAAATCTTTTTTGTGCGTCTGGTTTTGTTTTGGTCTCCTTCAAGAAAGGACAGCTGTTGGAAAAGTAGGTGTTAGATGTATCCTGTTTCTTGAGTAGTCCATGGAGTGTTGCACTTCCAACACCATTTAATGCCCTGTTTGGTTCCTCCCTGGCAGAAGCTGGCAAGGCTTGCTGCACAGGGAGAGTAAGTTTGATGTGTTGTTGCTCATCTTTATAAACTGAAAATGGGTTGGGATGGGAGTGCTGGGGAGGTTTATCAGACAGCAGGAGCTGTGAGTCTCGGAGTCAGTGTGGAGATGAACGTGCTGAAGGAACCTCTGCTGTGAACCATGGAACTGAAGGAGTAACAGAGACAGTTCAGATCCACCCTCTGCCAGTTTGCTAAAGAGGATTTGAATGAAATTGAATGTACAACTAGCTCCTAATTTCCAAAGCATTTTTATGCGGGTTTAGCAATCTGATTCCTGTCAAACCCAATGACTGTCATATTGACGCAAATACCAGGCAATATTTAGAAAATTTAGGAAAGGTATTTTGCCAAGCAAGAGAATAAAACTCAACCCCTCTCTTTTAACATGCATTCCTGTAGGAATCAGAAATACAGAAGAAAGGGCAAAAGCATACTGAAGTGTTGACCATTCTAACAAAAATCATACTGTACTGGTCTTTTTTTGGATTTTTTTTTTTAAGTTTTCCACTGGCTGGAGGCTTTTGAAGGAAAGAAAAGACTCATCTTCTGTCTTGAATTAAGTTAGTTAATGATTAACAGAGCAGTGCAGTATGTGTGGTGCCTTTTAATTAAATCAGAAGAGACATGATTTGGACAAGATTTTAGTTTCACTTTGAAAGTTATTAAATAAACTGACACTGTTTGCTCTCCAAAAGTTCCTGGGAGCATCCAGTTAGCTGGTAATCCCTGTGCAGCCAGTGAAACAAAGCTGCTTCTAAAACACCTAAGGGCCAGCACCAGATAGTAAAAATGACTGGTCCAGTCAGACAGGGGCATAACTGAGCCTTAACCTGCATAGAGCAGGGGCCTGGTCTGAGGATCCACTTTCAGTTCAGGGATAACAAAGGTCCAAACTGAGTGTTTCTGGTCAAGTTTGCATTTTGAATACCTCTGAGCTGTTCAAGTGGCATAAGCTGTTGAACAGTTGGTGCCTTTGGTGGAGTTTGAATGGCTTTTGCTGGCTGAGTTTATGGGGTTGCTTGTTAAGTGAGATCCTGACTAGGGATTGGATGTTGCTCACCAGTAAAATTCAGAGTATCATAAGACAGGAGTTTTGGGGACAGGAAGGTCTCCATAAATTGGCCCAGCAGGAAAAGCTCTTCTCCTCGCAGAGCTGTGTGCACACATTCATATAAACTCTCCCGGCAGTGAAGGATCAAGCCCAAAGCCTGGGCTCAGACCCTGGCTTCAGACTGGAGCAAGACACTGGATGCTCTTGCTGGCATGTGGTGGCACACAGGGTTGAACAGATCCAACATTTCACACCCTGAGCTTGCTGTTGTTTACTGATCTGTCTGTTAAGGAGCTGTAGCTGAGGCCTTCACCCATGCCCTCTCAGCAGTAAAATCAAGGCAGAGCCTGTTTTGCCTGGAGATGCATCTATCATCTGTGTTTGTATCACACCCACCACATTGTGGCTCCTTCTGGCTTTTGTGGCCAAGCTTGAAGTGAATAGTTATCTATGCAGCACGCCTCAAATATTTAAGAAACAACAATAATCTCATATAAAACCTGTTGTTGAAATTACCTATTGCCAGGAACAGTTGGGGCAAAGAGAGCTTACATCTGCATTATTGGCAGCTTTATGCAGCTTTCTGTTTTGTGGGCTCTGCAAGTATTATCCTACATGGCTGTGAGCAGAAGTCCTACAAGTCTGGGCTTTGAGTGTTATCCTTCACACTGATAAAGCTGAAATTTATTAATAGCCATTATGATTCAGGTATAAATGAGAGACAGCAAATTTTCAAGTTAGAAAGCCAAAATAACAGATTGCTTTTTATTGCTGTGAGAACTGCCATGTGTCTCTGAGATGCATAAAACACAAAAGAATGGGCATGGGTTTGAGTGGGGAGAGAAATGGGCTCCTGCTCAGAGCAGGAGGGCACCAGAGTCTGTCCCTCACCTGTGGCAGTGCCAGGGCACAGGGAGAAGTGATAAAGCCTTTGTGATTGCTTCCTTCTCACACTTTCCTCCATTCCAGTTTTCTGGTGACCAGAAATTATCTGTATCCTGGTGGTTATATGGAGATTGTTGTTTGGATCTCCATGTTTGTTTGAAAGCAGTGAAAACATGACATAAAACAAAAACTGTGCTTTGGTGGAAATGGTCTCTCACACCCAGGAAATATGATGTTGCTTTATTTCTGGATTTCCCCATAAGTGACTGATAGAGAATGGAAACACCAGCAAATATGTTTTTCTATTCAAGTTTCAATTTACAGTGATAGCTCTTCTTGGAATATGATTTTAACACTTGTCTTGGAGTTTTTGTTTACTGTTACAGCCATACATGCAGTCAGTAACTTTTCTATGTGAAAAGCAGGATAATATTACCTCAAAAACTGAGGAGAGTTAGAGAAAATCAAAACTTCTTCCCTGTTGGGGACCTGACTCCTGCCTGCACTGTCAAAGTCCATCCTGTCTCAGCAAAGCAGGCATCAGATAGGATTGAATGCTGCATGGACTCTCTATGGGTCTCATCTGGAGCTACATATTTTGGAAGTGTTTATAATTGTGGGCTGCAGGCTCTTGCATTCTAATGTACAAGGCTTGTGCTCCCAATCCTGCAGAACCTGTCTATGCAAATAGTTCTATTGTCTGATCAGGCATTTGCTACTTGATAATGTGTCAGTGTGAACATGCAAATTCTGCTTGTGTGTGGCTCCATGATTTGCACATGCAGATGCCCAAACCTCCATATTTCAATTTGAGTATGTATTTTAATACATAAATCCACATAAATAGCTGGGTACTCACAGGTTTCATTGAACACGTTAAATTTTTTGACACTGCTGCTCTTTATGGGCACCCAAGTAATTATAAATATGGGATAGAGTTAAAGAATGAAGGGAAGAAGAGATATCATAGCTGTAGGATGGATTTAGTCTAGAATCTTGAAAGAGCTTGGCTTTTGTGGCCAAGCTTGAAGTGAATAGTTATCTTTGCAGCATGCCTCCAATATTTTAAAAATAACAATAATCTCATATAAAACCTGTTGTTGAAATTACTGTTACCAGGAACAGCTGGGGCAAAGAGAACTTACATCTGCATTATTGGCAGCTGGGTACTCACAGGTTTCATTGAACACGTTAAATTTTTTGACACTGCTGCTCTTTATGGGCACCCAAGTAGTTATAAATATGGGATAGAGTTAAAGAATGAAGGGAAGAAGAGATATCATAGCTGTAGGATGGATTCTTAGTCTTGAATCCTGAAAGAGCTCGAAAACTTACGACTGGGAAATGGCACAATCTCCTTTACTTGGGATATTTACAGCTTGACTTGGGAAAAAATATACACAGTAAGAGACAGCTCAGCATTATTTGATGACAAAGTACAAAATCTTGTTTTTATAAGTGCTCAAGAGATACACTCCAAGAGCTCATGTATGAGCTGCCAGACTTTACCTTCAGCATGTGATTTAATACACAAAGTGTTGTTCATCTGTGAAATAAATTCCCTGCTCACATGCCAGTATCCTAGAAGGAAATCTCCAAGGATGGTGAATGCAGATGCTTTTTGCCCTGTGAGATGCATCCACTGAGTTCCCTGCAGTGAACTCTATTGGGACATTTCAGAACAGACCTTAAAAAAACCAGCAGTTTGTCTGCTCCGTGAGAACATGAAAGAAACTGTGGCATCTTTCATTTTCCCAGGGAGGGAACAGTTAAAAATATTCTTCAAATAAGGAGCAGATGTTAATGTCATTAGAATGGATTTTCATAAAAAACATTTGTTCTCTTGCAAAATGCCAGTAGCTCTGCAAACTTCTCTACAAGTCTGCCTGCTTCTTTCAGACTTGTGGCACAGAGAAGGGGCAGTGCAGGGAGAGCTATTTACTGTCTCTGAAACCAATCAGGTGTGCTTCTGTAAGTTGCCTGTTTTAAAATTGCCTCAACATGGACCAAACAGCTAAAGAAACATGAAGGTATTCATATAACAGGACAAGAACAGTGAGCGTCACAGAGAATTCCCTGTTGGCAAATAGGTACAGAAAAGAATAAGGTACATATGGAAAGTAATGGTCTGGACATGTGCCTCTGTCAGGTTCTAAATTCACTGTCATTTCAAAAGAAACAAAGATTCACAGGCTTTTTTGATCAGCTTACTGAAAACTCTGCCTTGCCTGCAGGAATGGTTAAAGTAAAAATAACAAACAAAATATTAAGTGGCTCTCTGGATGACCTCTGGACATTCTTATTGTTAGTATGAGTAGACATTGGAACCTCCCAGTAATAATTTCCTTTTTGGAAAGCTCTCATGTCTCCTTCCTCCTCCTCATTTTACTGCTTTTAATGTTCAGAAAGTAGGAAAGGCCCTGTAGTTCCTTTCCTTGCTGCAATAGATGACCTTACTCTCTGCTAGAGCCATTTGCCTTGAGTTCATTGGCATGAACAACACCTCACAAGTGCTCTAGTGTGGTTAGCATTTGTTTGCTCTAGGTTTTTTTCCCTTTCTAGTGTCTTCCTTAGGGGTTTTGGTGTCCTAGATCTCTGAAGCATCAGGACATACAAGGAATGCAGGTTGAGACACGTCTCCTGCCCCATCATTTTTTTGTGCTTTAGATACCCATGTGAATTTTTGAGATTATCTGGGAGGTGATTTGCTTCTTCCTGCTCCATATGCAAGATCTTCACCTCAGGGCCACAGTGTACTGAAAGTATCCCTCTTGGTCAAGGTGCTGAAGTAAACAACAAACATTTGGCTTCCAAATAGTAAAAGGATTATGATTATGAAATGCAAGGATCTATAGCTGCTTCAGATCCTGCTTTTCCAAGGGGTTGCAAGCATGGCATAACGTGTTTCAGCTTCTTTCAGGGGAGCCAGTTCTGCACTGCTGTAAGCTTAGGGAGCTGCTGGATCCACAGAATTCTCAGAATCACTGGGTTGGAAGAGACCTTAAAGATCATTGAGTCCAACCCAGCCCCAACACCTCAACTAGACCATGGCACCCAGTGCCACATCCAGGCTTGGTTAAAGTGATTCCACCACCTCCCCAGGCAGATGATTCCAGAACTTTATCACTCTTTCTGTAAAAAACTTTTTCCTAATATCCAACCTGTATTTCCCTTGGTGCTGCTTGAGGCTGTGTGCTCTGGTGCTGCCTGGAGAAAGAGCCCAGCCCCAGCTGAGCACAGGCACCTTTCAGGAGCTGTGCAGAGTGATGAGGGCACCCCTGAGTCTCCTTTTCTCCAGGCTGAGCACCCCCAGCTCCCTCAGTGGTTCCTCACAGGGTTTGTGTTCCCAGCCCCTCTCCAGCCTCGTTGCCCTCAACAATGGGAATGTTTGGCATTGCCTTGGCTGAGCCCTCCTTGGGTGCTGCAAATAGGATGGTCAGATGGCCCTGGAGCTCTTGTTGAAACAGGGATCTTCCTCAGCTGGGTGGACTTTATGGTTTACGGGATGGGTACAGCTCTGAGGGCAGCTGGGGTGAGGCTCCTGGGCACTCCCCAAGACACCCACCCAGCTCTCCTGTGGGATATCCCAGCTCCACATGGCCCTTGCTCCTCACCTCATGCAGTGGGTTGGCAGACCAGAATTCCAGTGTATTTTATACACCAAAAGAATGGGGGGTTTGGTGTACTTTAGAACAAAGGGCTGGGTCTACAGAAGGTGTGCATGAATAAACAGCAACTTCATGGGGTACTGCAGGCCTGTTTCTGTGTGTGTGTAAAAAAGCCCTTGTACAGGGGAGTCATTCAGTTATCTAAAAAGCACAGGATTGTTACCTTTTCACAAAAAATCTATCTCATAAAAAACTGAGTGAGAATTTTTGGGAGGAAAAAAGATCCAGTTATTGCCTATGGAACTACAGCAGAGCATAAATTAATATCAGTGTCCCGAGCAAAGTGCAGCTGTTGGATTCTTGAAAGCTCTGAGGAAAAAGGAGTCAGGGTTGCTGCTCCCCTGGCCCTGCAGCACTGTCCGTGGCTTTGTGCAGAGGGTGGCCTGGGTGTCACTCCAAGGTGAGAGTGCCACCTGCTGAACCCACACATTCCTCCCCACAGACAGGAGAGCTCACAGCAGAGATTTCCCTTTGGGGTACCGATCCTTCCACACCCACGGCAGTAATTTATGAGGGGTAATAAGGTAACAGCCTGGGGTGGAGGAGCTGCAGGACTGCACAGTGAGTTGTTTCAGTTTGCTCACATTTTTGGGCTTTGAGGGGAAGGGATATGAGAGCCAAGCATGTGAAACTGGTAACTGATGGAGCCTCCATTTAAATCTGTTTGCATTTCAATTTCCTGCCCTGCTCACTGGATTACATGGAAGAACACTGAGGACAGTCGGTTAGGCTGCGTTCAGCTCCAGCCCCGGTTTTAATCCTGTTGTCAAACAAAAGATGATTTTACCTCGACTGCAAGTTGAGCTTGCAGCAACTCCCCACCTCCTTGGGTTGTTTGTGTTTAGAAATCACCCTCAGTCCTGAGCTGTCTGATCCAGCCTGACCTTTCACAAGTTAGACTGGATGCAAGTGCCTGCAAAATGCTTAGGCAGTGATTTGCTATCAAAAGGGAGCACTGTTCCCTGGACCATTATTTTGTATCTGAGTGCTCTCATCTCTCAGCAGGCTGGAATGTGACTTTCCTGTGAGCAAGTGCTTGCAAAGGCACCTCTGTGCAGTGCTGAGGCTGCTCAGATGAGCTGCCTGAGCAGAATCCCTTCTTAGGAAAGCTGAATGGGAAGCAAGAGTTTGTCAGGCAGCTTGAGCAGCTGAGGAATCTGCAGGAATTTCTGTAACTGGGGTCCCAGAAATGATGAGGAGGCTCTATTAGAGAGAATACAGTAAAAAACATAATCATAGGATCACAGAGCAGAGGGGAGGGGGATACAAGAGAGATAATGAGCTTGACAACAGGCAAATACAGAGTGTCATTCCAGGAGCTGCAGGACCAACCAAATGGTTAACCTGTGGGCTGGAAAGAGCATCCAATGAGTCTCACATGCCTGAAAGGATAATGGCATTTTTATTATCTCATTCCACGCCCTGATCATCCGTCCATTTGCTCCCTGGAGCTGCCAGCAGCTTGCACTGATTCATTCTCTGCAGACATGATCAGCAGATCACACTGCAGGCAGAACTTGTCCAGCCTTTCCAAGTGAGTGGCCAGTTTGTTATATCTGTATGGATTCAGCCTTTTGGTGCTGGGGTGGTGGAAAGGGCAAGGGGAGCAGAGCAGCTGGGAAGCTGCTTGAACTGGGAAATAAGCAATAGATTGGGGTTTTTTTGCTTCTTTTTTTTTTTGCTATAGTTTGCTCTGTTGTCTAAAATCTTTGTATTCATGCAGTTCTCTTACCTGAACTGCAGAATTCAAATTGTTCAGTGGTAGAAGGATATGTTGGGGGAACTGGCTGCTAACTGGAGTTCTGTTGGTGGGAAGTTTGCAGAAGTTTCATAGTTAGTGTGAAAGCTTTCGCATAACTCAGATTGCTTAATTCACTGAGTAAATAAAGTCCTCATGGCACATTCATGCCTGAATGTGGAAGGGAAAGCAAGAGGAGAAAATCAATTAGCCTGTGTAATATTGCCAGTAATATAATCTGCTTTATTCTGTCTTGTATTATTTTGTTGGTCTGCTTTACAAGTTGATGAGTAGGAAACAGGACACTGCTATATTTCTAAATTGCTGTGACTTATATAAATAAGGGTTTGGTTTAAAGATTGGGAGAGGTTTTGAAGAGCAACTGGGATTTCTCTGCCTGTTTTTAGAGTTTCCAGCATGAAATCCTGTGCTCTTGGAGGGAGAGGGAGCTCAGGGATTTCTGAAACTCAGCCCCTCCAAGAAGTCCCTTCCAGGAAACTGAAATCCTTCATTGTGATTTCAGAGACTGGGTAAAAAATAATAATTTAACTAAGGGCATGTCAGATGACAATTTTTTGTGTGTTGTTCTGTGGTGAAATACAGCCACAAGCCACAGTAGCCAGCCCTCCCATAGTTCTGTATGGGAACAGGGAACAGGCATGGGGGAGCACCAATTTCTCTGCACTCAGTGCAAGGGGAAAGCAAGGGAGGGGAAAGGGCAAAGCAGGTGAGATTTGGACACTTTAGTGTTTATATAATAATAATATATTTATATATATATATCTAATCATATATAATTATATAATTGACTTGTGATACCTGATGTGGGGAGCTGGCCCTGAGTCCAGGCTGGACTTCTGAGGTGACCTTGGGATCCTTTTTAGTCTGTGCTGGACCTGGTTTAGTGAGGTGTCAGGGTCTGGCTGTTTTGTTTAAAATACTGAGGGCCACTGGATATCCTTGCTGGGAGATATTCTCCTCCAGTCCTTTCTGGGCAGGAGAGGGAACCAGCTGTGTGCTTGGCATATCTGATGTGTTGGGGGAGTAAAAGCTGGGAGCAAAGCCTTAGCTTGAGTGTGAAGTGAGTTCACTAAAATCAGTGAAATTATGCCTTAGTGAAAACAATCCTTTTCTCTTGGAGTATGGGTAGCTACTGTAGTGTTGTTTTCCTGTATTTTGAGAGTCCTGGGTCCTGTAACAGCTTCTAACAAAAGCAGACACACCTTGAAAACCAGACATGGGTTTCTTTTGTCAAGACTCACAGTAACATGCTTGGGGAAGAAAAGCGAAGTTCTCTTTGGCAAGGACTCTGAAGAGAAATCAAATGAGCGGCAAGAACTTGGAAGCTGATTTATTCCCTTGTAACAAACATCTCCATGACCTCAGGCCAAAAGAGGGAAGACACCTTTAGCATTATCCACAAAGGTTTCTTCAAAGCATTGCTCAGAGAAATACATGATGAAATACTGCCCTTCCCAGGCTGAGGCATAACGTAATCATTCCAAGGGCTCATGGCTTCTCAGGACATTGCAGGGGAAAAGGAGCATTAAAATCCTTATAAGTCCACTCTCTGGAGACTCTCCAGGGAAAAGGAGGAGGCTGTTACTGCATTATTTTGAATGAGGTACAAGGTGATTGTTAACTTCTTGCAAATGTCCTCTAATGGCCCCTTTATATGATCATTTCATCTGCGTCGTTTAAAGATATTTTCTGTGCTTTCAGTGGACTTGTGGTATTTGTAGAAAATTCTGTAATTGCTAGATAGCTGAACATAATCCTGTTAGCATTTGATACGCTAGAAATTAAAAGCAGAAGCTCTCACTGGAGCCAAGAAATTCTGGTTGGCCTGAAAACATGAAGTCTGTTTAATGAATGTATAGGGATTGGCTTGGCTTGCTGTGCTGGACACTAAAGTGTTTACTGTGCAAGTTCCTAGAGAAAACAGAAGTTCTCTTTGCCAACAGGTAGAATATTTTCTTCCAGCATATGATAGCTTCTGTTCAAACTCCAGTTTGGTTGTTGGAAGCTCAGTTTTTTGCAGCATTTTCTTTGTATTGTAGATTATATTTTCTGTATCTTGGCTGGGTGTTCAAGACTGATTTCAGCTAATTTTTTAGGAGATGAGAAGGGTTTAAGAGGACTCTTCCATAGATAGCAGTGGTGTTGGTGGCACTATGTTATCTGGTTAATTCTGCTCCAAAAATTGATGCTGATAATTTTCATTTGAGGCATTCAATCTTCTTCTGGTCTTCTCTTTTGACCATGTTCTTCATCCCTGTTCCCCAGTGGGCAAAGGCCTGAATCCTTAATTTGCAAAAGCCTTTTCACATTGCTGAGGTAATACAAGGACATAATGTAATTACAGAAATGACACACAAAGATGTTTGCCTGTAGTGAGGATATTTTTCTGGTTTGGAAGCAAAGAATCCCAGTCTCAATTTCTGAAAGTGGCTCTTCCCCAGCAGAGACAAGTCTACACGAAGAACTGAAACATTTTCGATTGGGAGTTTGTGTGGCAGAGAAAGGACAGGTCTATAGGGAAACATCTGAGATTTTGGAGCCTACTTGCCTCAGTGAAAAATCTTTTCAGCTTAAGAAAAGCTCTCAGGAGCACAAAGCTGGAGTGGAGTTTGGAGCATCCACCTCAGTCTTAGTTCGAGACTGTGTGAACATCAAGCATCTAAAGTTTTGTCAGAGAACAAGTGACTTGGAAGAGTTTAATGAAAATTCTGAGCTAAATTCTCTACCCTGTGCAAGCCTTGGTTCAGGCCAGGAACTTGCTGGGAATCCAAATGCCTGAAATGAGCTGTGAGAACTGCTTCTGATGAAAGGTAAATTTAGTAAAACCTAGAAAATATGGGAGAGTTTTGGCCAGAGCTCTTTCAGAGCGGTTCAGAGCAGAGCTGGTTATGAGTTCATGTCAGGTTTCTGAAATTGGCTTTGTCTAAATTAAAAGAATAGGAAATACTTTATTTTTAATGAATTTTTCTACACCTTCTACATAATAAATTAGTGAGTTTTTCTAAATAAAAAAAATCTGCTTTTAAAAAATCTTTTGATTCCAATTGACCTACCTTCAAAGAGAAAAGTAAAAAGAAAAAAAACGTATATGAAAGATTTGCTTTCCTGTTCCAGTCTGAATTAAAAAAAAAAAAAAAACAAACAAAAACCCAGCCCTGAACATTTTCCATATCACTTCACCCTGACAAGGGTATTTGCTTCTGCTTCAGCAAAACTAGAAAATTCATTGTTAGTGCAGATCTTAAATCCAGATAGTTCCTCCACAGCCACACTGTTGGCATAGGTGTTCAACCAGTGGAGGATGGGGTGGTAGAGCTTTATCCTGCTTCTTCATACCCCTGCCTTCCCCTTTCCTGCCAAACCTGCACTGCCCATCCACCCTCTTCCCAACTCAGAGTAAAACAGGAAAAACTCAGGGAAATTCTCTGGTGATTAATTTAGGCCCTCTTTGCTTCTCAGTTCATATATATGTACATATTTCCATATAAAGCAGATGAAGTCAATTATGTCCAGTAAATTAAACCCAATGCTTAAAAATGTAACCAAGAAAAACACTTCTATCAGTCATTGAAATAATTGAAACATAGAGGCTCAACTTACTGTAACTTTTCACTCTACCCACATTTTACTTTGTAAAAAACATTTGAAAAACCCTTTCTTGCACTATTTTCATGTACTGACTATTTGATTTATATTTTGGGATGTGTAAGCTCTTAAATGTGGTGAAAAAGTCTCCTTGAGTTCAGTAAGGCAGCTTGCATGTATAAGTGGCTGCAGAGCCAAGTTTATAATTATATATCTGTATAATGTTAGCCTTCATACATTTATCCATTCCAATTTTAATTCTCCATTCCATAAAATCTATGATCAAATTTTGGAGCCCAAGCTAAGCTGAGTTGTCCTTTTTAGTTTAGGACTGAGCCCTTTTATTCTCCTTCTGTCCTTTCCTTTTATTAGCTGCTTTCTTTTTGTGCTGATGTGCAGCACATATTGTTAAAGGCACTTATTAGAGCCGGAATTTTACAGCATGGAGACTGTCCTAATAAGGGAAAAAACCAGCCCTCAGCCCTTTATTGGTGAGGTAAGAGAAATCAGGCAGTGGATAATTTTTTTTTGCTGATTGAGAGGGATAAGGTGCGGTTTGGCAGGTACCGCATTGGTTTGGCATATGCTGACACGGTTCCTCTCTTCTGCAGCTCAAATCCTTTGCAGAGCAGGCAGGGAGGGCTTCCCCCACTCCCCCTTTTGCCTTGCTCTCCCCTCTTCCTTCTCCTTTTCACAAGTGCTCAGCTGCTGCTGTGCAGTCTCACCCTGACACTCAAGCTGGATGTGGTAACGAGACATTTTTGTGAGTCCAGCAGTGCAATGCTGTAATCACCTTTTTGGGGAACAGCAAGCACTTTGGAAAACTGTTTTCCATGTGGGCTTTTTTTTTACCTCTAAAGCATTTGAGCCATTTTTGAAGCTGTCAGAAAAAATCACGCTGTACTCCAAAGTATTTCAATATAATGTCTCTCTTCTCCAAAACCCACTATTGAAGAAAAGTACTAGCTGCAAGGTTTAGTTGATGGCTCATCTGTTTTTTCCCTCCAATTGCTTTGGATGTGCATTTTGAATGCCAGAGATGAGCTGCACATCCCAGGCTTAAGTACAGGCTTCACATCTGAACTCAATGTAGTTCCTTGACTTTTAAGCTGAATTATGGTGAACAAAGTTTCAAATGAGGGCAGAAGCTGGTGTTTTGGGTTTTTTTGTTCCTCAGTCTCTGTTTATCTCTTGGTAAAAGAATACTAAGCCAAGTATTGGCTCTGCCTAAATTCACTTTGTGCTGCATCAGGAGACTGACATGGATGTAAAGCGGCTGCCCCCTTTCCACCTGGTGCTC
This sequence comes from Molothrus aeneus, assembly GCF_037042795.1. Classification (NCBI taxonomy): domain Eukaryota; kingdom Metazoa; phylum Chordata; class Aves; order Passeriformes; family Icteridae; genus Molothrus; species Molothrus aeneus. Next base: position 4,163,624 of record NC_089650.1, on the reverse strand, counting down.
TGGTGTGTTTCTTTGATTGTAGGAGGAATAATGGTCAGCTTAGTAACTAATACCCAGTTTTCTCTGTCACTCTCTTGCTTATTTTCTTCTGAATGCTGTACATTTGCTGGCATCACTTGTGAAGCAATTTTTTTCCTCTGCTCCCCACCGTGGTAATCCTGGAGTACATATCCTGTCATAATTGAGGTTAGCTTACTGTATGGAAAGGATGTGAAATACAAATGGATAATAATAAAACAGAAAAGGAAAATAAACAGCTTTAGTAGCAGGGGTTGGAGGTACCAGTTCACATTAAGCAAAATATACAGATACACCATTAGGTATGGACTACTCCCAAAAGCTTAACAAACAATCTTTTTTGGGGGATTGGTAGGGTTTGGTTTTTGGGTTTTTTTTGGTTTTTTTTTTTTTTTTTGCAAGATGCCTGTTTGTGTTCAGACCCTCCCTCAGCCAGCATTTCTCTTGAAGATCAGGGACTTGGCTTTGTCTTCTTTTTTAATTTCCATCCATCACTTTTCCACATACCTTGACTAAGCAACAGTGAGAAATATTCAGTTTCTCATGAGCAAGACTGGCTCCAGCAGAACCTGGCCTACCAAGTGGAGAGGATTAACTCCCTGCAAGAAGTTTCACTGAATCTTTTTCAGATCACTTTCAATTTGCCTTATACCTCTCTTTAGCAGGATCTGGTCCTCCAGCAGGTCCTTGAGGCAGATGTTGCTGTAGTACAGAACAAAAAAATAAAAGATGATTCTGGTTCCAGACTGAACATGATTGAGAAATATCTCCTAATTGTGTGCTATGTATTTTAAAAAATTAAGAAAAAGGCTCCTGGAGAAGCCATCCATGTACATTTGTTTTTCTTCCCACGATTCTTCTGGAAATGTGGAGGCCTGTCCTAGAGGTGTGTCCTTGAGACCAATGCACTTGACAGTACAGGATGTAAAATTCTGGCTTCTGTTTGGTTTGCTGAAGCCAAATTGCCCACAGGCCTTTTCAAGCATAAAAATGTATTACATGTTTCTGAACAGGAGGTTTTTGGCTTGCCAGATTCCATCTGCAATTCGTTCAGCACTGGAGTTGCTGTGGTGTGATTACAGAAATACCTTTTAACATCACAACTGTTGCTGTCCTGACTCCTGCCTTACCATGGGTTTTTGGTTTTTTGGGGAGTTTTTTTGGTTGTTTTGAGTTTGTTTTTGCTTGTTTATTTGTACTTCTTTTGTTGTACCTGATTTAGTGGAGTTTGTGACTCAGAAAGAGGATTGTGGGATGGGTGAACCTCACAAGCTCAATGCACTGTGGGTTTCAGCATCCATAAATGATGTATGCCACCATCATCACAAACTGATGGCCATGGTGGAACCTGTGCAGTCTCTTGGGTCATTTTCAGGTTGTTCCTGGCTTTCCACCTCCCATGTGCTGCAGTGACATCCTCCATTGTTAATTGTTTCCTTCCCCCCTTTTTTATTTTTCCCTTTCAGTCATCTGTGTTTTATTTGATTATTTTGCAAAGCCCAAATGAAATGTGTTCTAACCTTACTGTATTCTCTTGCACACTGATGTCTATAAAAGAATCCCATTTTTAAATCAGGGTGTGTATTCTGTGTTACACTCATCTTTCCTCTGTGAAGCCTGAAGTTTTTTTTTTAGGATTCTTTGTCCTGTAAGAGGAAAATCACTGGCATGTGCTCTGGGTGTGTAAGATGGTGTTGTGCATCTTGGCCTTAGTCATCTCCCTCCTCCTGGAACAGGAGTGGTCAGGCACATCGTATCAGCAGTTTTCGTTCTCAGGATTGCAAAAAGCCCAAAAACCTTATTACCAGAGGCCACATCTGTTTCCAAAACCAGCTAAATTTTTACTTTAGTTAGAAAGATGAAGTTTGAGGAATAATTTTCTCCTTGCTCCTGCATCAAATTTGCCATAAAGGCTGTAGCAAAGCAGTGTTGTTGTTCTCTGAAAACATAGCTTTTACTCAAGGCTTACCAAACTTAAGTAATGGTAAAAATCTCTCTTAATGCTGTAGCAGAGCTATCTTGGTGTTCCCATGGCCCTTATCTCTATGGCTGTGAAATCTTCTCACTGACTGCATGTGCATTAGTGATAATTTGCAGCCCATTCAGCTGGGAACAAATATTACTTTCTTGCATCTCTAAGAGCTGCATTTGGTCCTTTGGCATTTTGGGAAAGCCATGGGGTTAATTACCTACCTGGATTCTTCTCTGTTTTTCAAACTCACCCAACACCCTCTGAAGGGCTGAGGTAGGAGGCAGTGTCTCCCACCCAGCCCTATGTTTATTGCCCCTGAACAATTTTGGGTGGTCGTATTTTGAGCAAACTTTGGTCAAGTGTCCTGGAAACCTGTTTGTGTGTGATTATAGCTGTGCACCAGCACTGGCAATCTGTCTCTTGCTCATCTTGAGCTGGCAGATACACCCCTAAGTACATCCAAGAACACCTCATGGTAGAATTAAGATAGCTTGAATTAAGAATTAAATTAAATTAGGAATTAAAATAGCTTGAATTTAGAGCAGTCTTAACTTACTTTTCCAATTGAGTGTTGCTGATCCCTAGACCTTTTTGTTACCTTGTAGCTGTTAGTTATCTTCTTCAGAGAGATAATGACCATATTCTTGTTTACTCAGTAATCTCAGTTGAAATGTGGTAACATTTCAACTTGAAATGTTGAATTCCTACTCCATTCTGTGTGAATAGGAATTCAAATTCTGTTACACTTCTCTTAATTCTTTGTTGTGCCAAGTATTTGTCATTTTATGCTGCCAAATCCTCGCTTTACAAATGTTGTACTTTCACAAAAGTATATTAAATGTAAATTTACTATCCAGTACTTGTGATTTGGCCCCTCCCAGTGCCTTTCAGGCTGCATGACTTAAATTCAGTGAGAACTTTGATGAAAGGATAGATGGAATTGCATTTCCCTTGCAATGGCCTTGGTGTGTGTCTGTGAATGGCTCCAGTGGATGGTTGGGAAGAGGATACTTGGATGAGCAGTGCCTGGCTGGATCGAATGTAAGGTCTGCTCTCTGGTGTTATTTCTGGGATCCATCTGATGTGAAAATGTTGTAGAAGTCTCAGTGACACCCCAAAACACTCTGTCTTGCAGTCCAGGTGAGAGAGGGGAGAAGTTTTGACTTTGAATCGAGACCAATCCTGCAAGAGTTGGTGTTGGAAGGGTTGGCTGGAATTCAGGTCAGTCCCATCCCCCCTGTGGGACCAAAGAAGGAGCACTGAGAGCTGTGGAAATGAACAGAAGCATTTCCATCTGACTTCCTGCAGTTTCTCTAGGACCAAAACCTGTCTGGTGCAGAGCAGGGATTTTCTCACTCCACCAGCTTTTGGGAGTCCTGCCTCACGAAGTCCTACTGAGCTTTCTGTACCTGTAGAAGCTTGAGAAGCAGAAGGGTGTGGCAGCAGGTCATACCTTGTTTCCACTCCTTGTTTCCCAATGATGATCCCATTTCTTTCATACTTTCAGGGATTGAAGTGTATCTCAGTTCAAAACCAAGTGCTCCAAAAGGTTCCAGACTGTGTTGAGCCCTGCTGACCCCTGTGAAATTCTGAGGTGCTTTTGCAGTGACAAGGCCACAGGATCCCCTGGGTTAAACTTGCTTTTGGCCCTTCCTTTCCTATTTCCCAGCAGGCAAACCTCTTTCTTAAAAAATGTAGGCTACTGACTTGGAAATACCTAGCAACAGAAGGCTTTATTTAAAATGTAGAGGAGAGCCAGGCCATCACTTGATCAGACAGAGCTCAGGGGAGCATGTCCCTTTGTTCAGTATGCCAGAAAAAGACATCTCAGGATAATTCTGTCTGTGGCTTTCACTGACATGATCAGGACATGGGTATCCTGATAATATCTATCTCAGGGTAATTTCTGTCAGAGCAGCAGCAGAAGTCAGCACAGTGCAGCTGTTGGAGATGGGGCTGGGAGGAAGGAGTTCCCATACCCACAACCACTCCCTTCAGAAATTGCTGGAAGAGCTCCTTGGAGCTTCAACAAGTTTTTGGAGCAGGTGTGAAGTAGTGCAGCCAAAAGAGAGCCAGATCCGCTCTGTTTAGGCTAAAAGTAGTACATTCATCCACATATCTGTTTTTTCATTCCATAAACTGGCACTATAGTAGCCATGGTACTCACCACACGGAAGTCAGAATGGTTGCAAGGATTGCTTAACATTTGTAAAACATGTTGAGATCTTTTCATGGAAAGAATTTAACCAGTGCCAAGAACTAGTATGATAACAAGGGGGAAATAGCCATCAGTCTGCTTTCACTTTTGGAATCTAATGGATTATACCAGAAGCCTTGGCTTAAACATCTGTGGGTTGTGTACATTTAATGATGAATTTCTTGATTACCCTCTCTGTAAAAATGTCAGTGAATCTGTTGGACAGCTTTGCTTCTTGGTGATGGAAACTGGTGATGATCACGGCTTGTCTCCTCTCATCTTTGGGATCAGGTCCTCTTTTGGCAGCCCTTGCAGTCTGTTTCCAGTGGTTGTATTGCTTTCTTATCACAGCTGCTCTTTGCTGTCCTTCCTGTCTTGTTGCCCACCTGTGTAAAGCATTTTGCAACTGACTGGCTATTGAAACTATTACAATTACTGACTGGCTTCCTTTGTGGAGCTGCTGTTCCAGAATGAAACTGAAATTAGCAGCAGCACCAACAAAAAGGGTGCCACAATAACTGCTGTGGTTTGAAATCACACTGAATATTGCACCCTGTCCCCATATCTCCACAGGGCAGTTTCTCTGTGTTAGGTGCCTCTTTATAGCTGCCTAGGTCCCTCTGGAAGTCTCCAAGCTGAGGGTACTTTTAGGGCAAGCAAATTGTTGTTTTCTTGTGATTTCTAGTTTTTATCTGGATACTTCTGTGAACAGCTTATAAATTGTGGATAATTTGTTAGTGAGTCTTTGAAATGGAATAGGTTTTTGTTGGATGCTAGAGTTCTGTGAAAAGGTTTGTTCTTTCCCCCTGCACCCCCACTTTTCAAAGAACAGTGGCTTTTGGATTTGTATTTGCAGTGTGATTAATCAGCTCTTGTGAGCTCAGTCAGTTTCCCAGACAGTGTCTCCAATACTGAGTTTGGTAATTTCTTACGAGTAACATCTCTGGAATAAGGATTCCAGTGAAGCAATATGAGAAGAACAAGCACATCTAAGGGAAAACTAATTGAAAGGATAAAGCCAGGATATTTTATTGTGTTTGTGTGGGTGTAGTTACAATGGCTACGTTTCAAACCTCCAGCTGTTTAATTTGCACAGTGCTGTTATACGATGTCTGCAAATTGTTGTACCATTAGTGTGATGTTCCAAGTGCTGTACATGACCCTGCAGATCTGTACAGGCCTGTTTTATGGAAGGGTTCTTTACCTTTCATGAAGGTGAAAGACACATCAGGATTAGCTTTCACAGGGATTCATGGAATGCATCTGCGCCTAATCCTGTTAGCAAATGACGGGATCTGCACTAATAACTCCTCTGCTGCCTCACTGAAAGTGTCTCCTAATCACCTTGGCTGTTGACAGTAGGCTTCTTAAACACCTCAGAAAGAGAGAGATGCTTGCCCATGCTAAAAGCAAACAGCCATGAATTTCCCTTGAAACAAAATCCACACCTGCGCAGCATCCGTGAGTTGTGTGCGTGGGGAATCAGTACCAGAAAATGTTGAGACATCTGATTTTCATTAATTTTTTTTTCCATTCACCACATGTTGCAGCACTGGATGTATTTGTAATGCCATATATCCCCTCAAGTGGTTTATTTGAGTTAGCATAAGGGTTCACAGTCTGCTCTGTTTTGGTGCATGTTCTGGCCTTGCATTTTGTCTGCTATCCTGTTTGTGGCATTTAATTCAATAGTCTGCTGTGCTATGTTAAGGCTGTGTCCTCCTAGTGCATATTTTATGCTGGGAAGAGTGGATAAAAAAAGATTATTCTATTATTATCTGAAGAATTATCTGGTAAAATTATTTTTCCAGACTCCCTGTACATGCCTTGTACTTTGTTGGTCAGCACAGTGTTTGGTGTATTTCTGAAAGCTGCAGCAGACATCCCCAGGGACCTGTCTGGCTCTGAGCAATAGTCATTTAATGACAATCTCTAGTCCCCTGGGAAAGACAGAGCAGTTTTGATGCTTCACAGAGACCAGACTAATGCTAACACCCATACCTTCAATGGAGCAAGCAACAGAAATGCTGGGTTCTGGCTGTTTTTAGGTGTTTCAGACCACAGAACACTTCAGTCCCGGCTGAGGTTACTGAGTGATGTGTAACCTGGGTAGTCACAACCTGCTGTGTTAGTTTCCCTTCCACCAGTCATGGAAGGTTTTGGTTTTCCAGGCCCTGGACAGCCCTCTGCAGCTGGCTGGATGTTGGTGACAGCCACTTGCCCTATCCTTGCTATTCCTGGAAGGATCTATGGATCTATTTCCCTTTTCCCTGTTCTCCCAGGATTTCTCTATCAATGTTCTCCACCCCCTACTGCAGGGATCCATTTCCTGTGGTCTGTCTCCTTTCTCCCTGCCCACAGTCCAAGGACATTTCTTGTTCCTATGCTACAGACCTAGCCTGCTATTCCTGCTTCCACATTCCTCCTTCCTGCCCCACTTAGAATCTCTGTCCCAAATCCAGAATGAATTTCAGGGTTAGTCCTAAATCAGAGACAGCTGGTTTGGGCATGAAGCCATCCACAATCTGATCCACCCCAGGCATGGTAGCATTTCACTGATAGAGGAAAAAACTCCTTCAGGGTGGTTTCAGCACTACTGGTGGGCATTGTCCTTGATATCAATCCAGGGGATGCTGGGAATTTTCTTCCTTTCAGGACTTGCCCTCTGTAGAGTCCTGGCTTGTGGTCCTTCATTATACCCTGCAAAGAGAAGAAACTGCACTAGTGCAAAAGGCAGTTCTGCTCAGAAATTTGTCATCTTTGAAAACCACAGCCTTGTTCCATCTCCAGTTTCACAAATCTCTTGTTTTGTCAGGGTGGATGGTGAATAAATATGTGCTGGAAGTTGATTGTGAGTAGATTGGGCATGGTGATGGAGGATTAGGGTGTGTCACTGAGGTTGGTTTGGATATTAATGTTTCATTCCTCAAATAAGTGATTCTCTGAGTTAACTTTGTTAGTCTTTGTCCTTACATGATATTCAGTGGAGCAAGAGCAGGTTGAAAATAAAGAAGCTTCGTGTGTATGAGACCTCATCCTCATGGTCCTGCATTTCCTTTTAAAATGCAGCAATCGTATTAATCTTTGTGGAGGAAATGAAGTGGAATTGTTGGTTTGTTAAGAGTTTCTCTATTTCCTAGAGTGCTGCATTAAAGAAGCCTTCAAAACTGGTAAACAGGGTGAAAGTAGATCAGCAGATGAAATTGAAGGCTGGTTTCCAGGTCAGGAATTCATACATGATTTATTGTAATTCAGTTTGTGCTTGCCTGAAATCATCAATTTGTTTTTCTTTGCTAATTTCTTAGGATGCAACTTTGAAATAAAAATAAAAAAGTAACACCAGAAATTATTTTTTTTTAAGTTGAAACAACATCTTTTCAAAAAATATTGCCTGCTGCAGCTACTGGGCTAAAAGGCACATTGAGTTAGGTCTTGATTTTGGATGCAATCAGTAAGCTAGCAATTTGACATATACAATTGCCTTGAAAGCCATATTAAATATAGCAGCCCAAAACCAGAAGAAAGAAAACTTCTTATTTGTCTTTGTAGAAATTGTGGATTGTGCATTCTAGGGCAAATCCTGTAAAGCCTGACTTATGCCTCAGCTAGGCAAGATGCCCATTGTTCTCAAGTCATGTGCCTGAAATATTACTTACTGGGTAAGGCTCTGGCATAAATTATTTTGGATTTTATATGCAATAAAGCACTGGAAGCTGGAGGTGGTGGCAGCAAGCAATTTGCTCCAGAGTCAACAAATACCACGTTAACCACAGTGGTATGCACACTGATTGGGATTTGCTCCCACTTTTTCACGTTTGGAAAAGCAAGCTTGTTTTGTACACTTTTTTTGCATGTTTGCCGTCTCTGCCAGGGAAACAGAGATCTGGGTGAACTCCACCAAGCTTCAAGGAAAACAGTAAAAAATTATCAGGTAGAAGGCACTTGGCTAATTATTGTTTTCTGCTCTTTTTTTTTCCTGTTTTCTTTTTTTTTCCATGTGAAAATTCTAAATTAGAACGGATTGGATAAGCTGCTCTGTCACTGGCAGGTCAATGCCATGTCTATTGTTATGCAGTAAAACTGCAGAGCATTAGGCTTCACATATTGAGAGAATTATGTGCTTTCCCCCTGGTACATTTCCAGCAAGCACTTTTATCTAAATATAATATACGTTGGAGGCAAATTTGACATTGTTTCGGTAGCGGAAGGGTTTTACCCTTCATGTTTGCAGCCCTGTGTTGGATTTATGCTGAGGTGCTCAGAGGCAATTTACCAGAGCTATGTGGCTGTGGTTGCAGAATCTGCTTGCATTTCATATTATGAAACAGATCATCAGTTTTAAGCCATGAGGAAAGGGAGAAAAAGAAAAAAAGAAAAATAGGCTGGTGCATGAGTCATTCTGCCTTTGTGCAGAGCGATGCTGTGATGGTACAGATGGATCTAACTGCGAGGCCCAGGTTTAGGGCTTGGGTCTAAAACCAAAGGGACTCAGCTGTTACGAGCAGGAAAAAGGAAAAGAGACAGGGCATTGGACATCTTGGACATCTACAAAACTGAAATTTGGAAACCAGTAATTTGGGAAGCCAGGGACTTTCCTAGAGGCTTCAGCAGCATCCCCAGCAAAGAAATCAAATCTCTGGATGGTTTTGGCATTAATTACTTGATAGTCACCAAGGATTTTTGTTGGCACTATGGAGTCCTTTCTCCTTGTGGTTTCTACTTTGCATGTCACTTTTTAGCTTTCATTCTTCGGTGTGGATGGCTTGCACCTTAGATTTCAGAATCACACTGTTAGAGGGATGAATGCACCTACTCTTTCCTTACCTGTATAAAACCCCAAATGTCAAAACCATCAAAAAAAGAAACCATAAAAAAAATTTCACAAACTGAACCTCTCAGAAGGCCTTTTCTTTCCCATGCTTAACTGTTTTGTCATGTAAACAAAATAACAATCTCCTAGCCAAGTCCTTAACCCAAGTAAATAATCCAAAGATTTTGCTCAGCTGAAACAAAAAAAGTGCTCTTAAAATGGCAAAAAGTTTTAACCTTTAGCTATTTTAGCTTCCTATACATAAGTGTTGGTGGAATTTCACCAAGCTATCTACAATGAACCCAAAAATCAGTATTATTTTGCAGTATAACTTCCAAAAACTTCCATCTTAATGCAGAGATGCAAGAGATGGATGTTCCATCATTTCTTGTGTGTGTAATTATCCTCACTGTTCAAAACATGTGCTTAGTTTCCAGTTTTAATTTGTCTGGGTTTCATTCCCAGCCATTGGTTAATTTTATCCACTTGTCTCTCCTACATTCAATGTGAAAAGAAAGAGGGGCATGTCAAATTGAGAAATATGTGAAAAATATGGGTGTTAATAGCAGCATTCATGTACAATATTGGACTGAGAACTGTGGTGGCATGGCTGCATGTTTCCACAATAATCCCCTGTTTTCACTCACATCTTTTTGAAGCATGAACATTTTGGACTGAAATTCTGCTCATTCCCTCATAAAAAAATGAATCTTCTTGAGCAGGTCTGAGCAGAATGCTGGCAGCTCTCACTGAATGATGGAGGAATGATTAGAAAAAACAGTTTTCCCCACAACTGCCCCCCAACATTCAGCACATTTTTAGGTATGATTTGAATGAAATACAGCTGAGATTGACACGCAAAGATTGGAAGAGAGAGGCAGAGCCTTCTGTGGAAGCATGTACCCTTGTTATGGTTTTATTTTTTATTTGAGGTGAAGATTGATCAGTTGTTTATATTCAGGTTTTGAAGTGTGCCTATCATAACACAAATTAAGCAAACAATAAAAAGACTAAAAACATATTTCATCATAAATAAAATGGGACTGAATGTCAACAGTGACACAAAGAGCACTCCCCAGTGGGTATTTTAACAAAGTCCATCCTCACCCCACCCATCCTTTCAGGAAGAGCCTGGGTAAATAGAAAGACTTTCTAAGAGCACAGAAGGCCAACAAATTCAGCTTTTATGGGCTGAGTCTGGCAGTGAAATCTGTCATTGAGGACATTTTACTGACATCCTCCATCTGACATAAATCTGGAGACACAAATCAGCAGATATCACCTCAGCTGCTGTGGTCTTACGTAATAAAGGGCAGAGGTCTTAGAAGTAGGTTAGGTTGCAAGCTGGAGGTGCAGCAGTTTGGTACAGGATGGATGATCTCATTTCTTGGGATGGACCACAGGCGAATTCAATCTGTAATACATGTAAGAGCTCCAGGATAACAAAGCAGTGTGGGAAAGAGCTTGCTGAATAGGTGCAATTGTGTCTAATTGAGTCCCTGTTGTGAGGGCACTGCTGAGGATGCAGGGTGTTTCTGCAGGCATAAAAACCAGACTGACATTTGAGTGAACCATGGAGGAAAGAAAAGGCACATATGAACTGCTTAAAAATCTTAAAGGCTTTTGTTCCATTTGGAATTTTTTCATGTATTTCTGACTCTTGAAATGGAGTCAGAGTTCAGACCCACAGCAGTTCTGTCTCCCTGCCTCCTCTAGAATGGAGTAGTGGGATCCAGCTCAAATTAGGCAGGTTTTTTTCTACTCCTGTGAAAAATGAAAAAAAGAATTTAGGTTCATCAGGTTTATTTTTGACTCACTGAGGGCAGATTGTGCTACAAATTATAAGATTTCTCTTTAATCAGAATACACACTCTTTAGAATGGAGACCAGATTTTGCCCAATCTTCATAAATTGCCTAGTGTAGAAGCCCATGAGCTTGATCAGGAAATTTCAGTGCTGTCATAATTCAGAAAATAATAATAATGTACTAGTACTGGGCAAGGAACTCCAAACCCAAAGTGCCTTAGATAATGCTTGGGCTGATTTGAGGTTTCAAGTGGAAACCAGTTAAAGCTGGCTTGTATGAAATCATTTCAGCCCCATGATCCTCCCAGCTATTACCAAGTTTCTTGCTGGGTTATAACTTTACATAAGTTCAGTGTTTGGTGTAAAATACAGAGGGCTGTATTTCTCTGAAAAAGGTCTGAAGCAGATGGCCACATCTCCTCTATTCCCAATGCAGCAGATTTATTTTTCACTCAAAATCCCCGCCATTCAATCTGAGGGCCACATTTTTACACTTACTCAGATGTTAATGAGATTTGTTGTTCAGTTCTTCAGGTCTGAGATTTCAGTCCTTGAGAGCTGCACTTGATGTTCCTTGTGGGTCCCTTCCAACTCAGAATATTCTGTGATCTGAATATTCCCCAGGGAGTGTTATCAGCAGGCTTGGCATACCTCTTGGAGATCATGCTGTGTTGTGGTCTCACTGCCTGAGACAGCTGGAACAGCTGCTTGTGGAGAGATACTTGCCTGCAACGCCACGTGGAGGGTGAAAAATGGATAGAAGTTCAGTTTAATTGAGTTGCTGGGCGTGTGCTGGGCAGCAAGGCTGCTCTCCAAGGATGGAGAAACAGCACAGGCCAGCATGCATCATCAGATTTCCATCTGTCCGATAAACAGAGTGGAAATCTTGGAGATATACTTTTTATTATTTATTTACTCTTAGTCTGAAGGATGTCAGAAGATATTGGCAATTAGAAGATATGCTTTGGAGAGCTCCAAAATTGATTTTGCTTGTGATGGTTGCTACAGAGATCTGTTGCAATGGGAGAATAAGGGTCACCTCTTACACTGAAAGCAATGTTAACACAATTGTAAGGAAAACAAGGAACACATCTCCTAAAAAACTGCAACTAGTTGTTCCTTATGACTGTTTCCTGATTACTGGGCAGATTGCAGGAGTTTTGGTGAACAGAAATGAATACTTAAGGTGATTCTTAAGGTGAAAGTACCTGGTGTACTTGCTCACTGTAGGAAACTGCTGTGATATGTAGCAAGGCCATGGATGTGTTTAGAATCATAATAAGAGACATTTTCAGCTTTCTTAACAGATGATCTATGTGATAAGTGTCCAAGGACAGGAAGTACATATCTGTTTAATAGATAAGATTTTGTGGGAATTTTTGCTTAGGGTATTCTTTTTATTTCCTCTTTTAGTTTGCTGAGCAACTGGTGGTTTAAAAAAGGCATTTTAAAGAGGCTTTTAGAAGCAGTTGTTCTCCTTGCTGTGTAGGGGTACTCTGTGTGGGTAGAGAGAGTGGAATAATCATCTTCATCTTTGTGTGGTCTCACTGCAAAGACAAATCCTGAGCTATAGCCATTGGGCATTGACTCAGTTGTGGCCATTGTCCAGCTGCCCCAGGCTGGGAGCAGTGTGTCCTCTCCTGTGCCCTTACAGCTGGACTTCAGAGTTGAAAAGATCACAGGCTTGGCTTCTTGGAGCCAGAACATCTTACTAATGAGGGGGGTGTCTGGTCAGTTTGCTAATGCAGTTTTATTCCAGAGTCTCTTTCCTGTGGAAATTAAAGACCCCACTGGTTTATTATTGTATTCATATCCTTTCTGTTTTAGACCTACATGAAATGCTGATACCCATTGAAGTTGCTTGCAAATGGCAGGAAGTGTTTTTCCTTACCTTCCCTGCATCACACCTTTAGTGCTTTTAATTCAGCTCCTTTCTTCCACATTCCCCACTGTGTTCCCTCATGGCCGTGCTGCTCATGGGTTGCTCTCTCTTTGAGAAGAGTTGTTTCTACAAAGAAAAACCTCTTAAAGCAAAGCATGAAAGTAGCAAATTAAAACCTTTGGTGCACTGAGGATGAAAATGCTGTTCTAGGTCTGGCAAGTGGCTCAGCCATGTTTTCCACTTTAAATTTTTAAAGCAAAATTGGGTACTGAATCCCTGCTGAACCTATACTTTCACCCTTTCAGCAAAGGAGAAAAGTAGCATCAAAACATGGTGATGGGAGAGTTTTGCCCCCAAAGAGTCTGATTAATGGCTAAACCAAATTTAGTTGCTTTTAATGTTTAAATATTTGCAAAACTAACATTATCTGTACTTGGTTTTAGTCAGTGCAGAACTCTGTTTTTTTTTTTTGTATGTTCATGGCTGCCCTGCTAACTTAAATATGTGACTGTGTAAAAAAGGGAGACTTCTTAACCATGATGTGTCAGACCACTGCCAGAAGCAAAGTAAATGAATGTCCTGACTGGGTCTGGCACATGTTAGCTTCCTAATTCACTTTCCCTGCTCAAAAAGATAAGAGGAATGCAGGCGTCTCCCTTTATCTCCCAGAGTAATAACCTCAGCAAAGATTTGAATGGGACACAGGATTATTAGGATTTTAAGGTCTTGCTTTCCTTTTCAAGCAGGATGAAACTAAATGTAATCATCTGTTGGGGCAGATGAATACAATGGGTTCTCAGCTGTAGGCTTTCATCACAGCAGAGATCTTGTGTGATTTGGCCTGGCAGGGCTCCGGGCTCACAAAAATTTTGTGAGTGTCAGATGTTTGGCACTCAGAGCCAACCACTGAGAGCTGCTGTCATACTTGTGTCTCCCTGTTTTCTAGTCTTTAAAATGTAGATTTTTGTCACCGTTTTCAGCATGTGGTGTTTAGAGGAGACTGATGGAAAGCTGCTTTGCTGATTCCAGTTTCAGTTGTATGGGCTTGATCAACTCTGCTCAAATGCTGCTGTGAGTGCTCCAACAGGATTGTGGTGCAGGCTAGGAGAATGTTTGCTCAGCTACAGAGCTGGGCTTTTATGGATTTGGTGTTTTCTAGGAGCCAGCAGCCAGTATGGTGTGGCTGCTATCTTCACGGGGACTATTTTCTCAATTTCTCTTCTAAGAAACAAAAGAAAACCAGGGTTTGAAATTATGCGTCTCAATTTCACAGCCTATTTTCACAATAGGACATGGAGCAGCTGCTGTAGCCATGTTTACTTTGCTCTTGAAAACTGCTTTTTGGGATTTTTTTAGTGTCCATAGCATGCCATAGCACCAATGTTTCCCTGTCCCTGTTGCAGGCTGTCCTACCAGAGGAACGATGACGATGATGAAGAAGCTGCCAGGGAACGGCGCCGGCGGGCTCGGCAGGAGAGGCTGAGGCAAAAGGAGGAAGGAGATCTCTCAGGAGAAGCAACAGAGAAATCTGAGGTCAATGCCCAGAACAGGTAAATGTCTGATGTTGTTTACTGACAAACCAATGGTAGTTTTTGTTCAGAGAAGTGCCTGGAAGAGGTTTGCTGTGGTGCTTGAGTTTGAAGTGCTGGGTTTGGCCATCCTTAAAGTGAAGAAGGACCTCACACAGTGAGGATCATCCTGTCTGTGTCTATGTAGTAGGGTGGGAACATCACACATCTGGCTCATGGCACATATCCAGGTGTCCTCAAGGCTGTCTGTGGGGTAATTCAGCCGAGGCTCATGGAGGCTCTTAGATCCTCTCAGGTATGAGTGCATCTGGCCTCACAAAACACCACAGCTCTGGTTCTGCTCACAGGGGTCATGGCACCGTGGGGCCAAAGCACTGGGGGCACCCAGTCCTCAAGCTGTGGCTGCAACACACTTGCAAGGTGCTGGGTGTGAGCTCCAGAGCACAGCACTCACCTGGCATTGTCAGGGTCAGGCAGGTATAAAGAGGAGAAAAGCTCATGGAAGGAGGTGACACTTGAAATCATGGAATCATCCAAGCTGGAAGAGATCTTTACGATCATCAAGTCCAACCATCATCCCAGCAGTGCCCCTGCAGCCCCTAAAGCATTACACCATATCACTGCTATCACCACCCACTTGTCACAAGCTGAGTGGCCTCCCTGTCTGTCCAGAGATGGCCTTGCTGTCCATCCATCATTTGTTTAGTTTCACATAAATAATAATACTATAAATAATAATAAAAACAGTATACCCAGATTTCCACTGGCCATAACACAACTGATAGAAATAAACCAAAATTGTGGTGGCAAGTGATATCAAGCACAAGAAGCAATTTAAGGCAAGGAGAATGGACAGAGAGATCAAAGCAGCAGCTAAATTTTGAAGCGTGTAACCTGTTGAGTTTTCCAACCATGGAACGATGATGCAAGCTTTTTTCCTAAAAAGAGTGAAGTGCATATGTTGTTAGAAAGATTTTTTTGGGTTTTTTTTTTTTTTTAATGCAAGCCTGTCCCTTTCGCACAGTGTGGCAGGAGAGGAAAGCAAGCGCTCCACAGATGATGAAGCTGCATTGCTGGAGAGGCTGGCGAGGCGGGAGGAGAGGCGCCAGAAACGCCTGCAGGAGGCCCTGGAACGCCAGAAGGAATTGGACCCCACGATCACAGATGGGAGCTTGTCAGTGCCCAGCAGGAGAGAAGTAAACAACGTGGAAGAAAATGAGACCACGGGCAAAGAGGAAAAGGCTGAAACACGCCGAGGACGCTGTGAGATTGAGGAGACAGAAACAGTTACCAAGTCGTACCAAAGGAACAACTGGAGGCAAGATGGGGAAGAAGAGGGGAAAAAAGAAGAAAAAGACAAGGAGGAGGAGAAACCAAAGGAGGAAACCATAGAGGAAAATCAGGTAGATGTGACAGCAGAAAAATCCACTGATAAAGAAGAGGGAGTAACTGTAAATGCAGAGGAACACAAAGCAGAGAATGATACAAATGCTGTGCCAGAAGGGACACAAAGTGTAACTGATGCTGTAGATAAAGAGAAGCTCAGGGATGAGGAAAAGGCTGAGGAAGAAAGGAAGGAAGCAGAAGAAAGGGAGAGGTTAAAAGCAGAGGAAGAAAAGAGGGCAGCTGAGGAAAAACAGAGAGCAGAGGAAGAAAAGAGGGCGGCTGAGGAGAGGGCTAAGGCAGAAGAGGAGAAGAGGGCAGCTGAGGAAAGAGAGAGGGCTAAAGCTGAAGAGGAGAGGAGGGCAGCTGAGGAAAGAGAGAGGGCTAAAGCTGAAGAGGAGAGGAGGGCAGCTGAGGAAAAACAGAAAGCAGAGGAGGAAAGGAGGGCAGCTGAGGAGAGGGCAAAGGCAGAAGAGGAAAAGAGGGCAGCTGAGGAAAAGGCTAGGCTAGAAGCAGAGAAATTAAAGGAAAAACAAAAGATGGAAGAACAGAAAATAGAAGATGAAAAACGTCAAGCAGCTGTCTCAAAAAAACAGGTACAGTAAACATTTTGCACCAAAATAAGACACCTGTGGTTTGTGTGAAATGTAATGCAAGAACAGATTGAATTGGAATTTCCTCACAGATCTAGTCCTGTACTGAAGTTACTAACACTTGTGCTGTGGCTCTCTATTTTTAAAAATAAATCCCCTCCTGCTTACCAATAATTCAGTGCACAACAGGCCTGACCTCACCCCATCATTCAAAGAAAACCTTGCATGTTCAGACCTCTGCATGTGCTTTTGCTGCCTTTTTCCCCCATCAGCTGCTATAAAAACTGGCCTAATGCAGTAACCCATGAGGTGGAGGCACACACATCTTGGCAGAAAACATTATGAGCACCTGTTGAAGTGTGTGAGGAATGCTGTGTGCCAAATGTAATCACAGGAAAGGGCTCTGTACTGGGACACTTGAGCATGATGCCACTCCAGGGAGAAAGGCCCAAAGGGAGGGAGTGGGAATGGGAGGATTTGGAGAAGGGTGCAGGGGGCACAGCTGCACACAGAGGTGTGGGCACAACAGCACATGATGGAGTGGTGGCTGCACACTGGATTGGCACGTGAACACCGCGTGGAGAAACAAAAAAGCAAACAGGTGCAATGTTTTTATCTTTAAAAATAAATTACTGAAAACCCAAAAACCAAGGAGGAAGAAAAAGTGGAAGCTAAAAAGGAAAAGTTGCCAGAAGAGAAGCTCCAAGCTACCTCCATACAAGATCAGGTAACTCATAAAGCACTGATTTAGATGTGATAGGGAAACTTGAGATATGAAAACAAATAAGGCACCTATAAGTGAATGTTGATTCTTCAGCAAAGTACTTAAGCTTGTGCTCCACTTCAAGAACATGGGTAATCCTGCTGAAATAAATAGGGATGAAGCTCCTTAAGTGCTTAAAATTAAGTAAATTCTTAAGTAGTTTGTTCTTTTGGGGCTTTAGGACCAATTCCTGTTTGTCTTAAAACAAATATTTCAGGAAACTCAGTTCAGTCAACAACACAAGTATGGTTTTCCCTCTGGGGATGAATTTTTCAGGACAGTATCAACTAATCATCCTTCTCTGGTTTCCTCTCACCTTACTGTGAACTTTTTTCCCTATGAACAAAACCTACTCTAATAATCATCATCATCATGATAATTGATAATAATCATCATAATGATAGTAATAATCTAGGCCCTTTGGCCAGCAGACTGCCTCAACTAATAATTCCCCTGCAAGCTGCAACACCCCATGATGTAAACTGTGCATACCCAAGATTCTTCTTTTGTTTTAAAGAGAAAAATCCACCAAAATTACTGCATTGCATTTCCACTGTAAACACAGGAGCTGGTGCCATGGTGTTTTACTGTATGGTAAGTAAATAAGATTTGGGGACCATTTACTCTTCAGGGTGCAGATGGACACAGGGAGCCATGCTCAGTGCTGTGCAGTGGTTTTGGGTCAGTGCAGCAGCTTTCAAACCAGCCTCTGATTCTGGTTAGGGGAGACTGCTCAGAGACTGGTCAGAGCCTTGGAAATTTGGAGACATTTGGGTTCAGGCAGGACTGTGTGGCTTAAAGGGGGAGACAGCACAGATTTCTGTCTGTCTGGTGGATTGGGACCAATGAGGGTTGGGGAGGGTCCACTCCAGGGTCCTTAGTTAGCAGATGAGTTTGGAACATGCTTAGCTTACCCTCAGAGAGCAGTGAGGAAATAGCTGCACAAAAAAAAAAAAGGGATGGATTATATTAAGAAGACAGAAAATTAATTCCCACTATTCACTTTTGCATGCAGTCTTTGAATATCACAAGTAAATGTAAAGAGGAGTCTGTAGCTGACCACAAACTTTGATTTGTGGGAACTTGAGACACAGTTGTCCTGCTTGTTCTTATGTAGAGCTCGGCCAGCTCTCCCTGGAGATCTCATCATGCTTTTAAGCCCTACCCACTGGGCTAGATTATTCCAGGAAATTGGCAAGACTTATAAAAGTTACTTGTGATTTTTGGTGTTTCCATCTTTGGATGCTGAAGCTGAGAGAACTTAATAGAATCCCACTTCTAGTGCAATGCTGAATACCCATCCTGAGCATTGAAAATCTCAGTTGTTGCTTCTTTACTTGTGAACAAAAATGATGATCAGGGAAGATCAGGCTCCACTTCTCCCCCCCCCTTTCCAGGACACAAAAATTCAGTGAGGTCTCTTTCTGAATGTGCGTGCAGCTAAGAGGATGCCAGTGTTCCATGAACAGGACCCAGAGGGAACAGAATGTATCTGCATAATCAGGTTTTGCTTTTGCTTTGGACCTCAGAGTTCAGGTTTTGATTAATTTGGCAAGAAAAAATTTGTCTCTTTTTCTGAACTTCTGCACAGTTTTTCGTTCTTGAAAGTGACCTGAGAAGTTCACAAGACCAAGCTTTCTCATGATGTGAGACTCCTGGTATTTCCTGCTTCCAGTTTGGCCAGACATGCTGCAGCAGTTGCTTTTCTCATGGTGTTTGGGGGTGGCAGCTGACTCTACAGGGGAGCCCCAGACCCAGATGCCCACAGCTTTTAACTCCCCAAATAACTGAGCCCAAGTAAGGACTTGGCCGCAGATGGGCCCCAACCTCAGTAACTGATTTGCTTCAGTCTGAAGGTGTTCAAGCTCAAGATTCAGAAATCGCAGCTCTCAAATAATAGCATAAAAATCAAACAGAAAAGAGGCAGTATAGAAAAAGATAAAAATATAAATATAAAGCTGGAAATTTGTTAACCATGCCTTTGGTGATGTTGTAGCTTGATATTAAGATTTGTGAGATTTGCCACATGTGAGCACAGGCGAGCTATTTCAATTCAGGTAATATCACCTGTCTGCTCCAAGTTGAGTCCTTTTTGAATTCAGCAGAAGCTGAATTAGTCTGTCATTTAGGGAAGCAGCTTATTTTTTAAAGAACTTATTTTTTTGCCTGCCTTTGGAATGAAATACAAAGGATGCTGCTTCTTTGCCAGTCAATCTCTGCTTTGGTATTTAAATTACTAGGAGAAGGATTGAGCCCAAAAGATGTGAAATTTATTTGTAATATCTTGTTTTACCATCTTTTTGAATGAAGAGGCCAAGCTGTGTTAATGGCTTTCTCAAATGCAGACACATTGTCATAAATCATACTGGCTTCTGAAATGCTATTTCCTAACCTATTAATTTTTAAACTATATTGTTTTAATATTAGTTTTCTCAGTGATTTCAATTAAGATGTAAGAGATACAACCCTCCCCAGTGGACCTGAATCCATAAGGCAGCTGGAAGTGTTGGCTTTTTAAAGAAGACTTAGGAAGGTCTTGATGAAAATCTCAGCAAAGGAAATCTTATGCTCTCAAAACCCCAGGACAGATATCCTGGCACAAGGAATCTTGCACCAGTCAGCACAGCCTGTTTCAGCATCACCCTGAGTGGGGCTGAAGGGTTGGGAGATTGCTGCTGTGAACATGATCACCCATTTGAGTTGGCAAGGCCCAGAAGATGGTCCTGCTGTCTGGTGGCATTCAGCAGGATAAATGAATAGCCCTGCTTGTCTCAGCCCAGCAGGACCATTCCTTGAGGCCCTCTCTTGCAGCATCATGGCCACAGAATGCACAGCCATGGAAGTTAAGCTCCCCTCTTGTCCCTCAGGGAGCTGCTGCCAGGCCTGGTTGGAAGGAGGGGGTGGGAAAATCTGCTCTCAGAGCAGAGCAAATGCCTCTGTTGGTTGTGCCCAACATCCCCCACCAGCAGCAAATTTGTTGAAGTGGTTTAAGCATCCTGTGCTCACTTCTAATGTGTGCTGCCATGGTGGCATCCATTGCTCAGGGGCAGCAAACTGGCCTCAGGTAGAGTCAGGCTCTGACTCTGGGGCTTCACTCTGCACCAGCCTTAGGAGGATCTTGGCGTTGAAGGCTCTGAACTCATCCTTTGTAGGTAAAGATTTTGCTTCTCCAGGAGTTGAGATGGGTGGATGTTCTTCCTCTTTGATGAGGAAGAACAGAAATTTCTTTTGATTTGAGGTGTGAAGCTGTGTGCTACTTTTTCATTTCAAGGTGCATCTTAAGACACCTTTAAGAGCAGCTGTGTTGCACACAGGACTGTTACAGAAGTTCTTTACCTTTCTAGTTAGCAAATGGGATTGCAACAGGCTTCCAAAGTATTTATTCTTGAAAGGTCTCCATTTGAATTTTATACAGAAGGTATTTCTTGCTTGCCAGCTAGAACCTTCCTTCAGCGCAGAGCTGGGGAAAGCAAATAAATACTTTGGAGGTAAATTTTTCATCCGCTGTTGAAAGTTGGTTTTGGCTGGTGGTCTTAACTAACGGAGAATATTTCTACCTGAGGATGCATAACTTAAATCAGTTCACTTTCTCCCTTACCAGCATCTAGCCATGACTCAGCATGCTGGGGTCATGCCATTTGTGATATTGATAAATACTTCAAGCTCATAACTCCAAAGAGATACTGAAGAATTAAATTTATGCACAAAATATTCTTTATTACTACTAAGAATCATAAGACAAAACTTTTTAAGGATAAAGGGAATTTTTACTTGTGTTTTCCAGAGCATTTCCTTCTTCACAGGTTTAAATATTTATGTCTGATAATGCTACCCATGACCAACCCCAGGCAGGACTGTGCTTTTTGTCAGAGTAAGTTCTGCTCTGATATCAAGATGATTTTGTGTTTTGGCCATTATTCTTGCAGTAATGAAGTTTCCCTCTGCTGTCACACTGAAAAGAGCATAAATTTTGTCACACAAACTTGACGTTGGTTGGAGGTTTTGTGTTATTTTTATTACACCAATGCCCTAAACCTGGTACCAAAAATGTGTTGGCAAGTCCCAGAGAGTTTGCAACCCGCAGTCTTGAGAAGCAAGAGGTGAATGATGCTGCAGTGGGAGGAAGAGTTGGGGGTGCATTTGCAGAGTGAAGCAGTGTGGTGTCACAGCCACCTTTCACAGAAGACTGATAATCTTATTTTCAAGATGCTTTGACCTGGAATTCAGGTCAGGACAGCAAAGTGACAGTTGATCACAGTTTAGAGCTTTGTAGACCACTCCTGTCCTACAGCACACGAACAGTTTGAAGGCAGTTCCCAATCTTCCCAAGAAATTTGTATTTCTCAGCTGTTATTTAGAATGCCTCGTTCTGACCTTTTTTTTTTCTTTTTTGGTGTGTCTTGTCTTTTGTTCTGTGATCTGTGCTGTGTTCTGAACAGGATGACAAAGGTAAAGCCCCCAAAGAGGAAATGAAAAGTGTCTGGGATCGCAAGAAGGGCGTTCCTGAACAGAAGGCGCAGAACGGGGAGCGTGAGCCCCCTGCCTCCAAACTGAAACGTACTGAGAATGCTTTTGGGTGAGTGCCAAGGGAGAACTGGGCTTGCTCGTGCTACAGGGGCCACCTCTGGGGCTCTGAGTGGAGGAGCTGGGCTGGCACCATCAGCAGTGGCTCAGGTGTTCACTGGGCTGCAGGTCTGCAGTTGCTGAGCTGTCCCCACTCTGCTGCAGGAAAAGCATCAAGTTCTGAAAGCAGCTGGAAATGGCCTGGCTCCCCCAGCAGAGACAAGAGGCTTGGTTTGACTCTGCTGTAGCTTTACTTCCTTACTTATTTCTAATATCTACACAGAGACCAATAGTGAGAAAACCCTATATTTTGTGTTCTCTAATTTTTTTAGTCCAGTCTCAACTTTTACTGTAGTAACCTATTTCCAATTACCCACCTATCTTTAATTAACAGAATAAAGCACAATCCAGTTGTGCTTTATGTGCTTTCTCAAATGTCCAAGAGAGAAGCTCTAGAAAGAACTTCCCTCTTCATTTCAAGGCAAACATTGAAATTAATGGCTTTTGTAGAAAAGTGTTTTTCCAGTTAGGTAAAAAACTCTCCTAACCAAAATAATTTTTTTTCTTTTTTTTCCCCCCCTTCCTTTTGATAATCTGTGTCAGGGTTTGATTTTTTTTAAAGGAAATATTTGGCTTGTGGTTATATTGGGAAATTCAAAGAAGGTAACAATTTTCTAGTGAAAATTTTATTTAAAAGGATCCTGCCTGCTAAAAGCATGGGATACATGAAATAGAAATTAAGTTCTTCCTTTTAGCAGGAAATCAGGAATGAGTAGGTTAGAAATGAAATTTTTTCTCCTTCTGCATCTCTCTTCCTCTTTTACATTGACACAGGCAAAGGAAAGGTTAAGCTCTCCAGGCACTTTGAGAAATCTGAGCATGGCAGATGGGATTTGCTATTGTATCTCAGCATTCCCCTCATGATTCTGCCGGGAAGAACAAACTTTCTCAAAATAAAATGCAGTTCAAAAGACCCTGGAGACACCCTGACCTAAGGCCAAAAGACAGACAGTGATGGAGATGGAACAGCAGGAAATTTGCCTTGCTCAAAACTTGGGTCACATCATCAATAACAAGAATGATTTTCTAAAAATATTTTTGATGTGTTTTCATTTGCTTTATTTCCTGTGGGAGACAGGCATTAGTGGCAAAATGTAGATTTGAGTTTCCACTCCTTTTTTTTTTTTTCTTTTTCTGTTTTTCTTCTGTTTCATGAAATTGTGAAGAAGCCTGTTCAATGACCTTTTACCAGCTGAGTAGAAGATTTGGGTTGGCAGCATCAGCAGAGGTGCCAATGTTTGTTGGGTTGTTAGGTATGAATTAGGGCTATTTTCTAATGAACTGCCCCCACAGAGTTGGGCTTTGTCTGGAACTGTCCTTTGTTCCTTTTTTTTTTTTATGCACACATCAGATTCTATTTAGAAAGAATATAACTTGGCTAACTTTCAGTGGTGAGAACTGAGAACAAAGTAGGGTAGTGGAGGCTAAAGAAAAGTGTTATCTCTCTTTTGGTCTACGTCAGTCAGTAAGAGAAATACAGAATAAAATCCCATTTTATGGCTTCCCCTTCCCATCTCCCCTCCCACCTGCCTTCCTCCCTATTCTCATACAGGACTGCAAAAGTCCTAAATGCAATGTAACATGTTTTTTCACATTGTTCTGATGTTTTTGGCTCCCACAGGCCACGTCTTTCCTTTTCCTCCTTGTCTGAAATCTGGCAACCAGCTTCATTTCTTAATACCAAAGAGGTTCTTACAAAACTCTTTCTCCACCCAGCACCTCAATACTAATTTCCCAATGTTGACAGCAGAGAACACAGATTTTCCCACAATCTGTTGAAAACAGAGGAGTTGGATGTGGAGGAAAATAAGGATAAATACTGCCAGTGTATTGTCTGCTATTTTGGATTATGCAGAACTAGTCAGGGAAGAGCTGTGAGCAGCATAAGAATAAAGTAAGATCAAAACTTAAAATATCCTTCATTTTAAGGAGGCCAAAGCAATCACCCAAGGTCTGCAAGCAAGAATCAGGGTAAATTCTGCCACTGGCTCAATCAGCTGAGTAGCTGCTGATTTCATTGAGTCTCACTGCACTGAGGGCTAACCTTCCTTCTGTGCTGATGAAGTGGCTCTTCCTCAGCAAAATCTTGGCAAACATTCTTCATTCGCTTCATTCTGAAAGCCAAATGTTTGCCCTTGCCAGGGGGACCATTTTGTCGATCTGAAGTGACTTCTTGCACCTTCTCTGGGCCCAAAGCTTGCAGGTCTTGGTGAGGTGGCAACACAGATTTAGAGACCAAGAGGCAAAGGAAAAAAAAAATTGAGGTTCCTGAGTTTGTTTGCTGGAGGGGCTAGGACCTTGCAATGAAACAGGAAAGCCCTAAGATACCCAGGGATATCTTTTGTCCTTTGCATTGGATCTTTGGAAATTACATAGTGCCTTGTAGAGGCTTGTGGAATATTTTGGGTTCTCAGTACTTCTGCAAACTGAACTGGGGGTATTCCAGGCTGGACACCCACTCAAAATCACACCTCAGGTGTTGCTCTTCCCTTTGTTTTTGAAAGGCTTAATGAAATTTCAAATTGAATTTCCAATGTATTCTCACACTACTTCATCGATTGTATATGTATTTTTCATTTAAAAAAGCAGGAGCTCCTTACTGTTATTTGGCATCACTACCTGATGCAAGCCCTTATTTGTGGCCACTTAAATTAACTTGTCATATATTTTTTTAGTGATACAATTCCTAAATCACGCGTGCTGTGCTAGAACCAAATTTCATTCAATTTGGTAAGATCATGTGGGGGCAGAGAACTCTGTGTTAGTAGATTTTATTATGATAGAGAAACTACAAATAATTTAGCTCTGGTCTTACAGCCTCTTTTATGTGGCTGACTCCATCTGCAGGAGACATCTGTCTGAATGAAGAGCATCTTTGCTGGATTGGGTGTGATTGACTGGATTGCAAATTTATATGGAATTTGTTTTTTATGTTGTCATCTCTCTAACAGTTACTGTTGGAATCTTTGATTTATACTGTCTTGTGGTATTATACTCTGCAGCACTCTGGTTGCATTAATGAAGTCATTTATATCTTTTTTTTTTAAGATGCCAACAATGCAGAAAGTTGTTTTTTTTAATTTTTAATTCCATAAATGCATTCATCTTCTGTCTTTTTGTCAATAGCACACTTAGAAAGCTTCAGTACCTATCTCCTTGTCAGCAGGAACATTAAACACACTTAAGGAGCAGACATTTGTCTAAACACTGATGTGGTAATTATTTAACAAGGTGATGCTATCTGACTCTGTTGGAAGCATGCACTTCACCTGTGCAAATTCTTTAGGTTTGGGGGATTTTTTTTTGGCATTCTTTCTTTCTGTCTCATGTATTACAGCTGCTTGGAAAACTCCTGTTTTTCTCCTGTGGAAAGTTACCATTAATAATTTCCAGTTCCTTACTAAAATGTCATATTTTCCCTAGAAAATGTAAGGAAAAGACCTGATGAACCTTTCTGTTCATACATGCTGGTGGAGTTAGAGTGATGGGTGTTATAGATGAGATGGGAATATTTTTAGTTTTTTTTTTCTTTTTTAAAATACTGTTGAAACTGGAAAACTCCCTCCTCTCTATTTCCTCCTGTTTTCCCCGAGTCAAGTGAATTGTTCTGTCCCCAAAGATACTTGTCTTTTTCTAGAGGGTTTATTAAAAATATTTGCCCTTGAAAGGAAAGGATTAGTGCATCCTTTATGACACAGAACACAAAAGAGGGGTGGCACAAGTTCTCAGGCACAGTGGTGTGTGTGGGAGAGATTCCTTCCTTACTGGCAGGGATGGGAGAGGTGCTCCTTGTAATATCCCAGCCTAACAGCAGCTTTAATTCACAGAAGGCTCAGAATGGAGGAAATTGTACTTGAAAACACCAAGTGAAAAGGATATAGATCCTAGTTTTGGGGAAAGCGTGAAAAAACACTGGACGTGGCAGGAGGCTCAAAGCTTTCAGTACAAAAGTACCTTTTGTACAGGTACACTATTCCAAGTGTATTTTCAGAGGAAAGCTGGCATTTTAAAAATGTTGTTAAGCATCCAAAGTAAATTTTGTTTTTATTTTTATGCTGGGTTTTTTATCTTGTTAGGTAGAAGTTGTTTGCTACAAAACCTGACATATTCAGCTCTACACAGTCTTTCCTCTTTCTTCGTTTTCTCTTTTCCCGATGGAAACGTTTTGGGCCAGCCACAGCTTGCAAGGAGCAAGAAGTCTTAGAAGGCAGCACCTTGCTCTCGTGTGTGTCTCCCTAGACCAGGGAATGGCCCCCCAGGATGGAGTTTCCAGCAGACACACCACTCTGTACCTAGTACAGACCCAGTTACAGCCAACAACACTGCCTCAGGTGGCAGAGAACCAGTCCCTGCTGAAGGAACCTTCTCCTGACTCGGTTTCCTGACAAACCATGCTAAGAAAACCCCGCATCCCTCCTGCCAGCTCTAAGAAAATCTGTTTAGACACTGGGGACTCAGAATTGTTTGCATTTTGAAAATTGTCTTATGTGTCTTATGTGCGCTTTTGATTGTTTTGTCATTTTGTGTTGATTCAGTTGATCCTTCAGAGAAGCTTTCTTAATAATATAAAAAATGGGTAATTGTGGAGACCCTAGGGTGGGGAGGGGGGGTGGCATTCCCTGGTCTAGGGAGACACAAGAAGCTTCCCTCAAAAAGCTGTTAGACCCTATTGGCTCCTTGCCCTGTTCCTATGTATAGGAATAATTACCAATATAGCTAGATGGGACGTGCCTGAGCTTGTCTGGCCCTTGGTGCTGAACCAAACAGTGGCACTGTGGTGTTTCACCCCAGAGACACTTTTGGCCGGTTGGGTGTGTGGTGTTTCACCTCACAGACACTTTTGGCTGGCTGGGTGCTGCAGCTGGACACTTGGAGACAAGTCCAGGCATGCAGGAGCTCTGGTGGCTCTGGGATGGACCTTTCCCCCCATAACAGGGTCTGCTCCTCAGGTTTCCCTCTGTCAGAGAAGCTTTAAGGCGATGGTGAGGGAAAGGAGTCGGTTCTGATGGATGTTTTTAATCCAGAGTTTTATTTCTGGCCCAGAGGCCTCTGAATGCAGCAACAGCTCCAACAGAACTGCCTGAACCTCGTGGTTGCTGTTCCTTTTATAACCCCAGGGAGAGGAAAGGGTAGGGAGCCGCCAACCAGGTACAGGAGAGGAGGTGTTAAGGGACAAAGGACACTTGGATGGCCCAATGCCCCCCCAGGGGTAGAGGGCATCCTTTGAATCTGCCAATCACTCCACACCCTTCTGGAATTCCAGGACTGACAGACAGTGCTCAGCAGGGGTCAGGGAGGGGAAAGGAGAGGTGACTGATACACCGGGGAGGGACCTGAGGTTCTGGGGTAAACCCTGAAATCACAACACGGCACCATTTTCCCTTTCCTTGCCTTCCCAGGCGCTCCGGTGCGAAGGGCGCGGCAGAGGAGGAGGCGAAGCCGGGCGTGGAGGCGCTGAAGAGGTTGGAGGATCAGCGGCGCCGCCGGGGCGAGAGCGAGAGTGAGGAGCTGGAGAAGCTGAAGGAGAAGCAGCAGGAGGCAGCGGCAGAGCTGGACGAGCTGAAGAAAAGGAGGGAGGAGCGCCGGAAAATCCTGGAGGAAGAGGAGCAGAAGAAGAAGCAGGAGGAGGCTGAGAGAAAAATCAGAGAGGAGGTGAGTGTGAAGTATGGAGTGTTGCACTTGGGTTTATTCCATTTATTACTTGTGGTGTTTTTAGGGTGCCCTGTGGCAGGAAGGAAATGATGAATCTGAGTCTATGTTCTTAGAAGGCTAATTTATGATGTTATTATATTATATTAAAGAATGTTATACTAAATTATACTAAAGAATAGAGAAAGGATACTTACAGAAGGATTAACAAGATACTAATGGAAAACTTGTGACTCGCTAGAGCCTCGACTCAGCTGGCTGTGATTGGTCATTAAGTTAAAGGAAGTTAAATTAAAGTTAAACAATTCACATGAAACTAATCAAACAATGACCAGTTGGTAAACAGTATTTAAACCACATTCCAAAGCAACAAAACACAAAAAAAAGCAAATCAAATAATTATTGTTTTCATTTTCTCTAAGGCTTTTCATCTTCCCAGGAGAAAAAATCCTAGCAAAGGGATTTTTCAGAAAATATGATAGTAACAATTACTATTTTACTTTCACTCTCCTTGCGTTAGTCAACAGCTCTTTGCAGCATTGTCTAGTGAAGACCTGAGGTAAAACATGCAGCATCCAGGTGATGCAGTGCTGGGTTTTTCCCCAGCCAGCTCACAGCTCCATGCCAAAGGTGGGCTGTTCCCAGAAAGCAGCACAGTCTGGGATACAGCTGTGGGGCTTTATCTCTACAGCACAAGCTGATAATCCTCAAGAGCAGGAGCAAGGACAAGGGAGAGGTCTTTAGGTTGGTTTCCAAAAGGATTTATTCTATGGAAAGGTCAGGGACCAAAGACACAGAACACAGGCGTGGAGGGGTTTTTAAAAGGGGGACGTTCAAGGGGAGGGGATAAATCAGCAGCTAATCTGAAATAATCCTGGATAGGGGTAAAGGACAGGGTTCACAAAAGCATCTTCCAATGAGGGAAGGGCCACAAGGACCCCACATGGACGTGGAGGGGAGGTTGGGTCACATGGACTAATGGGAGGTCTTACTTTAGGGGATTTCTGAAGGGGAATTCCAAGCAGGGTATTGGCACCAGGTAGGATTGACAGGGAACTCCGGGTAGATTGATAATTTGGACCAAACCATAAACTTAGGCAATAACAGAACATGCCATTAAGAGTAAAAACACACCACAACATCCAGGGTATGAAAAAATGTTCTAATTCTAGCCTTAGGACAGACAGGGCTCTAAAATCTGTTTTTTAGAGTCAGGATTTCCTCTGAGATAGCTGCAAATTTCTTATCTTCTTGGGGATTCGGAATCTTGGGGCAATGCTATAGCCACAGATTTTTTTTTGATACATTATGCAGATTGAATTACAAAGTGCATGTCAAAATTTATCTGCTGCAGATGGGCTGGAATGCTAATGTTATATATAGTTACAATGGGCTAGATCTCATTAGGGAGATATTCTTGTCTGTTTAAATATTGAGTATCCAACACATCTGTTTTCTTGTACTTCCTCTGCCAAGGGACTCTACAAATAGGATTTCCAAGTCTCTGGTGCATCATTTAGGAATCCTAGTTGTTTGGAAAACAAATGGTAAATGAATAATACTGATGGTATCTGGCAGCTGAATGCCAATTCCTTTAATGTTCTGAGCTCTTTACAGCAGAACTCAGCAGATGCCAAGACTGCACAATGCCTTGCTGGTCAGACCCCACTGACCAGTGCTCACAGTGGTGTTGCTTTAAGGGCTCCTGGTTTAACTTGCAGCTTGTGAAGCAAAACTCATCTCTGGAGGGAGATCTGCAAGCATTTAATCTTGGGTTTCTTGGCCACCTATTGATTTTTTCATGTTAAATATTAACCTTGGCACAATAAATGTCAGAGTAGAAGGACCGAAGAACAATACCAATATGATACATGAGAATACGGAGAAACTGAGCTTGAGCCTTTTTCTCTGTTTAAGTGGAGCTCCATGACAGTAAATTTGGTGACTTTACTGTGAGGAGCCACTAGAACAGCCCATACTAATTGACTTTCTGGCATCTTTAACACTGATGGATTGGCATTAACACCTTTATAAATTTCAGGCAGATCACTGAACTTTTTCAACGGGCATAAAAACCTGTTTTTAGAAAATCTGGTAAATATTTGCAGGGCTGCACAGCCCTGTGATGGTGATATAGATTCTGGAAGAATGAGTAAACATTCATATTTTTCAAGGAGGAAAAGAGGAGGATGAAGGAAGAAATCGAAAGAAGAAGGGCTGAAGCTGCTGAGAAACGCCAAAAGATGCCGGAAGAGGGTGTGTCGGAAGACAAGAAACCATTTAAATGTCTCAGTCCTAAAGGTTCATCTCTCAAGGTAACCTCCCCACTAGCATCTATACAGGACATAAGAAGCAGTGGAGCTTGTAGTCCAAACCAACAGTCCAACATCAAAAGCAATGTTTAAATCCTTGTAATCAAACACAGGAAAATGCTTTGATAGACTTAGCCTGAAACCTCTAGCTGAAAGACTTAATTCATTGGGATGATTGAAAATTAGAATCCCTGCTTAGAAATAGAGAATAGACTGGCAACTGTCTCTTCTTGATGAAGAATCTCGAAAAAGGATCTTCACCTCCATGAGAAAATGATTTTTGAAACTTAGAGCAGTAATACTGTGTTGTTTTAAATTTATTATAGGAGTGCTTTGTGAACTGGAGTAAAATCACAGAATCATTTAGGTTGGAAAAGATCTCTTAAGAACATTAAGTCACAAATGTTCTCACTCCTTCCACATCTACAGTTATTGTCTTGCTTGCCAGATTACTTTGTCCTTATGCATATTCAGCCTAATCATCATTAATTGTAATTGACCTGCATGGGAATTCTAGCTTATGTCTAATCCCCCTAAAAATAACATCTAGAAGTACTGGGCTGGATTTCATTTTCTTACATAACAA
The DNA here is from genome assembly GCF_037042795.1 of Molothrus aeneus. Lineage (NCBI taxonomy): Eukaryota > Metazoa > Chordata > Aves > Passeriformes > Icteridae > Molothrus > Molothrus aeneus. The sequence continues at coordinate 4,133,501 of NC_089650.1, read as the reverse complement.
AAATTACAAACCTCACCCTTCTGTTGCTGCAGGATTTCTAAATGGTCTTTTGTGGCCTATATTATATTAGAAGTGTGATAAATCAATTAAATGGTCTTTCAGCATGGAAGAGGAATCCTGGCCCCACTGAAATTATTGGGAGTATTGTTTTGGAATTCAGTCTAGTTGCTTTCTCAGCTCAAATCTATGAATTTCTCAGCTCTGCAGATCTATTAATGTTTTCAAAGTTCTTTTCCTTTTTGCATTTTGTGTCATTAGTCGTTTAAGAATCCAAAACATTTGTCAAAAGGGCCACTTAGTGGGAAATAGGAGAGAAAAGAATCAGATAGGAGCCCATTGAACCATAAATTGGATCTCCATGAGATTAAAACTGTAACTATTGAGTGAAAAATTGCATTTGGACAAAATTAGCTTTAGCTACACTTTGATTCAATCTGGGGATTTGGGTCTGTTTTGTGTCCAGTTCTAGCAAATACTGAGTCCAAATGATTTGAACCATTTGAACCTGAAATACTGGGAGAGAATGCACGCAGTTGTAAACAAAAGATTGCAAAGCTTCATGGCTTAGTCTGATTAGTTAAACCTGGTCTTGCCATTTTGGTTGCTAAAGATGATGTCTATAACAGACACTACAAATGTACAGCTTCTTCCCAGCCCTCCTGGGCGGGCTTCCTTTTCTTCTGTTTATTGAGATGCCTTTTATGACATACATATGGAGCTTTGATTCACATAAGGCTCAGAATGGAGGAAATTGTACTTGAACACACAAAGTAAAAAGGATATAGGTCCTAGTTTTGGGGAAAGTGTGAAAAAACACTGGACTTGGCAGGAGGCTGAAAGCTTTCAGATACCTTTTGTACAGATGTAACACTATTCTAAGTCTATTTTCAGAGGAAAGCTGACATTTTTAAAATGTTGTTAGGCTGCAAGGTATGTTTTTTAATGCTGGGTTTTGTGTCTTTTTAGGTAGAAGTTGTTTGCTACAAAACCTGATATATGGAGCTCTGCACATTTTTCCTCTTTCTCTGTTTCTGTCTCTGAGAAATTGGTGATACTCTGCAGATTCCAGCCCAGTGTCTGTGGGTGGCCAGTGTAGACGTGTAATGTTGTAGAAGTTCACACCCCAAACTGTTTCTTGGAATCCTGTGGTCAAGAGCTGAGGGGAGAGTAATCTGAGTTTATTAACCTGATGTGAAACTTGATGTCAAAATCCAGTTATGAGAAGGCAGTCTATTTTGTTACCTTTAATTTGGACTGACTTCCCAGGCTGGTCTCAGCTGGTTGGCATGCAGCTCTCTCACTGTCTGCCCTGCACTGCCCAAGTTATCTCTTGATTTGTAAAGCATCTGGCACAGCTTTTCTCCTGTGATGGATGTATCAGCTCAGATCTGCCATGAGTCATGTGAGAATCCCAAATGCACAGGGGTGGGTGGGTGGTTGGAATTAAGACTGAAAAAAGGGAGGCTCTGTGTAAAATTAATGCATGATACATGTGCACGTTCTGACTTCTCCTGGGTAACAATCCGGCAAAGCACTTTTTTTTTTGCTCCTTCCCTGTCCTTCCTGATGTGATAAGCTTTGGGAAGAAGAAGAAGCTCATAGGAGTGGCTAGTATGAGGGAAGGAGGGTGGTGCTGATTGCCAAGGGAACTTCAAGAACAAAGGGAAGAAGGGAGCTTAACTGGGCAGCAGGGTGGCATATTGCCATCCCATGGGTGCTGCATCTGTCCACCAGGCAGGCCATGGGCTGGCTTGGCTTGCAGACTCAGAACTTAGAGACCAAGATGTGCAGCTCCTCCCCATGGATGCCCAAATGTAAATGTGCATACATGAACATGGACAAAATATACATATATGCTTATATTGAGGAAAACCTGCTGTGATTGTCTAGTCTGGCCTCTAAAAATCAGTGTTGACAGCTCCTGTTGTTTTAACTGGTAAATACAGAGTTTCTCTCAAACCTGAGGCAACACTTCAGCAGAGATACCACAGTGTGGAGTCCTTCAGTGACAGCTCGAGGGTTGGTTCCTTCTGAGGGGACAGTGAAAAGAAAACAAGCCTAATAAATACAGGCCAAGTTCATCCCTAGCTCAGGGACAGAAGCAGCTTGCATTTCTCAGGGCTGGGTGGACACCCTGTGGTCTGCAGTGGTACCAAACTTCTGTTCAACCTCTGTCCTGTATCTTGTTGGTTTTTTTTACATAAGGACAAAGCCTGGAACAAGCTCTGCTGCTCTCCCATCTGCCTCTAGCTTGTCCTTTGCCTAATTTAGTTAATGCAAAACATGATGCATTCAAAGAATGTCGTTTCCTGAAAAATCTTTGATCATTTTGCTCTTCAGACAAGTTCATTCCTCATATTTTTTTTGAGAAGGAAGGTTATTGAGTCTTTTTATTCTATTCTCTGTGTAAACCAGGAGAGTACAGGATATTTCAATAATAAGTCTCCTCTTGGGGATGAGCACCACCACTAGAGAAGTGCAAAAGCAGTTAGGTGTCGAGGGGAGGGAGCAATGGCAGGAGGCTGGGATATCCCTGTCTTTGGAGAAAATGTCTCCTGGGAAGCAGGGACTGATGTGGCAGCCAGCACTCTCTGCAAGGCATTGCTGACAGCTAACCCAGCAGACAAGACTTTAAAACAATTTTTTCTTTAAAGACCTGTCTTGTTTTATCTCATTATTTCTCTCAGTACCTGACAGCTGGGGTATTGGAAAGAATTAGACTCCACACAATCAGTTCTCCCTAGATGAGCTATTCTCGAGGCAGAGGGAAAACAGAATGGTAAGAACAGGATATGTGACATTTGCTGTTCCCAATCTTTGATGCTGATGGCAGCACTGGAGTCTTTAGGTAAACTGAGCTGAATTGGCAGACTCTGCTCAGGTGCTGCTGACAGCAGGGAAAAGCATAATTGTGGTTAGTGAAGCAAGAGGCTGAGTGAGCCACTCAGGGGGGATAAGGAGAAGCCTCTCCCAGGGACTGCTGCTCCAGAGGATTTCTGCTAGGTCCTTCCACATGTTGGATAGGAGGCAAAATTAAAATACGGGGTTTTCTGTGTTTGTTTTTTGTTCCACTTCCTCTGTGACCTTTTTTTTGAAGATAGGCCAATTTACAACTTTCTGTTGTATAATATCCAATCCACAGTTTAAAACTCCTATGAATCAATGTAATACTTTTTTCTGTAACAAGTTTTAGTGGGAATATCCAATGATTTTTGTTTCCCAAGTCATGATCTCATATTGTGTGTTAACTCATTCTTTCTGGTCATAATTTAATTAGAGTTGACTTTTTTGAGTACGTGTGTGTTCTGAAAGTATTCCATGGTCACAGAATATAGTCCAAGCTATTTAACAAGATTCTGATAAGATAAATGCAGTAAAAAGATTATTCTTATTTCCCAAAAACTGAGAAAACATCTTGAATTTTATGTTAACCACCTTGCTTTGCCTGTTTCTTTTACAGATCTATTTTGTCATACTGTTTACTGTATGTGCCAAACGGTTTAAATTCTTTGCATGGAGTTTGTGTGATGTGCAGTGGGTAAATGACCTTTAGATGTTGCTGTGCAGTCTAAATGTGTTTGACTTCTATGTTGAATACACATGTGTAGAGGTTTGTTTGCTCTAGGTGTATTCAATGTCTGCTTCTGCTATCTTTTGAGGGGGATATTCTAGAATAAATCCTCACATAAATGTGCAAAAGGTATTTTATCCCTCCATGCTTCCCCAGCCAGAGGGCCTTGCTCAGCTCTGAGGGTTTCTTCCTAACTCTTTTCTGTTTATTTTCTGGTTTTGCTTTTCCATTTTCCTCTTCTGAACAACCCCTGACTTTTTCCTGATCCCACAGCCGATAACTGAGTAATAACTGAGTAATACACAGTGATAACTGGTAACTGAGAACTGCTGTTACCAGTGGGTAAAGAACAACCCCACTTTTGTCTTTTTACCACAACCACAAGAAAAATATTCCTGTTCCTTCCCACCTCTTCCCCCAGTGCCCACTCAAGCTGGTTAGCTGGCTTTCCTGTTGTGCAGCAGCATCTCCCCTGCCTGCACATAAAAAGAGTGAGAAGATCCAATAAATGAATTATTAGGCAGTTGCCATAAGTCCTGGTTCTTTGAGAGAGTCCATATTATTTGTCCTTGCTGCCCACCAGGGTTTCACTGATGTTTATCTGGAGATAAGCTGGAGGCTCTTGCTGGAATAACTCATCATTTTCCTGCATTGCTGGTTATGACCCAGAAGTCAGCATTGGGGAAACTCCTACTGTACCATAGCAGAAGTGAGGCCATGTGTTTCAAGTGACCATCCTCGATCTGTTTGGTCACTTTTGAGCCATTTCCCTGCTGGTTTTGTGGCATTGCCAGCTGTACCTCCTCTGGGTGAGAGAGCTGTGACCTTTTCCTGCGGGTGTGCAGGGCTCCTGCTCCTGCCGGTCTTTTGCTGCCACCTTGTGACATCCTTCCACTGAAACAGGGGATTTGTCCTGGCAAAGCCCATCTTTGCACTCAGGACTGCTTTTAGCTCGTGTTTTGGCAGCTAAAGCTGGTGATGGAAATGACTCTGTAAATTGTATGTATGTTTTAGAGTTTCAAGGTGCCTTTGAGCTGGGTGGGTGGTAGCTGGAGCTCCTCCAGTGAGCTCCTCTGGCAAATTCTGCACTCAAGTGAACTGCCTGCTTGCAAGGGCTTGAGAAATAAACTGTGCATGCCCTTTGATGGGATTGCTGTAGGATTTGGTATTCTGGCATAGCCTTGGATGCTAAAGGCACTGAAGAGAACCATTTAAAGGAATGGCTGTCATTGCCTTGTCTTAAAGGCACGAATGCCAGAGCAGTCACGGTTAAAGTAAATTGGAAATGGAGAGCTCCTGCTGAGAGTGGGGAATCCCCAGGAATCCAGCCAGGCTGATTATTAATCATTTCAATCCCCTAGAGCTGCTTGCATGTATTTTACTTTTAAGTGGAACTGTAGAGCCTGGCATGAGAAATGGAACAATGCAATGTTGATAAGACTTGAGGAAGTTTGATGAAAATATTTCTTGACTCTGAATACAAATAGATGCACACATTCCCCATCTCCCCACCACCCAAAGGGAAATGTTTTAAAGCTTTATTCAGGGATCGAGTTTTTTGTTTTCAAAGTATTGAGAGATTTGACAGAAGCCATATGAGACTTTCATGAGTCTTTCTCCTTGGGGATGTCACAATATTTTCGTATTTACAGAGTAGAAAATAATGATGAAATGTCAGATACCAGTTTGTATAATAACAGCTGGTAGATACAGATTCAGCAGTGATGCTGCCTGAACATGAGCAGGGTTTACACTGATGGGTTTTTGGAGCCCAAATTTAAATTGATCGTGTCCTCCAAACACACATGAGTAAGGGAGGTTTTGTGGCTGAGCTCCAAACCTGGCCTAGTCTGATCCCTCAGCTCAGAAAAACTTTACTAAATTTATACCAACTTTATTATCTGTCTGTCTCAAGAGATACATACTTGCTCTTGTGTGGGAGATATGAGGATGACATAGGCTTTTGTGCATATCAGTCCCTTCCATGAGATAGACTTCTTCCCTTCTTTCTGTGTTGTTCGTTTATTCTTGTTACATATGAGGCACTGAGGAAACGTGTAGGATGCAAACATTCATGCAGAAAATACATCTACTCTTACGAATCTGTAGCATAACAGGCTCCCGTCTATAAAACCTTTGTGTGTGTCTGTGAAATTTCTGTTGGAATGCATCTCTTTCAGATTGACTTTTTTGACATTTAAAATGACATTTCAGGCTAGCCTTGCACAGGCTGACCCTTTATGAACTCTAAACTTAAAGCTTTTGTTCCTCTCTTTTCTAGATAGAGGAGCGAACAGAATTTTTGAACAAATCTGCTCAAAAGAGGTAAATCAAAGAAAACAGTAAGTTGTGTTCAAACAGCAGTGTTTAAGTGGAGGGAATAATAATTCTTGTTTTTTTTTTTCTTCCCTACTTCCTACAGTGGAATGAAGCCCACCCAGACAACAGCAGTTGTCTCAAAGATTGACAGTAGACTTGAGCAATACACTAGTGCAATTGGGGTAAGTAAATTCCAGCAAATGGATCTGGTTACTAATGGCTTTGGGGCCTTTAATCAGCCTTTGTTTTGCTGTTCAAGAATTGCAGGGTTTTCTGATCACAAACTCTTCTTTAATGTGACTTCAAGAACAAAGTGCTTGAGGCCCATGTGTAACCAACATCTAGAGATGCATCTAAACAAAACCTCAGATTTGGGTCTTCGCTTTCATGCTGTAATTTACTGTTTTGTAACTGGCAGTAGCTTTGGAGGGTTCAGCCAGCATCTCGAGTGACAGTCACATCCTCTGCTTGGCTGGTGAGAGACCTGTCAGCACAGAGCTGATGGTTATCCTGAGCAGAGCTGACCTAGCAGCTGATTTAGGAGAACAAGGAACTGGCTCTGTGCTGCTGGCTGCCACCCGACAGTGAAATTCCTTGGCAAAGACAGAGAACCAGTTAAGCAGTGACAAAAGGGAAATCAAAATCACATTAAAATGCAGAACTTGACCCCAGGTGATTTTGAGAACTGTCCCTAAGAGCCAGAACTGAGGGCTTTTTCTGTCCATAGTCCAAGGTAAAATAGGAGATTGACACCACAGTATCCAGCTGCCATCTGACTTATTTCCTTTGCTGAGTTTCTGATTTGTCCACAACTTGCCAAATCTGTCTTGCTTTGCAATGAGAGAGGCAAAGCATCACTCATACAGGTTCTTATTCTCATCCAATCTATGATATGTAAAATGTACAAGGATTTTGAAAAGAAGAAAGAGGACAAATTTGGCTCCGTGTTTTTAGTAACCATGCAAAAGACAAATTTGCCCCAGGAAACAGCTAAAAACTCCCACCCAATTCTCCACTTTTCAAAAGAACACCTTTTTCCAAACATATTGTGATTGCTGAGATTACAACTGAACCTAGAATGCTGAGGTTCTGTTGTCTGGGGTAGATGGAGAAGTCTGATGCTGAATGACAGAACAGCCTTTCCCCCTGCCCTTGCAAAGGGATTCCCTAGCTCAGGCTTCCAGGAGCCAGGTGTAAGCTAAGATTTTAAACCCTTGGAGAAGTTGTGTGCAGAGCTAAGGTTTGCCATGGGTTTTAGAAAGGTAATAACACAAAAATAAGGGAGTGCCACTTTCACAGCTGGTTGTATCAAGAGTGAAACTGCAAATCAAAAAGCTGAGAGAGTCTCAGTGGCACTTCTTGAGCTGGGTACTCCTGCTCATCTTTGCATGATCAGTGCTAGAGCCCCATGGAAATGCTGCATTCCCCAGAGTCAAACCACCCTGCAAATCCAGCTCTCAATGCCAAACACCAACTGGCCCCAATTTTTCCCCAGGGCACAAAGGCTTCAAGACCTAAAGCTTCCGACCTGCACGTTCCAGCCGAGGGTGTCCGTAATATCAAGAGCATGTGGGAGAAAGGGAATGTTTTCTCATCACCTTCTGGGACAGGAACACCAAATAAGGTATGTGTTTAATTATCCTAGTGATTGTAAAGAATTGTGCTCTTATTGTTAAGGACCTGGCCTTGCGTTCATATTCCTGTGAGTAAGCCTGTCTGCTCCTGTTGGCATCACTGGTGAAGGATATCCCAAAGGATCCTGAAGGCCTCAGAAAGCCACAAGATGGTGTGGCTGCAATATTGAGTATAATGGAAGAATTTAGTGACCTACTGAGCTCAGTTATGAGACATTCCAGAGCCACATCAGATATCTTAGAAAAATACATCTGGGCCATTCAAGCAGAGTACAAAGAAATTCTTTGAGTAGGGCAAAATTCTTCTGGGGAACAGAAGAGCTTTGAATAGACAGGATAGTGATGATATTTTCTAGATAATTTATAGAAGTATTTGTGAGACCTTTATCTTTTCTGTGTAAATCCTTAAAGCAATATTTTCTTTCTATAAATTGATGTGAGTTGCTGGGCATTTATCATAGGCAAAACGAGGAGCCGTGGATTGAAGTGGGTTATTACAGATAATAATTAAATTTTACTAATTTGTTCTAGCCTTTTAATTATTTAATGTTTTAAATTTTAGGCTACTTCTCTATTGTGTACCTCTTTTGAAAAAAAAATAGTTTAACAAGAGGAAAGAAGTAGATTTGAACTGATGTCTCTTCTATTAAGCTAAAGACTTTTGGAGTTTGGGCTTGTGGTAAAACCAGCATGTTTATGTCTGACATTTATTACTTGGGTAGCAGTAAAGTGGAGATGTTTTTGTCAGTCCATGTATATTATTTTTGTAAACTAGGGGGCAGCAGCACTGTGTAATTCACAGGGACAAACCCTTCAGAGCACACAGGCTGTCTCTGAGCAAGCCACAGGCTCAGTGAGGACCTCTCTATTAAACCCAGGCTTGGCTTTGCTTTTAAATCTAAACCATGGTAAACAGGGCAAAAAGCCATTCTGAAGGTCTCCTCACTGAATTTTATCATTTTGCAGGAAACTGCTGGGCTGAAGGTTGGTGTCTCCAGTCGTATCAACGAGTGGTTGACCAAGACCCCAGAGGGCAACAAATCCCCTGCTCCAAAACCTTCTGTAAGTAAACTTGGAACAGCCATCTCTTCAGTAGGTGGGCTCTCTCTTGGGGCAGGGGGTGCTTCCTCCACCAGCTGATGGCCTTTGGAGGAACTCTGCTTTGTGTCCTCTTGGCAGCTCCCAGCCCTCTGGCTGCTGGCTCCTTGTAGTCAGAAAATGGGGAGAGGAAACAGGGCAGTTTTCACTTTAAAGCTCAGAGAAGCACTTCTCTGGTAGAGGGTGACTTTATTTACTGGTAAGCCTTTATTGTGAAAGGCTTACCATTAATTTAGAAATTACCAGCCACAGACCCCAGGCTGCACACTTACACACACTTGGAGTTTGGCCCTTGCCCTGTAAAAATCTTCCAAGTATGTTTTAAAGCACAACTGAAATAATTTAGTCCTTTATGAGCCTAAATGTAACTTCTAATGAAGGCCCTTTAGCCTGCCCATTAGTTCAGCAAGAATTAGAGCAGAAAATGCTGTCGAGGTAACAAACTGGGAATGTGGGAACCAGCAGGAAGAGGTAACTGTGGGGTGGAGAAGGGTAAGGATGAGGAACCTAAATATCCATATTGGAGAATTGTTTGTGATGTTAATGATTCAACTTCAGGATTTTGTTAAAGACCTGATTTCTTCCTGTATCCTTCTGCAGTGTTTTTCTGCCAGTTCAGCTGCCCTTTATGAAAAGTGCAGCCTGAAAAACACTTTCTCAATTCACACTCCTGTTTGTCTTAAAGAGGAGTTTGAAATTTGCAGCATTGTCCGCTACGGAATCTGCCTCCAAATTTTTCTCTCTTTTCTTTTAAGTTGCATCTTTTAGACAATGTAAAACTAATCTCTTGTTTTTCCCTCAGCAAACTGTTTCTATCTATGTCTTGATTTCCCTCTTTCTCAATAGATTGTTCTTTCTTCTTTCAATGTCTCTGCTTGAAGGAACGTGCCCTCCTCCTATTCTTCTTCTTTGGGGGTCTGTTTGCTAAGTTGGTCAGGTAAACCTGTTTATAATTGACTATGAAGGTTTATATACATCTATAATGTGTGATTTTTACTATTTTTTTAATCAGGATAAATCGAAGGGAAGCCTAGAATTTCTTATTTAAGCAAATAAATCCTCACCCCCATCACATTCCACCAAAGTAATGAAATGTTCAAAGTTTTTGTGACCATCAAGATTCTTGTGGATTTTAGAAAAATATTGAATTCAAGGCAGAGCAAAGGTTTCAGTTTTACAGTGAACCAAAGTCACAGATCCCAAATTATTTCAGGACTATGGAAATGGATTTGTGATGATGTCCCCTGCAAATGGCTTTGTGATAAGGTCAAAATTGCTTTCTTCTTTCCTCTGTTACTACTGAACTGCCATTTTAAAGAGCAGAATTGGCTTCAAATTTTAAACATCAGCAACCCTGTGTGGCTGCAAATTATAATCAGTTCTAGAGGGTCTCTGCTGGGTGCAAATACCCCTTGCAGGAATTTCATTTCCATTTATCACTGAGCATTTCACAGGTAGAAATTCTCATGTGCAGAAAACTTATCTCCCTATGGATGGGCAGTACAAAATCCTCGAAGCCATGCAGGACTTGAATACTTGCTGAAAAGGAGAGTACTTCTGTCCAAAAGTGTTTGAGTCTCCTATTTTCCATACACAGAGGTAGAATCAATCCAGCTGCCCAGCACTTTTCATTTTCATTTGCAGCCCTCCTTTTCCCCAAGAAGCTAATTGACTTTTTTATGGAATTTTGATTAAAGTCTCAATAATACACTCATTTTCAGAGATTACTACTATTCTATTCTTTAATCACTTCACCTTATCTGGGTTTTTTTTTGTTTGTTTGGGGTTTTTTTTGAGTTTTTTTTGTTTGTTTTTTTGTTTTCCTATCAGGCTAGTGATTGGCACATCCTAAGGTTGCAAAGGGTGCAATTGAAATTGAAATGGATATGAAGGATTACAGTGCTAAGTGCTGAAATCTGTATTTAAGGATGTAGAGCATGATCTGCTCTTCAGTTGCATAAAAACTTTAACTCTTTTCTTATAAAAATTTTTAAAATAAAATCTTTTTATTTTGATCTAAAATAACCAAGAAAAGCTACTTTTGATTTCCTCCCTAGCTGAAATGCTTTCCTTAAAAATGTGGGGTTTTTTCTCCAAAAAATTGGATTTGGTTTTTTTGTAACAATCTGAGGGTGCAGTAATTCTTTTCTGCACTCCCTAAGTTGAACATCCTGAGTTAAGACCAGTCTGTGCCATATGAAATAGATGCAACAGGATTGTTTTTTGTCTTAAAACACGGATATGTGTGGAGTTATTTTATGAAATAGAATTCTTTATAACTGATAGACAATGTAATGTTTACCTCTGGTGGATGTTCCTCAGTTTCTCTTGTGAGGAAGTTGCATTTTAACTTTTTCTTTAATAAGTGAAAATAAACCTGAACTAATGTTGGTTTCTGTTCTCTGACATTAAAAATACAGGATTTAAGACCAGGAGATGTGTCTGGCAAACGTAATCTCTGGGAGAAGCAGTCAGTGGAGAAGCCAGGTGCTGCTTCTAAGGTAATAATACTTCTGAGCAGCAGTTAGAGGATAATATTCTGTTGCTAGCCCACCTTGTTATCTATAAAAGAAAGTACAATGAGGTTCAGAAAGCAGTGTATCACTTTTATGTTCCTGTTTGGCAGAGCTGTGTTATGTGTGGACATCTGTTGATTTTTTTTTCCTGTTATAAATAACAATTTTCTCCTATATGGGATTTTAAAAATGTGTTTTTGCTTTTCAAACAGGTATCAGCTACAGGGAAAAAATCAGAGACTAATGGTAAGTAGTGCCATAATCATATATTGCACCTGTTTCTATAGTTTAATACATATTATTACATATATATAATATAATAATGTTATACATATAATATTAAGACACTATTTAATACATTATATTTAATAAAATAATATATATTTAATAAAACATTACTATTTAAAGTATATTTAACATATTTAAATATCAATAGTAATATAGTAATATATTAATATTTAAATATGTAATAATTTAATTAATAGATTTAATATTAAATGATTGCTATTGATATATTATAGGTATATTTAATAAAATGATACAATATTTGCTGATGTACATATAACAATACAATGCAAACATTGTAATACCTATTATTATACAGAACCATTGCCACATTTTTGCATAGGTGTACCTCTGTTTTAAAATTCTGCAGCTGTTCACATTGATGCAGAAACCCCTTTTTGCCTTTGCCTTTCAAAAACTCCATTAAAATATCGTTGAAACACGAATGGTTGAGAAACTGCTTTTGCTGGAGCTGTGCATTGGAGTCTTTTCAGAGCAAAAATAGTTATGCTATTGTCATTTTGAAACCGCTGGTTGGTGAAACTTGACCTAGTTTTACTGAAAGAAATCAGCAAAATAGCTCTCTTAGCTTTTTATTTTTATTTTAAATTTTATTTAATATGTATTTATTTTTTAAAATATTTTTTTATTTTAAAGCACTCCAAATAAAGCAAATTAAACTAATTGTATGGCTAAGAACCAGTGGGGAAGAATGGAAGTTCACTGACCAATTTAATAGCTTTAAGGATGCTTTGCAGCATCTCTCAATTCTTTGCTAAGAGTGAAATGATCAAATAGAGAAAAACTCTTGGTTTTCTACACCTTAATGTGTGCCCACACATTTTTAGTGTTTTTATGTAAAGCCAGATGTATGGTGCACCTGTGAACTTGGCTTTTTGGCTGAGAGCTGTGCAAAGCAGAATTGTTTTGCTCCTCTTGTCCTTTTTCAAACCAAAGTGTCAGGAGAGGGGGTTTTGGTCTGGCTCAGGGTTAGTGCAGCCCTGCTCCTATGGAAGGTGCTCTCCACCCACAGGAGCGGTCCTGGCAGAGGGGTTTGGACACTGCTGAGCCTCTCCCCAGAGACTGAAATCCTGAATTTTGTCCTCCTGGGGACAAAGCCAGTACAGGAGCAGAGCAGCACCCAGCTCTGTCCTGCCTTCTTACATGCTCAACTAGAGAGATGTGCCTTTTCTGTTCTAGAGATGTGTCTGGGTGGTTTCAAGCCATATTTAATCTGTCTCTTTCTCAGCAGGTTTGAGACAATTTGAGAAAGAACCCTAGAAGGCCACTAAAGACGCTGGACCAATCAGTTTGGGGAAAAAAAAAAGGAAAAAGTGCTAAATTGTTCTTTTTATATTTATGTTTATTTACCAAAATGTCTTTTTTTTGCATTATCCCAGTTAAAACCATGTATATTAGCACTGTATTTAATAATCAGTCTAGACATTCATCAGAATAGTACTGCCTTTGCACAAGAGCCTTTATTCCTAAAGAAACCCATGCTGTGAAATATATAGACTCTCCTACTGAAAGTCATAAATATGTATCTGAACAGTGATTTCAGCTGGCATTAGAGGTCAACCCAAAACACATGTAAAGTGAAGTTGCTTGGGAAAGGTGTGCAGTAAACCTATAAAACCAGTGGTTACTTTTGTAATACAGAAGTCTTTTTCTTTCTGCACTTTAGACTAAGGCATGGAAGAAATATCTTTAGTTGACAATGTAATATTTTCTGTAAGTTGCCCATGTCATGAGAAATACTGCATCAATAACGTGTTTTAATTTTTTTTTTTGTTTTATACTTTTTTTTAAGTATCAATTTTTTCCATTCTAGTTTAAGTTAATACCTAAATTTGGATGATTATGTTAGCTGACAGCGGTACTGATATTTCTTTTTGTTGTTAGTGACTAGTAATTGAATGCAATCTAGAATATATATACACACATAGCTTTACAAAGTTTAGCCTAAAGGCACTACTAATGGTAGAATGCTTTAATATGTGCTAGAGTATTATATTTAGCAATAAACATACATAATTAGCCAATATCACAGCTTAAAAAAAATAAAGACAAAATCACACACTTTTCTATAGTAAGATTTCATAATTGCCATTAGAGGTATGGTGAGATAAGTATTAAAAAATTTAAATGTCAGTTGCCCAGTAATGGGTAATTAAAAAGAAAGTATAGTTTTTAAAAGAGGAAAAGGTAAGGGTATAGAGGGTCAAAAATAGGTCACTTGTATAAAACATTGTAGTTTAATTTATATAAAACTACCATAATTAAAAAGAAAAATGTAAACAGAGTTGGAGCTTGTTTCAAATGACTGTACACTAAATTGGGCCATCCATCAGTGCCCTACACCAGGTCCAGAGAAAATGAAGTAAACCTCTATCTTTGTGACGCTTCTTTTTACCTCTCTCCCCTGAATATCTTATTTACAGATGTTTTCATTTGTATATAGTAAGCACATGGCTTTAGGACGTCAGCTTGGTTTGGATTTACATGCCCTACAGTTTAGCATTTACATCCTACAGTGTACGGGTGGCATAAACTGAGCAACTCAAGCAGCCCCTGAGCATGTTGTTAAGAGCTTTGTTGTGCACCAGAACCCCCAGGACCTCCCTTATCACCACTTCCATGTCTTACAGCATCTGGCTTCTTCCTCAAGAAGTGTAAATTTCTATTTCAACCCAAAGCTGGGCTCCCCTGCTTGGCTGAAACATCTTGTTTACATCTAGGGATGCACAAAGTTATCTGTAGGGGGTGAAACTGTGCCTGACATTGTCTGTGGGTTGTCGTGGTTTTTGTTTGGGGGTTTTGTAAACACTCCTCTGAGTCTTTCAAATACATCTGATAGCTGCAATAAAAACCATTTGTTCAAACAATGTATTCTGAAACTGCATCTGCGATAAATGTAATATTTCCATCAGCAGCCCCATTTGTTAATGAGCAGGAATGGAGCAGTTGTTGTTGTAAGTGGGGTAGGAATTGTGCTGAGTCCCTGTGAGATAAGGTGAAGAACCCCTAAGGATGTCCCTCCTGATGCCACAAACCAGCTTGGCTTTGGCCTAGCAAAATCTGAAAAAAAAAATTTGAATATGACAGTACTTGAATTTGAATATGAAAATATTTTAGAGCAATTAACTGTGAAGCTGTCTCAGGCTTTGCTTTGGTGATTTTTAATAAGAGTTTTTTCTGTGCTTTCCTTAGATAAAGCCAGCCTGTGTCTGAGTGTAATGTCCTGGGTGCTGCCAGCAGAGCTGCAAAAATCTAAGTTCATGTTTGAGACTCCCAGTCTGATGTTGGAGGCAGCCCTTGTGTTCAGCTGGCTGGGTTTTACTGTGAGTTATCCCTGCCCACGATGCTGCCTTCAGCTTTCCCCAGGAATCACACAGGAGTTCAGTTTCTAGGTGTTCAGAGGAAAGGTTGTGTGAGGCAACTTTTGTTCTTTAGGTCCTACCTAGAGCACAATCCCGATTTGAAGAATAAGCCACAAAGTGATCTGTATGTCCTAGTACAGAAATTATAGAAACTTATTTCTATCTGATTTCAAATTTGTAAAACCCCAGACTTTAGAAAAAACTATATAAAACAATTTAAGGACTACACTGATCAACTTTTGTGGTTGATAAACTTTATTCATATAAAATTTTAAAGCATTAGAAATTCACTATGAAAATCACAAATATATAAAAAGCAATGCAATTAGAGCATTCTTTGACAGTGACTCACAAGCCAGTATGACTGACCCCTCTGGAAATAACATATAAAAAACTCCATTTAAGTTCCTGGTTTTTTATTAAGCATGTCTCTAATTAAGGAAGACCAGATAAAAAGGAAAGGAAAAGACATTGTCTTTTTACTACTAACCAAAACCAGATTTCTGCTAAGCATCTTTACAAAAACCCCACCCTTATTGCTGCATTCTTATATCAGTTAGTGGTCTCCTCCTTAAAAAAAAGGAGGAAAAAGTAACTGGTCATAACAATTATCAAGTACAGAAGAAGAAATGAAGATCAAGCTGCAGAGCACATCTAATCTGGAAGGAGGTAAATGGACGTCCTGCAGGAACGACCTGCATTTAATACTCTGCTTTGAATGGGTAGTCCTTGTGGTTGACAGCTCTGAAAAGAGAAAGAGTTTGTTATTCAAGCAGTGAGAAAGTATCCTGGGCAGCATTTCCCTGTTGCAGCCTCCCTCCCCAAATGCCAATGTACTCTGCAGCTGTAATTAAACTGAACACAGGCCTGGAGAAAGCCCCTGGAACACCAACATGCTGGAGGGAACACTCCAAATGAATCTCCCTCCTGAAGATCCAGGACATGCCTCATTCAAGTTTAAAGTTCTGGTTTTGGTCATGTGTGTTTTCAAGATGGGATGTGTAAAAATACAGAAAGAAATAGGAGAAATGGATAGTAAGCATAATAAGGAACATACTGGATCACTGGAACTGCCCTCCAGTTCCTGTTAAAGCTGAGGATGACATCCATATCCTTTTTGGACAGTTCAAAGTCAAACACCTATCAGGGAAAGAGAAAAAAAATAAAAAAGAAGCTCTTTTTAGTTAGGTTTGTGAGTAGTTAGCTCCTAAGTGTGCTTCATGCACTTAGGACTTGGGGTAGGAATGCATTAAGCACAGTTAAGCTCTTATTTCTCAGGCAAATAAGAACCTTGAAGTCATCAAGATAGTCCTTTTGTTTCTGAGGTGCTGCTCATACCAAGGTCTTACAATTCTGGGTGGCTGAATTCCAACATGGCTGCATTTTGTGTTGTAATGCACACAGAGACTTTAGGTGCTCAGGATGTGTCACAAATACTGGAACTGGAGGTAAATTTTCTGCAACCAGAGAGGTCTACTGGATATCAACTGCAAATAGTTGCCTCACAGGTCATCATCTGAAGAGTTATTGATAGGGGTTCATGGGAAAAATAACTCCAAACCCTCTCACCTTGGATTGAAAGCAATACAGAGGTATTGTGTAAGATGCCGCACCTTATGAGCAAACATCCAGCTAAACTTCACTGCCAAGGGGAGCCACAGCCTCACAGTGAGACAAACTCTAACAGGTCTGGTGTTTGTTCTCAGCGTGTTCCTTTACACCCTAAGGACTTGTTAACCTTTTCCCCAAGGGCAAGTCCAGACCTGGGGCTCCCTTTCTGCAGCAGCAGAGCTCAGACAGCCCTGGTGTAACCCATTTCTCTCCTAGCAGGTACAAAGCACTTTTCCCCAGATTTTCAAATCTCTGTGCCCCCCCTTCCAGTGCCCCAGGTGCTGCTTGGAAACACAGAGGGGCTGTGGGCGTGGGTGCCCATCCTGCACAAAACCAGGCAGCAGCATTTCCCAAGGGAATTTCACCTTCATGTTCTCCTCAACACGGTGAGGTTTGTCAGACTTGGGAATGACAATGATGTCTCTTTGCACCAGAAATCGAATCAGGACCTAGGAAAAGAACAAGGAGGAGATGAACACTGAGGTCCCAAGAAATCTATTCAAACGCATTTTGTGGATTTTTTTTTCTTTTAGTCTACAATTTATTTTTCACTCTTTGGAAGACTACCACTTTGCACACAGGAGTTTGATATGCCAGGATTTGCTCATGTATTTGACAGAAGACTGGCAAGCCCATAATTTTTTCTAGCCTATGTTGTTTCTACATTGTGCCTTTTGCAGGATTTGGTTTGGTTTTGTTTAGGGTAGTAGCAAGGGGAGAAAAATGATGATGCTCTGGCTTGTATTACATGAGTGCTCAGACTCAATGAGCATAATGACACTACAGATTATTTTGGGCTCACAGGTAAGTACTCACAAAGGTTCCACTTTTGGAAGTCCATAAAAGGAAAAACATATTTACAGAATTGAAAAGTTTTCCCCTACCAAAAAACCCCAACTGTTCCATCCAATATTTTCATCCTGCTCTACCTGTCTTAAAATACGATTGTCTTTGATTGCACGTGAACACGTGGCTTTGTTTGAAGTGCAGTCTCTGCACACCCCAGGCAACAACTAATTTGTGTGACTAGCAAACTAATATAGAGAAAAAAAAATTTTAAATAATCAAGCAGCTTTCAATAATTCTTTGTGAACAGAAGCAGATTGGAGGCAATCAAATATGTCTCCAAATTACAGGACTCTTCTGAAGAATAACTTAGCTGGAGAAAGGAATAAAAATTTAGGAAGGTGAACACCTGAGGTAAGCATGTACTATTGCTGATCAGTCCAACCCAAAATTTGGCACTCAAGACCTCCTTGAAAATAGCTGATAATTTTTATGAATGCTGTTAAGAACTTGGGCAGAATGAAGAGTCATTAATTTGACTCTTCACATATGAAGAGACTCTTCAAATACAAAGAGTCATACATTATAATGTAGCTCTAGAGATAGTAGCATCTGCTAGGACTGGCTTGTAAAACATCCAAGGAGGAGGAACTTACCTGGGCAGGGCTTTTATGATGTCTGGCTGCAATGTCTTTAATCTTGGGGTCATCCATAAGTGTGGGTTCCCCTGGCTTAGCCCTGTTAAAAAATAGAGATGGTGGTAGTAGAAAGGTGATGGCTTCCCTGTAGGATTGTCACATCATGTGACAATCTGCATCAAGACAACAGAACTTCTCATTTTAACTCTATCATTTACCAGTAACAATAACAATAATCTTCCTAGTTCAACCGCAGTGTTTTGTGTTCAGAAAGGCTGCAGTGCTCTCTTACCACGGGCGGTTAGGAGAGCCCAGGGGGCTGTAGGCTGTCACAGCAATCCCTTTGGATTTACAGTACTTGACCAGCTTCTCCTGGGTCAGGTATGGATGACACTCCACCTGCAAGCACAGAAAGATGGTTGATAAAAGAGGCAGACCTTGCTGAGCTGCAGAGCATTAAATTTTAAATCCTCTTGTGTCAAAGAAAATGTGAAGACTTGACTTCCAGTATCATGATTCAAATCTATCTTATAAAAAAGTTATTAAAGTCACAGCAGTATCTAGAAGGTTACCAGAGAATAGCGCTTTCTCATGCTCTGTATTACCCACAGAAAGCAAAAAATAGATGAGAAGAGTGTTATCTGTGTGGAATCTGGGAAATGAGCCTTCCTGGACTACTGCAGGGCAGGATTGCATCGTCAGAGGGGCAGCTCAGAATACCTCAAGTTTATTTTCTGCTCTGATGCACCTAACATCTCCTTGCTTCAAGGAGCCTCTCTCATTCCTGAAGAAGCTTGGGGAGATGATCTGAACCTACCCTAAGGAAGCAAGCTCATGTTGCAAACAGATATTTGTCTAAGATATCCTGAAAGCAACAGGAGCTCCATGGGGATGCTGCTCAGCTGCCCAAGCCATGGCATGGCCACAGGGCTGTGTCTGTGCTCCTCACGTGGCCCTGTGCACACACCCAGCTGTCTGTAACACTGGAGCTTCACTAGCAGGCACGGTGACATGAAAAACACGTACAGTAGTTAACTTACATCTAGCTGGTGTGGGGATTTCCCTGGGTACTCTCCATCTGGAAGAGATGGGCATTTAGCACCCTCAGCTGTGTGCAAAGAGTTTTGGAAATGGAAGAAAATCAGAAGGTCTCTAAGCTGCTGCTGTCCTGTGATTACATTCATGAGGTATGTGGTGAGAATTTGTTATGTAATTGTACTCTTCAACCTTCTTTCTATAATGAAGCTGAGTGGTTTATTTTATGTTGAAAAATGAGTAAGTCCTGTGCATCCCTGTATAGTCCCATGCTGATGCAGAAACTTCCAGTGGGGATTTTGCTGAATATATTTAAGATTACTCTAAATATTTATTATATATTATTTATATATCTAAATATATATTTCTATATCATATATTATTATATATTATTTTAAATATCTATTATATATTATTTATAGAACATGTATATTATATATTATATGAATTTAGGTATACTCGGATTGTATACACACACATATATTCTAAATATATTTAGGAATACTTCTAAGTGGAAGGTTTCAGCCTCATGGAAGGGGGATCTAGACAATCCTTAAAGTATGGATTCCAATCCTAATCCATTCTATGATTGCAATCCTAATCAATTCTATGATTCCAAGGTTAGCTGAGGAAAGGAAAAAATTCTCACCTGGTTCATTACAGGCTTGTGCTTCAGTCCTGGCTTGTTCAAGATTCTTTCAATCTGCTCATGGTTAAAGTTGGAGACTCCAATGGCTTTTACCAGGCCAGCATCCACCAGCTCCTCCATGGCCTAATGAGTAAGGACAACCAAGGTGGGTGTGAGTTGGTGATATTGCTGTCAAACTACATTATTTTTTTTTTTCAAGCTTGTGGCAAATGAACAAACAAGTCACTCTAGATTAGATTACATAAAAGTATCTCAGCTCATAAAGGAAAATAGAATCCTAATGTATGAACACCCAGTAAATTAACAGCCACACCTAGATTAATCTGAAGGGTTGGTTTTACCATTGTGTGTATCCAAATGTTTTAGGAACAGTAACTACAGAGCTGATAGCTTCCTTCTCTTTAGCCTTACTAAAAACATCCCCTTGCTCCCCAAAACAAGAGATACAAGCAGGTTGAAATACAATTTTGTGTGGCTGTCCTTCACATCCAAACATATCCCTCAATTTCATTTTGCACACAGATCTCTGCTCCATCTTTAGAGCTGATACTTTCTCTGAAGGGCAAATAGTGACTTACCTCCCATGTGTCCAGGAAATCTGTGTCACTGGGAATACTGTGCCCCTTGTCATCCAGGGGATGCAGCTCTTCACCAGCCTGTAAAACCAAGGCAGGTAATACACAGACTTTTTAAAGTGTGTAATTGCCTACAGTGTGCCAGCACTTTGGACTGCATCTACTGGCAGCAAGTTAGCAGGTTGTTTAAACATCTTGCATAACTAAAAATTATTCTTGTCCATTAGTATTCTTTTTTTGGATGAGGGCCATATTTTGCAAAATCAGTCCCTGCATGCAAAGAGTGTGGGGATTAGTAATAATTATGTAACTTTGGCAGGCCTGGATAGGAAGGAACTGACATTCCACAGCCCCTTTATTCTAGTTTCTTATTTATTTTACACAGATGTAGACTGGGGGAAGAAACACACTCCTTCTGTGCTATGCTTCATTTTTCACTGCTGGTTACTTCAGGCCAAGCCAACATCCCCAAAAACCTAGATGTTCATGCTATAACCTGTGCTGGTTACCAGAGGGCCCAGGGTGCTCACACCTACATCTCATTCCAAAAGGCATGCAAAGCCAGACCCCTGTGATAAAACACACCTAATTCTTGCTACCACAGGGATCAGGGAAGAGCCAAATGAACCCCAAATCCCAGCTGTGTGACGAAGATGGCCACAGCGAAGATGAGAGAACTCAGTGTGTTCCTGGGCAGGGAAGGAGGAAAGGTGTGGAGAGCAGGAATACCTTGAATCCCATGGGGAAGTGCATCAGGTAGAGGTCGAGGTAGTCCAGCTGGAGGGCAGCAAGGCTCTTCTGGAACCCTACCTTAACCAGGGACTTCTCATGGAAGGTGTTCCAGAGCTGTGGGAAGAGGACAAGCCTGACTGTCCTCAAAGCCAACGGTCATGAAGGTGGAGTCAGGATTCCCATTTATGAGAAGATATTCTCAGGTATGAATGTAACAATCTGGCATCTGACACAGCAAAGCTGCTAGTGTTAAATTTTTTTTTTTTTTTTCAGCCTAAATTTTGACTATTGAGCAGCTCTTTCTGTCCCTTTTAACTGTCCACATTGAGGACAGTTATCAATTTTGCTTCATTTTTGAAATCAAAATTCAAGTTTAAATTGAAGAGCAAGTATTATTAAAAAAACCATTTCTTTAACAAAAACGAAGTTTAACGTGGGAAATCTTAGTTATACTCAAATTTTTCTGGTTTTGCTGGTGAAAACCCCCTAATTTATTAGCTGAACTGTTCTTTTTGTGAAGGAGCACGTCTGGGACGAGTGGATGACAGAAGGAATGAAGAAAACACCTATAAAATACTTTGATTTCTGCTCCCTTTCAGGATTAACATTTGTACATGACAGTTTTCAAATGTCTTGCTTAGCACTGATGAATCCAGACAACTATCTTGCCTTTTTCTTTTTTTTTTTTTTTTTTTTTTTTACTTTTTCCCCCTTTATCTTGGGTGTGTCCAATTGAACATCTGGTACAATTGACTTAATCGATGTCAGGAAATTATTAGATCAGTAATAGCTGTGATATCTTTCCTAAGTTGACAGCAGTTCCTGATAAAGCCAAGTCCAAATTGCAAATACAGGATGAGATGCAAATAAATAACAAGAAAACCTTGAAGGAATGTCAGTGAAGGGAATAGGTCCCTATGTGACTTTACAGCTACAATAAGGGTTTCACTGCAAGACAAGCTAAATGCCCCAATAATCCTGCATCCTTGTACCTTAGTGACAATGAAGAGGTCTTCCCGTTTCACAGCTCCCTCCTTGATCTTCTGCTGGACTGCGTTCCCGATTTCATTTTCATTCTGGTAGAAGTAGGCACAGTCGAAGTGGCGGTAGCCAGCGTCGATGGCAAACTTCACCACCTCTTCCACCTTACCCGGAGGAGCCTGGAAGCAAACAGAAGGCAGCCATGAGCTCTGCCATGTCCCCCTGGCAGGTCCCAGTGCTGTGACACCTCACAGTCCCCTTTTCCATCTGCTCCTGGCGTTTGCTCATCACCTGCATGGAGTTTGCAGGCACAGCGGCGTTCCTGCAGGGAAGGAGTTCGTTTCTGCAAGACCTCCAGCTCTGCACTGCCAGCAGCGCAGCCTCCACTGTCATTTCCCCTTTTTGCTCCCTGTGTTGCCCAAGGAGTTTCGCCACTTCGCCTTCCCCAAATCCTCCCGGCCGGGGCGGGTCCGTGCCCAGACCCCTCCGACCGCGACCCCATCCCGGGGCTGCGAGCGCTGCCGCTCTCTCTTTTTGCTTGGTTTCTTTCTTTTATTCTGTACCTCTTTCCACCTTCTCCAGCCCCTAATTTATATTTTTTTTCTGCCTTTTCCCCTCGCCTGTTGCTCCCCCCGCCCCGCTCCTGGCATCCCGCCCGGTTACACAAGCGGCGGCCGCCATCGGCCGCATCCTGCGCACGCAGGGCACGGATCCCGCTGTTGGAGGGCTGGTTCCTTCTCTATTTTATTGTTTTTAACTTAATTTCGCATCTCGGCATCTCCCGCCGCATCCCCTCCCTCCCTCCCTGCCTTCCTCCTGCGCCGGTACCTGCCAGGTGCCCAGCCCCAGGGCGGGTATCTTCATCTTGTTGCTGAGCTCCACGCAGGGGATGGCCATGCTGCCGCTGTCCGTCTGTCTGTCCGTCGCTCGGAGCCGCTATAAGGACCAGAGCTGGCCCGGCCCCGCCTCGCCCCTCCCCGCCTCGTCACCGGCGACACACACGGGATGCCCGTCAGCCTCTGAGGCTGCAGGGATGAGCAAACCCAGAGCAAAATGTCTCAGCAGCCGAGCTGGCACGCTTTTGCATGCGTTCTCTTGCAAAGGATCAGCAGAATCAGCACCCCTGGAAGCTCTCAAAAGGGGCATGGATATGGCACTTGGGTGCCACTCCTGTGCTGAGAATGACACAGGAGCAGGCAGGAGGCAGTGTTGTAGAAACAGCAAAGAAGCTTTATTCTAGAGAACCGCATGGTTTTTATAGAGTGATATGATAGAGTCTGTTTGATTGGCTAACTAAAAAACCATCTTCCTCACTGTCCTTGAGAAGAACAGAAAGATGAAGTAGAAAACACCACCTGCAGGTTGTTTATACTTAACAGGTTATCACATCCTTACAACTCCCTAAAAATTCTCTCAAGCCTTTGTGAGAAACGCTTGCTGTTTCTCCGTCTCTGTCCCATGGCATCCACACTTGGGGACATGGGTTGGTGGCAGATGTGATGGGGACCAGTTGGACTCAATTACTTTGGAGTCTTTTCCAACCCTGATGGCACCACAGCTGCCAAAGCCTGTTGGCTGCCAGGAGAATTTCTTCCCGAGGCAATGGGTGCACTTTGGAGGATTTTCTCCAGTGGTGGCAAATGGACTGAATTTTTCATGTTTTTCCTCAAAAATATTAGGCTCGCCTTTTGTTCAGAGAGAAAATTCATTAAAAGGGAAAGTGGCCTTACCTTTGAGCTTATTTCTGTGTTCCCTGTCTCTGCAGAGGGCTGGGCTCCCTGCTGGACCATCAGTCTGTGTGAAGGAATCTCTTCCCTGACCCCCAGTTAAAATTTTACCCAGCCCTGGTAGAGTGTCAGATGCTGCACAAGGGATTTGTGATTACAGCTTGTCAACACAGGGTGCTTTAGTCCAAAAAACCCCCCTGATTTTTTGCATAGGGTGAAGAGTTGTCTTAGTTGAGACGGTCACAATACAAAGCCACACTCCATTTTCAGAAGTTTTCAAACCCGTTTTTATTATAACATGCATAGTTTTTATACACTCTTACAAAACTCAGAAGTTTGCACTTTACTCATTGATCGGGAAAGAAAAAGTGCTCATTGGAATAGACAGTTGCAGGTTTCTCTTATTTATCCTTCTTTCTTTCTTGATTTCTATGTCAACAACCTTGGTAGGAAATGCTTTCAGGGGTAAACATGGATCCTCTTATCAAACTTCCCTGCGGCTCACAGAAGTTGCTGTAAAACCTCTTCCACAAGAGGTGATAGTAGGTGATATTTAAAGGTGGCAGGAGACTCTGTATGAGTGCAGTGCCTCAGAAATGAAGAGGCAGAGCCTGGAGGGACTGGGCTGCTTGGCTGGCAGCTGTCTGGAAGAGAAGATGCTTCACACCGTGGAGCTGATGTAAGTTCAACACCCTACCTTAGGCATCTCACATGTCACAGAGACTTTGTGTTTAGTTGTCACAGCAGATGCTTTGCTGCTTGAGTCTGCTTTTTTTCTTTTCCTTTTATTGCTAAAAACTCCTACTTGCTCACTGCTGATCCCTGACCACCAACTTAAATGCTGTGGAAGTTCCACTGGTGTCATCTTGTGACTTCTATGGTGTAAGAGAGAATTAAATATTTTATACTTAGATTTTAATGTTTGCCTACCAAAATGTAGAAGTAACCATGAATTATTGAGCCACTAAACGTGATGTTTGATGTGATTTGTTAAAATTTATGTGCATTTTCATTATTTAAACTGCTATTATGGGACAGTATTTTCAGTTGGCTAGCAAATGCACGTTCTGGGTTTAAATATAAACAAAATCTCTTCCTGGTTTCTTTGGCCTGGTTTCTAAGCCATTGGCTTAACCAAACTTTATTGTCATCTTTCTGTTGTCTTGGATGTTATCACACATTCCAGAATGGGAAAAAACCCCCAAACTGATATGAAGTAGAGACAGAGAAGCAGGGAATCAGATTTTTCAAAGTGGCTGATAATTCCAGTATGGTCAAGCTGGAGCAGCGAGAGGAGGTGTCTTGTACTGAAAACAAATATGAAAAACACATAGATCATACAACCCCACCCAAAACAAGAAAAAGACAAAACTACTGTGAGAGATGAGATGAATTTGACAGAAAAGAAAGATGTATAAAAGAAAAATAGAAAAATCTGTTGAGATTTTATAAATTTAGTGATGGTACATTGTTTTTGAGGCTAGAAAGGACCACACTATTCTACTTACACTGATCTCCAATTATATTGAAAAGATTTTATACCAAGGCTATGTCATATCCATATTACCTAATTTTTTATCAAAGGCACTTGGGTGCAACAGCAATAGGAACTGATTAAAATTATGTACAGATTAAACTAGGAAATGCTGAGATGGAGCTATTAATTGCTGTTTATTGCTTTAATCGCAATAAATCTCGGTGTGGAAGGTATAAACCCCACATAATTGCCTTTTTTTTTTTCCCACTTGTTTAACAGAGCCATCAACAATTTTCCTTCCCTATAAATTTTTATTTGAAGACATTAATGACTCTGGAGTGAACTTCCTGCAGGCCAGGGAGGAGCAGGGAGAGATTTTGGCAACTCAGCCCCAGCATGGGCTGGCAGAGGAGAACTGCTAGAAGGACTCTGTTACGTGTACAGGCTTTTCTGCTCCAACATTTTTGTTCTGATTTCTTTATCTGCATGGAGAAAGGCAACTCATCATTCAAAGCCACATAAAGCATGACTTTATGAAGGCTTAAAAGGCTTTAATTGTTTTCTAACTGCTATTATTTGCTGGGTGCAGTATGGGCGGTGATTGGCGCCCATTCACCTCAACTTTTTAGCTGAGTCACGGTGATTTCACTCCTTGCAGAGCCTGGCAGCTCCCTCGGGCACCCTGCCATGATATTTAATGAATCAGAGCCTGCAGGTACAGGTGGTGACTTGTCCACAACCTTGTTAATCGTGCCCATGGGTCGCTACCACCTGACTGGAAATTTACCCGTGTCTGATTTGGAGCTGTCCCTCCTTTGGAGTGACTTTTCTAGAGAGTAATGGTGCTCCTTCATCAGCAGATTTTGATGAAAGGAAAAAAAGGCAAATTTCTTACGTGGGTAGTCCAATTGGAGTGTTCTGTCTAGACAGAATCATATGTGGTGTTGTGAGGTCCCCAGGATGAGGTGAGAGATAAGAATTTGACACCAAGTACTCAGAAGGCTGATTTATTATTTTATGATATATATTGTATTAAAAGAAATGCTATACCAAAACTATACTAAAGAAAGAGAGAGGATACATCAGAAGGCTGGACAAGAATGAATAATAAAAACCTGTGACAGACCAGAGTCCTGATACAGCTGGACTGGGATTGGTCATTAAGTTAAAACAATTCACATGCTGGGTAAACAATTCTCTAAATCACATTCCAGAGCAGCAAAACATGGACAAGCTGAGGCTTCTCATCTTCCCAGGAGAAGAAATCCTGGCTAAGGGATTTTTCAGAAAATATCATGGTGACAATCACAGAACCATTAAGGCTGGAAAATATCTCCGAGACCATCAGGTCCAGATGTTAGACACAAAAGTTTTTAGGTAGAAAGTCCCAACATGAGTCAGCCTGGCTGATAGGGTTCCTTGGGGAAACAATTTGCATTATTTTCCTGAACTAAGGAGCCTGTCACAAATGTCTATTCCTGCAGAGCTGACAAAACATTGCAATGTATTGATTGCAACGACAGTGAAACAACAAATGTGATTTTTTAACTGCTAAGAAGGTAAGTATCACTATTTATATTTTAGTAAACTTGGGTTTTTTTCCTGTGAATATAAAGGCATTCTGGGCCCCTTTTCAGGCTATGCAATGGGTGAAGATTGAGACATAGCACAGAATCACAGAATGTTGAGATGGGAAGGGACCTCTAGAATTCATCTTGAACCTCTTCCCTGCTCAAGCAGGGCCACTGGGATCAGGTTGCTGAGAGCTGTGTCCAGATGGAGACACCATAACATCTCTGGGCAAACTGTGCCAATGCTCAGTCGCCTTTGGAGTGGAAAAATATTTTGTAATGGTAGAGGGACCTTCCTCTGTGTCACTTAGTGCCCATTGACTCTCATCTTGACACTGGGCACCACTGAAAAGAGCCTGGCTCTGTCCTCTTTGCACCTTCCCTTCAGGTATTTATGTACATTGACAAGACCCCCTTGAACCTTCTGCTCTCCAGAGTAAGGATCCTCAGCTCTCCCAGTCTCTCCTAACTGGAGGAGGATTTAATCCCTTAATTAATTAATGAATTAATTAATTCTCTGTGTTTTGCCTGAGTCACCTTCCTGTCATGCCCTGGGCAGCCCTCCCAGGGCACCCAGCCCTGTGCACCCCCAAATTTCAGCCTTTGGGTGTGGGCAGGGTGAACGGGGCAGTGCTGTGCCAGGTGTAGCTGGCACTGTGCAGGAGATGACCATTTTTCAGGGACCCTTCTTGGAGATGCCTGTGGCACCCAAATTTTTCCCTTTCATGCTATACCCTGTCCTAGTATTAAGCATGTTTCTGAATTGGTGCATGCTCTCAGCCTGGCTCTAAAACCAAAAGTAAACCAACCCCAGTAACTTAGAGCAGGAGAGGTCTGCTCTTACTGAGACAGATCTACTGGCACTCTTACTTGCGCACCATCATGCTCATGGATCTGACCATGTCAGTAGGAAGTGGTACATCAGCAGTGAAAAAGGTTTTTGTGTGGGAGAAACATCTGTAGAATGCTTTGGTTGATTCCCTCCTCAGTGAGTGCAATGGACAGTACCCACATTTATCAGCAAGCTGTGGATTTTTTTACTGAAATAATTTCCCTGCAGCAGCTGCCTTTGGAGTGGTTGCAAGACACCAATTTCAGTAACACTGAAGTGAAATGTTTCACCAAAACTCTGAGAGCAGGGTTAGAAATTCCTTGGAAAGAATCACCAGAGCTGCGTCCACTGAATCCCGAGCTATGTCCTGTTTCTCCAGTGTGGTGGTGCATTTGCTCCCCTCTCCTTTGGGCTGCTCTACAACCTTTAGGATTCCTGTTAGGTCCTAAGTGAGGCCTTTTGAGCTCTCCTGGACCACAGTGGGCTGTGCCAGCACCTTGCTGTGAGTGGGAATCCTCTCAGAGCACATGAGCCCTTAAGTCCGATCCTTGGAAGGCTGTTGCTGCAAGTTGATGACAGGGCCTGGGCTGATAACTCCATTCCCCCACCCAGTGAAAGATGCAAAGGCATCAAATGTGAGTATTCCACTGCACTCAGGGGGAATTTTTAACAGGTACCTTTGTACAGATAGATATAGGTATCTCTGTGTATGCCTGCCTCTGAATTAATTAAAATACCCCCTTCAGTAGCAATGGTGCTATCTTGAGACTGTAACTAGGTCATTCTAGTAATTGTAATAAATCCTGTCTAATCACTTTATAAATATTAAATTAGTCAATGACTAAGTGCTGTTAAGCCCTTTTGCACTTTACCCTTTTGCACCATTACCCTTTGCACCTTTTCTTTTTTGCTCCCCGTGTAAATTATTCTGAACTGATTCTAATGCAATTTTCCTTTGTATGCTTCACCTGTGTGGAAAGTAATGGAGGCAGTTTTGCCAGTGAACTCTGTTAAATTTCATCTTTACAAATTTATGTTAAAACCTGCTTTCACTAATACCTTTAAGCAGCCTAACACATTCATTTGCCACATCCATAAGCACACACTTTAACTGTGTTCAGAAGAGCCTTGAGTTAAATCCTGTAAGGGCTTTCTCCAGTTGTACAGTCTGATTGCTGCTTATTCCTTGCTTTTTTAGGGCCTTTCCCCCTCTGAATCTTGGATCTCTTCCATCGAAGTTTTTTGAAAAGAGCTGAGACAACACCTTTGATCCAGATAAGAACGCTGACAGCTTAGATCACCTGAGATTAGCCATACAAAGGAAGCGGGGGTGGCTGCTCCTGGAGAAGAGTGTAGGAAGGTTGTGATGGATGAGGAAATGTACTGGTCTGGCAGGAATCCAACTCTCTGCACTCTGAAGTGTTGATAGAGGCCCTTGTTTGTGAATATGAACTAACAGATACGTCAGGATGACATCCCTGAGAAGATATTTACATTTACTAACTGGGAATAGTGGACTTTTAAATGGGGTGGATGTTGTCATTGCTGCTAGAAGAGAATTGTCAGCCTTTTATTAATTGGAGCTTCTATAATCAAGGAGAAAAGCAAAGAAATCCAAAGGGTGGAAAGCAAAAATAAAAGAAAACTGGCTCTGAATAGTAGATTCTAATGTAAACACTATTTGGCTTCTTTCATTTAGTAGCACCTCTCTAAAATGCACTGATGCAAGGACACATCAGTCCTGGTCTGGAGCAAGGGCAGGAAGGTCTCTGAGGCTCTTTCCTGGCATGGCACAGTTTGCTGCAGCCCCCACATGTCCAGCTGGGGATGACATTAATGAACCATCTGCTCTGCCCATCCTTCTCCACACTCACCTCAACCACTTTGCACCCACAACCACTTTGGTTGGATGCAAGACTAAGTGAATAACAGTCATTGGTTAAAAAAAATAGCTTAAATTGTAAATGCTAACAAGCAGCAGATAGTTGAGTTTGAGTAGATGGGGGAATGTCCAAAACTGAATTTCTGAACTCTGTGATAGAAACCTGATACTGCAGCCTGGCTGCAACAAGTGCAGGCTCTTGTAGATTACCAGGACTAAACAAAAGTGACACATCCCAGGAAGGAGCTTTAATGGCCTTATTAAAATAGGTGCTCTTGTGGCAAGAAGGAGGTGTATTCATCTTGGGAGGGGTGAGCTAAAAGTGGAAGACTGGAGATTGTAAATATGCTCAGTGGTCCTCCAGCATGGACAAAGTTTAACAGTGATTTTCCCTTTTTGCCTTTTTTCCCTTTTTGCCTTTTTTCCCTTTTTGCCTTTTCATCTTGTCCCTCTGCCCAGGTGCTGCTTCGAGCATTCCCCTCTGGGTGAAGTGACAGAAATTAACATTCTCTTTGTGTTTTTGTTCTGAGTTTGTGGCTGTCCCAGCTGACTCACACATGTAGAAATGGTGAGTAACCACATTTATGTAAACAGAGTTGTTTGTTTTTATTACACTGCTACACTTCAAGTTCACATTTTTTTTCTCACATATCTACTTGTATTTTACAGCAGAGTTTTCAGTATGGTTGGTGCATATGGGTAAAAAGGAGGGGTTTTGTAACTGCCTGCAGATCAGTTTCCAAATGGAATTTTGTAACTTTGGCAAGAGAAGACAACCATGTGCTGAAACCAGTTCAGGGCAGGTAAAGTGACAATTTTATTTTCTTCTGTTCAGAAAGTCAAATTATCAGCAAAGCTGGACTATGCTAACAATCCTGTGACAAAGAGTGCACCTTTTAGATACCTTTAGGAAAACCAGCCAACTTAACCCTGTTTTAAGTAAAAAGAGGGGGGAAAAAAAGGGTTTTTTCCTTCTTTTCACTGTTAAAAGTGTAAGAAAGCTTGCAAACCTGTCTGCTGTTATAAAAGAATGAACGTGTCAGGCCCCACCTTTCCCTAGATTGTGGGCAGGGTATGCTGCCATTCATCCTTCAATTTTGGCATATTTTGTTCTTAATCTTAAAGCTATTCCCTTAGCTGGAGATGTGTTCCAACCTTCCCAATGTATTTATGTGACCCCCATAGAACATTAGCATTACCTGGATGTCAGGTGTGGACTTTTAATAAGAAAGTATTATACTTGTAGGTCTTTTGACTGTGAAAATTAAATTGCAGTGTTTAAACCTAGTGCATATTCTTTTCTAAGTTTTCTTAGTTCTTCCTTAGGCTGATGTTCTATAAAGCCTGATAACAGTGCTTTAGGAGAACAAATTTATTGCTGATCTTTAGTAAATTGGAAGGAAAGTGGAATTGTAACTGGTGGGGAAACCAGGGGAAGGCTTAGGAACAGCTTCTGTGTAGGAGGTGCCGGGTGTGAAATGAGGGATCCAAAAGGGAGAGAAGCAGGAAAAATAAGGGAGTCATACCCTTAAAAGTAAATGTGTTTTTCATCTGAGTCCCGCTGGAAGCAACAAAGTACTTTAAAAATAAATAACCAAAAGCACAGTTGCTCTTAAAGCTCATCTTATTTTATCATAGATCTTTTGCTGACATTGTTTTCTCACTGACGTCAATGGAGGTTTCAAAGGCAATTGAAAGCAGCTGCCTGCTTCAAACACACGTTGAAGTCATCAGGAAAAGTGGTGTAGAGTTTTTCCCTGGAATATACTTGAGACTAGTCCAATATGTCTTTTCATCACAAATTTTAATCATCAATTGCTGGCTTTGTTTATGTTTGCTGCAGTGGGACATGTACTGGAGCAGCTGTATCAGATAAGGGTGCACAGTAATATATAACTGGCTTTACCAAATCCATCAAACCCACTTTCATCTTAAATACAGTGTTATTTATTTTCCTTTTTTTTTCTCAGACACTGTCAAGATTTTTATCTTTTAATATTTTAGAGGATTACTTGCTTTTGAGGAAATAAAGTTCAAAGTCCATTGATTGAATTCCTTATATCTATTTATATTGATATTTTGTGACAGTGTATTAAGTTAGATGATATTTACACAGTGAACTTCTATTACATGATTAAATTGATATATATTAACTTCAAAAAATTGGTCCCTTTTTTTTTTCTGGGAAAAGCTGTGCTTTACCTGAAAAAATTTTGTTTCTACAAGGAATTGTGTGATGGCTGCTGTTTTTTCAGTCTGTGTGTGGTCAAAAGTGTCTCATGCAGAGAAGCACAAAGAATCTGAACTAGAACATGAAGAAAAAAACCAACATACAGTGGAGTACAAGTGCATGATGTTTAGGTGAGGCTATGTGTATGTCACCCATGCTACCATAGCATTTAAAACCCCTTCCCTCTAATATTTCCAAGTAGGGAAGAAAAGAACATTGTCTAAAGAAGGCTGTGGTCCCTGCAAGTGCCCTGAACGCAGCTGGCAGGGAAGTGCTCTGAGCTAGAGACAAAACAGAAAGGGAAAAGGAAATATCCTGTGTGGCTTGGGTTGGGAAGGACAACACTCAGGGATGTCTTAAAGGGGGAAAACAGACATTGCCACAGCAAGGCAGCACTGATAAATAAAGTGTAAAATGCATTTTACTACAGGATGGTATATTTCTAGGTTCTTTATATCTTCCTGAACCTGCAGAGGGTGCAAAATCTCCACTTTTCTTAGAAGAAGCAGAATTATTTCATTCTCCTGGTGCATTTTGCTTCTCTGGTAACTTCTAGCAACTCTTCATCAGCACCAAGATCATCTCTAGAAATGTCATTGTAACAAAAATGGAGATAAAAGCATTTATTACTGAAATTAGGGCTGTTGCCATTTAATTGGCAGAAGTGTTTTAGTCTTCAATAGCTGCACCTAGTGCTCAGAAATTCCTTCTAGCTTAGGGCAATTTAGTCCCTTCTTCTCTCTTTCCCTAACAGGATGCTTTCTTCTTCATCATCTCTGTTTTTCTGCTTTCTGATTGATTTTAACCTGGGTATTTCTTCTGGCTAACAGTTTCTGATGGAATTCTTGCTTCCAGCTTTAAGTGGTTTCTTTCATATCATGGAAACAGTGGAGGTAAGTGATAAACTACATGGCTTTGGTTACACACTTTACTTTCACATGACTTCAGCAGTATCTGGAACAACAGAATAAAATAGCTGAGACATTATTATTATTTCTCTTCATTTATTTTCAGTGATTTAGCAGAGGTCTTCAATGGGAGAAAGTGTGGGCCAAAAAACTGCTTTTAAAGTGTAGGGGTTTCTGGGATAAAGCTTTTCTGGTTTCAAAGAAAGCCATTCTGTTCTGCAAATCAAAACAAATGCTTCACTACCACTCAATTAGAGCAGTATTATTAGGGAAATAATCCCTCAAACTTAAAATACCTGCCAAGGGAGGGGCGAGAGAAAGTTGTTACTGTGTGGTGGTAAAACTTGTCTAACTTGTCTAACTTCCCTTGTTTCATAAAAAGGAATTTTTTTTTTCAGTTTGTTTATTTCTGATCATTTGTGTTTTGTTTTTAATTCATAGTCTTCATACCAGCTGTGAAAGGGCTGGGTTACAATATTGTTGGAGATTGGTGGGATTTGCATGATTAGCCTTTGTGTAGGAATGAATGTGCACTTAAATTTGGGTCTCTGTATTTGGTCAAAGTTCTTTGTAGGGTTCTTTTTAAGCAAGTCTCATTAGTTTTCTGGCTGTAACAAAAACTTCGTTTGCATTGATCTGCTTATATCTCATCTTTGGGTGGATGGGGGGAAAAACCAACCAAAAAATAATCAACCAAAAAATATAAAATCAACCAAGGAGGTCAAGAAGCAAAATTGTGCCAAGGCCCAGCACAGACCCTCATGTTCTCAGTGGCTGCAGATGATGGTGATACTGGAGAGAACATAAAACCTTCCTTGAGGCTGGCCTTGATTCTGCTGAAAAACAGTAGCAAAATTTCATCTTGCCTCTGATTCCTACCCAGTGCAAGTCTTTTGGTCAGGAGTTTCAAAAGGAGTTGCTTAGATAGTGTAATTTGTATTTGGAGATTTTTAATAACTCTGATTAAGTCTGAGCATGCAGTTTTCTAAGATGAAAATGATTAATTGTAAATAAGTTGTTTGATTTGAAGATATTATTAGGGCAGTATTGCAGTAGCTGTAGTAACATCATAACGATAATCTTGTTGTCTTCTTTAATTCCAGGAATTGCAAGGTTTAGACCTGCAAGGAAGAACACAGCATCATTATATAATTTGGAAGGGAGGAGAAGTGCTACTCTTCACAAAGGAAAGATTCAAGGCTTGGGGCCTAGTATGTACCCATCTGCAGCTCTGTTACAAAACAGTGATATTTCTATTAAAATAAGTTAGAGAGAGGTGTGTGAGAAGCTGCAGGGTGGCCCTTCCTTGGGTGGGTGTGGCAGTCACATTTTCTGGAAAAATCCCTTTGCCCAGGATTTTTCTCCTGGGAAGCTGAGAACCCTCAGAGAAAAAGGAAAACAAATTCTTATCTCATTTGTTTCTGCTGTGTTGTGCTCACTTGTGGGATGTGTTTGGAGATTGTTTACCCACAGGTGATTGTTTCATGTGAATTGTTTTGACTTATTGGCCAGTCAGGGTCAAGCTGTGTCAAGGCTCTGGAAAGAGTCACAAGTTTTTCATTATTATCTTTTTAGCCTTCTGTAAGTATCCTTTCTGTATTCTTTAGTATAGTATAGTCTAGTATTCTTTAATATAATATAGTATCATAAAATAACAAATTAGCCTTCTGAGAGCATGGAGTCAGATCCATCGTTCCTCCCTTCATCTGGCAACCCCACAAATACAATAGGTGGGAAAGGTGGGGGCTCCCAGCTGTAAAAATGTTCAGTTCCTCCCATGGCATGCAGAGCCAGGCAGGGGGCAGGGAAAACACTGGTGCTGGAGCTTATAGCAGTCCATGGCACATTAGGTGATGGAGGCCTCAGGATCAGGGAATTACTCTGCAGGTTTCTTTGTTAATTAATGAAAAATACACAGGAGTGCATGAGAGAGCCTCTGTAGGGCCCAGACAGAGCTACACCTGATGGAAGATGAAACAGTGCCTTGAGATTTATTTATGTGCGTGGAGAGGCTGCTCTCCTCTCTGAGCAGCCAGGGCTCTTCCTCTTCCTCTCTTTCCTCTTCGTGCCCCAAGTGTGGGTGGCTGGTGGCAGCCTCAGCTGGACACAGCTCCAGGCCAGAATTTTAAGGCCAGCCTGGCCTGAGTGGAGAAGTTTAATGTGCAATTATTTTGACAGTGCAATAACTAATATTTTATTAAGCTCAGAGTGGTAAGAAGGGGAAGCCAGAGGGATTATATGCATCCTTGGGTAATATTCTCTGTAGGACAATTTATTGTTTCCAGATATTGTCATTACATTCTTTATTATCAGCTGACACTTTTAGAAATCTGGCTGCAGTGTTAATTTTATTTTCCATGTATCCTAGGGCATGAGAATTGACAGAGAGCTTTGCTAAGAGAACAAAAACCCCATTAATTTTAGTCCTTTTTGCTGATGTTTTTGATTCTTTCATTTTTCTATTAAAAACTTACTGTACTAAGGAAACTGATAGAGGTTCATATGAACTTGGTAATTGACATCCATCAAAAGTGGAATAGGGAACAGGGATAAATAAGAATTCTAAAATAAAAACTAGATCTGTGAGGGATTGCTGAAGAAAGGCAGAGGAAAATAAAGGTCTTAATTTGCAATCCATTCCAAGCATGCTGCCTCCAAGGCACTCAATTCAGCAACAAATCTCTTATTGCAAGAAATAATTTATAAAACCTGGAACGTTTCTGGTACTTCCAGTGGTGCTCCTGCAATGAATTTGCCATTTGAAAAGACAGGGAATGTTTGTGTTTGTGAAGGGAAGGAATTTTTTTATGGATGGGGAAGGACAACTTTATGGAAAGGCAGGTGCTGCTGCCACTGGAGTTCTCAATGGCAGCTGGAGCCACAGGCTTGGAGCAATTGATGCCAGGGAGGGAGGAAAAGCTAATTCAAAGTTGATGTGAGGACAGCTTTTGAGCAAAGTAGGTTTTTTTTCCCCAGCAGCTCTTTCAAAAAGGGAGTAGCCCAAAAGTGGGTAGGTGTCAGCACGGTTGCCATGACCAGCTGAACTAAAACATGCACAGAAATGTACCAACCATTCACTGCTTGACAGATTTAACAGAGAGGAAGCAAACTGGATTAGAGCAGGGAGACAGAAAAATCCTTTGGCACTGGATTTGCTAAGTGACTTCAAAAATAAAAAAGTAACTTCAGAAAGACTGGGTGGTAAGATACTAATGCAGAGCAGATGGTAGTTTTCACTTCAGTCAGTCCTTTATAGATGTTATCCTAACTAAGTAGCTCACATAAAAACAACACAGGCTTTAATTTTTGCTGATTTTTTACACTGAATTAGCTCTCTAGAATGAAACACTTTATAACTTAATGAAGATAAACTCTTTGTACTGCCTTTAACCAAGGACATTTGGCATGTTTATTTCTAAGTGTCACACTGATTGATTTTTTTTTCTCCCCAGCAGAAGCAGTACTTGTACCCACTGAGATGTTTTCTTAAAAAACATTTAGAAAACTTGAACTTTTTAAGGCAACCCTCATTACTTGTGCAGGCACTTTGTGTCCTCTCTGAATAACAGAAGTTCATGGCTGTTGGGCTTTGAACATTCACTACATCTTAAAAATAGGTTGCTGTTATTAAAAGAGCAATCATCTTTCTCCTTTTCGCTTTAGAAATTCCAAAGTTAAATACTGTGTAAAAGAGAAGCCATTTGCTTGGTCACTTCTTGTGCAGCAGGGAAAAATACCAAAAACCAGAATACCAAAAGGCAATAAGAATAAGCACAATATATCTACTGCAAATGATCTCAATATTTAGATTTGCTCAGTGTCTTGCTGATCTTGATAGTCAGAAGATCAACCTGAGTGGGAGATTTCAGCTGTGTGTTCTGGAAAGGCTGAGAAGAATTTGTCTCTCCTGAGCTGCTGCTGTAGGCTGGCATCACAAACTCTCTGATGCTTCTCCTTGTATGATTCTGGCTTAGTGGTGGAGACAGAAACTTACAGAAGTTCCATTTTGCTGTTAACATCTTAACACCAATTGGAAAAAAAAAAATCACAAGTCTCCTTAACAATCCACTTCTGAAATTCTAATGACTTTTATGAATGTTGCAATTTTATACTCCAGCAGGCTAAAGAAGATGACACGGTTCTTCGTGTTTTATCAGAGCGTTGCAAATGTTATTTTGCTGACTTCTTGAGAAGAAGCTCCTCTATCTTTTCCATAAATAATTAGTGTCCCCAAATGCTGGATGCAGATTAATTAAAGCTTTGTTATACAGTCTCTTTTATTTCACATTTGTTGGGTTTATGCGTGGAATTCATTTTTCCTGTGCTGCTGATTTGCAAACAAAGCCTATTTCTAATATAACCCATAGAAGATGACAGGAAAATGTGCTGAGATAAGATACCTGATTGCTTCCAAGTGTTTTGTTATAAATGCTGGAAAACATCCATACAGTCAGGTGTGTTAGAGACTGGTGTGTCATTTTGGGCATGGAGTCTCTTTTAATGTGATTCTGAAGTTCTGACCACACCATCACAGCTGTGCTTGTTATTCTGCTGTTGTAACTTAGCTGTAAATACCTTTTTACATTTACAATTTCACTGATTTCTCTAGCCTTTTTAGTTGATGCCTCCTCATAGTCACAAAGGAAGATTTTTAATTTTATGGAAACTTTTGAAATTGCTATTTTTTTCTCTTCCTTTCCCATCTTTCTGGTGGATTTTTAAATCCTTGCCATATCACTACAAATCACAAATCTTCTCTCTTGGCTAATTCATATTTCTTTGAGCCAATGGCACAAAGTAGCCTTGTAATATTTATCTAGTCTTCCTTACAATTGTCAGCTTCAGAATAGTTTCTCTAATGCTAACACATCTCTATTGAAAATCATGTCGGGTTTCTCCAGCGCTCCTGTAAGAACTCATG
This sequence comes from Molothrus aeneus, assembly GCF_037042795.1. Taxonomy (NCBI): domain Eukaryota; kingdom Metazoa; phylum Chordata; class Aves; order Passeriformes; family Icteridae; genus Molothrus; species Molothrus aeneus. The sequence goes on along the minus strand of NC_089650.1, from coordinate 4,096,140 downwards.
ATATGTGTTACCATGTGATTATTTTTCTTTTTCCTCTCATCCAAATCTTTACAGGCTGCAATCAGGTCCATAGAGAGTGGAGAAACGTTTGTGCATTTTCATTTCTGAAGATGACAGCCTTTGTTGTACTACCCCACACAACTATCAGCTATTTGCAGAGGTGATGACTATTGGTGTGGTAGGTGGATAAGGAAGAAGAAAATTATTCTTGACTAGCTGAGGGTTCAACTAACAAGTAAGAGTCTTTCTTGACCTCTAGATCCATGGTAATACAGCTCTGCCTATAGTTTCCACTCAGAACATTTTCCTTTTACACAGGAGAGTCCCCCTCAAAAATATTCAAATTTAATTTGAGGGAAGGATTGACTTTATATGATCCTTGGGAACAGGGATGTTGGCACTTACACCAGGCTACTTCCATTCTATTTTATGGCATCATGTCTTCCTGTTGATTTTTTTCTTTTACTTCATGCTCTTAATTGGATAATGCTGTGAAGATTACAAGCAAAGCAAACAGGATGATTTCTTATCTGTAATTTCTGTTAAGTAACAGCATTCTGTGGGAGGTGCAGCCTGTGACTGCTCTGAGGAAACTGCATCCAGAGCTGAATGAAATATTGGTCTGGTTTGCTAATGGTAGAGCTTTTCTGAAAGCTGTTACAAGTGGAAAGGACTCTCCAGCCAAAGGAAATTTATGTGTAGAGGATTTCACAATGGGGCCTCCAAAGCAGATAGGAAGAGCTTTTCAGCTGGCTGGATGAGGTACCTTTAGAATGTTTCTTGCCTGCACTTGCAGTCAGTTCCCATGAGTTGCATGGCTCTCTTACCATGGCAGCCTTTGCCACACTCCCCCTGGGTTGCTGTGCAGCTCCTCTCCCCTTTTCTTCTCCTCCTGCTTGCATTCATCTCCTCTAAAGTCTCATTTGTTGCTGGACTTGCTGCTTCTTTTAGCTTTGTAGACAAACACAGTTAAAATAAGGTTTATATTGTGTGGCATCAAATCAATGCTTTGGTCATGGAGTCAACCTTCTGTTTCTGCCCACAATGAAAATTTCTGTAACGCTTTTCCCCTGATTTAATTCAAAGCAGCAGTGCCAGAACTGCATACAGTAGTTTGGAGTTTTTTGTTTGTTTGCTGGATTTTGTTCCCCTCTTTTTTCCTGTTGCTGTTATCTACTTCCCCATTTCAAACTCTTAAGGGCAGGTACTCTACCACATATAAATTAAAAAAAAAAAATAACAGTAGGGAGATGGTCATGCCATGAGCCTGACTGTGAGAGGTCCATGCTTGGAGAATTGAGTCTGGAGAAGTCAAATCCTCAAAGCAGCCAGTGACCTCTCCTCTTTTCTAGCACATTCAAGTTCTCCTTCTCTCTGCACTCCTGACAACACCTGAGAAATTAGCTGCTTTTTGGCTCAAATTTGTTTGAAAAGCTGAATGTTTCTGAACATAAATCACTTGCCTGGGTCTCCAGTGGGCACAGTTTTCCTTTCAGTTGGTTGCTGTGGCTCTGAACAGCCAGATTACCTCAATTTATGCATCCTTTGCTGTGAGTCACCAGGGCTGTAAAAGTGACTGTGTCATGGGTGTTTTTTCATGCAGCACAAGTGAAAATGTGTTCTTATCTAACTCTGACACTAAATTGAACTTCTGGCCCAGGAGAACACCTGGATTTCACTACTGAACACAGGGCAGATTTTGCATTTCAGGAAGACAAGACAATACCCTGCTTGTTCCTTTGCAATTATCTTAAGATAAGCAAAATGTGGGGAGAAAGAGACTTGGAGATATTTGGGCCAGGACCCTGTGGATGCAAATTAGCCTTAATGGCTCCAGGCAGCCTCACCTGGCTTTTCTTACGCTCCCTCTTTGAGCATATGGTGACTTGGCTTGATCAGACACAGTGAGTTCACCTGATACCATCAGGATACTGATAACTCAGTTATTGGTTTGGGTTTTTTCCCCTCTAAAATAGCTATAACTTTCCTATACTCTGTGCTGACCCACTGTGTTTAAAAAAAAAATATTCCCCCCAAAAAATCCAGCAAGAACATCCTCCCATGCAGGCACTGGGTATGGTGGGTGTCCAAGTGGTGAGCTTTGCTGTGGAAATCCCAAAATCAGAAGGTAGGCAAGCTTTTTGTGCTCATAAAATTTCACACTAGACAAGGCTTTTACATGGGCAGCTTCTTTTCTGTTTTATTGTTTCTCTCCCCCCTTATTCCTAAAGCCTGCAGTTAAGTATACTTGAGTTTTTTATGCACAATCTGTAGCAATAAGATTATGATTGTGTAGAGATTATGTAAATACCTGATTTCTTTGCATCCAGATTAGATTTGCATCCAGATTGTCTTTACACACAGATCTAGTTTTTTTGCTAAATTAGGTCCCTTGGAGGCAACATGCTTGGAATGGATTGCAAATTAGGACCTTTATTTTCCTCTGCCTTTCTTCAGCAATCCCTCACAGATCTAGTTTTTATTTTGCATCCAGATTGCTTTCAAGAAGATAACTAATTTATAGTGTCATACCTACAAATTATTTTTTCTATACATTTCGGGGCCCATAATTACTGTGGCTGCTTATTATTCTATTTATACAATGCATGAGATTTTCTGCTCACAACTTTTTTGTTTTAGTGGTTATTTTCTTGCTGGTACCTTTTACCTCTTGGACTTGAAAGTGACACTAAGTAGTTGGAGAATCAGGAGTTCCTTTTTGGGTTTTGTGCTTTCTGTCCTGTTGCCCAGTGTTCTGAAGTGCTCACATTTTGTTCAGTTTCTACAAGTGTCAAAAGAGAGGATTAAAGCCAAGTTTGAAGAACTCTGCAGCTTTAGCTCTTTTGGTTATCTCGTAGCAATGGTAAAACTGAGGCACAAGGGAGAAGTGTTGTGACATGTTACATGCCTGAGCCTCAGAAATTAAATTTTCTGTAAATTTTCCATGGTTTTTAGCAGGCTGTAACAGCAATACCTTATATTTAACTTTTGTTCGAGTACTGAATTGCAGATTTCTGGTTTTACCTGAACCCAAGTGAGGCTGTTTGTGGCACAGCAGCACTTGTCTGGGCTGGTTGCTACTAAAATCCATTTTCATCATTGTCTCAGTTTCACATACCCTGCTCCTCTGAGTGTTTCTGCAATCTGAAAAAGATGTCAGTAAAAGACAGTAGAACAGTAGAAGACAGTAGAACTCTCTGTCTTGTCAGAGTGATTCATGGAAGGAGACATCTTTTCAGTTGCTGTTTCTATTCCATACCTCCAGCCTGGCCTCCCACATCTGTAAATCTGTGTATTGCACCCTTTATGCTGGTGTAAAGTGTGACTTAGCCTTAAAAGAGAATCAGTTCTTCTGGCAAATAACTGATCTGCTTATTCCTTAATTGGATGTGTCTTGTAGCGCACAACTTTTAATTTTTTCCATTTTTAATTTTTTAATTTTTTTTTGTACTAAAAAGCTTCTGCAATTAAATTCAAAGTGCTGATTTCCACAAACTTGGAGCTGCCTACAGGTTTTAATGTAAATACTTGTTGGATAAAACTGTTCCCCCTGTTAATGAAGGTTGATAGGAGGTAAAACTGTTGTCACAGTTCAACAGGCAGAGAAAATTGTTTGTCTGTTTTTCTTACTGTTTCTGCTTTCATTAAAATGCTCTCACCGGAATATTTAAGTAGCTGCAATACTTGCCAGAGGAATATTACTTCTTTATTACAGTGTAAATCAGCTCTGAGCACAATTTTGAATACAAACACAAATAAGATGTTTCTCAAAAACCCTAATGTAAATTGAGTTTTCTGGAGTTCCATTTTGAGCAGAGCGTGTCGAAGCCATAAACAAGAGAAACAAAATTTTATTCCAGCTTTTCCTCTGGCCTGGAGCCAGAATTGCTCCTTGTGCTGAGGATATCTGTGCCTGAGCTGGTGGCTGGACACCAGTGAGGTCTGAGAGTCCCTTTGAGAGGCTGGAGCATGAGGGATGGTTTGGGAGGAGGAGGAGGAGGGGAAGATCTTCCTTGCTCTCACAGGCAGTGTGTGCTATAAAGCTTTTTATGAACTTGCTGTGAATTTATGAGTTTATGTGCCTTTTATGAACTTGCAGAAATTGCAGGCAGGCATTCAGATCCCCAGGTTTCTCTGTCTGGTTGACTAGCCTAGTTAATTTTATTAACTGGTGCTTCCAATTTAGCAAATCTTCCCTTTTGAAACAGAAATTTCTTGCTACCAGTATTGATTCCTTTACTTTGAAAAAAATATCAATTTTACTGGCTCCAAAATTATTTTTGAGATACTCCTCCTGGAACATATTCACTGCTTACTGCAACTAAGAGTTGGTTTCTTTTTCCAAGTGGAAAGAAACAGGACAAGAGGAAATGGCCTGGAGTAGCACCAGTGGAGGTTTAGATTGGATATTGGAACAATTTCCTCACAGAAACTGTTGTCAAGCACTGGAGCAGTCTCCAAGGAGTGGTGTGGAAACCCAGGGCACTGGGAATATTTCTCTGTCTGCTCTGGGGTGCCCTGACCCCCAGGGCAGCACTGACTCTGACCCTCATTCATGGAGAAAGTTTCCTACACTTCAAGATAGACTGGAATCCACAAAAGTGTGAAATAGATTATAGAGAGTAGTGTAGGTGTATCACTTGGTGAGAAATTGAGGTTTTGGGATTTTTAGTATGTTGTGGATGGAAGCAAGATGGAGGGCACAGGGTGTCGTCCTGGGTTTCTTCTTCATGCTTCTTCCTTCTCCATGGGTTTGGGTGGCATTTTGTAATTGGGCAAACAAGTCCCCATTGTGGGCTCTTTGGGATGAGTTATTGGGTTAAAAGGGGAAATAATCTAGGTGCCAGTTCTTAATTGGATAGTTTAGTCTTAAAAGACCTTGGAATGAGAGACTGTTGGCCATTTTGTGCCTTGCTGCTGAACTCATGGCAGTGAGACTGTTTTACTGATAAGAAATAATGAACACCTGAGTCCAAACATGAATTAGTGTCTCAAGTGCCTTCAATCCAGACCCAGGGAAACCAACAACTGGTACTGACACAGAGTGGAGTCCCCAGCCCTGCGGGGATTTAAAAGGAGTGTACATGTGGCACTTGGGGACTTGGTTTAGTGCTGGGGTAAATCAAACTCTGTGATCTCAGTGCTCTTTTCCAACCTAAATGATTTAATGAATCCCTGAGTTCCTAACACCTTGTGTAGCAGCAAGTCCTGTTGGCCACCAAGGCCTTGGCTGCCACATTCCTACACCAGAGGCTGCAATTGAAGGATTTTTGCAGCAGCACAGGGCATGGCAGAGTGGATGGGGACCCTGGGAGCTTTCTCTTCCCCCAGCACCCACTGGGAAAGACTGGCAGTATGTCCCCCACCTCTTGTACAAGGAGAAAAAATACCTGGGATCTGCATATCCACTCTCCTGTGTTCCTAATCGTCTCCAACTGATATAATTAAGGACCTGACCACAGAAGTTCAAGATAGAAAAGATATATCAGACAATATTGTTCATTGCCTTGGGACCAGCGCAAGATTGTTTCCTGTGAAGTAGTTTGCCAACTTCAGGGGAAGCTGAGGTCTGTAGCATCATGCAGGCTCAGGCTTTTACTGAAGAGCTTCAAGGCTTATACATGCATCTTTATTAAAGCTTTTATTAAAAAAAAAGCTTTTATTAAAAAAAAAAAAAAGGAGGCATTTCTATGCCCACATGCTCTTGCAGATTTCAGCAGTGCTACTTTATTTCTCTGTGATAAAAAATACTTATTAGTTTTGTATGCTCAAAGGGAAGTAGGAAAAAATAATAAAGTAAGAAATTGGAAATGATAAAATACTTGGCCTTATTAAGTCAGTGGGGGCCTTCAGGTGCTTTGAAGTTTCAACCAGAGCCTCATCATTTTTCCAGCTTATTTCACTTAGAGACAAGAGCTGTGAAAGAGGCTTACTTTGTCCATCTTATTTATAATTTTAATGAGGTATCATATTATTCATAAATATCTTTATTTTCAAGTTAAATGAGTCTTTTTAATCATGACCAACATGGAGTCAGATGCAAAGGAACAAAATGTTTGAAGCCTTACACCCTCTCAGCCTCAATGTAGTTGAGAATGTTAAATGTTTTGCAGCAAATTGCTGGATGAAACTAGTAAACTGATATTTTGTCTCTTCTGAGATGAGATGTTGCTGTGGCTGGGATAACAGGGATCAGAAGGTGCAGACCAAGAATTATTGTGGTCAATATTGGTCAAATGCTGCCTCTGAGTGCTTGCAGTGTGACCCAGCCCAAGCTGAACTCGATTTCTTTTCATGTAGAGAAAAGTGGAGAGAGTCAGTCTAGATCCCCAGCCCGTAATTCCATATAATAAGAAACTTCCTCCTGTAATCATCACTCTGATTGTTGTACAAGGTAAAAATAAGTGCTTCTCCTGTGAGGAGCAGCAAAGCACAGCACCACATGGCTTGGCACTTGCTAGCACTTAATCTGCTGTGTCAAAGGTGAGTTAAGGCTTAGAAATTAGGTCTATTAACAGAGTAAATTATCTTAGTGGCTGGATCAGTTCCTGCAGCCTGACGGGCCAGAAATGTTGAGCCTGGTCATAGTGACTCTGAAAACAGTGGAGCAAACTCCTGCATTTGTTCTAAAACAGAAAAACTCCCAAACCTTTGTAAAGAGTCTTACTGGGTTAAGAATTTCTGCTGTTCAAATGGGCTGTTCAAGTGTTCAATAAGCTTCCATTCCTGTTGCATTGGTTATAGTAAGTTTGTATATTGAGATTGGCTGAAGAGACACTAACTGAAGCAGTGAGGGAAAATTTTATTGTGCTGTTAAACTTTACTATTTATTAACTTTATTGAAAGGATAAAATGGGAATAATAAAAATGCAAGACTGAAAACACATAATTGCAGACTCTGTGGAGCAAGCTATTTTCAAGAGAATCCAAGAGTGGTGTCTAGGGTTAGACATAGGAGTGAAATCTTCAGATCTGTTGGGAACATTTTTTTTCCCCTATGAAATATTGTAACAGTGTCCACCAAGACCAGGTTGGATTTCATCTGCTGTGGTGGTAATTCTGGGCTGCAAACCCTGTCTGTGCAAGCTGGAGCTTCAGGCTGGGTATCCCAGAGCTGGGTGCAAGTCCAGCACTGCCACTTTAGAGGGTTTAGCTGTGCTCTGAAAGTTTAGTGGGAAAGCAGAAGGACCAGAAATATTTTCAGGCTACATTTTATTCCTGAAGCACTGGCTTTTGGATTGCACCAGCAGTTACCTGTTCTGTGCCTGCCTCTATTCTCTTTATTTCATCTTTGCAAAAGCCTCCTTGGCTGTTTTGGGGCTGACCTGACATATCCAAAGGGATAAGGTGAAGGTGGCTCCACAGTAGGAAACAATCCCATGTGAAAAGTTGTCAGGAAAGAGGGATGGTGGTGGGGAGGTGTTTTCAAATTGTTTATTCATTGCAAAGTTTCTATAAAAAATAACTTTGCTTCAGCCACTTTAGTGTGGATTGCTTAACTAAAGGAATTGCTATGATCTTTTTTTTCAAGACTAAAAAAAAAAAGATATGAAGAAAATTAGTTTTAAGTGTAAGCAAGCTTAAATGATTGAAGAAGTTGTAGCCAGAAGAAATCACAGCAGAAGCATATGGGAATTTGCCTTAACAATAATCTGTGAACCCTGGAGTAGCATGTGTATTCTAGGTACTGTGAGCTGCCAAAATCCTGGCAGGATTTTGCTCCTGTCCCTTGCATGGGGCACAGAGGCAGTGGGAAGGGTTGTCTGAGCTGGGGCTTGGCTGAGCCCATGTGGCTCAGTTGGATTATGGTCACGTCAAGAGCTCAGAGACACCTCTAAAACCAATCACAGAGCATTTCTGTCTGCTGCACACAGGATGTACAAGTAAGAGGCTTTAGTCTGCAAGTGCTAGTAAAACAGCCATCAGTGCTGATATTATAATACAAGCAAACTTTTAGAAGCAGTGAGTATATAAGAAAGAGCAAGGGGTTGAAAATCAATAGCCATCCAAATGATTACTGACTCTGCCAGAAGCATGCTATAATTTACACTCTCCAGAACTTGTTTGCATGTTTATCAGCTTATTTATCAGCATATTTATCAGCTTGATACTTAGGTAAATATATATCTAAGAACTATGTGCAAATATTAATTTAGAGCTACAAGGGTGACTTTCATAACTTAGCATGTTCCAGAGAGTCATGTGCTGACATTCAAACCCTAAAACTCTGGCAAAGCTATGCAAGAAAATGAAATCTGCAGAACCATGAAGATTTGGGAACTTTCTTCTGAGTTATCTCTGAAAGGCAAAATCTGTGAGCATAGGATCTAGGATTTTCACATCTGGGTTTTGTTGCTGCTGTTCTCAACTTAGATGTTTTTATTTTTTGAATTTATTTTCTGGAAATTAAAAGATAACAATTATTCTGGGAATGCCAAGGACATCTTCTGCACTTTCATGTTGTCAGAGGAGATGGTGAGCTTGTTGCATGCCTTGCTTGCTGGGTAACTGAGAGTTTTTCACTTTCTCTGGTGTGCTCTGCTGGAGATCTGCTGAACTGGAGACTTAGAGTCGGATGAGGATGTGGGATGCTCACAGCCCATGGGATATGCAGCCAGGAAGCCAAAGGTTCTACAAATAACTGTGTTTTTGCCTTGAGCTATAAACCACATTCTCTTATGCAGATCTGGCAGGGTTAAGATAAAGCTTCACTACTTTCATTCCTCTGAACACTTTCATTCCACTGTGCCCTCTGAAAATGAAGAAATAATTGGATGGAAGTCAATTTGAATCTATTACCCTTCGAAGAGTAGCAGGATTTGTGCATGTGTTTGTTTTACAATGAGTTCATACTGCTAGCCAGCTTTCTTCCTGTCCATAAATTCCTTTCAGAAGGAAATATATTGCAGGATTTACTCTGAGCCTCAAGGTGCTGGCTGTGAATGGACCATAGCAATTCAGGCCTGGCACTGAGGCATCATCCTGCTTCCACCACCTTCTATTTCTGGACACTCACATTTCCCATAATACCAGTGGCAGATACCTTCTTCCTTCTTTGGAATACTGTAAAGTATCTCATGTCCTCTGTTATTTCTGTCTGCTACAAATCTGCTGCCTCATTCATGTTGCCTATCTCTCACTGGGTTGCAGAAGCCATTTTGAGCATTGACTCTGTGGGTCTTTGGCTTTTGAAAAGGTAAGAAGTGAAAAAGCACAAAAAAGAGAAGTCCATGCAGATCAGATGAGCTGTAGACACAGACCATTTGCAGTGAGGTAAGAGATGTGGATCACAGCTTGGTTTTGGTACTCAAGGCCTTAAGAGATGCAGCTCCTGTGTGCAGAAGTTTTAATTTTGGTTAAAGCCACTAGCTAGGGCTCTGTTGCAGCTGTTTCATATACTCATCCTCATACTGCCAGAGCCTGACTTTGGGAAATAGTGTCATTTTTGGGACCAGTGTCAGTTTACTTTCAGGTGTAGTCCTTGCAAGACCTCAGGCAGAAGGAACCCTGGTTCCTCAGGCAGAAGAAACCCAGAACCCTCACACCTGAGGCCCAAGAAGCCTTTGAGAAAGTTTCTGAGCCCTTCAACAAAGACAAGCACATAGTTGTGCGATGCCACAGCCATTTCTTCTTGCAGTTTTAGGAGAAAAAATGCAATTGCATGGTCTCGTATTTCAATGGGACACCTCAAAGAGAGATCCTTTGCTGATAATCAAATGGATTTTCTTATCCTACAGATTTCCAAAAACAATTTTTATGGCAGCTCAGATCATAATCAGAGCAAGATTGGTGACAATGGCAGGCAAAGATTTCATATTTTACAAGTGAGTAAGAACAATGTGTAGGAAGTAAGTTGGGAAAAAATGAGGAAAATATCCATTTCTTCTCATCTCTGCCTCCCCACAAGCATAAAGAAACTAGGAGAAGGAAGTTTTGAAGGTTGAGGTGAAGTTTTGATGCTTGAGGTGAAATAAGGCACTCATCTCTAGCAGCTGAAAGAGAGCTAATTAACATATAGGCTCAAGAGAAAACAATGTGCTTTAATAACCACAGAGAGAATTAAGTTATTAATTTACACCTTACAGACTTCTGGCCATAATGTTTCATGGGACAGTTCCTGCATTAACTGTCTGAGAGAGAGAGAATTGCTCTTTGGAAGACTCAGAATATTTGTAGATGAGTGTGTGACAATAGTGACCCCCAGCTACTCTCAGAGAGCCCATGGTGCCAATATCCTTCTCTGGTCTAATATTACACCCAATAACCCCAATTTAATTTTAGATCAGTCATTGTGGTTACAGACAGGGATGGTCTGTAGTAGCATGGAGTTTGGCAGAAGTCTTCACAGCCTGCCAGTGTGGAGGGATAGAATGTAAGAAAATAAAGGTAGTGCAGAAGGTAGTCTCATACCTGAGGAGTTGCAGCTGTACTGATCACCAAGGATTAGGAACAGGCCTGCCCTTTATGGGCCACAGCTGTGCCCAATAAGGACGAGTGCTGCAAAAGAGTGGGGTAGCTGGGTGAGGAGAGAGTTGGAGTTTGTTGGTTGTGCTGTGAAGGAGTTAGTGCTGTGAGGAGATGCCCATGAGCAATCACCAAGGAGGTATGGAACTTTTGAAATATGGTGACAACAATTGATAAGCCTGACGTGATCCCATGGTGATTTGGGTAGAGAACTGTAGAGAGAGCCTAAAAATCCAGATTGGTCGCAGCCAAACAGCTATTGATAAAATTATGTAACTCTTGGTTTGTTACTATCCTAATATATAGCCTTTAACTTATTCTTGTGAGTTGCCTCATACAGTTGTACAGCTATTGGTATTGTCCATATTCTAGAAGTGTAAGTATAAGAGTTTCTGATAATATGTAATGTAGATTTGGGTAATGAATCAAGGTCAGCACACAGACACATTCCAAAGTTAAATGGAAATTACACAAAAGATGATTGTACTGGGTTTACTGTCTTTTGCAAAGGGCCCTTCAAAAGATAGTAAACACAACATTAGTTTATGAAAAGCCTTAGGCTGACGTTCTTGCTGTGACAGGTTGCCTGAACATTTGTATACTTTTAGTCCTAAGTGAGACATGTGAATATGTTATAATATCAATTTACTCAAACATATCTTTCTAGAGATGCTGCAACTTTGTAATTAAAAGAAAAGGGGGAATTGTGGAGGGACAGAATGTAAGAGAATAAAGATAGTGCAGAAGGTAGTCTCACACCTGAGGAGTTGCAGCTGTACTGATCACCAAAGATTAGGAACAGGGCTGCCCTTTATGGGCCACAGCTGTGCCCAATAAGAAGATGAGTGCGACAAAAGAGTGGGGTAGCTGGGTGAGGAGAGAGTTGGAGTTTGTTGGCTGTGCTGTGAAGAAGAAGGAGTCAGTGCTGTGAGGAGCTGCACATGAGAAATCACCAAGAAGGTACGGAACTTTTGCAATAAAATTGACAACATGCCAGGAAGCAGGGCAAGGACTGCAGGAGAGCTTTGCAATGACCTATGGGAGGTGGTGCCACTGAATTTTGGTTTCTTATTAGTAGACTTGACAGTTACAGTGAAATGACCTATTAAGGCAAATTTTCCATTCCATTGTAATTAGCTCAGCAGCGAAGTTGGCTGAGTGAGAGGAGATGACAACAAGGTCACATTTGCAATCAAATTTCCAAGTTAACAGTGCAAAATGTAAATAAAAAGAATTATAAACACTCCCTTTGTCAAAGGGTGGCCAAAGATTGGCTTTCCAGCTCACAGAATTTGGTCTAGAGTTACAGCCATGGAAATCACAGGCAGCTGGTTTCATTTGGGAGTCACACGATACAGTTCTTCTGCAGCCTTTTCCTTGCCACAAATTTAGGCAAGCTTTGCATAGAACAGAATTAATACTTGCACTGTGCTTTTGGAAAGATTGTGGGCCAAGCCAAGCAATCTGGAGTAGAGCAGGAGAGCCAAAGGATAGCACAAACCAGTAATGAAAGCAACATGGGATATCATTTGGCCAGAGGAAGATGAGAATGGTGGTAGGATTTAAGGGTTCATTATGAAATAACCATCCCAAGAAGAGGAATATGTTCAGGGATTAGGATAGGATCCTAGGAACTTGGAAAATTGGAGTTTATTTCTGACCTTGTCACGTTCTATCTGTGTGCTTTTCTATCTGTGACTCAGTTTCCCAGCCCACAAAAGTCCTCACTTCAAAGCTCTTCCCTGGGCTCCTCCAGGGAGGCTTCTGGCTCTTCTGGGAGCCTGGCTGAGCTGCTGAAAGGCAGCATCTCATTATTAAATTGTCTGTTCAATGCTCTATATTTCAGATGAAATGAAAAGCTGAACAGAATGAGTTCTGTGTAAGCCCTTGAAGAAATGAGAGTTAAAAAAGAAAAAAAACCAACTCTGTGTGTTTTGGAAAAATTCACCTTTCATTAGGCTCACCCCCAGCACATCTAGTTCAAACACCTCTGACAAGCATTCTGTGCTCCTGATTTCTTCTAGCAAGTGCCTTGGGAATAAGTTGTCTCAGAGCCACTAAATAATGTGGTGGCTGAAGTGAACAGTGCAATGGCTGCTAGAAATTCATGCTGGTTTTAGAGCCTCTCACTACTGCAGGTCTGAGGTGAGGAAGAAGAAAAACCAAAAAGATTTTTGCAGTGGTACAGCAGAGACTTGGGTTTGGGTGATTAAGTCTTTTCATGAGGATGATTTTAAGACAGGTGAGAGAGAAATGATAAATGACATCTGGCAAAGAAGTCATTGAGGCCTGAGAGTGTGAGGCCTTTCCTTGCATGGTGTGAGGAAAAATGTGTTTGCTTCTCTCAGCAGAGGGTAGTGTTCTGCTTCTGAAATCAACGTGAGGAATGTTTAAAAGACAGCTTAAGGAATGAAGTTCACAAACATTTCTCCTGGGAGCAAGTCAGACTCTAAAACTGTCTTTATCATTATTGCAGCACAGTCAGACTGTGTCCCAATAGTTTTGGGAGTTCACCTGTGTCTCTGCCAGGAAAGAGCATCCCCAGATTTCTTTATCCCTGGACTGAGGGTGAAGTCAGGTACATGTTAAGGACCACAGGCCCTGGAGACTTTGGGGGAAACTCTAGGGAAGAGGACTAATTCGAGGCACCAAGATAAAAGATTTAGATATATAAAGTAAGGATTTGCTGAGCTTGTTGCAAAGAGACAGAGAGCAAATCAAGTTATTTATTCACATTCAAGGAGCCTGTATTGATCATCCCAAAGTGTGAACTATGGAAGAGCTTTCCTGATCTGCTCTTTCACACCTTTCCCGTTTAGGAGAATGGGAGAACTCGGAGCAGGGATGGTTGGGATCATTGGGATGTCCCGGCAGCCGGGACATCCCAGTGTCCCATTCCCAGGGACACCACTAGAGGCCACCGCAAACCTCGGCTAAGAGCTAAAAAGCCTCCAACTTCCAGCAGAGAGCGAATTTACAAAGAGAGGCCAGAAGGCCCTACTGTGTCCTATACGAGCAGGTGTTTCGTGTCTTCTCTTAATGAGGGAAAATGTGCCTGAGCTTCCATCAAGCTCATGTACCCATTAGGTTTTTCATCTTTTTTTAAGGACTTCTTTTTCCTTGAAAGAAGTGTTAGATAGAAGAAATATTTTTCATCATCAGGTTGTTTGTGTGAGGGTAATACATGTCAAATCTGTTTCATGGAGGGGAGCTATTAGGTCCAGAGAATTTTAGAGATTTGCAGAGATTATTAGATATTGTCATTAATTTTTGCTGTAGAAACATAACCTGCTGTGGGCCAGAGATTGTTTAAAGCTTTTTTATTTACTGGGCCCAGCTATCACATGTGTTATAATGAAGAAAATGGACCACAACTTTCTTAAAATCCAGCCTTTATTTAATACAATGAGCAGCCTTGCCCTGAAGTGCTGTTTTTTATTCCAGCTAAGTGCTGACAGGAGTTTCCAATATTACCTCAGCTTCTATAAACCACATTCACCTGCAGCTGCAGGATCAGGAAGCCTGATGCAGCATTTTTCATGGCTGAATGCAGACATTTGGCTCAGCCAGAATAGAGAACAGAATTAAATATAATTTAAACTAGAAGGGTGTAGCCATTCCACCCTTCACCCCATTTAGGAGCATGCCCAGTGCAACATATTTTGCTGTGTCTTAGAAAAATTAAATGGATTATGTTACACTTTGTGACAGATTATTTAGTAAAGAATTGGCTTTTCTCCATGGAAAACCTCTATCTACCACTTTCACAAGTAAATATTGGCAGCAGTGACCCAAGGTTGTCAAATCAGCCTTTCACATTAGGTTGCACATTGCTTTGTAGTGTATCCTAGTATTAAAGCAAAAGATTAAATTCTGTCAGCTGTGTCTGAACTGAAGAGTCTGGCATTTGGAAAGCTGGGCATTTTAGAGCTAAGGATCAGATCACCTGGAGATGTATTTGAAATTCACACCAATGGGATAACACTTTTTTCCTAACTCATCATTTTTCCTAAGTCATTAATGACAAAGGATGGGCTGGTATTGCATGATTAAGTTGATATTGCATCTTATTCTTTGCATGCTGGAAGCTGTAGGAAATGTAGAGCTGGATGTTCCTTCCCAATTTTTTTTGCCTACACCTCTCAGTATTTTGTGTTATGCTTCTTATTAGTGTGAAAATACACATTAAAACCTAGCTGACATATTTTTATTGGTTTAAATGGCCCCTTTCAGCAGGGAGAAGGAGATTGCACTTTTTCCCATAACACACAGTGGAGATGTGCTAGATACAGTAGGATGCATTTGTTTTCCTTTTTCTAATTACATATGGGATGTTATCAGATCTGCTCTGGTAAATCCCCAGCTCTCTTTTTGCAAGCTTAAATAAGCCTGGCCAATTTCATGTGTGTGCGCTGCTTTTCTCCTCTGACTCTCTGTTTACCTTCAACAAGTTTTGTTTGGGCTGTAACAGTTTATTTTTGCCAAAAGGATGATTTTCTCTTGCAGATAAATGCACCAACCCCCTCTTAGCATGCTTTAATGAAGGGTTCAAGTGCTGCATCCCACGGAGGGAAACTCTGCATGCTGTCACTGCCTTGTGCCCCTCTGCAGCACTGTCAGCTGTGCCATCCACAGCTGCTGCTCCTGCCTTCTTGACCTTCATGAATTACATCAATCACAAAGCCAGCAGGATTCTCCAGGAACCTCTGAGGTGCTGGAAATGCCTATAAGGCAACTCAATTTTCTCTCTTCCCCAGCTGTTCCTACTCCCATCACCTGCTACCTGTTCTCCTTAGGTGCTCTGTTGTTCTGTTGCTGTGCCCAGACTCCCAAAACAGGTGAAAAGGTTTTCACAGGTGCTTTGGGGAAAGGTCTTCATTAAGTGGTGTTTACCAGCTCCCAGTTAATTCAGTGGGAATGAGGTACCTGAAGATGTATCAGGGGCTTTAAAAACTCTTAGAAAGAAGGAGCTCTCCACAGAAGTGCTTTAGGTGCAGTGATTCTCTGTGAATGTTATGTCTGCATAAGCCTGGATAGATAGCTTTAGGTATATAATTAATGCACTTCAGTTAGGAAAATAATTGTGCTGTCTCCCCTGCAGTCAGAGAGAGAAATGAGCAGCCTGCCCCACCATGATCTCAGCTGCTGTCAGGAGGTGCCTTGCTGTTTCCTAGAGTGCTTAGGGTGACAGCAGTTAAGTGTCTAAAATTAGTTAGCAGAGGACTGGGAACTGCTCATCTGTCAATCACTTTTAAGACTGTAGCAGGGATGTTTTAAAGGTAGCTTGTTGACTTGAAATGTGTTTCTTTCTGAGGAGGTCAGAATGAATTGGTTTTTTTTAACTAAGAAAAAATAAGTGGGTGGGACTTGGAGCAGATATAAAAATCAAAACAATAGGAAAGGATGGTTTTGGTTGTAAATGCTTGCTTATGTGGAATTTTGACTGGTGCTTTGGAAAGGGTGAGCTCCACAGCAAGGAGCGGAGGCACTACGAAACATTCTTTCCAGGCTTCATGTTGCCTGCCTTTGCTTCCATGGCAGGTGTTACACACCTGTGGAAAGAGTGCTGCTGTGAGCATACATTTTTAACCCTTTCTTTCTGGCAAACAATTTCTAAATATTGCAGAATTTGTACCTTTAAATGGGAGGTTTCTGAACAGCAGTCATTGAAACATTAGGCCACGAATGGATGGTACCATCACCTGTAAAAATAAATAGATCTTTAATGAGCTGTGTAAACATACTTCCTTATGGAATCCAAAGGGTACAAAGTGAGATGATCTTCTGAGTCAGAGGTTCTGTTATTTCCCTTTCTGGTTCTCAGTGTGTACCACACTGCCTGTACTATTATTAGGCCCCTTTGCTGACACAAACACAGAAACTCATTGGCAGTCACTAGTGGATTAAAGGATTTATCTCAAGAATTGCTCTGGCTGGGAAATGGATGGCAGAAGTAAAAACACTCAGATATGAATAATGTGGTTTCTTTCTTGATTTTCTTTTTCTGTTTATGATCTATTTTCACAGCAAGACATTAGTAGTGGAGACTCAAGAAATGGTTGTGTAATAATTTACATAATAAATCCTGGCATCAATCTGCAGTAGTGGCAAACATATGTTCTGGTGGGCTGAGGCTCATTAGGTGTAGCTCTTTCTCACCCACTGCTGTTGGAGATGTTAAAAGCTGTATTTAGTTAGGTTGGAGCTATTCTTGGTCTGAGTTAATGGTATGGACATGTAAAGACATTTGAAAAGGTCCCTCAAAGGCTTGTTTTCAATTCAGAAGAACAGTGTGAACAAATTAGTGGCAAAATCATGAGGAAGTGTAAACCCAAAGGTTAAATTGACTCAAATTAACAAGAGCATCGTGCTGCCCTACAGTGGGGGGATGAATGTGGGCCTCTAAACTGCTTCCTACCAGAACTTTTGCGTGGCCACAAATTAGAGATCTGCTGGAATGTTCTCCTCCTTATTCCTGCTCCTTAAGAAAGGATTTAATGCAGCAGCAGCAGTGTAATCCCTGGGATGATCCCAGTGAAAACTGGGGCTTTCCAACAGGGGCAAGGTCTGCCTTGCAGACCAAGAGCAAAAGAAGCAAAAGCAGCTTTCTTCCACTGGCCAGGGACCTTTGCAGAGCATTAAAATTCTTAAGTAGAAACATGACTTCAGGCTCTAAGATATTGCCTTACATAGAGCCTGGTTGAGTTGCTATGGTGTGAGACTCTGCTGTGTTACATGGGGCAGTAGATGGGCACAAGAATTTACAGGTAATGAGTGCCCTGCAGCACTGTGTGCTCAGACTGTAAGTAAAAAGAATTTATGAATGTGTAGACTGTAAGTAAAAATACTTTATCAATGTTTCCATGTGGAAAGAAATGCTGTCATGAAAGAATAGGTTGAATTCCTCATCTTTATGATGGTTCTAGAAGCCCCAAATATTACCCCTGTGAAACACTCCAGAAAAATTAATGCTCCAGCTCCATCACTTAGTGAGACTTCAATTATCAGTTCTGAAAAGAGCTCACACTTACAATCAGTGATGCACAAAATACTCATCAGAATTAAGTTACCTTCGAGTGGAGCAGGGCTGGAATTGTTTGTGCTGCACACTACTGATTGCAAGATATTGATGAGCTAATTAATAGTGAAGTTGAGTGCCTCAATCTGTGGTTATTCAGTGTATTAAAGTAGGTGGTTAATGTTGCCTCACAACAGGAAACTTGTGAGGTTTTTAGGGGTTGTGTTCTTTCCCCTTGCCCCCAGCAGCAGGGTCTGAAGCTCTGAGTGAGGAGAAAGGAGGTTTTTGTGTTCTTTGCCTGGGTTCTTGTCCAATATTCTTGAGCTGAATTTATTCTTTTTGCCATATTTATTCAATATTTGTATTTTAGTTGGCTTTATTTATGGAAAGAAGAAAAAATAACTTCCCTCTTCTAGGATTTGTGAGCCCATCTCAGGTGACATGAGGGGGTCTGAGGATGCAAACAGAGCAATGACCCCCTGTGATTTCTTTCACCCCTGTTTCTTAGAGCAGCAGAGGCTTTAGCATCCTGATTGGCTGCTTACTTTCCATCAGAAATATCTATTTATTTATTCTTTCCTGTGCTGCATGAATTTCTGGTGCTTTGGCCTTTTGCTGTTTGAGGGAGTCGACTTCTTTTTGTGGGCCCTGTTTGCTCATCCAAGGTTGGGTTTCTCTGGACAAGGTCTGCCAACTCCTCCTAGGATTTATAAAGTAGGAACTTCTCAAAGTTATCTCCTTGCTATCCTTTATCTCATCCTTCTGGCCTTTGGCTGCTTTCAGTGTTTGACTCATGTCTTTGTGCAAGGGAGAATTCTGGACTGCACTGACTCACAAGTGTGACCAGTTCTGGCTTTATGCCCAACTTTTCTCAATGTCTGTTTTGCTTGTGATGCCAATTTCTTCAAAACATTTAAAACAGCAGAATGTTAAAAAATGGGATTGCTTTCCTACCTAAAACAAATATAAAACTTAAACTAAACCCATCGTTTTTCTAAGTCAAGATGATTTGCTTTAGTTCTTTAGTTCTGCTCTTTTGTTGTTTCCTTTCCTCAAGAAGAGTTAGGGCAGAAGTTTCTTAAAAAAATGGTGAAGGTTGCCAGAATGTGCAGACCTTCAAAACTTTTATCAGCCATGCTAATGGAAATATTACAATGTCATGCAAATGTGAATTAGTTGGCAGAACATCTTGTTGCAGCCAGGGAAAAAAGCCCTGCATACTGAGTGGCATATTTCTACTTTTCAATGGCATCCTTATTGGCTAAAGTGGAACACATGTTGCTGTACTTTGTAAAAATAATGAAGTCAAGGATATAAAATAGTTGGGCTTCTCCAGTATTCAAACACTCTTTCAGATCAACAAATTGAAAAGGTCTTTCAGGATTCTCTTGTGGCTTTGTGCACAAAAGATGAAATCATTCAAAGAGCAGAGCATAAAGATACCATCTGATATGTGGATCAAAATGCACTCTATGCTAGGAAAATAAGGCCAGTACAGAAACAGCCTTGAATGAGGTTTAGCATTCATTGTTCTCTATAAAATTGATTGACAATTCTTTTTCAACTGCCTAATTTTTAAAAGAGCTACAAGAATTGTTCAGCCCAACCTCATTTATATTTTGAAATAAAGCTTTGTGTGCTTTTATTTATTGTGGCAAGCATAGAAAAAAAATATCAGCACTTATCTGATCCTGGTTTTACATAGTGCAGCATTAGTCAACCAAGTTTTACCTGCATTCCTCCTGTGGGTTACTGGGCCAAGTACTCAAAGTCATTACCATTTCATGGCTGCTTGGTATCTTCTTTAAAAAGAAGTTGGAGGGCTCAGCTTAGCTCCTCATGGATCAGCAGAGCTGTACCAGAGATCTGTAGACTCTTTTGGACAAAACGAGAACAAACTCAAAAAAATGGAGCTAAAACCCAGATTTAGGCTGCAGTCCAGCAATGAGTTCCATTGTTGTTTCCATGGAGCTCAGTGCAGGATCAACCACAGTTGTTTTTTAAAAAATATTCTCATGAGGCCATAGTGTTTCCTGTCTTCCTTGGGAGCATGGGAGGAAGAACAGTAATTTTGTGTTATTTTGGCACATCTTCCATGTCTTTCACTGGAGAACACAATGGAGACAGGAGCAAAAGGCAGCTATATTGAAACATATTGATTCTTTTTCTTCCTTTTATTTTTTTTTTTCTATTTAAGCCCCAAAGATGTTTAGACTTGCAGTAAGTTGTGAAGAAAGGATTGAAGTGATGGGCTGAGTTGTCTGTGGGGGAAGATTGCTTTGTCTCTTTTTCTCTTCTTGTTTCTCTTTTATTTATTTTTTTCCTTGCAATCTTTAATGGGGATTATAAATTAAAGATATCCCCAGACAGCAGCCTGGATCAGAGTAAGCCAAATGGATGGATGCTGCTGCATTAATCTTCTTTCTGATTCTGTAGGTGTACTTTAGCTCTGCAACTGCCAATCATCATCTCAGATCTGAACCTCCCCACCTGTGGGATCTGGCTCATACCTTCCTAATTTGATTTCAGCTGACATGGTCACTGTGGCAGAAAGGAAGGAGAGAATTCTTAAAAGAGGAGCTTTCCCTTATGCTTCTTCCCAACCTGGTGCATGCTGCAAAACACTTCGAGAACTTCCACAGCTGCTGTCCTTTCTCTCAAAAAGGCTGGTGAGGCATTATATAAGCTGCATTCTGAAAGTTGATGCAAATAGGCCTTGCTCTTTTCCCAAAGCTGCTGAACAGCTTTTGAGTGGGGAATGATGCTGCACCAGCTCCTGAGAGGAGGGGTGTTATTTTAAACCAGCTATAATTCTGGGTTTCTGCAGCTGACAGCTACACTGACTGGGGTGGGAGCTGGCTCCTGTCCCTGGAAAGGAAAACAAAAAGGTCCTGCCCACCCTGGCTTCTGATGCTGCTGGTGCCACCCAGTTAGTGCAGGGATTAATGGGACATGACGGTGCAAGTGCTTTGAGACGTCTTCATGGTGCATCTCACCCACCCATACAGCCTGCTCTGGCAGGCAAAAGAGCCATGAGAGCTCCCTCCCCAAGGTGATTCGCCTCACCCTAGGGCAGGTGGCTGAGCCCTGACCTGTAGGTAAGAACCTGTGCAAGCTGGTTGCTGTCAGGTGGGGTCTGCTTAACTAAGTCTGCGCAGCTGGAGTTTGATCACCTGAATTCCCTTCCTGCACCTGAGTGCATCTCACTTGGCAAAGGGATAAATCCTTCCAAAAATGTAGTGGGATGTTCATTCTTACCAGGAAGTTGCCTGCAGTAACTGGTTTGCAGTACTTAGGTTCTTTGTAATGCTCAAAATGATCCCACATCTTCCTGGGAGACTGTTTTCCAGTTTCTCCATGCTCAGATTGCAGCAGGGGTCATTCCCAGCCCTTTGGTTTGGTTTTCCCCATGTGCAGCACTTCAGATAGTCTGGGTGTGCAATCCAGACTGGCAATCCATCATGATGTTGGTTTTAAGGTTCCTTTCTTGCTCTCCCCAGCTCACATCTTTAGTTCAGCATTCATTACTTCCTTTCTTTCCAGAAACCCTATTTCCCATCTTACCTTCCCTGCAGAAAATTAAACTTTGTCACAGTCTGAGAATCTTTGAATGCTTGTCTGTAACTTGAGATCTGAATTTAGAGCTGCTTTTTATTTCAAGAGCACTGAGCCAACCAAAACAGGCTCAAATTTGTTTAGTGCTGTGGATATACAGAGAAGCATCTCCATCTGTGCTCTTGGTGTTTTGATTTGCTCCATGAAGAGCTGCAGGTGTTACTAGATCCTTCTTTTGGTTCTGGGGAAATATATGCCCATGACATTGTGCTCAGCTGTGAAGAGTAAAAATGCAGCTCTCAGATGGAACATAAAGATTTTCTTGCTTTAGATTTGACAAAACAGAAAAAACACAACAAGGGGTACTTTAGTAATGTATGACCGCCTTGTATAAGTAACTCAGAGCTGTTCATGTTGGTAATAGACCCAGAAAATGAGGTAAAAT
Organism: Molothrus aeneus; assembly: GCF_037042795.1. NCBI lineage: Eukaryota > Metazoa > Chordata > Aves > Passeriformes > Icteridae > Molothrus > Molothrus aeneus. The sequence continues at coordinate 4,074,658 of NC_089650.1, read as the reverse complement.
TAAAAAGTCAATAGTTAAGGTATTTTTCCTTATATACTTTAGATTTGCCATTTTATGATGCTCAGATATTTCTTACATGTGCTATTTATCCCACTATGTTCACTAATTAGAATAAACATCTAAGCAAATTTAGCTTGCTTTCCTGTATCTTTATCTTGTTCTACAAATATCCTGTGGAACCTCAAGAAGCAAATAAAATATCTCTGTAATATTGTTAATCCTTTCTTAAAAATTAAATTCTCCCTCCACCTCCCAGTTTAAAGGACATTCAGTGTTCATCTGGGCCTCTATGTTTTCCTCAGAGAAAAGTAAAAAGTATGGGAAAAATAAGTTGTCCTAATGCTGGAGGTAGGAACCATGAAGAGATGTCACAGATTCTGTGAGTACTTGGTGGTTTTACTGAGAGGTTGGATTTTGTGATGGGAATTTTGTGAAGCAGCCTGTTGGACTCACTAAGGGTGTGGGAAGAGCAGATGTGGGAGATTTTGCAGTCCTAAGGCAGCCAGAGCATCTCTGATCAAGCCCACTCTTGCACTATATACAAATTGAAGGAGAGGAGTCTTTACCTCCAGAAATGCCTGGTGTGGCCCTGTTTACTCAGCTTGTCTGTGACATTTAGCACTGTAATAGGTACCAGAGTCTGCCTGGCTTTTTCACCTGACATATTACAATGCTAGAAAATAAATCCTGGATGCTGCTGAGCTCCAGCTCCATTCATCAGCTCCCCTCGTGTTTGCAGGAGCAATAGGATCAGTTATAATTCCTCCAGCGTGGATTGTGTTCCTTGGTGGCAGGGGAAGCTCCTCCACTCATTTTGAGCAGTTTGAAGCACACAGAAGCTGCTGCTTTGAGTGACATTTCCCTCAATTTCTTCCACAGCTGAGATCCTGCCACAAGCTCTTTTTAATTTCTCTGCTGGTAAAAGGTTACCAGTAAAACATTATCACAGCAACAAGAGGAAGAGAGTATAAAATAGACAATTCTTGTGTTTTTCTTTTAATCCTCTGATATCTGGGGTTTTTTTCAGCTTGTAGTGTCTATTTGCAAGTAATTAGGTGAAAGAAAGCCAAGTAGTAATGAAGACCAAGAACATGAACAAGGTCAACATTAAGGCTGAATGTTTAACTAAAAGTTGCAGGGTAAACCTTTGAAGAAGTCTATGATTTATTTCAAGCATCTCTGACTTTTTTCTTGAGCATCAATTAAGAGACATTATGGTTGGTTTCAGGCATGCCAGTGAGGTGAATTAGCTGAAGGTTTCTTTCACCTCCTTGCCTCACGATTCAAGTGTCCCTCAGTTATGTTTTGCAGGTGTTCTGATTTTGATTTTCAAAATGCTCAGAAGATTATACCTCTAATATAAGATTATACCTCTAAGGGCTGCCAGGAGCCAGGGTTTGGTTTGGGTCTGCATCTCATGTGGGGAAGCAGTGAAGATGGAGTAGGGGGGCATCAATCCCTGACCAGCAGTGCTGGGTGCTGTGCATTAACAAAGGAAACAGGTGAGTCTTGGAACAGGGCTTTCACAAAATCAAAAGTATGGAAGAGCATCTTGCAAGACTTTAACCTTTGTTTATCATTAAATGTTACAGTTCTGTGATGTATTTCCAGCCATGGTGCAAAGACAAATGTTCTTTAAGCAAGTGTTAGGACCATTTCCGATTTTCCTGATGTATTTGTTCATCCACCAACTCCAAATACTGATATTTTAAGTTGCCTTGTTTTCTAACAAGCTTAAGTTTAAACCAAGTGACTGAATGTATAATTGCTGAGAATATTCTAAATTGAGATGGTTTGGCTTCTGGAATGAAATCGGCTTATTTCAAATAACATTTAGAAGCTGAAGAAGTTGTTTGAGAATCCTTTATCTTCTGCTGTTACAGGATTCTGGAAACAGCTTCATGGTGAGGTGATATTCTCTTGGAAAGCTTTGGTGCACTTGGAGCAAACCCCCAGAGTTCAGGCTGCTTGGCAAGGACATGGCAGTCCCCACCCAAGTAGTGCAGGCTGGTGGGAAAAAACAACTTTTCCTTGGCCAGAACAAACCCCCAGGATCCAAAAGGGCCAGGGGTGAAGAGAAGGAGAATCATGGACAGGAATAACATCTAAGGCTTTACATAAGTTGTCTCACCTTGACTTACAGTCAGGACATGTTATTCTTGGTGGTGCTCCAGATCAGTTAAAATGAAGAGAGTGCAGCAGCCTCAGCTAAACTGTAAACTGGATCATTTACACATTGCTAACATAAAAAAATGTGCTGTGTGATTCATATTATTATTATTATTCTGTGATATGCTATTTATTTCATGTCCTTCCCACATTTCCTGGTCGTTATTAAAAATTACTTTGGAATAACTGCCACCACAAAATTACGTGATTGTGTTTGTCAGGAAATCTAACTGTGAGTATGGCACTTGGGATTTTGGAAGTTGGGATACTACCAGACAACACTTGGATTGCAAAAATGCTGAACAATAGCAAAATGAATATTTGTCTATAAATAACCTCGGTAGACTTCAGAATTCCACAGGGGTGAGGTAAATAAGGCAACAGCCTTCTTTGACTTGGGTTTGTCCCAAGTGTTTAAAAAGTTATTTGGGTACATAGAAACCTGACTTTTCAATGCAGTCTTAGGACTTGAAGCAACGTTTTGGCCATACCCCTCTGAGAGTGGGAATTGCCAGTTAAAAGTAGGGTGAGGAGAAGTGGAATGCCACCATTTGATAAGTCTGGGAGCTGCACACATCTGTGTGGATTGCTGTAGCTGTGTGTCTGACCCTGCTTATGGATGGGTCACCCCAAATTCTGCTCAAATGCATGTTTTCACTGAGCTTTCTTGTTAAACACAGCATTTTGTTCTAACTTTGCTGCTGCTCTCAGAAGCCCCTGCAAGGCTGGAAGCTGACCTTTCCCTCAGTGGAACATGGTGGGTTTCTGTGCTGCCCTGCCACAAGAGCCTCCCCAGTCCATCACCCGTGGCTGCAGAGGAAAGTGCTGTGAATGCAGCTGAGCTGGCATTACTGAGTGAAGTGACCAGGCCGGTGCTGTACAGAGTGAAGAGTCATGGGTTTCTATACTGATGCATCAGGGTTTAGCTTTTATATTTTTCAGGTTCTGTGCTGCTGTAGTGTGTAGTTCTGAGCTTCATATTAAGTTGTGGTAAGCTCTCTTCTCAGAGTAGATAGAAAAAACAATTTCCTAGCTGGGGACCAAGGACAACCACCCAAATTTCAGACCCAAACGATATAGACTGAAGGGAGAAAACCAAGAAGGATGGGACTTCATAACCTAAGCTGTAATTGGACAATGAACTGCAAGATGCAAATGGAGCAGAACTGATCAAAGGGAGAGAACCCCGTGCCCAGTCATACATTTTGGGGCCATTTTGGTTCATCTTGGGTGCAGCCCTGGCTGGGCTCTTGTGCTGCCCAAGGTGGATCCATTGAAGCCTTTTAATAAATCCCTGCTTTATTCTTTAACTCCATCCATCCTCAGTTCTAGGTCAGCCTTCACAAGGCATCAATACTACTGAACATCTCAGGGAACAACTGTTCTGCAGGGTTTGCATCCTTTGGAAGCACAAGAAATCCCCTGACAATGTTAAAAAAAGCACCATTCAGGCAGGGCCAAGGTGGAGGAGTGGAGGGAACAGCAGCTGACCTGATGGCAATGGCATCTGGAAGCTGCACCACTGAGTGCAGGATGAGCTTTCCAGAGAGAAAGGAGCAGGCATGGTTTGTGGTTTTATGGTTCTGCAGGCAGCAGACCCTGCTTTTGGCACAAACTCTCTGTAATCACTCTTCCAATGCTTTATCTCACAGCTAATGTGTACAACAAAGCAGTTGTGAAGAATAAGTCTCCAATGCAGTAAAATGGTTTACAAATCTGCCCAGTGGACTGAAATGAATTGCTAGGGATGCTAATTTAATAATGCATCTCCTAATGCAAACCAATGAGCTTCCCCTCCAAGCCCCACCACTTCCACCATGTATTTTTCAGCCATGGATTGTGGTTTACCTCTGTTTTGAAGGCATGAGGCATTTTCTATGTAATTAAATGAATTTGTGATATATTCATTGGGGCAAACGGCTCAGGATAGTCCCAGTTAGTGGTTGCAGATATGAATACATTTGTCCTGAATGTAAAACTGATGCCTGATATCCTCAGCATGCCATGTAAACTCAGGCTTTACCTTTGTAGTTAGGCTGACCCCTATTAACACTCCTAATGACATCAGCCCTGAGGCTGGGATTGTGTTTTCTCCTCTTACAAGGGAGAAAAATGATAGGTAGAAATGAGATAGTCAAACTAGGAGAAGGTCCCTCAGAATTCTTATCTCCAAATCATTACCTGGTACCCCAACACTTTACATGTGTCACAGGAAAGCATCTTGGGTGCTCTGAAATATATTTTATTTTGGGGAATATAGTTATGATTCCAAGAAAGACATTTGCCCTTTTTTGACTCTCCTAAGAAAAAGGATGAAGTAGATGTCAAAAAAAAACTTGCAAAAAACCCCAAAACAAAAAACCGAAGCAAAAAACCACAAACAGCAACAAACCCACCAAAAGAAAAAAAAAAACAAGGGAAGGACAACCAAACAAAAAACCTTGGTCATCAGAAAAGGGATTTTGGTGGTTATTTCTAAACAATGAACTCCACAACTAAATGTCAGACTAGAGATGGATTTATAAAAGCATTTCAGATGCTTAAGCCCCAGAGGAAACGTGGAACAGGGCGGGGGGAAAATTGTGTGCATGATGATGGATCCATACTAGAGGAGAAAAAAATGATACTGGAGTAGTTGAAGTCTTCTTTGTCTTAGAAAAAGCAGGAGACAAGCAAGGTGAAATTTCAATTGGATACTCCCACAAAAATCTTTCTCAGGTGTTTAGGAGTCATTATGTTTTTTAGCCAAGTTGTTCTATGTATGCACCTGCTGATCATGTAAGTGCTGTTAGATGTTCCTTCCAGGATGCACTGCACCAGCTTCTGCTTCAAACATCCACAGCTTTTGGGCAAGCTGTTCTGAAATCCTGAAATTAATATCAGAGACCTTTCTAACTGTAAAGAATTGTGTTGGCATCAATCAGTTCTGCTTGGATTTCTCCCACCTTTTGAGCCCTCAGCTGCCTGTGGCTGGTTAAAGTGGTTGTTTGTAGGTGTTGCACAGTTACCTTCATCATTTTACCTGGGGATTAAGTGTGGCGTAATGTGATGTTTATGTGAGCCAGGATGAGACACAGCAATGGTCCAGCACCCAAGCTAGAAGCTGCCTTCCCTTGGGTTCCTGGCAGGTTGGCTCTGGGCTGTGTGTTCAGCAGTTTGACACAGCTCTAAGTGGATGTTATCATCCTTCAGTCTGGTCTGAACCCTTGGAAAGGCATTGCAGCACACAAAGACATTTGCAGATGTTTTCATCCTCACTGGTTTTATGATTTGTACTTTGTGTTAGTGGCTCTGTTATGACTTGTTTAAAGAGAATTTGAATTTATTGTTGCGTTTTGCAGGAATGACAACACTCTGCTCAAGAGTGTCTCAGTTTACAACAGTTTTAAACTTTTTGCCATTAGTGAGCAAGGGGTGAGAGAAGGGAAGTGCTGGTTCAAGAGAGACATAACTCAGCAAATTTCTAATTTGCTCAGGTGCATAAAGCCAATGAACAGTTTTTCCTTTTCACAGGAAGATCACATGAGTTCGATTTTTTTGTGGAATCTATCAAGCTCAATTACTCTATTTAACCTTATTTAAATTTATTTATTTACTTCCCTTTGGCCATTAAAATATGTGGTTTTATGGGGTTTTTTGTTAAAAAAGTCACCATTTAAAAACCAAAACAACAAAAACCACACTCAACACAATACCACAAAACCTACAAACAGTTCCTCACACTAAATAGAGACCATGATGTGTAGCAGGTCCTCCTGTCTAATGGCTCTTTGTTGTGACCAAGAGGAAGATTGTCTGTACTTTCTTTTTTTCACACCTGTCACAGATCAACTTTATTTTCCAAACCCAGAGGGATCCTGAGGAAATACAAAGATGGGACCTTATTTTTCGTCGAGTTTGTGGTACAGGGCTTTGTAAAATAATTCTTCATCCCCATCATTCAGAGACTTAAATTCAACTGTTTTTTGCAGGGTTGCATTGTTCAGTGCATTTTCCCCTTTTTAAGTTTCAAACTTTTGTACCACTTTCGACCTTTTATTTTTCAGCTCCTTTTGTACCCACTCTGTGTGTTGCCAGTTCTGCTTTGAAGTCCTTTGCTGTTCTGTCAGTGCAGAGATTTATTTTGCATGGCTTCTCTTGGCTCTCTTGCTTCTGTGAGGATGTGGCAGTGCTCACTTCTGGCAATCCATTCTTCGATTTTACTTCTATTTTTGCCACTACATATTTTATATAAAAGTATCTGGCCACTGTTATTTTCTCTGGGAACCCTTCAGCTGGGTCATTTCCGCCTGGGAGTTGGTGGAATTCTTTTGCATAGAGGGTTGGCTGTGACAAAACTGTCTCCAAGAGCTCCCCCTTACAATGGGGTCTGTGGGGTCAGGGCTTTGCGTGTGCCTGCAAGCCCCGCAGACCCTGCAGGATTCCCCACAGAGCAGCCCCTTTGCTGGAAATCCTTGGAGAACAGTGACCAAGGAGTGAGGCATGACCCCTGCTGCTCCCACACTCTGTTGCCTAAGCCCCAAACTCTGAATCTGCACTGACACTCCCCCTGTTTCATCACCCCTTTGTGTTTTAGATGCATTTGCTCAGACTGATGGCTATTTAATCTCCTCCTGGTGTCCTGTTACCTCTGGGCTTGCTGCATGCTGGAGACAAAGAGGCACGAGGAGTTAACACCAAAAAGTTCTTGTATAATCCATCTTGTCTTATTCTTCAAGTCTGACTGTAGCACATAAGGAAAAAGCAGAGAAGAATAATCTGGCATCCATAGGGGATACACTGAAAAGGTCATTTTTTGTGTTTGCCTGTCCTGCTGTTTTGAAAAAGCACTCGAGCGTGTTCACCTCACTTATGTTTGGAAACCTTTGACTTCTATATTCAGTTTTCCTTTTGTCTTGCTGCAGCTCAGAAGAAGTTGTCGGAGATGCTGGAAGATGGCACCTCCGAGTCGTGGGACTGAAGCTAATGGAAGCCTCGTGCTCCTGTCAGCAAAGTGCTTCTGTTCCCCTGTGACCCACCTGGGAGTGCTGCAGATTTATGGTTTTGGCTGGTTCCTCACAGGAGAACAAATCCAGCTCTGTAGCTGCAGCTGGAACTGGCAGGAAATCTACACAAGATTCATGTCACCTGTAAGTTTTTCATATTGCCATTTATTTGAATTTTGCTTGTCAAAGTAACACTAAGCACCGGTGATGGATTGTTTACTAAGGATTCTGATATGGCAAATCATTTAAATATTGGGGATGTGTGAAGAAAAGCATGTTTTAAATGAGCTGAGGAGCTCCACTGGGGGAAATGCATAGTAAATAGTAGCACAAAAAGATGGAAGCAGGTGAGGGGGCCAAAAATCAAAATAATAAGTAATAGTAAATAAGTAAATAATAAGTAAAAAAAAAAATAGTAATAAGTAAATAGCAAATAAGTAAAGAGTAAATAAGTAGTAATAAGTAAATAATAAATAGTGAATAAGTAATATTTGTGATGTATGAAGAAAAGCATGTTTTAAACGGGTTGAGGAGCTCCACAGGGGGAAATGCGTAAATAGTAAATGGTAGCACAAAAAGATGGAAGCAGGTGAAGGGGCCAAAAATTGAAATAAGTATTTATAGGCCTTGTTTACCCTCTCTTTTAACTAAGGGCTCTAAGCAGTTGTAAAATTCTAGTGTCTGTGAGTTGGTAGGTCCCAGGTTGCTTCTGGAATCTGGAAATCCCCCATGGTCTCCCTGCCTTGACAAAATCATGTCATATAAATCTCTCCAAGTACAGATAGCTTAAATTTTCCAGCAGGCAGAAAAAACCCCAAGCCCAAGTTTCCTTTTGTTAAATTTTAAATTTAAGCAAAACATTGAGATAACGTCACGCTATAAAATACTACAGTAACTTCACCTAAATTAATAATATTGAGACATTTCCTTTTATCCTGTCTTTGTTATGTAAAAGAAGTTTCAAAATACTCCAGCTAGTAAGACTAAAACCTTTGCTGCAGAAAACTTTGTAGCCAGGCCATTTGCTTCCATTTTAAGAATGCTGAAAAAAAATATTCCTCTTCTTACACCAGGAAAAAAAAATAGCATGGAAATATATTTTCATTTAAGGTCTCACTCTGAACAAATGTATGTTGCTGAGGGAAAAACTCTGACCAAAAGATGTTTATTTGCAGGTAGCTTTCTCCCAGTAAATAGAAAAGTGTAAGTTCTGATGCATTGGGCTGATAGCATCAAGGATCTTTATTTACCTGCAGACTGGCCAAGCCAGGTGTTTCCAGCAATGTAAAACTTGTGGAAAATATGTTATAGCATGTGCCCTCCAAAGGAAAATGTGCTCTTCTGTGAATTTTTACCAAGGTCCAAGGGTTAGTTTGGACTTAGTTTTTCTTGCTTATCTCAATTGTTGACTGCTGGTGTTGAGCAGTTGTAGGATTAACAAGTTTTATTTCCCCACTCTGATGCACACATGAATGCTACACAATGCTTGGGGATGTAGCTGCTGTGTGGACATCAAAACTAGGAGAGAGAGCCTTGCTGTAGGGCTGAGCTCCCACAGAGTTGTAAAATAATTATCAGAACATCTTTACAATTAAAGCAGTAGAACTTTGAATGTTTAGAAGCTTTGGGACATGCCATATCCCCCATTGTAGAGCATCCACATGGGTCATCTGCTGACCCCACTGCCCCTTCTTCAGGTATAAACTCTCTGTAAAAGAAGGCAAAAAGAACATGGTAATGGTGATAATTAGACCCAGCAACAGGTAACAGGTGCTGCTGTTTTGTGCTCTTCTCCTGCTTCTGACAGTTCACCTCCTTAACACAATGCCACTCCAACAGTGCTAGGGGGTTTTCCCTTTTAACCTTCTCTGTAGCTTGAGAGAGACTGAAAGATAGTACTTGACCCAAAAAACACACATGAGGCCTGATTTGCACCCTAAGCCCCAGCTTGCAAGAGAAAAGAGCAATTAATTGTTTCAAGCAGAAGAACTTCTCTTTACCTTCTGCATTATTGCAACAGGAGTCCATTACCTGTGGGAATTAACAGCTTCAAAACTTAGGAGAGTAAGAAAGAAAACAGATAGGAAATTATTCCCTTTAAATAATTCAGTGCCTTTACTTGCTTTTAGCTGTCCTCCATTGTGGGCTGTTTATTCCCTCCTAGGGGGATGTGAGAGCCACGAGTGTCCCATCCCTCTTTATTGACTCATACTTTAATGGCACCTGCCCTGCTTTGCAGTTGGCTTCAGTATTATGGGCTGTATCTCCAGCCTTCATGTCATCTGCAAAGCAGCCAGGCATGAATCACACCAGGAAAACACATGCTGGTGCTTGCTGCAGGGATGAGGCTGGGTTAATTAGGAAAAGCCCCTGGAAGTGCTGGGAGAGACATGCAAAGAGCCACAAATAACAGGAAGCCTCACAGCTTGAATATTGACCTGTTTGGAAGCACTGTCTTCTCAAACACAGAGGATGGAGGATGTCACAGGTGGACAAGGAGTTGTTTGTGAATCCCAAGCTGCCATGTGGATGAGCAGCAGAGCAGACTGGGCAACAGAAGCTCTGCTGTTGTTTTAGCCCCTCAAAAGCCAAAATTTAAAAGAATTACAAGGGTAGCTTCAGAAATTAGCACCACCAGGTATGTTTTAAACGATACACTGGAAAAAGATATGTTTATCATTAATTTCAGATCTGCTGGCAAACGTTGTCCCCTTTCATGTTTCTAGTTGGATTGTTCAACGTTGCAGCAGCTGTGTCATCTCAGCCTTTGTCTAATGATAAAATCATAGCATGCAGTACACTTACTGCTGAAATTTAACAAAATTCTTATTTAAAAGGCCAGTTTTCTGTCTGTCACAAGGGTAATAATGCAAGGAGTTTATCACCAGTGTTTTTCAGAGAGTTACACGTACCTGCCATTTCCAAACAATTCAGCAAGACACTTTTGGTGTATAATGTATATTCTGGTTTTGTGACATAAAGCAAAAATTCTTGCCATTTAAAAATACACTCTTCTGTTTCATAAACCAAACCCATAATTTAGTGGAATCTTGGGATGCCTTTGGGTAGAAGCCTACTTTTGTTGGAATGCATTTTTCCCCCTGAAGCACAAGGAAAAAAAAATTCATTGTTTTGCCATCACTATCAAATTTTTTGAACCCAGCAGTTTTTAATTCAATATCTATGTGATCTCATGATAACCCAGACCTGTGAGAATATAATGCAAGTTTTAGGTGGGGACTGTCCAGAACTGCAGCACTTGGAGTTTAGCTTTTCCCAAACTTCCAGAAGACTTAGATCCAATGATTTTTGTTTGCGTTTTTTTATGCCTGGGGGAAGATCAGATCCAGCAGTGGTTTTTTTCTTTGCTTCACCTCTTATAGCTACCCAAATCCTTCAAATAAAATCCTAAGGCACAACAGGACAATGATCACACAGCTGCAGGTTCAGTGTTTTGATGAAACATTGAAAAAGCCCCTGGGCTTTCTTTTTTTATAGGGATATCAAACCTGTGTCTCTAGGAGGCCTCTGGCTCCTCTTTTCTTCTCCTCCCTCACACAAACAGTGGATTTCCAGTAAGTTTGTAAAGTAGCCAGGGGAGTGCTGTCCCACACAGTATTTGGGAGTGGGAGAGAAAGGCTTTAATCCCTCCTTTCCACAGCATATCAGGAGTGATTTTTCAGGCAGCATGGACAGATTGGAATTTTGTGAGATGTGGCGGATGTTTGGCAGTAAATCAGCTGTCAGATCCAGGGAAATTTGGGGGCAGTTTTGTCTGCTGTGGGAAGTTTTGCAAAGTATGAACAAGCTTCAGTCTCACAGGACAAAGTAGCTGGTTCACTGCAGGGACATTCCTTTCCCAATGTATTACATCCTAAAACCATCCTGCTGTTTCCTTTTTCCTTTCTGCTTCTCCACACACAGGGAACCAGAAAGCCTGTGATGATGAACTCCACCATTAGGCCCATGGAAGGAAACTCCAATTTAAGCCAACTCTTTTTATTCCTTGATGTTTCTCATATTCGCAGTTTCTATGAGTAAAAGTAATTCTGCCATCATTTAAATCATTAGAATATGTGGTAGTCAATGCCAGTAATCTATTGTGTTTACTCTCTTCTGTCATCCTGCTTTTAAAGTGTCTGAGCCAATGCAGTTCTTGCATTAAAGACAAAGAGAACAATTTTGTAACTCCTTTTCCTTTCATAGAGAAAACTCAAAATGCATCACAGAGGCTGTGGCCACAAATTTGTTTAACTAAAAATTACCAAGGAATTGCTGAATAGTGTGTGTTAAACAGTTAAATGTTGAACACAATGAGAAGAGAACAAATAAAAAATAACCACAAAAAATTGATCCCTTATTTTTTCAGCAAGGATGTTGTTTTATCTTAAGACCCAGGTGCATCCTGAGCAGATGCTGCATCTTCCAGAGTCTCTTGCTAAAGGGGTTCCTGTCAGTGCATCTTCTCAGGGGTTATGGCTGAGCTTTCTGTGGCAGATGTCTCTCTTAAGCCCAGCTAATGTGAGTCACAGAAGGGTTAAGGTTGGAAGAACCTCAGAGCTTCATCTTGCTCAAGCGGTGTCACCCAGAGGAGAAGGGCTGGACACTGCTTGGCCACTTGTTGAGGCAAAAATATCTGAGAATAAGAGCCAGAGGGATGTGGAGAGGATAATGCTGCTTCTGTGCCTGTCTCCTGCTTAGGGTCAAGGGAAGTAAAGAGCTCTTGAAGGCTGAAAGGAGCTCAGGCAGTAACAGGGGAGATTTAGGGAGTGCCTGGTGATGTGAATGGATGAGCCATGGAAGGCTGGCTGAGAGATCAGAGATGGGGGTGGATGGGCCATCCTGGGCTGTCCCAGGGTCTGATTAATGGTATGGGAGCCCTTGAGCCAGCTCAGAGCAAGCCCCACAGCTCTTGGGAGCTCTCCTGTGGGCTGCTCTGTTGTGCTGCCATTGCTGAAGGTGCAGGGAAAAGCTGTTTCAAAGGATTTTTATTTAGCTGCTCTACATGAGCTTTTTCTCAGCCTACATTTTAATGCTTGACAGCTGAGCTTTTACAAGTTTCTGGAGCCATTAATCAGAGCAGTGTTTTGGGAAGCTTTTGCAATGTATATTTGAGAATTTGTATGGCACTGGTTTAAATTAAAGCCTAAGGCTTACTTTTGAGGCTGCTTTTGGCCTCTTTCTGTAAAGCATGGAGCCTTGTATTATTGTTCTAAGAACCCATAATTAGTAGCAAATGTTTGCAAAATGCTGAAGGTTGTTGCTAGGGTGCTCCTTCAGGCTGGGATGTGTGAGAGATGGTTAAAGCTAATTTAGATCTATTTCAAAACCTGTTTTCTTAAACTGGAAGTATACATCATTTTTAGGCAGTGCAGTACACTCTGACTTTTCAAATGGGCAATGGGAATAAAGGCATTCCTTCAGGAATGGGTGTGACTTTGAGTGAGGAGAAATTAAGCTCCCATTCTTTGTAGAAATTTACTGGGGAATCAGGCAGGAGATAGGAAACAGACTTCAGACCTAGGCTGGTTTTCTTTTTCACAGAGGTGTTGAGTCTTTTGCCCAGAACCACTCAGATTTCAATTCAAACAAGGATCAGAAGCACATTTTTATTTGCTTTGAGGGTCAATGATAACTTTTCTAACCAAGAGTAAAAAAATTATGGAGAAGCTTTAAACAAGGAGTAAAAAAATTATGGAGAAGCATTAAACAAAGAGTTTAAAAAATTACGGACAACCATTAAATCATCCCCTAAAAATCTCTCTCTCTAACATTATATGCCTCTTGAACTTATAGAAAATGTTGTGTGTAACAATGATGATTGCTTTTCGCTATGTTTGATGCCAGATTTTGAAAGACCCATGTAAAAGGTGCTCTGTTTTTTCCAAAATATCTCTGAATGTGTTTTGTTGCACAGTGCCCTCTCTCCTGATGCACTCTGCCATCAGTGGTGACCCTTGGTGGAATTTTGGGACTTCCAGAGGTGGGAATGGGGAGGGCAGGAACCTCTGCAGGAGCTGTATGTGGTGCCTCACCCTTCTAGAGGAGCCTGGGGGCAAGGAGTGCCACCAAAACTCATCCTGGCAGCTGGGTGACTGTGGGGAATACAGGCAACACCTTCCCCTTTTCTGTGGATGTCTTGCTGAATTAAGGTCTATTGTCCAAAATATTCAGATGTGGGAGCAGAGGAGGAGGAGGATTTGTGTGTTTGGGGTGAGTCAGGCATTGATCCAGCCCAGACTGGAAGGCTGCCATAAATTCTGGTCCTTTTCACGAACAGGGATGCACATGGACTGACAATGTGACTGGGTTTGGAGAGCAAGGTGCCTGTGCTTTGCTTTCAGGGCTAGCAGAATGGTAGAGAGGCACTTTAAAACTTTCATGGGTCTGTGGCGATTTTCATTAGACACCTGTGGGAAAGCCATGAAAAATAAAGGTGTTTCAGAGGCCAGGAACATGAGATTCAACATGCAAACTCCTTGCATACAGAGGGAGCACCAGGGAATCTGAAAACTGCTTCAGTGCCACCATTGCATGCACAGCAATTTGCTCCCCCACCAAAACCTGGATGAAAGGCCAGAGAGGGGAACATTTAAATAAGCACCTGATTTGCATTTGCACAGGGCTTGCTGTTTGTGCTGGACTGCACCCAGCTCCTTGCAGGATGGCAGGCTCTGGACTGTGGAACAGCAGAGACACATTTGTGCTCCTTTAGGTTTGGATGTTAAATTTGGTATGTTTTGGATGTTAAATTTGCTATGTTTTGGATGTTAAATTTGCTATGTTTTGGATGTTAAATTTGCTATGTTTTGGATGTTAATCACAGAGGCATATGGGAATGCCTGTGCACAACAGAGCCAGGGTCATTGTGCTCCTCAGGAGACTCAACTGGGCTGATTAATTCCTAATTGTACTCCAGCTGTGTGGGCTGGTGGATTGTTGAGCTGTGGTGTGCAGTCCCTTCCAAAACCCTGCTTTCTTCTGTGTCATGTCCCCATGCATAATCACTTGAATCAGCAGGGATGATGGGAGGATGTCACTTACAAAGGGTGCTAAGAATGCTCTGGGTGCCAGAGCTGAGATCTTTCCCCTGTCTATTCCTCCTCGTCTTTGTTTCTTCATTTCTAAATAAAAATAGTTTAAAAACAAAGAGTTCTCTCACTCTCAGAGTGGGATGAGAAGCTGGTTAGATGTTTAAAGTTTGGCCATTTGAGATGCTATTAGAGTTTTGTCTTGTATTTTGGTGGGGTTTTTTTTACCACCTTGTTTCTAGTGCTCTTGGCTCCACCTAAAAGCTTTAACATTTTGCCCTAAAGTCTGTGATCAAAGTTGAAGAGCTTGCCTACATTTAGAAATGGTTTTATCTTTACTCTAAGCTCACAAGTCAAAACAGTACTATTATATCCACTTTTTTAGTGAGGAACAGAAAAAATTATAAAATAATATTTCCCTAGGGTACAGAAAGCTGTGATATGGCCCATTTGCAAATAAGCAGGACAGGTTTATCATTAAGTTGGGTTTTCTTTCTGGAAGAGCACTCAAGATAGACTTAAAACTTGTTCCAGGTTTGGGTGTTTTTGTTATTATTTTTATTTCATTTTATTTATTTATTTATTTTTATTTTCCTCTGCCTTCCCTACCCCTCTTTCAACTACCCTAGAGAAGAATCAAGAGTCATCACCTGGATTTAAAGTCCTTTTTTCACAATTGTTAACTATCAAAATGTTGACTTCCAAGTGAAGTCACCAGATTGACGTGTTGCTGCTAATTGAAGAATCAGAGGTATTAATTACAATCAGACACAGTGAAATGCTTCTTTCTAAGCCACGAAGTCTGCAAAGGGATCCCAATTTCTCTTTTTGCTTAGAGCAAGTGGTGACTTCATTTTTATTGCCTCTCTGAACTGTCAGTCTGCTGTCAGTCATTGGGAAGGGGTTATAAGCTGAACTAGGAGTTAGAAACAAAACAAAAACATCAGACTGATGCATCAAGAGTTTGGAGTGAGTTTCATTGAAGGTGTGGAATAGTTTGTGCTTCTGAGCTGTGTAGTATTGGTGTGGGATTATCTGATGTAGTTGAAAAGCTTCAGCCAGAACAATGCTTGGTAACTCTGGGAAATGCTCTTTTCTCAATTTATTTCCCTTTAGTTGGGGATAGAGCTTGGCTTTTAGCTGAATGTGAGTGTGGGTGTTTCTTGAAAAATGTCATCTTCTCTATGTGACTTGGCTTCTTTATTTATCTTGAACTTGTGAAAAGATGTTTCAATGGCAGAAGTGAAAATAAAAAGGGATGTAAGAGCCCACCGCTTGGAGGCAAGTACCACAACCTAAAAGTTATAAAACTGATTCTGCTTCCTCAAAAATAACTTCTCAAGGTGTGCACATGCTGAAAAGAAGTTGCATGGCTTTGTGCCCCAACTAGGTGATTCCAGATCCCTTCAGGAAGGGCTGCAGTTTGCAACTTCAGCTTCTTTTTCAGAGCAATTATACTGGAAAAGAAAAGCACAGGCTTTCATCTGAAAATGGGGGCAGATTCATCAGGGAAGTGTTGCTTGCATGCCTCTTGCCATGGGTACAGAGTGCTCAGTGTTTATTTGCTGGCATGTCCTCTCTACACAGGAAGGCAGTGCTGTATTTTAGGTAGTCAGATAAACATCTAAAATCTGCCTCACAATAATTCCATAAGGAGCTGTTGAGTTTCTGGTCTTACAAGCCATGGAGCATGTAAATTAAAATCCCTGTCCATAAAAACAGTGCTTTGCACCCAAGTCTCTGCTGTTGGTTTGATAGCTGTTGGTTGTGCTTGGCTTTGTTACACTGGCTGAAGTACAGAATATACAGCATTTAGTAAAAAATGTTCATAGTGTGGATCTGATGGATCCCTTCTCAGATGTGCAGTGTGAAGGGGGGTCAGCAGCACTCTGTCTCAGATAATGCTGTTTTGGCAGATGTAGCTGGTGCTTCCTACAGCAAGTGTTGGAGCTGGAGGAGAAGGGCTAAGGCCTGGTTATGGCTTGGATTAGGCAGCTTGCTTGGAAACGGGATGAAAATGTCCTGCTGAGATGCAGAGATAGGTTCTAATGTGTCACCATGATATTTTCTGAAAAATCCTCTTTGCCCAGGATTTTCTCTTGGGAAGCTGAGAAGCCTCAGAAAAGAATGAAAACAATAATTATCTGATTTCTTGGGAATGTGGTCTGGAGATCATTTACCAACAGGTGCATCTTTGATTGGTTCCACGTGAATCCATGTGTTTTAAATTAATGACCAATCACAGCTAGCTGTGTCAGAGTCTGAGGAGTCAGTCACCAGCATTATCATTCATTCTTGTCAAGCCTTCTGATGTATTCTTTCTCTTTCTTTAACATCGTTTTAGTATAGCATGATATAATATAATCAGCCTTCTGAGAAGATGGAGTCAAATTCTCATCTCCCACCTCGTCCTGGGGACCCTCACAAACACCACATTAATGCTCTGTGGAAGTTCTTCTGAACAGATATTTAGCTCCAAGAGGAAAGATGGAAAGTCAGGAGAATGGCGCTGAACAGCACCAGGATATAGATTTATAACTGCTACAGCCCAGCTGGGACTTGGTTAGCATTAAAATGTGTTGACGATGTAGATAAAAACTGAACCTGAATCCATGTTAGCAGATTGTCCCCCCCTTTCTGAGCATATTTGTTTGCTATGGTTGCTAAGGAGATCAAGCATAGTTTAGCTTTTGTTAAGCAGGCGGGAGAATCTGCCAGTTCTTCAACAAAGGCCTGATAAGGTAATTTCATTCATTTCATGTTGGTGGCAATGAATGCAAGTCAAACACTGCAAATGGGAAAGTTGCCTCAAACTCTGTTTTCTGGTAGTGGCTGTGATAGTTGTGGGCTTGTGAACTGGCTGGCTTTGGTCTTAGTGTTGGTGGTCTGAGATCTGAGGAGAAAAAATTCCCTTTGTGTGGCTTGAAGAGATAATATTGACAACCCATAAGTGCACTGTGCTGGGCCCTCACTGCTAGCTGCTTTTTCCATGCCATAAAATGATAGATTTTGGGGAAGGTCAGGTCAGATGTAAGATAAAAATCTTAGTGGGAAGACCACAAATCAGTCACTGACAGCATGAGGAAGACTGTAGAGTCAGGAACAGGACAAGTAACCACAGGTAGAAAGGGAGAAATTATTAAAAAAAAACATTGTAGCTATTTTCTAGTTAAAAAAAAGGTCAAGATTTAGACAAGTATGTTACATGGTAGCTTTTGGTTTACCTGTCTACCATCATAGGTAACATTCATACCCCTGAAATTCAAATTATTTGTTCATCTGTTTCCACCAGCCTGTAGGCAACCACAAGGTGAGCTGGTTCTGTAAAGTTTTTGGTGTTATAGAGGGATGTTTTAATAAATATTATCATCTGATTTATTACAGAATTGATGAGCAGAAGGGTAGCAAAGATTGGGAGCATGGGGGAAACAGGAATTGGAACTAATAACTGGCAAATATCAACAACATGATTGTGGACACTGCTGCTGCATAGCTGGATGAGTGTCAGGTAAGTTCTTCTATCTACAAATGATAGCTTGGACTCTTAATATCTGCATTAGAGCACTTCCTGTCCTTTGGACCAAATCTTCTAAATTTGCAAATTCTAAATTTGCAAACACAGATACTTTTGCTTACAGGATCCACATCTTTACTGAACCTTGTTCAACCTTGGCTGGAGGGATCATCTTGGTCTGGCCAGCTGGGATCCACTTCTGTGTAACTATTTCTATCTGAGAGATGGCATGCAGCTGTAGGAGAGCAGCTTGGAAATAAACCACTCTAGAGTTGGAAGCAGAATGACATTTAGATCTAAAAGACATAGTAGTGATTGCTGGAGCAGTTGCACCACCAGTCAAGTCTGGCTCTGTCATGGTTTCCATAAGAGGCACTTGGGTGTAACACTTCATGTGCTTTCATTATGGAACAAAATCTACTCCCAGCTCACTTGTTAATAATATATTTTGAGATTGAATGCTGCTATTGAAAATGACTCTATACTCAAACAAAGGATCCAAATCTGGCTTTTGGTAGCTGTTTGTACTTAGACACTAAGGCTTGGAGCTCAGCATGGTGCCTGTGCCCATGAGCCTTTGAGATGAGTTTTTAGACACTAAGGCTTGGAGCTCAGCATGGTGCCTGTGCCCATGAGCCTTTGAGATGAGAAACCAACAGCATTAAAATCCTAAACTATAGTTCCTTGAAAATACTTAGGCTATTCTTCCCTGGAAGTCTGCAGGAGTGCATGCAAGGTTTAGAGTTGCCTGTTACTGAACTAATCAGTGCTTTAAAGTCTAGCAGGTTCTGTTTAAATCCTTTCTCTCTGCCTTCACATGGCTGTGCTTCTCACTGGCACTTTGATTTTAAATCACTCCTAAAAGTGGAGGAAAAACTGCAGGATTAATTTGTTGAAATGCCCTGGAACCTCTTCCTCAGACTAAAGAAGAAAGGAGCATCTCTGATCTTATCTCTGTGCTGGAGTATGGGGATTTTTGTGAAGAGTAAGAAAAGATAACTACCTATAAAGAAGAATTGCAGCTGGTGCAACTGCTGTTATTAAATTCATTCACCATAATGAGAGGTATCAAGTCATAGTTGAGGCTCAGATACACCTGCATCTGTAGAAGAGTCATCAAACTCTATTCTGAAGGTGATTTTTTCCCCATAAAGAATACTTTTCCAGAGGAAGAAGCGTGCTTTTGAGAGAGCTGTCTGAGCTTTATGAGGAAGTGTTTCAGTATGAATGAAGTCCATGTATTCTTACACCCCTTAAACACCATTTTTCTCTGGTCCTTGTATGGAAATCCATTAAGCCTTCACAACTTTACTAGAGAAGTGTGTGTATTGAAAGAAATGTGCCCAGAATCAGAATTTGTGCTGGACTTCCTACAAATCCCTGTCTGCATTACCTTGAGTACAAGCAAAGCAGCCCTCATAACACACCTAAAAAGCCACACAGAACTCATCTGTCCACATCTGCTACTCTACAAGAGCAAATTCCCCACAGAGAAGAACTTTTGGCATTCCCAGATTCTGCATCTGCCCTTCCAGGAACATGCCCAAAGTGCTCCTGCAGGTGTGATGCTAAGCAACCACTCTGCAGCAGAATGAGCTCTCAGTGGTAAGCTGTAAAGGGCAAAACTGGGATGACAATGGGGAAATGTTCTGCAGAAAGTGATTACTCTGGTCCTAGTCAGACCTCTTTTGGTCCCCTGCTGCAAAAATACCAAAGATGAGCTTAAAAGCTACAAGTCATGATGCTGCAATTAACGTTGCTACTGGATTCCAGAAATATGTGTATGTTGAGTGGTTTATAGCAGGTAAAACCCCATGTTATTCACAGAAGATACATTTACTTATCTTTACAACCAGTCTTTGTTCTCCTGAGGGTGAAACTGCCATATCAATTTTCTTTCTTCCTCACACTCATCACCTCACTTTATTCCATAGGGGTGCTAGCTACCTTTGCTCTCAAAAAATGACATTGCAGTTATTCTCCTACTGAAACTCTGAGCAATGCATTTCTCATCTTGCCTCTCACTTTGCAATCTGCTCTTTCAATTTCCATAGAATCACGGAATCATTTGGGCTGGAAAGACCATTCTCGGTCATTGAATTCCAGCTGTTCCAGTCAAGCCCACCACTAGCCCTGCCCCCAGGCGCCACATCTACAAATCTATTCATTACCTCCAGGGATGGTGAATCACCTGCTCTCCTGGGCAGCCTGTTCCATTGCTTGATAACATTTTCTGTGAAGTTTTTCCTGGTACCCAGTCTCTGTGGTCCTGCCTTCCTGCAGCAGCTTCAGATTGCTCAAGGTCATTACTCAAAGGTGCCTGAGTTGTGACACTGTTACCTGGAAGCCATGACAAGCCATTTATCTGGGAAATTGCTCAGCACTACTCCTTTGGTGTCTGCTCTTTGGGAGTATTACTCTGTCAAGAGGTCATTCAGCAGACTCCAGATGAATGAGGGAATGCTGCAAATCAGTTTATCTGATGGACAAGTGAAATGTCAGGAGAGGAGTTTGTGTGGAAAAAAATAAATTTCTTTTCCCAGTCCTTAGGATTATTGCTGCAAATTCATTCACTCATCTTGATAGCACGCTGTTTATTATTTCCATGTTTTTGTTTTTTTCTTTGTGGTTTTTTTTTTAATTCCCATTTTCTTGCATTTTTTACCTTCCTAGTAGATTACTTATATGAGATGGGGAGAGTCGTTTCTAAGTGGCAATTTATACAAAATATTGTGACTTCCTTATTTTTGTCTCAATGGTTTACAATGCATTTTATATCCTCTAGCTACAGAGGCTTTCAGCATTTGTTATATTTGGCTTCCATAACAAGAACCATTTGAACAGTTTCTTTATTTAGTTCACATGCAATTTACAATATGTATGTGGATGCTTCCATTTTTCCTAAAAGAAAAATGCAAAGAAAGTTGTTCTCTTTTGTGAAAAGGGTGTGAAATCTTTATCCTCCTCATCTCTGCAGCTGCAAAGAAAACTCCAAACTTACACAGAAGAAGTTGCTGTTATGGGGAGTGAATATGAGAAAAAAATTGACTCTGCTGGGCAAGGAACTCCCTGGGTCACTTGGCTCTGTTATCCTCACAGTTTATCTTACATGCTGTAAATAGAGAAATTCTGGAAGGAGACTGATTTGTTCCTTGTCTTATCTGAGCCATCACCTTTATAATTTGTACTTCAGTTCTGCTATGTCCATGTTAAACCTCTCTGGTTTAGCCCAGGCCAGGATTTTCTTCTTGCAATTGCTGTGATAATAAGCACAGAATGTTGCTTTAGTATTCCTGTGGTGTTGTTTATTTTGCAGGGTGTAGGGTGCTGTTGTTTGCTCTGCTCTTTGACCTTCTGCTCCTTCATCTTGTTTTTCAGCAGTGTCTGCCCAGAATCTATCTTTAAGCAGAATGTAAAATTGAAGGATGTTGTTGCCTTCAGGTGAAACATAGGCTTTGATGAGGGAGATAATGACCTGAACCTTGGGTGTCAGGCAGCAGTGGGGTTGCTGCCCCTCTGTATGATAACTTCAGGGAAGACTGCTTGGGAACTGCATGTTTTGTGGGAATTTGAATGATTTCAAGATGTTTATTGTCTGTTAAGACCAAAAATAATGGCATTGAAACATTCAGTGGAGGAGCCTCTATGATGGTGCTGTGACAGGAGGGCTTTTGACATTGAGGACCTCTCGCAGGAAATTTGCAGAAACACATTTTTCTGTGAAATACTTGGATGGTAGAGAGTATTCAAAACAAATTAGTCACCAAAATACAAGGAAAACGTTGAGAGGCAGCTACTTGTTAACAAGAATGAAGGACAGAGATTGAGTTCTAAGCAAATGTAACACGGGAATTAAAATTTGAGCCAAAAACTTTGGGTTAAGTCTCAAAACCATGGTGTGGAGCAGTTGGAAGCTGCAATTTGCTTGGCTTCTCACTTGAACACCTCAGTCTAGGTGAATGCTATGATTTCCTGGGACATCTTGCCCCAGATGCACACTTTGAGGGGCTATTTCTCGAAATGTTGTGATAAAGTCTAATCCCAGCAGTCTTCTGGCATTCATGTGCAGCATCCTAACTTCTCAGAGCACAATCAGCTTTCCCCTGGTAGGGGGAATGTGCTTATGTTTTGCCTCTTCCTCTTCTCTCACTCCTTCTTTTGCTCCTTTCAAGAGTTTTATCTGCATTGTAACAGAAAAATAATTAGGGGTTCTGATCTTTAAAAAACAAATTAGATGGTTAAATGATTTAAAGAAATCATTGGCTGGTCTTGCTTTAGAATTTGGCTATAAGCTGAGGAGTTGAGAATGAAAGGGATTTTTCAAGCACAGAACTGTCAGTGTGACCCTTGTATTGGGATAAGAGGGAAGGAATATATAAAAAAAATATATTTCACTTCTTTCAACTTCTAAGTAGGATATGGTCCCTGTCTTCAGTTCCTTGCCTCATTAGATTTCCCAGTATAAAAAAAAAGAAGTTAAATCTTGACATTTTGATATCTTTAGGACTTTAAAAGCAAGTAATCTTTTATCATACATTCTCCCATATCAATAAGGATGCTTTGCATCTTTGAAAGCACAACAGAGCTCTGCCAGCAAGGCAGAGAGAAAATGAGTCATGAAAGAGATCTCCTTGCCTGCTATTAACACCTGTGTGCCTACCCAGAGTTAGGATTTCTAGAAACTTTGTTTAGAACACCTCAATCACCTGAAAGAGCCCACAGAGCTCTCCCTTTCCCCTCTGTGCTTCTCCCTGGGTTCTCTGAGTGCAGCTCCCTCATCCTCACTTCTGCTTGACCCTCTGGTGTGGAAACCAGGGCAGAGGGTGGGATTCTGGGCAAAATTTGAGACAAAGGACGGGGATAGAGCCTTCCTTGAGAAATCTGATGGTAGCAGAGAGTCGCTGTGTGCCTCTGCCTCGCCTTTCCCTTTCCTTGTAAAGTAGATTTAAATTCGATGTAAAGTAGATTTAAATGTTACACTCCCTGATTAACCTCCCTTTTTTGTTGCCTTAAGGTGTGTTGTTGTCCTTGGCTAGGAATAAGTCTGAACATAACAAATTTGTAAATGGAGAAAGGCAAGGCCCTCTGCATTTTCCAGCTGTGTTATACAGCTATGGTAACAATTGGTTTGCATTGGAAACAAAAGGAGTCTTGCTTAATAGAAAAGGAATGAATAGAAACATCTTCAGTGCAGAGCTATCAACATTCAGCATTCTGTTTTTGTTGGGTGCACTTGTTGCTTGAAACCTTGTCCCTGAAACCCTTCTGTCCCTTCTGTGGCTGGATTCTGGTGCTCTGAAATACCTGCAGCATTTTCTTGCTGAAATGAATATGAATAATAACACAGATTTAAGTAAGTTCCAAAAAACACTTCAGTGATTGCAGAGGGACTGTATGAATTCATACTGGTTTTATTAGGATGTAGTTCCATGTGAGACAAAATTCTACTACCTTTCAGGCAATTTTCTGTGTTGTCCAGCTAAAATACAATTTTCATTGAGACAAAGTGGGCATCAGAGCCATGTCCATGCTGCTGTCCCCAACAGGTGACTGCCCTTTGCATTACCTGCAGCTGAACTTGGTTATACCTCCTGATCTTGCTGCTTATATAAAGAAAAAAAAAAGAAGAAATTGCTCCTAAAATGTATTTGGTCCGAGGCCAACTTCCAATAATCAAAGCAAACAGATCTAAATTCCAAATATTGAGGGTAAGAGCACCTTATATAAAATGCTGGTGACCTGATTTATTGAAATCTATCTGGTAATATCCAGTTCCTTGATGCAGTGTTTCCCCTCTGCTCTCCTGAACTCCTAGAATTTGAGTTCACCTACATAAAACCCTCTTCATAGGTAACAAAGTTTAAAAGCACTGACAAAGAAAAGAATCTGCAAAACAGATGTTAAAGGAAAGCAGTCAAAAATCACTGCTCTTAGCCTTTTATTTATTCCCTTATTTTTCCAAACTGCTTTGGATTAGCTTGCATCAGTGTCCATAGCCATGCATAGTTATGCTTTAGGGGACAAAATGCTGGGAAGGAGAAGTTAAGCTTTGCTCTTAGCAAGAAAACAAGATTTGTTGCCATACATTGTCTGTCAGTTCCCTGGAGTGTCTTCCAGTGAATTGCTGGGGTTTGCTGAGCTCTGTTTTCTGGTTCACTGGTGTCTCAGCTGAGCACGGCACTGGTGGGGCAGTGGGGGCCAGCGCTGCTTGAGGTGAGCAGAAAAACAAAATTCCAGATTTTTTTTTTTAGCCAGGAAATGCTGCCTGAAAATCCCTCTCCATCTTCTGTCCAGCTTGTGGGTGTTTTGACAAATCACCACCTGGTCATCAGCTGGAAAGATCAGCTCCTTCCACATAATTTCAAATATTAGCTGGTAATCCATGGATAAAATTGCTGAGGTAGATGGGAAGCAAAAATCCTTAATCTAGATAATGTCTCCACCAAGTGTGAGTAAACACATTTCACTGTACGTTCAGCATTTCTTTGAAACAATTTAAATGTGGTGGAAATTCTAAAGAGTGAGGAGCAGGGATTGATTTGCTGCTCCAGCTGAGCAAAGTGAGGGTAGGAATCCTTAGGAAGAAGAGGATGTGAGAAGTGTTAGCAAGTTCTTCTCCAGAAACAGCAGGCCAAAATAAATTACCTCTGCTTTCTAAAGGACAAGAAAGCCAAGCCAAAGAACTGGGGAAAGGTCAGTCTTTTTCCATATTGGCCTAGAAGTGTCTTAATTCTGGAATTTTCAGGATAGTGAAGAAGTGGTGGTAACTGGGATTATTAAGTCAATACCCAAATTAATTATTTTTGGTATCAAATCTTGAGGGTATTTTTGTGGGATAAATAATTCCTTTTGTGGTCAGATAAAAAGAGAATTTTATGTGATCCCTCAGATCTGTGGCCTGAGTTTCTCCATACCTGAGAATTTTGCCCAGCGCTGATACCTTATTTAATTGTTGGCAGTTTAAGAAGCATTTCCAAATATACAGATAACCCATGGAATCTATTTTCTATGCCCTTAAAAGCAACTTTTTTAATATAATGAAGCATTTTATTAGAATAAAAGCCCTACTAGTTTTTCAGGTATGTTTTTAGTCATACTGGTGTAGTAGGATTCTCTGTGCATACACTGAATGTTCTGCTTTCGAGCACTCCTCATTACTGTTATTATTATTTTTGTTTTCTTGTTTTGTTTTTTTGTTTTGTAGGCATGGAAAGAAATAGAACAGGAGCAAAATCAGGAACAGAAGTGAGGTCTGCCTGTATTTGTACACTCTGCCAAGAGTTGAGCAGTTTGCTGCTCTCTCTGTGGAAGACAAAGGCTGAATGGCACTACCCAGGCTAATCCACTGAGAGCCTCATGCCCAAGAAAACAGAGGTTGAGAGCATAATTATCCTTTGAACTGCATGTACAGAGTGGTTCAGAGCCCACTCTGGAGCTGCTCTGAGGGAAAGCCCCTGAGATGCACACAGGATGGGTTTTGGCAGCAGCTGCTTTGATCTCCTAATCCACTTCCAGTGCATTAACAGGAATTTAACCTGGGATCACTCTCTGCAATTCAGCTCTGCTCAACCTGAAACTCAGAGTTTTTTCTGGAGTTTGCTGTGGGGAAAATGCACATTAGTGTGTTTGATTTAGCATTGAGGAGACAGAACCTGTTGACAGAGAGCATTGGGAGTAAATCTCTCCGTGGCACCATCCTACATGAGAACCTCCACTGATGTGACCCTCTAAGCTGTGGGAAAGGATGAATGCCAGAGGAACCCAGTAAAAAACATTCTATAGAAACTATGATTTCTTTATCTAGTTATCTCTTCTTTTTTTTCTTTTTAATTTGGAAGTTGATTTTGTCGCTGCAAGTGGCAATGCAAAGTGAAGATGTCACTGATCTACTGAATTCTGTGGGTCTTAGACCTTCACCAAATCTCACCAAGTCATTTTTAAATGAGAACATACTTAGATTTATGGACCTTTGACAATGGAACACAACTTCCACAATACTGGAAGCTACTGGATACTGTATTTGCACCAAGTGTATTTTCATCTGAGAAAGTGAGCTGAGCAAAGCCCCTCAGTGCTGGTACCTGTCCCTGTCATTTAACTCCTCCCTCCTTCTCCCCAAACCTGTGAATGCAGTTTTATATTTATGATACAGCTGCTTCAGAAATAGAATCATTATATTTCCTGACAATATTTTTTGGAAAATACAAGAGTGGCTACACCTCCAGGGATATATAATCAGGTTTCTTCATCCTTTGTCTCTTTGCAATTTGAAATCCATACTGCTTCATTAGAGATGCTTAAGCTTTCATTTATGCAGATGATTTGACCCAAAATTGTCCCAGAGTACTTGTCAAGCTGTTGGCTGAATCCAGAGCCTGTGGATGTAAATGGTAAGGCTCCCTCTGACTTCACTGACCTTTGGTTAAGCTCATTAAATTGTAACAATGACCAAAAAAATTCAATGTTGATTGAAAGCATTGTTAAAAAGTTATTGTTATACTGATCTCTTTAAAATATTTTGACCTTTGCAATCTAGACTTATGACTTTTATCTGACTTCTGTTGAATTGTTCTTCTTTTTTTAAACTTATTCCCTAAAATATTTCAATTATACAAGAGTCTGAGATAAAATCACTGAGATAAAATCAGGATATTTCAAGTGCACCAGTGACCAGCTCTGGAGCCTGGGAAGGAGCACAGACAGCAGTGGAGGTGCCACCTGCAGTGTGGCATCCCTGCCTGCCCACAGCTGGGATGGCCAGGCTGGGACATCCTCAGCCAGTGGCAGAATTCAAGCCCCAAATGCCAGTTAAATGCATGCTTCTCTGCAATTCCAGGCAGTACCCGAGTTCCTGAGTCTTGTGATGGCATCTGCAGAATGTTAACAAAACTGGTTTGGGGTCTGGAGATGGCTGATTGATTCTCCAGTGCAGGTCTGCTTTGAAAACACACTGAGCTTCAAAGAGAATTTGGAGTAGTGAGACTTGTGCATTGCAATCCTAATGCAGGTCAAATGAGAGTTTATGATTTGAAACAAAATTTACCCATGGCTTTATTCTGGCTTGTTCTGGACCAGAATTATTCTGAACCTGATTGTATTTTTGTTGTTATTTCCTTTTTCTTTATTTATGTTCTCTTTTTTTTTCTTTGTTTCTTTTACCAGTTGGAACAAGGCTGTTACTAATCTATAGAACAGGATTTTTTAGTATCACACTGAAATAATGAAAACTAGTCAGTGGAAATATGCAGGACTGTTTCTAGTAAACATCTATTTAAATACTTGTAGGCATTCACAGCCCCTGCTATATCTGTCCCTTTGAATCATTCCAGAAAGGCAGCATAAATTGCATAAATCTCTCATTGTACTCATTGATAAATCAAGATATGTGTATTTGTGAAGCTGGCATCATTTACAGCTACATTCTCTGACTTCTAGTCTCCTTCCCTAATTATGAGAAAAAAGGTTGTCTACCAAAGTCAAAGCCATACAATTAAATTTAACCAATAGAATATTTCCATTGAGTTCAGTGGGTTTATCCCACTGTTTATTTGATATAGAGGGAGTTTAGAATAATGTGGACTGATAATGTGGTAGTTTCTAAACCAGAATGCTCTTAGGTGCTGAAATGAAGAATGTCTTTGGTGTCTAAAGGGGCATTAATTCTATCCTTGCTGCATGAGGGCCCTGCAGCCCTGGATACACACACGTGCACTAGAATATTTTCAGATTAAAAAATCAATCATGCATTAAGTCTAGCTGTAGATTTAAAAAACTTCCAACTTCTTTCTTTTTTCAGTTGCAAGGAAATTTAATTTATTTCACAAAATTTACACAGAAGGCAAGTGCTTCTCTTGGCTGCCCAATAGTATTATAATGATTTTTTATTCAAAGTGGATATTGGATTTTGCTACTGGCAGTGCTGATTTCTTTTTACTCAGTGTTGTAGTGGCTGAAGTAAATTTCATACTCCAAATCACAAGCTTTGTACTTGATTTACTTCAGTTCTTCTGTACTTGGAAAAATTTGCTTTTTCTTAAAGGATGTAGTGGTTTGGTGGGTTGGATTTATTTCATTTTTTGATCACACTGTGGCTGTGCTTTGGATTCTTCCTCTCTGTCTTCTATGACTTCTTTTCCTTTCTCTTTTCCAACTCCTGTAAAACTTCCTGACGCTCCCATTTCCTTTGCAGTTCTTGAGGAGTGTTGCAAACAGGTCCAGGGATGAAAATCTGCCTTTGCCCCAGCTGATGCAGGAATGGAGGGGCTGAGCTTCTTGTCAGTCTGAAATCCAAATCAGAGCACTGAGGGATGCCTTTGCTCCTGCTGGTGGGACATGAATGCCTGCAGGAAATCCATCAATAGAAAAATTCTGCTCTTGAGCTGAAAATAAATTTGGGGAAAAGAGGAGGGAAAACACCAGAGTGCCTGGAGGGGGTTTGCATGGTGGTCATGTGGGAGACTCTTGTGATGCCACATCCCTTTATTCTTGGTTGTGTGTACCAAGAATTTTTTCATCTTTATTGGGTGGGTTGGGATGGTTTTATTGGTTTGGTTTTTTTGGTTGTTTGGTTTTGGTTTTTTATGTTTGTTTGGGTTGGGTTGTTTTTTTTTTTGTTTGTTTGTTTGATTTTTTTGTTTTTTTTTTTTTTTTTAATACAGAGATTGCATTTTAACTTTTCTAGGTGGATGTGGCCGTTTTGGAGCCTGGAGGTATGGAGAGCTTCTGCCAATCAAAGCAAATTGCATTTCCAACAGTAAATAAGTACCAAAACTTAGTAGAGTAAGTTTCCAGAATCCCTGAAAAGTGAAGCAAGCCAAACAAAGTGAAAAGATGCTGCTCTCTTTATTATCTCTGTCTTGTCTTATTCCTTAATCAGAAACAGGCTCAGTATTTTGGGTACATTTTCTAAATTTGAGGTCACTGAAGTTTCACCATGATTACCTTTGGATTTAGGGGTTATACCTTCTTCCTTGTCTTGGAAGAAGATCCAAATGTAAGCAAATGAACATTTTAATTTATTTAATGCTTTATTTCCTTTTTATTAAAATTCCTGTAAAATTTGCTGCATCCCTTTTTTTTTGACATTGTATTTATCTTATTGGAGATATATATGGGGAAGTGAGGTGACATTTTTTTCCTTATTGGATTAGCCATGATTATTTATCAAGAATTATTTCTCAGGAAAGAACTGTTATGGACTGCTATGTTATGAACTGTTATGATTAAATATGGAATGATGTCTACAACAGAGGTAAGAGACAGCTACTCTTTAAACCATCTTATTAATGTCTTTCCTTCAGTAAGAAAATCTTTGTTTTCTGGGACAGACTTGCAAAAAACACATATTTTTTTATTTGATCCAATGATAAATCCCATAAGTTTGCCTTTAGAAACTTTTTTGGAATTGATTTTTTGGTATTCAAAGAATAAGGACAATGCTAGCTTTTCTGGGCTGTAAAAGGGAATAATTTTGAGAGAGGGTTTCTTCCCTTCCCAGAAGCTCTCGTGATTTGGAGAGTTGTGTGGTAAATCTCATCACACACATTCCATGTGCTGTTTAATACCACAGTTAATAAGCTTAGCAATGGAGCCAAAGTGATTCCTGGCTTGGCAGTGCTTTCTTTAATTTGGAGAAGTGAGTTTTGGAATAGAAATGAAAGTTCCTGGCTCCTCACAGCAAACACGTTATGTGCCTGGCTGCTGAGAGCCTCTGAAGCCCACCAGCACCAAAGGAGTGTGTGAGTTTTGTGCAGCTTTCCTGACAAGGTAAATAACCCCTGTCAGCTGGGTTGCCATTCTTGTAGAAGTCAGCATCTTCACTTTGGGCATTTTGTTTCTGTTGTGTTGCTGCACTTCTGGATCATTTCCTAAAAGCTCTTCAAGCCCTGATGCAGGAAATAGGGCAAACACTCACTCAAGCTCTTTCTTAACTGAGAAATCAGGAGAGAAAACTAATTTTTTGGGGGTTTTTTTTGAGTCTTTGGCCAAATACATATTGAAGGAAATTACACTTATATATATGTATATATAAAATATTATATATGTATATATAAAATATTATATATGTTATATATAAAAATACATCTATCAGTGTAATTTCCTGATATTAATTTCCCGAATATCAGTGGAATAATAATAATTTCCTGAATATCAGTGTAATATATATAATATTATATATATATATAAAATATGTATATATATGTACATATATAATATGTACTATTAATATACTATTAGTTTAGTACTACTAGTATTGTGCATATTATTTATATAGTACTACTAGTACTAATAATTTATATAATATATATAATATTGTATGTAATATATTATTGGATAGATTATATAGATTTTTGTATTTAAATATATTTAAATATATTATAAATTATATATTTATATTATATATATAATATAAATATATAATATATATAACATAAATATATATAAATAAATAAATATGTGTATGTATATATATATAAATATCTGATAGGGAAGGAGACAGGAAACTGGGATTATTCTTTCTCTTGGGTTGAATGCTGGTT
Organism: Molothrus aeneus; assembly: GCF_037042795.1. NCBI lineage: Eukaryota > Metazoa > Chordata > Aves > Passeriformes > Icteridae > Molothrus > Molothrus aeneus. Next base: position 4,044,420 of record NC_089650.1, on the reverse strand, counting down.
TATTCCAGTGTGAGGAGGTGGTAGTGTCCTGCCTAGTGACTCACTGAATTCTCTTTCACTGGGCCTCTGATTACAGCTGGACATAGGCTCAGTAGGTCTGAAATCCTTAGTGGATTGTGATGATGATGGCATTTTTGTGTCTAAAAAGAGTGAATCAGGGAATCACCACGGTACTCTGCTGAACTGGTGCTGGCCTCTCCTCCCTGATTTCACCAGTTAATTCAGAGATTTGGAGTGAGAAATAACTGAGAGCAGAGATGCAGGGGAGGTTTTAAGAGCACAATGACTTGGAAAAAAGGCTCAGCTTGAAGCTACAGTAATACAGAATTAGCTATTTCTCTGGAACTCACAGGTACTGCATTTTACTTTCTTCTAACTCAGAGCAAGCCTGTACATTTTTTAATTTCTCTGCTGAGGAGTTTTTGCCACTTGTCTTCAACAACTTTCATTTCAATAAACAAAATTTTTCCAAAGTTGTTTTTTAGCACTCCCATAGCTTCCTGTGGCAGTTTTCAACTTCCTGGATTGCAGCAGGCTCTCAGGTTGCAGAACGATTCCTATAGCTAATCCTCCCTCTTTTCCTTTTCTCCTCAGCTGATTGTTCATATTTTCAAACTTCTCACTCTCACCACCAAAGCCTAGACATTCTTTGGAGCATAACTTGAGAAGGAGCACAGACCTCAAAAATGTCACTGAACTCAGAAGTCTCGAAACAAAATCCTTTCTCTGCTTAAACAGGATGCTATCAAGGGGGCTGGGCCAAAATTAAAACAGAAAAAAAATTATATATAATATTTAAAAAATACATATAATAAAATGTATAATACATATAATATATATAATATATTATGTATAATATAGGGCATTTCAGAAGTATTTTAAGTCATTATTTGGACAACTAAAAAAAAAAAGAGTAAATATAATTCCTGCCTTTCTTGAAATCAATGAAACAAACCAAGAACCACCTCCAAAGAATTGTTCTTTCTCCCATTTTGGCTTTTCCTTCCTCCATTTCCATGGCTTCCCAAGTGTGTTCTGATCCCAGTACCCAGTGCTGTGTTCTCTGAAATGTCAAATTTGACTTGGAGACAACAGACTGATTAAACTATTCTCACTTCACCACCAACCAGTTTGCACCTGCCTGTGACCTTCCTTTTAGTGGTTTTGCTTTGTTAATTTGAGATTTTGTTAATTTTGAGATTTTTTTTGGTTAATGTGTTAAAAAGTGTGGTGGGTTTGGTGTTGGTTAATTACTAATATATTTATTTTTTGTTGTGGGATAGGATTAGGAGAAAGGTAAAGTAGGTTTAAAATTTAAAAGAGTATAAAGAGAATTTTATTAATAGCAATTAAAAGAAAGAAAAATAAGAATCATAATACAATTTTTAGAATACTTTTTTAATAATGTTTTTCCTTATTGATAATGTAAAGAAATAAAACCTAAAATTTTACTTAGTTTATTATTTTTAGAATAGGCTTTTTTAGTTAATTTAGGGAGATAAGTTTTTTTTTTGTAAATGCTATAGAGACTTTTTTATATGAAAAAAAATAGGTTTTTTGTGGTTTCTTTAATGAATTGTAGCTGTTTAGGGAAATCTGTCATTGTGAAGTTTTTTCTATTTTTATAAGGTTTTTTATAGTTTTGTTTATGGGTTACCTTAATTTATGGGGTATTGTTTCAAAGATGACTTGTTCAAAGGTGAGGGTTTTTATTTTTAATTTTTAAAATTATTTTTATTTTTGGGAATAGAGAGGTCCTTTTTAACTCCTGTAGTGTAGCTTTTAACTCCTCTAGTGTTAACTTTGACACTGCTTTACAGGGAGTGAGGATCTTCACTCAGGAATGTCAATTATGCTGCAAACAGATCCTGCTAATGAAATGTGTGCATTTTGGGTCGGGGCAGAAGCTGCTCTGGATGTGCAAAACTCAAAACTTTTGAAAAGGTCTTAGAGCAACATAAGGCTGGTCCCCAGTGAAAGGCCTTTAAAATGAGGTCCCATTTGTATTTGTTGTTATATTTGTTGTTTCCCTCTGGGAAGAGCAAGGGGAGCTGTTTCCAGCACAGGTAGAAGGAGAAATAAATGGGAAATACCAGGGTCTCAGTTTGGGGGAAAGTGAAGGAAAAAAAGCATTATCAAGTCCTGTGGCAGCAGGAATGAGCATGGTAGGGTTTGAGGCAGAGCCTAGCAGATTTCAGATTTCTAGGAGCAGGGAAAGCTGGGACACTGGCATGGAAAACTGGGCCACCAGTAACGAGGTGCGCATCCTCTGTGTCGTTATTGACATCTTGGTCATTGGCAAAAACCATCTCCTTCCAGGGAGAGCTGATCTCCCACAGCCCAGACAGGGGGTGCTGCTGGAAATCCCCACCCCACAGAATTCTGGCTGAAAAGAAATGAGATTGCACAGGAAGCACCTCTGCTTTTTCCCACCCAGAGCTGAACCTTTCAGGTTTGCTGAGCAGCCAGTGCTGTTTTAGATGGAAATTGTGATACTTTGCACGTGGCTGTGCTTGGGAAGTCTTTTTGTTATTGCTGTTATTTTAGAGAAAGGAAAGAACTCATGGATTTGTAAGAATGGGAGATGGGAAAATACAAGATCAGTTTTAATGTCAGCTGTTGTGCAAATGAATTGTACCTTTCCTGAGGCTGGTGTCCTTCAAGCAGCCACAATCTGAATATCCATTAATTCCTTGAATGTGGTTTTATATTTTCAATCTTTAGGTAAAAAAGTCTTGCTACTATTCCTGGTTTTTAGACTTTCCTAATGGCTATAATGTTCTTTCCTTCCTTTCTGTTTTCCACAGTGTTTTTCCCCTTATTTTTGGTGACTTTCAGATTTCTTGTGGCATTAGCAAATAGTTTGTGCCAATGTATTTTCTGACCTTGCAAATGAAGTGAAAAACCTTGTATGTGAAAGCCTAATGTTTAAGAAAACATAATACAAAATTATGTGCATCAAAGCTAAGTCCAAGTGAATTGAAAGAATGCAAAAGCTGCAGAAGTAAGGCCTCCAAACAGACATGCTGCATTCACTTGGCTTCTGATTTTTCAAATAAGCTGATACCAGATATTGCAGATTGAGAGTGTGTTTTTAAAAAAGTCTTTTTTGAAATCTGGGCATAAGGGCCTCTCTCTGGAAAGTGTGGGGGAAAACCTTTCTTTGCCATTTTCCTTGAAGTTATCTAGCAGAATGGGCCTATTTAAATGTGTTAATAAATATATCCTGCTGCACTTCTAGTGCTCTCTACTAAATTTTTTTTTCAGAAGTCTTGGTGTTCTGAAGGGTGGCAACTTAACATTGAGTTTGTCACTTTTAATCTTGGGCTGGGAATCCCTTAGGTGTGTCCTCTAAGAGATTCCTAGTTGTAAATCTTTGGATTTAGGTGTGGCTGAATCAATTATTGAAATTTAAACCTGGTGATATCAAATTAAAACCTTACTCATTTTTCCAGTTCTCCTTTCTTTGCTTAAAAACAAAGACAAGAAAGGACTGCAAAGAGGTTTAACACCTCTTTTGTTTGCTGATATTATGACAAGAGGACAACTTTCCACATTATTACATGCTTTTCTGAAAGTCTGGATTGTCAATATGGAAAAGCAAGAATATTTTCTGCTTCTGAAAAAGTAATATTTTTTGCCAACTGCCTTTCATTTTTCCAGTGAAATCTTCTCAGAAGTAGCCTAAAATAAAAGTATTAAATGAAATAATTAATAGGATTGATGTATATTGCTGTTTCTTTCATATAGGATTAACCTTCCTATAACTTTAACTATATTAAAATTTTCAGTAATATCAAAATGATAACTTAACAGAATGCATAGATGGTTATCTTTTCCTATCTTTGACCTTTTGTATTTTAATCCCATTCACACTGCTTTTGTTAAAAAAACCCCTTGTGCAGGCACATTTAAATTCTCCGTTCCTTCCACATATTTTGTGGAGCCTGTTATTTGATCCATAACTTCTTGCTGCAGAGCATGAGAGGCACAATGATTCTGTTTAACTTCCTTATCGAGAACTCTTATTTATCATCAGGTCAACACGGTGCTAAATCTTTGCCTGAGGATCTTTGTGCCAGGAAGGAGTTACTCCTTAAATGAATATGGAAGTGTGTTGCACATTGTAATAATTTTTTTTCTGAAATGGAAGGGTGGAAAAAGTCCTTTAACTTGGTCAATGGACTTTTGGTCAAAAACCAATAGTCAGATTATTCTTCCTAAGAGTTTTGGAAGAGGATTCGGCTTACTTTGAGTATGATGGACATGGGCTTGTGAGGTTTTACCCAGTGAGTAAAATGAGCCTTAGCTGCAGAAAGATCAGTCCTATACCCCAAATTCTCCTGAGCTTAATGTTTGAGACAAGCTCACCTGTAGCAGAATTTTCTCCCAGGCATACTGATGTGAATGTCATAGTTGCAATTTTATTAAAGAGATGGAATTGTTTAACTGTTTGTGCTCTTTATATATGCAGTTTTCAGATTGCCAATATTGCCCAGAGTGTGAGTTGAGTTTTCTTTTGCTATAAACCAATAAAAAGGCAGATAAATTTTGCCCAGCTTTGCCTTTGCCATTTATTATAAGTAAAGAAGATTTAAAGGCTGTTTATATTGTGCTGCTCAGCAAGCTGGTTTTGGCAGCCCTCAGTAGTTTTGACATGCAGTGATCACGAGAAATTGTGGCTGCTTTATCCAACTCCACTCTGCTGTGAGGTTTTGCTGGCTTAAGACTGCCACACTTGCTTGATGAGTTGAACTTAAGATGCCAAAAATGTCAGGACCTACATAGATGGACATAAATCTAGGGGCTGAGTCATGTTTTATGTTCAAGGTAACTAAATATAAAACCTGCGAGGCAAACCTCACAACTTCTACATTTTCACCTGCTGAAGAGGAAATGTTTCTGCCATGGGAGTCTCTCTTACAGCCAAAATATCATTGGCCAAACAAATTTTTTTTTTTTTTTTTTTTTTTTTTTTTTTTTTTTTTTTTTTTGTGATTCACCTGGATGTTTTGTAGGAGTAAAGGAAGGATTTGGTTTTTTTTCCTGTCCAAAACCAGGTAGATGGCTACTTGTTTGCCAGGCTGGGCCAGAAATAATTTGTGCTGATGACTTGCAGTAAGCAGCCTTGACGTGGTATAAAGTTTTCAGTAGAATTGTTCTACTTCCTGCAGCAGTAGTGTCAGGCCTGCAGTTCTTATTTTATTGTATTTTAAGAGTGTTTTAATCACACTCATGAATCTCCCTCTCTCCAGAGTACAGATGGCTAACATTTATCCAAAGAATTATGACAAAGGAAGAGTTAGATGACTTTTGTTCTTGAAAAGAGAAGGTGTTAAACTATATCAGTCTATTTAATCAATAATAATTTTATTTCCTGAAACTAATGAAATCCTAATGAGGAAATGAGTGTTTATCCCAAAATATATTTTGTATTAAATCTCATTGTGTAGCATGATTTTACCAAGAAAGACCTTCCAAAGGCCAAACCTTATTTTGCTTCCAATGTATTCCAAATAAACACTAAAGCATTTCTCCCATATACTTTTTTCCCCACCAAAGATTCATTCCTAATAAAATCTAATCTTGATTTTGTACATTCCAGAGCAACCTGCTTTTAAGCAGTGTCTTTCAATGAAGTCTTCAAGGCCTTTTAATTGCTAGAGCAAGAAGGTGAGTTTCATCATACTCCTATGTAGTTTGAAAGTATTACTAGATCATTTTTATAGCTGGGGATCAAATATAACAAAAATGGTGCAGCATTGTGATGGTCACTGCTTAATCATTTGGGCTGTCTGGCAGAATTTGGAGCCCAGAATTAGGTGTGCAGCTTACCACAAATCAGAAGTGGGCATTTTAGCTTCCTACAGACATAGGGATTCATTTTAACAGTAGATCACTAGTTATTTAGTACTAGAAATTGGATAGGGGTCATTGTGTTCTTAGATATTTGGAAGATTTTTCTCCCTGACTTGTGAATTTGGTTGTTCTTTAATTTTAGTCACTGATGGATTTGAATAGCTTCATTTAGAAGAATGAAAACAAATTGCTTCTACATGAGGGCTAGAGAAGTGATTTTTTCTTTTCTATCTTGAATTAGATCTGAGGAAAATGATTGAAATCCTGCCTTGTGTGGGTGGTTCTCTCAGACTTCTGCTGTCACTATTTTGGGTTAATTATTTAGTGAAACTACATCACAAGCCTCCTATGCACCAAGTGAGTTCTCTAAACACTGGGTAGAAGTCATGCTCATTCTCTCCTTTATGTCAGCAAATAACTGAGAGGAAAAATGTTTAAAGAGGGAGACTTCAGGGAGAATTCAGCATTTGCATGGGGAAAGAGGAATAACATTATCTTCTGCCTCTTTCTCAAACAAAGTTCAATGTTTTGTGTGCTCTGCAAAGACCAGAAGGGTTCTGGAATATAAGAAAATCTGTTTTCTATAAACTGATGTGTCTTGGACTCCTGATAGACACAGAGCTTGTAGCTGAAGTGTTTTTGGAAGAACAAAGAAACTCTGAGGGTGCAGGACTCAGTTTCTACAGGACCAGGCACAGCTGAGGAAAACTTCTGAAGAGATGTCCATTAGAGTAGACCTTTTGGGGAGGCAAACACAGTCAAAAGTGAGTCCCTCAAGGTCTGTTTTTGCTAATTAGTAACATCCAATAACCATGTAGGAAGAGGAGTCAGGATAATTCTGAATTCCCTGTGAGGATACTGCAATGAGGTGGAGCCTTTCCTTGCAGAGCTTTAAGACCTCTCTCTTCAAAATAGGCAAAAAAATAAAAGGATTTATTAGAAATGTCCACAGCCAATATCCCTGCATGGCTTTACACAGCCACAGCTGTGCTGGATTTGGGCCCAAGGAGCCACACTTGCCCCAGCAGCCCTTGTCTGTCCTGAGGTGGCACTGCAGAGTGGGTTTGCAGCCCTTGGGAATCCCTCAATTTCTCCTAGGGAAGTTTGTGATTTCTGCATGACTTCAGATCCTCAGTTTTCCTCACAATCAGTCTGGAAATGTGGTGAACTTGCAAACTGCCTGCAGCCACAGAATGAAATGACATTTTCTTGAAATTATTCTTATGCAAGTCTGTTTAATTAAAAATTACAATGACTGGTGTTTTGCAGGTATGATGAAGACAGAAAAAAACCCCAAACCAGCAGAAACTCACCAGTAATGGCAGTGAAAAATCTGTCCAATATCACAACAGGGTAAGCAATAAGTCACTGTATCAATTTACTTGATTAGGGCTGTCAACAGAGTACATCTTTATTGATTCATTTCTATGGGGCTGATAGATCATCTTCAACTGGCATTAAAATGGGATTTTGAACATCATGGAATTCAAGGGGCTCAAGACCAAGAGTTACAGAGACAAGTAGGAGAAACTGCTGTAGCTGAATGGCCCCAAGGGGACAGAGATCAGATCATTGTAAGATGAGGAACTGGAATTACTTCCACAAAGTGTGTTAGAGAAATAGCAGGTTTTACTTGCACAGCGTTTGATGGATTCCCATCTACAAGGTGACTGAATCCTGTGAGCAAAGTCACTTCTCTTTCTCAGGGGAGGGAGAAGAGAAGGGGTTTTTTCTTTGCTGCAAACCTTGCTTTGCCAAAACAACTGGAAATATTACAAAAGGATTCATTCAAACCCACTAGGATTAAGATTACTAGCTATGGTTAAGGACCACTTTAGTGCTGGGCCATCTCAGTGGCTGATTGTGCTGAGCTCAGAGGTGACACCCTCTAACAAGGTGCTGCTGTTCAAGTTTTAGCTGCCCTCACTGTGTGCTGTAGTTGACAAGACAGCTTTCCAGCAGGGAATAATGAAGGAGAAGTGAGTGTTTGTGGAGTGCTGCAGGAACAGAGCCCTGTGGCTGCTGCTGTTCCTCTGGTGGGTCACCCAACACCTGCTGCCTCTCCCCTCTCTCCCCCCAGTTTTGCCATGGGAGATGAACAGCAAAATACCTCCTTGGTATCTGGGGAAAGAGAGTTGTGGATGGTTCTGTCTGTTTGCTAATTTGTGACATTTGCAGTGCTGAAGAGCTGTACTCTGGGGCACATATTGACATTTAATTAGGAAAATTACTCTGTGTTGGCTAGATCTAAATGTCAATTTATTAAGGCAATATATTGGTAATTTATCATGTAATGTATGTTCTGCACTAGATTAAAAAAGGATTGAAAATAATAGTAAGTAAAAAATCCCATTCCAAAAATGTGTGAGCTACCATATGGCTGCTACTGTAGCATAACAGAATAACAAGAACAGTTAATTATGTCAAGCAAGAATGTGTTAAAAAATCCATTTAAATAATCATGGATCACCTGGTACCCATCAGTATCTGCTTGGAGATATTTAGTATGGATTTCCTGTCCTTAGGGCTGATTTTGGACAGGATCCCAACCCAAAATTGGCTCAGCTTTAACAAAATAAGCCTATCTAAGGGTTAAATAAAGCCTGGCAAACTCCTTTGGCTATTTGCTATACACCCAGCTGAGCTCATCAGTTCATCACATGTCCAAGACCTTTTCACTAAATAAGGACAAAATTCTCCAGTGCATTTGGGGCTGGTTTTACTGGGAGCCCTCTGCAGCCACAGGCTATGCAATGAACTCTGAGATGTTGGACCTGGACACCTCCACCAAGGGAAGTGTCTGGAGAAGCCTCTCGTGCACATTCCAGCCAAGCTGCTCCAGCTGGCAGGAGGAAAAGGGACAGGAAAGTGGGAAGCTGTAGCAAAGCACAAGCTGGATGGCATTGACTAAAAATGCCTGCTGATGAACAGCCTTTTTGTGATTGCAAATTAAAGAGCAACTTCTCTCAGTGCTGGGGCTATTTAAGCAAAACAAACTTACTTGAGTCCACCTCTGCAGAGGTCAGATCATTTAGAAAATAAGTGATGCTGGTGAGTGGTGAGGACATTGGTATGTTGAGTACTAGCACCTTGTAAAACTGAGCTGAAAATACAGATTTTAGGTTGACAGATTCCATTAATCCACAGCAACAACCCTATTCCATGCATGCTTTAAGTAGTGTTGCAGAGCAACCAAATATTTCCCATCAAGTAAGCACCCAGAAGTCTTGCTGATTATCTGAGCTACAGCTGCATCTGCCAAACTGGGCTGGAAATCTCCAGAGGACATGCTTTTCATGAGATTTCTAATATTTCCCTTTTCTAGTCAGGCTGGAAAGATGAGAGCATCCTGCCCTTGCTCCTGGTCCCAGCCAGAGCCAAGGAACAGAGAAGCATGTGAAAATGAAAAGGCTGTGGGGAAGAATAACAAAGTCCCTCTTGCCAAGTCTTGGATTTTGTGAAAGAGGAAAAGGATTGGTCGGTCCTGAGCTATCTGCTTGGCTTCAGGCATTCCTAGGACTTTGCTAACATCCACAGGTTCAGCACCAGAGAGCTGGGCTTTTTTCTCATCAGTGACCTTGGAAAAAGTTAAACTTTTTAGACTCCCTGGCAGCAGATGGCTTCTCTTTCTAGTTGCTATCTTGGCAACTGCCCCAGTAAACAGAGATTATATACAGAGACCTGGGGTTAGGCTGGTCTGAGTATATCAGCACTGTTTGGAAGGGGCAAGTAAACAAATTATCAACATATTCCACAGGGGCTGTGCAACCTCCAGAGATCTGTGACCAGCCAGATATCTGCAAGCAGAGACTTAACCTAATGTATGTGCTGCAAATTAACTGGGAAACTTCAGATGAAAGGGAGCTTAGCCACTTCTTATTCTGGCACAGAACTAATCCTGTGTGTCAGAGCTGAGCAAACAAGCTCTGCTTGATGTAAAGGGGCAACTTGATCTGCTACTGCTAATCTGTGGACACCTTGAAGGACTTTATATCCAAGCTTATTCCTTTCTAATCATATATCCTAATTTTTCCTTTATTTTCATGTGACTAGCTAACACAAGGAATGGTTAACAGTTCCCTTTTTAAATTCTATTTTCTCCCCAGCTGCCCACCGTATTTTCCTATTGGTCTTGGATACTCTATTGTGCATCACTCTTTTTCTCCAAGGGATCAAAGTTCCTTGATCTGTCTCACTGTGATTCAAAGAAAAATGTCTTCATTTTCCTCCCTGAGGCTGTGAGTTGATCATCTTTGGTTTGATCAGGCCTAGAGTCCAACAGCACCTTTGTGAATGGCAAGTGTGCACTCCATCAGTCTCTAATAAATTTTATACAGCTTGGGAAATCCTGTTAACAGGAAAGGGCTGGCACAGGAAACTGAGGGAAGAATGGCAAGAAGAGCTTTTCCTTCCTATGAACAGTTGTAACACAACTATTCTCCTGACTACATAAATCTAACAGCTTTTATTTTTTTTTCCCCAGTGCCAAGGACCAAAGTGAGTTAAGAATTGTCTGTGTTTGTCAGTCAAATGGTTGTTTTGGATCCAAAGGTGCTACAAAAAGTAACATTTCAACTCCTAATATTCCCCTGCAATTCCTTTAGTCAGCATCCAGTTTAAGGAAAGAAGTTCATCCTGTGGTACAAATGTTAGTAATAAATGTGCTCTGTGTGGGTTGGTTTGGATCATAAGATTTAGCAAAGGAAAACTTAGCTACAAGATATACAAAACATACTTCTATGCACATTTACTTTTGGCAAGAAGTGTTTAACTACCCATGTGGCAAGACAAATTAAAATAAATGGCCACCTCTGACTTTATCCTGCACTGTTATTAATCTTGTGTCTCTGCAGCCACTGTGTGAGCACCAGAGATTTGTAATGAGAGTCTGCAGCAAATGAAACCATGAGGATTAACTGGGATATTAATGTGAGATCAAACTGGCATTGATTAGAAACTGCAGTCTGGTAAGTGAGTAAGTGAAGAGCTGGACTCAGGGAACAGGAGGATTTTTTAGTCTTATTCCAGCACTGCAATTGCTTGGTGCAATTTTCAATCTTATCAAGAGACAAATGTGTCAATGAGCTTTTGTCTTTAGGAAGCTTTGGGCCAGAAAGTGGATTTTAATTGATTTCTGCCTGTTGGAAGCCAGGGCACCGGGAATATTTCTCTGCCTGTCCTAAGAAGTCCTGATCCCCAAGAGAACACTGCTTTTAACCTTTTTCCATGGAGAAAACTTCCAAGACTTTGGGATGAATTGTAATCTATGAGTGTGTGAAATGCATAGTAGTATATTTTATCACAGGGTGAAAATCTTGGGGTTTTAGTATGGCGGTAGATAGGAGACAAGATGGAGGATTTTGGGCATTGTTTGATCTCCTTTACCCAATCCAAATCTGGCCATTTGAATCAAGAAATCCAGTTGCATTGCACAAGGGCTAAATTTTGCCTTGATCTGTAAACTTGGCTTGCTGCTTATGGCTGGGATGCAATGTGCACAGAGCATTAAGGCACAGTATTCCATTTTAATCCCTAGATAGCACAACTTGTACAATAATGATACTGTTGATGATAAATAATGGCAGGCAGAGGAATTTTCTGGGTCTATGAGCAGACTTAATAAAAACTAAACCAAGAAAATATGGTGAGGAGAGCAGGTGAAGGTATCAGCCTTTTATACAGCATTTCAGCAGGGCTGTCAGGGAAGAGCTGCCCTTTCTCCCAAGTGTCCCCTTCCAAAGTTTTACACTCTGTGCTCTCCTCCCAGAACACCTGGCTGTGTGGTCATGATGTGGCATTCACATTCTCTGAACAGAGAGAGACATCATTCTCTCTCTCAGGGTTTTTTTTCCTGGAGAAGCACAGAGAGAAGAAGAAAAACCAATTCTTATCTCTACTTGGTGCTCCTGTTGTTTTGCACATGCGGAATGTGTTAGGAAGATTGTTTGCCTGAAGTGATTTGGCTGTTGGATTCTAGTGAAGATTGCTTTGTTTCCTTGGCCAATCACTCGAAGCTGTGTCCTGGCTGTCTGGAGAGTTTTCTTTAGTGTGTAATTTAGTGTAGTATAGTATTTTTTTAATATACTATAGTATAGGACTATACTCTGAAAGTTGAGGGGATGGCATATGCTAGGGGAGGACAGCTCAAGCTACTCGGTAATTACCTCGCAAAATTTGAAATATACTTACACATAGATAGGAAATGTTTCATTATAAACTGAGTACTGCATTTATAAATCACACAAGATTTCTCAGAGCTTGGATCTGGGGGAGTCTGTTTTACGAATGTAATATAGCATAGTTTGATTAGGCACTTGTTCAGCATTCTGAATCAATGGAGTCAGATGCCAATAATTCCTCATGTTGGGGGCACCCTGTTTTTACTATATCAGGACTGAGCTCAGCCTTGAAAGCAGCTGGCTTCCAAAGCAGACAGAGCAGCCCATGGTGGCTCATGTCCCCCTGTAGAAGCAGAGGTGGAGGTACATGAGCAAAAACCAGCCTGCAGCATCAATTCCTGCACACCCTGAGCACCACAGAGCTTTGTGGCACAGGAAGAATGGCATTTGTGGGTCCTGATTTGTAAGCCACGAACTCTGCTTCCCAGAAATACTCTGCAATCGCTACAGGGATGAAACAAATAAGATTACTTTGCTGTAACCACAGTATCTGCTGTTAGGTTTTGTTCTGCAGAAAAGAATTTAGTCCTGAGGTCTTTGGAAGGGGAAAAGGGGAATTAAATGTTGTATGTTGTGTTGTTTTGTATTATTTTTGTTTTAAGGCCAAAAGTGGACATTATAATAATTTAATTAGATACCCTGCATAACCCAAGGAAAAGAATTCAGCCACTCATAGCTGCAACCAACTTGTAGCTTCTTGTTGGGTTATATTTTAGAAAGACATCCAGAAAGAGTGCTGTGTTTTTAGAAAATGTTTCCCATCTGAAAATTGAGGGTACAGCATATGTTACGGGAGGACAGATCAGACTACTTGGTAATTACCTTGCAAAATTTGAAATATACTTACACATAGATAGGAAATGTTGTTTTATCATAAATCATTTAGAAATCAAACAAGAGCTTGGATCTGAGGGAGTCTGTTTTACAGAGATGCCTTTCAGGGGGAGGGTGCCTATGTGATGCTCTGATGTCTGATGGGGAATGAACACGTCTTCTAAGCCATAGCAGAAATTCTGGTTTTCTGCCTAGATTCCTAATGATTTGTGTGTCTTTCTATCTTAATGCTTAAAGATATGAGGAGTATGGACCTCCCACATTATTTTGATCTCTCCCAAAAATTACTATATACCCTAAATATTTTGAGGGCAAGAAAGACATAAGTATTTTCATGCAACTGTTCTTGAATGCTGTCTCATACAAAATAGTGTGATAAACTATTTTTTACAGGAGCTGGTGCTGTAATAAGCACTCCAGATTTGGTTGCAAGTATTCAGTGATCACCAGAAACTAGGTTAAAACTCAGGATTTATTTTTAATTTAGGAGAATAAGTTTGTCTAGCTAATTGTCAGACTTACATAGGTGACATGTTTTTCTGTCTGTTCCAGAACAAGAGGTGCTAAATTAGTCATATTTGGCTAAAAATTAAGAAAAATCAAAAGGTAAGATCTTAGCAGTTTTTAAGGAAATCATTAAAATATTGCATGAGCCAGCAACAGTCCAGTTTGCAACCAAAAAAAGAGAAATAACTTGGTGCCCAGTAAGTTTTACAGATAATTGCCTCAACAGCATCTAATTTCACCTTCAGGAAAAGACCAGAACTTTTGTATATTTAGAGAGCAGAGACATCAAAGAGCATTAGGGCCACAGTTCAGGTAAACCAGCATAATTGTTATCTCTCCTTCAGAGGCTCTGCTTGCAAACAGCTCACAGGAGCAGCTTTCTATACCTTCCCAGCAGCAGAATCCCATTAATCCCCTGTTTAATGGAGCCTAGTGGATTGCAGTTGGCCATTTCCAGAAGTGTTTGAATTTATGGTGACTGAAGTCATCATAATTTATGATAACAGAAGTGTTTGAATTTATAACTCCAAGGAACTCCACCTAGCAGGAACTTAGAATTTCTGTCACCTGCAGTAGGGACCTTTTTAAGGGTTCAGTTGTTCCCCAGAGTCAGTGGCATCCTTGCCATTGACTGTGTTTGAAGCTTGAGTGAGCCTTAATGTTTTGGGCTGCTGAGTTAAAGGAAGCACAGAGGGAGAACTGGAAATCATCTCCTGTATCTGCAGGTGAACAGAACAATGCTATTATCACTCTGACAGTGCCAAGCCAGCAGCTTTGAAGTGACTGCTTTGCAGAAAACCTGCTTTCATTCTCCTTCATCTCATTTTAGAGTATACATTAGTGCATGGACTATAAAATGGAATTATGCCAGGAGTTAGTAATTTGCCCTGATTCAGTTATTGGAAAGAAAAAATTGGAATGAGCTTCCCTTTTTGTTGTTCTTGTTGGGATTTGGTTTTAAGTCTCCCATTAGAGGTTTTAAATTTTTCTTCTAAATTACTCAAATGCTGTTTTATAACATTTAACTCTGTATAAATGATTCTTAATCCAGCAGGATGGCTGCTTTTAGCTGCTCTCCCCCTCCTTGTCATGGCACAGGGCTTAAAGTCCTAATGCCAATTCCTTTATTTGCAACAGTGGTCAAATTGCAGCTTGTCCCTTGAAGGCATTCTGCAAAATTTATTATTCTCTTAATACTTCAGCTCACATGATGTAAATGCCCTGGGAAATCTAATGTATTGATTCAGCATTCTGCTGAGCAGCAAATTTCTGTCTCCTAAAAATTTGTGTTAGTGGGCATATGTTGAAAGAAATTTTTGTTGCTGTTTACACTATTGCCAGCACAGGAATTGTCAGTGAGATAGAGACAAACAAATTTACAGTGTTCTCTGCCTGAGCATCAGCATGAGAGTCCCAGGACATGGGGGATGTGTGTACTGTTAAATAAGAGAGAGTTCTTGCTGCAAACCTTTGATTTCTAACAGTCCTTTTTTACTCCCTCTCCCTCTTACTGTGATGCAATGAGTTGGGTGGGAGGAAATCAGAAAGTACCTCTTTGTGTTGTGTCAATCCATGACTGTACTCTATTTAGCAGTTTATTGATAGCTGATGGCCCAAGAATTGACTCTGGTTCTCCAAAATTGGCTCTAGGTAAGAATTCAGATGGATTTAAGTTCCCTGCTGGCTGTTACAGCTTCCCTAAAGAAGTAAGCACACAAAACAATAAAAAAGATTTCTGTCCTGTTAAAGCAAGACTGCCTGCAAACAAGCTGGCACCTCCTGTGAAATTATGAACTTATTAATCCTGTGGAATCCATATCAAAAATGTGTTGTGAATTATTTAGAAATTCAGCTGACCATATTTCATTTTTGCTTTTTGACTGAGGACATAAATAACAAGTTATGATACCCATATTCAGTTTACAAGCAGCCAGAGTTGTAGAGCAGTGCTACATTTAAAATCTAACCTTATATCTTCAGAATGTTTTTAAAGTAGGTTTTAGTGAAGAAAACTCTAATGGATCTCTAAAAGTGTTTTGCAAGCTTAGTGCATTGCCTGTAATCCTGAGGTCACATTAACTCATAATCTTCTAATATTCAAATACCATTTTCTTTAAATAGATGACCTTGCATTCAGGAAGAAGTGAGTTTTTGAATAAAACTCACTTCATGCTTTGAAGTGAGTTTTATTTTTACCTGCTTCCCAGCAAGGTGCAGCCTGTCTCATTGCTCAGCATTATTGTTTTCACCCTGTTAACTTATGCAAAGAGAATGTAGCTCAGCTTCTTTAGAATGCCAGATAATGTAATATGCTTTTATTTGGGGGAGAAATGATTTATTTGTCTTGAAAAGCAAGCCTAGGGAGGCTCAGAAGCTGGCCAAGTTGTGGCTCATGAGCCCTGAGTGCTGGCCAAACTGTGGAGTGCAGGCTGTGGCCAAAGGCCAACCTACAGGAGATGGACACTGGGAATGGATCTTGAGATTGGGAGGTGGGCAGTGATATTTTAATTCAGCAAACAGGATCTTCTCATTCACTGCCTAATGCTCTCTTTCATGGTGTGAGGGATCTGGGAAGCTCCTTCCCTGGGAAATGAGGGGTTCCACAAGCTCATTGTGCTCTTGGTGCACTCTGGTAACTGTCACAGACATATTTTATGAAAAATCCTTTCCTTAGGATTTTTTCTCCTGAGAAGCTGAGAGGCCTCAGGAACAAAATGTAAACAATGATTATCTGCTGCTGTGGAATGCAACAGGTGCATCTGGGATTGGTCTCATGTGGTTGTTTCTAATTAATGACCAATCACAGTCCAGCTGTCTCAGCTCTCGGTCAGACACAAGCTTTTGTTATTCATTCCATTCTTGTTCTATTCCTTGCTAGCCTTCTGATGAAATCCTTTCTTCTATTCTTTTAGTATAGTTTTAATATATTAAATATCATAAAATAATAAATCAAGCCTTCTGAAACATGGAGTTAGGTCCTCACCTCTTCCCTCTTCTTGGGACCCCTGTGAACACCACCACAGGTAACCTCCATGCAGCCTGGCTTGTGCATCCTGAGCAGTAAACTGAGGCACAGTCCTGCAGCCCTTCTCCTTGCAGGGTTTCCATGGAAATCCGAAGGTTTTGCTTGCTGTAAGTTTGGTGTCTTACAACATGACAGAGCAAAAAAGGAGTTTATGGATACCATGTAGATTGTGTCACACAAAGTGACCAGTAACCAGATGGTTCCCTGCAGATGCATTTTTAGTTTTGGTGTTTATTATTTTTTTTCCAGCTGAGCTGACAGAGGGCTTATTGTAGGGGTCTGGGAACTGGTCCCATCTGAGAGATTTTGGATCATGTCTTCTCTTTCCAAGTATGTGGCTCTAGCACTGGATGAGGCATTCCAACACTGAGAGCTGTCCATATTTCTGTTATTGCCCTCTCACAGCTTTGTTGTGACATATTGATTGGACATGTCACCTTTCCCCAGGATTATACTGACAGTGACTAACACAGGCTACAGACTCACTGGGGAACAGGAGGGAAGGACAAAAAGAGGATGCATTTTCTGTTTAGAGTTCCTCAGCCTTGCTGTTAGCAAAATACACAATTCCACCTGGAGATCTGCTGTTTCCTGCTCCTCATCCCACAGAAGATGGGGCAATGCATAGGATTTTGGGTTTTTATTCTGTTGACTATTCCCTCTTTAGGTTCACCTCTCCGCTCTTGGTATGCTGACCTGTGTCACTGTCATATTTTCTGAAAAATCTCTTTGCCCAGGATTCTTCTCCTGGGAAGTGGAGAAGCCTCAGAGAAAAATGAAAGCAATAATTATCTCATTTGCTTCTCCTGTGTTTTGCTGCTTTGGAATGTGTTTGGAGATTGTTTACCTACAGGTGATTGTTTCATTGGATTCTGCTGTGAATTGTTTTGACTTAATGGCCAATTGAGGCCCAGGTGTGTTGGACTCTGAGGAGAGAGTCACGAGTTTTCATTATTATCTTTTTAGCCTTCTGTCTGTATCCTTGCTGTATTCTTTAGTATAGTTTAGTATAGTATTCTTTAATATAATATAGATCATAAAATAATAAATCAGCCTTCTGAGAACATGGAGTCAGATTCATCATTCCTTCCAATGACGGGGGTCCCAGAAAATACAAGAGTCCTGGAAATCTCTATGGGAGGGAGCATTGAGGTTGTTTAGATCAGGGAAGGCCGACAGAAGCTCATGGTGCTTCATGGTGTGCTGCTGCTTCCAGCTGCCAGCGTTTGGTGCTGCTGGACAATCAGCTCCCCTGGGCCTCCCCAAACACTCATGGATCTGTAGGGGGATAGAATATAAGAAAATAAAGATAGTGTAGAAAGTAATCTTACCCCTAAGGAGTTGCAGCTGGGCCAATTATCAAAGATTAGGAACAGGCCACAGCTGTAGCCAATGAGAAGAAGAGTGCTATAAAAAAGTGGGTTGGCCCCTTGAGAAGGGAACTGGGGTCAGTTGGCTGCTTTGTGAAGGAGAGTCAGTGCTCTGAGGAGCTGCCCACAAGAAACACCAGGAAGGTATGAAACTTTGTGATGAGGAGACAACAGCATGGAACCCCTGCAATAAGATGACAGCATGGATCTCCTGGCTCTTCCACCAGTTCTGGGGTCTTCCTCCAGATGGCATCTTCACCTTCCTATTTCTAGGCTCTCTTCTTCTCTCCAAGACCATGGCTCCTCTGTGGGAACTCTTCTTTTTGGCCTCCTTTCTGAAACCATAAATGCCTGACTGTTTCAATCCAAAACAGTGTGTGTGAAGAAGCACACTGTGTTGTCAGCACCCTAATTGGTGGTTCTGTCTGGTGTCCCTTTCTTTAAAAGGATTTGGGATGTGTCACTTTTGTTTAGTCCTGGTAATCTACAAGAGCCTGCACTTGTTGCAGCCAGGCTGCAGTCTCAGGTTTCTGTCACAGAGTTCAGAAATTCAGTTTTGGACATTCCCCCATCTACTCAAACTCAACTATCTGCTGCTTGTTAGCATTTACAATTTAAGCTATATTTTTTTTAACCAATGACTGTTATTCACTTAGTCTTGTATCCAACCAAAGTGGTTGTGGGTGCAAAGTGGTTGAGGTGAGTGTGGAGAAGGATGGGCAGAGCAGATTGTTCATTAATGTCATCCCCAGCTGGACATGTGGGGGCTGCAGCAAACTGTGCCATGCCAGGAAAGAGCCTCAGACACCTTCCTGCCCTTGCTCCAGACCAGGACTGATGTGTCCTTGCATCAGTGCATTTTAGAGAGATGCTAGTAAATGAAAGAAGCCAAATAGTGTTTACATTAGAATCTACTATTCAGAGCCAGTTTTCTTTTATTTTTGCTTTCCACCCTTTGGATTTCTTTGCTTTTCTCCTTGATTATAGAAGCCTCATATTTTTAAAACTGCTTTTCTCTGCCTCTTCCATCTGGCATCGCTGCCTGCCTGGCAGTATGCATTGTCAGACCACTCAGGTGTTTTATTTCTGATATGGAATAATGCATGAGTTAGACTCTGAACTGGAAATTTTATTTATTTATTTCTTCTGTGTTCTCAGTGAGGTGGTGGCTGTTTGTTTGGTTCTTTTTTTTCTGTTGGTTACAGGAGTGATATTGTTGGTTGCAGGGTTTAGGCTGGGTGCTGGCAGCAGCTGCAGTGGAGGAAGGAACATTCCTGAAGGAAAAGGAGGAGCCCACAGAGTGAGCCATTTATAAAACTTGAGTTACTGCTGCTGGAAGCCACTGACGCATTTAGTTGCTGGAGCTGAAATTAAATATGAGTGGCACATCTCATGAAGAGCAAAATACACACCATTATCTCTTGACCATAATGGGAATACAAACTATAGGCTTGCACAGGGTGGTGTGTTGAAAAACAGCTTCATTTTGGGGCTAGTCTGGGCACAGCTGATGCTGACTTACATGTCACTGAGGTGGCTCAGCAAAGATGACATTTTCTAAATGCCTATTACATTTGTTAGGCTAGAGAGTGTTTACTTTGCATGAAGGGCTATTTGACAGTTTTTCCACCTCTGATTATGTAATTTGTCAGTATGACAAAGTCTGTCAGTATGTTCAAAGTCTGATCTTCCCATCTCTTATTAAAACAACTCCTCCTCCCTTCTCTATCCCTGACATTATTTCTTCAGTTGCTCTCTCTGACCTTTTGCATTGCTTCAGCTAGACAAGCTATGAAAATTAACACCTGATTTCTACCACTGCTGCATCAAAAGTATCAAAATTATTTCTGTGACTTCAATGTCAGTGGTAGTAGTGAAGCTCCCACAGGGAAATTAATGAAAATGATCCACTGTGCTCTGGGCAGATGGTGTGGGTGTATACAGGAAAAAGAAATTCTTGTCCATGATTAGCACCTACTGTACCCAGGGGATAATAATTTCTTTGCAAATAATTGGAGGAATTAATGTTTCTCCTTATCAACAGCTTTTTAAGTTGCACTTACCTCCTCAAAAACTCCCTTCAGAAAGTTTCAGAATAAATTAGAATTGCAGTTTTGCAAGATTCTCCTTGAAGATGTTAGAATTAGGATGACACATGATGATTTGTGGTGATTAATGTGAAGTCATTGGTATGCCACTGACCTTTAAAAGGTGGTTTAAAGCAAATTTTGACATTTTTCAGTTCCATCAAAGTCAGGACCAGCCACTGGAACTGCAGGATGCAGTTTGAAGCACTTTGATCTGTAGCTGCTTAAGAAATTAGGAAGAGCTGAAAATCATAGCATGAGCTTCCTCTGCCTTGAAAATAACCAGAAAGTGATTTTCATGCCCATGTTTCTGAGATTCTCTGCTTTGGTTTCAGGGATCTTTTCCAGATTGCTTAGATTCAGATGTTGAGTCTACCTGGTAGCTTCACACATCTTAGTCTGCCTAGGGGAGGCTCCTTCTGTGACAAACCAGAGGTAGAGACAGAAAATAATCAGAAATTCCCTGGTTCTAGCTCAGTGTATCAGAATGCTCTCCATCTGAGGCTGCAGAAGTGGACAAACTGCAAATTTCTTAATTAGTTTTGAAGTCAGAGAACTTTGTTTTGGGAGTGTTATTCCAGAGTGCTAAATGTTTTGATCCTCGCCCCTTTTTTATCTGGAGGAGCTAGGGGAGAGCTGCCTTGAAGGCTGCAGTGGCTGTACAAGAGATGATATCTCTCATATTTCTGATGGTACAGCCTGTTTTAAATAGACTGAAACAGTAGTCTTGGTTGTATTGTACATTTAATTGAATTAAGACAGCTAAGCCAAACATCTGGTTTGGAATTCTAAGGAGGAATGATGGATTTTAGCCTTTTTTTTTTTAAATGGTGGCAACAGTTGTCAGGCAAAGAAAAACTGGCTGATAGTTCTGCTGATAGTAGTGAAAACTGTGGCAAGTCTCAAACTCCTGGAAGACCCTAACCAAAAACATGCTTGGTTTTCTGCACAGGATCAAATATTTTACTCCTCAGCCTGGCATCACTAATAAATACATTTGAGTGTGAGAATGTACATAACATTCTGTTAATGTACAGAATAACATAATAACATAATGTACATAATGTAACAGAATAACATAATGTACATAACATTGTGTATGTTTTATGCAGAAAATGCACAAAAAGTTAAAGTGATGCCAGCAATTCTGGCAGTAGTGGGTCTAGAAATGTGGAAATCAGAATTAAATGACAGTGAGTGGGATAACACAGTGTTTTGGTGTAGTATTCCACAATTGTTGAAAAGTTTGGACAAGTTATCAACCCTCAGGGAGGTACTGAGCCTCTGCTGCCACAGCAACTGTTGTCGTTGAGTGGATTCCCAGCATCCACAGAGGGCAGCCTGGATTTTGGCCAGTTTATGTGGGTTATCTCCTGATATAAGCACATTTTATGGCATTCAAACAGCATTTCCCAGCCCATCTAAGGCTGAATAGCTGTTTCTTTTTCTGGGGAAAACTGGTGACTCAGCTATGACTTGATAAAGCTGCTTTGGAACTTCCTTGCTCTCAGTTCAGAGCTCTCACTGAAAAGTGGCAACAAGAAGCAGCAAAGAAGGCTTGAGAGGGTTTTAAGTCCTTTAATACTTTACTGATTCTTACTGGCAGCAACAGAAGCCACCAAGCACTGCACTCTGTCATGGCTTTTCAATGAAGAATTTTTTTTGCACAAATCTTCATATTAGAAAGGATTCTTCTTTCACTCCACTGCTCTATTGTGGACTCTTGAATCTAGAATTTTAATTCAAATTTATATGAAAAACATTCTAAACTCCCATCCATAGTCTTTCTCCAAAAGGATTGCTGCTGTGAGCCAGAATTAAAGGTAATAATAAGCTAGCAGGCCTGTCAGTGACAACACCTTCTGTGATAATTTAAAAAAAGTACAGGATGAAGCATGATCCTGATGAATCTGCTGCAAAGGAGCCCATGTGCAGCTGGATCTCCTGTGAGGAGAGGTCCTTCTTCACCTGGGCAGCTTCTGAGCAGTGAAATCCTGGCAGCAGTAATGAGATTTGAAATATTTCCTTCACCAGTGATTGGCCACCAGCTTAGCATATGGTTATTTCTTCATGGAACTGCTGCTTGAGCAGATAGCCATGAATTATGAACCATTATGTATTATGGGTCACAATTCATGGCTACAATATATATCATTATATATAATATATAGCATAATATAAAATATATTATTTATTATATATATCATTATATATTATGTTAATAATATATACATGTATTTTTATTTTCCTGAGTTATGTGCTGCCAAATCCTCAGATGCCTTCCCAACAGCTGAATGTCCCCAGTAACCATTCAGATTCCCAACCATTTTGTAGAGGAAATGTGATTTATTTCAATTTTGCACTGCTGTCATTTTAAGTGAGGATGTAACTTAAACATACAAACGCAGTGATTTTCTAGCCATGCCAGTTGTAAGCACCAGACTGGTGGTAGGTTCATTTTGTGTTCTTGGTACCAGTGGCCAGCTCCAGTTTTTGAAATAGAGTTATATTAAGAACTGAAAAGTACTTTAGAACAGATGAGAGGATGTAACACTGATTATAAATTGAAAATATATGGAAAAGTTGAAGAAGTGGAAGATGGGAAAGTTTCTAAACAAGAGAGAATATAGGAATTATAAGAGTTCTCCTAATTCAAGCAATCCATAGTTATTTTTCCTCACTTATCAATTTTCTTTTAGAAATATCTTGTTATACATTTTGAGTTAATGTTTTGACTTACTTTTGGGACCCTATCCCCAGTTTGAACTGCTTGAAATCTGTGCTCACATCCATGAGCAGCACAAAATGTACTTTGTATAGAAGCATTCTTCCCTCTGGTTAATCATTTCAGTGTGAGGGGAGAGGGGAGCTGATGGTTTGTTTTATTTTTATGAATGCAGCACCCATGAAAACAAAAGATTTAACTGTTTAGGAGTCTGATTCCAGTGCAGTGGTGGAAGTACTTGGGTTTATTGCTCATTAAGGAATTAACACTGAGTTTCAAGGAGAGTTAGGGCTCAGGGTAGCCAGAGGTTTCTATTTCAGTGCTTTTTTTGGCTCTGCCCCTTTCTCTCTCTCAGAATATATGATGCTGCATCCAGCCTAATCCTTTTCTGCGACAAAAATAACTGTGAAGATGCTGCAGGCCATGTCTGGACCATATGTAATTACATGCTGACTCAGAGAGAAAAGATTGCATTTCTCCTCCCAGGGAGTCCTCAGTTGTAGGAGCAGAAAATTAAATCTGCTCATATTCAGGCTAAAATTATAGAGGACTTTTGTTAGAAAAGGAAACTTGCCTTCTCCACCGTTGTTGGTAAAGGGAGTGGGAGCTCTGTGTGATCAGGACTGCTCTAAACCATCTGGCAGAGGGGGTGATTAAGACAAGAGTATCTGAGAACAGCAATAGAGAGGAGACTGATGTGGTCTGAAAGGTGAGCCTTGGCAGGATGGGGTGAAGCAGGGGGAAAAGGGAAATAGAGACTGAATGTCAAGAAAGAGATTCCAAATGAAAATTGTGGAAATGCTCCTTGCTCGAGTGGTTTAATGACTGAGGATCCTGCTGCCTTTTTTTGTGGAGGCAGGAACTTGGTGTGTGTCTATGGAGGTGAGTCAGGGATGGTTGATTTGCTCAAAAATTCATTTGTGTGTACTTGGAAAGAAATAATTGTGGGTTTTATGCAGCTTCAATCTCTTCCTTCTAAGGATGTTATTCCAGAAGAGCCCAGAGCCTTGGCTGCATGGGGAATAAATATGACTTCAAATGCCTATGTCACATTCAATTTTGTATAGGGGTTCTGAAGGTCATGGAAACCACAGAGTACCAAAGGCACTGTCCATCTCTCCTCCCCCATATCCCTTCTCCTGCCTTCCATGAGCAGTGGAGCAGATTTGAGGGGAGGAGTGGAGGATTCTGCTTCTTTCAGGCTTGGTGATTCCTTGTCAAGGCTGAGCTAGAACAGAAACTGGACAGAGCTGAAGAATAAAGCAGGGATTTATTCAAAGGATCTCCTCCATGGATCCACCTTGGGCAGCACAAGAGCCCAGCCAGGGCTGCACCCAAGATGAACCAAAATGGCCCCAAAATGCACCAGCGCTCCCGGGGTCTCTCACTGTGATCAGTTCTGCTCCATTTGCATCTTGCAGTTCATTGTCCCATTCCAGCTTTAGCCCATGCAGTCCCAGCCTGCTTGTTTTTCTCTCTTCAACCCATGGTGTTTGTGCTCTTGGGGCTGAGGTTTGGATCATTTGTCCTTGGTCCCCAGCTGGAGCAGGAATTGTTTTCTCTGCCTACTCTATGCAGAGAGCTCACCATCCCTAATATGAAGCTCAGAACAAAAGAAATCTATGAAGCTTCCACACTAAAGCAGTACAAAATCTGAAAAATATAAAAGCTAAACCCTGAGGCATCACTGGGATGACTGCTGCCTGTGTGCAGGGTCCTCCTCCTCCTCCTCCTGCACTCTGTGTTCTCTCTCCTCCCCTCTCAGATGGATCCTTCAGCACCACCCTGGGGATGCTCTGAGCTGTTCTCACCTCACAGCCATAAAACAACACAGCAATTTCCTCCTTCAGCCTGACTCGAGCTGTTGATGCACGGGGGAATTGCTGGCGAACATTTGGCTCTGTGTTTCCCTCCTCGTGTTTCTTTAACGACTCGAGAAGGACCCAGTGTCAGGATGCAGAGGGACAGAAGTTATTCTGTATCCTCCAGGCTGCCAGGCTAGTGCTGAATTAACAAAGTTTTGCTTTGTGCATAGCTACACGTAGCAAAAATGTGCTTCTAGCTCTTCATGGTTACTCCATCTGTTTTAACAGCCACAGGTTATTTAAAAAAAAAAAAGGTCTTAAATTGCATCTTTTTTGATGCAGTTATAGACACAGCATTGGAAAGCTTGTATAAAACACTAGTTTTTCCCAAGGTAAGAAAATACCTGACTTTCCAGCAATCTTTTTTTCCAAAGCTATTCAAACATGCTGGCAGCATAATGGTACTTCAGTCTTCATGAACATGACATATGTGAAAAATTTGTGGGGATTGGATTAACCTTTGTCTGGGGGAAGATGAGTGGGAAATTTCCCAATGTTCTCTTGCTAACCATTTAAATGTGTGTGTGTGTGCATAAGCTAATAATTTGAATACTATATATTAATATATATTTGAATACTATATATTAATATATATTTATTGTATGTGTTGCTAAATGCCCTGTAAAGCACTTGAATATCACTATTGCTCAGCAGCACTCTCTTTTTTCTCTGTATTTCAGTAATTTAGTTATCTTTTTCTCTCTTCCTTCTGAATGGGCATGCACTGGAATCTCCTCAGCTGACTTGTCTGGAGCTTTCTCTCCAGTGTTGAGTCCCCAAACACTACAGGAGTGCGACTGAATTGCAGAGCTGCAGATCATTTCTGTCCAGAAGCCAGGCTGCATTTCAGGGGAATTCATCACAGCTTAAAGGTGAATTTAATCCTCAGCTGGATGCTGAAACCTCCAAGGAACCCCCAGGTGCTGATGGTTTAATGTGTGTACCTCTGCAGGGAGAGTTGTTGTGCTGAATGTGCTGGAGATTCTGCTTCTTAGTAAATGTTAAACCTCAGCAAATGCTAAACTGAGGGTTTTTTTCTGACATCAACAGCTGACTGTGTCCTTCCAGCCAGAAAAATTTCTGTTTAGCTGAAGGCAAACCCCAGGCAAAGAAAAAGAAATAGGTGATTGTTGTGGTGTTTGCAGGGGTCCCAAGATGAGGGAAGAGATGAGAATCTTGACTCCATGTTTCAGAAGGCTGATTTATCATTTATTATATATTATATTAAAAGAAAATTATATATTAAAACTATGCTAGAAGAGTAGAAGAAAGGATTTCATCAGAAGGGTTGAAAGGAATGATAATAAAATCTTGTGACTGTTCACAGCCTCAACACAGGTGGCTGTCATTGGTCATCAAGTAAAAACAATTTCACATGCTGGGTAAACAATTCTCCAAATCACATTCCAAAGCAGCAAAAGTAGGGATTTATTAAAAGGCCTCAAGAAGCTGAAGCTTCTCAGCTTCTCAGGAGAAAAGATCCCAACAAAAAGATTTTTCATAAAATATGTCTGTGTCAGGAGATGACTTCGTTTTGGCTCTCCAGTGTATCAAGGGAGCCTACAGGAAAAATGGAGAGGAACTACAGCAGCACATAGTGACAGGAGAGAACAGCTGGAAGAGAGCAGGTTTAGGGCAGATATTTGGACAAGAAATCTTTACTATCAGGGTGGTGAGGCCCTGGAACAGATTGCCCAGGGAAGCTGTGGATGCTCCATCCCTGGAAGTGTTCAAGGTTGGGCTGGATGGTCCAGTGGAAGGTGTCCCCATGGCAAGGAAAGGATGGCTGTGGGTGTGACAGTCTGGTCAGAGAGAGAGCACTAACACTGGACAAGTTTTCCTATTAATTAGCCTGGGAAGCTTTAGGGAGCTGGAGAGAAGCAATGGTAGTCAAATATTAAAACAATCTGCAGGTGGTGTTTTTAACAATCTGTTTTGCTGCTTTTCTCATAAAGTTGTTTACAGATGGGTGTCTAATTAGCTAATCATGTGAAATATGTTGATTAAATTACCAATCAGGTCCACCTGTAGCAAACTAAGGTATAAAAGGAGAAAGGATCAAATAAACAGGGCTTTTGCCATTTGCCTTCTGATGTGACTCTGTGTCATCTCTGACTCAAGGATGGCAGGATAAGCTTAAAGTTTTCTTCCAATTCAGGCCACTCTAAGATTTTATGAAATAGAAATATGTACTTTGAAAGGGGTTGTATCTGTACTGCCTGGAACAAGGTGTTCCTTGATATTAGGGAGGCAAAACGAGACCAAAAAAAAGCTAGAGCAGGGTCTCTGTGAACTACAGATGTTTGGAACTATCTGAATTCACCACCTAGTCCCTGCTGCTATCCTTAAATTCTCTCTAGCATTTATCATACTTCACTGGAACAGCTTCACAAAAGTATGCAAAGAGATTTGTACGTCTGAGAGAATGTTTTGATAGCAAAAGATTGATGAGCTTGAATTCCTTTGTAGCTGTGTGGCAACCCCTCATTTCCCTGGGTTTGTCACCATTTCCCAGCTCTCCAGAAAACTTTGCAGGCTGTCTCATTAGCAGAACTGTTCTCTGGGCTCTTGGTACTGTAGAAACCACAGAGTAAAATGTCTTGAAGGAGTGAGATTGCAGATATGTGGCATAAATTGTGTGTAAGGAGAGGAATGAGTTGTATGTATGGAGACCCTGTTAAGGCAGCTGCCCTTTTTGAAGCTGCCAGGAGAAAAAAGGCAGGCTGCAGTTTGACTAGTCATCTACACCAGATGGTAATATCAATTACTAGCCCTCTGTTTTTGGGATTGCACAAGGAAACTGCCCTCACTGAGGTGAGCATTGCCTCAAGCAGCAG
Source organism: Molothrus aeneus (assembly GCF_037042795.1). Classification (NCBI taxonomy): domain Eukaryota; kingdom Metazoa; phylum Chordata; class Aves; order Passeriformes; family Icteridae; genus Molothrus; species Molothrus aeneus. The sequence goes on along the minus strand of NC_089650.1, from coordinate 4,017,132 downwards.
AGCATCAGTGATACTGGTTTTGTTATTCACACACATGGCCCTTGGAAACTGGTGAGATAATAATAATAACCAGCAGCCTTTTGCTGTCCTTAAATCCTTCCCATTCCTCTTCCAAACAAAGCCAGTCTGTCCTGGATTCTTATTTCCTTTTCTGATTCTGTCTGCAGAGAATATGTTCCTTCTTTTGATGCCCAGTAGGTACATAAAGTCCAGCTCTGTTTTCAATACAAACTTAAACCAGCTCAGTTGTTTAGAGATGTATTTTGTACCTTAATTTGCTTTGTTTTATCTTCTATTTGCATCTTCTTTTAAAAAGCAAGAGGTCATGACAAGCTTAGATTATGGCCTGCTGCTCAGCTGGAATTATCTCAGCTTATTTTTAATGCTGCCCTTACTTAACCTGATTTGTGGAGTTTGTTATAACTTGAGATAACCAGCTCTTCTTCCCAGCTGTGCAGCAAATTATCTTTGTGACCCTCACATCCTCTTGAATGCTCTTTGAAATGTGTGTAGGGGCCCTTATCTATCTCATCACCCAGTGGCTGGCTCTGTGACATTTTGCTGTATTCCTAAAAAATTGGGTGCCTTGCTCTAATTATTAAAATGAATTGTGAGGCAGATTTCCAGCCTTCTGTGAGTTTATTAAATCCAACCAAATAACTGTGTTAAATGTGTCTGTGGTGCCTTTGGAAACAACTTCTCTGGCCTGCCATCAGCTCAGAGTGACTATGTCAGCTTGCTGAAGATCTCTAGCTTGTGGAAATTCCCCACTGCTGGGGCACTGGGAAGCTGTGTGATGAACAAAAAACCTTTCCAGAGGAAGGGGCTTGCAGTCCTAAAGCTGGAATTTGGGAAAGACAGTGGCAATGGCAGCAAAAGGCCAATGGAATTAAGTGCTAGTTATTTTTTCTGCTCCACATGTAAGCAGTGCTGGCAGCAGATTATCTGGCTTCTTTCTCAACCATTGGGGAGGATCTCCTAGTAGCAGCAGTCCTTGAGGTGTGTCCTTCCTTTCTTGTGCATCTGGTGATAATTATGGTGTGGATCAGTGGGGTGCCATTTATCTCTCATTTGTTTGCAGGGCTGATTCCTTCCCTGTGGATCCATTTGGGTCACTTGGCCTGTGCATTGCCCCCTGTAAATCTGTATTTCTGAGGCTGAGAGCCTCTTTAGAGAGGAGTGCAGCTTTCCTGGGGAGTGGCAGAGGGCTCTGAGCCTGCATTTCTCCTGGCAGTGTGGTGCAGGAATCAATATCTGTTAAGGAGCTTGTGGAGGCAGCTTTGTGTGCTTGTGCTGGATCTCAGACATGTACCTGTGTTCAGCATTTTCTCTGGGCTCCCACACATGGATTTCCTCACTTGGCTTGAGGGGTTTTCATTTTGAGTTGCAAAAAGCCTTGTTTCTGGCTCAGATTTAGTTCTCAAGCTTCTGCAGAGGTTCTTGTTCTTCTTTGCATCTTTACCAGAGTAGCATTTTGGTGTTTAATGCACCCTTACAGGACCTTACTTGGTTTACTTTTAAATCAATTATTTCTTTTGCACCTTGCCAAATTTATTTATTTGTTTATTTATCTATTGGAGGGTGATGCAATTCCCCCGTGCCATTTCCTACCTTTTGTTTCCACACAGTCTGTGTTCTGCAGCATTGAATACTGTGCATGTGGAGGACTGTGCTTTCCCTACACAGGATGTTGAAAGGTATTCTGGCCTGTTAGAGGACCACCTGCTGCTTAGATGTGATATATCACTGTTTTGGACTCTGATAAAAATATCACCTTCACTTCCTTCTGGGAAGATAAGCACCTTATTCCTAGAATATTCTGGAAGGGATAGCACTGTGAGATTTGTCTGATAAATGGATGTCCCTGGGCTCTGGAGCAGCTGATAACAGAGGGAACAGTCTGCTGCACACCCTGGACTCTAGACATGGGTGCTGTGTGCTCTGTGGGTTTGGAGGTTGTGGTGCCACTAGATGGTGGTGCTGGTCAGACCCACCAGCTGATGGGGATGGCTGATGGCAGGAATATCCCAGAATGGCAGGAGCACCTCAGAAAGAAAGTGGAAGTTTGACGTTCATGAACATTTCCCCAGTGTAGTCTGATCTGATGATGCCAGGCAAGGTAACTTTGTCTTCTTGTGGGACTGTGGAAAAAATCAGGTAAAATCAGCTGTGATTGTGGGGCCATAGACTTCACACCACAATTTTGTGTAACACTTTTTTTAAAACTGAGTATATTCTTTTTAATATGCCAGCAACATACTGTGCCTCAAGAAGGTTTAAATATATTTTTTCACTTTACATGTTGAAAACTCTATTAAATTTGGAAGTGGTATTCTGAATCTTTAAAATGCATTGGCTAGTCAAATCTCAGTGAAGAGATCTGTAAGTTTGCTTTCTCAAGTAACATAATTTACAAAAAAAATATGCAGCTTATTACTTTGTCTCTCAATTTTATTTTATTACTCGTTCTAAGTTGATATATCCTGAAGTTACACTGGAAAATATTCAAATGTTTGTTCAGGGAATCCAAATCTTCACTATCTAAAGTGAAGGGTGATCCTTCCTCTCTTTTCATTTTCTCCGATAGGTTATTTTACATATTTCAGATTGCATCAAATGGAAAAAGTCTCTTCCTTTGGGCTGCTTTATTAACTTTTTGGGTGCATACCAGAGATAGGTTGTTCCAATGTATTCTTTGCTGAGAGATGGCTCTGAAATCACTCAGCATAAGGGTATGTGGGAATGTGAATGGGCTTTTCTGCACTTGTGAAAAATTATCATTGCAGGGGGAAAAGACTGCTGTACTTAATTTAATGTATTTTGGCAAAAAAAAAAAAAAAGGCAGCTTTGGTCCTGAGACTGTTTATCAAGAAGTTTGTTTTCTTTCCCCTTTTCTAAGTACTGCCAAGAATGACTGTTCTCTTCTCCATCCCTTTTCTCCATCATCCCTTTTGATCCATGCAGTGCTCCATTCTCTCTTTTTACTGATAACACATAGAGTGAAACTTTTTACCTTATCTACTCTGATGTGCTGTTCTCTGAAAATACCCATTGAATTGATGTGTTCTGCTGAGCTGTACTACATTGTCTTCCTCTGCAAAGCTGCAGGCAGGATGTTTAGGACCTTCTTCCTCCCTGTGTCTCATCCTGTTCTCTGGTTCCAGCTGTTGTTTTCCAGAAGGCAGCTCTGTGACCCAGACACATTGAGCCCTCTGGAGCAGCCAGCGGTGTCACTGCAGCTGGGATCCCACAGGAAAAGCCATTTTAGGTTGTTCCCACAACCCAGCCTTTTTCTTGACTGCCTACTTTCTTCAGGGCTTGCCATTTCTGCTCTCTTTCCTTCCAGAGTTTTTTTCCTTCAGATTGGGAACTGACCTGTTGACCCCAGTCCCTGCATCAAGTCCATTTTGTCTCTGAGCTGTTTTGTGCTGTTTCAATGATGCAAAACAATCCTCAGGGCTGCTTGGACAGAGAAGGGCTTGGTTAAGTGGGGAGTGTGGAAATTTTCTGACCTGGCCTTGGAACTCTGTTTAGTTTAGATGTTTGCTGGCTGGTGAATCAGACATCAGTATTGCTTGACCTGGAGCTCGATACAGAGTTTAGATCTGGAAAGGATCCAGATTTGAGGGATATTCAGTCCTAGGGTTTCAGATCAGCTCATGACAGACACACATCCCAGCACCAAAGTTTGAAACATTGTTTATTCTCCAATCACCCTCCACAGTTTTGAACCATTCTCTGATGATAATAATAAAATTCCAGCAAAGGGACGCTGGAAAAGAAACATCATCAACTGTTCCTTTAGCCACCTTGGTGCCAGATAGACATGAGCATGCTTGGTATATAAACCTTGCATTGATAGACCAAAAGCTCACACCAACTCACCAAAATTGCATTTTGCATTGACCAATAGCATGTTTCTGGCCAAATTCTGTGTGTTCAGCACTCTGGGCCTCTCTGGAGTTATACTCTGGCCCCAGAGTGTCTGTTCATTGCTGTTTTGAAATTCAAAAGAGAGAGAAAGCTGATTATGTCAGCATCTTCTTAAAGTCATAATTCTTCCTGCTGTTTCCTTTAGAAAATATTCAAGATGACAGGAATTCTTGTAAATTCTATTCCATCACACATCAAAGAATTGGCCATGATATTCTACTCTTTTAAAAGATGCAACCATGGTTGCATAGTTTTCTCTATGAGAAAAGCTTGGGGGAAAAAAGCTTCCAAGTTCATTAAGATCCTTGGGAGTGAGTATCTTAAGTTCAAAATTTTCTCTTTTTTTTGTTGTTGTTATTCTAATGGTATTCTAAGACTCAAATTGTTATTGTCTGGAGATACATCTGGCAAACAAGACTCCTCACAGATAAAAGTTTGAAATTCTAGATATTTGTCACTCTTCCAGTTATCACCCACCATTTCTCTTTGAAGTTCTTATCTTTGCTGAGTGGCTCTGCTCAATACCTCTAACCTGTCATCAAGCACATTTCCCATGTGTATTTCAAATAAAGAAAATTTGTCCTTTGCCCCATTTAGAAATGAAAAACAGGCTCAGAGGGCTGAAGTGATTTTAGCAAAATCATAGAGAAAAATGAGACCCAGGCTCTGGTGCTGTACACCACAATGTATTGGGTTTTTTTTTTTCTCCCAAAGGTTAGATTCCCTTTATTAACCATTTAAACATTTCACTATTTTCACCCTTGGATGAAATACATGGGAATGGTGGAAACAATGCAGTTTTCTGTGGGATTCAAGGGGTTATGAAACCACCAGCTGACCTTGAGGAGGGAGAGGAGGGGACTGTTTAACATTCTTTTATTGCCTAGTAAAACGTTCAAGGCCTTGTGTGCCGAAAGGAGCTGCCAGGGGAGCTCCAGCACAGCCACTTTTCCCATTTACCTTCACCTCTGGTGACCCTGGGAGGGTGGCAGCACACCATAAACTCTCCTATTTTGGTCTCCTCACTGAGATAGCCTGGCCCCACAGGCAGCCTCTGCTCAGCCCCTGCTCTCCCTGCAGTCTCAGCTTTTAGGGTGAGCTTTCCTGGCTTTTATCACAGTGCAGAAAGTGAGTTTGCAATAAATAGCAGAAGATGTGGCTGAGGTGCACTTGAAGCAAGCAAGTCAGCCCCATTAATAATTTCAGGAATCCCCATGGGATGGATGAGGGTTTCCAAATGAACAGTCAGAGCTTGGTGCCAGCAGAGACAGAAGTTTTGTAGCAGAGCCCAAACCAGACTGCTGATCTTTCATTTCCTAGATACATTTCTTAATGTTTCTTAGTGGGCTTGAAAAGAGAATGATTCCCTGCAGCTGAGGAACTGTCCCTGTAAGCCATCAGTGCAGTACTTAATGTTCTAAATAATTTTATGCGTGTAAATAAAAAAAAAATTAAAAATCAGCCATTCCTTAGGGCACGGGGAAGCAACCACTATTCTTGTTATTACAATGAACCTGCATCTCTAATTTTGTATGACTTCCAGCACTGCCAGCTAGGACAGAGAAATGACAGCAGTTCTGGTTTGTATTTCTGTTCTCTATTTGCAGCTGGGAGAAGATTTTTCTTGGGGCAAACATTCAATGAGGGAAGGAGAAGAACATTGGAGCAACTGTGATCACAGTGAAAAAGCTGCAAAGCTAAGATTCAATATCCTGTATTCAAAAATTTATTTCTCCTGCCCTTCTTGGATATGGAATTATGTAGGCCTTGGACAAGATGATCTTTTCAGGGTGGTGAGCTGATATCCTATGGACAAGGAGCAATTGTTAGAGGAGAATAACCAAATCTAGGGGTTGGAGATGAAGGGTTGATGTGATTTTGGCTTTCCTATTTACATGACATAACAGCTGTCATGTATGTCATTTACATGACAGAAATAGCTGTCATTAAAAGTAAGAATATAATTTTTTTCTCTATCTTCATCTCCTTACCTTTCAACATATAGTGCTAAGAAATGCTAATTATGCAGTTACCCTTTTCTGCAGCCCTTTTTAATATAACTTCTCATTATTGTGAGTGGAATAAGGAGTCACCCTTTCTAATGCAGTGGTGTAAATGTGTGCACGCTGCCATCACAGGAAAATTCTTCAAATAAAAAGAGAAGTAACAGGCAACAGTGAGATTTTCTGCTGGACTCTTTTTCTGTGTAGAGGTCAAAATTTGAGATGTGCCAATTGCTACTGCTGATAGTTATTTGCTCAACACTGGGTGGAATATATGGGTAAAAAAAATCTCTCATTGCAAAGAACTTGATTTAGGAACTCTTCTGGTAAGTTCTTGTAAATTGTGGGTTTTTTTACTTGGCAAGCAAGTGATTTTTGGACTGAATTGGAGGGAGAATATGCCTAAAAATGAGGGTAGAAAAAGAAAATACACAGGCCTTAAAAGATGTTATTGGTTCACTTCCAAGAGTGTAAGACAGGTTAATGGACAAAGTGGGTGAGACCTTAGGGAAAAGCAGCTCAGTAAGAGTTACCAAAGCCTTTGAAGCCAGCATTGGCAATTTTTGTTGTTGTTTCTATTGGAAAAAATATAAATCTAATTTTTTTCCAGGGATGTCAGTGATCTGAAGGAATGACTGTGTAATTTTTGAGTTCATGTTTAACTGAGTGTGGAAGTAGGCAGGAAGAGAACTGCACTGTGGGACTTATAGAGTGAAAAATGGAGATGACTGAAGGGTAAATCTGTCTTTAAATATTTGGAGGAACAACTAGAAGATTTACAAGAAAGAAGTTTTTATGATAAAAAACCGTCCCCAATATCTAACTGTAGTATTTTAAATGTCATGACATGTTTTTAATCATCAAAAGCAGAGAAAAAATAGCAGTTGGTTTGAATAAGTAACTTGATGCAGTTTAATTATTCTGGTAGGAACACTAACATCCTTTCTCTCAATTTATTCCAGAAGAAGGGAACATTGAGTCTTGATAGGAATTTTTTCTTGATTTTTAATGACTTTTTAAATTACAGGGGCTATCAGAGGGTCATCCCTCTTTTCCATGGGAGAATCCCCTGGTGAGCCTCTCAGAGGAGGGTGAGCTGACATCAAGTTCTCCTTTGTGCTGCAACAAGCCATGCTTCTTTAAAGAATCCAATATTCATGTAAAAGAGAGGAATTGGTTGAAAATGCTATCTTGGAGCTGATAGGAGAATGGGCTCATAATAAATACAGTAAGTAGTTTCAGCTTTACAAATTACTCCCTATGCACTAACAGAATAAAGTCAATAATCCCTTTTAGACAGTTGGACAATTAGGCTTGGTCATGTTCACTTTGGTGTGGTTTCCCTGAGACATTTTAAAGGGGCTGAGGGTTAATAAATTATTAATAAATTATTAAATTATTATTACCCTTTATCCAGTTAAGGGAACAGAACTTAGAATTGTAAGGGTAATGATTCAGATCCCAAAGCTCCTGAAATCATACTGGGAATTATTTTCATTAACTTCAGTAAACTATGAAACAGCTCTAATTCAGGATCAAAAGGGGTAAGTCTGAGCAGTCTGAAAACTGAATTTAGCCTTGATGAAGGTGTCTAAGTAGTGAATTATTTTGCACTCTAGTCCTGTCCTGCTATGTGTTTTTGCATATTTTGCAACTCAGCAAAGTGCTTCTCAGCACTCTTACTGAAACATTCACCAGTCTTTGGGAATTTATGAAAACTCCCTCTGACTTCTCCTGGAGTTTGCCATTACATTTCCTTCATGTAATCAGAAGCAGCTCATTCCCTTCCTGAAACTTGATAAGCACAATAATTGCATGTTGGAAACACCAACTTTTCCAAAAAAGCACTTTTTGTGCTTTTTTGTGCTCAGAGTTCAGGCTGGGTCCCAGAAGCCACTGAATCAAATCCATGAAGAGCCATGTGGGGAAAAAGTTCAAGGCTTTCTGACTGAGCTGAAATGCCTGCTGTGGCTGTAAATCAAACCCAGGGACATCATCTGGAGCTGCTGGTCGGCCAAGTGGTGTGGCCAAGGACATTGATGTGATAATTGTTGTGATAATTCCTTTTGCTCATCTCTGAATATAAGAAATTGATTAGAGCATGGTTAGTAACCTCTCACCTGCTGACATCAGCTGTGAGATCATGGCATGCTCTCTGCAACTAAATTAATAAATGAACTTGTTTTCATAAAGGTCTGTGGGAGTCCACAAGAATGTTTAAGAGCTCTACTGACCAGAAGTTCACACTAGAAGTTAACAGAGGACACTGAATTGTGTATGAGCTCACAAAAAATGGTTGGATTAGCTGTCTTTTTAAAATAGTTGTGAGAAATAGCTCTCTTAAGCAGTTATTGAGATATTTTCACTGGGTTCATCACAATAATCTAAATTCAAGTGTGGTGGGGATTGTTCTTTTGGAAATGTTTTCTAAATGTTTCAATGTAAAACCAACACCAAACTGGCTTCAATTCCCTAAACTTTTCACCAGCAATTCTTAGGTCTTTCCTTGAAGAAGACAAAGGCATTAAAACAGAGCAGAATCTGGTGGAGAAATCTTAGAGCCAACACCTGGGAGAGGCATGGCAGAACACTGTGTCTGTCATTTTATGGATGTAGCTTATGAATTTCTGTCTGCAGCCATTTCCAAAACCCAGGAAATGTTCATGGGGTACACAGGTAAATTAAACACTGTGATCTTTCAGTCTCCACCTTTTGATTTTTTATTTTTTTTTCTGCTGACATCTGTTTGTCAGAAAATTGGAGTGGTGGTGGTTGGAGTAGTTTTACTGAGAAAATGATCTGAAACCAGGATAGTGACTCTGCTTCAGAAAGGTAACAACTCTAACCTAAAGATCTCTTCTTTGCTCCCGGCAGTAATAATTATGTTTTAGAAATCTGAGTTTAAACTTCAGGTAACAGCTCATCACTGTAGGAAAATGTCAGAGTCCTTCACAGAATTTTACTTAGATTCTTGTCTAGAAAGTCTGAGGATGTCACTCTTCCCTCACTTTCTGCCTCTCTAAAATAACTCTTTGTCATTCCTGCTACATTTTCCATTTTCTATTGAGTTATAAACTTGAATGTTTTAACTCTATTGCAAAGAAATACTGTCCTTCACTGAAACACCCTAAAGGAAGTTGAAGGCTTTTTGTGTTTATTATGGTTATTTCAAATATTGAAAAAAACAGAGAAAAGAAGGTACAGGCAATTTATTGGTCTGTTACAAGAGGTTTAATATTTACAGAACTATCTAACATTCTTTTGCCTTCTTCAGTTCTCAAAATCAAAGCATTCTTTTGTTTATGGATTTATTTTAGATACATAGTTAAACTATTTGTATTTTATATTGTTAATAACACTCACTGCTTTAGAATTATTTCTTTTCCAAAAGGAGAAATACACCCTGAATGCAAAAGAGAAATAGCTTGGATTGAAGTAGATGTAAACTTCTATCTCAGGTTGGAATTGAGCTGAATGTTTACATGAGTGTGGTTTGGATTGTATCTGCCCTTAGGAGAGACAAGATTTTTGGATAGCAAGTGTCAGTGTTCAGTATTCTAGCATTGTCTTTGGTGAGGAACTGCAGAGCTACAGAAAGCTCTGCACAGAGGAACCCTAAGAACAAAGAGAAAATTATTTGGACTTTTTTAAACAAGATTTTTCTCCTTTTATTTTCTTTTGCTTGATTTTTTTTTCTCTGCTTTTCCCCTTTTCTGTTTCCTTTTTCTTTCCCCTCTCCTCTTCCCTCCTCTTGATTTTTTGAAAGTTGGGTATAAAAAAACCTGGCATCAATTACAAATTCCAGACCTAATGTCTCTTGAACAATAATAATTTTATTTCTTCACAGTTAGATTTGCAAAAAGAAATCCAAGTTATAACCTCAAAATATTCCACCGTTTCTGATTATTTAGTGTGGTCAGATCACCTGTGTACCAGCACTGGTGTATGAAATCTCTCAATTGCTCTTTGGGAAAATGAGAATTCAACCTTTATTTGGATTATGTCTCTCTGGGGTTATTTATTGGGGGTTTTTAATTTGATTTTTTTTCATATCAAAAGTTCCATCTGGGTCTCCTTGATATTCTTTGTAGTAATGGCAGCTTTGACCAGGCTAGAGGAAACAGAGTGGAGAGTTAAATCATGTGTGCTGACAAAGGAGTTTGATAAAGACCCTTATTTTTTACATTACTGATACATTCTTAGCCTCCAGAACTTGCTGGATTTTGAAATGAGGTTCTGTAAATTCCTGATACCACATAAAATTTAAAAGGAAAGAATGTGCAGGTTTCTTCTGTGAGGTGTAATTTGAAGTCTGCCTGTAAATTGTTTTCAATTTTTTTTCTTTTTTTTATTATTCTGCATGTTAATATTTCATGACAGGCCATGGCTGCTCCTAGTGATGCAGAATATTTCAGTCTGGTTTAGGAGTGGTACTTGACACAGCCATCTGTACTACAATGATGAGAGAGGTTCCCTTATTGGAAAAAAAATTATTTCCAACTCTTCAGAGCTGCTGTGTTCAGTGTGACTAATTTATATCCAGAGGCATTTGCAAATATCCATCCTTGTGTGAGTGACCTCTGCGAAGTGATACAGCCTCTTTGCTCATGGGTATCAGAGTTTATTGACAACTACCCTTTAAAAAAAAACCCCAAACAACCAAACAAACTCGAAATTTCTACACTTAATATGATGGAAACAGCAAAAGAAAAATGCTGCTTTAGGGAATCAAGCTGGAGATGAAAGTGACCAGTCCAAAAAGGCCCAACTCCCCTCAAAATATTGGGTTTGTGTGCATTAGGGTTTCCTGCCTGTCTACCTAAACTGAAAATGGGTAAAATCCTTCAGGTGGATGAGAGGAATTGGCCATTGGGTGTGTTCTCCACACTCTGGCTGCCAGGGCTGGGGACCAGGGCCTGGCCCAAGCCCCACCAGGGCCAGCAGAGTCCTGCCCCAGGACTCTGCCACCTCTCCTGCTGCTGCATTAACAGCCTCCCCCATGGGGCAGTGGTGCTTGCAGAGACCAGGCTGAGCTGGCCTCACACCATTGTCACCTCCTAGAAGCCTTGCACAGCACTGGACAAGCTGCTGCTTTGTATTTTCATAGCCTGAGGTAATTAGTGCCTGGCATCTGTAAAGGAAATAAAATGCACAACACCGGAGTCTCTAAGATGACACTGTTTTCATTATAGGTTTAATTTTGCAAAGAGCATAAAGGCAGATACATCAAAATGCCAAGAAGCCTCTGTTAATTAAAGCCTCTTTTTCTTTTTCTTCTTAAGATTTGCATATGTATCAAGCCATTAAAGAAAAAGATAAAAGGAACCCCAAGACTGTTTATGCATAGCCTTTATGACTGCAGCTACTTACTTTGCAGGAGACATTATTTTGACTGGAGCAAAATAATGTTCTGTGGCTTGACAGAACTCAAGGCTGCTTTGTCGTGCTCCAGAGGCAGACAGTGACTGGTGTTGGGAGGTTTCACCTCCCAGCATAGATCCTGCACCCAGATTTTATGCAGTGCTCTGCCTGTTGTGACATTCTTATACCATTCTTATATCCCCACTCCTGTTCACCATTTGGTTGGTTCAGGTTTGGGGGAAAAGGAATGGATTACAGCTCCCCTCTGCAGTGCTAAAGCTTCCTCTGCTACAGCTTAATACCCACACTCTGTTTGATTATTTACCATTTACATAATGTTCCTTTCATAAGGTACAAATTACATACCTCCTCCTCAGATTAACAGTGAATTTTCCTTGGAACAGGGGCAGAGTTGGCAGCAGGTGAAAAGTTGCCTCTGTCCAAATCACCAACATAAATCTCCCAGACTTCTTAGCCCAGGTTTTCACCTCAGAAGCTTGGGATCAAGGTCTGTGTTATTTAGTTGGCAGGAGAGTGTTTGGTGGGTTTCAGAGAGGTTAGTTAATTACCCTGTAACTTTTTTCATCAACCTTGAAATAGTTAGCAAGGACATTTGGAGCTGTGCCTCACTGTTGATGCTGTTTGACTTCTCTATTCCAGGACTAACAGCCAAATAAGTTCAAGTAAAATGATCCAAATTTTGCAGTGCTTATTCTGGTAAAATTCACTCTTTGTTGTCACTAAATAAAATTAAAAAAGAACCAAATCAGAGCTTTTGGAACTGTCCCCTTAATAGCTGGAAGGAACGCTGGAGACATCTAATGGATGATCAATATGTGAGAGTTCAGTACAGAAAACATAATATTTGCTTTTTCTTTTTTATTTTTTTTTCTTATATATTATCTACAAGCACAGGCTTTCATATTTTTAATGTAAAAATGCATACAGATCATTATATATATAAAAATCAACTAGCCTTGTAGCAAACTGCCAGATCCAACTATCCCCAGGATGGGGACAACCTGTCTGGATCCAGGTGCAAACCCAGTGGCTGATCCTCACTTCCATCTGTAGTTGCACCAAACCCCCAGATACAAAGATTCTCAGAGTTCTAGGGAAGTTTTGGGTCCTGATCCAGGTCTTGCAGCATGGGCATGACTAACTCTTCATCAATTGAAGATAAATATTTTTAAAAACTTCATAAATGACAATCAACTTGTTGAAGGTAACAAGTATCCCTTTCACCTCTCCTCCCCATTTTTATTTTCTTTCCCATCCTCTCTCTGCAGAAATGGCAGAGGGCAGAGAAATTCAATATTAGTGTCACATACACACACTTAAACAGCAGCAGGAGAAACAGAATTGAATCTGTTGATGTCTGCTGCAGAAAGGCTGCTGATTGTGGCTTCATGCTGCAATCAGCCCTTTCAATGCTTGGGCAATTTTGGGCTCAATTTGCACATTGTGGGAATAGGAAAGATTTATAACATAGCCAGTAATAGGTTGCAACATTGTGAGCAACAGTAGATCAAGTTGCATTTAATGCTATGTAATGCATATCAACAGAAATGGCTTAGAGGGAAACAAATTAATGAGCAATTAATTAAAGAAGTTTGTGTTAGTTTTGGAGGAAAAGTCACAAAATGGCAGCCTCCTTTTTGACCAAGTGTTTATCGTGTTTGGCAGTTTTTGAATTCAGACTTCCTTGCAAAGGAATGTTACTATTTTTATTGTAGGTTCTTTATGTAAAAAGGGATGTTTGCACAGAGGAACACTTTATTTTCACCAGGATTTTATAATTTATCCACACAGATGTTATTAAAGAAGATACAATTTGCTGGAAATCTTATGGGGAGGCTGTAACTTAGCCTCTCCTTCCTTTCAACTCTTCTCATATGAATATGATTAATTATTTTCTCTTGTCATTCATTTATAACCTTTTTTTATTTTAAAGGCAGCTCCAACCTGAACCCCAAGAAAGGATTTTCAGATAAAAGAACAGTTGAGATTTTCTGAGAGGGATGAACCAATTGCTTAGCACACCAAAGTAAAGACATGACTACGTTGCCATGGGATTGCAGGTAAGGATTTTGTTTACTTCGTGCACCAGCACTGATTTGAAAGATAACAGAACCTCAGTGCTTCAACTTGCAAATGCTCACTCTGGCTCCTAATGTAATTGAATTGCTGGCAAGTCCAGTCCCTCAGCTAAAGAATTCTGGTTTGTGATCAGGCACTAGCTTGCTCTTTTACACTTGTGTTGATTCTACAATACTAAAAATGGCAAAACCTCTATTCTTCTTTTTTGTATTTTTTTTCTTTTTTAAAAAAGTTAATGATATGATGAGTAGTTTGGGAACAAGAGTGTCACAGAGGCCTGTTGCAAGAACCCTCTGCCCAGAAGCACACAGTGAAGTTTCCATTGCAGTGTGTGCAACTGATGTACAGCAACACACGTGAACATGAGGACCAAAATATAGACAAAGATTCCAGGGCAGTGAAATGAGTTTTTACCACCTAGAATACAGAAGCAGAGAAAACAAACAACAGCCCAAATAAAATATACATCTGAATGTGATGTTCTTTGCTGGTTGGGTAAAAGTGAAAGTTTAAAGTCTAAAAAAAAAAGTATTTTGGTAAAATATCTTTAAGAGAATACTTTTGAAAGAAGTAATAATTTGGAACTTTTCTCTGTTCACATGATATACAGATCTGCCTCTTCAGCCTGTTCCACCACCTATATGGCTACCTATAGCTTTACGAAGTTCTAGCCAGCTAGATTTACTCACTTTCCTACATCTGTGGCAATTTGAATTTGACAGGCTTTTGGAGTCACTTCCTCACAAATAACCACATGAAGTACAAAGCAGTGGAGAATAAAGTTGTAAGTAAATGCTCCAAGGGGGCTGTTCCTCAGAGGAGAACACTGCTAATTTGTCATCCCAATCCTTGGTGTGGTTCTACATGTTGACAGTCTGAGCTGCCCAAAGGGATGCCACACCACTGGTGGGAGACCAGCAAGACCAGCACAATCTGAATTAAATGCTTCCAATCTTGATTCTTGCATCTTTTAGCAGTTAACAAACCAACTAGACAGGAGGCAAAACTTAAATGAGATCATGAGGGAGAAGGAAAGCAGAGGACACCTTTTATCCCAGGCACCAAAATCTGATGAAATGCATTTCTGCTTCAATGTGCCAGATAAAAGCCACAAAAAACCTGCACTGCTTTGAGCCTCAGAGTGCTCCAAGCAGCATCTGGGAATTTAAACAGCTGAAAATTATGGTCTTTTGATATGGTAGAGGCCATTCAGATCTGATTTACATTTGGGCTTAGACTTTAAATACTTGCCTTCCCAAGGATTCTGTTCTTCTTCAGTATAAAATAGACTAAGAGGAACTACTTGGATTGAAAAAAAAAAAAAAAAAGAAAAAAAATCTAAAAACTACCCATAGCTACATTAATAGTAATGTGGTTCTTCTTTTTTTTTTTTTTTTTTTTTTTTTCAGTTTGATTTCCCAGCACACATACTCCCATTTCCCCAAGCACTTTGAGGGGGGAAATGGTGAAATGCTGCTGGACTAGATGATTATTTTGGAGAACTCTGCAGTTTCAGAGAAGCTGGAAGAGTACCTGAACTTTAGCTCTCTTGAAATGTGTGTCTAGCTGGCTAAACACTCCAGGAAATAGACCTTTCCTATATTTTTTGCATACCTTGCTAAGAACATCAACACTCATGGATTTGACAAAAATAACAAGGAAGGAGTGAAAGCATACAACGAGCCAACTCAGAGCTGGTGAAGGTGTCAGGTGAACTTTCTGTTTCAACACAGCAGCCTCTACACATATTCAGTCCTGAGAAACATCAGTTGTGATGGTTGTTGATGGACTGAGGGCTGAATCTTACTCTCCAAAGGCTACTGAGCAGCTGTCTGGCTGGAAGTGATGTTTAGGCACTACTGACTTGCAGGGGATTGGAGCTAGCCACGTAGAAGCAGAAGATTCTCTCTTGGTTGCCAATCCCCACAATTGTCTAGTCATTTGGAGTTCATTTGGTGTTTGTTTGTTGTTTTTTATTCCCCACATTAGTCAGAAGCAGTGTGGCTAAATACATTTCAAAACAGGAAAACAGTATGATTCTGTGTTACTCAAAAAAGTGGTGGCGTTTGTCTTTTTGTGGTTTTTTTCTTCATTGCAAAGATTTGACCATTTCTCATTAAACTCTGCTTGCCCCATCCCTCCTCCAAGCTAACACGCTCTAAAACACTTCTCTGGCTTAGGACAGCTCTTTTTAGCTGCTGATTTTGGTCAGCATCTTATTAATGGCCTGCTTGACGTGGGTGGTGGAGCTTCTCCTCCGAGTCTTGCCCTGGACCATCTTGCGGCGCCGCACCTCGCGGCACAGCTCGTAGAAGGCCTCCATGATGTTCCCCTCTCCCGTGCAGGCTGAGCACTCGTAAAAAGCACAAGCAAGTTCCGTGGCCAGCTTTTCACCTTCCTCCGTGCTGACTTGCCTGGAGTGATCCAAGTCTGCTTTGTTCCCTACCAGGATCAGGGTGACGTTTTTGGGCTTTTTGACCTCGTCCAGCAAGTTCTTAAGCGGCAGCATTTCCTCGAAGCTGCCTCTGTCCGTGATGTCGTAAACCAGCACGAAGCCCTCGCCCCATCGCACGTGTCCCTCTTTCTGAATGGCATCCTCCTGTTGGAAAAGACAGAAGAATGCCTCAGGAATTTGATTTATGAAGAAGACAGAAGGTCTTCAGAGAGGTGCTGGTCCTACAAAGCTGTGCGCATCTGCTTTACCTTATACTTTGCTCACATCACCTTTTTTATCACGTGGCATAGGAGATCTATTCCACCCAGTGCCATGACCTATCTGGCCTATGCAGCACCTGCACCTGCCATGTTTTACAAGGGAGACCTGACTATGGCAAATCTGCTCTTCACTTTGGTGGGAATCATTGGCTGAAGTTGCCAAGCCCCATCACTTGACTGTAGCAATAGACTGTGACTTTACGCCTGCTTTCTGGACTGGCCCTGAATAAAAAAGCATGACAACAAAATAATTTTATCCCCAGAATAAACCCCTTGACTTGTTTGTTCTTCCAAGCAGGATCCCTGATGGGAAGGGTGTGGATCCAGCACGGGGGAGGAGAGAGGGGGTTCTGCCCGGAAGGAAATCTGTGTCCCCAGAGTGGGGCACACCTGCCAGCCCCTGCACTGCTGCCACCAGCACAATTTCCTGCCCTGCTGCACACCCCAGCCAAGGCACTGGGTAGCAGCAGCACAGGCACCCACGCACCTGGCCAGCTGTGTCTAGTATCTCCATGGAAACCACTTCATCATCAATGGTAGCTTGGTGACGGTATGTCGACTCTAAAATAAGAACACATGTTGTGAAACGTATTAGAAAAATGTAATTTTCTTCTCTTTTTTTTCCCTGTTTTTTATATATCTTCCTCTCAGATCTCCCAGCACAAGAGCAGACATGTGACGTGCAGTTTGGCTAAATTTTCCTTGCTGGAGCTCTTCCAGCCCTCCTGGAGCACATTCAAGTCCTCTTTTCTAAAGCAGCAGCACTTACCTCTCTCCATAGGGCACATCCTTTACTTTCCCATGGGTTAGACCTGCAAAAGCCTGGTGGATGCTGCAGTCTGCACCCAGCAAAGGACAGCTCTGGCAGAGAGCTCTGCAAAGCTGTGTCCCGTTTTTCCTGTTTGCTCCCAGGAAAGGCTGCTAGCTTTGGAAGACAATACCACAACTCTCAAGGTATCCAGCTCAATAGACTGTCACTGCATAGCTTGTTGATCAAAACCAGGATGGTTGCAGATCAAGGAACCCAACCACTAAGCTCAGGCCCTGTACTGTGAAAAAATTACAGACCAGTTAGGTATGTTAGGAATGTGTGTTTTAAACATGCTGAAATCATCACATTCCCCTCTTCTAGCAAGGGATCAAGCAGTGATTTCCCTGTTTATGATTTATAAGGATAACCAGTGGGCATTAAGCATTTACACTATGGAAAAATGGAAACCAACAACCCTATTTACTGTCCCAGGTTTTGGAGCCAAGCAACTAATCAGAAAACTAATGACAAAGCAGCTTGTTTTATCTTAATAAGCTGATAAGCTAAATTTGATAGCATTTGACCTAAAATGTGGAAAACTATCTGTGCTAACATTCAGATTTATTACTGTTGCTAGCTCACAGATGTCCTATATCAAAAGACAAATATGCATGCTGTAAAAGTCTGGCCAGTGACTATGAGTGCTTTGCATTGTCAGAGACAGAGTTCTTTCATTTGGTGTAAATCTCTTCAATAGGAACAAAGGAAGGAAACTTATTTCTTTAACTTGAACTTCTGCAAGGGCTGGTGTTTCATAAATGCCTGTTTTCATTATTCACTTAAGAACGTCAACTCCTCACAATCAGGAATGTTTCAGTGCTGTCAGTGCTGCAAACACTTCCCAAACCAAAAATGTCACGCCCTTCCTGTGCCACCTTAATTGCTTTAACAGCCCAGCTGTCTCCAATAGGGACAAATGGCCAATTTACTTGGGCAGATGGCAAGCAAGCTTGCTGTAGGGTTTCAGGCCATGATGACTGGCTTTCTTAAAGGCTGTAAATACCCCTTCTGGATGGTATTTCCAGGCTCTTGAAGGTGTTGGAGTCTCTCTTTGTGATCCTGAGGCTATGCCTACACAGCAGAGCGAGGTATGTCAAAGTCCCTTGGTGGAATGTCTTATCTGTGCCTTCCACACACCCTCCTGGCTCAGCAATTCCCTCAGGGAATGCAGAAAGAGCAGGAAACTCTGCTTTGCTGTTAGAGCTGCACCTTCAATTAGTTATTTCAGTGTTGGGTTGGGATTCCCTGTGTAGTACTCCAAACTTGATGTTATTTAGGAACTTGTGCTCTGTTTCTTTGGGGTAGGGTGCTGTGCAGGATAGATGGCTCTCTGAGTAAGGAGTGTGATTTTAGCTCCTTACTTGCTAAGGCTTTGCAGTGCTCATTTGCCTTCAACCATCTGGTCCTGTTTGACAAGTGGCTGCTGAGAATTTTTCCACAGAAGCTGAGAAAATGCTCACCCAGCCCTGACTGCAGGATATCTGTGAAGTGTCCTCAGGAGGCAGGAGGGAGTAGGCCATCCTATGAAATTTATAATAATATAATAAAAATAGAATATATAATAAATATATAATAATAGAATATATTATTATAATATATATATTTAATATAATATATAATAAATCCTTGAGATTTATTCTCCCTATGGAATGGAGTCTCCCTATGGAGTCTCAAGGAACAGACTTTTGCTCACCATGCAAAAGCAGCATGAATCTTAAATTATACTTAACTTCTCAAAATAGGACGCTGGCAGCACTTTATGTTGCAAGTTTAACTTGCTTTGGCTGCTCATGTTGGAATGGAATTTGATCTTGGATGAGTAGCACCAATTTAGGTCAGATTCGTGTAAATAAATCTTCCTAAATGTGTGTCTGCTCCTGTGCTCAGGAATGTGTGGTAGCTGGGTGAATTTTAATGAGGAGTGTAAAACAGCTGGACGTTGAAAGCATTTTTGGTGTAATCACAGACATGGCTTCTCCTTCAAGGGAACAGAAAAATCTGAAGAATCTGGTTGTCTTGTAAATTATGAGCCCTGAAGATGTGAGTCCCAGTCTGTTCACACTGATCCCATGGTACATCACAAAAACATTGCCTTGCTTTGGGATTTATTTGTATAATTTCCTTGTGGCACTGCCTTTTTCTTTTTTCCCCCCATCTTTTCCCCCCATCTTTTCCTCTCTTTGTCCCTTTTGTCCTTTTTTTCTTTTTTTTTTTTCCTTTTTTTTCTTTTTTTTTTTCCTTTTTTTTCTTTTTTTTTTCTTTTTTTTTTGAGACATGCAGCCGGAGAGTAAGTACAGGGCTTGAGATAACTGCTGGACCCCTGACCGAAACAAACCCCTGTGTGTTTGTGTCTGTGTCTGTGACTCAGCTGAGTACCCTTGACTGCTATTAGATTTGATGAAATAAAATAGGTGCTGCTGGATATAGCTTGTCTGAGCTCTCTCCTGGAATAAACTGCACCTCAAAAGTTCTGGGAAGTCCAGAACTGGTCAGATGAATCCAGGCTGTAAAAGTCTTATGCTTGCATCATTGTGGTTAAGTAGAAAAAGCAAGGTGCAGCACTCCACCAGCAGCTCCCAAGACGATTTTAGGCAACTTTCTGCACTTCAGACCTTGCTTTGCACCACGTGTTACCCATTCTACCTCTAAGCCCCCAGAGATGGAACGGACACCACGGAGCTGAGCTTTGCTCACAACAAACCCAGTGTCAGAGCAGAGTCAGGGAGCTGCTGTGCAGACTGAGCCTGCCTGAATCTGGCAGTGCTGTGGGAAATGATTGATTTATTTGCCCTGCTTCAATATAAATAAGTAAATCTGACCTGCTCTTGCTGTGCTTCCAGTCACATTCCCAGTAAGAGGCTCAAAGGTGTGATGAGGGTGGCTTTGAAGGCTGATGCCAGATTTCAGAGTGGCTCCTGCTCGTAAAGCTGAAATCCCCCAGCACCCCTGCAGTGCAAAGCATTTTGGTTCTTATGGTTCCATTGTTTGAAAAATTCAAGTTTATTTCAAATAGATTTTGAGTGGTCAAAAGGCCTGAGAAACTTGTTGGAAAATGGCAGCAGTTGGTTTGGTTTTGAGCCACAATAATTTATTAATTAATTAATCAAATGACCACAGCTGCTGAATAATTGTGGAAAAAATTATTTTGCAGGGAAGAAACAACTTCCCTGGGGGGTCTTGGTGTTGATAAGCATATTACAAAATATCTCTATTCTTCTGAGCAATATGATTTAAAAAAAATACAGGAAAAAACCTACTTTTGTAGGGAAAACTTTGAAGCCCATGATCCAGACTGTCTATGGATGAAATATTGAGTTACAACTTGTTCACATCACATCCTGGCACTACTGTGACATTTTAAACAGAGTTTTGGCCTATGATACTTGGCTGGTCATCTCTCAAACCTTTGTTTTGTCCAGGACTATCCTGTTTTTCTGAGTATATTTGTTCCAGAATATTGTAGTTTGTAGAGAAAAACTGTTCTCTGGAAATTAATTTCTAGATTTTGAGTTATATTTGCAGTGATGTAAAAAGTTTTAGTGATGTAAAAAGCTGTTTTCAATATTTTTTTGCGTGGAGGTATTTCTAGGTTTTAGGAGTGGGTAAATCAGCTGAGATGAAGCAATTATATTTTACAGGCAAACTTTAGCTAGCCTGGTCTGTTGTTTGCTTTAAGTACAGAGGGTCACAACCTCTCTTTCCATACAGAATTTTAGTTGATTTTTTTTGTCAAGAGAGGTTACTAAAGCATTTTTATATGTCCTTGTTTTAAGAAACTTTGGTCTAATGGTGGTTTTCAGCCAGGTGGATCTAAGAAATGCAGGAGATCTGGAGAAAGACTTTTTGTGTAGTGATTGCAGGAGAGTTTTCAGACCAAAAACCTCAGCTAATAGACATGAACACTTAAATCATGGTTAAATTCCTGTGTCTAAAAGATTAAAAATTAATTAGTTCTGTTAACAGAATAAATGTTCTTGTTTATTGTTGGGGGTGGTTTTGTTGGTACCTCACTACTCATTTAGACTCCTGCAGTCTTTGACACCCATCAGTTGCACTTCTCTGTCACATTTGAGAACAGTGACTTTGACTGTTGGGGAAAAAACACCCCAAAAAATTATTACTAACCCTGGCAATGTTGTCCCAACCCTTCCTTGATGCAGCCCTGGTGAGGTCTGTCCCCCTCTGCATTTCTCTGCTGCGGCAAGAACTTTGCACATTTTAGAAAGCCCCTGTAAGCTGAGTGTATCCTCCTGAAAGCCTCTCCTCCCTTCTTCTTTCCTCAACCCCAGGTTTTCTCAAAGCACAGTGGAATTTATTTTTCTTGCTTGCCTCTGGCTGTTACATGTTCCCTCTGTTGTTTACCTTACAGGAGGGTTTTTATTTTGCCACCAGCAGTGGTTTTACAGTCAGTAAAAACACAGTACCACAGTATAACACAGTACCTTGTGTTATACTGTGGTACTGTGTTTTTACTGAAACACATATCTGTATTGCTAATGCAGCATAACCTCATGTCTCTCTATTCATTAATACCACAGACCCCCAAATGAGAAAAGTTTGGTTATTTATTAGTAATACTATCAAACAAGATGCCAGGAATGGCCATTGCATCATTTTTATCATGTGTAAAAGGAGAAAAAATAGTAAAGATAATGTTTTTGAAAGGAAACATTGTGACTGATAATTGGATTTGGACTCTTCAATGTTGTACTGTGCATGTGTAGCTCCAAGAGCCAGGAAATAGGGAAAGAAAAGCTCCAGGAGGTTGAACACTCTGTCACTGTCATATTTTCTGAAAAATCCCTTCACCAGGATTTCTTCTCCTGAGAAGCTGAGAAGCCTCAGAGAAAAATCAAAACAATAATTATCTGATTGCTTCTCCTGTGTTTGGCTGCTTTGGAATGTCGTTGGAGATTGTTTATCCAACATGTGAATTCCTTTTATTTAATGACCAATCACAGCCAGCTGTGTAGGGACTGTGGAAGCAGTCACGAGTTTTTCATTATTATCTTGTTAAGCCTTCTGTAAGCATCCTTCCTCTATTCTTTAGTAGAGTTTTAGTATAGCATTCTTTTATATAATATCATAGAGATCATAAATAATAAATTAGCCTTCTAAGAACATGGAGTCAGATTCTCAACTCCTCCTTTGTCCTAGGGACCCAAAAAATACCTGATAGACTTCCCATGGGTGTTGTGTGCTCTTAATGCGCAGCTTTCAAGCTACACAAACCCTCGTGTCAAGCTACAAATTTCAACCAAAATATGGATGAGAGAAGATATTTGTTGGCAGAGATATTTAACCTGGGTCTGGAATCTCCAGCCCGCTTCACATGCAGTGGATGCTGTTCTGGAATTGACGCGGTGATGTGCAAACTGATTTCTTTTCAAACTTCATTTTTGGCTGCCGTCTCCAAGGCCACCTTTGCCAAAATCAGATTTGTGACTGCAGTGCTGCAGGTGTCCCCAGGCTGCTCAGGTCAAAGCTGGGCACAAAAGGAGCCACGTGGGAGGCACTGAGGGCACCTGTGCTGGCTCAGCTGCTTTCAGTGCCTTTTTTAGTGCCTTTTTCAGTGCAACGTGGAGCTCTCAGAGGTTTCTGTTCTGTGTAAATCCAGGCTGGGTGAGGCACAGCAACCCTATTCACATCCCTAAGTGTTGGAACCCTGATTATTGAGAATTTCAGACTTTCTGTGCTGACAGGCACTGACCCCCAAGAGAACACTGCATTTGACCTGAGGCTGTGGAGAAAGCTTCCAAAATTGAATGATAAAACTAAGATTATAAGTGTGTAGTTTGAATAGAAGTGTGTAATATCACATAGTAGAAAACTTAGGGTTTAAACTTTTAGAATATAGTAATATATATAAAGCAAACCAGAAGTTTTAGGGCAGAGGCTAATCCTTCTTTTTCACCTTCTTCTTCATAAGTTTAGGTAATGTTATATAATTTGATAAAAAAGTCTGTATTGCAGGCCATGAGTAGTTAGTTATTAAACTAAAAGTAAAAATAATTTAGGTGTAATTTCTTAATTAAACAGTTTATCCTTAAAAAGCCTTGTAGAAAGAGATAGGGCTCCATTTTTAGTTTAAGTGACATGCTGTAGAACTCACAGCCTGTGAAACTATAATATAAATAAGAACTAATAAACATCTGAGTCAGAACAAGAAATAGCATCTCACACATTTAATCCCAACCTTAGCAAAAAAAAACCCAAAAAATCCATTAGCTGAGGAGGCACAGGGTAGTCAGCAGGCAAGAGCCTCTGCACAAGGCAGCATCTGGGGTTGTTCCTGGTCCCTGGCAATGGACAGAGAATATTTGTGGGTGACCTGAGCAGAAGCTTCAGATGCTGTGGGGATTCATGGGGGGAAAGGATGCTCCATGGAGCACAAGGACACATGCAAAAAAAACCAGCTACTGTAGTGGGGAATATGGAGAACAAATCCAGGAGGAATGGGGCTTGATCAGGCTGCTTCTTAGTGAGAAGTTTGTTTTTTATCACATTATCCTCTTTATGATTAAGTGGGAAGGTAGTAGATGGCCAGTGTTTACATAGACCATAAAGTTCTCATCTTGGTATGAGAGGTTCTGTTGCATCCCTGGGATTTCCTCTTTTTAGGCAGAACACATGGGTAATATAAACCTAGCCTACAGAAAATTATTTTTTCTTGATGTGTTGATATTTTTAATAAATAATATTTTGGCCTTCAGACAGAAATTGTAGAATAGTTTTCTTCAAGAGGACTCTAAAAACAATTAAAGATGTCTTTGTTTGTTACCTCCTGCTGCATGCAAATAAGCCTTTTCTGCTGCATGGGAAGAAAGGGTTTCTTTTGGGAAGTGAAGTTGTGATGCTTTTCCTTTCTTATGGGTTCTGTTTTCATTCAAATTTTACTGGGACAGGCAAAGAAAATGTGGGCAGGTACCTGGAACTGAATTCATCAAGGCATGCTAAAACCAAACCAATAAAGCCAGAGCAGTGCTAACAAGTAGGGAGTAAGCTCAGAGGTTTAAGCAGTTGTTGGTTGTTTTGGTCTGTTGGTTTTTTGGTTTTCATTTAATTTTCTTGCCAATGCTTGGAAGGGAAGTTGGTTCTTGGTAGGAAATACAACCCTGATAAATTTAAGCCTTATAAATTTAATGCCTTTTTGTCTGATTGCAGCAAGAAGTCTTTGATGGTGAAGCTGAATTTCACCTTACTTCTGATAACATAAATTAAAACTAACCAGTGAGAATTTTCTCACACCCAAAATAAGTAAAACAAAAAGCCTTCTCTCCTGGGGGTGCAGAGGCAAGCACTGGAAAATTCTGCCCATCTGGGAAACATCTCAGAATATGATGAGCAACAAAAGTAGGGGAGAAATATTTTGCAGCTGTAGCTATAGCAAGAACAGCCACTACCATTCCTGAGTTTTGCTGTCTGTTGAGCTACTGTAAAAAAGCAGTATTTTTATTACTGGCATCAGGAATATCTTCATCTTGAGACTCATATGAAAGAAAACAAACCACATTTTCAGATAACTGCTTCCCATGTCATTGTAAGAATCCTCTGTTGCTGCTCTCAATTACAATTTCATGATTTCAAGTTTTTGTTGAGAATTTTAGAAGCCAGATTGGTGTTTTAAGGTGCTTTAGGCCATATGAGTCCATTTCCTTAGAAACACCTCAGAGAAACTGGGAATTCTTTCATGGCTCATTGCTATAATGCATTCAGTATAAATTCCTCCTGCTGAAGAGCACAGTAAAAATGATACAGCATATTAAATGTACATCAGGTTAAATAATGTTGCTGCTGTTTTGATGTAGGAAAAATATGATCACAGGAAGATGCCTAGGAAGGCAAAACTTAGACTGCTGAGGACTGAATCCCTTAAGCACTGAAGCAGAAGGAATGAGTAATTTTGTCAATAAAAATCCAGGATAGGAATAGCTGGAGTCTGGCTTGAGAATAAGGCTGTTTCCCAGTGATTTATGAAGTGCCTACACATTTGCCATGGCAGTCCCTGAGGCACAGGCTGGCAGCCCTTCCTTCCAGCCCCAAATGATGGTTCCCACTACACCCCACCAGGACCACGTGTGCTTGGACAGGCTGGAGTTGTCAGCACGGGTGTTTGGATGAAATATGCAGAAGGCAAAGTTCTGCAAGGTGGTGGCAGAGCTCTCTGCCCTTCTCCTCACTGTAGAAAATGTTTTTTTTTCAAATTTTTTTCAAATTTTCCATCATGAGCTTCTTGCAGACTGCACTATCCTGTGGGGCAGCTGGAAGAGGAGGGACTGGCAGGGGAGGCTGCGTTCCTTCCAGGGCTGTCAGCCTTTCCACCCAGGGCTGGAGGGGCATCAGTTAATGATTTATAAACACCTCTTTCACTCTGGGCTGCTCTGTTCAAAGCTCTGTTTGCTGTCTGGGCAGTTTCTCCCTCATCTGTGCTGCTCCAGGGTTTTTGTGCTGGGGAGAGGCAGTTAAACCTTCAGGAGTGCTAGGGCAAACTTGCTGAGTAAGCCACCAGTCAAGAAAACTAAAAAAGCCACAATGCACAAAGATAATGTTTCTTTAACTTGGGATCTGCAGCGGGGATGGCAAGCCCAGGGATCAGGGGTTTGTGTTCACATGGTATTCAGGCTGTCCAGACAATGTCTTAGCTGAATAAACCAGACAGCAGAGACAATCCTGGAGAGCTCTGTTTGGACCTGAGCTCTTTATCATGGCTTCAGGAGCACAAAGTTGTCCCAAAAGGACAGTTCTTGTATCTTCTCTTGCTAGGATATATTATAATATATAATGAATTATACTTAATAATATATAATTATTTATATAATACAATATTATAATTATGCAATAATATAGAATTATTTTTATAATTATAATCTATAATATTATAAATAGATAACTTATAGTGATTCTATTTATTTATATTAAATATATTATTTCTATTTAAAAAAAATAATAAATATATAATAAATTATACTGAATAACTGTACTTCTACTCTTTAGTGAGATTCCATCTAAACTGTTTCTGGTTCTCAACCATTTTGATGAAAGCCAGTTTGGATCTATTCCTGATATATTCCTACTTTCCTCTGCTATTTATGTTGTTCATACAGACCTGTATTTATCCAGTGCAGAAAACAAACTCAGGCCAGCATTATTTGCTAGTTTTGCCACATCATTTATGTCCTGTATGGGACCTCCACCCTTTCCTTGTGATGCCTGAATGATACTGTTTTGCTAACAGAACCCCCCAGCTATAGATGTAAGCAAAACTACCCTTCTAATGTAAAAATAATCATCCTTGCAAGAAGTTTTCCAGTGGGAAAAGCCTCCTTGCCAGTGTAAATACCTTCACAAAGTCATTTCTGCTGTTCTTGCCACAGTGGTGTAATTTGCAAGTCTGGATCTCGTCTGTAGGAGGTTTAGTTTCCTGCTGTGGGAGAATTCAGGGCTCTAAGAGAGGATTCTGTCTCCTTCCTTTAAGAAATTTTTACTATTTTATCTCCTATTTTTCTTGCTTTCCTGATGCCTACACATCTTACCCATGTTTGAGGGTCTCTTATGGGCTGTCTGTATGTTGCATTAGATAGGACATTATAGGAATACTGTTCAAGTGTTTTATTCTGCCAGGGAAGCAAAAAGAGTGAACAAAAACCTGTAAAGAAATTCTGATACAGTCACAAGAAATACTCTTCAGAAATGTCACTATTAATCTACTAGTCCTGGCAAAATTATAATTTTTCTTAAAACCTCTATTTCTTTGAGTTACCTCTACTTTAAAGTAGTTAAGAGTCTTCTCTCTATCCCTTTCAAATTAAATAAACTCCTTTGCTTTCTGTCTTTCTTTGCCTTCATACACAGTCCTGTTCTATTGATCATCTGCTAACAGAGAGTTTTCTTTTCAGAGGATTGCCAAAATCCTATGAAATGTGTGAACAGTTGGAGAAAGACATCTAGGGGCAGTGTGAGAAAGCCAAGACACTTCTAGAAAGGTCAGCAAAAATATCATCTCCTTGTTTGCTGATATAAGTAGATTTTTGTTTCAAATCCAGGCTTTGCTTGGTGTTTCTGTGTGCCTTTGATGAGTGTCCTAAATGTGAGTATCAGTTACTCTAGGGATTTGCAATCCTTCTGTAAGATGAAGGATTTTGTAGGTGAGACACAGAGGCAGAGACTGCAGACAACAAATCAGTTACAGAAACAAGAAAAGAACTGAGAAGCCTTTCTCCTGCATTTACCTGGGGGTTTATTTATTTGGGACTTTTTCCTATATAGCAAAAACTGATATTTCAGTCCTTGAGCCTCAGGAGCCTCCTGATTCTCCTAGATGTACTTAAAAATGCTAATCCAAAACAAATGACAAAACATAGTTCATAACACACCCCCCTTATATTTGTTTTTTTGGGGGAAGGTTTTCTTGGTTTGTTTTGATTTTTTTTTTCTCCCAATTCCTGCATACCCCAGCTCTGTTTCTAGTAAAGCAAACTGTTCAAGTTTTGGTGGAACAACAAATGTGTTCTCAGAGAAATGATGCAAAATTATTTTTAAAAGTGCTCAGCCATAGCAATGATGAATTTTCTTCTTTCATCATTTGATCCAGGAGATTCTCCCTGCATGCCATGGCTTATGGAAGCAGGAAATTTGCTGCTACCCATGAAGTTCTCTGCAGGCCCCCTATCTGTCTGCTGCTGTGATGGCTCTTTGGGCTTTCTCCTCCTTTTTTTGCCTCTCAGGAAAAAATAAATTTAGCAGATTCCTTGATCACTTGGATTCAGCATGTCCAATTTTAAAATCAATTAAATATCAAAACAAACCACAATATCTCAATTTTTGAGCTCAGGTGAAGGCACCATAAATTCTGGGCACTGCCAGTAGTTCCTGGGGGGAATTGCTGAGATGCAGACTCAAAATTTGTTATTGCAATTTGCTGGGACTGGGGAAAGCAGCTATTCCCTGCTGAAATCCCTGAAAATTATGGGGTCAAGCCCTGGGGTCACTGAGGTCCATGAGAGTCCCACATTCATGACAGGAGTGTGACTTAACTGGTGTCCTACTCAGGCCAAGCATTTTGAGGTCTTCTAGCATCACACTGAGCTTGCTTATACGTTTTTCAAGTTTTGTTCTATTTAAAAACATGTAAACATGAATGAATTTTGGTGAAATCCATGTGGGAATCCAATCCCCTTTCTCAGTGCATATTTGACTAGCTGAAGAAGACTAGTTTGATGCTGAATTATTCATCATTTAATATTTTAGAAAACAACTGTGTGTATGTTTTAAAATGTGCTATTCCAGCCCATTCCTACATAGAGCTCTTTCATCTAATTCTGTTGAAAATGTGAGATAGCTGCAATTTTCTGTAAATGAAGATGGATGTGGAAACCCATTCACCTTGATAATGCCAGGTAGGAATTTACCTCGAGGAATTTAGCACCTTTTGGAAAAGCAAACAAAAACCCCATGCCAAAATGGTGACAATGAGCTGCCATTTAAACAGAAATATTGGACAAGTCAAGGCTGGTGGTTAACACTCTCCAGAAAATGACCTTTGCTGAGGTTGCTGCCCTTTGGCTGAGAACAGTTAAATGAAAAGCAGAGTGAGATGTACTTTTGGTGAAGATGCAGCTGTCCTGCCAGTGTTTGCACAGATCCAACATCTGCACAAAGTGGCAGAGCTGCAGAGCCCTGACTTCAGCAGCTGCTCTGTTTTCCAAAGCTTGCAGGGCTCAGTGATGTTCCTCCTGCCAGAAAATGTTATTTTGTGGTTGGTAATTTGGCTCCTGGTTGGTACAGCATTCTATCCAGGTGCTGCTAAAAATATGGCCCTTCATTTTCTTCTGGCAGGTTAGAATAGTAAGGAATATTTATAAGGTGTGTTTTTCCCCTTCCAGTTAAAATGTGCCACCCTTGAATAAAAAGAGGAACAGTTTTTTTTTTTTTTAATATGATGCTTACTTTAAGTTAATGTTGAATTTCCATCAGGCCTTGAACAGCTTGGTGAAAGCTTTCCTAAAAATAGGAATTATCTGGAGATTGCTTGCATCAGAGGGCTAATGGGTGGTTGAAAGCTTGACATAAGAAATAAACTATAAATTTGATGTTCTTGTCTCAGCCCCAGTGATTTTTGGCAAAACCTCCCGTTGCTTAGTAGCTGGATGGTTTGCATCTGTTTTACTCCTGTCCTTTTAGAATAACTTGACAAAGCTGCTTATTTTTCCCTGTAGGGGAAATTATCCTCACTGACACAACTTTAATTTTTTGTACTGATTGAGCATATTCCTCTTTCCACAGAACTGCCAGCCCATGACTGCTGAGAGGAAATGAATCTATTCTGCTGAAGCTTCTCAGTGAATTCAGATGTTTACAGGTAAGTGGACACCAAATCACTGCAGGATGACAATGCTAAAAGACAGAAATGCATTTTTTTCAGGCACTGGTTTTCAAAGCTTTTCAAGGTACAGTTTCTTTCTCATTGATCTCTGAAGACCTAAATAGTGGTTACAATTTCAAGATTCTTTGTCATCTCTAACAGTTTAGAACCCTTTTTTAACCCCATTGTGATCTGTAGTTTGAAAAAAAAATACTTTACAAAACAATCTCTTGGTGAGCAGCTTCCACCAGAGATTACTGTGATTAAGGAATAACTCCTTGACAATAGTTTATTAGTTTTTGAATTTCTCAAACCTTTTCCTCAGAGCAACCTGGAGAGCTGAGCATCACAGTGAGTGTAATACATAATTTAAGCTATTATTCTCTAGACTGAATGGTGATGTAGAATTCAGTAAGTCAGAAGAGATTTAATTTTTTAGTTTATTGCTGCCTGCACGAAAGCTTTCCTTGTTGCAAAGAGAAGACAATTAGATTCCTGAGGGGCACAGTAATTTGCAATTGTATTCATTTGTAAAACAGAAACAAAATGTCAAGCCTTGTACAGCAAAAAGGGCATGGGGCCCTCAAAATAGGGCAAAAAATAATAAACCTTGCTAATAACTTCATTTGTGTGCTTAAACAAGGCAAAAAGGATGATTCTGCATGCAGTGGCCCTGTAAGAAACTGATGAACTTGGACTACACAGATAGAGACTTTATAGACCTCTTGTCAAGTTTTTAGAATGTTGCACTGGTGATTGAAATGTGAAGCACTAACACTAATAATGCCAAAGGAACATTCTATTGAACATTCCATTGTGCAGCACAGGGCAGGTGACACATAATTCACTGAGGACTGCATTGATAGTAGCAGATAAAAGAATGTATTTGAGTTCAGGCTGTGCTGAGATTTATTTTCCCAAGATGGGAGTTTTGATGTCTGTTATCTCTCCATTTTGCCAAACAAAAATCCTGGATGCTTGCTTTTTACAAAGGGCTGCCTGGGTTCTGTAATAGAATACATTACACTTCATTTCTGCTCTGCAATTTTATTGCATTTTCTATTTCCTTAATGAAACCTGTTAAGGAAAGAACATTAATAAAGAAATTGATATTTAACTCTATGATCTGTGTTGGAACCTGCAAAGAAATGTTAGGAGGGAGAGAGGAACACGTTGTTGGAGAAAAGAGAACTTTCCAGCCCTTTACTTTGTGTGTGATATACTTAGTCCTGAGGTATTGAAGGCACCTTCTAAGAAGTGAATGCCTTGTCTTGCACTTCTTGGCCTGGATTTGCAGAGCATTTAAATATATGCCAATTTAAGAAATACTAAAAAATTTAAAAATTGACCTTGGCACAAATTTTAAGTGAAGCCTCTAATTCAGGTCATCTTTTTGACAGGTTTTTTGAACTATCTGGACCAGCTTCTTGAAAATGCCAGGCCCAACAGAGCTAAGTGGGAGCAGTGGAAGGGACATGTGGATGCCCTTTAGATGATTGGTGCCCCTATCTGGTCACCCAAAAAATGAGAGACATATTAAGTTTGAAAATGAGGACAAAAAAATTACCTGAGTCTAGGTAGGCTGACTGTAAAAACCTTTTTTTGGCTACAAATTTTTAAGATCTCTATCCCAGAATACAGATCTGTATCCCAGTATCTTATTCTCAAGCAGAAGACATTTGGTATATTCAAAAGGAGAAAACTGATCTCACACTAAATGATGTGAAGAGTTTAATGCTGAAGCAATTTATTTTAATGGCAGAATTCCCCTGGATTTCTGAGTGGGCAGCAATGTGCCTCATACACTAACTCAGCCTTTGTCTGCTGCTGCTGCTTCTCTATTCTGCCATCTTAGGCAACAATTTGTTCCAGCTTAAAATGACCATAGAGAAGCTTTTTTGCAGCAAATTTAGAGGCTGACCGAGGCTTGGAATTTTAGCTCTGTGATTCCATTGCTTCAGCCATGCCATTCCACACCCTGCTTCCAAGACACAACTGTCACATTCACATTTTCTGAAAAACCCCTTTGCCCAGGATTTCTCTCCTGGGAAGCTGAGAAGCCTCAGAGAAGGAGTAAAACCATAATCATCTCATTGCTTCTCCTGTGTTTTGCTGCGTTGGAATGTGTTTGGAGATTGTTTACCCACAGGTGATTGTTTCATTGGTTTCGTGTGAATTGTTTTGACTCATTGGCCAATCAGGGTCAAACTATGTCAGGACTCTGGAAGGAACACGAGTTTTCATTATTGTCTTTTTAGCATTCTGTATTCTTTAGTATAGTTTAGTATAGCATTCTTTAATATAATATAGATCATAAAATAATAAATGAGCCTTCTGAGAACATGGAATCAGATTCATCATTCCTTCCTTTGTCTGGGAACCCCTCAAATGCAGGACACAGCCACCTACCCAGCGTTGGGTCGTACTCCCAGATGAACCGCTTGGTCAGGAAGCGCACCACGAGAGCTGCAGGGACAAAGAGATTTCGGGTCAGAAGGACAAGGCATCAACTCAACAGATTGGTTTTAAGGCTTTCCCAGCAAAGTTTTCTATGTGAGTGGACAGGTAGCAGCTCCCCTGAGCTGTGAGCTTCTTGGGGCACTTGAGAACTTGTCACTGTTTGTAGTCCACTTCACGCTTTTGGATGGGAGCAACAGAACAAATCAAAACAAACATACCAAAAACTTTTTGCAGCATTAAAGCCACTAC
Organism: Molothrus aeneus; assembly: GCF_037042795.1. NCBI lineage: Eukaryota > Metazoa > Chordata > Aves > Passeriformes > Icteridae > Molothrus > Molothrus aeneus. The sequence continues at coordinate 3,985,139 of NC_089650.1, read as the reverse complement.
TTTGGATGCTTTAGGTATCCTATAACCAGTGGGGAAATTGTTGGTGGTATTGGAATCAGCTTTGACATTTCAAAATGAGGGGTTGATCAAAATAACTTTATTCTTGAAAACTTGCCTTTGGATTGTAAACCTTGTAAGGCAGAAATAACTGGCTAAATAGCTTCCTTCTCTGTTTTGGCATGCCTTCCTTGTAACAGTTTAATTTCCACATTTTGCCTACTTGAAGAAAACAGATTAAATATTTCAAACCAATGATCAACACATGCTATTAATCAATTTGCAGAAATAGAAAAACAAGTTTATATTTTGGAGCACTGGACAGGTAGTTCTTAGTTTCAGCATATAGGATAAGATCTTGCTACTTATATTCTTGTATTTAAGTTTTTCTATCTCTCCAAACCCTTTAAAAACAACTCATATAGGCTTTGATTATTCTTTAATTTAAAACCATGCACTGCTTTGAATTTCTAATGATGTAAATGAATCATTTACCCCTGCAAACCATCCAAAATCCTTTCTCCAAATGAAACCAGAGATATCACTGCACAGGCTAAGAGTGCAGCAATTACACCTACAGGAAAACTTTTCCTTGTCATCAGACCCATATGATTGTTCCAGCTTTTGGTTGAAGGTGGACAATAAAACCCAGCTCTGATCCTTTTCCAAACTGAAGCCAGGAGAATGCCTTCCATCCCAGACTTAGGATAAGGCAAGAGTCTGCAAAATAAATCTAATTAATTAAGATTTCCTTAATCACACAATCAGAATATTAGTTTTAAGAAGATTAATATATCTCATACTTGGAGGGGTAATAAGAAGCTGATCCTTAGGAAATGAGATCACCACACAAGAAGCGATTTGAAGTTGGTGTTATTTTAAGTTTCTATTTTCCTTAGGAAATCCTACTTTGATTTTTTTTCCTCAGGCTTTGATGAAATGCTGTCCTTGTTCCTCAGAGTAGATGTGGCAATTCTTAGTCAAAGTAACTTTTCAAGTATGGTCCTTAACCTGAATTCCATAAGATAACAAAAACAAGATGACCTCTTTGTAGCTGATTTTACATCCATGGTAATATTGCACCACGAATTTTTTTTATGTACTTATTATCATAGCTGGAATAGTTCAAGCATCTTGTTGTTTTGAAAGTTTGGTCATGATTCTTTAATTGCTAGTAATAGATTCTCTCTTATTAGCTTCTTTGTCAAAGACAGATTTAAAAACAGATCAAAAAACATTAAACAGATTTAAAATTACTTAAAACAGATTTTAAAAATCAAACAGATTTTAAAAATTTATTTAAAATTTTTAAAGAATTTAAAAATGTTTTCACAGCCATACTCTGAAGGAGAAGGAGTGATGGGCTACCTGTGTGGCAGAGCCTGAGCCTGTGCCTGGACCTGGAGAAGCTAATGAAGACAGATTAAAGGTAGAAGAACCTGTCCAATGTTTTTCTACTTAAACATGGTCCCCCTATTTATGACAACCTTGTACTTGTAGATGGAAATTGCTGGAGAAGAGAGTAGAAATGATGGAGGGGATTGGAAGTTTGTCAAGCATGACTACGAAAGGTCACAGAGAGAGCTCTGAAGGGAAAGAGAGAGAAGAGCTATTTTGGAGGTGCCCAAATATAAGAGATTAGAAGGTGACAAGCCATAAGAAGTACAAGTAGAACTGGGCTGGAGGTGCTGAGATGAGCCTGGGAGGAGAAACCCAGGTTTCATAAAGCCCCAGGGTACACAACCCACAGTTATTACACAGGATGAAATGGTGCAGGTGTGCAGCGCTGCAGAGGTGAAGCATTAGAGATCACAGGTGTAAGCTCTGCTGAGGAGGGGGAGGCTAGGCTGTATTTATCTCCAGCACATGCGGATACATTAATAATTACATGTTTAGGAGGGTGCAGAACTAAAGAAAGAAGGGTGGGAGCTGGCTGCCATGCACAGTCAGATGGCAATCAGTCTCTGCTGGCAGACCTCAGAGGTGAGCACAGAAAGCACAGTGAGCTGCTTGCTAGGCACTGCTGCCAATGAAGTATTTTTATAAGTATTTTCCTTTTCTTTGGGCCTAGGGAAGGGAAGGAAACACCCCCTTATCACAACCCCAGTGAGTGGGGAACTACCAGCTCCAGAACCATGAGCTCTGTGTCTGTTTTGGGGCACTGTGGGGCTGTGCAGGGCTGCTGCTCCTCCAAGGCTGGCTCTGCTCAGCCTCCCTGCTTCTGACCCAGTCAAATTCCTTCAAAATGCTGCTGCTCTCTGTCATGGCAGTGGTCACAGCACATCCCATAAAGCTTTTCGCTTCCACACATTTTTATGAGGCTGAAGATTAGCAGCTAGCTGCATTTCACAGATGGGGAGCGTGAGAGGTTCTTGATCCAGAGCCTGTTCTGTTTATAAGTATTTCAGACTATGTTGGATGGGAAATAGCTTCACTTTTGCCTCATTAGGGGTGCTCAGCAGATGGGCCCTTGACATCCAGTGGGATAGTAAAGCAATGTATGGGGCTTTGCTGCCTGATTTGATTGAAAATAGATGATGAGGGAAGAGCTGGGAAGGGCATGCAAGTGCTTGGGCTGTGAGTCTGGACACCAACTTGCTGGCTGGTGCCTCCTGCCCCAGCAATGATCCCCTGGAGCAGGGGTATTACTGGAGCCAGGCTGTTTATGTTGAGCTCACTCACTGCCAGATTACATCACTTTGCTGTAAAATAGCTCTGCCAGCAGAAGAATCAGGAGTGAGAACATCAGCAATTCACTAGACTTGGAGCTGGAGCAGTCAGATTGCTGCTGCTGGCTTAAATGACGCTTTGGGCAAAATAATAAAATCCCCCTTGTGTCCTTAGTAATGTTGCATAAAAGATGAGTTGAGATGGGCCTTACTTCCCTCTCACCTGAGCAAAGGTGTGTGTGCTGTCTGACCAGTCAGTTTTACTCTAATGCTAATAATGAGCCAAAAATAACCCAACAGACTAAAGAAAACCAATCCAAATGCTGGGTTTTGATTCAAAATAACATTGAGACCAAAACTGTCTGAAACACATTATTTTCTGATTAAATTAAGTGACTAATTCCAATATTCTTATTAAAATGGCCATTTCCAGTGCTCATCCTCAAATTCATTTTGAAGCATCCCAGGCTCAGATTGATGCAGAAATTAATAGGAGTGAATTTCATGGCTCTCCACTGAGACTGCTCCAGGCTCTTCCCTGAACACTTACAGCTTGTGAAACACAAGAACTTGCAGGCTGGGAAGGAAAGAATCACCCACAAGCTGCCTTGTGGGTTCCTGCTGTGCTGTTTGGAGACATGACCATCACCAAGGGGAGCTGATGTAACATCCCAGCAAAGGAAGAACAGACTCATGTCTCCTTCTGCCTTTCCTGACACCCTCACTTCCAACTCAGCTGTTTTATACAGGACATAAATTAGGGCAGAACTTGGCACAGGACTTTCATTCACTCACGTTTAAAACTTCTGCCTTAGAAGTTATTCTTGGAGAAGAATCTGACTATCTGTCAAATACATTTGCAGTGCAGCTCCACTGAAGACAATGAAGTTATACCAGGATTTAACATGGCATATAAACCAAGGTTATCAACCACATAATTAATCAATTTCTTTCAAACTTGTATGGCTGAGTCCCTTGCTCAGTTTTAAAAATCCCATTCCAACTATTTTGGAACTTTTTTTGTGTGTGTGTGTGATATTTTGCATCTTGCTTTAGATCTTTGTTTGGATTCAGTAACATAAATGCTCTAGCTAAATTTACAATCTGTCTGAACACATATCTCTGTGGATTTGGTGTTGTTCCAGCTAATACAAGCTGAGTTTTTTGGGGAAGAAAGGAAGCAGGGTTTTATTTGAAAAACAACCCCCTTCCCAAAAAGTTACAGAGTTCAAAGTTATTCTAAGAAAAATAACAGTTTTCCACAGTGAAATAACTTTATGATGACTCTTTTATGCCATGAGAATTTTCAGCTATAAAAATGGTCTGAAAGTAGTCCCATTATTTAACTTATCAACAAGTCCATTCCTGGTGCCATAATGATGTGTCATCAGTAAACCACACTTGGCAGGAGACACCAGAGTGGTTAAAACCAAAGGTTAGAATGATCAAAAAGCACTTTCAGAAATGAAGTATTTCACTGTTTCTTAAAATATAGATTTTTGTTAGAGAGTTCATCCCCCATTCACCTTCTCAGAGGCCCCTTAGGTATTGGAATTTCAGCCCCCCTGGAAGACGGGGTGAGTTCCAGCCTGCAGGATGGCAGTGCTCTGGATTCTGGTAGATGATGTTCTCCCTCCTTAAACAGCTTTCTGTCCACCTTCAGGAAATAATGGTTTTCTTTTAAAGGCAAAACCATGAGGAATTAATTTGCTTCTGGAAGTGCAGGTCATCTGGGGGTGTCTGTGTGTGGGGGAAAGTGTGAACTTATAATGCAGAGTCCTTTTCTGATCCATCAGGGATGTGAGCACGCACTCATTGCTTGCTCTGCATCCGTGGGCCTGAGTTTGAGTCAGCTCTGATTGGATCTCTGCAATTCTGTGATGTGGGGATGTGGGGATGTGAGACATCAACAGCAGCACCTCTCTGCCTCCTCTCTTGGCTTGCTCACCATGGTCACTTCTGATGTTGGGACCTGCTGCAGTAAACTAGAATTTTCCTACAGTAAATCTAATGGAGCAAAGCAAGATCCGTGAGAAAAATAAGGGAGAACTCAATGAAGCATAAAAATGTTTTGTTTTACACTGCCTTGCTGTTTCAAACTCTGCATGTTTTAGGCATTTTTAAGTCACTGTCTCAAGCAGTGAGCTGTGCTGAAAAATTCCTGTTTATGATAATTTTTCTTTAAAAGCACAGGGAGGTCCTCCACTGTCTGCCAATAGAAGTTAAAAAGGATGTATACTTTAACATATAAAGTTCAATTAAATATAAATACCAAATGTATATATTATATATACCATGTAGCAATTTATATGTGACAGTGTGTGTGTATATACAGGTGTATATATACAGTGCTATAGCACATACAGCCAGGATTGAACAGCTGTGGGATGAAATGTGCTGCTTTTGCCTTTCAGGAGGTTTCACTGTGCAATGCAAGCCTTTTTTCTTCAGTGGTGATGGAAAGGGCTTCAGTTCTGTGGATTCAAATCTGAGCAGCAAGAGTGGTTCAAATGTCTTTTTGTTCTGGTGGAATATAAAAGGACTGGAATATCTGTCTCAAATATCTCAATTCCCACTTGATCATGGTTGAAACCATCATTCCATATTCAAGTATTTCAAAACCACTAATAAGCTTTCAAATGTACAATATTAAGTGCTGTAGATTGGATTTATCTCTACAGTGAATAGTATTTCACATGCAGAATGTGAATGCAGCAGAACTCCAAAGGCTGTTTCAGATAATAATTCAGCAGGTTGTCCAATTGCATGTCAATAATTGACCTTCTTTCCACAAGCTGTTTGGAGAGAGTATCCTACTGTGGAAGAGACAAACAGCACACTCCTGCTCAGCTCTGCTTTTTTGCAGTCTCCATCAGGTCATTCATATTCCAGCCTGACTAAATGTAGGTGTATTTCATGCCACTGTCACTTTTCAATTTCTGCTACAAGGTTTTGGGGAGTATTTCTTCTGTTAGTGGCAATTTCCCTCTATCTCAGATGTAACTGCATTTTGCTTCTGTGGGAAATATTCAATTTTAGGAACTTGAGCGGAAAGAGCCTGGGGAAAAATTACCTGTTTCAGGGAGTTCATCTGAAATTCTGGAAGTCTGTGGCACAGTGCATTTACATATTCATCTCAACTGTCTTCATGGGGGACTGGACATCTTTGTATGCTCCTCTGGATAGTTCACCCTGACTTTTTTGTTGATTAATAGTCATTCATCCCATCCTCACTGAACAGGAGGATTTTTGTTGTCATGTTTTCCCCTCTGCTTTCAGCGCTCAAGGCATTTTTTTACAAAGGTTGCTGCATATGGAACTCAAGCAGGAGGCTTAATTTACATTACCTTTCCCCATTCCATATCATATATTTTCAGTATAAGATTCTTTATTTCACATGAGTGTTTATTGCACTCATGTGAAAGATAAGCTATCAGACTGATGTGTTGAATGGTTTTGATCATTTTAGGGTAATATCCACACTTGTACCATTTCTCTCTCCTGACTTCATTGTGTAACTTTTTCTGTCACCCCATTTGTGAAACCTAAACTTTCTGGTGTGCTATTACTAACACATATGTGTTGGAACCCTGGATTCTGAGAATTTCAGACTTTCTGTGCTGAAAAGCACTGACCCCCAAGAGAACACTGCATTGACTTGAGGCTGTGGAGAAAGCTTCCAAAATTGAATGATAAAACTAAGATTATAAGTGTGTAGTTTGAATAGAAGTGTGTAATATCACACAGTAGAAAACTTGGAGTTTAAAGTTTTAAAATATGGTAATATATATATAAAACAAGATAAAAAATGTAAAACAGAAGCTAATCCTTCTTCTCTACCTTCTTCTTCATAAATTTAAGTAGTATTGTGTAATTACATAAAAATCCAAATTATGAATCACAAGTAGTTAGTTATTAATTTAAAAGTAAAAATAATTTAAGTATAATTTCTTAATTAGACAATTTATCCTTAAAACCCTTATAAAGAGAAAAATACAACTCCATTTTTTAATTTGTGAAAGTATTGTAAAACTCACACTTAAAAGAAGCTGTAATAGAGAGTGGCCATAAACATATCATTGGTGCTGAGGTGGGGGTTTTTGTTGTGTTGTGATTTTTTGGTATTGGTGGTGATATTGCTTTTTTGGGGTTTTTTTTGTTCGTTTGGTTTGCTTTGGGCTTTTTTGTTTTCTTTGGGGGTTTTTTTTCTTTGGTTTTTTTTGGTTTTTTTTTTTTTTGCTTTGGTTATTTTTTTGTTTTGGGGGTTGGTTTTTTTCCTGGGAGAGTGGGTTTTTTGTTGGTTGTTTTGGGGTTTTTGTGTTGGTTTTTTTTTGTTTGTTTGGGTTGGGGTTTTTTGGTTTGGGTTTTTTTTGTTTTGTTTTTGGTTTTTTTTATTTGTTTTGTTTTGGAGGTTTGTTTTTTTTTTGTTTGTTGTTTTGTTTTGTTTTTTTGTAGGAGAGTGGGTTTCCTGTTGTTTTTGTGGGGTTTTTTTAGGGTCTCTTCCAAATTTTGGTCTGATCCTTGCTCTCTTCCCTCTCCCATGCTCAGAAACCAAGAGATGAGTAGGCAGAACTGGAATAAAGGGGAGAGAAGTGAATTTGTTCCCTTCTTAGTGCACACATCCTGGGAGGGCTGCAGGGACTTGGAGAGAGGGCACGGTCTCATGCACCAAGGACATGAAGAAATTTTTCCAACAAAGTTTAAAGAGAGTTTTTTGTGAGACCTTGGCCAGGGTAGGGACTGGTGAGCAGGGCTGGGATTTCTGTGAGAGCATCCTGGCTGCCAACAGCAACCTGGCCAGAAATCCCAGCCCTGCCAAGGGGGAAGCTGCTGCTCAGGAACTCAAGGAACCAACCTGCCTGCTCTTGAGGTTAGGAATTTATAGTTCTGAGGGCTGGAGTTTCAACATCTCCCCTTCTGCTGCTCTGGCTGGGAGCAAAAGACATTTTGTTTGACGTGGTATGTTCTGGTAATGACAAAGTCATGCTGGAAAGGCACAGCTTACTATTTGCAGCTTAGAGTAAGTCAAAATGCTTAAAAAAACCAGTTTTATCAGGCTCTGGTGAGTCAGTTTGAATGGGAGGGCAGTTGGCACACTGAGTGAGTAAAGCCACTGGCATTAATGCTGGATCACTGCCTGTACTTGTAATCTTCACAACACAAAAAGTGCTTTTGTCAGAGTGCCTTGCTCTGCCACTGTTTCACTGAGTATGGAGCAGCACAAATGGTGACTAGAAATGTCATAAAGAGATGCAGGGCTCTGTATTTCATGTTGGTAGAGAGCACTGGGCGTTTCTGTGTGGTCAGAGTCTGAACAGAGTAGCTGTCACTCTCTTCTCCTCAGCCTGACTGTAATAATTTTCTTGTCTTATTTTCAGTTGCATCAGTATACTATATCAAATGAGACTACAGCTTGCATCAAACTAAAAACAAGCTGTTCCCTGGCTTTTTCTGTGATAAACTTATTTTTTCTTTGCATGCACACTTTGGCTTTCTGGATTTGGCTCCATGGAATTCTCAGACAACCTGGAAAAGCTTTGCATTGTGATTACAATCCAGCTAGAGCAGGATATTCAGGAAAATCTTGAAAAATCATTTGTCCTGTGCCATTTCCATCTTTCTTTGACGGTGGAGCTTAGGCGAACACCAGAAGTTTGTACCAGCCCTATTGATTGATGACTGATGATTGAATCAGTTGATGGATGCAGGCCTGGAATGTCCCAGGAAGATGAGGAATTAAGGCAACAAAATGCACTGAAAACTGACACATGGATTTTTAATGATCCTCCTTTTTTTTTTTTTTATGAGTCTGATGACATAAGCTTTGATAAATGTTACATCTTTTTAACACAGTGCACAACAGAATATTTCAGGGGACCCATATTTTTCAAAATCAGCTATTATTCTCATATTTTAGCTATGCCTTTTGTTTTACCCTCCCTCCTTTTCTCTGTGTTCTAAAGACACCTGCTCCTGTTCTTTGCTAGCCACCTGGAATCTTGAACTGTTGCTTGTACCAGGAATTTAATTTTTTTTAAAGAGCAAACAGCTTTGCCTTAACACCTGGAGAATTAAGAGACCCAGCAGGAGGAGTAGAGAAGCTCTTTAAGAGGTATTTCCACAGCAGGGTTTGCAGTGCTGCAGGATGATAAAAGGGAAGGATAGAAACACTATGATCAACAACTGAAGTGAAATGGAAGGCAGACACAAGATGTGGACCACATCTTTCTCACAGTAAAAAAAAATGTGTTGCAAAGTGTAGAAGTTGTTAGCTGAAGACAAGAGCTCAGACTGAGCAAAGGTTTGCTAACATGCTGCTGCTGATTGTTCCTGAAGGCAGAAAAGTGATCCCAGGGGAGATGGAATTGGTAGGTACCTAATGCTTTTCTACATTTATCCTTGCTGAATAATGAGTTACACCCCAAAAGTCTGAGGTGCTATCTCAGAGCATCACCCCAGCATCACTTTACTTTTGTGGAGCAGCTTGGAGGAACGGGTGTGGGTGGAGAGCAACTCTTCATAAAGCACCAGTGAGCAAAGCCTGTTTGTGTCTGAAGCCTGACTGGTGACCTGCCAGGGCTCACATCCCTGCTCATCCCATACAACCTCTGTCAGGGGGAGGATAATTAATCCCAGCTCCTGGAAACAGTGATTTCCTACAAGGCCATGTCAAAATGGGCAAAGATAAATACTACTGAGTGCTCCAGCCAGGGCACTACAGAGTGCTGTGCTCAGTTCCCAGTGCTAGTGACAGCACAAAATGAATTTAAACTAATTCATTGTTTTGATAAACAACTATCATCTCCTATCTCTGGCTGCAACTATGGTTTTATGAGCACCCATTTGGTGCCTATAATAATGTAGGGGTTATTATTAGCCTTCTGCTTGGAATCTGGACACACAATCCTGGGAACTGCTCAGAGTAAACTTTAAAATTATGTGTGTGTGTGACAGGGGGGAAGGATGATCTAAATTTAAATGGTAAATTTCTGCTTTCATTCTCAATGCTTAAGGGCATTCAGCTAATAAACATTGCATGGCTTCAAACAAAATAAGAGCCACGGTAGTAGATAATGGGTGCTGTAAAACCTCTGACTTATCTTCAGTCTGAAACTTGAAGGATTAACATAACTTAGTTTATGATGTTCATCACAGCTGCCAGGAGACCTGGCCCTGCCTCCCCAGAGTGCAGGAGCTAAAGGGAAGGCTCTTCTGGTCTCAGCTGAGTAATTAGCTGTACTTAGTTGAAAGCCTGCATTAAGAGGGAGCTTTTCTACATTTATCCATGCTGAATAATGAGTTATACCCCAAAAGTCTGAGGTGCTATCTGTGTGAGATTCTCTTGTCCATAGAAATTACACAGATAAGAAATATAACAAGTCATATATTAAGGGCTCTTTCAGTCATTATCTCATGCAGTGGTTTATCCACTTTGAAGTGACCTTAGTGATGGGATTTTCTTCATTCCTTTTACATGAGGCTGAAAACACCAAGTTCCTGTTTGTTCCAGGGGGACTTTAAAGATCCCATGGCAGTTTTGCAAGGGGATCTTTCCCTTCAAGGATCCTCCCCTCCATCCTAAAGCTTGGTAGATGCTTGGTAGATGCACACCACCACAGTGCCAGGGGCTCAAAGATCATGCAGCTCTAAGTTTGCAATTATGATGATATCAGCTGTGGCATTCATATTTTCTGAAAAAAATTCCTACTCCCAGGATTTTCTCCTGGGAAGCTGAGAAGCCTCAGAGAAAAATGAAAACAATTCTTATCCCATTTGCTTCTCCTGTGTTTTGCTCACATGGAATGTGTTTGGAGATTGTTTACCCACAGGTGATTGTTTCATTGGATTCTGCTGTGAGTTGTTTTGACTCTTTGGCCAGTTGGGGCCAAGCTGTATTGGGACTCTGAAAAGAGCCACAAGTTTTCATTAGCATCTTTTTAGCCTTCAGTAAGTATCTTCTCTGTATTCTTTAGTATAGTTTAATATTCTTTAATATAATATAGTATCATAAAGTAATAAATGAGCCTTCTGAGAACATGGAGTCAGATGCACCATTCCTGCCTTCCTTGGGGCATTTCCCTGCAAATACAATAATTAGCTGCTATTATTTTCTCAGGCCAGCGTGACAAACTCTCAGGGCTAAGTTTTCCTTCTAATGCTTTGTTTTAAGAACACTTCCTCAGTTTCACCCTGAGCTCTTTCCAGAGTGAGCAGAGAGCACATAAACAACTCCACTCTCTTTGACAGCAGTCAAACAGCACAGTATACATTTCTTTCTCCTGTTACTGCCCTGCAGAGTGCCCTGGAGTGGCTGCAGTAATCTGAATTTGCTTAGCTGCTCACAATGACATCCTAGAAGTGAAGAAACACAGCCCTGGGACTCCAAATTTAACAAGTTAAAAAACCTCCAGTTGCTCGTAATGAAAGCTGGTGCAGTGACTAGGGAACCAGTCCAAGAGGAGGTTTACATTCCTTGCTTCACTGTGCTTTACATTTTGCTTTGCTCAGAGTAATGAGCACTTTTCAGCACTATTAGTGGCCTGGCAGAAAAGGGAGGTAGCCAGCATGATGCCCAGTAATATTTAAATTATATTGGGCTGAAAGTATGCCCTTTCCCAGTGTAATCCCATCCACTCCTGCCCTGCAAGTCTCTTGTCACTCCCCAGTCTGTAGCTCTCCAAGGGCACCCACCCAGCCATATTGATTCACTTGTGTGTGGGGATGGACTCTATCTGGAATTAAATTCTCCTGATTTAAAAGATAGGTGATCTTTCCCCAAAACTGAGTTGCTGTGGGGTTTTGTTTGCTTAGTTCTTGTTTGTTTTCATTGGTTTTGTTGTTATTTGGTTTGTTGTTGCTGCACCTGGAGATTTCTCTTATACTAGAAATTTTTTTTGCAACTTGTCTTCCTCTTTCAGTCTCCGAGCAGCTGTTGAAAATTTTGGTCTTTGGCTTTCCTGGCCATTCCCTGGTTTCATCTGGAACTTGTGTGTAATGCTATTGCTGCTGGTATAAATGGATTATCACTGTAGATAGACTGATGCTGACAAAGCAGAAGTGTTTTAGAAATATAAATAGCACTTGGATGCTGAAACAATGCCTTCACAAATGTACCTTTGGAAGCTTTTTACAGACTGCAAGAATAGTCTATTACTCTTGGTTCTCTACTGCTTTTAAAAGAGGAAGCAAATTTAGATGGCATTTTTAACTTTCCTGATGCATCCTGGCACAGCCTCCCCAGGAGATAAAGATGAGCCTTGTGGTCTCACAAATGACTCTGCTGTGGGTGGGGTGAACTCTTCAGCTCCAGTTGAGCTCAGCCAAAGCTGAAAGCTTGGCTGACCTTTTTTACAGGAGCAAGAGTTATTTTTTAAACTAGCCTTAAATCCATTCTTTACTGTTTTGGTTTCATATAGAGGAAGAGATATGGTCTTTAAACTCTGCTATAAGTAGTGTACTGCCCTGGAGGCTTTATCTTGAGATGGAAGAGCACCTGGGAGGGCTGAGGCACCTCCTGCTCATCCACCCAGGGCAGATGTGATGGAGCCCTAGGGGAGGGAGTGTAAAACCCAGCAATCCTGCTCCTGTACCCCCCAGCATTGCTTTGCTCCTCTCTGTCTGCCCCTCCTGCTGTCCCGGAGCACCAGCAATCAAAGCAGCAACTCCTGCTCTCACCCATTGCCATCGAGATCAGAGCTCAAACAGGAATTTTGTTATTCCACCCCATTCTCTGAATTCCCTTCCCTCCCGTTCTTCAGGGTTTAGCCCAAGAGAAGTGGCAAGAAGAGCTGAATAATTCAGTGCTCCAAAGCAATGAGCATGGTCTGGCCAGAAAGGGGACAAACAATGAACTCTCATTTTAACCAGATAGAGTTCAACATAGAAAGATATGTCAGGCAGAGCAGATAAGACCAAGACTGAATTTGGGAAAACAAAGAAGCAGCAGGCCCAATGCAAGCTACTATCAGATAAACCACTGAGACAGAGAGCTGTGTGCTGGAAAAAAAGAAGAACATTCCTGGAAATCAAGCTGACAATGAAAGGGAAGAAAATTCATGTGCCACTGAAATGATTCCTAGTGAAACACCATGAGGAGGTTATTTTGGATTGGGCTGTTAAATTTTTCAGCAGCTGGGTATATTTCTGGGATGACTTTTGTGCTGTATTCTTCTTTCCTTTAATGCAGCCTGAGGCACAAACTACTGGAGACATCAAAGCTTTTCTTTGTGTGGGTTGAAGCTCCTGCCCAGGGAGTTGTTTAGATGCAGTGAGAGAAGTGATCTTCTCAAATTGATATGGGCAGCACACCCAACCATACAGGACAGAAGTTAAGACTGAAATCCCAGAGTTGCAAGGAGCTCATGCCCACATTTAAGAATATATTCAGCTTTCAGTAACGTGAAGGGTATCTAGGTTCCTTGAGAATGCAAAAGGGTCTTTTTGGCATACTGTAGGAAGGTTAGGGAGAGCCCAAGGCAGTCTATAAGTAAATGTGGAGCCTCTGGTTCTTTCACTGGCAGCTGTCCAGAAAACTTTGCTTCTCTGAGTAAGAGATGAGAGAAATGAGGGGCCAAAAGAATGAGCAACCACCAGGTTTGACTTGCATTTGTACTGCAGAGTAAATAATTTACCAGCCTAAATAAAAGCCAAATTCAGGCCTGCCCTATTTGACACAAGTAAAAGTAGTTAGTTTAAAGTCTGAACTTTTTCATTTGTTAACAGAAAAGGCCTGTGTGGAACCAGAGGCAATTTACTGTGAGCAGGAGAGAGAAAGAAGCAAGAAATGTCAGCAGAACCCCAGTGGAAGGACAGCAAACACTGACATGGACAAATGCAGCCAGTGCACAACTCCAGCCATCTGACACACCAGAAAGAGCAAAACACTCCAACAGAATTGCAAGGTTCACCTTTCTGCAGGACTCCTATTTTGATGTTTGAGTCCATATCTAAGGTAAATGGGACAGGGGGAGAGAGAGAAGTGACCATTTAGCACTGGCCAGAGGCTCCTGACCCATGGCAAAGAAACAGTGGACCAGACTTGAGCAGCTGACATCCTCTGATCTCAGGGGCTCCCTGGCATGCAGGGCTATTTCTGACACGCAGAAATTCCTGAAAGCAGAGCAGGGAGCCCCACACAGACAGTGAAGGCAATCCCATCACCACAACACCTTTTCTTCCATTCTGCAAGTGCTTTAATGCATTAATTTTGATAAGGTGGGTTAGGACAGAGGCCTTCAGACCAGAGCATTGGCAGTGATGGATCCCCATTTCTTTGGACACCTTCCCTTCCTTTTCCAGCCTTAAGAGAAACTACAGCCAACAAACCCCCCCAGAAGGGGCTGTGACACATAACTGGACCAAGCCCAGGGATTCTGTCATGTCTTGCACTGTCTCTCTGCTTTGCCCTCAGTCATTGCAGCCTGCTGAGCAGATCTGCTGCTGTTTAATTAGAGTCTGGGTGCCCCTCCTGTAATGACATTAGTCAGGAGTGAACTGTCTGGTTCCTGCCTCTCGTGGACCAGCTGAGCTGCTGGCCTAGAGCTGCCCAGATTGCTTAATTGCACTGCTGACTTTTAAAGGTCAGCTCTTACAGAATCTAATCACACTCAGGAGATTTCCAGCATGAGGTGGATTGCAAAGAAGAGCCTGGATTCCTCTCAGGAGGTGTGGGACCAAGAAAACACCCTGCAGCAGAGCCACCAGGGCCATGGCTGTGTGCTGAAGGGCACCTCAGGAGGGAGAACAGAATGAGGGAGATGTGTGTCTGAGAGGAAGTGGGGAAAACAAATTACTCAGCTGCTTTGTCCTTTTATAAGGTACCTCATCATATCCTAGAAATTCTCCATGCTTGGAGTATCCCAATAGGAAAGCTGAATGGTTGCTGGAGCAGTATCTGTGGGGTAGAAAAACTCAGGAAACTGAAAACTGGCTGAAATATTTCAGTAAAGGATGGATGTGCTTAGTTTCAAGCATGTAACTGTCCCAAGAAAGCAGATCTGCTGCTGGGGATACCTGACTACAATCTACATTTTACATGGTTTATTCATCAAAAATAGTAACCTCTATATTTGAAAAGCAGATTTTATTCTGTTTTACCCTCCTTCGCAGGAGTGAGGCCAGCAATGGGCACTGTAAGACCCTCTCTTCTCTCTTGGTAATTGTTAATGTCAAAAATAATAGTAATAATAGTAATAGTAATAGTAGTAGTACTACTACTACTACTACTAATAATAATAATAATCTGAGGGTAATTGTTGCCCTTTTTCCCTCCCTGAGTGCCCTGGCAGCAGGAATGGAGACCCTCACCTGGGACACTCCTCCTTTCCTCAGATCCTTTCCCCCTCGTTGCAAGCACCTGAAGGAAACAGCTGCAAGCCCTAAAATCCTCGAGCCCCATCAGTGCTCCAAATTCAGCCTGCCTTGAGCCAGGTGGGCTCCACTGGAAGAGCCACAGAAAAGGGGAAGTTTTGGGAGACATCAAAGAGGAGCTTTGGCTCTGCTGCTTCCAGAGGAAGAGTAGTCAATATATTGAATTGCAGCTGGGACTTGCACTTCTCTTCTTGGCAGACAGTCTTGTTTAAAATCTTTCATTATCAATTCACAAGTGAGTTTATACAAGATGAGTAGATATTTTTTGTGTGTGTCTTTCTCTGGTTGACAGTTTTCTAACATTGTTCAGTGAGAAAAGTTTGAACAATTGCTTTTATCTTTCACTTGATTTTCTTCATCCTTTTTTATCCCTTCTTATTGATTTTTTGAGGGGCTTTTTCCTTTAAATTTTGGCCTGCTTTTGCATGTGCTTATTTTAAACTGATTTGCATGCAGATGATCAACTGGAAATGCAGTTTGGGTAAGATGTTTACAAACTGATATTAAATCACTCTGCTTGTTTGCACAAAACAGTAATTGAGTAAACACTGGTTATTAGTTTACTTGCATATTTGCTTTGCATTCTTTCACTTGCTTTCCACAAACAACACAGGGATGTTTGTTCTATAGTTAATAGCATTTAGAATAGTCTAAAGTAAGTAAATAAATAAATAAAGTTCTTGCTGTGTTCCCTTTATGAAAAGAGGGTTGAGTAAGACTTAGAGAGTAGCTTTAGTTTTTCTTCGTATTACTGTTTTTCTGATTATTGTCATCCTTTATTTTTTGTTACATATTTACTCACTGAGACCATCTTTTTTTTCTTGTTTATTGTCCTCTTTCTTCCACTATATCCATTTTGCCTACAGCAAGCCATGAGATTAATGAAAGAAAGCCCTGCATAAATTCACTTATATTTTAAATACTGAAACAACATTTATGCTTCATATTTTTGTTACATTCTTTCTATATCAATGTAAACTTCCATTCACAAAAAAAGCCAATTGCATACTGTTGTGTTTTACAATCATATGATGTTACACCTCTTTGATTTGATTTTCTGAGTTTCTTACCTAGGGTCTGTGTTGCCTTCCTTCTGCTTGATTTTTCACAAGCTAAATTTTGGGTCGCTAAACCCTGCAAGACCTCCCAAAATATTTTGCCAGTTTATTCCTGATAAGCAATTGATCTTTCCTGCTTTCCAGTTAATTGCATGCAGCTTTTATCCATGTGATGTTTTCAGCTATACAAGCAGGCTGATAATAAGTATTTGGTATGAGCTCTTAGATAATTTTGTTTGCATCCACAGTTCTGCAGGACGATTTATTAACTAAAAAACTATATTCTGCTATTTTATAATAAACAGGGGTTATATGGACATGAGATGATTTGCTGAAAGCCATCCTGCAGAGGTGACATAAAAAGAAATCACCAGTTCTGGACTCCATCAGGTAAAGAAACTTTGTGACATTTTACTGCATGGGCTAAATTTTTTTGTAAAGTTAAGATTTTGTTGCCTGCATTTTTTGTTTCATAAAAAATGAAGTATATTGCATTCACTAATTATAGTTCTATGAGGAAAAAGAGCATTCAGAGTTACTTTGAATGCCATTCTGGTTTCATTCAAACTAATCTATCTATTTCTATTACTTGGAGCTTCTCTGTGGCTGAAATTGCTCAGCACTCCTCTTGAAGTTGGAAAGTTCTGCTTGCTTACTTTTTCCTTAATTCTTCCACATCCTTCTGCTCTGGCTGGCTTTGAGTGAGATCAGGAGAAAAACACTGAACTTTCCTGACAGCAGGTTCTCTTAGGATTCTGGTATTCCTTGTGCAAGCAGGGATGAGCTGCAGCAAAGCCCCCAGATGTTTCTGCACATCTGGCAACCCCAGCCCCGAGCTCTGCTGGCACCATGGAGCAGCCCTGGGTAAAGCACAAGGTGCAGGCTCAGGAGGAGCAGCTGCCCTGTGCAAACACTGCAATCTGGCAGGCAGGAGTTCAAAGCAAGAATTGATTAGATTAAATGCTCCTTCAATTTGCCATCAGATCACTCTCTTCAAGCAACAGCATTCACTTAAAGCAACAAGCAGCGCAAGGTGCATGGCAGTGAGGGCATGCCAAAAATTCAGGGGGCAGGTGGGGCAAAAATATTGGCTCAAAATAGTTTCCCTGCAGCGATGTGTCTAGATTTTGCAATAATCTTTTTCTATAGTTGTACCTTACTTTAAAATCTGCTTATGTATTTCTGATATATGTCTGGCTATATATATATTTTTTTTTTTTAAATTTTTTTTTTTTTAGCAAAATTGGAGTCACGTGCATGGTTCATATCTGTGCACATGGGTAACACAGAAAAAGGGACCACATACAATTAAATGGTCACCAAGTCCCAAACTGACTCCTGACTCTTTAAGCTATTAGTTGCAAAAAGCGCTGATCTTGGATGCCAGAGAAAATCCACATTTAATGGAATTGCTCTCAGAGATGAGTCCCAAGAGGAGTGACAGAACTTGAGAGCACTCTGGGTGCCTTTCTGTGCTCTCCAGTTGTCTACAAAGAGGTTACCAAACAGGGATTGACCACTCTGGCTGCTTCATGCCTGGATTTTGAAAGCCCTGGGAAGAACAGATCAAGATCTCACTGGCTCTGAGCAGAGGGGAAAATGGTCAGTGAACCCTGACTGGCATGAGCTACATACTACTGGTTATTAATCCTTTCAGAGAGTGAGGTTCTCAGACTGTAACTTTAGAGAAACATGAAGAAGTGACTAGATTTCACAATGACATGTTCTCTTATTTCCCATTCATAATGAATATTTATCCTGCACTCCAGAGTCTGTTGCAAACTCTAATTTTCTGTAGTGCTCCACTCTGTTTTTTTAAAATCTCAATTCTGAGTTCAGTGGGAATTAGGATGAGAGTGAATTATTGTGCAGTACAATTTTATTGTGGTAGTTTTTATGTTAGACTCTAAACCTGTCTAATATACCCATTTACCCTGGAACCAAAACTCTGTGGCATAAGTGCTTATTTCTCTTCCAGTACAGGAAGGTTTGAGGAGGATGAACTCTTTGCCCATCTTGCTTATGTTGCTTCTCCTTCTTTGGGCTTCAGCTCTCATTAAATTCTATTTTATACTAGTTAGAAACTGAAGCTTGAAGAGCTGCTGCACTGCAGGAAACTCATCACAGGGAGAAGCTGCTCTGCTGCTGACTCAGGGGAGTGGAAGTCAGGCAGCTCCTGTAATAGAGAATTGTGTTTTCCTGAGCAGCAGAGCTTGTGGATGTGCTGGAAAGTTACATCTATTGCACTCTCTGGATGTCACCAGGGTTTGCACACAACTGATCAAGTCTTTCAGGCTGAGAGCTTTTGCTTCTGAATATTGATTATTGACCCTAGGATGTGAACAGGGCAAGGAAAGAGCAAACACTGTAAGGAGACATTTCTGTCAAAGCTGTGAGGCTGTGCTAGAAAATCAGTGCAACCCATGAAGCTTGACATTTTAATTGCAAGAACTAAATTTGGTAATGAAGAATGCTGTGATTAAAGGTTTGAAATGTGCCGTGCATCCTCAGATCTGTACTAGAGTGAGAGCACCCTCAAAGTGCAAGGTTTTAAGTGGATGCTAGCCAAAAGGGGGCTGAGGAAAAAAATGAGCTTGTCAAAATCAAATTAAAATGCTTTTCCTCCTCCAGACTGTCCCCTGAAGAGCTATTGTGTTAGAATTTAGTTTCCAAAGCTACCATTAATTTGTGAACTAGCAGGATTTTTATGCTGCAGTTGTCAATGTACCTGTAATGCTGGAGTCTCTAGTGGTACTTCTGTAGTGGTGTCTCTAGGCTGTATTTGACTTTCATCACAGTAGTGAATAGTTTTGGTGGAAATTAAATGAGTGCAAAGAAGCATTTATGTGTTCTTGAGCTCTTTCTAGCTCTGCTAGGGCTAATATCACTGAATTTGATTTGCTAAGAAAAAAATCTCCAGGATGATGCAGCCCTCTACCTGAAAGGTTCCTGCTCTTTTTCCCATTTAAATTAATTCTTCTCTGCCAGGAGAGAACACATAACACTCAGGTAACCTTGAGCACAGATAAACAGTCAAATGTTCTTTCAATGCCCTTTGGTTTTATGGCTCCCTTAGAACACAGTTGTTGTAGAAGTGTATGTGGGAAACTGTGCTAAAACTGCCCCTTTGAATGTACTAATTAGAATCTGTCAAGCATATTTTGGCTGGAAACAGCTCATGACACAAATGAACATAATTTTTGGCCTTAAAAGGATACAAAGACATGAACAACAACAAAGCTCATTTAAAACTTTTTATATACTTTTGTTATGAAATCAGACAGCATAATTCTCATCAGGGACCACTCTTGATGCACTGACTACACAGTCCACCTTGGAACATGAAATTCTACAGAACCGCAAAGCTTTTAATTCCTGGCTGGGGTTGTTTCAGGTTTGAGTGTTTACTGCCCAGAGAGCTGTGTTTGTCAGCTACACATGAACGTGGCCTATCAGAAATGCCTGATATTTATGGTCCCCCACTGCTGTAGGATGAATGAGTCACATATTTACTTGCAGGATTAGACACCAGGGGCCTGCAGCACAGCAAACCACCACGCTTGCAGGTTCTGTAGCCTTTGGGGGCTGTAAAGCACCAGAATAATGATGCTGTTTTTCCTGAGTAATGTCAAAAATGTCTTTGCTATTCAAATACAGCCTCCAATGGTATCTAGGAGAATATCTGAGGAAGATAAAGGGAACCAAGGGCAGGAATTGACAGGCAACTAGGCTGGCTGGTTATCACAGCTCAACATTTCAGGATATCAAGTTGTTTTCTAGACCTTGAGGGGGATTCACTCTCCCACAGAGAACTTTAAAATTTTCTTGTTTTCCTGGTGTGAGAGAAGGTCTAAAAGTTTAAGAAGACAGGAAAAGAGAAGGGCACTGAGATGCCCTGTTCCCAAACTTTAGGTCAATTGCAGGGAGGAAATTATTTTCTGCCAGGCAAATTTCTGCCTTAATTAAGATATTTTGGTTAAATTTTGATTGAGAGAACTGAGCTGTTGCCTCAGTTCTTTGGAATCCAGAGCCATTTGCCTCCTGGGTTGTGCTTGCTGCTTGGCTGAGCTGCACGAGGAGCAGTGGAGAGGTTTGGTTCAGGTACCAAGTGGTGCTAGAAATTCCCTGTAGTGCCTTACACGGCTCCAGCAGCCCCTCAGAAAAGCACTGACAGGTCCTGTCCCACACCAGCCAGCCTCCTGCAGCTGCCCCAGGTGGCACCAGGTGACTCTGTTCAAGCAAATTCACAGAGCTCCGTGCACCCCTCACTCCCATGTAAATGTGAACATGCAGGCACGCTGGAGTTGGGTTTTGAAACAGAACCCTAGTCTTAGTCTCCCTCAACATCTCCTCCCCAAGAGACTTTTTATGGGACTTGGCACCTAAATTTGCAGCTCTACAGCCTTGGAGTAACGATGGCCCTGTAATAATTCTCAGCTGGTCCTATGAGGATGATGATGTAATCTCAAAACATTGGGATTTCTACTTTTTTTCCTATTTCTTGCAGATCAGTATGAGTTGTTTCCTACTAATAGCTTTGATTTGCATCTCTAAGGATTTTCCTCCTTCTAAAAATGCAAATGGCAAGTGAGTCAGAGCCCACTTAGGAGAATACCCACCTGTGACAGCGGTGCAGATTCATAATCCTGCTGGATGATCCATAACTAAACCATTTCTATGGGTATTGCTACAGGAGAGTTCACAAACCCCCAGAATAAGGTTATGACATCAGCTTGAGATGACCTTTGAGAGGCCAATACCCACGGTTTATCTCATCTTAAATTGCTCCCACAGGCAAAAACATTTGTTTTGCCTTTTAAACAACCAGTGGGGAAGCAATGCTGTGGTGAAAAATGGAGATGTGCTGTTTGGTCAAAGGCAGTTGTTTTCTCTGACTGGGAGAGGAGTGACATTTACACTCATAACAAGATTGCTCTGTCCCAGAATTATTTGAGAATTAAGAAGGGGGAAGGTAAAAGTTTATTAAATAAGTATCTTACAAGCAGTGGATGGGAAAATTAGATGCCATTGCCCTCTGCTTTGGCAAGATCATACCTTTTTTCCCCCAAAGAAATCATAAAAAGCCAAACTCAAAATAGCCTCTGTCCTACAGGAAATATAGGAATTGCTAAATCTTGCTCTGAACATACAACTTCCCCCTTCTCAGTGCCCAGTTACAATCCTGCTTTGTGCAAAACAAATGAATCAAGTGACTGGAAGGACCCTGATGAAAATAACACACATGCTCTTACACTGGAGAGATCAAACAGAAACCTTGGCTGCAAGAGATCAATATCAGCATTTGTGACACTACATAAACCATGGCACAGAAAGGCAAATCCTCCCCCTCCAACCAGACACTGACATAAAGCAGAGCAGGTCAGGCAGAGAACAGGAAAAACTGTACAAATGCTTTGGGGTTATCCCTGCCATGAGTGGATTCTGGTACTGCCCATTCATACTTGCTCATTAGCATCAGCTGGGTCGAAGAGGGGGCAAAGTTACGTGGTAAAAAATCTCCAGTGTTTTGCAATTGATTTACAATTTAATTTCATTTTGGATTGTGTACTGCGTAGGAATTGGAGACCTTCACCTCTGGTGCTGTCCAAATCATGGAGTTAGACAGTTTTTGTGATTCCTAAAGTAGGACTTTAGAGTGTTCTTAATTATGCTACAGCTCTTTATCTTGGAAAAACTGACTTAAAGTTTGCACTAATTCAGGACACGTTCCTTGTTTGTGTTTGGAACAAGAACAAAAAATTTCTGGATGCTGAGAAAAACCTGCACACCATGGACAAGTAAAACACTGTGATTTATTTCCACAATTCTCATAAATTTTCCCTCTCACCCTGTAGTGTAAGCTTGCTTTCATTGCCTAAGGTAGGAGTGACTGAGGAAGTCAAGTATTCAGTCATTTCTTGCTTGATGCTGTGAGATTGCATCTCTTTTGCCTTTTCTTTGGAGCTCTTTTTTCTAAGGATGATACTGTGCTTCATGCTTTCAGTCTCTACAGGCTCACACTGCTAAGTGTGTGCTGCTTCAAAATGTAGTCTGTAATTCCCTGAGCAGGCAATTCCCTACTTTTCAGAGCACCACTGCTGCTGCTGTACTCAGATCTGTGTTTTGCACACATTCTTTGGTCTGAGCCACCTTTCAATGCCCAGGTTCCTTCTCACCTTGCATCTTTAGTCCTCACCTTCCCAGCGTGTACCCAGGCTTAGAGGCTGAAATGGGAGGCTCTTTTTAACCTGGGTTCCCAAACACAGACCTTAAATTGCAGGAAGACAAACCTTGGAAAAGGTTAGGAATATGTTTGGTGGGTACAATTAACAGGATTTCAAAATGATGCTCCAAAAAAGTGAAATACTTCATTTGTATCCCTTACAGTGACTCGTGACCTTTTTATTAATGAATGACGTTTTTGCAACCAGTCTATCAGAGACACTTGCCCTCCTTTCAGAAATATGTTGTGATCCTTATCATGGAGCTGCTGTTTGTGATAGCAGAATGGCCTAGAGCAAATATCCAGCTTGTGTGATTTGGCATAACTCCACGGAAATCATTGAGACTATGAATGCTTCTCCAGGGACAGGATCAAACTCAGAGTATTTGTGTATCTGTTTTTGTAGAAACATGCTTTCATTTTTGAATACTTCAAACTCAGAATCGTGATTCAAAAATTATTTTGACTTCTCCTGTCTCCCCAAGAGCTTGCCATGTGGTTGGAAAAGAACTCCTGATCAATTTCACTCTCACAGATTATTTTATTTATAAGCCATGAAGAACCAAAAATAGCTGTGTAGGTAGAGGAGAATGGCCCTTTTTATCCAGGCCCTGCATTTGATAGTTGTGATTTCATGAGCTGTGGCCAAAACCAGGACATGGGCAGATCAAATTTCTCATGCTGTTAGCGCAGTTATATTACCTCAGGGAAGTAATTATTGCCTCAGAGTTTGTTATAACACAGTGAACACAAACAGTTAAAATCACTGTGTGCAGCAGCATCTTCTGACTCTCACAAACCAGCAAGGGACCCTTCCCTGCCTGAAGGTGCTGGCACAGATGTGTTCCCAAGGAGCTGGGGTGGCAGGGACAGCAGAGCCAGGGCCACCATCCCAAATTCACAACAGGCTGAAGCACCAGCACAGTGGTGGCCTGATCACCACCACTGTCACATATTTTATGAAAAATCCTTTTGCCAGGATTTTTCCTCCTGAGAAGCTGAGAGGCCTCAGAAATGAAATGCAAACAATGATTATCTGCTGCTGTGCAATGCAACAGGTGCATCTTTGGTTGGTCCATGTGAGTTGTTTCTACTTGATGACCAGTCTGTGTTGGGACTCTGGTCAGTCACAAGATTTTATTATCATTCCTTTCTTTTCTTTGCTAGCCTTCTGATGAAATCCTCATTCTACTCTTTTAGTATAGTTTTAATATATAATTTTCTTTTAATATTAAAATATATATCATAAAATAATAAATCAGCCTTCTTGAGACATGGAGTGAAGATTCTCATCTCTTCCCTTGTCCTGGGGACCCTGCAAACACCACCACACACCACCAGAAGCTTTTCAAGAAAACTGAGGTTTCAGGCTGGAAAATAATGGCTTTCTGCCGGGCTGGGGCTGGAGCTGGGACACAGAGGCAGCTGTGCTGGTGTGGTCTCAGTGACAGTCCCACTGCTCTGTCTGGCTGCTCCTACTGGAGATGCATTTGCCTGAGTTTGCCTGCATTGAGCTCACTGGAGAGACTGTGAGACTGCTCAAATCAAGAGCACAAACCCCAGCTAGACCCAGTTAGGATGTGCTGCAGGCAGCCACAAGCTGCAATGGCTCTCCAGTGTCCTGGCTTGTCTCCAGATGCATCTGGATGGGAAAATGCTTTTGACCAACAGCCATGTGGGATAGATCTGAACCAAGGATGAATATTAGAATAATCTTGTTGCTGCTTTCCCACATACCATTTCATAGCTCCTAGCGTGAAATTTCCAGTTCACTTTTAGCTAAAAGCTAGTCATTCCCACTTGAAATGCTGAGCCCAGGGACTTACAAATGCACTTAGTAGCTTCTCTTTATGAGCATCTTCTTGATTTCCCAGCCAGCAGCAAAATATTCCAAAGATGAATTTCACTCTGTTCTTTGCAGACAAAATACATAAGCAACTCCCAAGGGCATAATGAGATAGATGGTGGAGATGGATTTTCATGAAAAATTATTTTCTGTATTTTCAGGTTTCATGAAACTGCTTTATCTTTAGGTTCCCTTAGTTTTACAATTGTGTGTCCCAGCTTTGATAATGTTTCCCTCCATACTTGTTCTCCCCTAAAAGTACTTTTTTGTCCTTTCCTTTTTTTTTTCCTAGTGCACCTTTTTCTTACCTACAATCCTACATGCATGAAGATATGTTTCACTTTTATTCTAGTTTGTTACTAGACATTTATTATACAGAATGAGGATGGAACCTGGCTTATGGTGTTTGCTAGCATTCAGCAAACTTCCCTCACAATTTTTAATTAATTTCAGCCATTGTTCTGCTCTATTTTGTGTCAGATTATGAAACCATTTGTTTCAAGACAAATGAGGAATGTTTTCCATATAGAGGAATTCCTCAAAGTGTGGAAGTGAGCACTCAGCATGTGCATGTTAAAACACTCTCTATTCTTACATGTTTTAAATGGTTTCTCCATGCCAGGGTGATCATTACTCTTGAAGTTGCCTCTACAGTGCAAAGGTTTTGCCATCACTAATGTGTAGTAAAATAAAACTAACAACATATTTGTTTTGTGTTACTACAGCCTTCACTATCAACCATATTTGGAACAGGAAATGGATAAATTTGGAATAGGAAATGGATAAATATTTACAAATAGCAATAGCACAATCTAAAGATGGAATGGGGGGCCTCTGGCATGAAGCACATTTTATCTTTTATCCCTCAAAACAGAGTGGGAGGGGACAAGAGTGTCTCAGTCTGTGTCTCCATTTCCTCACTTGCAAAATGCAAGATGTTCCAAGATCTTTATTATACTGTGGTGAAGCATTTGCAAAACTTTAGGCCTTGTGAGCTGCATGCAGGGCTCCATATGGTCCTTGAACGGCTCCTGGGAATGTGTCAAGGAGCAGAATTTGGTTTAATGAGGTTTCCCAGACCTCATCAAGTGGGAATGGGTTCTTTTGCCCCAGCTCAATGTCATGGCAGGGGTGATTTATCTTGAAACTTCTAAAATGTTCAGGGAAGAGCTGACTCTGTCTTCTGCAATATTTATTATAATATAATTACTCTTTCTTACAGTCTGTGGCTCATTTGTCTTCCATGGCTCTATTTTTTTAGGAAAACCTTCCAAATTCAGAGAAGATGGACTCTGTGCTCTGTATCTTTTTTTTTTTTTTTTTTTTAGGCCATGACAGACTCTGATCCATAGAATTGGTTTTCCCCCTATCTTTTAATACCATATATTATTATTACAAGCCTTTCATTTAAGAAAAAGAATGAACTTGGAAGATGTGCAGAACCTCTACAAGGATGAAAGCTAGTTCAGAAAGAAACGAGAAACGCTGCTTTTACTACCAACACAGTGGAAAAAGGGTGAGTTTCTGAGCCAGTCCAATGCTCTGTTTAAGCTGAGAATTGTATTGTGTGTTGGGGTGTGCCCAAGGAAGGATGAAGTGCTGGAGAACAGATCTTAGGAGGAGAAGCTGAGGGAGCTGGAGTTGTTTAACCTGGAGAAAGAGAGGTTTAGAGGGGACCTTATTGCTCTCTACAACTCCCTGACAGGAGGGTGTAGCCAGGTGGGGTGGGGTTCTTCTGAGTAGAGAGAAAAAGAGGAAATGGCTTCAGGTTGCACCTTGAAAAGTTAAATTGGATACAAGAAAAAAATGCAGTCACAGAAAGGGTGGCTGATGACTGCAACAGCCAGCCCAGGGCAGTGGCTGAGCCACCCCTCCTGGAGGTGTTTAAGGATGTGTGGCTGCGGCACTTGGGGACCTGGTTTAGTGCTGGGCTTGGCTGTGTTGGGTTCCTGGTTGGATGTAATGATTTTAAAGGCCTTTCCCAGTTGAAATGATCTGGTGGTTTTTGTCTGTTTCTGTACCAGCAGAGAGGAAATCTGCAGGCCTGTCCTTTGCTCTTCTTTCAATGTTAACTAGCTTGCAGAATAGTCTAAACTTTTTCCTAATGGGAGTGTCTCTCTCTGTGAGCCTCTCAGGAACCCTGGGCCAGTCCCGAGTCGGCAGACACCGGGGGGAGCAGCCCCAACATGGCCGACAGCGGGGAGACACTCTGTGTGTGCCCCGAGGGTGCTGAGGGCACCTGGGCTGACAGCAGGGAGACACTCTGTGTGTGCCCCGAGGGTGCTGAGGGCACCTGGGCTGGGGGGAGACACTCTCTGTATGTGCCCCGAGGGTGCTGAGGGCACCTGGGCTGGGGGGAGACACTCTCTGTGTGTGCCCCGAGGGTACTGAGGGCACCTGGGCTGGGGGGAGACACTCTCTGTGTGTGCCCCGAGGGTGCTGAGGGCACCTGGGCTGGGGGGAGACACTCTCTGTGCCCCGAGGGTGCTGAGGGCACCTGGGCTGACAGCAGGGAGACACTCTCTGTGTGTGCCCCGAGGGTGCTGAGGGCACCTGGGCTGGCAGGGAGACACTCTCTGTGTGTGCCCCGAGGGTGCTGAGGGCACCTGGGCTGGCAGGGAGACACTCTCTGTGTGTGCCCCGAGGGTGCTGAGGGCACCTGGGCTGGGCGCCTGTGCAGCACAAGAGACACCAGAGACATCGGTAGAAGATAAAGGGTCGACTCTTAGCAGGGGTTAATCCAAGGTTTTATTAGGATCCCAAAGGAGCTCCTGCACCTCAGGGGGCCTCCTGCCGAGAGCCCCGGGAGATGTGCCAAGGTTACATTTAAAGGGAGGCGGAAACCAAAAGTAGATAACATTTTACCAACCAATAAGTGACCCTAAGGGATGGGTACTGGGGGACAGACATATAGGACAGCTTGTGGGGCAAGGCTTGGGGGGCTGACCCCTGGCCTCTGGCTAATCACTCGAGGACCTGGACGGAAACTTCTGGATGGAGGGGAGGGGAGGCTGAGTGATTGACAGAGAGCCAGGGTGGGGGTTTGGGGATGATCTCAGCAAGGGAGAGGAATTACACAGGTAAAGGGAGGGGGGTACAGTCTGGGATAAACCATTTGGGAAAAATATGGGGATACAAAACAAAACTACTTCAAAGTATTACAAAATATAAAAACACACTACAACATGGGAGCATATTCCTTTTCCATTAGAAAGTGAAATATTTTCATTTTCCATTACTAACCACCAAAAATAATTTAAAAAACCAGCAAAAATATTTAAAAATATGAACAGTCCTCTATTTTCTGACATCTTTCCCAAGACCAAATTATTATTTTCTGAAACACCCTCTATTAATAATACCCTCTAAGATCTCTTATTAATAATGCCCTCTAAGATCTCTTGAAATCTTCCCAGTTTCAACAGGATAAGCTACTGCCTTTGGCAATATTATTTCCTATTTCTTTTACACAAGCACTCATGTAAAGCATATCAGCCTGTCCTAAAATCTCACTGATTCATCCTTTCATGCTCAGCCAAATTAGGATAAAATTGCAATTAAGATCCTTGTCTTCCCCTGATGTGGGATCATTGTGCATTTTATTGTTGTTAATAAACACTGATGATTAAATGGATTGTCATTACAAACTAACAGTTTTATTTTTGAGAGCCCTGTGTGGTCTTTGTTCTGTGCACAGCCACAAGGTGCAGCTTGTCTCTTCAACATGTGCACCACTGATGGAGACAAAAGGTTTCTGAAGTGACCCCTAGTGACCTGAAACCACTGAACCAATGCTTTATTGCTGTATGTGATCAGTGTGTGTGTTCACACTTGGTCTCCCAAAAAGGTGATTTTATTATCCTTGGCACAGTGACATAAAGAGATACCAAAGTGAACAGGCAGCAAAATAGAGATGAGCCTGTTTAAAGAAAAACTGCACAAATTTATAGTATAATTTAGTTTAATTCAGTTAGTATAATTCAGATAGTATAATTCAGTTTAATTACTGATCAGGCTATATTTATGCATGATGAGAAATAGCTTATTAAAATGGCTAAATGTAATTATCTCATCTCTACTCTAGACAGGTCTGCCTGTCCTTGTACAAAAGCCAGCATGTCAGCTCATCTTTGGTATCTGTAATCATAAGCTTTATCCAGTCTGCCCAGCAGGCCTTTTAGTGTGTAGAAGCTAAGTCTGCATCTTTCAGTTTATCAGTAGAAATAACTGATTCCATAAAATTATGCTGCAATTTCCTTGCTTGAGCCCTCAGACTGATACCTTCTGGACCCCTCAGCCCATGGTATCAATCAGCCCCAAAAAAAGAGTTGTTTATTTTTTAACAGCAGTTAGTCCCATGCTACAGGAACTGTTCAGAGGAAAGAACTCCCTGAATCCCACTTGGAGGGGAGGGCAAGAATTCAGTTTTATTCCATCCCATGCAGGCAGCTAAAGGGCCAGATCTGGGAGCAAAGCATGCAGATGAAGTTATTTGACAGGCTGAATATATTCTGTACAGTTCTGAGGGTTTTTTTGGACATTATGTATACAAATATGATGTGAATTCTCATCTCTTTTTCCATTTGTGCTAGGTAAATGCTTCCTTTTATTTGTCCACAATTCAACAGCTTGGTGTCTTCAGAAGCAAACACATGGATTTTGAGCTTTTTGTTGACTTTTTCCCTTACTTATCCCAAAACTGGCTTTATTCTAAAGCTCCTAAGGTGCCCTTAATATCCAAATATTCAGTGCTGTCTCCAGCACCTCTACCTCCTTAGCTGAAAGGTGACTCAGATATTACAGTGCAAGCTGTTATGCATTCCTTTAAGGGATATTTAGAGAGATGCCTCAGCTAAAAAGACTGTAACCAGATCTGAGTCTGTCTGAAAGGCTGCTTCTGTTTGGATCCAATTGTTCTGGTTTATATCCATCCCTAGGAATGTTTAGTTATCCTTTAATTGTAAATGATGTTATTCTTATGTGTACTTGCTGTACTTTCTTCTGCTGTAAGTGACATTTTAAGTTCCGCTCTCAAGGAATTAGGGTAGAAACCCCCAAAGCACATAAATCACTTGAATATACTGAAACATTTCAGCTTTTGCAAGCAGTGGGTGTTAGCCTTGGCCATTGTGCTGACAATGTCACTTAGAAAAGCCTTGTGGCAAATACCCGAACCCATCAGAACTTTAATAACAACTCAGAACAGCATCCCTGCTTCCAAAATTTCAGCAAACTACAGACCCTGACAACAGGGGCAGAGAATGTGAGATCCTTTCCTTGGAAAAGGCTCCTCTTATTTGTAACATCTCCTTTTAAGAGTATTTTTGATCTGAATTCTGCTGTTCCCATTGCATGACAGCAAGCTTGCTGTGGAGTACTCCAGTGCTTCCATTCAAAGGGAGCCTGGAGCAGTTCCATCCAAGGAGCTGCTTCCCAAGGGAGAGTCCAGCACAACTTAGAAAGGATCTGTTAGAACTGGAAAACTAAAACGTCAAGTGGAAAATATTTACACTTGATTATAACTGCTCTCTAAACTTAGATTTATCCCTTATCAGCTTCAGGTGGCATTATTGCTCAGGTCTGCTGATACAGCATACATTAAAAAAAAATCTTTTGACAACAGTTTCAGGAGCATTGAAAATATTATTTAATTAAAACCACCTAAGTAAATGTCAGCAGTAGCCTCCAAAGCTTTAACATTTTTTAAAAAATGCAGTTTAAAAAAACTCTCTACAACTGCCTCTTCAGTGAAGGATAGTGAATTAATCTAGTACTTTCTGAAAGGTTTAATGTAATAGTTTTATTATTCAGGAAAATGGGCAGGTTCAACCATTCCACATATTTAGGCAGAGATCAAATGTAGATGAAAGCTCCCACTTCAACCTTATTGACGTTTAATGAGACAATTTTACAGAGCTGCTGTTCCTTCTCTTATCAGCAGCCTCCTAAATCTGCTGGATTGTTAATGGCTTCTGTGAAGCAAATCAGATCAGCATCTGGTGTCCTGTAAAAACCAGTGCAGCAACATGTGCTGATGCCTGAACAAAATCTGATTTTGAGGTCTGAACAACACAGAAATTTCCTATTCAAACAGCTGCAAAGATTTTGTTTCCCTTTTTATCTTTACTCCCCTCATCAGTTTAGTTGGAACCCACAGATCTTGCTCACATTTTGCCTTGAGGAGCAGCCTGGAGTGAGGAATGTCCTGGGATGTGGCTGCTACCATGGAGCTGCAGGGCTTTCTTTGCCTTTGGCGTTCCCTCCCTGAGTTTTTCTCATTCCAAGCCCTGATGGATGTGCCCGCAGCCGGGTCAGGAGTGTCTGGAGATGCAGCCTAGCATTCCCCATGGCCAGCTGCTGGCCTGCCTCAGAGGAAGATGAGAGGTCACCGTGCATCCTCATGCTCTGTGCAGAACTGCAGTGGAACCCTGTTCAGCCCAGGATATTTTTCCTGCTGCTCAGGGCACAGAAATCAGCTGTGTGCCTGTCCCCTGGGCACTGCAGATGTGCAGGCAGGCTGCTGCATGCCAGCCACAGCTGCAGTGCACTGGGAGCATCCTGTGCTGCAGCCTCTAGCTGAGGGACACTAGTGAGGGATGTACTGCTGTGGTCATCCTGGGGACACAGCAGAGATCACAAAAACCTCCCTTAATCAACAGGGAAATTAATATTCCTACTTAGGATTTATGACACAAGTTGGAGGGGAAAGGGAAGGGAAAGGAAAAGAAAGGAAAATGGAATGGGGAATGGAATGGAAAGGAATATGGAAAGGAAAGGAATATGGAAAGGAAAGGAAAATGGAATGGAAAGGAAAATGAAATGGAATGGAAAGGAATTGAAAGGAAAGGAAATTTCAAGGAAAGGAAAGTTATGGATGGAAGTCACAGCATATTTAGATTATCTGCTTGTCAGACCCGTGAGGATGAATGTGCCATGGCAACTCCCCTTTGTGAATCCTTGGCATGTTCAGGGTGGCCATATCCTCACACACTTTCATCCATCCTTTTCCAGGCAAAGGACCCCTGAAAACCCACAAGACCATCACTGTCTAGCCAGCAAGGCTGAGACAAAGAGAGAATATTCATCTGCAAAGTCAGCATGATTCAGTGCTCATCAGAAAACACACAGGTTTTCAAGGTATGACAATACTCCTAAAATGCCTTATGCTTTATTTAATATACCTATTATACCTTAAAAATGCTATTACATAAATGGAAAAAGTTGAGGCAATCTTTGTCTTCCCTTTTAACTTAAACCAGGGAATAATTTTTGACTGAAGAAGCAGCTCTGGCACTTCCTGATGTTTTTCATGTTCCTAATCTCTTTTATTTTCACTCTATCAAAGAAAACTGCTATTGATTTCTACAGTACAATGTCTTCTTGAAGGAGTCTACATATTTTTTAACCTAAAATAGCAAACAACTTATGGATGAGGCAATTTTTCTTTTAATACACTATTCACATAGAAGGCTAACACCTGCTAGGGCACTAAGGACATGAGAGATCAGGCTCAAAGACCTACCAAGTTATCTCCTAACTCTCTGTGCCTACATCTCCACACCTTTTGTATGTAAAAGCTTTATTTACATGAAATATAATGTAAATGTTTAGGTGCATAAAATTAATGGGACAACCTTTTTTTAATATTAGTTTTAAAAGACACCCAATACCTTTTCTTTGTTATTAATATGCTTGCTAAGTTGGTAAGAAAAGAGCTCTAAGTATTTAGCATTCAGCTTGTCCATTATATCTTAATCTAATGACTTTGGGTCTATTATACAATCTTTAGGTACATGATCATATATTATTTTTCCAAGACCCCAGTACTTTTCTGTACTGTATGGAGGGTGGACAGCAGATTCTTGATAATGAGTAAGTTTCTGTATATCAGAGATCAGTTTCCTTGGTTGCAGAAGTGGACACCATGAAACTTAGCTCTGGATCTGATTCTGTGAAGCTCCACCTGAGAAAAATGGCCCCAATACCTTTGATGCTATGGCAGTGAATATGTTTAGTAAAAGGAAGGTCTTTACTTCCCACATGAGAATTCCTTTTTGTTATGGATTGCAAAGTTGTAGTGATAAATTTGTTGGTGATAAATTTGTCATCAAAAGCAGTCTTTACTGTAAATTGACTTTTGATTAGCCATATTTTTTATTAAATATTCCTGTGTACAACCAAGTTCATATGATGAGATAAAATTAAAATTACAGTGAAACAGGCTTTCAGCAAAGCTGTGCTTCACCTGAGCTCTCAACTCTCACTGCAGTCATGACCAGGGCATTCACAGGTATGATCACATTAGTTTTTTAGTTTTGTTCTGTTCCACTTCGTCTAATGAGCTTCCAAATGAGACACTTCAATATTCAGATCCCTTGTTTCTTAAAAAAAAACCCCAAAATTAAATACAGTGCCCCCCAAAAGAGAGTATAATTGCAAAACTCATCCAAATATCATATTATGTGCATACTTGTTTAGTTTTACTATTATTATGAAGGCCTTTGGTGACTTAATAATGTAGCAATTTTGCAGACCTGATTAACATTGGGATTTTTGCCTTCAAGCTGTACTGGATAAATTGTGCTAAAAGATGCTTTACTCTGGGCAGTTTTTAAACTCAGGACCAAAGAATTATAATTCCCAGCACTACTGGAATAGCAAAATGTCTTTCAGTTTATCCATTTAAAGTGAAAAACAAGACATTTTCAGAAGTCTTAATAAGTCAGATAAAACACCTAACTAAGATTTTACTGAGTACCTTTTCTGGCTTGAATAAATAATTTACCAAAATGTTGTGATTTCTCTTTAAAAGATATTAAAGGCTAAATTTAATTTCCATAAAAGGGACGAACCCAAAGATGTTAGGATTTTCTTCCTAAGCTTTTTGAGGGATGGGACTTTGATTTCTTTCATATTTGTATGTAGCAAAGGACCAGTTCTGAACCCTTTATAGCATAAACAAAATAATGGTGACAATGCATAATGATTAGAAATCACTCTAGATTTTATAGAATAAGACACACAAAATGCCCAAAGTGAATACAAAAAAGAATTTACATTAAAACCATAAAAAAATTATTCCTGATGAACACAAGAAAGCATTCTGTAGTTCTATACAGCAAAGGCAATAATAAATAGTAGAAGAGATGCTGTTCTCCTCACTGACTGTGAAATTCCTTTTCACACTTGTTTGTTTCTTTACTGTGCTGGGAGGCTCAAAGAGGTACATTATAATATGAATGATGATACATGTGCTTGTAGTCTGATATTTGTTATTTTAAGTGTGCTCATTTAATACCTAATGGATGAAATTCTGCTTTCAGTTATTTAGAAATCTGCACATGAATTTAATTGATTTCTTTGAAACCACTTTGACCTTGTTTCAACTAAAGGCTGGCCTACCATTGTTGTTCTAACCGGATGGAAATGTGAAGAGATGATAAGAATGTAAGATTTTTCTTTTAATTGGGCTGGTTTGTGGTGTGTTTCAGTTCTGATATTTGTGTTTCTGGCATGGAACATATTCATAAGCTCAGTACTAAAATGATTCCTTTGTTAAAAAAATAGCAAATGATTGACGTTATTAAACCAGATTCAGGGTTGTTTTGGGTTTTGTTTTTGTTTGTTTCTCTTGACAAAAGCAGGATTGTATCTGTGATTTTTCTGCACAAAAACCACTGTGTTCCTTCAGGCTATATAACCACTCTGAGGTTGATTTCCTCCTGGTGGAGTATTCCAGGACAAGGGAAAGGTACCATTTTTATTGTGCAATACACTGTGCAGTTAATGCCTAGGATGTAAATTAAATATCTCTTATGACAAGGCCTCCCCAATCCAAAAGTGGAGGTCATGCTCAGACCCACCCTCTGACGTTCATTTTTCAAAGGATGATTTAAATAACCCTATGTATATCAAAAGGATCTAGATCCTCAGCAAAAGGAATTCAGAGCAGGCAATGATAATTTATTTTGAGCAATTACTCACTGCCCTGTCAATGCCAGCAGAGTTCAGCAGGAGTTTCATGGGTACAAAAATGGCCTTCATCTTATTTAAGCCCAAAGGATTGCTAACAGCAGTAAGAACTATAGTTCCACTCTGATAATTTAATTTCAAATTTGCCCAGATTTTCTAAACCTAGATTTAGTCTCTGCTCTGCTGCATCAGATTTACAGTGAGATAAGCTAGTAAAATCAAAGTTGGCACAAAAGTGCTGTGGCAGAGTAGAGCACCTGGTCAGAGACCACCTCTTTCTATCTCACTGTCATTTGCTACTTCACAGTAACATGAGCAGCCAGCCTCTAAAAGTGATGAAACTTAGAGCAAGAAGGGCTGGCAGAGTGGTTTACCACCTCCAAGGTCTCCCAGCCACATTTTTAACCAGGGTATGTCACAAACACAGGGCTGACTCAAACCCAACTATTCCCAAAGTTGTCCCAGAGCATTCCAGATTTTTAAACATTGTGCTGCAGTTGAGATATAAATCTCTGTATGCATTCCCTAGCATTCATTTTCCGTGGAAGTCATTGGGACTGGAAAATAGGAAGAATCAGATTTTCTCACCAGACTTCACATTCTCCTTGGCTCCTGCCAACTCCAAAGTGACATGGGAGCAGTCTCTCCCGAGGAATTCTGCTGCCCCTGGTTCTGGCTGACATCAAGAAGTATTGAGGTATGTGTAAAAAGTTAACATTTCCCCCCTCTGAATCTCAAACAGCACACAAAGTTCAAATGCAGTCACAACCAGACGTCAGTTTTTGTAAGTTCTCCATGTCCTTGCTGCAGATATTTCATTTCTAAAAGCAGCCTGTTAATGTCAAACATTTCCATTCTAGCATTCAGAGATTATGAGTTTATTGCAGCAGCTGTAATCTTCCTCTATTTCAAGGGAAATATATTAAGATACATTTTAAATGCATTTTCCTCTATTAACATAAATCTTGGCATCTTGTGTAATAAAGTCAAATAACAGGGCATAAATTACACCAAAAGTCCTGAAACAATAAAAAAGTCCTAAAGGAAAAATAAAATAAAATTAAGATTTCAGGTTTAAAATTTTTGTGTGGGAATGCAATTCCTCACACCAGGTAGTCCTTCTGTCACCAGCACACAAAAGCTGAGGTGCTACTAATGGGACACAAAGCTTTTCACCAGAGGGCTTTAATCCCTGCAGCTCCACAGTGTGTGGAAAACATGAGTCTCCACTGTCTGGCTGCTTCTTGGTGGCTTCTGCAGGGCAAGTTCCATGGACACATTAGAAACAGGCTGAAATCCCCATTTCAAGTTTTTTTTTTCCCTTATGGGTAGCTATAGCCTAGGCTGCTCAGGGCAAATTCAACTTAAGCAGCATGTGCTCAAGCACCCTCAACATTGTTTAAACTCTGCAAGGATGATAGTGCAGCTTGAGAAAACAGAGATGGCAATTGATTCTTTCATTAATTCAGCATAATTCATAAATATTTTGGGTGATCCCTTCAATTAAAGTCCCTGGATTTACACTCCATATTTAGTTAGGTTGTTGTCATGCCCTAATGGCAATTCAGGCTTGTTAGGCACTTATTTATGGAAACTTCCTCTCATTGCTGGGAGACTACAAATGATCTATTGTATGCTTGATTGTTTCAGATGCTCTGGTTTACATGACCTTTCTTCTAGCTGCACAGTTAAACTCAACATAGGCTGAGAAAGTGCCATGAACATTATTTTAAATAGAAGAAATTTCTGTGCAGCCTTAAGCCCACTCTTCCCCTTTTTTTTGCCACCTCTTTATTCACCCACTCTTTTTTGATTTGATGCCTATTTCTGTTTAGGAGCCTATCTGATGTTTTATTTATTGGCTACATAGTTTCCAAATGAAAATAAGAAAGGAGGGAAATCAGAGGAGAGGTACAACTTTAGGAAACACTGTGTATGAGCTGAGGTCAGTATAGTAAAGCCCTTGATATAGCAGCAAATCCAGCAACACTTTTTTCTGCCAAGGAACAAATCTTTGTGTGCCTGTCAAAGCACTCTCCCACTCCCCCAGAACTTTCTTGCTCTCTTAGAAAGCTGAAAACTAAAATGAAGGTAGAGTTTCTGGGGTTGTACACACTGTGTCCCTGAAAATGCTCTATTTTTGACTCCCATTATCTCTTTCTTTTGGCTTGTTCAAGTGTATTTTTAGTGTTTTCTTCCACACATAACATTCAATAAGGAGCCAAGTTGGAATAAGGTCTGCATTCTGTAAGGGCTGAAGCTCCAGGTAACCATGCTGGCTTCTGTCAGGGGCTCCAGGAGGAGGTGAGGCAGGTGGGACATTGAATTTCTCTCCAGATGTTAAACAGGAATCCTGCCAGAAGGCCAAACATGAGCAAGGTTTCCTGCAGCATCCTGGTGTTTCCTTTACACCATCCAGGGGTAAATAAAGGGGAGGCACTTGGGGCTTTTCTCTGGGCCAGGGAGCTGAATCTTCATGTGTGCTGCAAAACCCAAAGGAGTTGAGCTCTGAATCCTTCTGCTCACCCAGCCCAAGCTGCACCCCCATCCCTGCTGGAAGCAAGTGGTGGGCAGTGATGCCACCCTGTAGGGGGATAGAATATAAGAAAACAAGGATGGTGTAGAAAGCAATCTTACCCCTAGGGAGTTGCAGCTGGGCCAATTATCAAAGATTAGGAACAGGCCACAGCTGTAGCCAATGAGAAGAAGAGTGCTTTAAAAGAGTGGGGTGGCCCCTTGAGAAGGGAACTGGGGTCAGTTCGTTGCTTTGTGAAGGAGAGTCAGTGCTCTGAGGAGCTGCCCACGAGGAACACCAAGAAGGTGTGGAACTTTTGTGATAAGGAGACAACAGCATGGAACCCCTGCAATAAGATGACAGCACCACCCCGGCCTCTCTCCTGAGCGTCCTGTGACAGCAGGAGGCTCTGGAGCCACAGTTCCTGGTGCAGGCTGAGTCAGCAGCCCCAGCACACATCTCCACTCACCCTGGCACTGCTTCTGCTGCTGAGAGCTGCCCTCTGCACTGAGCAGCTGCCATCACCCCCAGGATCACTCAGCACCAAGGGAGGCACTTTGCCCAGAGTGTGAAAGAAATAGTGACAGCATTTTCCTCTTTTCTATTATTTCTATTTCCTCTTTTCTATTTCCAGGTTTTACCAGGAAATAATTGGAAATAAGGACCCTGAGGTCACCCAGTCTGCCCTGTGACAGTTCAGCTATAGCTGTTCTTGACAGATGTTTATCTCGTGGGTCTGAGGCTCCTGTGATTCCCCCACCTTCCCACATCAGCCTGTTCCAGGGGTCTGTATCCTTGCTGTTGGGTGTTTGGCCTTAAGCTCTAACTGAATGCTCTTTACTGCAATTTTAAGTCCCTTGCTTTCCTTCTCTTTAAGCACAACTACATTTTAACCATTGGAGAATGCTACTTGCTGGTGCCTCAGTCTTAAGGAGCTCCAAGCAGAGTGGAGTGATTCCTACAGATGATACCTGGTTTTAAACACTCTGGTATGATAATTTCCCTATTTGCCACAGGCTGATTTGACTCATGGTCACAGCTGCTATTCATTATAACTTTCAAGTCCTTGCTGGACACAGTGATTGTCAGCCAGACAACCCCCAGGCTGTGCTCATGCCATTAATATCCTCTGCCTGATGGTCACAGTTTCCACTAGTCAATGTTGTATCACCACCTTTTTCTAAACGGAAGTCAAAGAATATTTCTAAATAGAAGTGAAAGAATATTTTTCTTGAAAGAACAGTCATCTTACACCACATCTCCAAATCACCAGGATCATTCTGAATCCTTATTCTGCTCTCCTAACTTCTTGTCCATCCCAGCATAATATCACAAGTATATTTTCCAACCCATTATGAAAATTATTAATTATTTTGCTGCCCTGTGTCTGTCAGAGCTCAGGGATTAACAAAGGGTATTTGCATCCTGAGCCATTGTCTCTCTTCTCTGCCCAGTTCTTCTCCTGAATCACTTTCCAAGTAGATCCTCTTTGATACTTTCCTGAGCAAGCAGTTTTCCCATAAATAGTTCCTGACTGAACTGGGGAGACTGGCTCTTTATTATTCACTCAAGGCTGAATGCTTCAATTCTCAAAAAACAATCCTTGATCTCACTGCAAAGCACCAAGATACTAAAACTTGCTTCACAATAAATGGAAAAATTGTTGCAAATTTATTTGATACTTCAGGTTAAAATCCAGCTGTGATTTGAGGTTTAAAGTTTAGACAACTTCTGCTTTTTCATTCTTCTGAGCATCTTGGTGCATGATTCACTCAGTTGTGTCCAGCAGCCAGCATAGCTATATCTTATTTTTATTTATCTGCTTCTTCTGACCACAAAAACAAGCCTGGCCAACATCCCCAGCAAAGGCTGGGTGAAGTTGACTATAATAAGCAAACCTAACAAAGTTAATGCAAATAAGATTTGCAGAGTCTATTACACTGAGTACCTTAGTGAGTGATTCAAACTTTCTGGGAATGTGCACTGGGCTAAACCAGAACCTGTTATCCTTGGACCCCCCATTGAACCTGAAAAGTTAATTTCTAACTTCTGTTATTTTTTCTATTCCAGTGAAAGCTTTTGCTTTGAAACTTGGAGTCACACTATGATCCCTGTTTTTTATTACTAAGCAAGAAATTTATGACTCTTGGATATAAAGATGAGACGAAAATGACTGAAAAATATAAATATGAAATACAATAAATACTTTCTTTTTTTTTAAGTTACAAGGCGAGTTTCATCAGTTTGTGAAGAAATCCCTTCATTTGAGATGAAATATAGGTCATGATTTCTGAGTCCTTTGGCTTGACAGCATGAGTTTTGGCCTGTAGCTCAAAGTGGAGCTGGCCATCTGCACTTTGGGAATCCATTACTGTTGTCACAATCACACAGGGTATTATAGCAACTGCCCAAAGCAAAACATAACCAAACCAAAATACTTCAAGATTCTATAGTCATTATAACCATCTGCCTGTCTATTTGTAAACCAGTTTGCTGAGGTACTGCACACATTTTGGAGGCAATAATTTGCCACTCCTGTTTATTTTTGCAGGTGTCCTTGAACCATGTTTAAAAAAAGGAAAACCAGCAGAGGGCTGAGAAGGGGAGAACTTGTTTGCTGCATTGAGTGAAACAGGAGGTCCTTTTCTAAGAGCCTGAAAAATGATACATCAACTGCAGTGAAGAATTTCTGGAGTTGGTTCAATTCATTTGACACTTTGGGGAATGCTAATTGAGCATTCAATAGTTCAACGCTGTGGGAGTGGGGTAAACCAATCCAGGAAAGCCATCAGCCATGGGGAAACCAATTTCCTCTCTCAAACTTATTGTTCCTGTGTGTCAAAGGTGGTCCCAAGAGATTCTACTTGTTGCTGACACATTCCAGAAATCATTTAATTTTACCACCTCTTTTTTTTTAAAAAAAAAAAAATATTTATTTTTTTTAAACTGGCAGAAGCAGGCAAGAGAGTTAAGTATCCCAAGGGCAAAAGAGAAACCTTATGAAAGAAATGTTGAGAAGAGAGGCAAGATAGCTAACAAAGGGCGAAAGTGCCAAACCTGCTTGTTCCACTGTCCTTGGAATGCTGTGCTGTCCATGTATACATGTGTGAACAAATAATTAGTGCATCTGCAAAAAGATTATTTACTTGACTGCTCTCTCTGCTGATTAGAAATAGAGTAGCTCTGTTGAACTCATCAGAACTTATCAGTCTTTGTGGCTGCTGAGCTCACACCAAAACTGAGATAGAAGGTCCTTGGAACATGAAGCTGTGAGATAAATGTTGCTCATCTGCTGGAGGATGCGCCAGATGCAGCCCTGCTCTCCAGC
Source organism: Molothrus aeneus (assembly GCF_037042795.1). Taxonomy (NCBI): domain Eukaryota; kingdom Metazoa; phylum Chordata; class Aves; order Passeriformes; family Icteridae; genus Molothrus; species Molothrus aeneus. The sequence goes on along the minus strand of NC_089650.1, from coordinate 3,945,162 downwards.
TGCGTTTGAGAAGTTGTTTCAGAATTGAAAGAACTCCAGGAGAAGCAAGACCCTGTTGCTCTGGGACACGAAACAACCCGAGCGCGCACACCGCTGCTCTCAAGGTGAAAAAAGGGAAGTTTATTTTCTGACTCCAACATTTATAGTTTTCTAAAAGTGACAGTGGATTGGAGGGTGAAAGCGCCACCACTCCAATGACACTGGACAAACCAACAGTCTATCAAATTTCTCCTCCTCCATAAAAGAATGCAAAACAGTAAGTTATTTACAGAGAGTGTGTGAGAAAGCTTGCTACAAGAATGTAGACATCAGAAGGCTTAGAAAACCTTAAAAAAATCAGGGTGACAAGACCCTTTCTATTTCTCCTCCAAACCAGAGTTATCTGGCTGTCCCTGAGAGGAACACTGAATCCCTTGACAGTCACAAACACTTTTCACAAAGCAGGAGTTACACCAGTGAGCATGCAGAACATCAGGCATCTCCTAGGTGCATTTGTTTTCCTTCCATACAGTCAGAAAGGAAAACACACAATTATCACATTTGCATAATTCCTTTACAAAACAAGTCTCTCAGCAGTTTCAAAGACATTGCTTCATCTCCTTCTCATTTCCTGCAGGGATATTATTGTCATCTGGAAAATTCAAGTCCACCTGACAACAAATTTTCTGGTTGAAACTAATATCAACACAGCAACAACAGCTTTCAAACATTCTTTGCACTGCTTGGTTAGGAAGCCAGAATTAAAGATATACTGTGTTTCTCTACTTCACTAAAAGCCTGTACTTCAATGTTTTAAAGCTTCTAAAATTGTGTGCCAATAGTATCATATCTGTCACAGGCAACAGTGTTCATTCTGCCAGTGGCAGAATTCAGCTATGGGAGAACTTACTGTGGTTTTCCTCGTGTTGTGGCAGATCCACAGTAGGTCATAATTTCTCACTTACTAGGTATTTCCCCTGAAATTTCAACACATGCAACTCTTCCCCACTTCTTTACAAAGTTTAGCAGGCCTGTCAACACCCTTACCCCAGGATCTCACATTAATTAATTTATCCTCACAGCACTCCTTTGTTAGATGCCAGATTTTTCAGAGAGCTCAGACTCAAATTTTTGAGTGCTCAACACCTAAATTGGAGCCAGATTTTTCCAAAAAACTGAGTTCTCTTTTGGTTTCTTAAAGAAGGTGCAAATTTTTCAAAGTTTCCATCAACCCTAGCAGCAGTGCCTGCTGCCCAGATTGTGTGAGAAGCTGAGGACTCAGTGTGCTAAACTTCTTCTCCACCTATGAACATTTTGGTGCCTGAAGGGGAGGTGATTTCCTTGTGAAGTCTGGCTGTCAGAGTGGGAGGCTGAGCTCTTTTGAAAACCTGGAGCTCTATTGTAAGGTTATCACTGCTTTGCAGGAGACAAAGTGACAGCTCAGAGCGAGGGCCCAGAGCCATGGAACATTTGTGAAACAGGTGGAAATGAGATCAGCATCCAGGCTGTCAAACCACCCATTTCTGTCCAGGGAGCTGGGCTGCAGTGGGGCTGGCTTGTGACAAAGCGTTCAGCTCCAGGGAGAGCTGTGTGTCACGGGCTGTGACGTGGGCAGGGGCTAAAACACGAGCTCAACAGCATCCTGGTGATGACAGAGCTGCTGCATGAGACACAGGCAGTGAGGCAGAGTGAGGCAAGTTCCTGGAAAGCCACAAGATAACGCTCTGCACTCCTCCTACTCGGTGGAACTGAGAAATACAGATGTATTATCTGTGCTTACGTCTCAGAATTAAAGCAATCTACAAAGGAAAAAAGTGGTTTCTAGGTTGTTTTTTTGTTTAGTTGTTTTCTTTTTTGTTTTGGGTTTTTTTTGTTTGTTTTGGTTTGGTTTTTTCCCTGCACAAATTACAGTCTTTTACTGTCTCTGGCTTACAGCTTGAATACCCTGCCCTGTGATGTAGATTCATCCACTGCAACTCTGTGAGCCCATTTGGATTGCAGGTCACCAAAGGCTCCTGCTCAGGACAGCCCCAGGAAGAGAGAAGCCCATAGGCCAGGCTGAACAGGCAAGCACAAACATACACTGCTGAATGGCACAGGGAAAGAGAGCAAGAGTGGGAAATAGAAAAACCTCATTCACACTGCCCACTCATCAGGTTGCCCCATCTTTGTTTTGGACTGTGCTAAGTAGCTCCTTCTGAGACAAACTGGGCTCTGAGGAGAACTCAGGGCTAAGAACCAGTCTTTAAAGTCAATTTTGTGTAGCAGCCAGCAGAGGCAGAGCCACCAAGCCTTGCCAACAGAAAAGTTTAATTACCCTGAGCAGGCACACATCTCAGCTGTTCTACTCCTCCATCCTGAGTGACCATTTTCAGTGCTCACTCAGTGAGATTTGAACTTTTTCACAGGGAGCAGCCACACCAAAGGCTGGGAACCCACCACAGCCATGCCCAAAGCAATGCTTTTGGTGGCACAGGAGTTTGGCTCAAAGGACAGACTGTACAAAAAACTTACTTCTAAGGTACAGAATCCTCCCCCACTTCGAGAATGTACGCAGAGCTAATTTTCAAGCATTCCCATTTAAGCTCTGGTTAGGCACCACATTTTTTACTTCTAACAAAATTGTCTTAGTTTTTTAAGGGTCAGGAGCAAAGGGCACAGTCACAGATGTGCTGATCACCAACAGTTCAGGTAGAGAGTGGTGGTTGCTCATCCTCTGTAAAAGCAGCTGAAGCAAGTTTCAAGGTGGGATTCTCAAGCCCAAGATACTTTACAGTTTCCATTATCTCTCCTTTTCCCAGTCATGTAGGCAGGTCCTTGTCCACTCCCTCCTTCCATAAAATACCTTAATTTTTAAAAATATTTCCAACCAGGCTGTGTTAATGCGACAGATGGGAATTCTCTGTCAGCTCCCTTCTGGTGAAACATTTATAAGGAGTTGTGTGGCTTCAGAAGGCAACATATTAGAAAATTGGAATGTGGAGGGTGTAGAGGGAGAAGCTTTCCTATTTTAATTTTAAGCTGTAGGAGCATGAGTAGAGTGAGTCACAGCTCTTCAAATGTGAATCCCAAAGCAGATAACAAAATGGGAAGAGGAGAAATATAGATCAGGCAGAGAGAGCAAACAATGCTGTTAATCCCTGCAGACCTGGGTGGCAATTTGCTTGCAAAATGCCCAGGGAATGGGCTGAGGTGCCACACATGGGTGTTTTAGCCGCAGGGGAAGGTGAATCATTGCAGGTGAGTTCAGACATGAGTGGGGCTGTAGTGATGGGCTGCAGAATGGCCAAGGGGCCAGAGTTTGTATTCGCAGTCCTGCAGGGAGGGAGAATGGAGGGTGTGCAGTCCCTGGGGGGAGCTGCCTTCTCCACAGCCAGCTGGGATGTTTACCCAGCCTAGAAAGAGGGAACAGAAATTAATTACCCAGCCTAGAAAGAGAGAAAAGTAATTGCCCAGCCTAGAAAGAGGGAACAGTGATTGCCATCACACAGAACAACACCAAGGGTGGGTGGGGAAGAGATTTCCAGCTTTGCCCACACCCCCTCCTGGCAGTATCAGTACCATGAGTACTCCCAAAATGTGATGGTATCCCAGCAACAGGGCTGGAATAACACCTCATGGATGAGTGGTACCTGTGCAACACTCACACAGCCACAATCATCCCGAGGGTTAATTTTGTCAATCAGGGAATACCAGTGATGTTTGTGACAATCAAAAGGAGGGAACAGATGTGTGTTTTTCCTGAAGTCATTATTTATTTGTTTTGGCCAACAGCAGGTTCCATTTGCTCTCCTGGATGGCTTCACCACAACATCAGCCTGGATCACCTGCATGGCACACCAGGGTTTAGCTCCTGAAGAGGATGGTTATCTTTATGATAACTAGCTCATGAAGAGACACTTATCTTCATGTGTTTCATTGCATGGTGTTATTTAGACACCCAGCCCTCTTGGTTGCTATGGTCCAACACACCTTTAATCTGGTCATTATTTTGCCACTGCACAGTTAGACAGCGGGGCATGCTTTCCTGTTTGCTTAGCTGGAGCCATTGCACTTCAATGTTTACTAGGATGGCTGAGGAAAAAATTCCAGGAGGGTTTGGTTTGGGTTTTTTTTAGTATTTTTTTCCATTAACATTTGTTTATTTGTCAAAGTTGAAACATTTTGAAGAGATGGTTTGGTTTTGACAGTTTTTCTTCACAACCCAGGAAGTTTTGGGATCAGTCAGCACAAAGGCTGGGTTTCTTAGGGCTCTTGGCATTGCACTGCCTGTGGGGAAGAGAGCCAAGATGTCTGCTTCAGAGCCCTAGTCCCATGTCTTTTTCTTTTTATAGAGGATTTAAAAACATGTCTCTCATCAGAATATTACCAAAATTCAAATGATCTAAATTTTCTCTTAAGCAGAACCACCTTTCAGTGCAGAACTGCAATATTTATGCACTTAACACCATTGCCAGAGGCACAAAAGTACAAAGCAGGGCTATTTGGAATATTATCCAGCACCTACTTGTATTACAAACAATAATGCAGTGTCTTGCTAGAGCACACGTGGAATAGAAGTTCTCCTCTTGTTGATTCATTGCCACCCAGATGACAAAGTCTAACTGGAAACAAATGCACCTTGCTGGATCTGGGACAGATTCCAAATGCTTCTCACTGGCCTTTCTGATCCAAATGCTCTCTAAATTTTTAGCAGCCATGATATCTTTAGACCTCTGCAGCATCTTGTGTCTTAGGGCTTTGTGGCAGGCCTGGGAGGTGGAGGAAACACTGCAAGCCCCTGTTCCATAAATGAGAAGGCTGGAAGCAGGAGGCTGCCAAAGATCACAGTGCAGAGCCAGGAGAGCAGGACAGATGGCCACCCTTGCAGGAGAGAGGAGCTCTGTTATTCCTGGCACACTCAGGCACCTCCATCCTGCCAGCCTCCCAACTCTAGAAGCTGGGATGGCTACAGAAGCCCTTCATTTCTGTCCAGAAAAGTCACAGCTACTTTGTGCTATGAAAAGGAATCCATGCTTTCCCCCTAGGCCGGATTCATTTCAGGAGAAAGTGAAACAACTTCCTCTGAGTGGCAAGTGTGAAATGCTGAGAGCCAGAGCAGAACCCTGCTGAGATCAGAGCTCCACATCCCTCTGTGCTCCTGCTGTGCCCCACAGGGATTTAGGGGCTAAATATTTAATTTCTCCTGCAGAAAGGACTCTGGTGTTTTCTCAGGAGCTTGATACTGTGCGATGGCTTCATCTCACAGGGTACAGAGAACTTCAGCATCCTAGGCTGTTGCAGCATTTTGAGAACCAGTGAACACACTGCCTGCCTAGCATCTGTTACCATGGCCTGCAAGCACTCATTTCCAGAAAGAAGAGCAGCTGTAGTAAAGCAAAAGCTGTAGTAAATACACAGCACATAGCTGCACACCACATTAGAAGTGCTATGGAAAGCAAACCAGGCACATCCATTTCTTCCACAACCTCCTGCCACCTGCACCCTAAAGAGTGGCCCAGTTTCACTGGAGAACTTTCTCTCAAATTGCTGAGGCTGCACCTGCTTACCCAGGGAATTTTACTCACAAGCACAAATTTACTCTGGCATCTCCAGGTCTGTTTCCACTGCAGCTACGCCCATGAATAATTAACTACAGTTCTGCCACAGAGGCTTGGCATTGAAATTCAGGGCTGGGGCTGCAGCTGAATTCAGCACCTGAGAATAACTTCAAATTAAGTCCTCTAACTCTTTGCTTCACTTTGGGAATATGACAAGTGATGTAGAACTGCACCTAGACTCATCCTTTGTGGCTTCTTGCAGTACAAATATGAATCAGTGTGGAGATGTCAAGCAACACCTGCTTGTTTGTCTGGATGTATTTTACTCTAGAGCTGTTTTCTAGGCATTATTCTGCCCTGGGAGGCCACTCATGGTAATCTTTGCTCTTGGTCTGTGTTTGGACAGCCCTTAACACAACCTGAAGTGCTACAACCATGGAAGGAACTCAGTCTGGGAGGAGCAACACTGAGGGAGTCCAGATGTTTTTCCAGATGTGGCTCCCAAGATTAAGCTCAGGTGCCTAAAGAGGAGAGCTTACAATGACCAATTTCTACAGCCAGGGCTTTACATGCACTGTTAGGACAAAATATGCTTCAGGTAATTATATCTATTTGTCAAATTTGGATGCAGCTTGGTCAGCAAATAATTAAAATAAGAGACAGACGGCTAAATAGAGCAAGATGGGGATGATGGGGGGAAAAATGAAGTTTCCTTAGGAAATTAGGACCACAAAGACAACAGTGAAATGCAATGTTTGGATTCACATATTTTCTTATTCCTTTTTTTTTTTTTTGATGACAGTTCACACTTTTCCAGAAGTACCTCCCCTTATTGCTTTTCCCTCGCTGGTTAGATTTGTGCTTCTTGTGTAATTAAAACTGAACCTCCCAATTTCTCAGAGATAGAATTACAGTGAAAACATAGTGGACTACAGGAAGCTAATGTGAGGTTAGAAGAGTTAACACAAAGCACATTTAAGATACTTCCTCACTAATATATACCACGACAGCGCAGATGAATATTCCCATCTCAAATCAGACCTATTTCAGTCTTAGTAAACTCTGCTTAAACATTGTTGTGGGTTTTTTTCCCTCTACAGTCCAGTTCAAGCAGAAGCAAATAGTCACAAAAATCTCATTATAAAATGTATTTCTGCAAGACTTCCAAACTATTTTAGGAGGTTCTGAAACCTTAGAGAAATACAATCAAAACAGATTTTTTGTGTTCCTTCCTAACCAAGCTATGTGAAAGTTTGACATACCATTCTAACAGCAAGACCTCTTACACAAGAGAATGGTTTTATAATAAGATAGTTGCAAAACAGTTCCTTTTTATTTCTTTAGTTTTGAAGAAAAAAACCTGAGATTTATAAGTGATCTCCTTCCTCAGCATTTCAAAAGGTGAAATATGCTTGTGGAACAGTATTGTGGCCTTGGTTCGGTACAATTCCTGGTCTGATGATACAGGACAAAAACATTGCACAGGATATTTGTTGACCCTTTGTACAAGGCTGTACACTGAGATACAAATCTAATTTTAAAAAAAAGCCATAGTGATGGGAAGACTACTTCATCTCCATCTTGGAAATGTTCCACCATTCCCATCTGCACAAAGGGAAAACAGGAATGAAACCATGAGGATTTATGAAAAACTGAAGCCGAATACTGGCAAGTTTTCAAGTTTTCAACTTTTCTTCTCAAAGTTGCAGCCCCTGGGAATTCTGTGTGATAGGCTGATAGTGCCCATGTCCTGATATAATTTTTGTAGTGTTATAAAGAAAGGATTCCTCTTTACTGTGATGAAGTGCACAGATTGATAAACTCTCCCAATAAACTCTCCTTCAGCTACTAAGAGCTGAAATATTGTGCATTTGCTGGATAACTCATAAGTTACTCAGACATAAACATCACATCATTAGCAAGGCCAGTATCAAATGTAGCTGTAAATCATGAAAATAAAGCTTTTACTTATAGATCATGGCTTGCAATTTTGAAAATTTATGCTTAGACAAAAAATTTTCCTCATAAAGAGTGAATAATTAAGCCATAGCTTTAAAAACTGTATTTCAGCACCACAGTAACTTCAGGGCTTGCTGATTTTCTCAGGATGTAGGAATGTACTCTGGGCTCTGGCTGACCACTCAGGTATAATATTCTCCATTTCAGTAGCTGGAAACAGGCTGCTGCACATGTCAGAATTATTCACACTGTCTAAAAGTCTCTCTCAAATTGCTCCACACTCAGTTTTGCAGGTATTTTACTCTTTTAATGGGCTTGGATTGTGAAGTGTGGTGCATGTTTATAGCATGGTGTCTTCTCTGTCCATCAGCTTCATTCCAGAGTGATCTGCCAAGCAGAGAGAGCAGCCAGGGAGCTTTGCAGAGCCCCTGCTGAGAGCTCTGTCCCCCTGCCTGCCCTGTCACTCGCACCAGCTGGCCCCAGGGCAGCTGCTTCCCCACCACCCTCTCCACAGGGCAAAGCCCTGATGGGAAACGCAGTCTTCTGGAACCTGTTGGATTGCACAGAGACTCCAACCCCTGTGTTTTGCCCTCAGAGGATTGTGGGCTTTGGGTTTCTTTATGGATGTGGGCATCAGTGGTGGTGTAGAATTTTTTTTAGATGATAGATTAAGTGAAACATGGGGTTCAGTCAAATGTGTGTCTGACACATGGGTGACAAAGTTTCCAATGCAGTGTTCATGGTCCAGACAAGAGGGGGTGATGTTGGAACCCTGATTGCTGAGAATTTTAAACTTTCTGTGCTGCAGGCACAGACCCACAAGAGAACACTGCATTTGAGCTGAGGCTGTGCAGAAGCTTCCAAAATTGGTTGATAGTACTGGGATTATGGGTGTGGAGTTTGAATAGGAGTGTGTAATATCACAGGGTGGAAAACTTAGAGCTTAAGGTTTTACAATATAGCAATATATGTAGAGCAAGATGGAGCTTTTAGGGTGGAGACAGGTTACTCTTCTTCACCTTCTTCTTCCTTCTTCTCTGTGAGTTTGGGTGGTATTGTGCAATTGGACAGAAAAGTCTGCACTGTGGACTTTGAGGGATCAGTTATTGGGTTAAAAGTGAAAATAATTTAGGTGTCATTTCTTAATTGGATAGTTTAGCCTTTAAAGACCTTGTAACAAGACATAGTTGGCCATTTTGTGCCTTCTCATGAAAGATTGCAGAACTCCCTGCTGTGAGACTGTAACATTGATAAGAAACAATAAAAACCTGAGGCTGAATGTGAGCTATCGTCTCAAATGCCTTCAATCCTGACTGAGGTAAAAAAAGGGAGCCCAAAGCTGGCAGCAGCCTGTGGCTAATTGGAGGCCAGGTGATGGAGATCAGCTGATTGCAGCACTTCCCTTAAACTGCAGCCCCTTAGGCTGCTTAGGGCAGTCTAAGCTTGGCACCCTCAAAAGGATGGGAAAGAGCTGTACAACAAAGGTAAGAGTCCTGCACAGAATCCAGTGACTGTTTGTGGATGTTCCTGGAGCAAATGCTGTGGTTTTGTTTCTGGATACCAAATAGAGATTTTTCATGTCTTCCTAGTGCTTACATTGGTTCCATTAATGTAACACATGTGTGGATTTATCAGAGTGCAAAGCAACCCAAAAAAGCAGTGAGAGCTATTTCACATTACACAGCCTTGCAGCAAGGAATTTAGGGAAGGCTCTGTCTTTGGCCACAGTCAAAGGAGCAAATCAGAAGCTCTTGGGGAATTCAAACTGGACTGGTTGGGGCAATTTTTCTGCTCTGAATTTCTTGTGTAGAGAGCTACTTGAAAAATTTCCAGCTAACTATATTTTTTTTTCTCCTTCTGGAAAATTCCAATTCATGAAAATCAACAAGTTTCATGGGAATATGCTGGTTTTTAAAATAAAATATTTTCATTGCTCAGAAGAGCAAAAAGCAAACGGTGATGACAAGGTCAAGGAATGTTCTGATATTTCATTTCAAGCTTGTCAGCTTTAACATTTCATCCTGCATGAAAATTTAAACAGAGGCAAAAATGAACCATGACTTATTTAAGTAAGAAAATTAGTTTATAGTTAACTTGTGGAGCTGGAAACAGGGTGTGCAGAAAATAACAGGCCTTTTGTGAAACTCCAAAATCCACTGCTGTTGGTCTCACTGGGGAGTTTTATCCTGGGTCAAGGAGATGGGAGAGGGTAGAGCTGTGAGTGCCCACTGCTTGGTGCCCACTTGAGGAATCAGGGTACTGCTGTTAATAGTGAGTTTCAGAGAGCTCATTGTGTATCCCTAGGCATGGAACCGCAGCTCGTGGCTAATGCCTTTCACACAGCTGTGTCATAAAAGCCTTGGGATTAGATGCTTTGTCTGGAAAATCTACTCTCAAGCTCTAATTCACACCTATCTCTTTCAAATAGTAACTCTGGATTACTTGAGTGTCCCATTTTATCTTGTGGGAGTGTGACTCTAATAAATCCTTAACTGTGGCCTGTGAGGCTCCCAGCCTGTTTCTGTGAGCAGTCCTGTGTTCATCCTTCTGATGTGGTAAGATATAAAATATCACTAATTTTCTTTTTAATTTGTGGTCTCCGCTCAAGAACACGACTGAGTTCAGGTTCTCTAGCTGCTCCTGTGTTTTTCCTTTTATTAGGACAATCATTTTCATTTCTTGGAGGGCTTTGGGTTTTTTTTCCCTGTGGAGCAGGAGTGACTGGTGTTACAGGGGTTGAATGCTTGGCTTTTACACTTGTAATAATTTTTAGAAGATATGCTTGTCCTGGAGCTCAAAATGTATGTGAACATGAAATACTTGTAGAGCATAAAGGGCTTTTGTAAAATTTAGAGATTCGTGGTCAGGTTCTGGGCTAGAAGCATTTCTTTTTCTGCATTTAGTCTAAATGAAGCAAAGGAGCCCATTTGAACTCAATTGAATAAAAAACCTGCTCTTGAAATATGGCTTTTATGCAGAAATCGTCAATTTTGTAACAGATCTATACATTAACTGCTTCCTACATGCAAACTGTGCCCATGTTGAGGGTAGAGGTGTTAAATTCAGCACATGCTTCTTGTCTGGAGAGGGGGGAGCAGCTCAGAGCACCCCGTGAGGGCCATGTGTTGAAGCTGGCAGTCAGACCCCCACCCACAGCCCTCCTTTTACATGGCAGCAGTCAAGGCTGATGTCAATGCCTGTCTGAACAGCATGGGAGCAGATCTTTTGGGGTTTTTTTTCCCACTTTAAAGGCTCTTCCTACAATGTGAGTCAGGCATTTTCTATCATTTATCTAGCTCTGCTCTTAACCTATTTTATTCATACCCAAAGCTCCAAAGAGCCTTTTGTGATTTGTTTCACAATGTCTTTCCTGCATGCTTTGGAGAACAAGCTGAGAATCCAATTTAGGACAAGATTAACTCTCACCACTCAATCACAGAAGGGAGCCCAAGGACCATTGGTCCAACTCTGGGCTCTGCAAAGGATGGGAAATATCTGATGTGATCTAACTCATATTCAACTTCAACCACACAACTTGGTTATAGCAAATAGAAGCTGATCTGTATATGGCAGTCAAAAATCCCTTGGGATGATCTAAATTTTCCTAATTCATTATGGTGTGTTTTTATGAGCGTGTGGACCTTCAGCAGCTTCTCTTTTGTTGCCTTGATTTTTTTTTTTTTTAACTTAACTTTGGTTCAGCTGATGGAAGAGGTCACTTTATTTCCTATACTGGAGATCATGGGTGCATTCCCATGCAATGGATCACCTGCAAGCTCCAAGTGCTTTGTGAGAATGCTTCCCCCATAGGGCTCCATGCTTTGAGAAAGGACTTGTCCAAAAATTGTGAGCTGTGTTGAAAGGTAAATTTAAATAATCAGCTAGGAGCCACATGCAGGGAATGAGATTTTTAACCTACACTTCACCCAGCATCAGCACTGATAGAGCAAGGCAACGCTTTTCTGTCTTCCTCTCTGGGGCTAACCAGGCTGTGCCATCTGTTCTGCCTGTTGGAAAGGGCCCAGGGAAATGCCAAGCAGAGAAATGAGGTCTTAGAAAATGAGAGGTGAGGGTGGATGAAAAGGAGGTTCCAAGCTGGGCAGAGGAACGCAAGACCAGAAAATGATGAGCAGAAAGTGAAATATGCAGGGGAAAAAACCCCCAGTTGTGTCCTACATGTCTTTGTGAAGTCTGTGCCTGGCTTGGTGTGACTTTCATTGCAGTGTCAGTGGTAATTCTACCTATGGGAGAACTGAGTTTAGAAACTCAGCAAGTGAAGGAAGGCAAGAAGACTCCCAGGTGAAGAGATGCAGCCCTTACCATAGATTTGCCTTGGCTTGTCTGACCTTGAAAACCTGCAGATCCTAGGAAAAACTGTGTTTTAAAGGGATGTAACTGACCTGATGCCATTAAAACAAAGGTGGTGCCTGGCTGTAGTCAATGGAAAGCACCAAGAAACCTTCCTAGGTAGAAAATGTTCTGCAGTGAAGGTTCAGTGTTTGGGCCTGAACTAGTCAGTGATTTCTTTGCTGTTTTCCTAGATTTTTGGCTTGACTCATTTGTGAGTGGCCCTTCTCCAAGAAAAATGTTATGCTGTTTCTATGGGATACACAACAAGTCCAAGTTTTTCCAGGATCTGATAATCCCACTTTCCTTGTATGCCTGTGTGTGCACTATGGGATCTGGTGACTCTCTGCTAGCTGCTGCTGCTGTGTTCTGACCCTTGCACATAAACACCACGTGCTACCTAGAAAATATGGCCAACCTTTAGGGTTTAGCAGCAAGTGAACTCCCTGAAGACACAAAGCCTGTCCCAATGAGACACTTAATGTGTAATTCTGTAGTCCTGAGCTCTAGCAACCAAAAACTTTGCCTCGTTGTCTTGACTCTGCAAATCTTGTTGGAGAAGATGTGTAAGGCACTGAAGCACCTTCAGACAGGGAATGTGATCATGGTGGCTAATAAACCAGGATGTGAAACTTCAAATAGATGGTTCCAAAAGCTATTTGATACCACACAGGCAATATTGCAAGCTTGTGGTTTATTTCTGAATCCCTCATGTGGGAAATGAAAGATGGACATTTTGAGCTCTTGGAGATGTGTTTTAGGGCAAGGATAAATACCTGAAAAGGAATTCAACTAAATTATAAAATACTAGGCTTGAAATCAGGACAGCTATGCAGAGTATTCTAGGATAATTATTATGCTTCCAATTAACACTCTCTCTCCTTATTTCAGAGCAACTTCCCTTCCCTCTGAGAATGTTCTTTGCAGGATAGCTTCTTGCAGGATGTGCTCACCTCAGAGCTGCTTGTCATTGCAATGTGCTGAAAATTAATTAGGTTCAATGTACTTCTAAGGCTCTCCTTCTCATCTTTGCCCACAGCAGACCAAATTCTGCACATCTCTGACACACCTACAGCTGCAAAGTCCCTTTGTATGCAGGCAGAAATACTGCAGGAAGGCCCTCTGGCAGGGGCAGCATATTTAAATTTCTCATCTGGTTAAGCTGTCCTAACTAAACTGTGGGGAGCAGGGTATCTGTTAATAGTAAATTTTCACACTTTCAGGAAAAGTAGGATGCTTTTTATTTCTTGCTTTGGATTGATTTCTGACTAGGTGTCTGTCTATAGTCTTGGTTCCTGAGGGGAAGCATCTTTAATTCTTACTGCATCCTTAATTCTTTCCACATCATGGTGCTTGCTGGCAGGTTTAGTGTCTCAGCCCTCCTGGTTTCCACAGGAAAAGGGCATCAGGTACACATTTAAGGACTAATAAGTACCACTGGGATATTGCATGAGGATGTTCCCTGGGATGGAAGTTTCTACAGGGGAGAGCTATTTCAGATGAGTGCTTCAGTGCCAATGGGAAAAACACAGGGAGAGAGTTTAAACTGGACTGAGAGGAAAAACATTTTCTTTGAACCAACTCGCTGAGTCTCCTACATTCCACTGAGAAACATTTTATAACCTCCAGTCTTTTTAAAGCAAGAGCATGAGCCTGCCCCTCATCACATAAAGAGCAGAATTTTCTTCTACTTCTGTTGCAAGACAATTTGCCTTTTGATTTTCAGAAGGGTCCTGGTAGGTTCCTGAGTCAGGTACCAAAGGTTTGGGGATTTGGGGGTGGTGTTTAAATGCCTCACCAGTGAGATGGTAGGAAATGCAGGAGCACAGGGATATGTTCTGTAGGACAGAGTGGAGGCACCTAAGTACTGGACTCTGGTTGATCCAAGCAGGAGCACCCAGAGCTGAAGGCTCCTTGAATCCTTGAGATTCCACACAGAGAACATGTTCTGCAGGATGCCCAGTGAATGGGCAAGACACTGGACCTTGAAGATACTGCTGGAGATGTTAGGACAAGATGGGGAAGGTCCAGGTGTAGATACAAACTCCTTAGGTTAAAATATTCTGTTTGATGGTTTTTTCTCCCCTGGGGAATGGGCATTTCACCTATTCACACCTCCAAATGTTTTTCTCAGACATGGTCTTTATGGTCTTTTTCTATTACAAGAAATTTATTTTGACATTAAAATAGATTGAGAGAAAAATAATGTGGAGGCCAAGGAGGTAGCCACAAAAGAAATCTCATCTACTCCCAACAATTTTTACACAGTTACAACACAAACTGACATGTGTGGAGCTTCCCACTGATGTGGTATTCAGTTTTTTAAAGGCCTAAAAGGATTTATTCCCCCCCAGGCTTTTTTGAAATGAGCTTCTAGTCTAGCAGTTACTCTAGAGTTGAAGTGACTGACCTAAAGTTGTACAAGAAATCTCTGACAGATACAGAATTTGTATTCAAGCTTTTGATTTTCAAAGTTATCTCTAATGAGGGCTGCCTTGCATCTTCCACAGTGTTTCTTGCAGATAGAAAAGTGGGAGACCAAAAATGTTCTCCTGGGCTATTAAATATTTTATTTGGAGCCTGATGATCAGCAAACCTGTCCCCGGTATCATAATAATTGTACAAGCAAATGGCATTCTGCTACATATATAGAAGAGTGGAAACTCTGCAAGTGGTTTCTAAGAAATGTGACGAAGAAAACTCCTCACAGAAAGGACATTCAGGGAAAGCTCTTTAAATTTAAGGAGAAACACTTCCCCTGAGTCATAACTACATTTAACTTCCATATGTCAGGTGTTGTGAATTCACAGTGAGCCCCGTGGCAGGGGAAGAATGATGCATCTGATTCCATGTTGTCAGAAGGCTAATTTATTACTTTATTATACTAGATTATATTAAAGAATACTATACTAAAGAATACAGAAAGGATACTTCTAGAAGGCTAAAAAGATAATAAAGAAAACTTGTGACTCTTTTCAGTGTCCAGACACGGCTTGACACTGATTGGCCATTGAGTCAAAACAACTCACACCAGAAATCCAATTAAACAATCTCCAAACACATTCCACATGAGCAAAACACAGGAGAAGCAAATGAGATAAGAATTGTTTTCCTTTTCACTGAGGCTTCTCAGCTTCCCAGGAGAAAAACCCTGGGTGAAGGAATCCTGTTCAGAGAATGTGAATGCCAGAGTCAGAGAAGGAGGAGGTTGTGGCATAAAGGAAATGGGGGGTTCCTTCAGGAAAACCTTCAGATGAGCAGTTGCTTCTTCAGGCATCTGCTTGTAGGATTATGCCAGACGTAAAACTTTGCATCCATATGGTGCACTGCAAACAAGGCACTCACTGCTACACAAACATCAGCTGATTTCTGCACATCCTTTGTTTGCCTTCTAGCCAACCCTCTAATCTCTGCTGGGGCTTGCTGGGTCCTGCTATAATTAAAGAGGAAGCAGGAAATTAAAAGGTGCTGTGTTCTTCAGGGACAGGGATAAAGTGAGGTAGAGAACTATTGTGACTTGCCAAGACCACACAAGGAGTGGGAGAACTCTGAGATTATTTCCCAGTTTGCAGCCCCCATTGGGAGATGTGGGATTTCTTGCATTAAAACTAGGATTGATCTTGAAAAGAATCATGGAATTTGGGAAGTGGATCACTGGACTCTTGGTCTGGATAATCTCCTGGCCACCTGTGCCCCTTTGGCACACAGGGACAATGGCAAAGAATGTCCTCAGAGTAAACCACCCTGGGCTTGGGCAGAAGTGGCTGCACACCTTCTTCTCCAGTGACTTCATGTCCCTTTTAACTGACTCAAAATTATCAATTCTGAGTGTTCAGGTTGGTAGAAGAACACTGTGGTCCTACAGGGGTTTTGATAAGGGTGTTTTAAAGCACAGTGGTATAGCTGAAGTGTTTATTTACAGAGACAAATCTTTCTGCTGCTTGGCTACAGACAGATAAGGGGTTTTTCACCTAGGAATCTAGGTGGCTGTTAAAAAATGAGAAATAAAACCCAGAAAACCTCCACAATGAAAGAAAAAAAAACCACAAATGTGCAACACTTTGAATAGCTCTATTTTGAAATACTATTAGACTTCTGAATAAGCATGTTTGTGTGTTATCATCTTTTATGAGGGCAGAATACCCTTGCTTGCAAAGGAAAAGGACACCTTATGGATGGCCCAGCCAGCACAGAACTGTGCCTTCCAGATAAAGTGCCCTTGCCAAAGACTGCACCAGGCAGAAGCAGAATTAAAAATAAACCAGTAGTTTAAAAATCCCAGTAAAATGAAATGCAACTGCCCAGATTTTGCTCTCCATTTCACTGGCATTGGTTTGTGTGCTCAACCTGTTGCAGAAGTTTCTAGATTACAGACTTTAAGAGAAAATTAAGCTGTTTAGCCTTAAGAAGAACTACTCCATAGTGCTGTGACTGTGGTGAAAGGAGTCCTAGATGAGAAAAACAGTCATTTTTGTGCCAATTTTGTTTGGTTTTAATACCTGTGCTGAGACTTCAAATGCTGGTTTTCTTTGATGGAGACCTTGGAAATAGGTTAACTCAAGGATCTTTTTGGTTTGTGGAGCTGAGTGCATATAAAATCATCCAGATGGCTGAGAGCCAGGTGCAGTCTTCTTTAGTCACAAAAGTATTGTCATTTCTCATGACTGAACTGCAATGTTTTTTTGACATTTTCTGCCTTCTCTGCAGCCCTGACTGATAGCAGCAGACACTGAGAATCTCAGTTTTGGTTGAAAGCCCATGGAGATGTGTGTTCAGCCACAGTGATTATGCAGAGAAATTTGAAGGTATTATGCAGGTGTGCTCTGTAACCTCACACACAAACAGAAGAATCTCAATAGCTGAAATAAGAGTGCAGGAATTCCTTTCCACCTTCCACTTCTTTTACTCTATTCCCAGGAGATTTTCTGTCATCCACACTTTGCACCTCTATAGCTGCCCCAGGACAATGAATTTAAACATTTCTCTGAGCTTAATAAAACCTTCTCCTTGAGTCTCAGCATAAGATGGTAAATAACTCCAAATTGATCAAAGATTTTTCAAGTTTATATAATAAATACCAGCAGAATTAAGAATACATCATGGAAAACTAGGACCAAAGTCTCTTGCTGTCAACAACAGCTCACTGTGCTGCATTTTGAGAAACAATTACTGGAGAACATTGTAATGTTACTTCAGATCTTTACACCAGCCTGACTTCAAGGTTAAATATTGAAATGTATGCATTTTTTCTGGCTGCTAATTAACTATTGGTGTAGACACATGTGGACTTCAGAACTGTCATTCATCTGCTCTGTGCACATAAATATGATCCTTGCACTTGTATTCATATTAAAACTGTTCTCTGTATCAGTTAAAATTCACTGGGAGAAGCTTGGAATGTTCGGGAGAATTGGTATGAATCAGATTATGATTCCCTAAGAGATTCAAAAATGCAGGGAGGTGCTCTCTGCCTAGGATGAAAACATAGGATCCTAACATAGGATGAAAATTACTAAATACTCTGTATTAAACTAGTAAGGCAGTTAACTTTTTTCCTTTCTAAACAGATTTTAAGCCCACTGCTCAAAAAGGCTCAAGCTCTTCTCAAAATCACCTGTATCTTTTTCATACACAAAAATATGGAAATATATTGAGGGAAAGCTTCCATAAAGAAAGAGAAAAATAATGTGACATTCGAAATCTGTAGACATCTCCTGTATATTTGCTAAAGATCAGACTTTTATCACTTGCTAGAAATGTAAAATTAATGTTCCTTAGATTAATAAAAGTACTAATTTCATGCTCCTGCAAGCCACAGGGGAAACAATAAATCAATGCAGCTTTTGCTGTGAGCAAAGCAAAGGTTTGAGTAGAAGAAGTGTGGAAGGATGTGTCCCCAGTAATGGCACAGAGCTGTAAGATCGCCTTCCCACTGTTCTTCAGTGAAGGGATAACTTGAAGGGAGCAGGGAATAAAGGGATACTAAGGGGAGGCAGTGGCAATCCATCAAAAACCTCCTTTGTGCCAGCACACAGAGAGCCTAGGAAAGAGCAGGGAATTTCAGACCCTAAACTCCTGTGCACAGGGACAAATGCTGAAGGGGTGTTTTGTTTCACCAGGCAACAGTCAGAATGATTAACTTAACACTTGCACAGGCTGCTGATGCTGCCCTATAAATAGGCTTTATAAGTTTTATGTTCCACAGACTTAGGGCTTAAGCAAACAAGGCACAGTTTAATGGGGATATAATGAAATATAGGATCAAGAACTACTTACCAACCCAGACCTTTTTTCTTTTTTTCCTGCTTTTCTCTTAGTAGTGCACAAACCACAGTTAGTCCAAATGTGGACATACTCTCAGGGTTTTAGGATTCTGAAAAATTGAAATTGGCCTTATTCTCACTGGGATAACAAATTTTTCATCATGGCAATGCTGGACAAGGTGAAAAAATTTGCCATTCAAACAGTTTGCTTCAGTATTGCAGCATTGAAGCAGAAAGTGGAGGGAACTGGAGGGAAGGGCAGAGGAAGTTACTTTATAAAGAAAAATTGCATCAAACTCACTTTCTGAGAGAAGATGAAATTGAAGTTGCCCTTAAATGAATTATTTCCCCCACAGCTTGTTTCAGCAGCAGACAAACTGCAGAGCACTCATTTATTCACTCGTTGCTTTGTGGGGAAAAGAGACAATTATCAAGTTGTGTATAAGGCTCAGGCTTTAAAAAACCCATGTCAGTTTTGCGTTGTTACTGCATGCACGTAACTGTATCCCCACAGAGTAAATGCATTTTTAATATAAATTTCCTGGTGAAAACTGCACTAATGCTGGTAAATGGGGCCTGTGTTGGTGGTAAATGTGTTGAGCTTTGACTGGGAGATACTTTCCACCCCTAATCTAAGTGAGGCGCCAGCAAATCCATCAGAGGAGATTTATTTAAAAGATTCATCCCACTGCTGGCCTTGCTGCAGTAAAACAGGCTATAAAGTTCCAGCAAAGCCAAACAGCAGTGTCCTGCTGGGCTGATGTGAATGCCAGTGCACCCAGTGCCCTGTGCTCATCGTTTGGGGCAGCCTGAACTGGATTTTAGGCTGCCCCAAACAGATTTTTAGGATTTTTGTTTGTAAACCAAGGCCTCCCCACTGCTCTGCAAGTGCTGAACCTTGGGAAGGCATTGGGATCACTGATTGTTTTGAGAGTCTTAAAAGCATTTAGCTAAGACAAACATCCAGAAGTAAGATGAGCATCCCAAATTAATGTGATGCACTTGACAATGGTTTCTGGATGGTTTCTGGGGCTGCTGCTGCATGGTGTGTATGTGTGTATATATATATATGTACTATATATTATATATATAATATGCTCAGGGTTAACTTATATATCTATAATACATTATATATATAATATACATATATATGTATATTATATATATGTATATTATATATGTGTGTGTATATATATATATATATATACACATACTCATTGCTTCCCAAGCTGCTCACTGTCCTGGCTTGAACATGGTATCCAGCCTGGCACTAAAAAGCCAAAAAAAAATAGAAATCAAGATTTTGAATGAAAAATCTATGACTGAGGAAACAGTACCCACACTTTTCCTGGCCCTGTGGTTTTGCCCTTACAGTGCTTGCTTTCAAATTGTGTTTTGTCTTTCAGTTCATTATATTGCTTTCTGGCAATCTGCTAGCATTGATTTGGGGTCACCCCAGACATCCTCTTTCCCCTGGGAGGAGGCAGAGTAGGCATGGTCCATGGCACGACTGATCCTGCTCCTGGTGGCTTTCCCAAGCCCTCAGAAATAAACACAGGCTTTTTCTTTTTAATTTATTTTCATATATCAACCTCCTCCTATCTGTGAGTGCCACAGCATTTGTTCAGGACACAGCACAAGGTTATTTAGTCTAGCACTTTGTGGAGCCTTGAATTAATCTTTAATTTTCCATAACTAATGTTCTGTATTAGCTTTGCAAATAATCCCTTGAAATTTCCATCTAGTTTTGAAGAGTTGTAACTAAAGCTCACCCTCTGTGACTTTGCTTTTTCATCTTCCAACAGTGTTAACTTAAGGTTTGTCTTTCTAAATCTGACTGCTTCTACATTTCCTCTTTGATATGTGCAGATCTCCTCTGTGCGAGCTCTGTATTTGCCAGTGTGTTTTCAAATCTTACACCTTGTTCAGAGGTAAAAATATTCCTGTTAGCATGGAAAGCTCTGCGTTTTTGTTCTGATCTCCATGAGAAAAAAAAATTGCATCTGTATTCTGCTCTTCTATGTGCTCCTGTTAATCTCTGTTCTTGCAAATAAGCCACTGCTGCACAAATTGTGCTGTTCATTTTAATGAGTTCAAAAGCATAAAATTTGGATGTTCTCATTAACATCCCTGCAGTGCAGTCCAAACATTGACTCGTGAATGCTTTCAGCCTAGTGCCATAAAATTATATGTTAAATAAAACCAATGCAGAAAGTTATAGATTTTTTTTCCTTAGATACTTTAATATTAAATCTTAAAAAAGATTTCATAACAGTGTATGAATATCACCTGCCTCATCAAATGAAGAGAGGGCTCCATGTGGTTAGTGTGTAGGAATAAGCAGGTATATAGAATACAAACACTACTAAAAAAAAAGAGAAGTGGCCCAGAGGAGGGGATCATCACTGTAGCAGGGTTTTAGCTTAAGAGGAATTAAAAATCCACTAAGCACCAGGGAAAGATTCTTAATTTAATATACTCATGGTCAACAAGATCATATTTTTTTAAGCCAGGAAGGGTTATTGCAGTCCTCTTCTCTGACCCCCTTGCAATGAAAGACATAAAATGTTTGTAACTGGGGAAATTATTTAATGAGGAATAAAACCCTTGGGTGTTCACGAGGCACCTAGAATTGGACAGGTTCTGCACTGCTGAGAGCAGCAAGGCAGAAAACCCTGCACTGACTGCAGGCTACCACAGTATGGACAGTCCAGGCTCCAGACTTGTCTAATATTGAAGTGTGGTGCCAAGTGCATCACCTGTGTGACAATATTTGGGTTTCCTTTCAAATGCATGGGCTGGGGGAGCTGCTGTGATTTACCTTCTGGAGACACAGATGGCCTAAGTCCTGCTACAGCAAGGAACAGAAAATAATATTTCCAGGGCTCTGATGTGCAAACAGAGTTCCTCAGACTGGATGATATTTAATATTTTCACAGCTTACTCGAAGGGCACCATTTAGTAAATGTTTAGCAATTGAAGCAATGCTATGAAATGAGCCATGCAAAATTATTTTAGTTGAATAAAAAGTCTTTTAGGCACAGACCTAATGTGAGGTGAGATATATGATACTGAGCATGGAGTTAGTCTTTATGACACTGAAAAGTTGTCCAGCTGGGTGTGAAGACCTGCAGGCAGATCATGAGACTTTTCATACCTGTAAAATATCAGAACTTAAGAAACTGCTCAAAGGTTCTTTGCATTTTCCATAGTCTGTCTCTTGCCTCATCTTTACCAGGATACCAAACTACCCTGCTCCAGTGCTGATACTGGTTGTACCATGAACATCAGGAGCTGCATGTGATTTTACAGATAAATATACATCATAGCTGCTTAGGGAAAAGGCAAATTTAATGAGACTTCTTCATGAAAACAAAATAAAGAAATCCCTATAGGTTTTGGGCCTTTATTCTGAAGAGGGAGATTAGGAAAACAGAACAGGCAAAACTCCTTTCTTAGTTGAGAATCCAATATATCTGCCTTATCAAGCAGGAAAGAGTGTAAATAGAGTGTGGTCTTTTCTGTGGAGTCCTTGAAGTCTGCAGAATGATACATAAGACCTGTCCAAACTATGGAAGTATTTCTTATAGTACAGGCTCCCAAACTCCTCCCAGTCTGCACTGAACACTATGTGAATTTCCAGCACAGTGGTACTGAGCTAAGTCTCAGGGGCCTCTTTCACACAAGATCCCAAATAGCAATTAATGAAGAAACCAGTCATACTGAGTATGTTTAAAATAGAGGTAGTTTGTTTTCATAAGAGAGGCTTGGTTATTTCACATGCTGGGTCAGAAACTGCAAACAAAATTTGCCAAGAAATTACCAAAGTGATGCTGAGGATACACAGTGGTGGGTGGTGAGAACTAGACTGGTTTAATACACTGAATACTAACAACTGAGTATTCCTGCACGAGATGTTATTATCTGACATAGCCATGGGAGACTGAAGATTAGTATATGGATGTTTGATTGTCCAGGACACAGCTTACTGTAATATCTTGAGACCTATCACACTTAATGTAGATAAAGGTCAATTTTTCTTTAATTGGAGATAAATTTTTTGAAACTTTTGCCAAGACATATTGTGGATCACTATTAAATTATTTCAAGCTGGAAATCAGCCTGGAGGAGAACCAACTCCAGTGCACATAACCAAAGGAATCCAGTTGGGTTAAGCAGCAGTGCATCACAGATTCTGCCACTGAGGTTGGCTAACAAGGTGTTTGTTTTGGCACTGATCCTTCCATGTCCAACATTTTGGAGAGTGTGGGGTTTGGTGGGGATTTTTTGTTTGTGTGTTTTCTCTGCCACCCATGGGTCTAGTACTGCATTCTTCTGTGGTGACTCTTCAATAATTTCCAATTTATTCTGCAGTGAAAAAAGAAATAGCTGACTCTGATCTTCTTACACTTTCCTGCTTTGAAAGACACTTTTGAAGTTCTCACTTGTGAAGCTCCTCTGGGTCAGCTGCTGGATAGGTCAGGCAGAGATCATGGCTCTAACTGGCTTCCACTGCTCTGGGGAGTGGGATTTTTGTTTCCCAGGGCAGGCACAGGGATGAGCTGCTGACAAAAGCAGCTCTCTAAGGTAAGGTTGTGCAAATCTCTGATAGACTATATTATAGTCAGACTGAGTCTTGGATGGGAAATAAAGCCACATGAAGGGGGGAAAGGAAGTAAAGACAAGCTTCTTTTGTGCTTGTGGTCCTGTGGGTCAAAATGAAATTAAGCCCTATTGGAAAAGCAGTGAAACACAGGATTGCCAAATATGTTTTTAATGAAAATAAGTGTTGTTTCTGTGTTTTATTTTGCTGTCAGTAATAAGTGTCAGTGGCAGAGCCATAAAGGGCCAGAAGGATCCCAGAGGGTTGAGAGAGTTGGCTCTCAGATGCTGCCAGCCTGGGAGCCATCCCTCAGGCTGGATCTCAGCAGCCCTGGCCCTGAGGAGAAATCATGGAAAGGAGCTCTGGCAATGCCCAAGTCACGATTCCCTGGGTGACTTGGGTCTATCAGGCTCCCCTTTCCTTCACCTCAGTCACTTAAGGCCAGTCCCAGTGGCCTGCCTTGCAGGATGGAGGCTGTGCTGGTGGCCACTGTTCCCACAGCCCTTGGGAAAGCCATAGGGCTGCTCAAGCACTGAAGAAATCCCCTCCCTGGGAGAATAGATCCTGCCCACTTGCATCCTTCCACCCTGAAAACTTCTCAAACCGCTTATCCAAACAGTTCCCCTGTGGTAGCACAGCACTGCCACTGCCCCAGGCCTCTGCTCTGGCTTTTCTGCAGCTCCTCTGCTGCTGACCCCAGAGGCAGCAGAACAACCTGGCAATGTCAGCAGCTCTGTGTGCTTTCAAACCCAGGCTGGATGTTTTCAACATATTCCCTCATTTTCCTGCAAGCAGACTACTGTCTAACATTTCTGGAAAGGCAGCTGGAGGCCCCAGCCAATTTCTATGACATTTTAAAGCTGCACATATGTTAAATATATCTACTACTTCCTTCCCCAGGGCTTCATGCTTCTCTTGCCATTCATCTTTTCATGCTGGATGCAGAGAATGTGAGTTATCTACAGCATCACTGCCATAACATATGGCACTTCCCAACACCTACATGGCAAATCCATCAGGAGCTGAAACAGCTGCAGACTGACTCCAGCAGTGTGAATGCTCTACCTGGTGGGAAACAGCCATAAAAAAAGAACTTTTCCCATTCAGAATTATGAAAAGGCTATAGAAACAGAGGCACCTCCCTCAGCTGTTTGCCTGTCTCCAGGAAAAGGTAGGAGTCAATGAAAACAGGAGGGGCTGGTTTGATCTGAGGCGAAGGGAAAGAAATGTGGGCTCAAAACCAGCAGGCCAGGATGAGATCTGCTGAGGTGGGAGTTCCAAAACTCTGGGTGCCAGTGGGGAGCTCCAGCAGCACCCCTCAAACTGCCTGGGGAGAGGGAAGGGAAGCTGAGGCGTGTCCCTGCCCAAAGCTGGGATTGCCTCTGCAGCAGGGGGTGTACAAAAGGCTGCCAGAAATACTGAGCAAACACAGGCTTGGAATGAAAGCAGCAAATGGATGAGGGTGCCACAGTTCCCTTGCCACCTCAGAGCAATTCTTTCTCTCTCCTGCTCACCAGAGCCCTGCCAGGGGTGTGGTGAGAGGGTACAAACACCTCCAGTCACCAGCAGATAATCACAGCCCTGTAGCCAGGGCTCAGCTAGAGCCTAAAGCATTTCATTGATCCTCCTGCTTTAGGGCACTGTTAGTTTTTCATACATCTAACATTTATTTTTGGGTGCTGTAAATGTAAAAGGCTCAAGGGTGGCACAAAGACAAATGCAAAAAGAGAGTTTCTTTGAGAAATACAGATATAATTTGTTTTTCCTGCTCTGCCACAAAGCCAAAATAGGTAAATTTACCCAGTTCTGACCAAGGGTAGCTATGTATAGATATAGACTGCTTTCCCTTTTAACCTGTGCAAAGCTGGCTTCAGGCAATGACTGCCTGGAGCAGCCAACATCCTCCAAATCCACACCAAGGAGTGGTTTCCAGGACCAGTTCCAGTGGGAACCACTTCAGAGTGACTGTTCCTTGCTGCATCACACCACTGCTGCCAGGATTAGCTCACCTGGTCTCATGCCTTGAATATTTGATGATGCACAGTGCACTGACAGTGTGGGCAAAGAAGGAGCTGGGGATGAGAAACAGAGATGGGAGGAAGCCCAGAGTGAGGAGGATGAGAAAGGAGCTGTAAATACAAAGTCTTTCTGTAAAGAACAAAGCCATTTCACCATATGCAGTCTTTAGGGAATATGCACAGTTCTAGGGAATTGGAAGGGGGAGGGTGACAGCTGAGAAGAAACAAGGCAAGAAAAGTATATGCAAGGAAAAAAGACTTCAGATATCAGGGAGGTAGCAACAAGTTTGTGAAAGATGAAAAATCTTGCTGTTTCTAAAAAGATCTGCATTCTGTGCCCTGCTGGGGAGCAGCAGACTGACCCAAACAGTGCAAACCTTTACCAAAACCAGACAAACCATTCCTGGAACTCCAGCAGGAAGCTTTGCAGTTGCCTTTGGCAAAACTGCAGGAGACAAGGGGGCAGGGCAGCTATCTTATCAAGGCAAGAGCTGCAGGGGGTGGCCAGGCACAGGACTAGGGAAAAATTTGTGCTGCACGCATAAATCTTGAATCCTTGCATTCCTTCCTCAGTAATCAAACAGCAAGCTATATTTAGCCCAACCTAAACAACAAAAAAAAAGAAGAACAGCAGGCCTAGTCTTGGTTCCAACAGCTGCCACCAGCTGCTCAGAGGGGATACAGGTAGAGCTGGTGTCAGATGTGGTTAAATGAGATGGAACGGGGGAGGCAGCTATGCCTCAATGAACAAGGTTGGCACTTGGTTAGAGAAATTCTGCATTTTCTGATTTCATGGTTAGCCAGAAGGAGGATCAAATGTTGAGCAGAGCATGAATGGTTTCCACTACAGCAAGGCTATAGTGGACCATGGATAGGCAAACAAGCAGAGGAAAGGGAGGAGGTAACAGACACAAGCAGAGCAAATGTTTGCATGTCTAGCCCAGGTTCCTGGTGTTCTTCTCTCTAGTTCTAGCATGACAACATCAACAAATGCAGTTTTGAGAAAGGCTGTTAGCTAAAGAGATTGTATCTGTGTGCTAAAGCCACAATGCATGAACCTGGGGCTCACCCTCTGAATGGGCATCAACATCATCCCCTGAACAGGAGCTTGGGATTATTCCAATGCAGCTGTTTGCTTGCAATATTACTTGCTCCAAGGGGACACATTTGTATTCTTGTTGGGGAAGAAATAATCCTAAAGTTAGTGGCCTAATTACTGTTATGATTTATACACATACATGCACAGTCCCTTCAGAGGAGCTGGAGCTGGTTGAAAAGTGTAAAACCAGACAATGTAGAAATTTGAAGTGTTTTATGAATACTTTAATACCAAAATAGTACAAAATAGTGAATTTTTTTTAAATTTTGCAAAATAGCAAAATTAATATAGTGGGTGTTAAACATGATCACTGAATAATCACTTAAGCATCTGGTTGTGATTGCCATTCCTAAGAACAAAAGGGACTGACCTACTACACTAGCGTAAGGAAAAAAAAAAACCAAACCAAACAAAGCCCACAACAGAAAATCCAGCCTCTTTCCACTCACATTTCTGGATTTCAGAGGCACCTTATTACAGTAATCCATACATCAGTTGGTACGGCAAGGACTTTGAAGAACTTGTGGCAGCTTTCCCTGCCTTACTAGCAGAGCTGTGAGCTTGATAACTAATCACTCCTTAATAACTCGTGTTTCCTCTGCAAAAGTCCCTGAAATGCAACTGCTGGGGGAAAATATATGAGCAGGGATTTGTGAAGTAGAAAAATCACTTTGGGCTTCTTTCCCAGTAACCCAGAGGGTTTTTTGAATGGGGGGTGGGGTGACAATGAATGCAGTTCTATTTCCCACATGCCCAGACCTTGCAATTGGGAAGTGATCCCTGGTAGTGTGTTTCAGACATATCCCCAGATAATGAAAACAAAACACAGATTTGTTGAAGGACTCTCTGGTTTGGCTGCTACTTGAATTTTTCTGTAGGAATTTTCAAAACCAGGTATTTTTCTCCCAGCAATGTTCCCCCATCCTGGCTTAGACATGGGAAAATACCATAAGCCAACAGATACAAATATATATCTGCTCAAGACTTTGTCAACTGTAACTCTAAAATGATTGGGGTTGATGAGATCTTTATTTCTGTGGTGGCACAGGCTCTTTGTGAGGTGACACTCACTGAAACCACTTTTCTGGTCATTTTTGCCAAATGGAAGCATCCAAGCTGTTGCTGGATCAAAAGCTGAGAACAGCCCTGTGCCCCTCTGTACCTGATTGCACAAGCAATGATTTGCTTAGGGGCTGATACATTTACTGGGGGAAATCTCCAGTATCATTTATTGGGGGAAATCCTCAGTATCATTTATTGGGGCAAATATTCAGTATCTCCCCCATTGCTGAAGCCACACACATTTCCATGTCCCATTCCTCAGCTGCAGCTGCACAGCCCATCCAGACAGATGAGAACTGCATCTGCCAGGGCAAACCAGCCCTGCTAACCCAGAAACTTGGAGTGTTCAGCCTGGCACACACACAGCAAAAAGGCATCTTGGATAGCACATGCTGCAGCTGGACATTGTCTCTTTTTTGGCCAAAACCAGAAAGGCTCCTAAGCAGAGGTATTTTGAGCATTCATAGTTCACTGAGTTATGATTTGGAAGAGCATCAGCCATGCAGTGTTATCCAGTACATGCCCTGTTTTTCTCCTCCTGCTTCATACATTTTCACTCCTCTTTAGATTTCTGGGCAAATACTGTGTCTTGTGATGACATGAAAGAGCAAGGCCTTTAAGTCTTTATTAATTGCTACCACTGTAGTTTTAAAAAGAGCTATTGAGGAAATCCTCAGTTTTGTTACCATAGGAATGAAGCTGTAGGATTCAGTGAAAGAACAATTTAAACAGCAGTGTTTAAGTGATTCACTTCAACTTTAATTCTCTGCTCCATCCAAGCTCCTCTTGGCTGTAAAGAAAAAGACTCTAAAAGCTCTCTCCCCTCCTCAGTGCTGCTTGACTCCAGCCCAAATTAGGAGGTACAGCCTTGTTATCTATAGCAGGTCTTAGCAATGTCCCTTCCCACCCACAGAGCACTTCCTCCTCTTCCCCAGTGAAGCAGCTGCAAACTGCTCCTTGGCTCAGGCAGAGCTCCTCATCTGGCTTTTTTCAGCTGTTTTAAAACAATGTTTATGCAGCTTTTATACAGTAAGAACAGGGTGAATGGAGGAGTATCTAGTGCAGTGTATGAGAGCAGGTTGGGATGCTTGTACCTGGTGAGTTTGGCCATTACTCAGTGTAACTCTGGTCTGGGGGAACTCCTGTGTGCCTCCTTCTGAGCTGGTTTTGCTCTTCTTTTTCTATCTGAAAGGTTTAGGTCTGCATTAAGTAAAAAAGCAAAACGGGACAGGTGAGTTGATAAGTCATCCTGCTGGTCTTCTCCAGCAGGCAGGAGGAGACAAGGCAAGGAAGGAGAACAGTGCTATTGCCCCCTGTTTGTTTTTTTTAAACCTTGGAACCATGGAAACTTGATAAGCAGCAAGAAAGTGGAAAGAAATAAATGTTTTGTTTTCCCTGGATTTTACTCTTTTGTTAAATCTCTTTTGAGATATCTCAAAATTTGAGATATAGATGATATAGATGCTATTTGATATAGATGCTATCACTATTCAGTGAGCACATGTTGAGATACCTCTTTTGATAGAGATCCTATCTCTATTCAGTGTATATTTTGAGATATCTCTTGATAGAGGTGATAGAGATGCTATCACTATTCAGATTTGTGAACAGTGTTCTGGTTTCCCACCTCACATTTGGGACAATCTTGGGAGGGACTGCTTTGTACAACAGGGAGTCTTTCGCCCTTAAAACAGATGCCTGGCATTAATGGTGAGACTGGGACCTTCCTCAGCTCTCAGTAATAGTAACAGGTCCAACAACTTCTGTAGTGCCTGAGGGACAGCTCTGGCTCTCCACACACTGTCCTGGAGCACAGCACTTCTTTCTCCACAGCTGCTGTGACTCCCTGACCCAAGCTCTGGTCAGGCAGTGGGAGAGGAGCCTCTCCAGGACGTTGCAGAGCGTGTCTGGAACTCCACAGACCCTGTCAGGTGCTTCAGCCACTTACAGATTAAGAACCTAATGCCTGGCTCTTCCTCAGCAATGAGGATGAGCCAGGAAAGCAAGCCAGTGACCGTATTTTGGTATGACTTTCTGGCAATTGCAGTGGCCCTATTTATCACCCAGAGTCTCCTTTTCATTGCATGTGTGCTCCAGCACTCTGCCTTGTGCTCTTGCTTCTGGAGTCTGGCTTATCTTCCCGCTGTCTGGCCAAGTCTGCTCCAGCAAGCTCTGACCACAGGGTCCTATCCCCACAACTGATCACAGGGACAGGGCACGGTGTGGTGACACCAGAAAACACACTATTGACACTATTCTAGCAGGGTACTGCCCACCAGACCCAGCTGTCTGGAGCCTGCTTTGTGCCCAGCTCTGTTCCTAGCAAAGGTGTAACAAACAGCACTTGCACAGCTCCCACTGTTGTTGCTGTTGGCTACGGGCAAATAGGTATTTTCAGACACCACCCCCCTCACACACACACACACACACACACACTCTTATTTCTCTGCAGTTGGCCAAGCTGTTGAAACTGGATCCTTTTATGGGAATGTACAAGAGGGGTTTTCATAAGCAAGCTGGAGATTCTGGAAGGCACAGTTCAGGCTCTGTTCAGGTAGCTGACAGTGCTCTGCAGCCCTTCCACCCCAGTAAATTCACCCTGTGGTGCTGCCCACTTATTTGTGCCTTCATTTCCACACAGATTGGCAAATATGGTCACAGTCAAAAGAGGGGGGACCTCATTCATATTTTATGTAATATTTCCTTGTATCTCAAAGGGAAAAAAAGGAGAGAGGAGGAAGACTTTGAAGGACTAGGATGTTTTTATTGGCTTTCTGTTTCTTCTGTCTCCCACCCAGTTCCAGGACTACAGAAAAACATCTTTACTATTTACACTATCCTAGTATATATTGAAATCTACAAAAAGGATACAAGAAGTAAAAAAGACTTTTGTTGATCCTGTGCTGGTGTAGCATTTTAACAGAGTACTTCAAAGGTAGCTTTGTGTTTTTTAAATATAAGCTCTCAAACTATTAAGAATATGAGGGAGGGTGGATTCTTTTAGCATTTGTTTTCCTGCAAATATTTCAATGTTCTCTTGCATTATTTTGAATCCAGCCAAAAGACTGGAAAACCACAGAAACCATCAACTGAATGTAAGATAAACCAAAAGGGGAACCACTGAAATTGCAAAACTTAGGTAGGACAGTGAAATATGAATGCAAAAGAGGGGATGGGGTAAGGGCAGCAGGGAAGAAGGCAGAGTTTAAACTTAGCCCAGTATATTATCAGCATTCCCTCGGGCATTCTATTCAAAAAGGTGGAATTTAATCTGCATTGCCTTTGAATAAGCAGTATAATCTCTAAGAACTTCTGCCTCACATATGCCTTTTGTCCTGATAGCTGACAGAACTACTTCGCTGATAGTGTTCTGCTAAAATACCTTCAGGGTAAATGTGCTTTTATAAACAACCCATTCCCAAGTTACTGAAACTGTAATGCTTTTATAGGACAGAACCTTGGCATGTGTAACATAAAAGTCACTTTGGGGAACTGGAGCTGGTTGATGGCAGCTGAGTCTGGCTTAATGCTCTTACCAGGACATCCTATCTCTGCCTTCTCTTGTGCAGATTTTTTTTTTCTAAAAGAAACAGTATCTTACAGTTCCCAAAGTGCCACAGGAGAATGATTAGGCTCAGTCTCCTCATTTCCTCATCCCTGTGATGCAGGGACTTGTTAGAGTGGTCGTGGAGCTGTCAAGTTAATGCAACACCCCTGAAGTACCCGAGCGAGATTGCAAGCCTCACACTGCTCCTCATCTCACCAGAGGAAAGGCTGTCTGCACAAATGGGTTTTTAACATTTATGCCTCCCCCTTGTGTCTCTACCACATGAAATCGACAGACTATGTTTATTTCTCAAAAGATCTCTACAAATGCAAACTTTACACATGGTGCTGCCTTAGATTGCTGGTAAACATGCAAATCCAGGAGAGCATTGAGAACAAAACTTCTTTGAGTTGCTGAGTCTAAAATCTCCTGTGGAAATCAGCCAAAATTACAACTGTGACAGAAGTCATCTAATAGTTAACAGAGGATAGGGAGCATAATATCCCATGCCTTCATCAAGCACAAGCTCAGAAGAGACATATTGACTATTACTAATTCTGTTCCAATGGAGAAGAATAATATTTCCACTCCATGAGAAGTGGGTTTGATTTGGGAAGTTTGTTTTGGTGTTGCTGAGCTTTTTCTTAAAAAGTGATAAAAATTCATCTATTTGGTAGAACCTGGAGAAAATAGCTCCAAAGAAGGGAGAATTCCTGGCCTGATCCCAACCTCCCTGACAAGAAGATCAGACATGTCCTTTTTTTATGAAGAGTTTATCTGCACAGAGGGAGCAAAAAGTTACCCAAAGACAAGCAGAAGAAAAAACCAGAAGTCAAACGTACCTGACTTGCCCACGCCAGCCCGACCGAAGATCGCCAGCTTCACTTCTGCACTCTTGGCCATGCTGGAAGGAAGGCAGTGGTGGCAAACTCCCTCAATTACCAAAAATGAAGCAGAACAACTGTTCCCAGCTCCTGCCTTCAGCTTCACCGTGTCATTGTGACGTCAATGCAGAGCCTGGGGAAGAGCAGCACAAGGATGGAACTTCAAGGAGCCAGGCTCTCCCCTTCCCCTGCACACCCCCTCCTTTTTCTTCTCCTTTTTAAATAATCATGATAATTGATGTTCCTGCTTTAAGCATTGCAGTAACACCACTGTCACATTTGGCACTCTTTGTGCAGAACCTACCTTCAGCTTTCTGGCTATTGCTTCACTTCACACTGGCACTGTAAGACTGCAAAAGGTACTTAACAACTCCAAGCACCTTGCAAGGCTCCTGATTATTTACTTCTTCCTTTCTCTTTCAGCTGAAATTGCATCTATTTACTATATTTGAATCATATGCAGGGAATAATTTTTTGTGGACTATATTTAATAGCTGTGAGCTCTCACTAGCAGTGCCTGCAGATAGCTACTCTTTCCTTGAGCTCTCCAGCTCCAGAAGGGTTTCAATTACTCAGCAGCAGCTGCCCTAAAACCTCCTAAGCACTTGTACCTTGCTCACTGCCCTAAACAAATCCCAGAAAGTTCTCTAGCGCTCCTTTTTAAGCTGCCTCAGCTCATACATAAACATTCAGCAAAGCACGGGGGCAGCAGAAGGATGCCAGAGTTCCTGGTACTGCACTTTGAGCTGGGGAATTGTCAGTGCTCACACTTTTGCTGCATGACCTTGATTTGGCTGACCTGGACAGTGAAATCTATAACCATACCTGTCATTGCAGAATGCTTGAAGATCTTCAGTGACAACATTGTAATTGTGATGATGGTGGTCCTCAGCCCTGACTAAAACCTCAAATACTCGCTCTCCCCTTAAAGCAGGGTAGAACTTTACGTGTGACTGCAACCAGTGACGGGTTTGCTGCTGAGCTGAAGCACCCGCTTTAGCCACGAATTCTAACAGTGGCGTAGGATGCTTCCCATGTCAGCACTCCTTACTTACAGCAAAATGCATTTCTAACGTGTTGTTTGAAAAAAAAAAAAAAAAAAAAAAAAACAGGCGGAAGACTCTTTCCTATCCAAAAACGCTAGTGAAAAGAAAAAGTAAAGAAGTAAAGACACCTTACATCGAGAACGGTCCCGATTAATCTCTGACGTTTAAATGCTCCTGATTCCTAGCGCTTGAGAGTATCAGACCCCTCTCAGTCAGCACGGACAGTCCGAACTGTTTCAGGACGTGGCGGAATGGGATACTCAGGGACTGGGACACCGGCTCTGCCTCCCATGGAAGCTCCCGGCCGCCCGCACCAGCGCTGCTGCCCCGCTCCGCAGCTCTGCTTCCCATTTCGCTGCAGCCACGTATCGATTCCTCACCGGCAGCTCCGTCCGTCCGGCCGGGCTTTGCTCCGCACCGCTCCGGGCAGGTGCGCGGGGCGGCTCCGCGGCTGCGGCCCCACAACTCCGCATCCTCCCTTGTGCCCGCACCCGCGGTGCAGCCCCGCTCCCCATCCTCCCTTGTGCCCGCACCCGCGGTGCAGCCCCGCTCCCCATCCTCCCTTGTGCCCGCACCCGCGGTGCAGCCCCGCTCCCCATCCTCCCTTGTGCCCCGCTCGGCCCGCCCGGCGCTCACCTCTCTGCTGGCAGCCCGGCCCGGCCCGGCCCGGCTCGGCCCCGGGCGCTCCCGCCGGCAGCGGCGCGGCCGCACAATGCGGAGGGTCCGCCCGCCCCTCCGCCCCTCGGCCCGGCCGCGGCTCCGCAGCGCCCGCGGACCTGCCGCGCCACCTGCGGGCCGCCGGAGAAGCCGGAGCCGGGAGGGAGCGGTGCGGAGAAGAGCGGGAGGGATGCGGAGCGAGAGGGAAAGATGCGGAGAAGAGCGGGAGAGATGCGGAGAGGAACGGGAGAGATTCGGAAAGATGCGGAGAGGAGAGGGAGGGACGGGGAGTGGGAGGGATGCGGAGAACAGCGGGAGCGATGTGGAGAAAGGAGGAAAGGACACAGAGGGCGGCCGAGATGCCTCCGTCCCCTTGCAGTATCGTCCCGGAGCGTAACCCGTGCCCAGCGCAGTGCCCGAGAGGAAGGGATGCAGCCCTGTAATCCGGCGGTGCCGCAGCCTTTAATTATGTGGGGCAGCTGCTGTTCGCTTGCATGGATTCTGGGTAAGCGCCTGCCAAGGCTGCCCCGCAGTTTATTTTAGCATCTCCTGCTCTCTGTCCCTCCCTCTCTCGCTCTCTCAGTGCTGCTCGCCAGTACCGGCCTGTGCCGCCCTGTCTCTCCCGTCCTGACACAAAGTGTGCCAGCAGGGCTGCTGCCCCATCCGGCTGCTTTCCAGTAGCACCAACTTTCTACTCTGAGCTTTTCCTCCCGATTTCCACACTTGGCTTATGGCAAAAGAAATTCTTATTTCGATTTGCAAATGGGCAGAACGAATCATGTAAATGCATCAGCCTCTGCAAGAGGTTTGTGTCAGAGCCAGGGATCAAGTTCTGAAATGATAGGACCGACAGCTCTGACTTCCTTGTTTATTAAACTACCCAGTAATATAAAGATGCATTAGTAACAGATGTGAGCCAGAGCTGGAAAGCACTTAGAGTTCAGTGGATGTTCCTCCTCTGTTTCTGTTCCAACTCAGATCTGAATGAGATACCAGATGAGTAAAAGAAAAAGCTCTCACCTCACTGTCTTCCTTCATGCAAAACTAAATGAAAGTTGGATTGGAAAAGATCTTCCATGGTCCAAGTCTTTCTACAGGAGGAAGATAAGTGTTTAGGGGGCAGGGTGGCAGTCCTGAGGAGAAATGAGAACCTAATTCCCCCTAAGAAGTGCCTGTTGGAGGCACCCAGGAGCAGATCTTAAAATAGTTGCACTGCAGATCATGGAAAGGCAAAAAAAAAAATTAGAAGGAAGATATAAAGCAGTAGTGTGGTTTATGCTTTACTTCTTAAAAGCAAGGGCTTTAAGCCTGCTCTCACTGCTTGGTTTGCATAATTTAGAGTGATTAGTTTTTTCCATCCTCCTAAGAGAGCAACTGATATGTAGTTTGCATCTGGGGAAATGTGTGTTGATCTCGAGGCCTGACATTTGTTTTGTGTCTATGGAATTCACCCTGCATGGGGCTGTCAAATTAAATAGGATAACTGGCTTTTCCAAAACACCAGATAATTTATTGGGCATTAAAATCCTGGTGGCTGTGCAGTCAGCTTGTGCTGAAGTCTCTTATTGGGGAAGAATTCAGTAAACATTAATCATGGACACAGGCAAAGGTTTCAGAGGGCTGAGACCCAAGACTGGCCCAGGAGTGCTCCAGTTGCTGTTTGTTTCCTGTGTACTCACTGTGTTTCATAATGCTGATGAGGTTTTGGGGTTTTTTTTCCTACCCAAAATGGATTTTGAAAGATTTGGTCTTTCATCCTGTAGATCAAGGGCCACCTTGCTTTGTCAAAAGCAATATTTTTTGGTTGTTGTGGCCGGCATAGTGTATTTTCTCCATGGTTTTGCCATCTGTGCTGATCAAAAAATGTTACCCTGGCACTGGTATTGAGATCAATGAGTGAAGTCCATCATGTGGCTTAAGGATGGGGGAGGTTTCTTCTCTGCCTGTCCATTTTATCAAAATTTGAGAGAAGGGAAGCAGTGCTGGGGTCTGATCCCTGGTGGTCTGTGTGCTGTCAGTGTGAATTCAGCCTCATCCAGCAGAAAATCTGGAGAACACTCTTTCCCATCCATCACAGCCAAGTGTCTTAGATTTCTCCCTTCTGCCTCTTGGTAGTGTTTTGCAGCTTAATTAATTTTTGAAAATAGCATTTTGGTGTATTTAAAAAATATTATTCTTGTTTCACCAGGAGAAAGAGTAATCCCAGAACAAGAAGATAGCAGTCTTATGGGAATTACTGGGTGAAACAATTCACTCCTCTTGGTACACTCCTTTTCTGCAGCTGTGGGGGATATTTCTAGTTTAGATCCCTGCTATCCAAACCTGACTGCACCCCTTTTTACTTAGGAAGTTGCCAGCAGTGCTCCACAACAAGAATTTTGGTTTATTTTCTGTCTAGCCTGTAGTCAGAGCTTTGGACTTCAGTCTGAGCTTTGGACTACCCTTCTTCACCAGAAACTTTGATGGCTGAGGAGCTGATAATGCAATAGGAGTGTGAACAGCTTGAAATGCCAATGAACCCACATGTTCTTAAGTCAAAACAGAATGCTGTTTCAGGATTGATTAACAGAGGTCTATCCAAGCAGTTACAGTTGACAGAAGCATTTTAGAAACACTCACAATTTCAAGTACCACTAAACAAAATTTTACAGGCTTAAAAAATGTATCCAGGTGCTGCCAAAGCCCAGAGAGTTCTTTCTCCCTGGTCTGGAGGTGCTACTTTTTTAATGTCAAGCATTTCCACTGGCTTATTTTTTCATCCTGGATGCTTCTGGTGTGTTTTCTGAAGGTGTCTTTTTTTGTGAAAGCCAATGGCATTTGGTTCCTGAAAGGTGGGAGAGAGGAATGGTGTGAGACTGCAGGTCTGGAAGCTAACACATGAAGAAGACCTGTGAGCAGAAAAGGAGCTGAAGTTGTGGGGTTTTGGTTTTTTGGGTTTGTTTGTTTGTTTGTTTTTTCCTTTTAAAGCTGGAAATCCCATTATAGATGGCAATTTTGTAGGTTTCAACGACTTCCAAAACAAGATTTGGGCACGGGGTTTGTTGAGACCCATGAGAGATGAAAAGCAAGACACAGATTTCAGGTGGTCATTTAGGAGTCTCTGAATCCTGTGCAACTGGGTGGAATTTCATCTCCTGAGCACCTCTGTGCAACTGAGTCCAAGTGCCTACAAAGTGTGGCACAGGTGGCATGGATGAGAGAGCAGAACAATTCCTGCAGTAAGGAATTGGGACAATTCCTCTGTGACAATTCCTGCAGTAAGAAAGGGGCTGTTGAACTCAGGGCTGCTGTTGTAGAGAACAGACCAGTTCTGCCATTAGGATTGGTCTAGAACAGAGTACATCTGGTCATTTTTGCATTAAATAGCAAATCAGTGACTTGGTTTATTTGTCACCCTTCCTTCTGCTGGGAGCTGAGATGATACTTGATAACTAGTAGAAAAACTACCAAATAAATAGCATGTTAACACTGTGTTTGCAGCTGTTACTAAAGGTTCACAGGGAAGGATTCAGATTGTTTTCTTTTTTTTCAGAGAACATCTTCCAAATGATTTTGTGTTGGCTCTCAGCAATGTACATAAATATGCTCAGTTACAGTAATCTAGCACAGTGAAAAATATTGCAACTTTTTCATTAAATTATGGATAAACTTTGCTGTTAGTTTGGCTTGTAGTCAATGTGAAATATTGCTGTTTTAAATTAATATTGCATTTTCTCATATTTTCCCTGGTAGCTTATGAAATGCTGATTTTATAGTTATGGGTTTTCTTGAGTGTAAGCTAAACATTTATAACTTCTTTTCCTCTCCACTTTCAATATATAGAAGAAAAATCAAATATGCAATGCAGGCTTTATTCTTTAGAAGTGTTTCTTTCTAATGGAATAAATAAACCACAATCCTGTGAGTATTTGGACAAGCTTAATGGAGTGGCCAGAGGAGGTACAGTTCCCCATCAGTTCCACTTGAAGGTGCTCTGTAGGGCTACCTGCCGAACCCAGGCTTCAACATTTTGTCCCTTTTGGCTCTGTGAGGTGCCCAAACAGGGCACAGGAGATGAACATGGGATGCTCCTGACAGCCCAGTGTGGATCTCACATGTGCAAATGCCTCTGTCCTAATGCAGACCTTCTGTCCCAGCAGGCACTTGGCACATTTGTGCAGGGAAAGAAACACACAGCTCGGGTTTCTTGCAGTAGCAAGATTTTTATCAGGTACATTTAACAGTGATGCATGAGCGAAGCTGAGAGGCACAGCCCAGTGGCAGCTACTGCCAAGTAGAGGAGAGAGGTATCAGCTCATGTTTTATAACACATGGCCAGCAGATACATCTCATATTGCCTGAGCTAAAATTCTGCTAACCTTTGTTTCTTCTCACCATTGAACAGGTTTTGTGCTGTCAGTCTGTCCTTAAAAATGGTCAAGATGAGAGTCTGCACTCATGGCCACAGAGCTGTGATAGCTGTGATCCCACCACACTTGGCATGCTGTTATTGGGTTTGCTCTTTGTTTAGCATTTGCTCTTCTGGTATTGTTATCTCTCCCTCCACACTTAGATCACAGAGAGATTGTTTAATAGGTTTTTGTTAATGTAAATGTAATTGCTGTATTATCAAAAAGAAAGCAGGGTGACTGTAACTCTCTTCCACATATCTTGTAATAATTCAATGTGTGTAATAATTAAATTAAATAAATATAATTAAATAATTAAATATCTGTAAATATCTGTAAATATCTACTGTATCTACTGTAAATATCTGTAAATATCTACTTACTGAACAAGTTCCGTTTCTGCACCAAAGTAAATTTAAACTAAAAACTCAATCACCTACAGAATAGTCTGCAAATGGGCTAGAAGTCTCCTCCTAGAGAGATTTGTGTTATGGTTTTAATAAAGTACACTTCTAGAATTAAAACCCACTGGTAACAAAAGCAACAAATTTTGCTACAAATGTGCAATCCCAGACTTTATTAATGAATGAGTTACACTGGTGTGTCATCTTAATTTCTTACAGATGTATTCATGTTCTTTGAAAGTACCAGTGGAAATTGTCATAAATTCATTTGCTGTTCACATTAATGAATGCTAGCCCTTATTCTTCCTCAGTGGTATTATGATTGCAATCTGGATTGCTGTAGGGACTCCACTGTAATCCATCATTGCTTCAGCATTCAAATTCTCTGGTGGAACCAGATATTGGTGTCGACAACATCTGGAGTTTTATGTCTCTCATCTTTTTTCTACCTCCTTCCTTCTGTTTAATCAAGAGAATGGGAAGGGGAAATTGCTGCTGTTGTTAATGTCTTCAAGACCCTGAGTGATTGCTGGGAGTTTGGAGCATGGGTACACCTGGCAGGGAGGGGACACAGCTCTGTCCAAGGAGGTGAGTCTGAGGAGCAGCTGCTTTCAGCTCACTGCAGGCCTGGAGAGGCAGGAGGGCACTTTTCCATCTTCTGTTCTGAATCCAAGCAGTGGCTTTGACAGGGGATGCCCTTTCACAGAAAGGGAATATGCTTTTCTTGGCAAGCATATTCCCTGTTTCCTTCACTAGGCTCATTTCATGTTCTATAGAGCAGTTCTGTACTTGTATCAAGGGGAGACATGGGTGGACGTGGATTTTAAATAGGAATCTTTATCTATGCCTGATCAGATCCTGACTTCTTTCCTACCCAAATCCTTCAGATGCAAGTCCACTCTCAGGGCCAGGGTTTAAATGAGCTCAGGAATGCACTGCCAGGTAAATCTTGAGTGTGGGGTTAGAGTCCTTACAGGGTGTGACAATACACTGCTTTGTGGGAGTGTGACCTTGGCCCAAGAGACACTCTGATCTTTATAAATTCTCCAGAGATGTGCTTTCCCCTGTCCTGTCTGCTGTGCTTGGAAGGGGCTCACATAATAATATCCTTTACTAAGATAATTCATCATCCTCCTTCGAGTCTAGCCTATACAATTCCTCCTTGCCACAATACCTGACAACAACTTGAGAAGTGTTTGTCTGCAAATATATTATGACCATTGCCTATCGTGCTGAGGAATGTTTTACAATCTTTGTCCTTCTCCATCTATCCAAATCCACCAGTTGTCTTCCATGGCTGGAGTGTGTTGTGGTGGGGAACCAACCTTTGTGCACCCAAGCTGGAATGGCCTCTGTGCAGTTCATGTCACTGGGAAGGTGACACTTTTTCTAACACCCTGAAGGAAAAGGAGTAACTACACTTTTCACTCAAGGCCTGGATGATCTGCTGTCCATGAGTCCTGCAGATCAATCTGATTCACTACTGAGGGCTGTTGGAAGCTAAATTATTTATTTTCTCCTTCCCTGTGTGCTTGGACTATGCAATTTTGCCTTAAAGTATATTCCTTCTCTTTGGTGCTGCTTTAGAGAACGATACACTGGAATTTATATTGCCACTTTTCTCCACAATCTTTTCTAAAAGAAAAAACCCAACCAACTATTGGAATACTTGATATGTTAATGCCATCCAAATACTTTCTTAGAACTATCCCTGAGTTCATTATGTGGAATTTAGGAGCCTCAGACTCCTCTCTGTCCAGGGCACAGCTGGTGAAGGTAATCAGCTCTTTCAGCACGAGGAAAGAGCTGTAGCTGGTAACAGATGCTGAGCATTTCTGTGCTGCTCTGTGTCTGTAGGACATGAGGTGATGGTGCCAGTGGATCATCCATTCTCATCTGGAAATCATTATTGCTGATTAGTCTAGCTCTTGGGTACTAATTACTGTTAGCATATTCCCTGTCAAAGTTTCTGGGAACTGGTTTCTGAGACTTTGTGTGTGCACTGGAAGTTCCAGGCATCAACAAAGACCTTTAGACACCATTTGTAAATTAATAAACCAACATAAAAGTTTCTTAGGACAGAATGAGAGAAGCAGTCAGAGCTTCCCTCCAATGAAAGGGAAGAAAATGTTAAAAAATTGATGTTACAAACCCCTAAGATTAAGTCTCTAGTTCTTTACTCAGGGTTCCCATCCTCATATAAACACAAATCCCATGGAAAACAGTGTAACATTTTTATGGAGATTAACTAAATAAGCAGTGACTAGTTTATTTAAACTGTTCATTATTTCAGTATCTACTGATGGTAAGATTGCAGGAACACAGTGAAGTGTACTCCTTAAGAAACACTATTCTCTAATGCCTGTGCTATACCCTTAATTAGTATGGTATCATCCATAACAAAATGTAGTTTAAAAATTCATTAAATGTTTTGAGATGTAGTAAGAAAAAAATATTAAAGGAATAAATGTTCCATTTTTAAATACTTAGGAGTAATACTTAAAATTAGTTGATTTTTTGTTTTGGCTTTAGTTAGAAATAGAAATTCTACAGGAAACTTATAATTTAGAACAATGAATATAGCGGCCATATTCTTGCATGGTTAAAGAACAGGCTGTCCAATGGTACATTGTTTTTTTTCATTTGTTATTTGAATGTTCTGTCTCAGGAATGAAATAGCAGTTTTTTTCCAGTCACACAAGATTGCAGTTCAGCCTTTTAATGCATACAGGTGCAGAGCAAATGGGCACTGGGAAAGAATATATCAAATGAAATAGCTTAGTTATAAGAATTTTATAATATTTTGGCTGGTGTGGATGAAATTTATTCCAAACTGTGAAATCTTAAACAAAAAAGACCAGTACCTTTCCCACAGTCAAGATAATTTCTGTTTATGTATTCTATTTCCATCTGGTAAAGGACAGAGTTTATCTGAAGAATATCCTTGTAGAAAAGGATGAAAGATTAAAACTTTTCTGTCATTTTCCAAACTGAAACAGCAAAACAGCAGCTCACTGCTGACCTTGACCCAAAACAAGGAGATGCACTATTTTTGGTGATGTAACACTGGTGAATAGAGCAGAAATGGTTTCAGGTATTACTATTAAAGTTCATCCATTGCTAACACAAAAATCTTGGTAAAAAAGTATGGTATTTGAAAGGTACTTGCTTTCCAAATTTTTTGATGTATGTTTAGAAAGTCTTTAAGAGGTCATGATATTAATGAAGAATTCTTGAGCACATTTTCTGAGTTCTCTGTTGCTTTTGAGAGCACCAACTCTTGCCTAAAAGTACTGTTAATTGGATCAGTATTCATCTTGTGAGTGGTTTAATGAATGGATGTGGAATCTGACATCTCTCCTAGGAGGCTGATGTTCAGATTGAGTATTTTGTAAATATTGGTTCTGTGTTAGAGACTTCCAACAGGCAGCCAAACCGGGGGGCCCCATCCCATCCATCCTGCCTGGGGGGCGGATGTGGGTCTGTGTCCAGGCTGCTTCATGTTGTTCTTTTCCTGATTCAGTCAGAAAACTGAGAGGCCAGCCTGAGTACAAGGTCATCATGTGGAGAGTGTTTGTAAGTGGTGTCCCCATGCTGGGCGTGACTGTTCAAAACAGCCAGGGCTGGCTTGGTTATTTCATTTACCTTTAAAAAAAGTCATTTAATGCACACCCACTCCAAGCTGCTGTTCTCATTTTCTGCAGCCCATGGATTACCTCTAACTTCATCTTCTCTGGCTCTGAAGGCATCTTGGAGGCTCCAGTGTTTCGGTGAAACCTAACAAATTGCTGCTGACCCAACAAGCCTTCTCCCCCAGCTAGAGACTGGTCACAGGCATCCTACCTCTGCTTAGAGTCAAAGTCACCTATTTTGGTGAGATGAATTGAGTTTAGCACACTTCTCCCTTTTTTTTTCTTTTTCTTAGTTACATAGGTTAGATGGAACCATTTACTATTGATCAAATAAGTCCTATTTCCAGCTGAAGTGTTGAATGTTTCATTCTCAAGGTGAAACATCCATCCCAATTTCCCAAGAAGTGACTGTCTTGCAGCTGGAGGGGTGGGACTCCCCTCCAGGAGTTCAAAATTTGGCATTCCTATTCTCTGTGATGTAACCTATCAGGAAAGTTTGTGGCTTTCATCCTTGTTTTTACAGAAGATAAGAAATCCATTAAAATTACATATATTATGGTTCAATCTTGTATGCAGTTTTGCTCCATGGATAATTTTTTGCTCTCTAGACCACAACAGAAGCATTCTGAAAAGCTTCTTATGTGTCACTCCTAAGAGTTTTTCACTCAACAAACTTTGTCTCCACTCCTGGTTTTGTCTTCCTCCCACTTTTACAACCAAGGCCTTTTACAGCCACTTTAATTGTGAACTATGGTCTGTCTGGCTTTATTATAAGATCTGAGGCAATCACCATCATCACCTGCAGCTAAATAAAGGGCTTGATTGCACTTTCTCTTGAGCCTGAATGGGACAGACAGCTTGGTCCCCTGTTATCCCCCTGACAACCACAACCCTTTCACTGAAATGACCATCCCCAGAGGCACACAGCTATTTAATATAGGGCTCAGGGTGGCACCTCTTAAAAGGCACAAGCTGCATTTAGAAAGTTGAATTACTAGGCTGACTTTCAAGTGAAACAAAGATAAAAAACCCTTTTAGGTTTTCAAGGCATGCCATGGGGAGAGGAACGTGTTTTATGTCTTTTTTTTAAGGCAGGCAGCGTGTGCATTCCGTGACCCTGTGCCATCTGCATCATCAAACCACCTTCTTCCATGATTTATGGAAATCTTACAAGCACCAAAACTCTGCTAACTATCCAGCCAAACTAAAAATAACCTCTGAAAATAATCCAGTGTAAAAATGTTTGCCTTTAAGAGAGAAAGCAATTTATTCTTTACAACCCTTCTTCTGTGTTAAAACTCTGATTAAGTTACTGGTTACAGATGGTACCAAGAAATTTAAAGCTACTAATTACTTGCAAGCTTCTTCTGAATGATAATTAGAGAAACCTGGTGTAGGTGCTGCTTTGACCTATTAAAATGCTGTTAGAATAATGTCTATGGAAGAAACATAGCTCTTAAGATTAGACTGTTTATGCATAGAAATTTCCCTAATGGTGTGCAAATTTATCTTTCATTTGTACCAAGTGTTGAACACTCATCCTATATTTTGAAGTATTTTCCTGATTTTGTTCATTTTTCACATGACCAATTGGAAGGGTGTGTTAAGAGATCAAAAATCTGCAGAGCTAAACTACCACTAGCAGCAGGACTGTTCATTAAATCCTGCTTTCTGTGTATTCCAGCTTGAAAAGACACATTTTAACTACCCTGTAAACAACCAAAAAACTAGGGATGTGGTTTCATAATGTTGGAGGGCTTTCATTTAAGGAAAGGAGACTCATCTGAGTGCTGCTCTGTTGTCAGTGGGGAAAAGGGAGGAGTCCTGCAGGTAACTCAGGACACCTGCAGAGCCTGATTTCTGGCTTAACAGCAGCAAATCCTGATCTCTGCTTATAAAGGGAGCAAAGATGTTTAGCCTCTCCGTGTAATTTGGAATTAATGCCTTTGCCTGTTGAGACTCATAACTCCCTTAGGTGTCTTCCCAGTCCTGTGCCAGGTAAGGAGATGGAATGTAGGGATTCTGACTTGTAGAAACATTTATTAATAGCTACATCAACCACAAATTGTTGTTACACACGAGCTCTGAATTTATTGGGAAAGGTTCATTGTGTGCTCTGTATGGTGTAAGGCTTTGAAATGCAATAACCAGCCAGTTTCTGGCACAGGGAGGAAACTTCTAGAAAGGGACCTTACCAAAACTCTTGGAATATTTTTATTTAATACATAGGAGAAACAGAACAAAAAAAGACAAAACTAAAAAAAACCCAAAAACTAAAAAATCCAACCAACCAAAAAAATAAAACAATGAAAAACCACCCAACCAAAAAACCAAAAAACAAACAAAAAACCTCAAAAATGGACTGTTAGTGGCTTCTTTGTAAGGTGTTGGGTTTCAAAGAGACTGTAGAATAGCATTAGAGCTCTGTAGCCAAATGATAATAAGAAATGTTTTATCTCTGTTATATAAGACCGTGACACTGCCTGAGTGAGCATTTCCAAAAAGAAGAGGTGGAGAATCTTCAGCTCTTATGTTTGCCCAGTTTAATATCTGAATTCTGAAAAGCTTTATCAGTTAATTGTGAATATCTGAAAAAAGTGCTGGAAACGTTTGTTTACAATAGAGTTTGAGTGATTTGGTTTGAATAATATTTACTAAAAACATCTCTCTGTTTGATGCTTTTGTTCTCAAACAGTAACTTTTACATTTAAGCAGCACCTTTAAAACCAGGGTCCTGTGCAAGGATGACAACCTAATTTATGAGTGATTCCACATCATGTGTGTCCTCCTACCCCTGAACACACTGGAACTTGTCTGACCCTGGAGCTCAGCAGGGTTGGACCCCCGAAGTCAGCACTGGGTGCTGCAGGCTTCTGGCTTGACATAAAGGGGGAAAAGATCACCCAGAGGACAACCAGACCTTGGAAAGGGCTGCCAGAGAGGCTGTGGACTCTGTTTTGCAAACTTTTAACCCCCAGCTGAAGAAGCTGTGGGCAGACAGGTCTGCATGCAGGGCTGAGCCCGCTTCTAGCAGGAGGCTGAGCTAGAGGTGGCATCCAACCTGAATTATTCTAGGGTTCTGTGGTCTGAGCTTGAATTTTGTGTATTTCAATGCCTTTATGTAATTCTTTTTTATAAAGCAGCGTGCTTGCATGAGTTGACTGTAATGGCAATATTCAATAATTATGATAATTGTATCATTAAAAAGAGGTCATGCTTTCTGGCAGGAATAGACAAAAACATTTTTTATAGATTCCTAAAGATAGCACTTATTGCCATAA
This sequence comes from Molothrus aeneus, assembly GCF_037042795.1. NCBI lineage: Eukaryota > Metazoa > Chordata > Aves > Passeriformes > Icteridae > Molothrus > Molothrus aeneus. The sequence continues at coordinate 3,900,453 of NC_089650.1, read as the reverse complement.
GGCCTGTTTTGTTTATGCGTAGGAAAATTTTTCCACCAATTGCTAATGGCAGACTAAGATAATAGCCTATAAATGGAGTAAAAAATAAATCATAAAAAATAATTAAAATAATTGCAGCATAGTTACTTAGAAGAAAAGGCTTTTAAAATTTTTTCCTCTTTAAGAAGTAGAAATGTCTAAAACCAGGGGTATATTTGTTACAGAAGAAGAGTAGGCTGGAGTAGGAACTACACAATTAAGATATCACATAAAAGTTTTGCTTTCCAACATTCACCCACTTGTTGAGTCATGTTGAGCTTAAAGCTTCTTGTTTATGTAACAATATTTTAATTTTTCTTTCAGATGGAAGAACAATTCCTGCCATTTTAAAAGGATGTGTTTTCAGTTTTGGCCACTGATCCTTCAGAACAGGTAATTACTCAAATGTTTCCATTTCTCCTTTGTTGAAAAATAACAAATTCATTGCTCCTGTGGCTGCTCTGAAGACCTGAATGGCAGAAATGAAGGCTTTGAAAATGTGGAGAGTCCAATGGTTTTTTGTTTGTTTTTTTTTTTAAAGATTAGAAGAATATACTTTTTTACATTGCAGAAAGGATTGTTGCAGTTTTGAAATTCTTCAACAAGAGAAATAGCAGGGAGACTCTTTCAGTGACTGAATATAAGTGAATATTTTTAAACTTTTTGTAATACTATTGCAAAAATAGGTTTTATTCATGTTGAAGGTTGAGCCAATTTATTTATTGGGATTACTGGTAAATCATAGCAAAGTGGAAAAGATGGAAGGTGGTTTTATTCAGTGATGAAATTTATCTCTCCAATATTTCTTGCTTTGACTTTTACTAAGTAGAATCAATGTCTGTTACAAAAATGAATGAACTGCATTTTTTCCTCTATGAAAAATCTCAACTTTTCAAGGAAATTTTTTAAGGTTAAAGCTTGACCAAGGAAGAACTGTCTGAGGAGTTTTGTGTTCCTAAGGGCCAGCAGTGTGTGGGTCCATCAGTTACAAACCTCTTTTCCTTGTATAACTAGGCTCAGACAGACTGCAGGAATGTGCTGAAAATGGTGTCTCTAAAGTGTCAAAAGCCTGTAGTATTTTTAGGTCTATGACTTCATAACCCATGGGATTTCTGGCTTTTCTTTACTTCATCTAGTTGAGCATGAGCACATGGTATTTTATCTTGTGTGTGCCTGGGAGTTCTTGCTGCATGGAGAATTTTCCCTGCACAAGCTGCAGATCTTGGGCAAAGCAGCTTGCTGGGAAGGCTTGAAGGCAGATGTGATGAATTTTGACCTGGATTTGGGAAAGGGAAGAGCTGTGGGCGCACAGAGAGGTTGGGTTTAAAGACAGACTGAATTTTGACCTGGATTCAGGTATTTTACAGCTGTGCTGCTCCTTAGAGCTTCATCTAGAGTTCACTTTGGCAAGGAATATGAAATGCAGTCCTGGAGCTGTGCTCTTTGCCAGTAGGCAAGTTTTGCTGGTTACTTATAGCCTTAATTAGTCCTAAAGACTTCAGGAGCCAGCTGTTGGGAGGAAGATGCTCCTTAGGTGGATTATCTGCAACATTATCCTTCAGGGTGAGGCTTGGTGGAAAAGCTGAGTTCCAGGGGGAAAATAATCATTTGCATCATATAATTAAGGAATGTGTCACTGAAAGTGAATTATGGAGGCTTTTGGGTGGATTAAACCTGGTATTTCATATTATGTGTGCTCTTCTTGTGTTGTTTGTTTGTTTGTTTTTTTCATGTAAGGTACTTAAACTCACAAGATGGATATTTGATCTGAAACTGTACAGAAGAGACTAATATTGCAATGCCTTATAAACAGATAATTCAAGTGGGTTTGGGTGCTGCAGCTGTTGTGAAAGGCAGCTGTTATGAAAGCTGTTTCCTTGTAGGAGTTGAATCCAGTGAAGGTGCCACAACAATGTTCTGTAACATTCACCTATAGGAAGGGACATAAGGACAAATAGATTTTTAATTACAGTACTTAAAAAGATATGAATAGAATTTCTGATTTCTACTTTTTTTTTTAATCCATTCTTTGCTTTCTGCTTAAGTTAGGCTACACCCAGACTCCAGAACCTGGGAATAGTCTTTAGGTCTAGATGTGTTTTGGCACAAGCCAAGGTGAGAGCCCAGTGTGCACCAGGAGTCAAAGTCTGCCTTGCTTTCCCCCAAAAAGCACCTGGGAGCCATCTGGCAGCAACACCAAGGGTATCTCCTCCTATCTCCCCCAGGAATATAAATGTAGATTATCTGGGCCTTGCCTCTAGCAGGGACTTGTGCTGGCAGTGGAACCGATCCAATTATTCAGGGTAATAATGATTATATATTCAGGATCTATTATTATTGTACTGATCTGCCATGAGATGCTCTCAAGATACACCTATTCCCTGACCAGCCCAGCTTGCTGTTCTTGCTGAAGGCAGCCTCACTGCATGTCTGAGTTAAAACATACCCTGAAGGAACAGCTCACACAAGATTGCATTAATATTGACATTAAAGAATTAACATGCATCCTGGCATTGATTTCTACCAAAGCAGATTTTGTTTGAGGGATCATGTGTAGCAGTCCTTAATTGTATTAGCTTTAGCCAGAAGCATTCTTTCCTCACAGAAATATGTGCCTAGATACACTTGCTCAATAGCCACCTGGGCTTTGGTTGGGATGGTCAAATAATAATTATTTGAAAAAGAGCAACTAAGAGCTCCTAATATTGAAGAAAATCAGGATTCATTAATTGTTTACTACATTCAAAGCAGTTGTATCTTTAATAAAAACACCAAATATCGAAAATTCTAGCACTTTTATTGATATGAAAGTAGGAGCAATCTGCTTAGAATGATACGACTTAAAGTGAACTTGAGCTGGTATTGTTATTTACTAGATTAGACAAGATGCATTTCAGCTGATAAATAAGGAATGGAGCTTTTGCCAGATTATTCATTTCCCCTAAATCATGATTGATTTTGAAAGGATTTGCTTGGCTTCTTGTGTAGTTTTTCTGTTACACAGCCAGTCTGAGATGAGCTTTGACCAGCTCTGCCACGAGATTACTTTCTACTGCTAATGTGATTACTTTCTACTGCTCTGTTTTAACTGCAAAAATTGCTGTGAGCTGAAAATCCACTCACATGCAGGAGTTTGGACTGAGCTTTCATCACAGCTATGGAGAGATGCTCCCTGGAAATCAAGAGGTTGCATCACTCATTCTGCATCCTCTTGGCAAGGCAGGGACTGAGCAGATTTTGCCCATCAACATGCAATAAAATGGTGTCAATGATATTACTCGGAAAATTCTGTCAAATAATTTTAAACTGAAAAAAAAAAACCCACAGTGAAATTGCTTTAGACTTCCACTCCCATGCAATGTGAATGGCTCACTCTGATATGTTTTGAAATCAATTAGAACAAAGGAAACCAAAATTTTCCAACACCTCGCCCACAAAAATGAGAATTTATTCCCTGGCTTGCCACAGATTTCTGCCTCAGCGATTTTTTTACCAGAAATGCTGAAAATTTGTTTTTTAAACTAGCTACATCTAAAAATTAATTACCACCCTTGAACATGCAGGCCTCCAAACCTTATTGGAATACTGGATTTTAATTCCCTTGCTCTCTTCCTTGTTCAGGCCCTCTTGGCTGATGTTTGTTATCAGGAAGAGCTTGTGATTATCTTGTTGGCAAAGACCCTGTGCTTATTTCATTCTTATCACAAAGAGGAGAAAAATCATACTTTGCTACAGTTTTATGCAAGTGTACAGTGGGGAAAAGTTTTTTCCTGGTGACCAGCTGTCTGAAAGCAGCAGTGCATAAACACATCCATTCACCCAGATAATCATTTTCCCAGATTTGATTTAAGACACTCCATTGAAGTTGTTATGTTCATGTAAAAGAGCAACAGTATGTGGGTGAGCCAGGCCTTAGGCCTTGATTTTCCTCCAAAAGATGAAAGCAAATGAAGAATTTCAGACAACAAAACAATGGGTAAAAAAATGGAACTGAACCATTTCTGCAGGGAGATTTAGGACTTAATCCTGGGAAGAAAAACCTGCTCTGGCCCTGATCCAAAACAAGTCTTAACTCTAACTCCATCAGCAGTTTCCCTGAAGACTAATGTCTGTCCAAGTGCTTTGGAGACTGGGGGCAGAATATCAGTAATTTGCAAGACTAAGCCCTCAAAGAAATGATCTTGGTCAAGTGATAAGGAGCTGAAGTTGTAAGAGATGGAAGGAGCTGGCTGTGGGCATATCAGTGGGTTGTAAAGTTGAGTGAGGATTAGCACAGAAGTTGGAGCACAACCTACTGAAAGAAATAGCTTTACTATTATTTAAACATTTTCAACCTTCTCTTTTTTTTTCTCAATAAAATAATTTCAAAATAGGTTTTGAAATAATGGAATGTTTTTTGAGAACTGATTTTTTTTGTTGTGGCAATTTTTTCTTTTTTTTGTCCTCAAACCCGCTGTCCAAATTTGTTAGGTCAGAATTGAGAATCAGAATTCAGGCTTGTTAGAATGTCTCCAGCTTTGTTCTCTGGATGTGGAGGTTGTTGCTTGGATTTCTTCTCCCATAAATGTCTCTGCTGTTCATCTGGTTATTTGATACCACTCTTGTTTTTGCACAGTTCAGTGATACATGTGTATAAATGGTATATTTATTGTATTCCTATTATTTGCTATCAGAATACTGATGCAGCCTATACCATTACCCATTTCTTTGCTATTCCTTAAACCAAAATCTTTACTGAACCTTTTAAAATAATGTTTGTTCCCATTCTTCAGGTAGACAAAAGAGCAGGATTTTGGCTGTGGGGGGAAAAAGGCAGAGTCTGAATGGTGAATTTCTTTTCATAAGGCAAGTATGGAGAGAAACTCCATGGAAGTCAAGAGATTGCATCACTCGTTCTGCATCCTTTTGGGAAGGCAGGGACAGAGCAGATTTTGCCCACCAACATGCAATAAAATGGTGGAGATGGAAACAGATTGCAGATAACAACATCAGTGGAGATGGAAATAGATTGCAGATAACCTCTTGGCACTGAGTGTGGGTTAGCTGAGGTGGGAGGGCAGCCCAGAGCTGGCCAGCCTGCCTGCAGGGGTGACAGTGCCTCGGCAGCCTGGATGTGCAGCTGGGTGGCCCAACCTGCCTGTGGTGTCCCTTCTCCAGGGCCAGGCTGTGTTTCAGCCAGGGCAGCAGAGTCTGTGTCCCCCCAGCCTGGGACAGAGGTGCTGGCAAAGGCTCCTGGGCTGGGATCTCAGAGGTTTCAGGTCCTGCAGGGTCAGTCATGTCTGGACCTCACTGTGGGGCTGCTGTGGTTTGGGTTCTGCGTGTTCCTTTTCAAAGTAAATGTGATAAAACATTTCTTTATAAGGAGTGATTTGTGCAAATAACCCAGGAATCCATAGCTCATATGTGGCTCAGAGTTCAGCTTCAATTTTGAGCTCACACTTGCTGGTTTACAGCAAGCTGGTTTAGAGCACCTCATGCTTCTCAAGATTTGCATCAGCACCCAATTTTTGTTTGTTGTTTTGTTATTTCTTTTTATTTTCTTAGATGTTTGGATCTAGGACTGTGGTTTGTACCACCTGAGAAGATATTCACATCCAGACATAGTTTAAATGTAGATTTAATCTGAGCTGTCTGTAGTTACGAACACAAACAGAAGAAGAGAAATGGGGAGTAAAGTCACTAAATTTCTCAGTGTTCATGTTCAGTTGTATTTGGACAGAGATTTGAAATAATTTCCAAATTATTTAAACAGACCATCTCCTTTATATCTTAAACTGAACCTCTTTCTAAACAGATTTTTTGAAAGTGCTGCTATAAACCAATTATAAATTACTGATGTGATGCAGGAGTTCCTGATTGAGAATCTATGGCTTATGGCATTTTGCCATTTCCACTGGATGGTTTACTGGCTAATAATTTAGATGGTTAAGAGGAAGACAGGAATGAAAGTGACTGCAGATGGTCCCCAAGCTGCTGGAGTGCCACATCCAGATCTCCCAGAGGCATCCAGCTGTTTAAATTCTCATTATACAAAGCAAGGGTTGCCCCAGAATTCACTTTTACTGTGAGCCCCCCACCAAGGCTTTGACCACCCAAATGCCTATGAAGAAAATTTCTACATATCCTGCCACATTTTCCTTTTTGCCACACTTCATTATATGTGGTAAATAAAAATAGAAAAATTCAACAAGAGTTCTTTTGCCTACCACCCCACATGGGAATCCTCTAACCTTAACGTGGAAGATGTGCTTTTGGAGTTCAACCAGGCTGGTAGTGGTCCTTCTACATTTGTTTGTCCTTAAGAAAATGCAGTTCATGCCCTTTCCCACTGAGTAAATGGTTCTAATTATCTGAAACATTTCACTTTATTTTCCCCAGCATTTAATCACTGGCTTCCAGAAAGCCTGGACTTGGAACAGAGTCTTGAAACTCTGCATGACCACGAGAGTTTAGCTCTTATCTGACTTAATCTTGCCCACCTCAGGGATAATTTACAGCTATTTGATCTATTGAATAAAATACATCCAAGGTTATTGACCTCTAGTCCCACTTGTTCACACAGGATATTCCAGGGTTGCTTTAGCTCAGTTGAGCAATAATATTTTCTAAAAGTAGCCCCAGTGAAACTTGTAGGGCTGGCTACTTGTTTAGGAGAGTCATTTTTACTATGTGAAAGTACCAAAGTTGAACTGATAGTGCTGCCTCCTTGATAAAGACACTTGCTCTACAGCTGGTAAAAAATAAAATAAAATAATAAAATCCCCCATCAGAGCCAGTATCATTAACAGCATTCCTAAAAAAGAAAATCTGCACTTACCTGAAAACCTGAGGGGTTTTTATAGAGCTTAAGAAGACTGCAGGATTCATGTAAGTCATGCTATAATTTTTACCTGTTTTTCAGGATGGGGGAGGCTCCTCAAGCCAACACTGGGGTGCAGTGCTTGCTGTGCCCCAGGAGTGGCTGCCTCCCAGTGCTCTGGTGGCTTTGGGCAAACTGGGGTTCATCACCTACTCTGCAGTGAAAAGGGGTGGCCTCTTGGGTGTCCAGGTTTGAAATTGCTATTCACACTGCACAAGTCACAAAAAAGAAAGGTGTTATCTCAGGGAGCAATCAGCTTTGCTGGTTGGTTGGTTTTTCTTGTTTCTTTCTGATGTTAACTTAATGTTTTGAGAAAGTTGACTGAAAATGGATGGACTTACGAAGATGAAAGCGAAATTAGGGGTTTAATCCATGCCCACATCTGAGAAACTGTGTAAAACCAGTGGGAAGGAGCTGTAGAGCCACAGTCACATGTGCTCCTGAAGTCTGGGGCTGATAGTGGCTCCTTGGCTGGGACCGTGTGACCTTTTAAAGGCTTGTAATGGAAAGAGGAAGAAATGTCTCCTGACTGCAAAAGCCTGCTTTACCCTTTCAGCCTGTGATGAATTAACTGCTCTGTTAAAGTGACAGTTCACCCTGTTTGAATGCCAACAAAGGCAAAAAATGTGAGCGTGCCTGCCTGGCATAAAGCATGGAAGTAAACCACATGCCTCTGTTCACCCCTGGCTCACTAAATCCACAGAAACGCAGGATTTGGAATATGTCTAGGAATGTATTGGATGCAGCATCAAAGCATTGTCTTGATCACCATCATCCATTCACAATCTTGCAGGGTGTAGTAATGCATATTTTCTTGCTTATTCTTAGATTTGTAGCTTGACCCATGAGAATTGTTTTAACTCTTGCTGGGATCGGGGGAGCAGACAGGCTGCACTCCAGCTTTGATATATGAGCTGATTAGAGCTGCTGGCAGCTTCCAGGACAGGGTTTCTCAGCAGCAAGTTCTCCAGAGGGTTTCTGAGGGTGGGATTACTGTTAAGGTTTTTTTTTTCCTTGATCACAGTCCTGCTGGTAGTAAAGCATGTGAAACAAAAGTTCAAATGTTGGCATATTCTCCTGTGGGATAGCAACACTCACAGTAGATAATTTCCAGATCTGAAAATGATATTTTTTTCAGCTGCTGCACCCAGCTGAAGCATAATCAGTGATTTCTAGTCTAGTTATTAATGTTTCTGTTTTCCTTTTCCCATGCTCATGCAAATTATTGTAAAAAGAAAAAAAAAATCATAGTAGCTATGTGATTGTTTTTCTGTAAAAACAGATTATCAAGAATTGAGAAATCGGGAATTCCTACTCCCTCAGATGCCTGAATTTAGAAGCATAGTCATTTTTCAGCTCTGATACAGTCTTTGTAGAAAGTTTAATAGCTGAATTTCCTCCTAAAATGCTGATTTTATCCAGTGACAAAAGAAGAATCCTCCTGTGCCTAGTTCTTATATTCAATACTTAAATTTGGATAGGTTTAGTTATTCCCCTCACAGCTGCTGGCACCTTCTGGGGCTTGCTTCTGTTCCTCAAGAGCTTTGAAATATGTGATAGAAATAGAATTAGTTTCTTTTTCTTTCTCACCCTGTTTTGAAGGATATGGACCTTACTGTGGTGCTCTGGTAAAATGGGAGACTATCAAAAAAGTGTATGTTTTAGACAGTTTGAAATAGATTCAAAATAACCAAAATACAGGAGTTGCAGCCTTTTACCAGCCCCACAACATGTGCAGGATAATTGAGCAATATGAACTGATGATCTTCACTACAGATGCAATATTAGGTTTAAGGGAATTATAAAAGGGACTAAGAATTTAAAATAATCTTTTGCTCCTTGCAGTAGTTAATCATCATCTGTGAGCACTGGTTTCTCTCTAGTGCTTCTGCTGAAGAAGGTGAGAGTTTCTTTCTCTCATCTAGCTGAGTGAAAGAGCTGGGCTCTGAGATGTATGTGTGATCCTTGTGGCTTCCAGAGGAGATGCTACAGCTGAGCAAAAGCTCCTTTCCCCCTCCTGCCTGTGTATTCCTCATTACAACAGGCTGCCAAAATTCATTCTGGAGTTCCCGCTGTTATCACCTTCCCTTGCTGCTGTCCTCAGAGTCCTTGGTAACGAGGTACTAGGACTCATTAAGGGGGACTTAGCATCTGCCAGTTTTGTGTCTGTGGAGAGAAAAGAAAAGGAAGATAAATTATACTCCCTCTTCCTTGTAGCAGTACTTACTCCTGGAATAAATCCTTGGCCCAAAGGAGTCTTAAATGTACTGAGCACGGAGGGGTAATTTACACCTCCTTAGAGCCTGCCAAGGTCGGCCAAGTATTGGCTACAGAAAGCATCAGGTAGAGAATTCAACGAAATCTAATTCTTCCCAAATCCTATCACTCCAAAAAACCCACCTAGGAAACCTGTAAATGATGGGAGATTAAGCACGAATATCAACAAACTAGAAGTGAATTCAGCACTGGAATGCATCTCATGGTGAGTGCCCAGTGTAGGATGAAAATAAACGAGAGGTGATGGGGCAGGAAATGGAACATAGGAGAAGGCAACTGTGCTACATCCTGGGGCCACTCTGTGGAACAGCATCCTTAAAAACAGATCCAACATTGCCACCTGCGGGTGGCTTTGGTGAGGAGCTGGAGGGGCCATTCTTGGAGAGGCTACAAGTGAAAGAAGGGAACAGAAATAGACTGGAGCACCACTGGCACAGTAGTTGATATTTGACTCTTCCTCTTTTCCCTTTAAAAATATATGTAGATAGCATGAACGTTTTGACTCTGTGGCTTGGGAGAAACACTCTTTTTTCCCTTTCTTTGGAAGAGATATGCAAGTCCTGGGACCCTGGGCCAATGCTTGCTGCATTTTATTTAAGTTTTTACAATTAAACAAGGGGCAGATAAGATTGACAAGGAAGATACAACTCAAGAGCTCGCCAGACAAAAGCATCCAAACTCTTAGGGTGATGCAAAGGGCAGTAGGGTGTGAAGACTGCTTTCAGTGTGAGATTAATCCATAATAACATGCTCACTGGCATCAAAGTCACTTCTTACAGGCCGCTTGTTATTTCTCCAAGTGCAGGAGCTGGAGTGTTTGACCAAGCCTGGGCAGAATGATGAAGAATATTCCTGTCAGATTTCTCCTTCTCTTCCTGTGCCAGCAAGAGAAACCCATCCTCTTTAAGGGTTTTGTTCCTGTGTGACAGGGTGTAGTTCAGAGCTAAAGCAGTGCCCAGGAGCATTAATTATTTAATCTGCAGTGCCCCCTCAGCCGTGTGAGGTCTGAGCAATGTGGTGGGAAGTGGGGGCACAGAGCCAGAGGAGGGTGGGAATGTGAGCAGTGAGCCTTTGGGAAGGGCACTGGCCAGCACAGGGGAGTGATTCTGCTCTTCCAACACAAAATATACAAAATGTAGTGCTGCTGTGAGACACTGGTTACTGAAACACTCTTCCTCTTGTAAAACACCACTTTCACTGATTTAAGAGATGGGAGTCATTAATCACAAAGTTGTGGAATCGTTGAGTTAGGCTGGAAAAGACCTTTAGGATCATTGACTGCATTAGCCCAGCACTGTCAAGCCCACCACTAAACCATGTCCAGGTGCCTCATCTATGTGGCCTTTAAATCCCTCTTCCCTGGGCAGCCTGTTTCAGGGCTGGACAACCTTTACATGACAGAATTTTTCCTCACACCCAATCTAAATCTCCCCTGGCACAACTTGAGGCTGTTTCCTCTTTTCCCCTGGACGTGAGGCTTGCTACTTGGGCGAAAAGATTGGCCCCCACCTGGCTACAACATCCTTTAAGATGGTTTGGGAGAGCAAGAAGGTCTTCCCTGAGTCTCCTCTTCATTTCCCTCCTTAGGCCATATAACAGCACTGGCAATCCAGCTAAATTTTGTATTTGGAGTCACACATGAATCTCTTTTACAATGTAGGTTTCTCAGTAGCTCCATCAACTTCCCTGGGTTATACTTGCAGGGAATTTTGGCTTCAGGTGAGTTACATCAGAAAATAATTTGTCAGTTTCTGGCAGGTCTCTGGTTGAGTGCAGTCACTGACCATTGGTAAAAATTATATTCAAGGGGAACCTTCATTTTTCAGCAAAGGGTGAATTTAGCTGATATATAACTATTTAGTAGTACTGTATTTAAATGCAGATTTTAAATAAATATTTCTTTATAGTTTCATTCACTAACCATACATTCTGATTGTAGTTTTACATTAGTTTATATCAGTTTTACGCCTTCATGCTTAGAAATGAAATAAAACAGCAAACAGTGAAATAAAATTGTTATAAACCAAAAGAAAGTGGTATATACTATATATATAAACCAGAAGAAAGTGGTATATACTATATATATATAAGTATATACTGGTATATACTATATATACAAGTAAAAGACTTGTTATGTATGTGTTCATGCCTACAAAAAGGCCAAAGTCAGAGGATAATGATGCATTTAAATTCTCCAAGGAATAATTGAATTATCTTGTTCAGGGTTCTGTTTATGCAGGTGCTGGCTTAGAAAGAGAGGCACTAGATGATGCCATCTGTAATATCCTGCTTCTTTCCAGAAGATTCCCTTCCCTCTATAGGGATTGCAGAGAAATTAATAATGTGCTGATTTCATTGGGTCTGTGCATTCTCTTGAGATGGGCTGAGAGAGTTGGAGTTTTTTCCTGAGAAGGTTCTGGGGAGAGTTTACAACACCTTCCTATTGGAAATAGGAAATTTATATATTTATAAAGGACCTACAGGAAAGCTGGAGAGGGCAAGAGGGGTAATTGAGCAATATAAACTGATGATGGCTTTGAATTGTGGAGGGTAGTGTTAGATGAGATATAAGGGAGAAATTCTTTACCGTGAGAGTGGTGAGGCACTGGCACAGGGTTCCGGAGAAATTGTGGACTCCTCATCTCTGAAAGTGTTCAAGGCAAAGTCTGATGGGGCCCTCAGCAACCTGGAAAGTGTGGAAAGTATCCCTGCCCATGGCAAGGGTGTTAACCTTTAAGGTCCCTTCCATCCCAGAGCGCTCTACGATTGTACAATTTCCAACTGATGATCTGGTACCTGGCATAAAAATCCATGCTGCTTGGCAAGGGTTTTCCTGACCAGGTTTTTCTTCTGGAAGGAGCAAATGGAGCAGATGGAGAGCTTGCAGAGCTTTCAAGTGGTCAGCTGCAGCAGGAGAGCTGCTGGGGTGGGAAGGTGACCGATGCCATCTCTGCCAGGGAGCATCTCTGCAAAAACAACCCCAAAAAAACCTTGGAGCATTGCACACACACTGCTCTTCTGGGAAAAATGAAAGCAGGACTTTTCATGTTTTCATGTGGGTTTCTCCACCTTCAGAAGCTTGAATTTTGGGGTTTCTTAACACATCATTGCTCACAGAACATAGAGTTTGTAGGTTATGCTAAAGGAAATAGCTGCTGTTTAAGCTATCCATTGCAATTTGTTGTGAAAAACATGTACTTCACATGGACTATAACTGTGTGGGACAAAATAAGAATGAACTGAGAATAATTGAGACCCTCAGAATTATTACTGAATTATTTTATTCTATTACTATACTATATTTTATTATATTACTGATTATTACCAAAATAATCCTTCTAAAATAATGGAGAACCTCAGAATTATCTGATGTCCCTCTTTCTATTCTCTCTGGCTTGTTTTACAATTATGACATTTGGATTTTCTTTGGGACTTGATATATTTCTTGTCTAGTTATAGGGCAAAGACATCAGATTGACTTAGGCTGTATCAGTTGAAGGTTCCTATCAGATTTTAGGGTTTTTTAGAATTGGGCTGAAACTTCTCTCTCTTGACTTCTGTCTTCCCCCTTGGAAGGCCCTGATTGTGTTCACAGCCTCGTTACCCCACCCCAGGCCAAGGAGAAGTGAGTGAATGGGGCCAGGCTGTGGCTTCAGCCTCTGCTTTAGAGTTTTGCTGCTTCTGCCTCCTGTGAGTTGTGATATGTAAACCTCTGCTGGCCAGAAATCCCCAGTCTTGTCAGAATGAATGCAGGTCATAAAAGGGAAAGGAAGGGTAGGAAGCATTTGAATGTTTTTAAGCTTTGCTGAGGACATCTGGCCTGTGGTGATTTGCTTAGAAGAGGATTAATTGTAATGCAGACTCAGGAAGAATGGGGATCCCTTAATGACAAGTGTCAAGTATACAGGATGTGTATTGTGTATAAGAGCCAGTGGAATCAAAACAGAATTATAAAACCATTCTAGGATCTCCCTGATGCTTCAAAATGCTTCAGAGAAATCCAGTATACTTGGAGAATTTCCCCAGCAGGAATTCTTTGTGTCCTTGATGACTTCCATTTTAATAAATAAGTTGCTTGAAATTACAGCAAATGAGGTGAAGGCTGTGCTGTGTTTTCCTTGTGCACAGAAGTGCTTTGCACAAATGCAAAATGCAGCAATTGGACTGGTTTGTGTCAAGTGAGGGTGGTGGTGCCGCCATCTAATTAAATTTGACTACTTTGTTGCAGACAAATTTTAACATGGACCCACAGCCTGAGTCCTGTGGGTGAACATTTGCAGCCCTAAAGCCTTTCAGACTGAGGAGGGGCTCAGAGAGCCCAGGCGTGTCCTGGTGAACTGGGGGCTGGTACAGAGACACCCAGAATAGCAGAGCTCCCAGCCAGTGGCAATTTCCACTGCAGGAATCAGGTTTTCCAACACAGCTCTGAATGCAGCCAGAGCTGATTCATTCATTATTTTTGTGGCTCAGGGCAATAAACCTGCCCCAGGATGGTCTTTGGTTGTGATCCTACAGATAAACTTGGGGACAGATTAATAAATAAACCAGAACTGTAATGGGTTTTCTGAAGGGTGACACTGGACCAATTCCATTTTCAGCTGCTTAATGTTAAACTGCATTTAGGTTTGGGGGGTTTCTTTGTTTTTGGTTTTGTTTTTTTTTTTTGGTTTTTTTTTTTTTTTTTTTGGTATTTTGTTTTTGAAGGATGGAAAAGCATAGCTATTTTCTGGGAAGGGCTGAGAAAGGATCTCATCATCCTCACTGTTTGAAATCTCATGAGGTCCCTTTCTATAGCTGTGGTTTCTCTTTTCTCTCCTATAGAAAGCACTACATTATGATAATATTAAGACTGAGAGATGATGCAGGCTGAAATCAGGAATCACTGAATTTAAAGCTGTGTACACTGATGTAATGCTGCTTCTCAGGGGTTTTGGGTTTTGTTTTTTTTTTTTTTTCTCGTATATCATAACTAAAGCTATTTCTTTGCCAGAAATCTTTCTCTTTTTAACATTATCTTCCATAAAGTTTAAAACCAGATTTTACAGCAGTAGAAAACTGCTTACCTGTTCAATAGAGAATGGAAAATCTTATACTTTGAGTTGCCACAGCGTGGCGATGTTTCAGAGAATTTTGTTCAAGTCTGCTGACAGTATTGGCGAGCCCAGCACTGGGCTGATGGTGGAGCATTTCCCTGTAACCCTCTCTGTACTCTGCAGAATAATTCAGTGTGGCAGTGACAAGCTCCAGTGTAAAAGAGGGAGGAGGAATGCACTGAGATGCTGTGATAGAGAATTCCAGTGATTGGGGTGAGGATAGGGTACAGGGATTTAATGATTTTTTTTTTAATTTCATCTTATTTTTAATTTGTGTGGGAGAGACCAGCATTGCTGGTCTCTGAGCTCTTCATGTTCACTTCCTATTATTTCCTCCCACCCCCACCCCTACATCCTACTCAAGTAATTTACTTTTCTGTAGGAAAAATCAAAACTGTGATTTTTTTTTGAAACTAAACACTGAGCAGAGTTGCATACTTGCCTGTTTCTTACATATTTGTTTCCAAATAGTCTGTAATGTGAAAATAACATAACATTAAGATTCTGAATTGCAATTAGGTTGTTTACCACCTTCCACATTATTGGGTTTTTTTCATAATGTGAAGTAACCCATGTTCACACAGATCCTGTTTTAACCTCTCAATCTCAATGCATTGCCACTTGTGCTTGTTGGAAGCTTTACTCCAATAAATGCCTGTGAAGGGGTAAATGTCAATCTAATTTCTCAAATTAGCCATATTTTACAAGGGCCAGAAATAGGACACTGCCCAAACCCTGGATCCAGCTCGCTTCAAGCTTAGTCAGAGTCTTGTAGCTGAGGCAGCTAACTCTATATTTTCTCAGTGCCCATATTTCCTTACAGAATTATTCCCATTTAAATATTTGCATGGGGAAAAAAATAATTTGTTGGGTTTTGGTTATGTCTTGAGATTCTGCCCTGTAATTGTGTAAAATCAAAGGTAGCTTTTCTCTTTTCCTTCTTCTTTTGCCTAATCTTGAGGTGGAGCCTGAGGGCTCTGCAAATGCGTCTGCTCTGCCCTGACTCCATCAGGCAAAGCCATTCAAACTGGTTTTGTGTGCTGTGGAAGATTATGCTCAATGTTTAGCTTTATTTTCACCCACAAACAAGGTCCAGGGGGACATTATGACTGGTGCTGCTGAGAGGAGAATTTTACTGTCAGTGTCAATTTGTGTGGCACTTGGTGAGTGTGTTGCACATCGATACCCTGGTGTGTGTGAGTTCCTTCTCAATCTTTAATGTCTCCCCTTGCCCCACTCCTCTCATTTCAGAGGAATAACTCTGAGTGTCCCTCTCAGCACAAGGAATAACCTGAGCACCAGGAATTAATAACCATGTCCCACCAATTCAGTGATGCTCTTTCTAAATCTCACTGAGTTCTGCACAGGCCTGCTTTAACAGCAATTAGTTCCCAATGACATTCCTTTTCCTGAGGGGATCTTAAACTCATTGAAGGGTTTTCCTTACTCACTGGAAAATATGAAGCAATAGAGTTATCTTTGATACCAATTTAATTAATTCTGCTGCAAGACACTAATGTATTCAGAAGGCTACCATGGATATTACATGCACACTGTATTGCTCACAGCCAGTCTAATTTAGGGTGCTGAACTTGTATTGGTTTTTTTACCATGGCAAAATTGAGTCAGACAATAATGCATGGATTTGGAAAAGCTTTATAGTTCATAAACATTGTCACATTCATATTTGACTTTGTCAGCAAAGGAAAATTAGTTCAAACATGGTACAATGATGCATTCACTGCTCTGGGAGCCTGTAGTTCAGAACTTGACACTGATAAACTTTTATAATTAATTCTTTCCATTTAATGAGATGGCTTATACTATCAGCAAATGTGAGCTTTGATGTCAACATATTCTATTGACCATCTTCCTGTATTAATTAGAACATGACTTGATGGAGGCTTTTCTTACAGAAGACCAAAAGACAAATACAGTGAAATTTGTTTATGTGCCTAACTAACTACACATATTGAGGAAGCTCATGAGTGCTTACCCTGAATCAGAGAATGGTTTTCAGTGATAAAGCAGGAGAAATTGGGAAAGTGAACTTCTTGGCTCTATTCCTGCATTTGTCATTGAGTCAGGCAAGTCATTAGACACAGTTTGAGTCCAGCTTACCTATCTGTTTTATGGAGATAATAAGACTTTCCTGTTGGGGAGAGGGATTTTAAGGCTTAATTAATTAATTTTGTGGAGCTCTTTGCCGCGCTAAAAGGAAAGTCAAAATATTGCTTGCTGTAGGTTAAATTGTATGGAAACAAAGTGTGATCTGATAGTGCTTTAATTTTATGCATTTTGACTGAAAATTATGCTGACTTGATTATATTGATGCTAACATCCCCATCAGAAGATAACCCTCCACAACAGAGTTATTGGAGAGCTTGTACTAAAAATGAGTGCAATAATAGTCTACAGATTTGCATGTAAAGGGCTAAGAATAGCTGGTTACTGATCCTGTTCTCATCTGATGATTTTATTTTGCTTTATGGGTGCAGAGAACGTGCCAGAAAAATAAAAGCTTGCAGTGTGTTTTGACATTAACAGACACTAATAAGTGGTACTTAGTGGAGCCGAAAAAGAAAGTGATTAAGTAGGTCAGCTTACTTAAAGAATAGGGAATAAAAATAAGGTTAAAACAGAAGTTTAAATGGGTAGAAAGCATTAAATCCATCGAAGACAGCAATATTTGTACAGGTGTGCCCAGGTAGAGGCAAAAGGGGAGGTTTTAATGTAAAACAGTCTGGAAAAATAGGGTGTTTGAGATCCATGTACAGCATTGGGCATGGGAAGGAGGGGAAGAGCAAAAGATGATTGATGTGAGCCTCAAATTGCTCTGTGCCACGTCAGGCTAGTGCAGCTCCTGTCTCCTCTGAATTCTGGGGGCTGGAGCGCCCTGCTGCTCAACAAGGGCTCTGCTTGCTCCTCAGGCTCTCTGCCAGACTCCTGCTTGATCATGTTTCTTGCATGAGGGCTTGCTCAGAGTAAGCATCACCTTAAATATCCAGTGTATGGATGATGATCTTAGCAGGAAGTTTTCAATTTACTTTCACTTCCATTACTATCTCCTTTCTTAAAAATACATTTTCCAACATTATTCATTCCATCTCAGTGATAAGAACATTGCTGTCTTGTGTCTCTTTGATGTCTACTCTGCTCTGGAAGAAACAGATCTATTCAGCCTTTGTCCAGCAATGTTTATTCCTGTAATTGCAACAATAAACCTTATTCCTGGCAGAGTAACCAGCTTCACCTTTCTGATTACTGTCATGGTGACTACTTGAATCAATATTGCACCTTAAAATGATAAAATACCTTGATTCAGGATGGATGGATCAGTGCTTTGAGGATGATTGACAGAAATCTTGCAGATAAGCCTCTGAGACTTAGAATGCACTGAAAATTACCCTGAAAATCTGTGTTTTCATCTGGGTGTTGTCTATCATTTTAGTTTCGTCCTCTTTTCTGCAGTAATTTCAGTTGACCTCAATATGTTGTGTTCGTTTTTTCTTGTAGCACAGTCTGATTTCTGTAATAAAGTGTGTTGCCGTATATAACAGGATCCCATTTCTCATCTCTGTCAAATAGAATTACTCTGATGGCAATGCATTCAAACCCACCTTGATATTACAATCATAGTTGTTTCACTCAGTGATGGGACAGGAACTGAAGACTTGTTTCTTTTTTTAACACGGGCTGTCATGGTCAGACATTTGCAACAATGCTGCTTAAATTTGTGCCTTGGTAATCAGAGCCCCAGCATGTACCTGTGCCTTTCTGCTATTTGTGGGTGCTGCTGGAATAATGGAGCCATCTTAATTTCAAGCTGTCCAAGTTCAGAAAGCTCCTCAAGTTAGGAGCAGATCTGAGTGAAATTCCTGGGAGCAAGTATCTAAGGAGATTGGGAGGAGGGTGTATTGTGCTGGCTGCATCAGGATGGTTGAAAATGGGTGGGAATCCCTGTAGCAGACAGGTAGGGAAATTATAAAAGAAAGGCCTCATAAGATCAGGCCTGCTCTGCTAAATTAATAGTTGGCCTGTCACTTCTAGGTGCAGCTGAGCACTTTGCAAGTTCCCATGCAAAAACAATCTTGGTATGAGTAGTTTGTTAACACAACAACCAATTCTAGGGGAGAAAAACAACTAGCACCTGCATAAACATGAAATCTGTCCCATGAGAATCAGTGAAGAAAATATGTAAACAATTCAAGAATAGAGAGATTTGACAGAGAAGTAAAATATCTCTTACTGATCAACGGCAAGAAAGCTGCTAACCAATTAAAGTTGCACATGAGGCCTGTAAAAACTGTATAAAATGAGTTGTGTGAATAAAGAATTGTTTTTTCCTGCATGAAGAAAATGGAGTTAGGTGACTAATTACAACAAATCCCAAAGCTGAAGTATTCTTGAGATGTATATGAATTATTTTCAGTGTCACCCCATGAATTCCAGGGAGCGAGTTCTGAAGATTTTACTCTGAATAAAAGGTGTTTTCTCCTGTAAACTAATCCACTGACTTGAGTGGACATTTGTTACAGGAATGTGATGCTCTAACAGAGCAAGCCATTGTCAGGGAGCACACACAGCTCTTCCCACATTTCTATTGGTTAACTTCATTTTCACTTCCTTTGCTGGATAGAAGTGTAAGGTACATCAAACCTCATGGACCCTTTGTTAGCTGCTTCTGGTTATCCCAAAATTTGGGAGTAAATGCACCTAGTTGCCTTTGGTTTTGGTGGGTTTTTTTAGCCCTCTGTATGTATTTGGGTCACATCAGCCAGCAGTCTTAGCAAGGCTCCACATTTAATTATTGCAGCTGAAGCTATGATGCTTGGAAACACATTACCTCTCTCAAAGTCCCCATAATGTCATTCTGATGTTTTCTGTGCTATTGATCTACCTCCTGCTTTGTGCAGCTTTCCTGAGCTGACAGAGAATGTCAGAGCTGTCTTGTCCAAAGGCACTGGGCCACTCCAGCAGTTTCCAAGGTGCTGGGCAGGCGTTTGAGCAGCTCTGTGGATGTGTTTGATGTGTTCCAGGGTTTCACCCCGAGCTAATGCCAAGCTTCTACTCTGTGATATGGAAATGCCAAGGTAATTTCATGCTTTGTAAAGCTCTATGAATATTTTTAATTACGACAAAAATGCCATGGAAATGAAGATTGTTCTGGGTTTCATTGTTGCGTGGAGTTTTGTGTGACTCTAATTTCATAGCAATTTAGTGCATTTGGCACTTTGAGATTTGTGGGTTGTCTGGAAGCATAAGAAAGTGAACCCCATATTTGTCATGGGTTTGATAACCTTGGCTAAGCTAATGTGGGCAGTGATGGATTTTCTATTTTTTTTTTTTTTGCCACCTCCACCTTGGAGCCTGATAGCCTCGAGGCTCTGAAGTGCCTCTGAAGTACAATATTTCCCCACACCCTTTCAGTAGAATTCAATGCCACCCTGTAAGGACCATGTGGGTCAGGGCAGAAGACAGCATGTTAGTTAGCCTTTGTCAGCTCAAACTTTGGGTTCTCTTCAGAACCAATGGGAGTTTTTACTTGTAAAATCCCTTCTGCCTTGTAGTGAACTTGGAGCATCAGATGGTTTCCTTTAAGACACAGGAGCTGAAGGTATCAGCTTAGGGCTCAGCTTTTGCTAACTCCCCCTGACAGCACAGCTACCTGTGTGACAGTACCAGTTGTTGGTTTCTCTGGGTCTGGATTGAAGGCACTTGAGACACTAATTCATGCTGGGACTCAGGTGTTCATTATTTCTTCTCAGTAAAACAGTCTCACTGCTGTGAGTTCAGCAGCAAGGCACAAAATGGCCAACAGTCTCTTGTTCCAAGGTATTTTAAGACTAAACTATCCAATTAAGAACTGGCACCTAGATTATTTCCCCTTTTAACCCAGTAACTCATCCCAAAGAGCCCCCAATGCAGACTTTTCTGCCCAATTACAAAATGCCACCCAAACCCATGAAGAAGAAGGAAGAAGCAGCATGAAAAAGAAACTCAGGACAACACCCTGTGCCCTCCATCTTGCTACCATCCACAACATACTAAAAATCCCAACACCTCAATTTCTCGCCAAGTGATACACCTACACTGCTCTCTACAATCTATTTCACACTTCTGTGGGTTCCAGTCTATCTTGAAGTCCAGGAAACTTTCTCCATGAATGAGGGTCAGAGTCAGTGCTCCCCTGGGGGTCAGGGCACCCCAGAGCAGACAGAGAAATATTCCCAGTGCCCTGGGTTTCCACAACCTGGTTGCCTTTCTCTGCTCTGCTGGCTCTCTTCCCATTTAAGGGCTTGTTCAAGGTATCAGGGCAGGCAGAGCAAACCCCAGTCCTGGCATGTTTTCACACCCAGCTCTTCCTATATGGGCTCTGAAGGATCATTCCTGGAGGTGGAAGTTGTGTTTGTTAGAAGACACAGTTGGCTGCCCAATCATATTAAATTGCATTCCAAAAAACAAGGCATCCTATGTCTGCTGAAGTAAAACATGCAAATCCTATTAGTGTGAGAGTGTGTTAGCTCATAATTGATGTGTTTGACATATTAGTGTGCTAATTTATGTAAACTGGGTAGTCTGTGAAAGATGATCATGGAGAAGGAAAGTGGGCTATTTTTAATTAACATCATACAAATAGCTGTGTAGTGGGTCTAAAAATGGAGGGGGAATTTTATGGAGATGTTCTAACACTTAAGTTTCAAAAAGATTTTTTTTTCCCTACCTACTCTTGGATATCTTTCAAGTACACTGGAATGAGCCCACATAAAATGTACAGGAAGGCACAAAAGAAAAAAAAATATCATGCATCATTGTATTCTTTGTGTTTAACAGTGTTTTTGACCCCTGAGATTTTGGAATGCTAAAGATTGAAGTTTGATAACAAACATTTTTGCCTTAGCTGGTAAATCTACAGATTTTCTTGCTATTTCCATATAATAGGTAAAATTCTCTTAAATCCTGCCAACCTCCTTTCCTTGGTGATTAGAATACCTGGCTATGCCAATAACATATTTGCTGAATCTTCTCTTTTCTCTCTCTCCTTTGAATGAAATCTACCCCCTAGGAAGTAAATTGTTAGTGAATGAAATGGGATTTTTATGAATACATTTATGATTCTAGGCCATTTTCCCCATTCTCACATAGCTGCAGGCCCACTTTCCACACGGGGCTGCTTTTGAAATTGTTTACTCTGAGTGCCCAGTAATTGGCACAATTAATCAAACGTTGTGACCGATTGCTTTAGTCAGCTCTTGTTGCCTGATTGATCAGCTGGGGTTTTCTGAAACTATAAAAATATATCTGAAGTGAAAAGGCCTGCTTAGTGATGCCATTTGGGAAATGGCAGTGAAAAGGCACTGGTTTAAGGCATGCATTTTTATACTGGGTTATGGTACCCCCAAACCATGGAGTGAGAGAAAAAAATATCAGCACAGATGCCAGGGAAGAAAAGGATGTTATCCGTGCAAAATTTCAGCTCCTGCTGTCAATTTCTGGGGAGAGAAATGTTTCCTGTAACTATGAGTCAGATTTCTGTGAATCAATAGGGCCTGCGAGGGTCAGAGGAAGTCAGTATATTTCAGAGGTGAAAGGTGATAAAAGTCTCTGGCTGACTGGAGCTCAATTTTTTTTTTTTTTTTTTTTTTTTATAAAAAGGCTGGATGGTTCTGCAATGTAAAGTACAGTGGAATTACTGAGAATTACCCCCAAGAAAGCAGAAAGAAATACCCGTCTTAAGCAGAAATAAAATAACTTTTTTTTTCACTTTTTTCAACTTTTATGGCTTTAGAAGTTGCTGAAGACAGTGAGAAATTCCCAGCCTGCCTCTTTCCCCAGCCTTTGGCCTGCTTAGATCATAGACAAAAATGGAGAAGCAGGTCCCATCTGGAAGGAAACACTGAGGTTGCAATACAAAATAAGAACAGTTAGAAAGTGCAGTGATTTATTTTTTTTTTTTTTCCAACCATATCTGCTGAGACTGGAGAGAGAACTGTAAAAGGGACATTTTGATAACAGACAGGGCTGGTCAAATACTTAATAACTTGCTAGAAAGGTAAATATATGAATATTTTTTATCTAGAATTATGTTCACAGAACTCAATCTGTTTCTCAGGCATCCTGTAGCATCCAGATACCCTGGGACAGATAAATAAAAGTGGAATACACTGTTTAAATGTTAAATAATCTTATCAGCCTTGTGGGTATGTTTATTCCTTCCCTTCTGGAAAAAAAAAAAAATACCCACAAAAACCAACTCGGTGCCTCTCCATACCCCATTTCAGTGCTAAAGGAAAGAAACATCAGACAAAAATCTTTCATGTGCTTATTTATGAGGAAAAGATTCAATGTCAAGAACAGATTTCTGACTGCTTTAAAAAGGGAAATGACCTTTTGCAGGGTAGTTCACTGCTTCTCCTGCGCTGAAAGACTAATAAGTGTCTGGAAGTTGATCAGCTTGCACATCTGAAGTGTGTCAATCATTCTTGTTATGAAAAGACAGATTGTTTTAAAAAACTGACAACTTGTTTGTTAGGGGGGCACACTTTTAGAAGTCACAGGGCCTGTACTTATCAAACTGAAATCCAAGATAAATTTGCACTTGAACACTAAGTGCCAACCCATGTACATTATTCTAGCCACCCTTTGCACTTGTTTTTGTTATTGTTTCATCCACTGCTGTCATTGAAATGAAAGGACTTTAGGTGAGAATACATTTAAGAAGGATCCACACTTTATTTTCATAAGAGCATTTCTCACTGAAAAATAACTTTGCTTCAAAAACTTCATGGACCAAGATGACTTTTACTTAGAGTGGGGTTTTTTTTATAAACCTCCTTTCATGTCATGCTTATCCAGACTTGCTGAGGCCTGTAAATCTTCACATAAATCTGGGTTTATACTGCAGCTAGGAATAAATGCTAATTTACAGCTTTTTTTCCTTAGGCCAGGCAAAGTTGGTAGATCTGACAGAGTGTTGCTTTGGGGTTTTCAGGGATAAGGGGAGAATTTACCATAAACCTTAAATCAAGTCCACATAAGCTATCAGCAGGAACATTTATAGATACATTTGAAACCATGAAACATTATATTTCTATTTTTCTCTGATAATCTAGGGTGATATATGGTAACTAACACTGGTTTAGTTAGGATGATACATTAATTAAATATCTGATTAAAGCACACAAGTGTTTTAATTCATCAGGCCATTAAATAAAGGTAAAGCTCTAGCACTGTAACTAACACAGCCTTCAAGGAGGTGATGAGCTACCTGAGAAGTTCTTGAAACTGTGTTTGATGTGGAGTCCTCCTTGGGGGTGGTGCTCTCAAAATGCAAGAGGATTTTCCTTAAACCATTTTTGTCTTCTAGGGCTGTGTCCTAATAATGCCTTGAAATACTTTATCATGTTCCTGCATACTGCACGTCAGAATAAATAATAAATAATTATCATTATCAGAAAAAATAATTCCTGCCCAGCTTTTACAGTAAATCTAGTGAGTAGAGACAGGACTTTGTATCAAAATACCACATTGTGCACCTCTCTGTCAGGCTCTAAGTTCTCTGCTTCACTGTGATTCTGCCAGCTGCATTCAGAGAGAGCCAAAGTCACTTAAGCCACATTCACATTTTCTGAAAAATCCCTTCGCCCAGGATTTTCTCCTAGGAAGCTGAGAAGCCTCAGAGAAAAATGAAAACAATATTATTTCATTTGCTTTTCCTCTGTTTTGCTCGTGTGGCATGTGTTTGGAGATTGTTTACCACAGGTGATTGTTTATTGGTTTTCACTGATTTCTTGGTCAATCAGTGCCAAGCTGTGTCAGGACTCTGAAGAGAGTCACAAGTTTTCATTATTATCTTTTTAGCCTTCTGTAAGTATCCTTTCTGTATTCTTTAGTATAGTTTAGTATAGCATTCTTTAATATAATATAGATCATAAAACAATAAATTAGCCTTCTGAGAACATGGAGTCAGATTCATCATTCCTTCCTACATCTGGGGGCAACCCAAATATAATAGACAGGTGTCCACTGCAGCCCAGAGTTTGTCATAGACCAAGAAAAAATTAGGATATTTTCCAAGTAGAACAGATCTTGGAGGAAAAATGAGAGTTGTTCTTAGTGCAACGAGGTCTTGCCATGAGTCCGTGCTGTACTGGAGGAGTTGGGCTTCCATGATCCTTGTGGGTCCCTTCCAACTCAGGATGGTCTGCAGTACCCTAAATGACCTTTGATGAGTTCTGGGCAAAGGTGGCAGAGCTCCACAAGTGTCAGTTTTATGTGAGTGAAGGGGAGTTTTACATGGAGTGAGGGACTCTGTGGCCAGTGAGCTGCTCTGTGTTGCAGGAGCTCCACAAGAGCCAAGGTCAGGGCTTTCACTGACTCCTTGCACAGGGCTGTCTTAGTAATTGGGAACATGTTCCACCTTCTGCTCTGACAAGAAGAGTTTTTTCAGGTTTCTGGAATGTAAAGAAAAGAGGAGGGAAAAAAATTAGTTCAAATTGCCAACATCCCAGTATCCAATTCAGAAAAAGCTGCTGTTTGATGCCAGAACAAATGTTCCTCATTTTTCCTGATTTTTGTTTTAAAAATTTTTCTCAAATGCTTGTGTGTTTTTCATCCAAATAAATGAAATTCCAGTTTGTGAGGTATCCTGCTGAGCACTTCCTTTTCCTCTGGGCCCATGCAGAGGGTTGTAGAGCATCAGTATCTTTTTCTAACTGACCACTCACAAATTACCCTGTTTCTTCTTCCATGAGTACATAAAAGTTATCTCATTGTCTCTATTTTTACAGCTTTCCTGGTGTGTTAATAGTCTGGCTGTTTTTATTGTTTAGACTCTAGAAACAAATAAGGGTGATTCTGTTTTCATAGATCCTCTTCTTTTTTCCCCTCTGCTCTGTATTTTTTTCTGAAGGATTATGTTCTATTCACAAACTGGAATCTTCCAAAGCACTCGCCCTTTTTGAAAAAGTTGAATAATTCCATACTCCCATAATTTAAAGAAGATGCAACCTTGAATTCTCTTGGCTGCATTTTCCTCAGCTTCAACAGCTAGATCAGAAAACTTTATTACCTTGGTACTTTATTGAAGGTTTCATTGCAGAAATGTTTCTCACTTCTTTCAGCTATTGTTCACTCTCTTTGATTCCAATAGTGTTGTCCTGAGGCTAAAATGCTACTAGAATTTTATACTTCTTTTTTCCTCTTAAATATCTTTGATCTTTAGCCTTGCTTATGCCATCATCATTTTAATGTCTAAATGTTTGTAAATAAGTGGAATACTGGAGAAGAAAGAAGCATAAAATACAGTCCTAAGGACAAAAATCATTTAAGTCCAATTTACTTAATAAACAAGAGGTTCCCAGCCAAAAATTCCACCTACAGCTTTCAAATACTGGCAAAATTTTAGTTTCCTAAGGAAATTCACATCTTTGTCTTTCAGATAACCTCTCTTAATTGTAAACCTGAATACTACTGAAGGAAATTTATGGTTAACCCCTTGCATACCAATTTCAGATAAGTTTCAAGCACTAACAGAGTAGTGAGCACCCAAGAGAAGTCTGTGTCCTTTACTGGTAGCATTGAATATATCTGTAATGTCCCCAGCTTCTTATAAATGAACATGTGGGTAGCATTTGCCTTTTGGATTTCTAAATTTAGGCTTTGTGCCAATATCTACATGGGGCCTGATTTTCTCCTTTGCTTTCTGGATTAATCCACATCAAGTGTGGCAAATCTTTGCTCAAGGGCCCATTTCAGTACAAAATAAGCACATCCCTCTCTGGCTTTGGCCACTTTGAAATCAAGCTTTTGTTGACTGAGTGTCCAGATTATAAGGAAAATCAAAAATATGCCATATATAAGCTGAGCAGGGCTCTGAAACACAGATTCATTATTGTCCAATTTTGCAGTGCTGGTAGAAAACAGCTTTGTAATTGTTTGGTTTAAAGGACATTCCCGCGAGACTGTGGTGGAGCTCATCTTGCCTAAATGATTTAGAAAATCTGAAAACCATCCCAGAATCCACTTTTAGCCACTACTTTATTTTTTGAAGCAAGAGTGATGTGGTGGCCCATTACTCTAAGTAAGGGCACTACACTTAGACCCAAAGTTGCTCTGAAATTTAACACCCCTGACACAGCTGTTTATTACACTTGCAACCCTATTTTGTTTGAATTTACCTTTTTTATAACTCTGGTAGTGTTACCAAGGATGCATCCTGATTTATACCTGTGTGAGAGTGTGGTCTGTGACAAACCAGATTCTGAGGTAGTTTCTCATTTTGGAAAGACTGTTTTCATCGGGGTGGTTGAATGGGGAAGGTGTTTAAGTACTTTGGGATTTTGTTTAGGTTCCTCTAAGTGTTTGGTTTTGGTTTTGTTTTTTTCTGGAGACATCATCTTAAGCAAGACTCTTGCTGAGGTGTTTGGAGATCCCTGCAGGATCGCTGGGTGGGATGTGGGGGGAAGATGTGGCAGGGGAGGTGCCCTGAGTTCTCTCTCAGTGTACCCCTGGGCCCGAGTATCTTGTGGGACAGAATGAGCTCTCCATCCCTTGCAGGGTGAACATTTGGAGAGCTGTATACACGAGCATAGCCACAGGGACGTTCTGCCTTGTGTACCAGCTGGGTAACAGCTCCTGCCCCTGCAGCTCCAGCCGCCTTCCAGGGCCACTCCGGCCTCTCCTTTCCCTGCCCCACCAGATGCCCCCGGATGCTGGGGGCATTTCTGTCCCCCGAGGGCGGCGGGGCAGGAAAGAAGACATCGGGGAGGGCTTGGTGGTGAGCGGCGGTGAGGATGCGTTTCTACCCGCGGGGAGCAGCTGCTGGGGGACAGGGGGGCCGGGGGCAGAGCAGGGCGGTGCGGGGGCGACTCCTGTCTTCATCATCTCCATCACCTCCCATCCCTCGCCTTCCGCCGGGGGCTGCAGGAGCCGGCGCTCCCGGAGCCGGTGAGCGGCGCGATCGCCCAAACTCCAGGGAGGGGAGACACCACCCGCCGTCGCCTCCTCTTCCTTCTCCTCCTCCTCCTCCTCCTCCCCTCCCCGCCGCAAACCCCAAATAAAAGGGGCGGGGGGCGGCAGGATGCGCCGCTCGGAGGGGAGGTCGGCGCCGCCGCCGGCCGCCTGATGCTGCCGCAATTCGCCATTGCCGGGCACGGCTCGGAGCCGAGCGGAGGCAGGCGGGGGGCAGAGCCGGGGCTCCCGGGGGCACCGGAGCTGCAGCCCCCCCTGCCCGGCCGCCCCCGCACCTCCCCCATGCCCGACCGCCGCCGGCGGGGGGCCCCGGGGGCCCGCTCCTGTCTCCTCTGGCTCTTTGTGTTGCTGAAGGTAAGTGCCGGGAAGGGGAGGGGAGGAGAGGGATGCGGGGCTGGAGCATCCTCCGCGCCGCCTTTGTGTGCCTGCCCTGCCCGCCGAGCCCGCTCCGCGCTGTGCCCGCTTTGTGCTGCGCGGGGAGCAGCCCCGGCCGCCGTGCCCCGGGCAGAGATGCGCTCCCTCCCTCCGTCTCCCACATCGCCCCCAGGGATCGGGCTGGCTCTGAGCCACATCCCCTGCCCGCCCCGGAGGGACCGGCCGGGTTTGGGTGGTTTTGGGGAGCGCTGTCCTTCAGCACCGCTCCCTTCAGAGCTCGCACCTTTCCCCCCCGGCACACTCCGCTGATGAGGATGCTGCTAACAAAGGGGCTGGATCGTGCTGGGTTTGTCGTGGCACAGCTGAGCAGTTCTTTTTGTGTTTCAAGCTCAGCCTGTCTTCTCGGCAGATTAATTTTTCAAAGTTCTGCTTCGTGCCGCGAGCTCGGTTTTCACATGGTGTTTTCATCTCTGCACTTTAGCTCGTTTCATGGTTTCTTAAGTGTATTTTATATGCCTCGTGTAACTTCTAAAAGAAAATGAATGTGCTGCCCAGGTGAATACTGCAAATGTCATTGCCCTGAAGAGCAGAGCTCAGCACTGCTGAAAACTTTGTTGTATATTTGTCAGTCACTGTTAAGCAGAGCTCTGCAACTAAGGACCTGACCTTTCAGAGCCTTATAAATGTAAATGTTCTGTGGAAATCATCAGGGCTCCCTGTGTGAATAAGAGTTTGCAGGATCATGTCCTGGAACAGCAGTGGTGTCGCTTCTAAAATTGACATTGCATTGACAGAACTATTTAAAGGGAAGCTTTCACAGCATCTGTTCACATATAGTAGTCAACTGTCAGCTGTCTCATTTTCATAACTGCTGAAACATACATTTATGCAAGATAAAATGCTAATATACAGACAAAATGTTGTTCCATGGAATGTGGTAGTTAAAAAAAAGAAAATAAAAAGGACAGTAAGTCTGTGCATGTTCTGGCCCAGTAGAAAGATTAAGTTTCTAGTTTTTTCATGAACATAGAACTGCACACAGTTTTAAGTAGCTGTTTTATCCCACAATTAGAGAATGTACATTACTCTATATCCTAACTTTAAAAAAAAAAATAAGAGGTTTATGTGCTGTATTTTGTTGTTTGTTTTTTTTTTTTTTTTTTTTTTTTTAACTAGCATTGCTGTGGTAAAGCAAGACAGAAAATACGTAGTTTAAATTTGTATGAAATTAATAATAAATCTGAACTAATTGTGTAAGGTTTGAAGGTAGCCAAGGGCCCAGGTTTTCATTCTGTTGGAAAATAACCATCACTTTTCAGCTGAATAAACCTGGGACTGGAGGGACAAAGAAAGCTGATGAGCATTAGCAGAATTTTAGAGTAAGAGAAGGTAAAGCTGCAGCTTCAGATAGAGGTGCATCAGTATCTCCCTGTGTGACTGGATTATGACTTTGGTTGGGTGGCAAGCCCACTGTAATTAGTAATCTTTGCATTGGTATTGAACACTACAATAAAAGAAGTGAGACTGTCAAAGTAAAACTGATTACAGGAGAGAAATTGGGGAAGCAAGAACAGTGCTTGTTTCAGATCATGACAATAGGACTGTTTTCCTGAGCCTGAAATCCACTGAATATTCTTCAAGATCTGTGTATTTTTCTTTTTTTTCAGTGACAAATAATTGAAAAGATCCCATTTCAAAACAAGGCTTTTTCCCAGTTTAGCTCTGTTTAGTTCTACCAACCTGTTGAAGTAATGCTAAGATTTAGCAGACTCGATTTATTAAATTGGTGCTTCACCTGGAAGTTAATCTTGTTGAGAAAGCAGTGGCATTGAACTGATGAATCTGAAGACAGGCAAAACTGATGTCTGTGTGCTTGCTGTTTCAGTGCTAGCAGCCCAAATGTCACTTGCTAAGCTGAATCTGCTTGATGTGGCCTTGATGCCCATCTGGCAATTTGTAAAATCATCAGCAGACTTTGCAAAGTGATAAAGCTGCTCAAAGCACATTTTCTCCTCTCTTCTCTTGTCTTCCAATTGTCATTATTTCAGGGTGCAAAGCGACAGTGCCAGTTTATTCCAACTCCTGATGCTTCTGGGGCTGCTGAAGGGTCAGTGACACATGGGACATTGCCCACTGCGTGCCATGTGCCAGATATGGTTGCCCATGGGCTAGTAAGGTGTGGCTCCTTCTTTCACAGTGTGATGTGCATGCTTTCTGTGCCCCAGGGTAGGAGCATAGTATTATTTTTGGAAATACAGCAACGTGATCTTGAACCTTTACCATTCTCCTTCTTTAGCAGTTTTTTTTTTTATGTGGTGGCTAATTTAGAAATTGGCAGGAGAAAGGCATTGTGTGTGAGCTCAGACACCAGGATGGATTCACAGTACTTGTGAGAGGAGCAGGGCTGTGGGTTTTGCTTCAGAGAAGACTCCAACCATGCTCTGTAGGAATCTCTTAAAATATTGCCATTTTTGCAGTGGGTCTGTGTTCTCTGTTAGTTTGTTTCACTCAGAATGGCTGGAAGGCAGAGTCTTCAGCAGCTTGCTCTGTAATCATCTCATTTTGGCATGGCAAAGGCAGGGCTGAGCACAGCCCAAAGGAAAAGCTGTACTTCAGCTTAATAAATAGGAATAAAAAGTAGACACATTCCCTCATTCCAGTGACTGATGTTATGTTTATCATCTTTTTTAACTGCAACCAAGCAGCCTTCCCTTAGTCATGACTGCTCTGAGCTCTGGCCAGCTGAAGTTCTGCTCTGGATGATGTCCCTGGTGTGTCAGATGTTCCATGCTGCTGGTGGCTTGCACCTGGGAGCTTTAAGGTTGCTTTGTTAAATTATTTCTGGGGGAGAAGGTAAAGCTTAGTTAGAAGAGAAAAACATCTTGAACAAGCCAAACCTGGTGCTGGGACATTGTTTGCAATCTGTTCCACCTCCAAGATGTTCTGAGCAAGGGTCTCAGTAGAAAAATAATAGAGAAGACTGGTTGTCTCAGTGCTTCCATGTCTGGGCTAAATAGGAGTGATGACACTCTTCAGGAAAATTCTCTATAAGTAAAATAACGCATCTCTTTTTTCCAGGAGACTGAGGTCTTTGAATATCAGTCTTATATATGCTCTTAATTAAAATCAGCAACATCCTCTTTCTTTCTCTTAGCAAGGACAATTTTTTTTGTGTCTAGCAGGGTAGAATTTTGTCCAATGCTACATCAGGTTTTGTAGTTTGGCATCATAGTGAACTCAACGCAGGTTTACATGGACCAAGACATTCAAAGAGACTGAGGTTCTGTAAGACTTTACTCAACTTTACCCAGCAAAGGAAATCTGTTTCTACTGGTGTAATTTTCAGTAATATCTACATCTTCAGTTAATAATCTGAAGCAAAAGCCTTACCATTAGGGTGCTGCCTTTTCCTGCAGGAAAAACCTTTTTAAGAGAGAGGCTGATTTCACAGCTGAGAGCCCCAGTGTGTCACTGCTGTTTCCTCCTGCTGGGAAAAGCAATGAATGAATAATTTGAATTTTGCTATGGAGTCCTTTTGGCAACTCTTCTCTCTCCAAGAGATGGTGGCTGAAGCTCTTGTTGAGACAAGTTTTGTCTTCTTTCCTCATGGCCGTGTTCCACTAGTGTCAAAATAAAACAAAGAAAGACCCAAACTTACCTTGCCAGCTCTTTTTTGTTTGCAAAACAAATGAAAGGCTTCCTCATGATGGTTTCAGGCCCAGAGGTAAAAGTCTTTTCTTACCACTCCTCTTGGACTGTATGGGAGAAAAAAGCATCCTCCCAGGAAAAGCAAGGACTTTTCTTTTTAAAAAAGCTAATTATGAATAGTCACCCTCAGCTCTAAACTTCTACAAGTCAGGTGTAGGATCCTAATAATTCTCTTTAATTTCTTCATTTTCATGGATAATATGTGGATCAGGGTGATTCTGGACGGCAAAGCCAAAGAAGAGGCTGCTTGTGCCAAGTCATGTTTACGGAACTGCAGTAGGCACTCGCAAACCCCTCTCTGCCAGTGAAATAAGAGTCTGCCATTACCCTCTGGCAGATTTCCTCGTGATGAAATGACAGTGGAGCGTTGAGAAAAGATCCTTCATGCCTGCAGGACTTATGAGCCCCAGGCTCAGATTGCACAGGGTCAGTAAGGCAATTTCTAGGTTGTATCACCTGGGTCAGAAGCTGCACTCAAGGGTGATCCCTCATCCAGGCTGGGATGGATGCAGACTTACCTGTGCTGATCCCGTGGCAATTCATTAAAGGCCTCCCAGACAGTGCTGGCTGAACCTGAGAATCCCACTAATCTCTGCATTTCTGCTGTCACCACACAGAGCAATCCAGGCAGATAATGAAATGACCTTACAGAGCTTCAGAATGAATGCTAAACTGAACAGAGCCTTGTGTAAATCCACCTTGAGACTTATTTTACCAGACAGCCTCAGCTCTGGGGAAGGGAGCATTTTTTTTACTTAGGCATATGAGTCAGGACAATAAATGTCAAAAAATAAACCTTTGGGAAGAGGTCTATTTGCTGAAGAACTTAAAAGACTCATAGCTAACTTTGAATCTAAGTGTTCTTTTAAATTATTTGCCTTTTTCATTGGAGAAGTATACATTGTTATCCTGAGCACTCTTCTATTAATTTCCTCTTAGCTTCTAGTAAATTAGTGATTCCATTTTTGTTACTCAAGGTTTTAAAAATTCTATTCTATATACAAAACTGAGTTGGTTGCAACTTGAAGAAAAAAAAACTTAATAAATATTAAGAATATTCTGAAATTAAAATCTTTACACAGACTCGAGTACCTACGAGTGCACTGATATAAATTAAGAGACTTGTTTATTAAATGTTTTGCACATGAAATTGTAACTTTCTTTTTTTTTTCTTATTAAATTTCTATCAATGTAGATAGAGTGGAAAAGGGGAAAATCTTTGAGACAAATGTGGCAACATATGCTAGCTGCCACATATGGAGTATAACAGATGAACAGAGAATGGGAAATACTGGAAACAGAAAGGTTACCTTGCATTTCTCAGCACTCTGCAATCTCAAATGAATGGCAGCCAGTGAAGGGAGCAACTCCTAGGAAAGGAGTTTGCCATCTTTGCAGCAAGCCAGACATGATGCATTCCATTTCTGGAACCCCCTCATTCCTGTGCTGGGAAATTACAGTGGCTTTTAGAGGGAGTTCCAGAAATAAAATGATATGCATGGTGTCTGGCTTACCAGAAAGATAACACTTTGCATCAGGGCTGTGCTGGAATGAGCGTGGCAAGCTCTGCAGTTTCCCTTCTGGTTGAATGCAGGTATTTAGGGAAGAGATGCTTTACAGTAAGTGTGGGTGATGCAAAAGTTGGTGTCACAGCTGACAGCAACAGGGAGCAGAGTTAGCAGGAAAAATTTAAGTATGCTGGTCTTGAGGTGATAGCATGGACATGAGAATATGTGGGATATTTGGACAGAAAACATAACATTGGAGGTGGCAAAATGTGAGCATGGTATTTAAGCACAAGCATTGAGCACTTCAGAGAAGCTGAACGGAGATAATGGAAGTAAACAACTCTGAGCTATTATTCTATGTCAGTCAGAGATTTAACATGAGGTAGCTGTTTGGTAGATATGAACCTCTTGGGGGATAAAAATCCTAAATTCCTTTCTAAGTTCTCTGTAAAAACAGATAAGGTTGCCTGTCAATCTACACAGTTGTGATTTTGAAGTGATTTGGCCTCAGCACTTTCCTCTGTTGTTGAGACAAGGGCCTTCTTGTCTTGTCAGAAGGGTTTGAACCACTGCAGCTCCTTTGTGTGTTATAAACCTGCAGGTCCTCAGGTTAGCTGTGTTGATTTCCAGCTGTATCACATGAAGGCCAAGTCTTTGGGGTAAGAGAGGTAGGTCCCAGTCATTAATTTGTGAATCTGATCAGCAACTCCTTCAAGTTTAAGGGTTTTCAGTAATTTCCTCGTCACACCCCCTAGAATCAGCCATGGAGGGGCTGTTCTTCAATGCTGGGAGGAGTCCCCAAAGCAGGCAGACAGTCCCAATTGTCTCATTCCCTTTGTATAATTTGCTTTCTGTATTTCATCTGCAGCAGAGCTATTCTGGATCATTTCCTATTTGTTCATATGGAAGTCATTTGAACATGGGAAATCTTCACTCCTTACTGATCTATTAAATGGGAAGGAATGGCTTCATTCCACTTACAAACATTGAAGAAATGTTAAATTTGAGCAAGGGGAAAAAAAGCCAACAAAACACTGGAAAAACCCACACACACCCAAAACCCCAAGATCTCTTACATGTGGTGAAGAACAGTAGAAAGAATTGGGGAGAAAAAAACACATGGAAAGAATGCTAATTAGTGTTTTCCTAAAGCACTGCAAGGCAGATTTAAGGAAAAAAAAAATGATCATTTTCCCAGAGCAATGAAATGAATTTATTTATTATTTGCTTAGCACTGCTGTGCCTAGCTTTGTTCTGTATGCAAAATACCTGCAGACTCTGCCTGGAGTCTGGAAGATAGACACATCAAAATAAGGATGCTCTAGATAACTTAGAAATGATTATCATCTATGCCAGTGCTGGTATTCTCCAAGGGCTGGTATACCTTCCAAACAGAAGTCACAATTGTTTCCCCCAGGAGCTGAGCAGAGGGGTCTTGGTTGTTGTTGTTGTTGTTTGTTACTTGTTCTTTTTTTTAAATTCAGTATTGATTTCTAGAGGATGTTGTTCTTCAGAGCTTCTGGTCGTTTACATCAGTTTAAAACATCAAAAATAATTAATAATCAATGTGGCTTTAATCCCTTCAAAGAGAACCCATTAACCTACAAAAAATGGTCTAGCTCACAATAGTTTCATGAAAGTGACTGTAAGCAGGGCAAGAGATGAAAGAGAGAAACATCACTCAGATGTTTTCCTTTTTCAAAGAGAACTTGCATTTGAAACAGAGAACATAGCTAATATTTTATTGTAGTCAACTTACTGTAAATTAGGAGGTTTGGGGGTTTTAAAAATAATTTTCTTTCTCTAACTTGCCTGCCTGATCTTGTACTGGTATTTTCTTGAGTCATCAGTGTCTGCTTCTGAGGAAAAGATGATGATGTCACAAAATCAATATCAGAGGATCCTATACTGTAATCCCTTTTCAGGGAAGTCCATTAAATCAATGCCTCTCCTTCTGTGAGTAATGACTGTCGAATGAAGCTCTCTAATTTTGCTGTGTGAAGGACTAAGCAGATGGGATGGGATTTTACATAATTAGCTAGCAGTTATTAAATACAACAAGAAAAATTATGATGTTTTCTGAAATGAATACATAGTGAATATTTAAGTGTATTTCAAAATGATCTCTGATATAAAATTACTTCTCAGTTGCATTGCAAAATAATATGTTAAAAAAGCTGAAAAAGCTTTTTAATTTTCAAACCTTTTGAAAATTTACTCAGGACTCCATGGGCTACGAAGCCCCATCAGGTTTCCTTAAGCAGCATGGGGGGAAATAATGAAAACTACAGAATGATGTCACCAGCATTTCACTGGAATTGGGGCATTCTGGGAACAAGGACAATAACTTTGCCACCTCACCTGTTGTTTATGTGCAGCATCAGTGTCTGTTAGCTGGAACTAGAACTGACAGGTTTCCTCTAATTCTGAGGAGCTATCAGAGAGTCTACTGTGCTTCTGGGAACGGCTCCAAAGCCCAAGTGAAGTCAATGGATGTTTTTATGCTGCTTTAAATGGGCTTTGGAGCAGGCTGCAGTGGGCAGGCTGCAGTCCCAGCCAGGGGATGATGTGGCTCTGACACTCAGCACAGAGCCAGCCGTGACGCCGTGGTGGACCTGGGCTCGCTGCAGTGCCAGCAGCACAAACTGGGTGGGTTTGATTTTTAGAATCAGAGACTCCCCATCAGATCAATCTTGAGGAATCTTCTTGTTTAGGGGGTAGCTGTGTTGGCAGGAGGTGGGGTGTTGTAATCCACGGCTGAAGCCAGTGTAGGAATTTACTAATTCTGCTCTGGGGTGCTTTTCTCTGCAGACAGAGCCATCAGTCTCTGTGGAGGGACAGAATGTAAGAGAATAGTGCAGAAGGTAGTCTCACACCTGAGGAGTTGCAGCTGTACTGATCACCAAAGATTAGGAACAGCCCTGCCCTTAAAAGACCACAGCTGTGCCCAATAAGAAGAAGAGTGCTACAGAAGAGTGGGGTAGCTGGGTGAGGAGAGAGTTGGAGTTTGGTTGTGCTGTGAGGGGAGCTGCAGTCTCTGTTAGCTGGTGGTGAAGAGAGTTGGAGTTTGTTGGCTGTGCTGTGAAGAAGAAAAAGGAGTCAGTGCTGTGAGGAGATGCCTGTGAGAAATCACTGAGAAGGTGTGTAACTTTTGCAATAAGTTGACAACAAATCTCCTCTTTCTCTTCCTCTCCTTGCTTCTCCCTCTGCTCAAATTACAGCTCACATTTAAGGACATTTCAAGCTACAGCTCCTGTTGCAGGCATTGCAGCATTAGTACAGATACATGGATGTGTGGAAACCAAATTCTGCGTCAATATCAGATACCTTATCTGGATCTGAAAAATCTGGCTGGTCCCTGCTTCTTTAATCATGAGACCAAAGCCCAGTGGCCATCTAAGACCTTTGAATTTCAGAAGATAAACTCTCATCCTGCTCAGCTCAGGTGCATTCAGAACACAGCTATTATTTCCTAGACCCTTCCACTTACATCTTTGTAGCTAACTAGAGACCAACAAGCTGCCATAGGTGTGATAAAACAGATGGAAATAACAGTTCAAAATATACTTATTTCAAATGCAGAAATGAACAAAGATTTGAGAATTCATTTAAGATTGGTGTCTGGAATAATCCTTCTCTAATGGGCAAATGCACAGCCAGTGATTCCAAGTTCCATATTGAGTAGGAGAGCTTGGAGGAACTCATGGGGAAGTCAAACCCTTTGAATTCTTTCCATGAAGAAAAGTGGATGTGTTCTTAGATGTCCATGCAGAGATTAACTGAGATTAACTGAGCACTGCCTGTTTCTGCATGGACATATTTCTGTTTAAAACTTTAGGATTAGAGGGCTGCATTGTCAAAAGGAATTGACAATAGCAATAAAGAAAGAGTTTTGGCCCTTTGACTATAGTGCTTCACAACAGCTTTAAGTGGGATCTATATAATTATTTACTTCATATTGTAAATATTCTTTTAAAATAAGATATTTAGGTTTTGGTGGTTTTTAAAAATATTTAGTCATCAATGAACTGAACTTTGCAGGGCAGGTTTTGCAAAGTATTGTGGCAACCAAATACCATGCAGCCACTGTCACCCTGACTGGTGGGATGGGGAGGAGAATCAGAAAAAAAAGTGTGGATTGAGATAAGAAAAGCTGATGTATGGCCACTGAGCTCTGTGCATTGAGTCACGGCCTAACTGTCAGACAACAGCTTTTCCTGGTGGGCATTACTGCACTAGGTGATGGACAGCCCAAATCAGGATGTCAGT
This sequence comes from Molothrus aeneus, assembly GCF_037042795.1. Classification (NCBI taxonomy): domain Eukaryota; kingdom Metazoa; phylum Chordata; class Aves; order Passeriformes; family Icteridae; genus Molothrus; species Molothrus aeneus. Next base: position 3,863,374 of record NC_089650.1, on the reverse strand, counting down.
AGGTGTCCAGGTGGAGAAAACAAATTCTGGAATCTGTGTTGTATGAGTGTTCAGCCTGGAGCAGAGCCACAGTGCCTTCCATGGCCTCACCAGGAGGATGGTGTGACTGGAATAGTTGCAGGTGACATTATTTCAAGCACAAATAAAACCTGTTTGTGGACATGATGAGGTTAGGAGATAAAATGGAAAAGAAGCAGAAGCATTTTGGAATGTGCCAGAGCATATCTAGCCAGCTTTGTCTGTTCCAGTTATACACAAGGTTATTTTTGCATCCCTTCTGCATTTGGTAGCTAATCTTTAATGAAGACGTGACCTGTTTGGAAGATTGGCTTTTAGTAATGATACCTTGTAATGATTGCATGGGATCAGCTGCTTGTTGTCAATATGTGCTGTGAGTAAAAATCATCTACTGATCAGAGCACTTCTATTTTTTACCTGAAACATTTTTATTTCTTTCTCCCCTCCCTGGAGGGAGGGATTTATTTCCATTATGAGCACTGGTGATATGATTAGAGCACATGAGAGCTACTGGGCTATCACAGAATACAGGATAGCCAGAAAACCACAGATTTTTTGAGGGGAAACCCCCAAGACTTGGAAGGGAAAAACCCCAGAATTTTTAGGGGAAAACTCCAGAATTTGGAGGGCAAAATCCCAAGATCTGAAAGCGAAAACCCCAAGATTTTAAGGGTAAAGCCCCAAGCTTTTGAGGGAAAACCTAAGGATTTTAAAGGGAAAACCCCCAAGATTTTGAGGGGAATACCCCACGATTTGTTTATCCTTCTAGCTGGCTTTAAGCTGGTGTTTCTCACTCCATGGCATAGTTGGAGGATGTAGAAGGCAAATGCAGCATGTGGGGAAAGGAGCAGGCAAGAGATTGCAGGGGGAGGAGAGGAGGCTCTTCAGGATTGTCCCCTGGTTGTCATCAAAAAAGCAAAGAATGTGGTGGGGAGGAGGTGCTGTGTGCATTTCAGAGGGTCAAGGACATGTGGAACAGTTTAGGGTTGTGCAGTGATTTAGGCTGGCAGGGATGTCTGGAGAGCATCTGCTCTCAGCCTCTGCTCTCTCTGTGTCCTGATCAGTTCTGAGCATTTGTGAGGATGGAGATTCCATCACCTCTCTGGGCAGCTTCTTAGGAGCCTGCAGGAGAGGAATGGCAGCCAATTAAAGATCATGAATTGGGACACAAAAGTGTATGAAATTTTTATTAACCTGACTGTTCTGTTTTGCAAATTCATTTTAAAATAATTTGGGCCACCTTCCTTTGTAGAATTTCAAACTCTGGGTTACACTCATAAGCTTTATGCTGAACTCTGCTTGTTTTCTTGCATTTATCAGTGCCTTGAAGCTTGAGCTTTAAATATTATATCAAGGATAAAATTTTTAGAGCTTCCAGTGTTAGAATGTACCTTAATTATCACTTAAGCTTTCTGCAGAGTCAGGCAGGTATCTGCTATCACTGCACATTCAGTTCACAGCTTCAGAATTCTCAAGGAGGTTTTTGGATTTATTTTTTCCCTTTTTTCTTTTTTTCTTTTATTTTTCCCCCTCCTCTTCTGAGTTACATTTCTGGGAGGAGAGCTATGACTTCATATATTTTACAAGCTTAGGTCTTGGGCATGCAGGGAACCATTAAAAGCTCCTCGAGGGGATTTTTGGGAACAATATGAGTCAAAGGCTCTTGGTGTAGGACTGGCCTCTGTCCTGGAAGTGCTGGAGCAGAGGAATCTGTCATCACTGCACCCAGCTACCAACATTTGTATAAATCGGGGTGGTGAGATCCATGTCTCAAGGGAATATGTGGAATCCTTTCTGAAAATTTCTCTTAAACTTTTTGTATTGATAATGGAAGCCGTGCTTCTAAAATCAATAAAAGATTACAGGGACTCAATGCACTTAATGAGCTCCAAAGGAACAGTTAGGGCTGTGATTACAGCTTCTGTTGCCTGACTCTGCATTGTACTCTGCATTTTATTCCTAATGATTTTATAACTTTGGAGGGGAGGATGAGTTCAGGAATTTTATGTTTTTTTTCACAGATTTTTGCCTTGAAGTTATGTCAGTTCATATTTTTAACTGTTTACTTGTCCATGCTAGAATACAGATTTCTGTTTTTTAATTGGGGTTGGACAAAACTTTTCTGGTTTTGTCCAGAACACTACACCCTTCAGTACTGTGAGAGGGATGGCTGGGAATTGCTGGGTGCCCAGGGTGAATTTTTGCAATGGTAATGGAATGTAATTTTTGCATGAGGAGAGGAGCCCCAGCCTGTGTGAGGGGAAGCAGATGGACTGCAGAGATGTGCTGCATCCTGCACCCAGGGATGCACGTGCTGAGTTAAAGAGGCTAATAGAGGGGAAGAGGAGGAGGGTCCCCTTCTGCCCCCTGCTAAATCCATCTCTGTGCTGTCAGAAATGGCTGTGAAATGGGAGTGCTGTGATTTTTCTCTGCAGAAATGGTCTAGTCACGTTTATCTCTTTGCCTCTTTGCATATTGGCACATTCTTTCTGTGTGCCTATTTATCCAAAGTCTTTACTTGGAGTGTTGGACTAAAGGTCATACCATTTTTTTCTCTTTTTCTCTCCTTTATTTTTTTCTCTCTAGTCCCTCTGTTTCTAAAGATGTCAAGCTAAATAACTGATGATTTCTTCTGATGCCAGAAGGCCTTCATAATATGCATATTAGGGTTTAATGTATTTTTCTTTTTCTGCATCTCAGTGCTCTCAATTTGTATGCAGAGCCATCCTCTTACCATGAGCTCCTATGCCCGGAGCTGAGGATTATGTTCTTATCCAACATATGTACACAGCCTGAAATGCTAAATCTCAGCTACTAGAGGAACAGAAAGATGTTATGGTTAAAGGAACTGTGTCAAAGCAACCAGTCAGATCAATCTATAAATCATCATGTTTGAGAGGCAAGATAAGGATACACTTTGAATATGTGTTCCCTGGCCAGTACTAATTCATAAATTTAAATATTGCTACTCTGACTGTGAGGGATTAAGCAAATATGGGTTTTTATTTAAAATAATATAACCCAGTTTTGTGACAGTGATGGAGGTATGATCTAGGATAATAAATATAGAAATAATGATATAGGTCCCATTTAAAAACCATCTCTGTGGATGCTGTTTTATGCAGAAAGGGCCAGATTTTGCTAACATGTAGCATGCAAACAGTTAGGCAGTGGCACAGTGGGTTGTTCCCTTGCCCTTCAGCCGGCCCTGCTGAAAGACCAGAAGTAATTCCTGCAGGACTGGACCTGGGGATGTCCGTGTTCCATCCTGTCCCCCTGCAGCAGCTCCTGCAGAGGGAAAGGAGAGGGCAGGGTAACTCACCTGGCTTTGCTTTGTAGTTGCACCTATTTGTCCACCCATGGATAAACTGCAGGCTAATCTGATTTCCAGTTTGTGAAAATGTACTTGAGGGAGAGGAGGAACACCTCCGAGGCTGCAGCTTGTTGGAGAGTTTAAAGAAATGTCTAAGATTAATCTTTTCCTCTTCTTTCCCTCAGGGCTTAAATACTAGATTTTTTTTTTTAATGGGCAGTGTGTGAATGTTTTATTTATTAATCCTGTGCAAAAATTACTGTAGAGGTGGGGTATTCAGAAGGTTTTAGAAGCAAAATAATAATTTGCATTGACTGACAAACATTATTTTTATAGTTTTTGCTATGATAGGGAAGCCTAAGAGGCTTCCCAGCAAATATTTCAATTCTCCAGAAAGAACACTTCAGTTCTAAGCTTTCAGCCCTCTCTAAAGAAAAAAGGAGGCAGGGGCAGTCAGTCGAGGAAAATTCAACAACTAACAACCACTTGAAGTTATCTGCAAATAATTGCAATTGACTGAGATTTGTATTTTTCCAAGAATAAAATGCTATCCCGTTTTTCCCATTTATCCTCTCCAGTGTTTGTCCCCTTGCTATTGTTTCCTTGGCCTCTTTCCTCTCCAGCCCACTTCTTCCCTTTCTGCTTCACTTGCCATCCCTGCATCTCCTCCATCTGCGCTTAACCCTGCTCGAGTCCCTTTGGCTCTCACCCACCCTGCTCACCTACCCTGTGTAACCTCATTTCTCCAGAAAAAAAACCCCTATTTTGCTTTTAGCTTCCCTGTGAAGCGCTGTTTCTCCAGCAAACATTTTGGGATTGCAGCTTTGTAACAATCAAAGCAAAGGCTCCTCTGCACGCACCATTTGCAGTCATTTAACTTCCAGAGGAATGCTAAATAGTCACAAAAAGACTGTGATTACATGAAAAGACTATTTTAGTGAAGATAGCTGTTATTCAAATAGAGATCATATTTCTCAGGGAAAAAAAAAGGCCAATTACTGAGCTTTGTCACCTACACTGTGAATTCAAATGAATTTCATCCAAAGCAGCTTTGTTACACTGATTTTTAGCAAAAGTAACTAAACCCTGTGACTTTCAGCTCAGCTGGTCGTGGCTATGCTGGGTTCCAGAGCCTTGTCCTGGTTCCAGCTCACAGAATCACAGCAGGGCTGAGGTTGCAAAGGCTCTCTGGAGGTCACCAGAGCTGGGTGCAGACAGCTTGGGAATGTCCCTCAGGAGGTGTCTCCATAACCTCTGTGGGCTGGGCTGCACCACCAGCAGCTGGCTCTGGGACACCCGCACAGTATCAACACACAGCTTGATATACACTTTATTTATAAAACATAAATACAGCTATTAATGACCCTTTCCCCCCAGTTTAAAATTGATTTTTATTCTCCCCCCACTACCTTTTTATGTGAGATATTTAATGCAAGTTTCTTTGGGTACTTTTGTCTGAATTATATATACAGCCTAATATACACTACTGTAAAATAGAAATACATCTATTAATGAACCTTCCCTCCCCTCAAATTAAAAATTATTACTTCCTTAGAAATATGTGCTCAATTGTCTTAGAAATATTGTGCTATATTCTCAGAAGACTTATATACACTTATAGCTGTATATAGCTTATAGTGTATATAGCTTATATACACTTATATAGCTTATATACACTTACAGCTTAATATACACTATACTTCTAAGACTGGGAGCTCCAAGCCTTTGTGAAGACTTTAAATTGATTTTTATTCTCCTCCTACTACCTTCACCTTTTCATGTGAGACATTTAATGCAAGTTTGTTTGGGTAATTTTGTCTGTCTGAATTATATATTTTTCTTCCATTTATCATGCTCTAAGTTTTCTGGTAGATAAATTGGTCCTACTCTATACCAGGACAGGTTGATGGCCAATAAATTAGATTTTCTAGGACTGTTGCTGTGGTTATGTGGTTTATACCAAGGCCCTTCCTAAGTTCTAAACCCACCATTACCAGCAGTAGTGGGGTTTCCCCACAATACAGAGGAATTTAATTAATTCCATTTATTAGCAGGCTGGGATGCTTTCCCTGGAGGGTGAATGACCTTGCTTGTGAATATCACTGTTTTAAGTTCTTACAGTTTTTGCTAGAAAACCAGTCACTCTGTCAGCTTGTGAAAGCAAATAAATAGTGGACTAAAATTGCAGAAGCAGACTTTGTGAGGGTTATCTTCAGAGTTCCATCCATGAGTGGAAAGCCCGTGGCTGGGTGCATGTGGTGATGTTTGAGGGTCTGCAGGATGAGGGAAGAGATGACAATCTTGACTCCATATTTCAGAAGACTGATTTATTATTTTATGATATATATTGTATTAAAAGAAAATGATAGACTAAAATATACTAAAGAAAAGGGAAAGGAGAAGGCTAGCAAGAAATGAACAATAAAATCTTGTGACTGCTCACAGCCGACACAGCTGGCTGTCATTGGTCATCAAGTAAAAACAATTCACATGAGACCAAAGATGCACCTGTTGGTAAACCATCTCCAGACCACATTCCACAGCCAGCAGATAATTATTGTTTACATTTTGTTTCTGAGGAGAAATGAAATGTAATTTTTTCAGGAGAAAAAACCCTAGCAAAGGAATTTTTCAGAAAATATGTCAGTGACAGGTGCAGGCTCTGAAATCCAAGAAATTGAGCTGCAGCTGGGGGTAGTGTGAGACCCCTTCAGGAGAGGTGTCCTGTTAAGGGCACAATTCCTGTGGTTTCTGGTGTGCTGCTCCTTGGGCAGGAGGTGGAGCTGGGCAGGTGGCTCTGGGGGGGAGTGGAGGTGGCGCATGGAGCAGCAGGGAGGGCTGAGCTGCGGAGGTGAAGCAGGGACAGATGCTAGGGCAAAGCAGCAAGGCTCAGGTGGCTCTGCAGATGTTTCCTCTTCTTCCTTGTAGGAATTCTGTTAGGGCACATTTACATGACTTCAGAAGCCTTCCTCAGCTTCTGGATGTCTGATAGCCAGAGCAGGTTGGGGGCTGCTCGTAGGAGCTACTGAGCCATGGGGCCAAATATTGCTGGCCAGGGTATATGTGCAAATCACAAACAGGACAGGACAGCTCGGAACATGCTTTGAGCTGGTTTATTTTCCAGCATCAGTCTCATTACATGGTTATGGCAATGGGAAGATGACAGCAGCTCACATCCCTGGAGGCAGACCAAGAACTTAATGTTACAACTTACTTTAAAAGTTTTTTGACCAGTCACACAAAGCAAAAGCACATTGACAGTAGTTCTGTCCAACCACTATAAGCACATGTACCTTTGGTTAAAACAATGCTTGCTTATTTTGAATAAAATATCTGTTTGTAAGCCTTAAAACACAATGCACAGAGCTCCGTTATTAAGCTTAGAACTTCCTAATATCTTGCTAGGTAAACTTTTCTGCAGCTTAGGGAGTTATTCTAGACAAGTGTTAACACACAGACCATTGTTCTATTTGTCCTTACTTTTCTACTTTTTACATAATTTTTCTGCTGACCTATCTCATGGCTGCTGCTTAGCTCTAATCACAGTTCTGCTGTCTCTGAGGCCTGCCTTTTGCAGCTTTCCCCAAACCCTCTGATTTTATGGATTCCCACACCAACCTGCTGAGAGTGTTGAAATTGCAGTGCACATGCAGAATGGCTCAGAGCTAAGAGAGAATTGTTGCCTTTATGCTTCTGAAGGTGTTAGGGAGAACTGCAGATGCCTTCAGAGACATCTGCCTGTGTGTTTCTGTACAAACCCAGCAGTTTGGTTTCCTTAATGTCACAAGAACGTAATCAGAGGTGGAGCAGGGAGGCAGGAGCCAAGAAATTTGTGCGGAAAGGATGCTGGGACTGCTGCCTTTTGTGTCCTGTAACACATTTCCTGGATCATCTTTGTTAATGGGGGATGAGGGCAGACAGTAAAAATGGCCAAAGTTTTGGTGAAGACCAGAGCACATTTAACCATGGGAGTTCAGTTGCCTTCTGGCCACCTCTAGAAATGATTTGTCATTAAGTGAGACTCTACATCTCAGCTGTCACTTGAAATAGGGTCTGGAATTGAAGTACATTCAAAGCATTTCCCATTATTAAGCAGATGAAGTGACCTTCATGGAAGCATCCACTTGGTCAGCAAACCAATTACTACTGTAAAACCCTGCTTGACTTTGTTTTGGTAAACTGCAGTTCTGCACTGGAGGTGGCTATTTTTAGGATTTTACTTCAATAGGAGTTTCTGCTGAAGTGGAAGCATCTCAGCAGATTAGCATGGGACAAAGGATAATTAAATCCTGGCCCCTAAAGAAGCTGAAGGGGTAGAGAGTATTCACAGTGGTGTTCACATATTTGCTCATGTCTATCTCATTTCCAAAGGGAAATGAAAATTAACGATGCAGTGTTTTAATGATTCCATATCTGTGTTTAATTGCAGTTTGTAAACTTGCAGGTTGTAAACCTGTCATGATTATGCAATGAATATTCTGAGTTTATTTTCTATTTTGTTGTGATTTTTAATTACAGATTAACATGTCCCTTTCAGACAGTTTACAGCTGGGTATCCTGCTGCCCATGACACACCTAGTGCACTTGCAGGGGAGGAAATAAGATCCAGGAAAGCAAATTGCTGCCTGTTCTGATCACAGGAATGAGCAATTTACTGAATACTAACTAAATTTCAGTCATAAGTAATGCATTAACATTGGTATTACACCATCAGCATTGCCCTTCTGCCCTTAGTAAAATTAAAGAAAGTTCACCTTTTAAATTGTATTCAGATTTATAATTGAGCACTTTGAGTGATGGGTTCATCTAATGCAAGCAAAAGGAAGTGATTTACAATGTCTGTCAGTAGAACATTGTTATGTGAGGAGAGATTAACAATCATAATTTCAGACTCAACAGTATTTAAAATTCTGAATTGTCTGTTTTAATGCAAATGCTCTGTCTTTAAATACCCTGCTCTATCTTAATTAGGTGAAATAACCCTTCCTTGCTTGGGTAGTCCCCTAAATTAGTGACCAGCCTAACACCCTCAGGATCATGCCTTTGCATTGTTTAATCTGTTCCAATCACACAAAGTGACAGAAAAAAATAATAAACTGGTCTCTTATGTATGGAGCACAAGAGGCATGCCTTCAGATCCAAACTCTGGATTAGTTTCCATTTTTTTTTATTTTAAGAGGGAACTGATGGGCACCAGTGGGCTCAGCTCAGATCTGCCTGGCTGAGCAGTGCTCATGCTGCTCAGTGGGGATTTCTGCCCTGCAGCAGTGGTGTCAGTGGAGAGTTAACAGAGCAGCACCAGAGTGACCCAGTGATGGTGATGATGGCCAGAGGTCACCCAGGTGAGGGAGCAGGTCTGGGGCTGCTCCCCTGTGCTTTGCTGGCAGCAGGAGCTCCCCAGCCCTTTGACTGGGTGGGGCTGCAGGGCAGAGCAGTGATTCCACCTCAGGTGCTTGTGCATAAACTGCTTTGAGCCTACTGAGGTTGGCTGCCCTGAGCAGCAGAGCTGTGGGGATGTGGTCCTTCAGCTGCTGAGCTCACAGCTGCGGTGCAGCCTCTACTGATGTTTCCATGGCCCCACAGCCAGCAGGGCCAAACTCCTGCCACGTGTGCAATCCTGTTACACCGAGTGGAACCCTGCCGGGGAAGATGAAACAGGAAAGCCTTAGAAATATGATTGCCTGGCAAAAGATTTTGAGAATATAGAAACTATAAGCTAGATTGAAATGAAAGCAAGCTTTGAGATACCTTAGTTACTGAACAACTGGAAAACAATGGTGTGGCCAGCAGAAGGTGATCCACTTTTGATGAAACAATACCCTCTGCTTGCAGACAGCTCCAAGGGTCAGAGCAGACCCTGCTAGCTTGGCAGAGGGGCCCAAAGAGGAGTTTTTAGGGTTTAAAATGTAACACAGTATGGTAATGTAATGATTCTTATAGGCTGTATGGAAATGCTACAGGATTTGTATCTTGTACTAGATTGGTTAGTGAGAATTAGAATATTCAACACAGAAGAAGATTTATTGTACTGTAAGGGGAACCTTGCTCTCTTTTCCTCTTGTCCTCTCATCCTTTCTCTCTCTCTCTCATCCTCTGTACCACTCTCTTTACTTCTCTTTGGGGCCTGCTCTGAGCTGTGGGTGGCAGCTCCAAGCAGGGCCCTGCACCCAAGCCCTTTGCAATAAACCCCAGTTTCCAAGACCTGGTTTCAGAGATCTCTCGTCTCTGTCTGTCCCAACAGTCCTACCCCCCATTGCTCCTACAGCACCCCTTCCACGAGAGCACAGCAGCACAATCAGACTGTGCTGGGTTTGAAAGGGTTTGGCACTGCAGGGCAGCTGCACTTGCAGCAGGAGCCCTGGGAGTGATGGATAACCAGCCCACGCTGGCACCTCCCAGAAGGCCAAACTGCTCTTGGGGCTTGGTCATTTCAGCTGAGATGTGTCTGGGGTGAGATTTACCTCACATTATCCTTTAAAAAGATGGGTATAGCCTGGGCACGAGCTGTGTGTTTTGCTGTATACTCAGGGGGAGGGGATTATCCATCCCAGATGCTTCATATTGGTGCTAAGGTGGGGTAACTCACCCTCCACACTTGGTCATCTCCATCCAGACAGCATGATTCCAAATTGCTCAGATCAGGTGCCCCATTTTTGAAGAGTTTCAGCTGAGAATGAAAGAAATCTAGGTTTTCTGGCAGCAGCCAGCCCCTATGCCCAGGAGTCTCTTCCTTCACAGCTCGGGTTGTCCTGTGATGGTTTTTCTTGTCTGTGTGACAGCACAGGCAGAGGGATTTGGAGAGAGCAGACACCAAACAAAATGTAGCATTGTCATCCTTGAATATTAAGATTCAAATGAAATTTCATTTAAAAGTTGTTTGTAAATGACATGGAAAATTGAGGGGTACGGTCTTTCTAGCAGTACATGGCAAGATCCTTTGTGGGAGTTTTGTGCTTGAGAAAATCGTGACGTTTTGAGAACTGACAACTTTAAACTTTCACAGCTATTACAAGCAGTATTTCTAATAATTATTAGACAGCACAGTGAAACCTGCTTGGCCTCTGGTTCCACAATAATTTTGAAACTCCCATTAGGCTCTTTGGATGCTATAACTGAAGTTTATATCTCTTAAATGCACCTGTCGGGCTGCATACAATTTTATGGTGCAAAAATCAGAAGAATTTCACTATCTCTTGCTCATGAAAGCTTCTGGGTAATTTCAGCAGTTTTGAATGAAGTAATTCAGACTACAGTTTTCAAAGCTCTGAGAGAGATTTAGAAGACCATTAATGGGAGGAGAATATTAAAGCACTAGTCCTATGTTTTAAGCCCAGAATTGATTTCAGCTGCCATCACAGAGGGAGGGTTTCACCCCGAAGTCTTAGTGATGAAACTAGCCTGAAACCTGGTCAGTGCTCTTTCTCTTTGTCATGTTGCAGGCTAAGCCAAGAAAGCATGGATGAAATAGTGAAATATTTATGAGAGACCTTCCACTTGCTTTTTTGGAGAGAAAGTTTGGCTTTTAGGGTACACACAAGGCCATGTGATTATCCAGCTCTGAGTACAGGAAATATCACCTGTGGTGGATCCTCAGTAAGCCATAAGGCTTGAAGCACAGTCCATAATTACCTAATGAGGTAATTTATTCCATCAGCCTTCAACCTTTGGGTTTCCTGAGACTACAGATGTTTTCCAAATTGTTTGTGTTGGTTACTGTATTTTTGTCTGTAGACTCCTACTCCTTTTGTTAACTTCCATACAGGTAGCTAAGAAAAGGTCACTAATTTTGGCAAGCACTTGGTCATATTTCTTGGAAATCTTTTGTTTTGTGTTATCCAATACATGAAAAGTGCTGTAGGAAGTGGCACAGGCATCTCATGTTAAGCTGAAGGAGACACAATAGAATTGTTTCCTTTTACACTTAATTGCTTACTAAATCTGATTTGAATTCATATGAGATTCATTTGCAAAACATCTTCCCCACAAGCTGAAATAGTAACATCAGCAGTAAAATCAGCCTTAAGGTGCTTTCTTTTTCATTGATGTATCTACATAGATGCTTCTATCAGTACACAGTGAGCCCACATTCCTTCACTTTGTGTACTTTGCTGGGTTCCATTTACTAGTTTAGAGAGTTTTACTTGATTCTGATGATCTAATATGGTGTTGTGTTTGTTCTTTTAAACAAAAGAAAAAGGTGGGATTTTGGAGATTTCTTTGGTTATTTGAATATATATATTTTTTTCTTTTTTGTCATGTTTATTGTGTGTTCTTTAAATGTAATATTCCTAAAATATTTGTGTTCACATCAGGCTCCATAATATTTTTCCTTATCTCTTTTTATTAATGTTTTACAAAAAAACCCAAATTGCTATGCACCCTTTGAAAGGCTGAAATTTGTCTTTGAAGTGTAGTGTGATATGGACTCGACAGCTCTTTGAAACAGGCAAGGCTGGAGATGTGGATGGCAGAAATCCTCCTGGATACAACCCACTTCTGGTGCCTGAGTTTCAGAGAAGTGGGTCAGCAGATTGTGCTGGTGGATGCAATATGTGGTTAGGATTGTTTGCTTGCTCTGTTTTTTGAGGGTGGCTCACATTTGTGTTTCTTCTCTTGCTTTTTGTCACAGGCAATTTTATAATCTAGACTTTTGGTTTGGGTGTCCTGTTCCTTTTCAAATCAGAATGGTTTTTATTTCAAGTTGTTCTTATTGTAGGTGTTTCTATTATTCATAATGTGGTGTAAGACTCATACATAAAATAGGATGAGTAGGGGGAAAAAAGCTCACACACTGATAATTAAACACACATCAAAACCCATAAACTGTGGAATTTCTTAAAGTAATAGCTGAATCCTATGGTAATATGATTTTAAACAAATATTTTTGAATAAACTGTGTGGCTAGGAGTGGTTTTTCTCTTTGCAAAACTGAATAACACCAGCACTACATGATAGTAGTTAATACCCACATGAATATTTCCATTTGAGCTGCCAATCTGCCCCTGCTTTACACAGAAGTGTAAGTAGCTTTTCTCACTGGGTTTATGGGAAGGAGTTTGCTGTACCACACACACCTCACAGATGGTTATGATTTCCAGAGCTGTCACTCAATTGAGCCTGATCATAATTTAGCCCATGGGAATCCTTCTCACTTATGTTTCTCTTCCCTTTGTTAACATTTAAAAAAAAAATCAAGAAGTGGGTAACCAAACCAAAGTCTCTTTTCTATGGAAAAGCAGAATTTCCCTCCTGCATTATGCCTCTGCCCTGGACCATCAGACACAGCTTTATTTGGTTTATTTGGGCCAGTGAAACCTGGATTTTCCTTGGCAAGTGTGTGCGAAACACTTCCTCTGACCTTCTCACTGGGGCTGCTGCTCCTCTTACAGCCCCCCTGGATTTTAGGGATGAGCCTCACAGTCAGGCTTATCTGCTTGCCACAGGAAGGCAGCAACATTTGCTCTCTAATGCCCTTGGAGCTGGATTAAGTAGGAACCTATAAAAGAGGCCATATATCCCTTTCCACTACCTTCAAGCCATTTTTTCCTATTAGCATAACTTTTTTTTGCATCAATTTATTTTCACTCTCTAAGATCACTATCAAAATGCAGCGAAATTAATTCAGAAAAGAATATGCAAAGGAAATAAAAATATGCTAATCCCAGGGAATTACTTTTTCATGGCTCAAATAAAAGCATCTTCCTTCTCTTTCTCTCTCTGCCTTTCTGCTTTTTATTTCACTTTTATGACTGCAATTTGAAATCTTAGGCCCTCATTTTTGCTGAGCGTGAGAACAGCTTACATGTTTCACTGGCACATCCAGAGGTCTTAATGTAACTTTATCTTCACCTTGTCACAGGGGTATTAGGAGGCTTGTGACAGATGTTCTGGTTCTACCAGAACAAAATTTTAAGCAGGGTGCAAGTGAGCATGACATGGGTATTGTAACTGGTTTATCCCTGGGTTATAACCTTTTTATTTATTTTTTTTTCCTACTTGCTCTCAAAGTTATTTGCCCTCTTTCTTGAGAAGTCAGAAATTTTAAGCAGGGTGCAAGTGAACATGACATGGGTATTGTAACTGGTTTATGCCTGGTTTATACCCCTTTTTTTTCCTACTTCCTTTCCTCTGTTTCTTCAGAGGTCATAAAAGGTTTGTAATTAGCTGAGCACGTAAATATTTAACCTCCTGATTTCTAGCAGATGTATGTGCTGGGGTTTGTAAATACAAGCAGAGCTTTGTATTTGGTACCACTTTCTGAATTGAAAAAAATAAATAAAATCAAGGACATACCTTAGATTGTCGTCTGAATAATGTATGGGAGTCCTATAAGATCTCAGAGGAGATAATTGGAGTTTCATGACTTCTAAGACTGCTGATGTGTTTAGAACACTTTATTGCTTTGTGGAGCACCAACAAAATTTGATTTCAGCTTCAGGAGGGAAGCATCTGTGATTCCTGTTTTGCAAAACTCAAGCCCCATTACTGTGAGGGATCATACTGTAAGTCAGTGCCAAATTAATTTCATTCCCCTTGTGTTTATGTGTTGAGTGGGTGAGAGCAAACATTTCAGCACCTTGGAATTCTTCTAGTTACTTGCCGTTTAATGCTCTTATCAGACAAACTGTAAATAAGAGTGTAATTAATTATTCTCTACTTACATGACAAGTTGGATATAAGTTCCATCCCCCTGGGAGTCTATTATTTACCTGGTGGTGAGGGGAAATTACTGCAGGGCTTTCTGGAGACTGCCTGGAGATGAACCTGAGTATTGTATTTGTGGGATTCCCAGATGAAGGAAGGAATGATGAATCTGACTCCATGTTCTTAGAAGGCTAATTTAATATTTTATGATACTATATTATATAAAAAAATTACTATACTAAACTATACTAAAGAATACAGAAAGGATACTGCAGAAGGCTGAAAAGATAATAATGGAAACTCGTGACTCCTTCCAGAGTCTTGGCACAGCCTGACCATGATTGGTCATTAAGTTAAAACAATTCACATGAAACCAATGACACAATCACCTATTGGATAAACAATCTCCAAACACATTCCAAAGCAGCAAAACACAGGAGAAGTAAATGAGATAATTATTGTTTTCCTTTTTCTCTGAGGCTTCTCAGCTTCCCAGGAGGAGAATCCTGGGCGAAGGGATTTTTCCAGAAAATATGACAGTGACACTTCTGAGTTTTGTGTTCAGTTATTTGCATATCCTTCCCAACCTGTGAACCAGATTCCACTTAGGACCCCCACAAAGAAGGAAGAATTTAGGAGACACCAGCTCTTACCGTTGCAGCTGGCCCATTTTCACTTGCCTGAAAGAACCAACATATGGCAAATTCTTTATTCCTAACTAAATTTTCTGCGTAATGAAGCTGCCAAATTTTTAATTCTGGAAGCAAAATCGCAGTGCTTATCCACACAAAAGATGCCACTGAAAGCAATGCCAGCTCCACCTGTTGCAGTTCTTTCCCAGAGGAACTTTTTCGGGGTCAGTCTGTACTTTGTGTCCATGCTAAGATGCTCTGCTTCCTCCTGCTGTAACCACTGGAGTGCTCTCAGGGTCAGGGACTGCATTATGTTGCTGCATAAATTGTTTATGGTGTATATAAGTAAAATCAGTAAATCTATTTTTCTTTTCCAACAGTAGTAGGACTGAAGTCTGGTTTTGGCCTCTCTCTTCTTTCTGATGTCTTAAAAAAAAAATTAGGCAGAAAATATTAGCATTGCTAAGTGTGAAAAGTCCTCAAAAATGTGAGACAGGAGAGGCGTGAAGACATTTGCAGAGGAGGAAAGGAGGGAAGGGTCTAATTAACCTTTCCCTTTGTCATTTTTGTGCTTTTGCCTTGAAATTTTTATGCACCTTCCAAATTTCAAGGCAAAGATCTAATGCATGAGCAGATACAAAAATATCTCTCCTCTCCCTGCCCCAACTGTAATTTGGGGGGAGCAAAATCATAATTTTCAGTGAATTTCTCCAGCACTACTGTAAGTTAGAAAGGATTATATAGAGACCATATAAATGTTAATTAGAAACCTCATTAATAACTACTGTAACGTTAACAAGTACTTTAGGATGACCCAAGTGTCACATAAGTAAACCTTTGTACAAAAATTTTCCCAAGTGCACTGGATGGCAGCATTAGCAGTGACCTCACAAAAGGGAAGAGTGAAAGCTGTAGTTTTCAGTGTGCAATCAATGTAATTCAAGGTTGTGTGACATAATGATTTTTCTTATCTTCCTCCAGCTATTCTGTTTGTTTTGTAATTACCTACTGCTTCTCCAGGCACTGGGAACAAGATCTTGCCTCTAATAGATATTGAGAGATTTGGGGCTTTTCTTAACAGAATACAGGAAGACATTTAACATGTTAGTAGTACACCATGATCTGAAAAATTTAATTTTTTTAGAAATTGAGTTCCCAGTTAAATCTCTGAAAGTGCTTTCATTTTGTTCAATTGGGCTTCATTAAAAAAAAATCTTTCAAAGAGTAAGACAGGTTTCTGAGTGGAATTATCAGTTTGGGTTTCACCTATGAAGGAAGGAGATTCATTTACCACCTTGCTGGTATCAAATGTGCCCTGCTGGAGATGGTCTCTGAGACTGAAAGGTAGTTTTTGTGCATCTCTCCAACCACTTCTGGCCACTTCTGCTCTTCCTGATTATCCATAATTTACAGCACAGGTATGGCTTGGTGGAGCAGGCTCTTTCAGGACCAACTGGTGTGCTAAAGTCACCTTCTCCACTCCAACATTACCATTTTTTTAGCTCTTTCTTTTCACACAAATTGGATATTCACATAAGTGTACAGAAGCAATTTTCTGTCGTCTTCTGTCTGGAGAAATTTTTCCTGGCTGATTGTCTCAATACTATTGTAAATATTAGCCATTCCAAAGGGGAAAAAAAGGACAAAAAAAGGCAAATGTATAAATTTGAATGCTGCTTTAAAAGGGAAGAGGTAAATGAAGTAGAAGAAAGGCTTTAAAGATTAGAAATAGGCTAAAGAAAAGCAGCTTAATTCAGTAACCAATTGCCCAAAGCCAATTTTAACCATGAAGAGGTTGGTCATTTCAGCTTGGAATAAAATTGGAGGCAAAATACCCCAAAACAAACTCAAAAATGAAACAGTTTAGCCTTTCATTGTGAGACAGTAAAAAACCAACACATTTGTGCACCACTGGGTAGCAGGAAGCAGCCAGAATAGCATTTCTCATTTACCTGTGTGCCAGGGCATGATCCTGACTGCAGCTTTTCAGGTTTGTGGGAAATTGGTCCTCAGATCTCATTGCAATTCAATTGGAGACAGCTGTCTAATTTCCTCCTCTGCAAATCTCATTTTCTATGAAGGACACAGCCAGAGAGGGCCAAAAGCAACATCCCCCAGGTAACACATCCCTGTGTTCAGCATGCTGAGCTCTCTGCTCTAAGAGAAACTGTGGTTTGAACCAACAGCACCAACAGGGTTGTAACAATGGCCTTTATTATTATTATTTAAGGATGTGATTTTAATAGTAATTCCACAAAATGAAATTTTGGAAGAGAGAAAGTAATGCTTTACACAGGAAAGGGAAAGCTGCTGAATGGAAATGCTAAATTCCCATCAACCCTCTGGCTGTGAAAGGACATCTTAGAAGCTTCAAAGTTCTCTGTTATTGTGTACAAATTTGCATAAATCTCTCATCCCAGAAATGAAAATACCAAATGCCTCAAGCCACAAAATACTCAGTGTATTTCTGATTTCACTGTGACAAAGGAGCGTTGGCAATCTCAAGGAGATGAGTGCTCTCCAGGGACTCCTCTCTGATTTCCTTTAGAAGCTGGCACAGCAAAGGTGTAAAATGGCTTCAGATGAAATGATTCATGAAGTAATTAAGGAAAAAAAAATCCCAAAAAACAACAAAAAACTGGCCTGGTGGATGAGGTATCATCAAACAATAGTTCTATGGTGTAGATGAGAATGTCATCAATATTCAGGAGTGGATTTTATGTCTTGCATTTTTCTGGAGTTAGCTTGTGGACTCCTTGACCTTCACTCTTATACTTCAGGGACTGAGTACTCCTTCTCTTTACATTGCAGTTGGTTCTTTGAGTTACACCAGTCTGTCGTTTTTCAGTCCACTAAACAGCCTTCAGCCTCTTGTGAAGGTCAGGAATATGAAGTGGATTGCAATAAAGTAGCATTGTTCCAAAATGTGCTTTTTTTATTAGCATTAAATCTGGCAGCAGCTGCTAAGGGGAAAGGATCATAAACGTTATTGGGCACTTTTAATTACAGTAAAAGACAGTTCCAGGTTGTGTTATCCTGTCTCCTTTGTATTCAGCTTGAATCTTTCCAGGGTAGAAGTATGATATTGAGTTCTGTCAATGTAATATTCCTGAAATCATGAACCTATGGAAGCCAGATCCTGTTTGCCCTCAAAGCCAGGTAGACCTATCAACAGAAATAGCAAGTAAGTTAAGTGAAAGGAATGTGACACTTGCTTTTTTTGGCATGAAGTGAACAATGCCAATGACTATAATTTACAGCCTATAAATATTCATGAGGAAAAGCTTCATTTCTGTGGCACATACTGGAACTGGGTTGTTCTGTTGAATTTTTGCATCAAATTCTGGGAAAATTCAGATAAGGTAAGACTAAAAAAATGAGTAAATAAACTCATCTAAGATGGGTTTGTCTGATTTCTCTCAGTATGGCATCTGTTCTCATTCCTTGAGTCAGAGCCTGGGGTTTAAACACTAACTTGACTTGTGTTTAAATTGCTGAAGTGACAAGCCTGGACTGCAGTTCTACTGACCCAGTTCTCTCTTCAGAAGATTCCTTTCCCTCAGAGTGAGTGATGTGTTTGCAACAGTTCAAGCCTGTGCTCCACTCCTTATGTGCTCAGAATTAGCTAGTTAGTATGTTTTGTATATTTTAATTTTCAAGCCACTTGCAAAGTGTTGTGATGGGGTTTTTTGGGTGTGGGTTTGTTTTTTGTAGCTTGTTTCTTGTTCTCTGTTATGCACATTTATCTTAGACTTAAGATAAGTGTATTACCTGCACAGGCTGATTTCTCATGCACAAAACAAACAAAAACAAATTGGTGGAATTTCTAATGAAGTGAAATCAGGCAGCTGAAAATTAGCAGTTATATGCCAACCCTGGGATGTGAGATTGTGAGGTAGATAAAGAGAATTGACTCCTGAGTTATTCCTAAGAAGGAATGGTCCAAAATTGCTGTTGGTTGTTCTGCTTCCTTGGCCCTTCTCATGTAATTTCTGTCCAAAGGCTCAGCACTCCCTTCACCCAGCAATCACCAACCTGTGCAGCAGCAGCCCTAGGTCTGTGTGGGGTATTTTTACCCCATTCAGGAATTCTGCTGCAGGGTTTTATTTTCTCTTTTGGGGGCAGACAGCCTCACACACAGATATAACAATCCCCACACAAATGACCTCGCTGCCCACTTCCATGGCACACCTGGAGTGGGATCCAATCCCACTGTCAGAGGTTCCAAAGTGCAAATCTTGGCCCCCAGCTTGACTTCCTCTGATGCCATGATGATCACACCTCTAAATTACGTGGTAATGACTTTTTCCAGATGGAAACTGTGATGGCTGTACTGAAGGATGCTCATGGAAAAACTCGAGCAGTGTTGGTGACTCTGACTGTGATGAATGTAATTTTGTTTTCCCTGTAGTTAGTACCTTCCCACTTCCAAAGAGGTGATGGAAAGGGGCCTTGGCAGTGTTTAATAACTTGCAAATTCATCTGTTTAAAGGCACATTTTGGAAAAGATCTGGTTGCAACCTTATCAAAGCTTTTTCTGTATCTTGGTTAAAAGCATTTTCAAGGGCAGCTACAGGAAAAGGAAAAACACTGGTTGCCTGGGACTAATTGGAATTTATGAGAAAAAAGAGGAAAAGTCAAGTCATTAGGAAGAGAAGCTCTTGTCTGATCATGCCCATGTCTACAGAGCATTGGCACTGCTGCTTGCAGGAGATCCTCTTCTGACAGCCCCATGCTGCCAAGGTTGTCTGGGAGCTTTTGGCCCTTTTTGATCCAGATGCTGGATAATCTCAGGTGTGCTCAGTCCACTTCCCAAGTGCCTGGTTATTCTGCAGACCACATCCCTGCTGCCCAGTGCCTCTTCTTTGGTGACGTGGGAACCCTGCACTTTTATAATTTCATTATGGAAATCAGCACTAAACCAGAGTGAACTTCTCTCCTATAAATCACCGGTGATGTAACCACTGGTGTGGTGCAGTTAGGAGTTAAAGACATATTCTCAGTGTTTGTTGGGTGGTTTGTCAAAATCACTTACTCTGTGTTAGATCCTGGCTTTCAGAAGGAACTTGTATGGAGTCCTGGAGCAGGGACAGCTGTAGGAACTGGGGATGTGGCTGACAGAGATAACAAGATGATCTACAAATGATACACTTTTTTTTTCTTGGGGAGCATTACATCTTGATGAAACCAGCAAGAAGAGAGAATAACTGAGAGAAAATTACTTCCTGGATACACCAGGAAATAGACCAACTTTGGCATTATTTTTTGGTTTCATTCCTTTTTACTTTCCACGGGACTGGTCATACCTACCTCACTTTTTGAGCACAGGTGCATTTTTGTTTCACAATCCAGCCATCAGAGCATGGCAGGATCTGGCTGACAGTTCTACTGCATCAAACAGAGGAACTTTAGGATGTTAAATTTAAATATTACCAGCTGTCTTCCATGCACTCCCAAATGAGTGATACAAATTTGAAGAGAGTCTTTTAGCTCTTGTGCCTCTTGGCAAGAATTAGCTGGGGAATCTCCTAGGGGAAGTAAAACACCTGGGAAGGTGACCCAGGAGGGAAACTGGATCTTTGTGCTAAATCCTAAGGTAAAATCTGCTGAAGTAAATAAAAGCTCTCTATGGACTTAAAAGTGTTCAGTCAGGAAGTGCATTTGTGCATTTGTACAAGCAAAAGCAAAAAAGAGGTGAACAATCTGCTTGTGTCAGCTCTGCTCATTCTAAAGATACATGCATGGCTTTGGCTTCCTCTTTTTTTTTAATTTTTTTTCTTCCCTCTAACAAGAATATATGTCCTGGGAGTGACACAAAGAAAAGATTATTTTTTTTATCAGGAAATTCTTGTTATGGGCTGGTTTTCCTGCTCCTTAAAAAGCCCATTGAAATGTAAAAAATATTCATCCATCTCATTTAATTTCTCTTTTAGCATCCAGACTGCACGCTGAGGTCATTAGTAGCTCAGGTGTATTACCTCACCACTGTCTGTTGCTATGGAAATAGCTCCAAGCATTTTCACTGCCCAAGCATCTTGGCAGGAAAGGCTGCATGCAGGGCAGCAAAGAGTAGTTTTAAAACCTGCTGAGCAAAATTTAAATATTTACAGGCATTTCAAAATCTTTACGAGCCTGTAAATCTACCCATGCTTGGTGGTGATTTTATGCAGATGGATTTCCTTCTTACCTGCCTGATTTTTATCCCTTACTTTTGTGGGAAAGTGATTTCTGAAGAAAAGGAATGGCCTCTACAGAAAAAAAAAATTACGTATGTATACGTATGTATACGTATGTATACGTATGTATACATATGCATACACACATATATATATTATATATAATATATTATATATATAATATATATATATATATAAAATCATATAAAGGAGAAGTTTTTTCCTCCCATCTGTCATTCAGTTTTCTAGGTGTTCCTATGCACAGCTTCAAGCAATATAATATCCAAGCACTACATCTAAAATTCCACTGTATTTAATAATAGAGCAAGCAGCAGATAGTGCCATGTTCTCCCTGAACTTCATGGTTTGACTTATTCTCTTCATTCTGTGCTTGTAATTATTGCTTGGCTTAGGCTGTTTTGCACTTTTCATTTAAAGATCTTCATGGGCTTTATAAAAGTTAGGGCTGAATTGAACTGCTCTTATCTCTCTGAGGGAATGTGGAGGAATTATCATGATATTTTCTCTCTTGCAGCCTCAGGATGTGGCTGCTGACTGTGGTTTACAGCAATCACCCTTGAAGGAGAGGGGGCGTTTTATGTGTGTGGACCCATGTGAGTGGTGCTGTGCCCCGGTGACAGATCAGGGAGGCCAATGATCCCTGACACTTTCAGGGTTTCTCTTTTCCTAACTATTTGCTGCTGCACTCAGATTAAAGGCACTTGTGAAGGCTGATCTTAAATGTCCTGAAGATTGAAGCCTAAAGGTAAAATAAAGCAGAAAGAGAGAGAATTTCCTTTTAATTTTCTTTTTATTTGTTTGTTTTACTTCCCCACCCAAGCTCCTTACTTTACCTATGAGGTGCCATATTTCTGATTAACCCAGTGGAGAAAGTTTTAGATATTTTCAGTAGAGAAAATCAAGCCTTGTGCCTAGGAAGGAAGCTGAGGCATTAGCAGGAGCACCTCCTCTGTGGGGAATGCACAGTAAATATCTCTTGCCTGTGTCCTGTCTTTGCCTTTCTGCTTCTGTGCTGTTCCCTGCTGCCACTAAAACTTTGAAGCCCTTTTTTTTCCTTGTTGTCCCTCTCTAAAATGCTGTCCCCAGACAGTGCAATGAACAAGATTTATATTTTTAATCTGGATGGTTTAAGATGCCCACTGAGCAGTCCTCCTGTCCTTCCTGCTCATTTGCTTGTGCTATAGGCTTATAAATTTCTGTTTGGTACAGTGCTCTGGAGGTTTTGCTATTCAGCTCATAATTCCTATAATCCTATCTCCCAGACCCAGGAGTGTGGTCTGTATTCTGTTCCCACCTTTTTCTCACAGCATAATCACTTCCAGTGGTGTCAGACAGATGTAACAGGGAGGAAATTTAATTTACACAGCTTCAGAGACCTTGTGAGGTGTTTCTGTACGAAACCTGCTTATCAGTGACTATCAGTGGGGTGAATTAGTATTACAAATGGTTTCCTAGCACTACACCTGGCTGCTGGTGTAGGTAATTGGCCCATTTAGATCAGCAGGCTGGCTCAAGCAACCTGAGACAATGATGCAAAACCCCACGAAACCCCCTGGAGCACAAGTTTGTGTGAACCATAGCAGGCAGAGCAGGAATGTCTGCAGGATTTCTTGCTAACCCTTGTTAGTGATAGACCTAGACTTTGAAGCTGTGAGATTTGATTACAGTGTTCCCCCCTCTTCATCTAAAACACAGACAAACACACACAGAATTTTTCCTCAGCTTCTCTTCAGCACAACATCCTTGGAGGGGGGCAGGAGCACTCAATACTTTTCTTTCTGAACACCCAATCTTGCTGTTATCCAAGCAGGTATTTTATGCTTGCACTTAAAAGAGAAGACTTTTTCAAGCTTTAAAATTCCCCAGAGAAGAAAATGTTGGGGGTTTTTATTGCCTGTTCTTTCATCTGTCATTTCTAAGATGTGCAGAAATCCTTGTCTGATAGGGGCTGGTGGTATTTTAACTGTGAGGAATCTCTGCCAAGTTACACCCAGGATCATTTTGGAAGGAACTGTGTAAGGAAATGATCATGGAGGTAGATGTTGGAGTTTGTGATGGTGCAGAAAGTTGCACCTAGTATTTAGCAGTGGAATTTGGCTTGATTTGCAGTGCTCTTGCTGAGTATGGCCTCTGCTATGATGGAAACTTATGGCCATTTTATAATGTTTGAATTTGATAATACTTTTCTTATTCTCATGGCTGCTGCCTTCACTTCCTGATTTGGTTGGTGGGATGCAGGGTTTTTTATGGGATTATAAATACGAGATATTATAAATAAATACAAGGCATTGCTGTCATGCTTTTTGCAGTTGATGAGCTGTCTGTGGCCCCACTTAAGCTATATAACCTCCCAAAGAGAAGTGGAGAGGTGGGAAGAGAGCACAAGAGAGCACTGCTTGCTCCCAAAATGTTGATTGTAAAGCATTACCTGGGACAGGTCTTTTCTTTTTTTCTTTTTTCTTTTTTTTTTTTTTTTGAGGATTTGGAGAGGGGAAATGCTGACTACTGCAGGTATCACTAATGCTGATTATTGACAGTAATAAATCCATGGAGCCCAAGCAAGAAAGACTAACATCTTCCAGAATCTTGATAATTGTTTCATAAAGCTTTAGATAATTATATCAGGTACCTGCAGGAGTTTGTCATGCCAAGCTCCTGCTGATGTTGTCAGTGGAGCTGTATCATTGCAGGAGATAGTGGGCAGTCCTTTACAAAAGAAAGCTCTTGAGTAGATATATGCTATTTGTGGACATCATTGAGGGGAAAAAATTACTTTTAGAACAGACTAGAATGAGAAACAGAGATGAGTTAAAAGCCAGTGACATGCAAGTATTAGGCACTGAACACCTTCTAATGGTGTGGGCATATATATTTTTCTGTTTATAGCTCACTACACCCTTGCCACTTTCCAGTCCTACAGGTCTATGCCATGCAAACTCATATCTGAGAAAAACCATGTGTAAGAGAAAAAATAACAGACCAACTGTGCTGTCTCTAATGTCAAATGCCTTGGGAAAGGATCCCACCTTATTCTTTTTTAATTTCTATGTCTAAAATGTGTCCCATTTATTTATAGAACTATGCTGTATTTTCCCTTTTCTTGATGCAGAAGAAAATCCAAAATCTAAACAAGAATTTAAAGGAGGGGAAGAAAATCTCCAAAAGCCACTTCCCTTCTATACCAACACTGTAAATTTTCATTACAGAAATGTAGTCCGATCAAGTGCAGAGCTATTTATTTCCTTCAGCTGTCAGTTCTGCAGCTTTTTTATTTATTCTTGCTGGAGATGAAGAATGCATCCATTTTTAAAGAACTGCATATCCACCACTAGTCTATCAGTTCTGTGGGATTGTTTTTTTTACATTAATATTTGTATTAAAGACATGAGGACAAAGAAGCACCCAGAATCAGGCCCTTAGCCAGAAATATGTGAAAAACTTAAAAGCCAAGCAGAATAATTGGATCTTCGCTAACAAACTGACAGAAACTGTCATAGATAATCAGATTAACATGGCAGAAAGCCCTGAAAACAGTGACAGAGTAATGTTAATTTCTTACCCACAGGAAACTTGGAGTTTAACAAGCCAAAGAACAGGCTAGCTGTGCATAATGTCATTATCAAAGCCAGGGTGATGTTTGCTGTCACACCTATATCTCTCTCTTAAACCTTTTGAAGAAAGGCAACACCTGCAAGTGCTTTCCAGGGGATGTTGGAATAACCCTGTTTTTTTCTCTCTGTGCCTCCTGCCTCTCCCAGTGCCACCCTTCAGAGCCAGAGTGGCCACCTGAACCTTCTCTCAGAGTGACTTTTCCTGAAATAACTGCAAAAATGGGGAAGGATTTTTAGCACAGCTGAGCATGTTGGAAGAGTGTTCTCCCAGAGCTGCTGTCTGCTGATAAGATATGTATGCAAAAGACTTGTGTGACTTACTTGATTGGGCCTTTCAGAGGCAAAATTAAGATAGGCTAGGGAGGAAGAAAAGGGTAAAAAAAGCGGCAAAAAGACAAACATAAGCCTATTTCCAAATCCTTCCCCTTTAGATATCCAATATGGTGATAGCAAAATCCTAATTCTGTAGATGTGTGTTTGGGGGTGCTTAATGTGTGAAGAGACTTCTCCTCTTTAAGGCTGAGCTTTGTGGAAACCTGCATTCAATTCCTTCAAACTGTGCCTGTTGTCTTAGGCAAATCACTTTAATCTTCCCCTGCCTCAAATCTCTGTAGTGTAGCACAGATAGATTAAGTTTACTGCAGATATCCAAATTATCAATGGCACAAACCCTCCAGGAAAAGACTCCTTTGATCTTGCAGTAAGCAGAGCCCTAGTGAAGCTAATGAGACTGAACACGCAGGATAAGTGCTGCTGTAGGTATAATAAAGCTTCTGGGGAGCTGGGAAGGAGAGTAATTTTCCCTCTGCATCAAGATTGCATTTCGTTGGTGGAGGGATGGTGGAAATCCAAGTTGGGTCTGTGTTTGTGTCTATGAAATTCAGTACATTGAGTTGGGTCTGTGTTTGTGTCTATGAAATTCAGTACATTGAGTTGGGTCTGTGTTTGTGTCTATGAAATTCAGTACATTGAGTTGGGTCTGTGTTTGTGTCTATGAAATTCAGTACATTGAGTTGGGTCTGTGTTTGTGTCTATGAAATTCAGTACATTGAGTTGGGTCTGTGTTTGTGTCTATGCAATGTCAGTATATTAAGTTGGGTCTGTGTCTCTGCAATGTCAGTACATTTTTGCCAGGCTGCTTCCATTTGCATTCTGCTGTCCCTGCATTCCTCAGGAGTTTGCAATCTATCCTCCTCCATCCTCCCAGTCCATCCTCAGTGATGAATTACCCTCTCCTCCACGTCGTTCCATCACACTGGTGTTTCACATGGCACAGCTGGGTCATGCTGCTGCTGCTGCTGGCTTTCCCCTCCCAAAGGGTTGGCCCTGTGGGGTGTGACCTGCCCTGCTCACCCAGAGATGCTCTGTCACCTGAGGTGACACCTCCCAGCTCAACTGGGGGTTGCCAGGGCCAGAAACTGGTGGGTTGAAATTTGTGGCCTGTGTTGTGAGAGTGATGCCTTGTGAAGGCTGACCTAGACAAAATGCACGAGCACTCCTGGGGTCTCTCACTGGGATCAGTTCTGCTTCATTTGCATCTTGCAGTTCATTGTTCCATTCCAGCTTTAGCCCCTGCAGTCCCATCCTGCTTGTTTTTCTCTCTCCAGCCCATGGTGTTTGTGGTCTTGGGGCTGAGATTTGGATCATTTGTCCTTGGTGCTCAGCTGGAGCAGGAATTGTTTTGTCTCCCTGCTCTGTGCATAGAGCTCACTATCCCCTAATATGAACCCAGACCCACACACTAAAGCAGCACAGAATCTGAAAAATATAAAAGCTAAACCTGAGGCATCAAGGGATGTTGGCTGAAGAGGTCAGAGTGCCTCAAAGATGTCCAGTCTGTGCAGTCCTAGCACTGAGTTCAGGATTGCCCAGGCTGAAGCTGGAGCCCCTCTTAGCAGAGCTTATTCCTGAAGGGGTATTTGAACAGTGGAGAGCATCACAAAGTCTCAGGCTGTTTTATTTTGCTAACTCTGTGTCACTCTGCCTATGTAGTTTTGATGGAGCTTTGTTAAGTGCTGCCTTTCTGTCTTGCTTTCTTTATATTCTGAGTGCTGTAGCAAAGAGACAAAGTGTTTGGCCAGATCCTTTTGTGGTGGTTAGGCATGCTGTTCAAAAACAATTCCTGAGACCAGAGATGATGGGAAATAAATTTATTTTCTAGATTTCTCTATGCAGTTACTTTTAGTCTTGATTGACAATAAGGGAATCCCTTGTTGTTCATCAATGGAGTTAGAGGGCTATAGAATAATTAAAACAGAAGGGGTCTCTGGTGGTCATCAGGTGAAACCCTCCCCCTTTTAAAGCTGTGAATCTATTTTGTAAAAAAAAAATCAACTTTTGGTTAAAAAACAGAGAATTTTGAAGATGTGCATTGACTTTTCTTCTTGTCTTTAGGTTTCTTTCAACAATCTCTATATTTTTATTCTTAGTAAAAATCCTGCAGATACTTTTGTTGTTTAGATCTTTTTATGCTGTTCTTGCTACTTTGCTCAGCTAATGCTTCCTTTTCCTGCTCTTGGTCTATTTTTTGGTAATAATCATAGCCCTTTAGAGAAAGGACTAGTTGTTACTCTGTCCAACATCTAGTACATATGAATTTTGATTGTGGCTAGATTATAGTAACAACACTCTTTAAAAAAAGATGACACCACCACCTGCAGACAGGCTTTTTGTAGGGATGCTAGATCCTAATTTTCTGTGACAGGGCTGTAGTACAGGATGTCCAACATCCATCATAAAATGTTCTTTATTGAATAAATGAACACTGGGGATAAATACTCACCACTGTGTCTTGTGCATAAAGGAAAATGAATGTTAATCATCATAGTGAGTAATGACCCCAGGATGCATTTATGGAAAGAAATTTATGTTGTTTGCTTCAAAAATGGTCCTGTTTGCCTCAATAACAAAATACAAAATGGTCAAAAATAACTCTGCTCTTAGAGGCTTATTTGCCACACATCAGAGGTCCATTACTGTGTTGTGGTGGCGTTACATGAAAAGAGAAAGAAGGTATGGGACATATTGAGTCCCTGCCTATGTGGAACACTTAAATGAAAATTGTGTGCCAAAGCAACTGCAGATAGCTTGTCAGGCTGAGGTAAAACCCCCTTAAACATGAACAAGTTCAAACAAGATTTTTTTTTAATTAGCAAGTGTTTGTAATTGCAGTGTTCACCAGCTGCTGGCCTGGTTCCTTGGCAAAGCAGGGACTCCCACAAATTACTCTGTGGACCAGGAGGTCTCTTGGTCCAGGCTTGTCTTCCCTCCAGGAGGGAGAAGGGCACATCCAGGCCCCCAGGCAGAAGAGGATTTGATGCTGTAGGTCTGTTGTGCTTCAGCCAGCGCATCCCAAACTTGGCAGAAATTGAGATATCCAGGCCCTGTGGGGTCACCCTCAGGTCCGGAAGTTCAGCTGGGCTCTTTACTGGGTTGGTCTTTTCTACGCATTGAAGGTTTACAGAATAAATTGACAATGCCAAGGGGGTTGCAAATGACCTTTGAAGCATTCCTAACCATCAGAGCAGTCTGAAGGCTCAGGGTCAAGGACTGTGAACTGTTTTGGTTGATACTGACTGGCATGGATCACTAATGCCATATGTGAGCTTTTGTTTTGGTGTAGTTTTATTTCTGTTCTCTGAAATTACTTCTGCTTTGGACTACTGTGTAGCACAGAGGTTAATGTGTGAACTAGCTAGGCTAAGATCTTTTTAAGGCTCTGACTACAGCAGAAAAAATAGGTTTTGACTTCCTAATTTAAAAAAATAATACTTTGGAATCTCTCTCAGTGTTTCATGTCACTGTCATATTTTCTGGGAAAATCCCCTTGCCCAGGATTCTTCTCCTGGGAAGCCGAGAAGCCTCAGAGGAAAAGGAAAACAATTTTATCTCATTTGCTTCTCCTGTGTTTTGCTGCTTTGGAATGTGGTTGGAGATTGTTTATCCAACATGTGAATTGTTTTGACTTAATGACCAATCATGGTCAGGCTGGGTTGGGACTCTGGAAGGAGTCATGGGTTTTTCATTAGTATCTTGTTAAACGTTCTGTCTGTATCTTTTCTCTATTCTTTAGTATAATTTAGTATAGCATTCTTTAATATAATATAGATCATAAAATAATAAATTAGCCTTCTAAGAACATGGAGTCAGATTCATTCCTTCCTGCTGTGGGGGACCACAGAAAATACCACAGTTTCATATTTCCAGACTTTGAGACATTTTTACACCCATGAAGTTTGGGTGCTGCTCAAACACAAACAGACAGGCAGGTTCCACACCTGACATTTACCTAGGAAAGACAAATCCAGGCAGCTTGATCAGCAATCCTGCAGCTGCAGGTGGCTGAAGATGGAGTGATGCTGTGATAGGAGCTGACAGGACTAAGCAGATGTGCAGTGTGGCTTCATTACTGCATGCAGGGGGAGAGCAGTACCTGCCACCAACACAAACATCACTCTCAGAAAAACTGGCTGGCAGCAAAAAAGGCTAGCAAAAAATAAAATGCAGAACCCAGAAATACAGAGCCACCTCTCATCTGTGTGAGAGTGGGATTTGTTGGGCTGGTTTTTTGGTTCAGATTCAAGACACAGCACAGTTCCTCATCTTCCTACTCAAGCTGTGTGTATATGTGCCTCAAATCTAGCTTTGTTTTAACAATAATCTCTTGGGCTAGCTTTTTGCTGATCAGTCAGAACTTTACTTAGACATATATCAGTTTCAAGCAGACTCTCACTGAAAAAAGTTACTGACCCAAAATGATTTTACTTTTGAAGAAATACTGATTCTGGAAGAATTAAGCAATAGTACAGGCTCCTTATTTATGATTATTCCTGGTATAATTGTAATTTGTTCCACAAGAGAGAGTGTCTCATTATTCTCCAACCTTTGTCCTTCTCCAAGTGGCTGAGTATCACATCCCTAGAGCCACCACCTGGCCCAGACTTTGAAGGGCTCCATTACAAGGTTTCTAAATGAACATTTCCCCAGAGAAGAATATTAGATTTGTTTCTAGGAGTGTCTGGCTTTATCTTACCCTGAAACCTCAGATACATCCAGTAACTGACTATTCAGAGTTTAAATTCATCATCTATCCCACTCCCATGAAGCTGAAAGCTTCTCTGTCTCCAGTGCAGAAGGGAAGCCCCATGAGGAGGAGGAAAACTGAATTCTCCTCTTGGTCTGAGGATGGTGAAAGCAGCGAGAAGGTTGGCAGAGGGGCAGCAGGGCCCTCAGGAGGTTCCTTCTGGTGTAGATCAATAGAAATTAATAACAAAGAGGATCCCTGAAGCATTAAGAGATAGAAGGACTGTCTCCTCTCTGTCCCCAAGCCAAAATTCCTCCTTGCCTCAGCAGCAGCTTTAGGAACCCCCTCTCTTCTCTTGCCTGACAGAGCCCATGAGTGGCTGATGTTCTCTGCTTTCCTGAGGCATAAAATGCATCAGCCCAGAATGCAGGCAACAAGGGCCAGTGCAGAAATGCCAGAATCAGTTTGCAAATGTGTCAGTTCATGCATTTTTAAACAGGTGTCAGGAAGGGTGGCTGTTGTTTCAAGAGGCATTTAATTGGCATTCCAGTTTGCCTTGTTTTAATTGCACAAAAATGCAGTGAGAAGAAAACCTGTGAGTGGGAGATTAAATAGGACAGCCTGTCTGCAATGAAATGGAGTTTCCTTAATTAAATCTGCTCAGAAGTTGCTAAAATTTTGTCACTTGTATTTCACCATTTAGTTTCTGGAAAGAGGGGAGGAAGCGGGTATGTTCACATAAAAATAAATTATTGTTATCATCCTTTGTTGTCACCTTAGTTTTTTAAGATTTTCTAAGCCTTCTGATTTGACATTCTTGTAGTGAACTTTCTCACACACTTTCTGTAAATAACTCATTGTTTTGCATTCCTTTATAAAGGAAGAGAAAGTTGATAGACTGTTAGTTTGACCAGGGTCATTGGAGAGGTGTCGCTGTCACTTTTGTAAAACTATAGAGTCAGAAAATAAATTTCCCTTTTTTCCTTCACTTTGAGAATGGTGGTGTGCTTGTGTTCTTTCGTGTCTTTGTAGGTATCTAACAGGCTGATGTTGCAGGGTAGATTCCTGGCAGAGAAATGGTTGAGTCACAAAGGCTTTAAGTTTTTTTAGAGCTTCTGCATAGTAAATGCAGGAATTCTTTGAACTCTTAGGATCTGTGTGTGTCACATCTGAATCCACATAGAGACTTTGAAAATGCACTTGCTGTTCAGCAGTATAAAGCAGGACTGTAAAAACTGAGGAGCATGACCCTAATCCCTGGCTGTTCCAGTGATCTATTCCCCACTGGGTGCTAGGGAATGCCATGAATCTGCCAAGGCCACCACTAAACCATGTCTGTAAGAGCCACACCTACAAATCTTTTTAAATGCTTCCAGGGATGGTGGTGGCTTAACCACTTCCTTGGGCAGCCTGTTCCAGTGCTTGACAAGCCTCTCTGGAATGGAGTTAATGATCTCTTGTCTTGTGGCTTGTGAGAAGAAACTGAGCCCCACCTTTTTAAAACCTTCTCCTGGCTCTGCCTGTTGAGTTTTCCCCTTGGGGAATAGGGTGGTTTTTTTCCCCCCAGGGTTTTATCCAGAATGTGATGTTTGTGCTTCCATGGAAGGAAACCAATAAATGCAGGTGAAATTTCCATGGGCCTCACCTGACAAGCAGCCCATAATGAGTTGGGTTAATGATACCACTTCCTTGGGAGCAAATTGGAGACTTTGGCTGCTGCAGTTGGTAATTAGGGATTTCAGCTGCTCTGCACAGAATGAGGTTGAGCTGACAAAAAGGTAATTACACTACAGTGCATTAAAAAGCAGGAGCTGCACGTACAATTACTCAAGAATTTGTGTGTGTGTGTGTTTTCCTAGCTTCGCAGTCATCCCCTCACAACAGAACCAGGGAGGGCTGGTGCAGGGTGCTTGCCAAGAAAAGCAAATTAGGAGGGCTATTAAAAACCAATGTTTTCCCGTGTTCAAAGCCAAATTTAACAAATGCTCTGCTCCCTCTTGAGAGAGGGAGTAAGGAATGGAAGGAGAACCAGAGAGTTGGATTTCTGAAAGAAATTAAAATACTTTGTTTGTGTCTGTATGCGTCTGTTCTGCCTTTGCTTTAACGGTGCTAATATAATATCACAGCAGAATGGCAGCACACTCGGAAAACCTTCAGAATTTACTTCCTTGTGGGGTTTTCTGACATGCAGTGGCCATCTCTGTGCAGCTGGGTGGGAGCATCAGTAGCCTCTGCCTTGGTGCTTTAAACTGCAGCCAAGCTGTGCAGGGCTGGGTGTCCCTCGCCTGGGGACTCTGCTGGCCTGTGGTGGGGTTCACAGGGGTCCCAGGACAGGGGAAGAGATGAAAATCTTGACTCCATGGTTCAGAAGGCTGATTTATTATGATATATATATATATTATATTAAAATTATACTAAAAGAATAGAAGAAAGTATTTCAGCAGAAGGCTAGCAAAGAAAAAAAGGAATGGAATGATAAAATTTTGTGACTGACCAGAGAGTCTGAGACAGCTGGACTGTGATTGGCCATTAATTAGAAACAACCACATGAGACCAATCACAGATGCACCTGTTGCATTGCACAGCAGCAGATAATCATTGGTTACATTTTGTTTCTGAGGCCTCTCAGCTTCTCAGGAAAAAAAATCCTAACAAAAGGATTTTTCATAAAACATGTCTGTGACACTGGCTCTGTGCTGAAGGGTTGGTCCTGTGAGGGAGGCTGGGGAACTCCAGCATTTCAGTGATGGATGCTGTTAGTTACCAGAAGCTCTCTTGTGTCTCTTGTGGCCTTTTGGCTTTGGCATTTCATCTGTTTTAAGTTTGAACTTAAATTCTCATTTGGTATCTGCCATGCCATGCCTTCATCTGTTACATCCCCAGCCCTTCTCCCTGTGCTTTATGGGGACAGCTCTGCTCCTACTGCCAGGAGGGGTGGGCTTTTTCCTTTTTCTCCTCCCCTCCTTTCCATCCCCATCCCTTGACAGAGTCAGGGACACGACAGCAGCTCTGTTTCCTTCCAAGATCATTCACAGGCAGGGCATCCTTGCCCATGAGGAGCTGCTGGCACAGCTGAGAGGAAAGGCCACCTGTGTCAGCAATGACAGTCCCTGTCTGTGAGGATTAATTTGGAAGTCAGGACCTCTCTCTGTGGTTCTGTGTGTCCACTGGCAGCAGGGTGGTGGTCTGGCAGGTCACCTCCTGGGGAGGGACTCCAGGGCCAGGGCTACTGTGCCACACCATCACTTCCCTTCAGCGTGGCAGTTCAGGCACAGCCTGTCCCTCTGGTGTTTACATTCCTGGGATAATCAAGGCACAGATTGGTTGGATGGAGAAATTCATGGTGCTTATGGGCATGTGCAATGAGTGTTCCTTTTCCTGCAAAGCAAAGCAGTGTAGCCTCCCAGATCCTGTGAAAAGGTGAGGAGCTCTGGGCTGGGTTTTCTCACCAACTGTGACCACTGACCTGAAGCTACCTTCTTGATGTTTTGCATGAAAATCATACAAATTCAGCAAGTTAACTGCTGCTAAAGGAGACCAGCTGCTTGTGAAAGGGTGCTCAGCAAGACACCAGGCAGTGCTCTGCCTCCCCAGCCCAGAGAACAGATGCTGCTTTCATGAGCAGGAAGGGAGGAAGCAGAAACATCCCCTAGAGCTCCACAGGTTTTCAGTCTGCAAACTGAGGTGATCAGGTGTGGCATTCACATTCTCTGAAAAAATCCCTTTGCCAGGATTTTTCTCCTGGAAAACTGAGAGGCCTCAGACAATAGGGAACAATTCTTATCTCATTTGCTTCTCCTGTGTTGTGCTCCTGTGGAATGTGTTTGGAGAATCACCTGTTTACCCACAGGTGATTGTTTCATTGCATTCTGCTGTGAGTTGTTTTCACTCTTTGGCCAACTGGGGCCAAGCTGTGTCAGGACTCTGGAGAGAGTCACGAGTTTACATTATTTCATTATCTTCATTATTATCTTTTTAGCATTCAGTAAGTATCCTGTCTGTATTCTTTACTATAGTATAGTATTCTTTAGTATAATATAGTATTATAAAGTAATAAATTAGCTTTCTGAGAACATGGAGTCAGATGCATCATTCCTGCCTTTATTGAGGCATCCCTGCAAATAGAATAATCAGGTGCATCTAAATTAAAAGGGAAAGTGATAATAATGTGCTGGTACCATGGCAGGTGCTTCATCCATACCTGGGTAAATCAAATTAGCCTTGAAAAGCATCACACAGCAAAGCACTTCTAGGTAAAATACACAGGAAATGAATTTGTAGTTGCCATCTGTAGATAAAGTTGAGGGCTTTAGACCCAGGAGGTCACATTTGTACATTGTTCATCCTCTTTTATCACATGGAGGTGTAAAGGAAAAGGAGGGTTAGTCTTCAAAGACACCACATCAGACTGGGGACAAATTCCTAGAGGGATTTATACTTCTCAAGAATGTGCTTAAGGTACGACCAAAGAACCCAAAGAACGGAGATGGTGACATTCTACTTCTGTATCTGAAAAGCTGCTAAAATCTTTTCACCAGTAATGCAGGGAGAACAGCCTTAGAAGGGCATTTTTTGTGCCTTTCTTTTGTGCCATTTTGTGATGCCTTAGAAGGGTATTTTTTCCATGTGAAGAACACACATAAATGTAGAGAAAATAATAAGCTAATGAAATGCTTGCTTGGTGGTATCTGTCAAACTTCCCCCAAAACCTAAAAACCAACACTAAAATTTTATAGGCTCAGGGAAAAGAATGCTGACTTGCATGCTGCAACAAAAAAATATGCAAAATTTTTCACGATATAGATACAAGTGTAAATTTTTTTTTTTTCTCTGGAGCCAAATAAATCACAAAGAATTAAATAAAATAATTTATTCTTGGTGCATGAACTTTTCACAGAGAGTAATTTCCACTTTTCCTAAGGAAAAGTGCTACTTTATCATGACCTAAACAAGAGTCACAATGAATGCAAAGAAGGTCATTTTATTCCTGATGGTCCAAATTTTGAGTCTGCTGCTGTAGACATGGCAGTAATGAGCATCCTGCCTGAGCTAGGAGCCCCAGCTGCATTCTCAGAAAGTGGCACTGAGGATAAGGGAAGTCTGCTTCACATCCTAAATTATTAATCCAGCTCTGCCTGCCATGTTAAAATTGTAACATTATTTCTGAGGTCTTCAGGCAGGAAGATTTGCTCTGTCATGTGAAAAACCTTACTTTCTTTTATGTTCTTACACTCAACCCCCTGCTTTAGAAAAAAATAACAAAAAAACCAACAAAGCAACAACAACAAAAACCCAAAGAAACAAAAACCCAAAAAAACTAACCAAAAAAAAAAAAAAGAAAAAACCCAAAAAAACCCCAACCAACCAAACAATAAGACCCCAAACCCAACCCCAAACCTACAGCTCAAAACCATGGAGCTTTGTATAACCAGCTCTAGTGAGCTGCTCTCAGCTGTGTTTTCTTGGTCACAAAGCAGTTACCTGGTGCTCCCCTGGCTTTTTTTTGACATAGAAAATATTTTCTCTACAAGTCTGCATTGTTTCCAATGTTGAATCTAACTGGCTCAAGTACAAAGTTGTCCAAAAGTGCTGGAAATTGGCTTCTTAAGAGAGCAAAACACTTGCAGCAGAATAACTAGGATTATATCTGCAGTTATCACAGCAGACTTTGCATCTTCATCACGGAGGAATCTTTGCTGATAAAATAAGAATGCAGTTCTACATTGTGTGATGAAAAGCTCATGGAGATGCTGTTTACTGGAGTCTGGCATAGTTATCTGAAAATTATCTAAAATTTTTAGTGCAATGTAAGGTGATGTTTCCTGTAGCATCCAGTGAGGCTGGCAGTGGTGTGGGGATAGGAAATGCTTTGATTAGACAGGAGGGCACAAGATGATGCTGATGAAATTCCTCCAGATCAATAGGTTAAATATTGCCATGAGATTTGTCATTTCAGTGTCTCTGCAGACTCAGCTTGTACTGCATAAATGCTTGGGGTTTTTTTTCCAAGACACATTCTCAACTATTTCCTGATCAGGAGAATTTATAAAATATTTCCCTTTTTGTCTCTTCTTATCAAAGGTTTAACTTTTACTACAATTAAATAACAGTAGCCAACATCTTGATGTGTTCTGGGCCATAACAGCTTGCTGTAGTCCATCAGAAAGTTTATTTTAGAGGCTATGGAGGGGAAAAAGGATTTTAAACAATTGCTTTAATAAAAAAATGAAAGGTGCCCTTGGACCTTTCCCGTTCCCCTTCCCCTTCCCGTTCCCCTTCCCGTTCCCCTTTCCTTCCTTCTTTCCATTTTCCTTGTTCCATTTCCAGCAAACCAGCCTTGAATCATTGATGTGAGCAAGAAACATTTACATTTAACAGTTGTGTAAAAGAATGAGGGTTCCTCACCAAAGGCAGCATAGAAAGAGGCAATTTTCCTTCCTCAGCAAGAGTTGGTAAGTGGTTTGAACAAACTGGCTCTTGCTAATTCTGAATTTCTCTAGAGATGGATTTTCACCCTTCAGCAAAATGTGGTAAAAAGATAATATTATACAAAATAAACTTTCTTTTCTTAATATCTCTACTTCTTCCTAGATCTCTTTCTGCTGTCTTTGGGTAGGTTAGGTTCATTTCAATCACAGATCTCCATTCTAGGTTGTATGGTTTCTTCATTACAAGCATGCAATTTCACCAATAATTTTTTCTTCTGGACTAATAAGAACCAGCTTCTGCTGGATTTTATAATGACATCCAACTGCCTGTTATGATTCTGCAGGCTGCTTCTAAGCTGTGTTTTTTATGTAACTTGAAACAGAATGCCACAAATTTGAAAAAGGCTTAGGGGAAAGGTATGAGAGTGATGCTTGGGGAATGTGACTTAGAGTGGAGATTAAAGAAGTTTCATCTAGTTAGTTTATCCATGGGAAGGGAAGGACTGACTTTGGTTAGAGTCTAGAATAACCAACATTGATAAGAGACTTCTGATACTCAATAGTGTTTTGATCTCCATATTTCTTATTCTGTCAGATCTAAGGATTTGATGCTGAGTTTAACATGCAAAAAAACCCCACATTATGGATAACGAATCTCTGTAGATACTTGGGGAAGTAGTGCATTCTTCCTCAGTAATACCTACCTCTTTTATACATGTTTTTCTTTAATAAGGCAAAGGAAAGTTGGTACACATGATGCCAGGAATCTGTGTAAAACTGTTTTAGCTCAGGCAGAGGTTTAGGCTTTAGGCTTAAGAGAAATTGGTCAATGTTCTCTGGCCTGAGTTGTGTAAAAAGATCATAATAGAGGAGAGAATGCTGCCTTCTTTCCTTAAAAAAAATAAATCTGAGCATATGATTAATAAGTAAATGAGCTGTTACAAATCAAGGGATGCTGCTAAGCAAAAAAAAAAAAAAAAAAAAAAAAAGGCAGTAACCACATACATTGGGAGAGAAATGACCAGATAAGGATGTTTCTGCCTTGTTTCCTTCTGTCTTAGCAAACCCTGTCAATTGGAATGACTGCTGTAATTGAACCAGTAATAGCCAGTTGTGCTTTATTGTCTCTGTTAACATCAAGAGTTGTGCAGGAGCCAATCTCCCAGGCTGGTGCTGGTTGCCCTGTCAGGGAAAGGCCAGCCCAGTGATTCTGCAGGGATTGATTAAGCAATGCATCCTGACAAGGCTTGCAACAGCACTGCAAAATAATCAGGCCTCTGGGAACTTTTAAGATAACCACCACAAGGCTTGGGTTCCCCTGGGTGTATTTATCACATGGGAGCCTCACCAGAGAGTGGATCTTTAAATAGACAGCTGTTTGTGTTAGAAATATTTTGCTGCTACTGGTGTGGTCCCTTGGAACCTTCATCTGGTCTGTTTGACTTGCCATCAAAGGAGACAGTAAAGCTCTGCTTCTTAAGCTGAATATTGCTGCTCATCAGCACCCAGGTACAAGCAGAGGTCCCCATGTTACCTATCTCATCAAATTTACTCTGCAAGTCAAAAGCACTGGCTGCAGCAGCAGGGCTGCCAGGGATCAGTGGCCCAGCACTGATAACCCATCTCTCCCTATAAAGCAGTCAGCAGGTGAGAAGCTCTCCTATAAATGGCCTAAATAAACTGAGGTGCCCTGTCAGTGACAGCTTGTTTCCCATGAAAAGAGTTTTACACGACTTCATGGTGCAAATTTCTTTTACAAACTCATTTCTGGCATGGCAGAGAAGAAAGGAAGGAGCTTTCTGTACTGATGGCAGGATATTGCAACACTGTGAGGGCGCCCACAAGGGGAAAGAATTATGTATGGATATCAGCAGGCTAATTAATTACTTTATTATACTGTATTATTCTATACATCTAAAACTGAATCTGCCAAGCACTCAACTCTGCACACAACTGCCCTCATCTCATGACTGTTAGCCCACACTCCTGACACACACACACACTTGGCCCTGACAGGCCAAGGAAACAAAACCCCATCACTCTGGGTAAACAATCTCCATATTGCATTCTACTTTTGCACAAACACAGGCACAGCAAATGAGATAAGAATTGTGTTTTCTTACTCTGAGGTTCAGAGAATGTGAATCCCAGAAAGGTTCTTGTGAAGAATTGTGCCTTGCTTTTCTCTGTGAAGAGAAATGTGGGGCTACAGCAGGAGGCTTTCCAGCAGCATGCCACAGCTGTTGGCTGCACAGAGGGGGACAAAAGGGACCTGCCTGCATGTCTGCCATCTCTGCAGCAAGGCTGCCTCTTGTGCTTTCTTTACCCTTCACCTTCTACACACACTTCATGTGGGTTTGTCTCTGCTCTTGTCTGATGGAAGGTGAAGATCAAGTCTTCTTCTGAGAAGTTCATGTGCTGGAATCCCAATTCCCTGCTTTTTTTTAATACCTTTTTAGAGC
Source organism: Molothrus aeneus (assembly GCF_037042795.1). Taxonomy (NCBI): domain Eukaryota; kingdom Metazoa; phylum Chordata; class Aves; order Passeriformes; family Icteridae; genus Molothrus; species Molothrus aeneus. The sequence continues at coordinate 3,825,046 of NC_089650.1, read as the reverse complement.
AGAAGGAAATAGCAGAGGTGAATTCATCAGTCTTCATGTGGGCTGATAACTTGTCACATGGGGAAAGTTCTTGGCAGAGCTTGATTAGCTTAAGCACGGGCTCATGTCACTTGTGTCTCTGTGGCTCCTGGATGGAGCAAGGCAGCCCAGAGCCTGGGCAAACCATTTCCCATCTGTCTACAAAAACCCTCTGTAGACAGCCCCTGAGTAACTCAAGCTCTTTCAATTAAAAAAAAAATAATTGGGGTTAGCAATTAGCCCGTTGTTTCAGTGAGCTTTGGCTGGGGTTGATGGCAAGTCCATGTGCAGTACCTGGGAGATGCCTGAAATAGATTTAAATGAAATGCTGCTCTGGAAATGCTGCTCTGGCATGGCTGCACTGCTGTGGCTCCCAAAGCTTCCGCCTGTTTTCCTGCTGCTTCTTGGAGCACAGAGCAGGAAATAAAACCCTGTGTAAGCAGTTCCCATTCATGCAGATAATGCTGCTGTCACCACTGAAAGAGTTTGTGTGGTGTAAGGCTTGAAATTTGATCCATCTTTTCTCCTAATTTAGGAATTCTGTTTGGCTCTTCCAGAAGAGTTTCCAGATTATGCATTAGGAGGAAGGAACAGGACAAAAGACAGCAGAATTTTCTGAAAGCTGGAATGAGTATCCTAGCTTAATAACTGATTACTTTTGTATGTCAGGCTGTATGAAATCTCCCTGTAGAAAATTCCTCTAGACTCAAACTACAAACTTTTGGCTTGTGTATATACAGAATTTTGCACACAGAAGGCAAAAATCTTGAGAGTTAAATTTGAGACTGACTCCTCCTCATTTCATATACAGGATTTTGGTGTGGAGGTGGTGGTGGGTGGGGTTTGGTTTGTTGGTTATTTGAAAGTTCTGCAGTAAAGAAACTGGGAGGACAACTAAGAAAACAGATTGTAGAATACAGATATTATTGAGGCCAGCTTTGTAACTTAATCAGATTCAAATAATAGAATTTAGCACTGTTTTGCTCACTATTGCATTGACTGGATTTAAGATCATTTTACTGGGAGGGAGGGAATGTTAGAAGTGGATGATGTAATCTTAAACTGTAATAAAATGTTAGTTCAGTAGCACCTCATAAATGAGACTGGCCTTTGCAAAGCCAAGTTAAATTATTATCTATTGAATAATGATGCAGTGAGCAACTATTGCCTTCTTGCTCTCAGCATCTGTCAGGTTAAATAACTTCTGCATCAGTCATTCTGCATCGTGCAAAATGTCATTTTAATAGGGCAGTGACATGGGATCAATAGTACCTTCTCTGAAAATTAATTGTATTTGTCTTGTGCTGCTTGCTGGATCTTCAGGAGATCACAAATAAAGCAGAAAGTATTCAGGGTAATAAAAAAAAGTGAATAAAACTGTGTTTCAGCAGTAGTATTGAAACATCTAACACTGGAGAGTTTGCTGGCCTGAGACAACATCCTAACCTTCTGAGACAGGCTTAAGTCTACCTTAATGAATTATTTACCTGTTTGCTGGACGTGCATGCAGGGAGAAGACTGAGGAAGAGTTGCAGGCAGTCAACAGAACTGGAGCTGTTCTGGCACAGGAACACATGGTCAGCCTTAATTCAGTGGGAAGACACTCTCACATCACATGGGGGAAAATAGGTCCAGTGAATCCATAAATCAACTGGTTGTTGCACAGAAAAATGTCTTTAGACATCCACCACGTTGGCAGCATCTCTACCAAACAAGTGATTTCTTATGGCCTTGTGTCTTCTCCTAATTGTGCTCCACAGCTCAATGTCTCACTGAGGGCAAAACTGCCAATAAAGTTAATTTCTGGGTGGGATGACTTAATGAAAAGAATGTGGGGAAGGAGGACTTAGACTATGTAGCAGATACAGAAATATGGTGATTAAAAGAACTTATACCTTCCCTAAATTGCTCCAAAGCAAGCTGTAGGGAACTGGAAGCAAACATGAAGCTTGGTGAAAGGGAAATTCAGGAAGCAGAGTAATAGCACATGCGTGGAGAAAAGAACCTGCAGGAGAAAGAGCTGAATTACTGCTATTACAGTAAAATGTATCCCATTTTCCATTTTTCACTGATTTTCACAGTGTATTAAATCTGGTTTATTTTTATTCATCTAATGGCATAGCCTTAAATACTTAAGTATGTTCTTATATCCTTGTATCCTTATATCTTATATCCTTTCAATAATATTTCATATTTTTATATTTTTCTTAGTGGTAATGAGCATTGATCAAGTTCAGATAGGACAGTGTGTGTGTTTTGACCCACGAAAATATTTGTGAATGCTCCTTTATTTCATCTTCATCATCAGATCCCATAACTTTTCCCACAGAGTGAATTGGTCCATTTATTTGAATTAAAAAAAAAAAAAAAGAATTAAAAAAGGCATTGATGGTTTATGTCTTTAAAAAAATGGACATGGAGTTTACATTCTTGAAAATTGGTAAATATTCCTGGCTGTAATAACAGAGAGAAGTTCAGGTGCAGAATTTCAGGAAGACAATCAAGAACAGGTATATACATTCAAGTATCTGAAAAATGGTTCTAATTCCTGAAAAATCAAGGGATAATTGTACTCAGGTTTAGTATGTCTAAAACCAGATTAAAACCAGTCTGAAACTACTTTGTGTGTCAGGTGTATGTGTATATCTGTATATACTGACAGCTGGGCAAGGGGTGCAAAATGTCAGCATTCCTGTGAAAGCAATGGAGATTAGGGGCCCCTAAAGTGCTATATGTGAGGGAAAGCACTTTTGAATGTTGTTCCATTTGTTTAAAACTAGATATTCTGGTGTTATATTTATCTAGGCACTGCATTCAAACCAGAAATGAGCTCCAATGGACCTTTTTTGAACTTGGTGTTTGTTCTGAGAACCAGAATGGGAGGTTTTAGTTGTTGGGGTCATTTATGTGTGGAATTTCTCACAGCTTTGCAGGACTGGAGGTAGAATTAATGTCTGAAAGCTACCTGAATGAGCAGCAGCACTCAGCTTTCAGATTCAGGCTTTCTCTCCTCAGAAACTCAGTTCTAAATTGAGAAGAGGATGCCTGAAAAGGCTTCTTATGTTATTTCTAGGCTCATCATTGCTCTCAACATGTCACTGTGATGAAAGCCACTATAGAAATGTCAGATCATTGTGATCATTCTTGTTTTCCTCAGTATGGAGTGAAAAAGAGGTCATGGAGAATGATGCTAACAAAAATGACTGCACAATGGCGAATGAAATGCAGCTATTTGACTTCTAATGAACATTTTGATGGATTAGATTGGAAACAGGATATTTCAGTCCCTGCTCTGACTGAAATCACTGCTGACCAGAACAGCACAAACAGTAAAAGAGAAATATCAATGCTGGGTCCACGTGCAGCATTGTTTTCCCTCGTCTTTGGAAACATCATAATGAGCTATTGTGATATTTTTGCCCCTGACAAAAGAGGAATGATGAGGAGGACTGCATCTTATCGGAAGGCTAATTAATTAATTTATTATACTATATTATTCTATACTATATTGCATATATTTTACATTACATTTAAGCTGAATCTGCCAAGCACTCCACTGACCAGAATCTCGTGACTGTCCTGACACACTCACACACCTGGATTCAATTGGTCATGAATCAAAACGCTCACACCAGAATCCAATTACCAATTCCCTTCAGGTAAACAATTTTCCACACTGCATTACACTTGTGAACAAACAAAAGTGCAGCAAATGAGACAAGAATTGTTTTTCCTTTCTCTGAGGTTCACAGAATGTGAAAGCCAGAAATTTCTTGGGAAGAATTGTGCCTTGCTTTTCTCTGTGAAGAGAAATGTGGTGACAATGAGACATGTTTAAAGCAGAAGTCAAGAGTGGAGCCATCAGTGATTTCCCCCCATCCTGTCCCACTTTTGTGGCTCTTGCAAGGCAGTGAGTTCCCTGGAGCCACATCTGCTTCCTGCTGCTGCCAGTGCAGAGTTGGTGAGGGCAGCTGGCAGAAGGAGCTGCTGATCTGGGCTCTGGCCCCACCTCAGACCCTGGCTTGAGCCTTGACCTTGGAATAGCTGATCCTTCTCCCTTCCTGTTGAGAAAAACCTGTAGTAGAATAATTCTGAATTACCTTGCAAGGCTGTTTAGGGGGGTCTTAATGAATATTTGCAGAGCACTTTGAGACCCTTGAATGAAAGAAGCTATAAAAATGCAAGATGTTATTATTTATTTATGAAGGTCCTTTGGGTTTTGGCCAACAGCATGAATTGTTGACATTTAATTATTGAAACAGTATGCCTATCAGACCCCTTATGGTAGGAAGAGATAAATAATGCAGAAGACTTCAGAAAACCTGGTCAATACCCTCTTGAGATCTGAGGCAAATATACCAGACACATAGCTCTAGCCTAAAAAGAACTGAATAATTAAACCAAGGAATGAGATCAGTTGTTTGGAATGCTTTTTATAATTTGTGCACAATGTTCTACAAATTATTTATTATTAGTCCATTACTTTCAAGCAGCCTTTTCTAAATAAATACCGTCCACCTTTGCCAATGAGTGTCTTCATTGGTTGATTATATCAAGGACCACTGAAAATGTCTGAGCATTTTAAGTTATTTGAGCAATTACAATGTTTCTTCCTGATATCTTGGAAGTGTTGAGGATTTTTTTTTAAAAAAAACTTTATCATAGAACCAATTAATACTTTTAAATATGCAGTCATTTTCATATGAAAAGAAAAAAGGCCTTAGATGCTTAGAATGCTTTTGAAGAAGCTGCTTAAAAAGAAGGAAGAGTCTGTGCAGTCACATTAATTATACAGTATACTTTCGATGATGTTTTTCATCCAAGCGTGGCAAAGTTTTTACAACTGTGGAGGCTTAATGTCACTGCAAGGCAAAGTACATAATTTACAGCACTGATGGATAAAGTGAGACACTGCTGTCTTGTATAATGGCTCAAATAACTTCAATTGCTCAAATGTTTTCACTGGTCCTTGATACATTCGCCCAATAAAGAGGCCCTTTCAGGATCTCAGGTGCACAGCAAGGAAAGAAGAAAATTATGGTCTTCCTCTCCAGGGAATGCTTCCTTCTCTCCAAGATGTAGAAAAGCAGTTTTATTAACATTTACAGAGGAATTACCAGAAGGGAGAGAGACTTGAGGAAAGCAGCAAACCACCACCTTTTGCCCCACCTTCTCATTTGCCTGCTCACTTTAACTTTGCCTGGGTTTTGGAGGCACCAAGGTTTATAAATAGGTGCAGTTGACTGGCTGCAGGAAGCTCTGGTTTATCTGATGCTCTGCTGCAGGCTGAGTAAATTTGAGATTAGAGCTTCTCCATTCCATGGCACTGCAGTGATGGACATGGTGTTAAATGAAACCTCTGGCTGAGGTTTCATTTGGCAAAATGGGATTTTTGCTGTGGTTTGAATGGAGGGACTTTCCTGCCAACTTTCTTGCAGGACATTAATTCAGATGCAATAGATCATAGCTATTTTGACTAATTTAGAGGTGTTCATGAAATGATTATATTCTGACTGTCATTTCAGGCAGGAGCAGTACTTCTCTTTGTTTCCAGCTGTGTCAGTTGTATCACAACTGGCTGTGCTGAGGGAATAATGCTCTGTGCAGGATCATGCAAAGTGTAATTTGCTGTCCATTGATTAAGCAGCATCATCTCCTCTCTCTGGCTGTCTCTTGTTCAAGTACTGACTGTGTCTGGCCCTGCCTCAGTTATCAGATATGACAAGCTCTCAGCCCTAGGTAGTGTGACTCAGAAATAGTTGGGGAAAGGGAGAACAGCCAATTTCTGTGACAGCTGTAGAAGAGGATTAGTAAATTCCACAGATGTGAATGATTCCTTCCAGCAATGCAACTACTGAGCTAGAGAATACTGAAGGAAGCTAATAATGCAGGCTGAAAATCCTCTGGCTGGGGCAAGTGATGCTGCTGGATGTTGCTCCTTATCTGGGTGGGGGCTGAAAGGATAAAATATCACATTCACCTTCCCTTTTTCTTTCTGTTTTCTTGATCATTAGATACTTAGTTCAGGATAACCATTATACATTTATACATTTGATATTTCCAATATATTTGTAAAGTTTTGGGAACATAACTGAAGGTTAATATTTCATATGACTCAAAAAAAGAAAAAAAAAGAAAAAAAAGGCAGGTGATTATCTCAGACCTTTATAGGGGTTTTCTTTGCTTTATGTTATACAAAAGGTTCCAAGGAACTTTTAGAAAGGCTTTTAAATTCTTACTCATGTGTTGCTCAGCTTATTTTTTGCAGTTAAGCTTTCAAACCATTTTCTCTGATACTTAAACAATGGGCATTTCAACATGCTTCAAGTATATGTCTTTTTGGGAGAGTCTAGTTTAATAACACTGTTAAGTGTGTGCTTGCCATTTGAATTTGCCACCAATAAACACTGTGCTTAGTATGAAGTCCAGAAATTAAATTGCATGTGCCAGGATAGTGGAATATTGAAAAGAGAAACCATATCCCAAAATACATCCCATACCTAAAAATCCAGTGTTCTGGGATCACTGACAGAATGCAAAATGTTCCCATGATCACCTTTCTCTAATGATTCTGCTTAAATGTCTTAAAGATTAAAGGCAGTCTGAGGTGGGGGAAAACTGGGGGAAGGGACAGGCTTAAAACATGAATGAAAAGGTCTGGAATCAATCTGTGGCATTGACTTAGCTTAGTGATGCTAAATAAATCAGATTCTCTTCCTTTTCTTGCCTGAGTGGAAGGTATTCCTAGACAGGGAGAGAGTGCTAAGGTTCCCTAGCTCGAATAATGTGAATTTTACACAAACTTTAGCAGTGCTGTGGTATGGGGCACGGCAGGGGAGGCACAAAGGGCTTGTGGATACTAAAACTACTGCAGGTTTTGAGAAGCAAGGCCTTGTATTAATTTCTTCCTGTCATTAACTTTGCCCATCTCACCAATATTTTCTGTAGGATGTGAAGTCATATCTGATATTGATTGCAGTGTATTCCAAAGCCCAGATCAGTGTCAGCTTGCATTAAGCTGTAGTTAGACCTCTCCCAGCCCTCCCCCTTCCCCTCAGTGCTTTAATGCTGTAAGTAGGTCATTGCAGAACTGGAAGCTGTATTTTTTCCCCTCTCCCCCATGTGGTTGCTGGAATACATTTAATTGCAGAGCATCAAAGCTGGAGTAGCCCAGCTCACCTCCAAAGGATAATTAGTGAAGCTCTGTTAGTGCAGGGTGCTGCAGGGTGAGCTGCAATTGGAGGTGGATAAATAAGCTGGCATTTGGAATCCTCACGTTTTTAAAAACAATTCCTCTTTGAGACTTCAATAGATGTGTGTTTTCCTGGGCCAGAGCAATGCTTGGATTCCCAGCTCAAAAGCTCTGATGAGTGCACAGGGAAGAAATGGGGATGTGGATGAATTCAATGCTGTATTTTAGAGGCCTGGCTAAAACACAGAACAGAAGTAACAAACTGAGGCTGAGGAGGAGGAGAGAAATGAGGTTTTTCAAAACTGTGTCAGGTGAAGTGCAAAGGGCCAGCTTCCAGAGACATGTGGTGAGGCTGCCAGTGGTGTCTGGCACACTTTTGGCACCTGCCCCAAGACTGTGAATATTTGAGGACAGCTGTTTGAAAACACTTAATTTCTGGGTGTATTTAACATAAGGACTAGTTAAGCTTGTGGAAGATTGAGATGGAGAATTCAGCAGGGTAGGGTTTGGCAGTAAAAGTTTAGACAAACTGCTAGGTTTAAGTGTGGAATAAGAAATTAGGATGTCGAGAGTGTCTTCACAACTCTGCTAGGAGTTTCCTAAATTAACTCCCTGGATGAATTTATACAGTAATCTAGTTCCCCAAATAGGGATTATAGTATTATTTTAAGGTCTTTAGTAAATCATTCCACTTCAGTGATTATGAGATAAACTGACAAGCATTGCCACAAAAATCTCTATTTACAACCCAAATATAGGCTCTCATTTTGCCATTTTAAGCATCATACCAACGTATTTTGGGGGGTTTGGTTGAATCTGGGTTTAGCTTGGGTTTTTTTTTATGTGGGATAAACTTCCCCATCTTGATCATGCAGATTGTCTTAATAATTGGACAGCTAAATGATAAAAGTTTCACCCGGAATTCTCCTGCGGCCATAAATGCACATGTTGTCATTTGTCACTGGAAAGGGCTGGATCTGCAGGGACAACCTGTCACACATTAATTCTGTTAATTAACCTTCATTGGCAGCTACAGCCAGAAGATTTTCATCCAGATGGCTTCCTTTCAGGTCAGGAAAAAAAAATACACATAGACCTAAAATTCAGAAAGTTAACTTTTACCTATGCCTAGGATGTTGAGCCCTCATGTTCCCATTAAATGAGAGATTTGGACCAGAGTAGAGTTTGGCAGTGCCCATCAGAACTGAGAGGGTGGATCAAGTTTAGAGCTGAGGTGAATCTCCCTTGAACTTGTGCCAAGCTGGAGGTGACCCTTTGTGCTGTAGCTCCTTGGAGCAATTTTATTAAGGGTCTTTGTATGGATCTTTATCAAGCTTTGGTGTCGCAGACATCTTTTGCGAAAAATCTTTTCTTGGGATTTTTCTCCCTTCTGAGAAGCTGGGGCCTCAGAAACAAGATGTAAACAATGGTTATCTGCTGCTGTGGAGTGCAACAGGTGGATTTTTGATTGGGCCATCTTGAATGTTTATAATTAATGGCCAATCAAGACAGAGCTATCTCGGACAGAGTCTGAGAGAGCTGCCTTTTGTTATCATTCTTTTCTATTCTTAGCTAGCTTCTGAGGAAACCTTTTCTTCTATTTCTTTTTAGTATAGTTATAATGTAATATATATATATAAAAAAATAAAATAATAAATCAAGCCTTCTGAACATGGAGTCAACATTCTCGTCTTTCCTCTCATTCAAGAACCCCTGTGACCACTGTCACACTTTGGACAAATGTACCTGCTGGCTCTTGGCTGCTGCACTTTACCCATTTTCTGAAATAGGGTCATAACTTCATGTGGTGGGTTTTTTCTTGTCCTGGTCTGCCTTGTCAAAAGCAAGGCTGGTTTATTCACTTGCAGCTGAATACAGATTGAGAAAGGCAGGAAAGATTTTAGCTCAGAGTCAAAGGAACCCCTGCTCCACTGGAAAATATTTGAAAATGTGTAGACTGATCTCTCATTTCACCATTAGACCAGCTTTGCTTTATTTGGACATGAGGCTTCTCAGTTCCTGGGTTTTCTGAGTCGTTTTTCTGTAGGTTTCCAATCTGCCCTAAATCCTTGTGGATGTCTTTTTTCCCTGCCTTTTGAGAGCCTATCCCTGGATTTGCTACCAGCTCTGCTGGCTACATGTTCCTTTTTGTGCCTTAATTTGTGGAACCAGGGTAATGCTACTTTCTTCCTTTGTAAACCCATTGAAGAGTTACAGCTGAAGAGCGAGCTTGCCATCATTATTTTCCCTTGCTGTGTGGGGAGCTCCTTTTCTGTGCCAGAAATAATAACATTCATTCCTCATTAATTTAAATTACAGGTGGAACATGGGGCAGCTCGCGTGCAGTCAGGCCCTGGGCTGGGAAAGCTCAGCAGATTCCACTGGAGGGGGTGAAGCTGTGATTTACAGCAGATAAGCATTTACAATATCTCTGAAAGCCCTCTCCACAATCTGTCACCTGCTGTTGTGGGCTCAGCAGCAGGATGAGATACTAGGAAAGATAAGGAATGATGGAAAGGCTTGTTTTCTCCTAAAAGAGGAAAAAAGAGCTTGGTCAGAAGACCAGGACACAGGTTAGTCCATCTGCGCTCCAAGGACCAGTGGCTCCAGACTCTGTCCAATACCTGTCATTTTGGGCCTCTTGTGCTTTTCCCAAACTTTAGGGTCAGATTTCCAGGCCAACCTTCTTGTTAATGAGAGGAGAACGTGTGACAAAGTGCACTGGAATGAGCTCCTTAAAAAGGAGCTATTTAAGGCTATTTGAAGGCTATTTAAAAAGCCTTCAAAGGTTACACCTTGGGCAGAACAAGAGCCCAGCCAGGGCTACACCCAAGATGGAGGGACCCAAGATGGAGGACAGGACACGATTTTTCACATTTTTATACGTTTTGTTCCATTTCCATATTGCGGTTAATTGTCCAATTACAGCTTCAGGTTGTGAAGTCCCATCCTCCCAGATTGCTCTCATCAATTCACCATTGTTCACACTTTTGGACCCAAACCTTGTCCTTGGTTCTCAGGCTGGAAAAGGATTGTTTTGTCTGACTAAGGTGTGAAGAGAACTTGCTAACACTTTATATAAAGTTCAGATTTACACACTAAGGCAGTACAGAATCTGAAAAATTTGAAATCTACAGCTTAGGGCATCATCAGTCCCTGCTTCCCTCCCTGGATGTGGTGGCAGCTGCAGGATGGGCAGATCAAGCTCCCTGTGCTGGCTCTGGGTTAGCCAGAAAATCCTGTAATTTCCCCTGCCCTTTCTCTGGTTGGAGCAGCTCAAAAAGAGAAGATGGCTCCAAGTAATTTGGGCAATGCTGCTTTTATTATTCATTCTGCTGTAGAGCTTTCATATGAAATCCATGATTTGGCCCTTGCTATAAAGAGATTTTGAGAGGAATTATTTGCACATAGTTGCAAAAATAAACTATTGAAGAAACAAGGTTTTTGTATTTCTTGTTGTCTTAGAGTTGAGATGTGTCAACTGCTGTACTTTTAGCTGAAACTTTCAAACTATTTTTTAGTGCTAATTTTTACTTTTTTTTTCCTACAAATATTTTTGAGGAAGAAAGTTCAACTATATAATATATGTCAATATATTTTTGGTTTTCAACAATCACCTTTAGTTCAATAGCCTTAGAAAAATACAACCTTTGTTTATTTAAAGATGGGGTTTTTTTTAAAGGCATCAATTATGTGCTTTACTTTTAAAAGCAAAACCTTTTTCCCTAAGGTGTGAAAACCTGCCCTTCACATGTCTTCAAAGACAAAAACTGTTGAATGACATTATTCAGCAACCATTTTTGAAGCTGTGTTTCTTTATTTTATATTTCTGTTGAGTGCCATGGAAAGCTAATTATTATTTGGTTATACTGGCTGAAATGTGTAAGATATCTCTGGCAAGAAAGTGATGTTCCCTTTTCAGTGGGCATCAAAGAATGCTTCATCATCTTAATATCTTATCTAACTAATTTCCTTCCAGACATTTTATTTCTTTAATTCAAACTGCAAAAATACCATCATTTTTTCCATTTGCTTATTCTTTCAGACATCACTTACTCAGATGACAGATCTCTCTTTCATAAAATTAGTGATTATTTAAAAAGCTGCAGGTTTTTAGATCTTCAGGGAACCGCCTCTTGGGCCATAAAGAAAAAACCCTGAAAATTATGCTTTTCCTGTAAAGTAAAATTAGACCACTTTAAAGAAATTCTGTTGTGAAATAGGATCCTGAGTTAGTGTAAAAAAGCACATTAGGTGTTTCCTTGAACTTGCTTAGATAATAATAATAATAATAATAATATGGGAGTTGATGTTGTAGCATTGTTGTGTCATTATCCTTTTTTTTCTGAGATCCTATAACTAAGGCTGAGCTAAGCATTTTCAAAAAAATTAAGGGTTTTTTCTCTTTAGTACTGCAAATAATCTTTGCGGCATCTAAAATCAGAACTTTTTCTAGACTGTGAATTTTTAGCCATGTTGTATTCCATGCTTGATATCCATTCAGTACAGGAAGTGGAAGTATCAGAAATGCAACAGGAAAATTGGATGAAGGAGTGTAATAGCAGAAAAAATATCTGAGATCACCAGCTGAAGATTCTTTATTTACCATAGTAAGCTCAAATTGCATAAATTTGAGCCTGACTTTTGATCTTGAGCCTACTCAGATGTATAGAACTCTGTTTGAATAGACAGAATCTTTAAGTGCTTGTTATACATATATATGGCACATTAAAAATAGACTGATGCATTTCTTTGGCTCTAGGGGAGGTTTTTTGTGATCTTGACATGAAAAAAAAACTTTTTTAATACTAAAATTTGCATTTCTGAGTCATCTTGAGCTGTGCATCTCAGGTCTTGCTTTATGGACATTAAAAATGATAACAAATTCACAGTTCTTCCCCTCCCCAGAGTCTAAGGAGCAGAAGCCCCTCTAAAGTCAGCAGGAGAGTTTTCAGAATATCACTGGCAACTTTAAGAACCACCCTTGACCCTTGGAGGTGCACTGAGGTCCACTCTGAGGCACACAGTGTGCCAGAACTCAATAGAAAATTCTCTCTGATTTTTGTACATGGTCAGACTTCCCCTCCAAAATAAATGCAATCTGTGGAGATAAGGCTGGCACAGACACCTGGGTTGGAAGAAGAGGGTTTTATGATCATCTAGAGAAAGTTTGTTCTAAAATTTTCTACTTTTGGGGCATATAAACTCCTTTAATGCTGCACTGCTGCTGCAAACTCCCTTTTGCTGTCTGTTGGCTCTGCATCTTGATAGGGGTGGGGAGTAAGAATGAGTAAGAAATGTTCCCCACCTGCATGAAATTAAAGCAATTAAAATGGAAACCCACATGCTCCCTCCTCCTGCTGGAGGGCTGGGAAGATCCTGGGGGAACAGGGAATCTCTCTTGGTTGATTTTGGGAGCGGTAAGCATTTCTCTGTGTTAATTTTTTTCTTCTTTGAAACTTTCTTTTGTAACTTAATTGACTTTCTGTGAGAAAGGAGCTGGGTTTTGAGGTTGTAGTTAATGCTGATCTCTACCTGATCCATGGGGGCTCTGCTGTGATTCACTTTGTTGCTAAGTGCTGAACCTTCTTGTCAAACAAATGTTGGTTGCCTGCCTTTTTTAATCCTAAAAAAAGAAAAAAATATTTGACAAAATTTGTTGCAACCTGGTTGTATCTTGCTCTCCACCACAGTTACAGAAATTTGGTGTCTACAAGAAGAGGTGAAATTGGTAGGGAGGTTTTGTTTTTAAAGCTGTGAGGAGTATGACAGGGATGCAGCATAGTGATTTATGCTAACCTCAATACAGACAATTAATTTAGATTTTCCTGTTTACTCTCTGCACAGAGAATAAAAGGCTGTGGGCTCTGCAGAATGCACACTTGTTCAGGTTGCTTCATATTCTGTATCACTGTTGGATGCCCAAATGATCATAAAGGCTTTATGTTCCCTTCTGGGTTGGGTCTGTATTCTGGGGATTTATGTTCCCTTCTGAATACAGACTCCATTGCAGGGTATTTTCCTCTATAAATGTCTAAAGAAAAATAGAATATTCTAAAGCCTTGATGGGCAAAGCCCTTTATTTAGCTAACCAAAAGGTTTGGGATCTGGAGACAGATTTTTTTTTTCTTTTTTTTTAAGTTGTAACGTGAGGATGTGTAAGGATCGGGAACAAAAAGGTTCAGAAAAGCTGAGACCAGTCACCAACAGATCACAAAACCTGACCTAGATTTTCAGTTTATCCTCTTCAGTTTTCAAACTTACATTTTTAGCTGCTGAGACCTTCTTCTGTCAGATTTTTTGGGGCTTGGGGATTTGCATTTATTTTGAGCAAGTCATCTGAATACTTTGTGGTTTTATGGGGATAGGCACACACACACACACATTTAAGATGTTTTTGACAGATTTGCTGGGTTGTATCACATACACTGTTTCATGCTTTTCCTTCTGTGGTACATGTTGTTTGGGGCTGTCTCACAGAGGATAAATTGGAGGTGACAGTAAACAAGGAGCCTGACTTTGGTATCTCGTACGTGATCTGAGGGCAATGTCTATTCCATCTTTCAGGGATTTCCCTCAAGATCTGAACCTCAGCCTCAGATGTGCCAGGGCTGAGAAATGCTTCCTGTCAGAACCCAATCCCTCTGCACCATAAAACTTGCAGTCAGCCTTGTAGCTAACTTACATTAGAAATGAATCAAGTTTCCAGTGGAAGTAGAATAAATTGGATCAGTTTAGTGCAAAATTTGTTTCCAGCTGCAGAAATGCCTCCCCCACCCTTCCTGCAGGGGGAATCTTTCCTTTCAGGGCAGAATGTGACTACCCTGATTTACCATTACCTTTCATCCTGGAAAAGCTGTATTTTTTCTGATATGCTAGCACCATGTGCCATGGCAACTCTTCAATCATTTGATTGTTTTTATTATGTTATAAAAACCTCACTGTTGTAGGTTTTTAAGAAAAAGTGCTCACCTTGCTGTGAATTGAATCCAGTTTCAATCCGACGATATGTGTATGTGTGATTGAATATTAACTGAGGCTGATACATAATTATTGTGTGGAGTTGACAGATAATTTCCATGGAGGAGCAGGATTGTGTGCAATTAAATTGCTGAAGGAATTACATGGACAATTATCATATATTTTGGGTAATGAAGAAATGCCAGCTCACTAAATGGATGTCTTCTGAGTAAACAGTTATGTTCATTTCTTACCTCATTTATATAATGAATGATATGCAAACTGCATTTGGACTGTAATAGATACAGCTCAGGTCACCAGCCAATTTAAAATACATATAAATAATACAACCCCCTGGCAGATATACTTAGTGGAAAGTACCAGATTTGGAGCTTTTGGCCTTGAAAATGGGGGACTTAATCTCAAAAACTGGTAGACTCATTTGCCAAATTGCTGCACAGGTTCACCCAACCTTCTGCTGGTCAAAGAAATAAGTTACTCTTCCCCCTGCATGAGATTTTCACCTCCTTTCTTGACCTCCTTAACCCCCAGCTGTCTTTTTCTTCCTACCCCTGAAATACAAGCCGGCTCCTAAGGTCATTTTTCCCCCTCCCCAAAGTTATTAACTCTTGTGGACAGGGGCCACTTCCATTTTAACTCCATCAGGTGTTTCACTAGAGCACTGATTTTTCCAAATTGTGCCCTACTAGAAATGGTGATAAATCCTTTTCAGGCTGTGGAAGCAGCTGTCCCCCAGACAGTCCATGACTGACTGATCCCAGTGCACAGCAGTTTCTCTCAGGTTCTCTCTTGGTGACTACACATGTTTTGTCACCAATTTTTTTTCTTAGCTTTTCATGGAGTGATCATCCTTGGCAATTCAAAGGCCATTGGGGTGTGGGCAATTCAAGTGCAAGCAGATGTACTTGAATTTTCTCAAGTTTCTCCCTCTGTTTCAGATGAAATTCTTGGAATGTCAGAGCATTTTTGTACTGACAAACAGAACACATCCATGTACACTACTTGCAGTACCAAGCTGAGATAGAAACCTTTTAAATGGCAAAGTTCTTAATTCAATCTTAAATTACTAGAAGAAAGGCTTAAATAGGTTTAAACTTCTGTGTGTTCTTTGAATTGACAAAGGCAGAGAATTGACATTTTTCTATTTAAATCTCAATTTGCAGGCTTGGATTCTAAATAATTGTAGCAATTACAGAATGAAACTTGCAGTGGATATGGATGGCTCAGTGTTCAGGGGTACACTCCAGCTACAGAAGCTGCTCTTGGATTTGAATATTGAGAAGTTTGGAGTTATTTGGCTTCAGGATGGAGGGGAATCATTAACAAAGACAAGAAATGGGTGTGGGTTTCAGTGTGGGAAGGGTGGGAGCTGCTGGGTTTAAGTGACACCTAGGAGGCTGCTTGCTCTGTTCTTCCTCCCATTTGGAGCACAGGAGGAACCATCTTTCTCTCCACTTTCTCCTTGTTTTTTGCTGTGAGAGAGCAATGCAGCTCCTGGGGGTTTCTCCTTTCCCTCCACCCTGTCTCAGTTCTCTCCCCTCTGTGGCTGCTGCTGGTGAAATTTGCCTGCCTTGTTTGGGTTGATTTCCACCACATCAATCATCCTGATTGTGTGCAGGAAAGAAAGAAATCACTATGAAATGGGTGGTTTGAGCCACCTTTCTTGATTCCACTGAGACTGGGCTAAAGAAATCTAGTTGTTGTGGTTTCAGCCCTATTATTTACCCTCTGTGGGGCCTTTAACCATTTGTTTAACTTGTGGTGGTTTACAGCCAGGCATTATTTTACCTTCCCATCCTCTAAGCTAGCAGGAAGCTACATTGTCTAGTGCTAACCTCATGCTAATAAACTTGACCTCTCATCAACCTGTATGAGCATAGAGTCCTGTTTATCTCAATTAAAAATCATTTGTCTGGCTCACAGCCCTGTAAAGTACCAAGCAAACAAATCCTTCATGTGTCTTCATCATGGCTCTGCCTGTGGAACCTCTTAATGGGCTAATTGCCACAGGGACAGAGTGAACACTTTGAAATTACAAAGGGCTTTTCTGGAACTCAGTGTTAATAGTTAATTAAGCAAAGTAAAAATGTCATTCGGTTAAGGGCATAGGTAAGTTTAGGAGATTAAATATTGCTTTTCCCTCCTGCTTTTTTAATTAAAATCAAGTCCCATTGAGGATCTATGCCTTTTGGATCCATATCCATCCCCCAGCAAAGTTCCTGTTCTTCTTTGCACCCTGCTGCTCACCGTAGGCATAGTATGGGATGTTTAATCTAGGAGATGTTATACGTTGCTTTAGACTTTATTTTTTTATTAGAAGAATACTCTAAATTTTTGTCAAGAGAACTGTACTGGGAGGGCTGTGGTAAGAAGGGAACATTTCTCTCAGACTGAATCTTGCTAACCAGGATCAGCCTTGAGGCAGATTGACCCCTGAAGACACAGGTACTGCTATTTTGGCAAAGTTTTCACGGAGGAATTTGCCTGAATGCTGGTCTGTCACTCTTGCTCAAGCAGCAGGGTAGGTGATGTAAAATTAATAAGCCACATGAGTCATATACACATGATACTGTATTTATAGCAATCTTGGAAGGGCTCATTAGCATGTATTAGAAAAGTACTTTGATATTCTGCAGTGAAAGATACCATATCACAGAAATACAGAGCATTTCCCAATCGTGATAGCAGCTTCAGTCAATTCTTCAGTTTAAGACTGAAGTGCTCCCAAACTTCCTGGGAAACTCAATGATGGCCCCACAAGTCTATGGATTGGGCACTTCCCACATTACATTTGTATCATAACCCACACAGGTTTTCTCATCTTCTCCAGTCAGCAGAGGCACATAATTAACCAAAACCATTCTTTCATTGCTGTTGGTTAATGTAGTAGTTGGGAATGTAGGCTCAGCTAGTGAACCAAAACATTATCTTTTGCTGCTGAATTTGGAGTGGGAGGAAACATGGTGGGGGAGATAATGTGAGGACAAATTGCCTTTTTTTCTCCACTCTCATTTGTTTTCAGGAGTGAGCTGCCTTGTGAAAGGGAGAGAGGCAGAGTTAAGGGAGCACGTTGGGATTAGTCACTGCAGTGGTTGTGCACAGAGGAATACACCATTATTTCAGGCTGGCTTTTCTTGGGCTCTTGTCAGAAAGCACTGCTTCTGTGCACAAAACCAGAGCAAACTTAGCAGAAGAATTTTTCTGGGCTGCCATGGATGACACTAGAAAATAGTTCACAACTGAAGGTTTTTCAAACAAAATTATTGGTGGGGTTCTCGCATTGCTTCAGGTCAGGCTCTTGTGTGTAAAGGATGATGATGTCCTTCACCCAGAACAGAGGAGATACAGAACCCTTATCCTTTTGGGGAGCAGAAAATGAAAATTAAAATAGATTTATTATCCCATAGCCATGCTGGATGGCTGCAATCCACCTGAAGGAGCAGTGACAGCTCCTGGTAGGGCTGGAAACCTGTTGGGCTGGATGAGGTAACCAGCTTCATCTCCACAGGAGCAGCATCAATCCACATCAAGCAGGTGCAGGAAAAAAAAACAAACTACCAATACAGAAGAAAGAGAGAGAGACTGAGGAGTTTAACACAGATAAATTGTTGGAGGTACAAAACACTTCTGTTTCTGGTTTTTAAAAATTCATTTTAAAAGTGAGGAACATAAGAGCAAACCATATGCAAGTTTTATATGAAATATGCTTCCTATTTATATAATTTTAAAATATATGCATGAAGTGAATCGACAGAAGCTGTTGAGATTTATCACAAACCTCTGTATAAAGAAGGCATTCTTGATTATTGATGGCAAGACAGTATCATTTACAGGGAGCAGTAGAGGTAGCAGCAGAAATAGGCATTTGTGTTTCCTGCTACTGGCAGAATAGGAGGCACATAATGGGAAAGCATTGCATCAAATAATGGTAGCAAAAGTATTGAGTGGAAAAGGACAAAACCTTAGTCTGTGCAGGAAAACCAGTGTTGCCCTGATTTTTTAAGATTTTCTAATCCTTCTGATTTTTACATTCTTGTAATGAATTTTCTCACACACTTTCTGTAAATAACTTATTGGTTTACATTCTTTTATGGAGGAGGAGAAATTTGATGGATTGTTGGTTTGTCCAGTGTCATTGGAGAGGTGTCACTTTGACCCTCCAATCCACTGTCACTTTTAGAAATCTATAAATGTTGGAGTCAGAAAATAAACTTCCCTTTTTTCACCATGAGAACAGCAGTGTGTGCATGTCGTGTTGTTTTGTGTCCTAGAGTGACAAACCAGTGAAAGGATTGAACATGAAAGCTGACATCATCAAAACACACAGGAAATATGTTTTAAATATTAAGTGTTCACTTCAACTATTAATTATCTAAGATAACAGGAGCTGGGCTAAACCAAAGTCAGGAGAAATAAAATATTGATAAACAGGGCTCTAATAATGTAAGGATTGCATCCACCTTGAAAACTGACAAAGATGAGGTGTTGAACTGGAGCCAACAGAGGAGGGCAGAACCAGAGTGGCTGGAGCTGGGCAAGCCCCAGATTTGATCACCCAAGCTGCAAGAACAGCTCTGATGGGTGGTGGCTGCAGGGGTTGTTATTCACAGCAGATAATGCTGTGTCAAGCCCCTTCTGCTCCACCAGTTTCCATCATGACACAAATTCACTAAAATAAACCTTGCTGTTCCCCACCTGGTGCCGCTCCCCCTGCAGAACAAGCCCTCCCCCTGTTAATTGAGACACAGAGAAATCTATTTAACTTCTCAATTTGCTGAATCAATTTTTTTTCCCCCTCCTCCCCCAGCTTCCTTGGTTTCTCCTTCTGGCAGAGATCACTGTAGCAGGAAAGAAGTCAAACAGCACATTTAATGCAGATAATTACTTCCTGGATGGTATTGGTTTTTTCCTTTGGATATGATGCCTGACAGTTAAAATTTCAAAGAAAAAAAAAATCTGAGAGGCATTTAATTAAATCTCTCTTAAAAAAATAAATCTGTCTTACCAGTATAAAATCCTTCTTATCACTTTTTGTGTACGTAGAATCAAATCAATTAGTTCTCACAGCTGTAGCTTCTTCTGCCCTCTGAGGAGTTTTGTTTGAATTATAATCATTATTCTATCTGTGCTCTTGGTCTTTCTCCCTAGCTCCTCATTCTTGAGCTGCTTTTGCTAAAGCATTCTGAAATTTCTAGGAATACCTCGGATGAAATATTTACCATGAAACAAACCAAAACCATCCGTGTAAGATGTAGACATCAAATATATTCATAATAATTTTTCAAAATTTAAGTGTGAATAAAATAACATGCAAGATTTTCAGCTTCAGGTAAAATACTTGAGGTCTCTTAACAAACATAAATACATTAACATCAGCTATATTCAGGCCAGGTTGGACAATTGTGTTTTTCTGAACTGCATCTGAATGAGAGCTACTGGCTTTTCCAGGACTGCTTAGTAAACCAGCATGGTCTTTACCTTCTAGCTTCTCTTTTACCATGTGTTGATGCAGACTGCTTTTTTTCCTGGCAGAGCCATCATTTTTTTGTGTTTGGAATTGATTATTTGTAATGTGAGTGTAGCAGATTTCAACAAAGAATGGTGACTCAAAGCTTTTTTTCTTTTTTTTCTCCTTTTTTAATGTGGGGTTTTTTTTGGGTTTTTTTTTTGTTTTTTTGGGGGTTTTTTGTTTTGGTTTTTTTTTGTTTGTTTTTGTTTTTGTTTTTTTGTGGAGGCAGGGATTTCCTGCATTTTTTCTGTTTTTTTTGGTTTTTTTTTGGGGGGGGGTGTTGGGTTTTCTGAATCTTTTTCTGTTTTTCTTTTTCTGTTTTTTTTGGGGGGGGTGGGGCAGGGGTTTCCTGGGTATTTTTTCTGTTTTTTTGGGGAGCTTTTGGGGTTTTTTTGGGGGGGGTTTTGGGGTTTTTTTTCTGTTTTTAAATTTTTTTTCTGGGGATGGAGGTGGGGGTTTCCTGTTTTTGGGTTTTTTTTTTTTTTTCTCTTTTTTGGGGGGGGCGTTTTTAGGTTTTTGGGGGGATTTTCTGGGTTTTTTTTGGTTTTTTTCTGGTGTTTTTTTCTTTTTTTATTTTCTTTTATTACTCAGTTTGATGTAGAAGATGGAGTCGTTCTGTAAGCCCTGAAAATTTAGAGGCAGCACAATGCCTTGCAGGCTGAAGAGGCTCCAGTGCTCTGTGCTGCACTGGGCAGACTACTGGGCCTGGTTTTTGTGGGTTTTTTGGGTTTTTTCCTTAGCACTGCAAGAGGAAAAAACTTAGATTTGCTAAGATCTTACCTGTGTCACCTCATAATCATTCTTTAGATCTCAAAAGTCTTCTGTTCCTGCACAAACCCCTTGTCAGGTTAGGGAATCAGTAATGAGCAGTGTCTGAGATAAGAGTACCTCGTGTCTCCTAGCGGGGTGAAGAGGAAGATTTTGAGGAGTTGAAATACATCAGCACCAGCCTCATCTGAGGCAATGAAGCTGTTATGTGCTCACAAAGGTCTCTCTGAATTGCAAAGCCATCCAGGGCTATAGAGATGTGGCTGTTTCCTTCTATTTTTGCTCTGGGAACAGTCGGTGTGGTGTGACTGTTTGATTTCACACTCATTAATTGCTGTGGGTTCCAGGAGCATGTGCCAGTTTTGTTTCACAGCAAGAGCCCTAATCATGAATGACTCCTCGGTGCTGCTGTGCACTTTCAAATCTATTCTGGGTTAGTGGAAAAAGTCACACTTTATGACAGTGTGAGGCACTTGGAAAGAGCCTTTTTCATGACAGAGGTTACACCAAGGCAGTGTATTGAGAGAATAATAGATCTCCCAAATCTGTATTCATCTGCACGTGTTGTTTTGTACATAATGGGACTTTCATCTGGCTCAAGGAATACAAGACAAATTATTTCACAAGGATGATATGTCCTTGTGCTCTTTCTCCAGTGAATTGGACACAAATAGGTTTTCCATTACCATCAGTCATGCATGTCTCTTTTTTCCTCTCTTTCAAGTACAGACAAATGGGGAAAAAAATTCCAAGATTTCCCCAGCTTCTCTTTTTACTGTGGCCAATTCTAAGACATTGCTGCTCTTTGGAGCATGGTCTCTAGTCTTTGGGTCTAATTTTCTTATTTATGTAGACATTCTGTGCTTGTGTGCAGCTTCACAAGGATGTTGATGTTTTTTCTCTGTCTGCCTTTTTGGCATGCAAAGTGTGAGGACTGAGTGAAGAGCTCACAGGGCTAATAAGGCAAGAAAGAAGAATACTGTCAAACTGATTGCAGTTTATTCATAAACATGCAGATACTGAGTGCAAGCATGGATGTTCACTTTCACACGCATGCTTTAAGTGCTTGCAGCAGCAGAGATAATGATAGCATGGCTCATTTTGTTGCCATAGGTAAATACCTTTTTTTGTTTATAGACTGAGCTATGCCAGTTGATTGTGTTTATGGTCCTAATCCTTGTGGTAATTTAAGTCAGTCAGTTTTGCCTGGTGCTTGAGCTCAGTGCAGAGCCTATTACTGGTGTTTCATTAAGCTGTGGAGAAGCTGTTGCTTGGAAATGACTTTTGGAGCTGTGAATTGCAGGGAGGTCAGGGTGCTGTTGGGTGATGAGTTTCTCCTCTGGAGTTCTGGTGGACAGAAAACTCCATGACTCACTAAGCCTGAGGTTTCTTCTTTGAGAAATCATCACAGAAACATGCCCAGAGCTGCAATACTTGATGTAACCTATTGTCAGCCACAAAAGCAGAACCCCAAAGAAACACCAGCCTTCTTCTTTCTCTGCTGCTTTAAACTTCCAAAGGCTGGTGGGAAACAGCTGGGAAGGAGCATACTTCTGTCCATTGGCTCTCTGGCACCTGAGTTAGGAGGCAAAAATTGCATCCAGAGTAAACCTGAGCTGAGAAACAACATTGTAGACTGATACTGGAAATAAAGAGCTTTCACTGCTCTATGAGCACACTGGAGTGGAAGAAGAGAGAAAACTGAGTGTGGTCAGTAGGGACCTGGCAGGAAATAAGTAAATAAAGTGATTAAAATTTAAAAGGGCTATAAATAACTAAGAGAAACCACTCATTTGGCTTGGAGATGAAGCTGCCTCTGTTACCACAGGGGCTCAGTGCTGCCAGTGTGCCTTTTCTTACATCTTTCTGTTGTACATGAAGAGCCAGGCTGGGAAGGTGGAAAGGTTTAAGGGTGCACATTTAACTTAACATAAAAAATACCTTGGTGTCCAGTTCTGGTTTTTTGAAGGATATTGTAGATATTTATTTGCATTATAAGATGCCATATACATTTGCAAAACTTTCCTTGTGACTTTTTGTAGTCAAATTTAGGAAAAAAGAGCCATGTCAGTTTTGTAGTTCTAAAGTACGGGCAGGTGTGCTCCCAGGAAGATCATGAAAATATTTTGGTTTCAGTCAAAGAGTTGGGTAAGACCTTAGGCAATGTATGTATTGCTTGAATTTGAAGTGCAGGAGTTGATGAGATAAGAGATTTGTATATTTACCCTGCAGTTATTGAGAAATTGTCACACGAAGTCCTGCAAATGACAGCCAGACAACAAGGCTAAATGTATTTTTGCTTGGATTTTATATATACATAATTATTATATTATATATTATTATATATAATAATATTATAATTATATAATTATTCTATATATAATATTAAATATTTAATGACCAGTGCTTATGTATGGAAGCACCACTTCATACATGTGAGTTAAATACACAATAAACACACATACTGTGAGTTAAATACAAGACAAAAGAAAAGAGATCCATGTCATTATCCTTCATCCTTATCCTTCCCTTTCACTGGCAACAAAAATACTTCATAAAATGGAAGAAGAAAATTACAGCATAAAAAAATACATGGTGATCTAATATCTAGAAAGTAACTAGGAAAGAAAATCATTATCACTTTTAAAATGTGCATTTTCTTAAATGTCAGAATGATAGGATTACATATTGCATTGTCTAGCAGCCTGAAAGCTTTTTATATTAGCAGTGAGTTAATGCCTATGAAATAAAGCTCAGTAAATATTTAGTGTGGTGTATGTCTGGGAAAGGTCATGTTGACTCATTTAAGGCCACGCTGTTTATAAATTCATCCCTTTCAGAAGACACTACAGAGCATCCTGAGTTAAAATGAGGAAACAGCATTCAGAAAATTTATATTTTTGTTTTACAGTCAATTCTACTGTAGGGAACAGACTTCTCATTGCCCATTTCCACACACCCTTTTCTCAGCTGATTTCATCTCTCAGTTTGTTAAGCCTTCTCTTGCCTGGCTAGCCATTGTCATGCCTGGGGAAAAGCTCTGTCAGGTATTAAAAGAGAAATATATAAAAGAAAGCTAATGGCAAAAGTTTAATTCTTTCAGTTCTGCATTCTCAGGGTCTGTAGCTGCCAAACCAGACAGAAATTTAATGTGTCTGCTCTTCGTGCCATTACTACTGGGCTACCTCAGCCTGAGATATTGGGCTGATGAATGTATTTGTAGTGGCTTGACTGCATCCCTGTTGGCCACTGAATAGCTGCCAAGTGTAAAACCCACATGACCACAGCAAGGAATAATAATTTCTGTGAGGAGAACACAAAACCTGCAGAGCAGGAGGCTCAGCATCACCTAAGGGACCAAGACTTTTATTGTTCTTTGAATGACTTTTTAGCAACCTCACTTCGTAAAAGACTCAAAACAAATTAGAAGGAAGTTCCAGGGGTTATCACTCTTTGGCAGCTCCAGAAAAGAGTCCTTGATCTCCTGATTGATTCTGTGTACTCAGGGCCTGCCTGTGTCACAGAGGCAAGGGATTTATGGACATGCTTGCATCTTTTGCTGACTAGGACCTTCCATGTGCCTAAAGTTATTTGCCTTGCTCAGTCACAGCCATCATGCACTTTTATACTGCTGAAAAAGAGAATAGCTAAACAAAATTGAAACCTTATAATATCAATTTGGACAAGAAAAAAAAGACTAGGAGCCATAATACATAAAAATGGCTTTAAAAATCTGAGTTGCAGCTGCCATCAAACCATACACAGCTGTTTCTGCTCTCATCTGGCTCTTGGTGTTTAAATGGAAGGTGCACAGACACAAACATCTGCAGGAGGCAGCTTGTTTAAGGTTAAGTGGGTAAATCAAATTCTTCAGATCCCTCTCTCCCTACAGAGTAGAGAGGGAACCTAGATGATAAGCTTTGACTACACACCCAATTTTTATTATGATAAATTGAAGCCAGATTAATCCCACACTAAATGCAGAAGTCTCATCACAAAAGTTCTGGCCAGAAAATCTTTGAGGTGTCCTCATTTAGGCAACAGCAGTCATTGTCCCCGGTCTCCTCCTCTGGGCACTTTTACATCTGGAAGGAGTTTCCAGCAGCTGAGAGTCCTGGCTCCATTTCCTGAACTCTTTGTATTCACTCCTCTCTTTCTCTTACTTCAAGTCAGCTTCTGGCAGTTGTGCTAAAAACAAAATTCTTCATACACTACGACCAAATAAATCCTGCTGGAGCTGTCCCTGCAGGGCAGGGTGGCAGTGACAACTTCTGAGCTTTTGCAGCATTGGAGTTTGGGGGTGTTTATGGCTTCTGAGCAGCACACTGCCAGTGTGACAGAGCATTCTTCTGTGGGTATGAACTTAGCAGATTGCTACAAATGGCTGAACTGGGCCTAAAGCCACGCTAGAAATGAATTGACAATCAGGCTGGAGCTGCAATTGTAATGTTCTGTGTGGATTTGCAATTGACCCTGTGCTGTACAAAGAGTTACAGAGCTCATCTCTTGATAGTAATCAGGGAAATGGCACTGTCAGCTTGCTTCCCTTTGAGCACAGGTCAGAAAAAAGCAAAAAAAAAAACCCTTACCAAACAAAACAATCAATCACACTTATAGACACACACACTTTACCACAGCAAATACTTTAGCAAGAATACCATTCATCTGCAGAAACTATATATTAATAACAAGAGGAAATCTCAGCAGCTTGTCTGTTCATCTCTTGCCTGTTTAGAGAGCACAGGGGCACCACAGGGTAATCAAAGTGCAGAGCATCAGGTTCCACTTGGATCTGAAAACAAAATAAAGCTGTACTTGAACCTGAGTGAACAATCTTTCAGGGATAGACACAGCCACATTACAGTTATGGCTCCGGGAAGAAGGGCAGTAAGCATAGAGTATGAAAACTGCTGATCTGGGTTTAGACTTGGGTTTTCCAGACATGCCATGACTCCTGTGACCAGTGAAGAAAGGGTGGTGGGTGTCTGCAGCTTTTTTTCTGGGGAGCTGAGAGGCAGGGGGTGATAGAAAAATGACCATCAATAAGGCAGACCACTTGTTTAAGGTGAGCACCAGACCAATGTGAAGTCACAAAACCAGATTTGGAACAGCTTTTGGTTTGGGGTTTTTTAAGGTTGGTTTTTGTTGCTGTTGTTTGGGGTTTTGTTTTGGTTTTTGTTGTTGTTGTTGTTGGTTTTTTTTGGTTTTTTTTTTTTTTGACGAATCCATACCAATTTCAAATCTCTCTAGTAGTCTCAGAATTTTGAAAATACTTAAAGGTGCTTTGGTGCCTAATCCCCTTTAAAAACATTTGCAGATATGGAACAAAGAATTAGGATTCTGGAATAGCCCCTATCTACAAGTAAATTCATTGTTCTCTTATTATAGATAAACATGGGGGAGAAGAGAAAGTCTGGTTCTCCTCCACCATTTTCCCTTACATTGCTTTGTGATTACAAATTAATTTCATGACCACTTTGGTCTCCAATTTTTTTCTGACAAGTGAGAACTCTTAACTCCCTCCCACCTGTGCTCTTTATAGATAATGCCAGTAGCAAAGCATTGCATTCTGCCTTTAAGAACTAGCTCACTTGTGCACCTATGAAGGGTATATATGCAACCTATTAATTCAAAATTGAGGCATTTTCCACTCTTTCAGCACCCACCAGGTCAGTCTCTACCCCTGTGTCATACTCTCAGCATGCAGTATGAAATTCAGCTGCCTCCAGTCCAGTTCATCTGAGCTGCACAGCACTTCTGGAATTGTTTTCTCATGATGCAACATCAGCCCTCCCATTCTGTTGAACACCAGGAATTTTCTGTGTAACTTCCTAGTGTCACCTTTCAGCATCAGTAGCTGTTCAGAAGCTGTTTCAGCATCAGAAGTTTCTGTTACAGACTTCCATTATTGGCAGAGGTGAAGCCACAGTTTTGGAGCTGAAGGACTGGACATGGATGAATTTGTCCTTCATCACCCAAACCCACATCTCCAGTGTGCTCCCTCTCATCTCCCAACAGGGCACTTTGCAACACCACGGAGATTGTTTCTCACCATGCAAGGAGAGACTTCTTTCTAATCATCAAATTCTTCAAAATCTACCTGAATTCATTGCCCATTTGTTCATTCTGCCTTCTCCTGCCTTGTCATGAGGTGATCTGTTCCTCCTTGCTCCTGGGATGGGCAGTGAGCTGCAGTTGCAGGTGGAAGCTGTGCTTAATTACACACCATCCTTATTAATTGCTGGATGGTGGGTGTGTTCTTAGGATAATGTGTACACAGAGTTTCTTTCCCTTCCTTTCCCCCTACTTGTTCTTTTTGGAATTTAGCAGGGGATCCAACCAACACCTACCACCTGGCATGTGTTCAGCATGTGTTCAGCTCTGCTCATTTTACCATTGGTTGAGGCAGAAGTTTGCTCTCATTCTTGTCCCAGAGAGCAAGGATGGACTGGAGAAGGGCCCTTTTGGTGGAATTAAGGGATTTGAGGCAATGTGAAATGTTTCCTGGGCCCTTTTTCATTTTCTGTTATTCACATACAGGCTCAAGTGGGAAGATGCATTTTAATTAAAGCACAAGGTTCATCTGGCATGTGTTTGGCTACATCCACAAGGGATGGCTAAACTTTAATTGCAGAGGCTCCATAAAGATCTGAGTTGGAGAAGGGAAATCATATTTTCTTTTCTATCAAAATCATATTTTCTTTTCTATCAAAATCATATTTTCTTTCAGCAGAATTATGCTTTTTTGACATAATTTTAGTACTAGGGGAAAGCTAAAAATCTAGAGTGGAGAGAAACCAAACTGTATCTGCCTGGGTGTGAATTCCTGTTGTATTTGGGGTGCACTTGTGCAGGGAGAAATGCCATCCTAGAAGCCCTAACTTAGTTTTAAACCTTGTTAACATCGAGGCTTCTGAATCACTGTGCTTGGTTGTTGCCCTCTGCACTAGAAAGATGGGCTAGAAATATAAATTTAGCAATAATTTACCAAGTGTTGGACATGTTAGCAGTGGGATACATTAGATAGTAGTCTTACTGAAATTAGCATTCTGGAATCTACTTAATGCTGTTGTAGTAGCAGTTGATTGTGTGAAGAAATATTTCCTTCCAGGTTATTAACTTCAGAATGGCAGCAAAACATGGTGGGCTGTACATACCATAATGATGTTTGCTTAAAAAAAAATCCACCCCCATGTTCTGCATTTGTGGGCAGAGATGGGAAAAAATACTTATCCCTTTAGAGCTGTCTCCTAGAGCAAAGAAATGTGGGGGCTCATTTATAAAATATGACCAGAAGATTGTTGTTACTGGCTTTTTGAGACTCAGAATAGCAACAGGGCTGAGGACACTATTCATAGAGCAGAATGCCAGAAATGATGTGTTAACCTGAATCACAAACCATAAATTATTGAGAACTGCAGCTTTTGCTATCTTTTTACATGTTAAAATATTCCTTTTTGCATAGAAAATCTTAACTATAGAGATTTGCATTTTTTTTCCCATGGAGTATTTCTTCTGAGGAGTGTTTATTAAGGGATGATCTTTACACAACCTGTGGGAAAGTGTAGATAAAAACAAAAGCCTCAGAAATAAATATCCTTATTTTCCAGAAGTCTTTACATTTCTGTCAGAAGGCTGTAACACTTTTCGTTCACACTTTTGAAGATCATGTCAAACAATTCTTTCCTCTTCCAGTCAGCACTGAAGTCTGTGCTGCTTCAGAATTCACTGGAACACATGGAAAGCTTAGGATGTGCTTCCCTAAGTTCTTTAAGAATGTGTTTACCTATTTTGTTAAAACTCTAGGAGCTAATAATGATAGCTAGCAATTCCAAGGAAGCACGTTTTGCAATAGTATTTATTTCTTACCTGCTTTCTGTGGTTGTAGCAAAGGCCAGGAACCTGAAATCTGGATCCTAATGCTGTCTTTTATGTAAGGCTTGGACTCAGTGCACCCAGTGACAGAGGACTGCAGGAATATGGTCCCAAGCTGGGACCATCAGCCCTTTGGCTGTTTAGTGCTTTTTCACAATTAATTCCAGTCTTAGGTGAATCCACAGGTGTTCTGTCTGAAAAGGTCATCCTGGCTTAGTCATTCCTTTTAAGTACCTAAGATTAAGTAAGATGAATTGCGGTGAGAATGAGTCATCATATGATTTAGAATGAAATTAGCATTATTGGCCACCAGGACAAAATATATCAGAGTGTAGTAGAATCACTCACTACATAGCCAGTATTTCACCCAATAGGTCTGGATGTAGTAGTGTTCAATATTTTCTTATACTTTCATGGATGTTATTTTTGTCCAGCATCAAGCAGTAGGTGATCAGTATGGTGCCTGAGAAGTAGATCCTCATAGCTTTAAAATTTGCTCCTGCTTACTTTGAAAATTCTGTGAATGCTGCAGGATTTACTCTGTAAGAGCTGACAAGAGTCAGATTTGTTTGGGATTTTAGTTCCAGCTGTCTGGCATTAGATAATGAGATGCAGTTACCAGCACTTTAATTTTACAGAGCTGATGAGTGGCCACAGCTCCTCTTAAAGTCAGCAGAACTTGTAACTGCTTGCACTTCTGGTAATTGGGTTCTGGCACAATGTGTTTCAGAATGAGACATTCAGAAGCTAGAGTACTTAAAATCAGTAGTTGTTTTGCAGCTTTGATCTCTTCCTCATGTGTAAAACTCATTCTGTTATATGGAAATAAACCGAGGATATAAACTTCTGAAAAGAGGACTCTGAGCTCTGCTGCACACCATTTATTTTCCTATTACTCTTTGGATATTGTTTATTTGACATGTTGTATATCTCCTTGTCTCCCCTTCCTTTTTATTTTAATTGGGACCTGGTTATTGGCTGGAAATTCCACTAACATGACTCATCGCTGCACTGGAAATGACTGTGAACAGGCATCACATTGTGGGATTTACTTCCCCCCCTCCTTCTTTTTTTCTTCTTCTAAGTGCTTTATCGTGGCACGAGCTTGTAATAATAAACTAGGAAGGAAGTTGGAGCTAATCATTTGTTTCTGAATGCACAAGCCCTGCCAAATTTCCCCACAGGCATGAAACAGCCGCTCAAGCTGTGACACCAGCAAATTAAATCCTGGAGGTAGCTGACCAGAAGTAATGAAATGTGTATTTACCATACTGATGCTGTCAGTCTTAAGACACACTGACTTTACAATCTAGTTAAGTGGGGCATGTTTGTCACTTCCAGTGGTGCTTAGAGAAAATACTCAGCTCTTTTCTTAGCCTTCTTTTCAAAATCACAAGCCCAGTGCTGGCTGGTAACCCTGACCTTGTACAACTTGGAGGAAGGGTGGCCAGAAGGATGGCCAGAACGGTCTGTACTTTTTAAAACATATTCCAAAGGAGATAACATATTCCATATTCCAAAGGAGATAAATGATTTCATCTCATGACATGTTAATTGCCAATTCTTTTTATTGATCTCTGATCTGCCACTCCAGTCTTAGAAATTAACGGCTAAAAGTTACTTCAAGAGCCAGTGGATAATAAAGAGCATATGTGTCCCCCATACCATGTGTTCCCTGCATGCATCAGTTGGAAAGCACACAGAGAGACACATAATCACTGGAAAGGGGCCACTCTAGAGAGGGATGCATCCTGCAGTGATGGGCTGGATGGGGCACAGGGCTGCTAAGGAGGTGGCCCTCAAAAAATGCACCATGGCAGTAGAGCTTCCAAAGCGTCTGGACATGGATGAGGGAAGCTGTCATTTCATAATCCCCACGTGCTTAAGGTGATGGAGCACTCAAAAAAAAGCTATTTACCCCAGGCAGGTGTCATAGGTAACAATAGGAAATGTCTGAGAGTTTTATTTAGCTGGCAGAAGCATTCCATGCTAATTCTGTGGGAGCTGTTGAAGAGGGTTTGTGGACTATTTCCTGGATGGTGCTTGCTGTGGATTCAGGAAAATATTGAGGGGGGAAAAAATAAAAGCATGATCTTCATCATGATTAATACAATACCCATGGAAGAATCAAAGAGTAAAATCACAACCCATATGAGCATTGCCTGATATCTAATTATATCCTAGGAATGTCCATGACTCTGCAATTATATGCTTAATTTCCAGTACTTGATTAGCATTGCAATTCATTTATAGCATCCAGCTATAAGGAACTTGCTTGGAACTGTTTGTTGGCACATATAAATTCATTTAGCACTTTGGGCTGGTTCTCTGTAACCAGGTAGGCACGTGGAGTTGGAGCTGTGGAATTTAGTGCCAAGGCCAGAATAATTTCAGAGACCACACCATTATTTTTCCTCTAGTGAAGCATTCGAATGCAAGTCTGTGGAGGGTCAAAACCCACAGATTTCTGTGGGATTGCACATGAACTGCAAGCTTAGTGTGTAGAGCTAACCTTGCTGAGTCCTTGCTTGGTCTTGGAAGGCAACCATGGCTTCTGTGATAGAATAGTGCATGTGCCTCTGGAAAGCCAGGACACCTGTGCCTTCCTTCTCCTGTCTTCCCACACCAGGAGGGCTGAAGTAGGATTGATTCCACATTTTCTTAGTGAAAAGAAAGTAGGGAAGAAGAAGAATAAGAGAACCTCTACTTGGTTTTGACCAGATCTAAGCCTAATCCCCAGTTAAATATTTGAGTCTGTGTGAATCCAAATACTTGACTGGGATTTAAGGCAAAATACAACCACTTGAAATGTAGAATTTTGATCTACTCAAGGGTAACTGTTGAATTCAGCTCAGGCTGGGGAAAACACATGGAAGCTTTTTTGTAGTTGTAGTCTTACATTATAAACCATTATAAACCTTTTGGAGCAATTGCTTTGCCATCTGTGAAAAATTACCCAGACTTCCATACCAAAATATTCTCCCACTGATAACATTGGCAGATACAATTTTAACAACTTAAAAGTAATTTTTTAAAAGACTAACTAAAGCAAGCCTCAAGTCAGCAGCTGAAGTTGCATTGCCTCTGTTTTTAATCTCAGGCTTGGAGCTGTCTAGACAGGTTATCCTCTTTGTGTTGGACTGATTATGTGCTTTGTGCCTTGTTCTCCTCTTGGATCAGATGGGAGGGCTTGCTTAGGGGCTCTGCCTCAAGCCTATGGCTTTGCCTCTAGGGTGGTATAGCCTTAGGTACACTGTAAATGTCAAAGCCCAATGATAATACCATTAATACATGGAAAGACAAACTGCTGCTGGTTTAAATTTTACACTCCTAGAACTAATTATTTATTCTTGGCTAGTTTATTTCTGTTGTGATTGTTATTTTTGTGTGTTTATTTTTCTTGGTTTTTATTTTTTTAGGTGTTTTTTTGAAATGCCAGGAGCTGGCAACACCAGATGTGTGAATTTCAAATAGGGATCCCGGTTCTTGCAGCATAAATCCCAGAAATATTGTTTTCATGGAAGAACAAGCACTAAACAAAACCACAAAAAAATAGGAGGTAGTCAGACTGCTAGAATTAATCTCTGAAGGAGATCTCTAGCTCTCTCTGGTACAGGAACAACTTGATCAAAGAAGTTGCAAACTAGCCTTGCTTTTCCACCTTTCCCTGAGAGCTCTGAGCCTGTGAAACATGAAGGAAAAAAATACTGTGGAGTTGAGAACTGAAAATACCAGATATTACAGTTATCATGGGGGGTAAAATAATTATAAGCTGTGGTGTGGTCTAGTAAACAAAAAGGAAACTCTTAAAGTAAGCTTGAACTTTTCCTTTTCATTAATTAGCATGAATCTGTTTTGAAATTCCTGTAGAGAACAAGTGCTTCTCCTGACAGCTGGTTTGAAATTAATAAAAAGGAAAGTGTTTTCAGCTGGCAGAGGCTTAACACACTCATGATACATGAAAACAAGGTTAAATTGCTCCTTTCTCTCTACTACTAATAAAAGGAATATTGAAAATTAAATGCTGTAGCTTAGAAAATAAAAAAGTGCTAGACAAAACTATGGACATAGTGGTGAGGGCTGCTTATCACTTGGTTGGTACTTGCTGAAATGGGCAAGTATGGTTAATGCAATACCCATTTGGAAAAGCTTAGGAAGGATCCAAAATTATTCTTCAGCTGTAGGCTTTCAGAATATATTGTGTTAGAGGAATATATGATCCTGTTTCTGCAAGATAAAAGAGTTTTGATTTAATCACCTCTTTTTTGGGGGGATTTAAATGATGTTGAGGCTTTTTTGGAAATCCTCTTGCCCTGATACCCTTTACAATCTCATCCTTCTTCTGCTCTACTTCACCTTTCCTCATGAAAGGATGACAGAGGCTTTATTCCTCAGGGTGTAAGGAGTGGAGTATCTGTAGTATCAGAAAACACACAGCAGGATCCATCCTCTGCTGCAGAGAGACTGGCCTCTGATAATCAGAAACCTGCGGGCTTTGGCTGACTGTGAATTGCAGCCTGAAATAATTGCTCCTGATTGATGTTAACTCTCCAGTAGAATATAAGACGTAACTTTATTGCAAATATGAGGATCTTATGAATAACAAGGGAAATAGGTGAAAGTAAAATACTAGATTTTACCTCAAGAAACTCTTTATTCTTGTCTTGTAGAGTGCAGAGCCTTTCCAAGTTGCTGTGAGAGAGGACAATTGTATCATTGTGTCCCTGGAGGCATCAGACGTGGTGAGCTCATCCTCTGTCTATGTTGTGAAGATAGCTGGAGAATCCAAGAACTACTTTTTCCAATTCGACGAATTCAATAGCACTTTACCTGCCCCTGTGGTTTTCAATGCCAAATACCATGGCCTGTATTACATAGTGACTCTCTTGGTGGTCAACTCAAATATGGTTTCCAAGTCAGCGAGATCAATCACTGTGTTAACCAGTAAGTAACATCTTGTTCTTCTTTTCTTCTGTTTTGTGTCTGTGTGTGTGGCTTTTTTTCCCCCAGAAGTTGTTATTGTGAAGAAGGTTGGGTTTGTTTTTGTTTTTTTTTTTAATTGGTCCTGGTTTTGTGTAGGATGCATCCCTGTGTGAGAACAGTAGGGAAGAAGTCTTGACAAGGTGTGAGTGAAAATTCATGAGGTGTAGGCAGAAAGAAAGGAAAGGCTGTAGGCTTCCCCTGGCTGGCCCTTCCTGAACACTGAGGTGTAATATTCTAAAACAGTGTGATGAATGAACCCCCCTTCTCAGATGTTCATCCTAAACCCTTCAAACCAGGAGTACCAAACATCGAGTAAAGGGCACAAGTGTTGACTGACATTTCAGTGTAAGTGCTCCTCTTATTTCATGAGTTTTATTCTGTTTCAAATGTTATAACATTGTTCTTTTACTGCTAATATGTGGAAGCAATTCCAAACTTGGAAAGCAGACACCAGTCACCAAAACCATGTGTTTTTGCCAGTACAGCTGAAGGTGTTTGTGATGGAGAACACATTTGTAGTAGCCTGTCTCTTACTATTTCCAGGTGCATTGATCATGGGGAAGATGTGTGATTTTGTTTGCTCTGTCACTGTACAAAGTACCACAGATTTCCAGCTGTGCTTCTGGTTCTGAGGTTCCATGTGCCAGGCTGGAGACTGAAAACAATTTGTAGAATAGAAATTTTTTTCTTCATCTGGAACATGACAAAAAATCTGTTTGGATAGAGCCAGACTAATTTTTCAGATTTTTTTTTTTTTGTTTCCCTAAATGGCACATTGGATTGTATGTGTAGTTTTAGTTGTATTACATCTGAGGAATTGTTATGATTTTTTTGTACCTGCGTTATTGTGTCAATGAGGAAACACCATCCACAGTAATAACATTCAAAGCACGTTCAAGTAGGTTCATGTGTTATTGAGTGAGGAGCCTAAAATTCAGGAGTAACAAGATTTTGCATCGTCTATACTTTCTTGAGCCTTCCCTTGTGTGCTCAAGTTGTCCCCTGATGAGGAAAACCATGAAGAGTCCCATGGGAAAAGTATCATGTTGTTGGGTAATGCAAGAACTGAACAATTGCAGGGTTCACAGGCAGCCTGAATTTCCTTTCCTTTGACTGCTTTAACCTTGTAAGCAAAGTAGTAATTTTAATCCAATTTTCTATTTTATGTTTGTTTTCAAAGAAAATAATTAAAGCATCTGTTGTCATATACAACTGGAAGAAAAATGCTTCATTATGCATTTTTAGCAGGTTTTGGGTGCTGCATTTGCAGTTGTGCAGCAGAGCTCATTGCTCTTTGATTTCCAGAGCCCACGAGGGTCTCTGGTAGCAGGGAAGGTGTGATCCAGGCTGGCAGATGGTGCACACACTCCTGTGCAGGGAATCTCTGAAGGAAGAAGGAAGCCAGAATCACTCAGCCCACCAAAGCCAGCCCCAGACTTCCCATTTCTGGCTCAGGGGGTTTCCACAAGGTGTTCTTGAGAAAGCACGATGCTGGGGGCTCCAAGGGCATGTCCTGTGTCACTCTCCCTCTTCCAAGGCTCGATGGTTTCACCACTCTTGGGTTTTTTGGGTTTTGTGTTGCTGGAATGGCTCCCAAGGTATTAAAGAGCCTTTTTTCCCAGCCCTGTGACCAAAGAAGAAGTTGAGATTCCTCAGCTCTGGCTCTCAAGGTTGTTTATTTTCCCTTTTCTTTCTCTGAGCTGCTGAGATCTGTCCAGCAGGTCAGGCTGTGGCACACTGACTGCCCTTGGGGTGGTGTTGGCTTTTTATACTAAAAACTACCTGTACTTTATTTACAATAATTTTCCAATACCTATCACCTATGTTAGACAGTCTGTCTCTAAACTAATCCAGAAGTGCCACCATCACAGCAGAAGATGGAGGACAAGAAGAAGAAGGACAGGACATGCCCAGATTCCTCCATCTTGCCTCTTGAACCCCCATTCTAAATCCCCAAAATTCTACTTTTTCACCCTGTGACAAATTCACTATCATTCTACTCAAACTCTTGTGGCTTGTAACTCTTCACACAAAGTTGGTAATTGTTTCCATGGGTTAAAATCAAAGGCACAGGTGTTTGTGACTCCGTGCCAAGGTCTCTGAGCCCCCTGCCAGGGTCTGGAGTCCTCCAGGGCAGCCAGAGGAATGTCCTGGGTTCCAACACAGCACCGCTCTGATGGGGTGTGCTGGCAGCATCTTGGGGTGTCCTGCTGCTCCCCCAGACCTTGGAAGGACCAGGGATCCTGGCACTCAGCCAGTGCTGCCAATGGGACACGTGTAACAGAGAGAGACCTGGGGATTTCTCTGGTTTTGCCTCAACAGAGAGACAACCACGTTCATGGCAAAGAAAGGGCAGTCCTGCAGGCAGCATTGAAGGATGCTGCACTGAACTCCCAAAGTAGGCTGCAAATTGTGAGCTTGGAAGGGAAAGGATCCAGTCTCCTCCGTGATATTTTCTGTCAGGCAGACTGATGAGTGCTGGCTCTCTTGTAGCAGCCTTTGCTCCTGAGTTCATCTTTTGGGGCACAAGACTACAGAACTGAAAGTAAATTTGGAATTAAAAGGCAGGGTGCTGGGGTGGGATTTTTAAGGTGTTTCAATACCCTTCAGGTTTTGAGAAGAGTTCTTAAAACTCCTTTTGTGACCACTGGTTTCTCCTACAAAAATGCATGAGGTGGTATTTGGTTTGTTGTTGGGTTTTTCCCCCTCTCATTGGTATTGTCCACTTCCACTTCCCGTTTTTCATAATTTTATGACTATCAATAACTTGATTTTTTTTGGCAGATAATAATTAAGATAGATCTATATTTTTCTTTTTGCCCTGTGCTCTCTGAGTGTTTAATATTCTTGGTTTATTTAATCATGCAAAGATATGTAACTATCTAAATTATTCCAGCTATATCTTAGACATGAAAGAATGGCACATTGCAATTAGCTTCCAGTACCAAATTAATTCCTGTTCTAACTCCATTGGTGTCAGGAGAGCTTTACCAGTGGCAGATTGACCCCATTCATTAGGCTGCCACAAAATAAATCAAGCAGGATAGCCGGTGATGCCAATGTGGTTATTCCCAAGGCGCAGTGCTCACAAGAGTTTTTTAGGGATCTCCTGGAAACTGCAAAGGAGATCCAGATTTTCAATGTGTGCTGGAGGTCTGAGTTTCACACAGAGCTGTGTGTACCCAAAAAGTGCTCATCAAAACAAGACCAAGGTGCCTCAAAGGCATTGCCTACTTAGAAATTCAGTGAGAGTCATGAAAGACCTCTGCTTTCTGGTGGTAAATCCTTATGACATTTCCTTTCTCCTGTTCATGTCTCCCATAATATGCTACCTCTAAGGGAACTGGCAAGAAAAAGCAAGAGAAGAACACATTTAAGAGAAGACTTTTGTTTTATCCCTTAAAGGGTTTCTGACCAGAAAAGCACTGAAAAGCTAACAATATATATATATTTTATACATTATATATAGGCATATATATGTGTAACTCTTCATATAAATATATGGGCATAAATATGTACACATAAAAATACAAAATCATGTCATATAAATATACCTGTAACATAGAATCATAGTATCATTTAGGCTGGAAAAGACTTCTAAGATAATCAAGTTCAACTGTTAACCCAAAACTGTAAAGTTCCTCACCAGATCATGTCCCCAGGTGCCACCTCCACATATTCTTTGAACACTTCCAGGGATAGCAACTCAGCCACTTCCCTGGGCAGCCTGTTCCAGTGCCTGACCACCTTTTCAGTGAAGTTTTTTTCATATTCAATGTAAACCTTCAGATTTGTCAGGCACCATTTGTCCTTAACAAAGCTGTGCTGTCTGTCTTAGGTCACCTCCTTGTATTGCATGTGAACATGTCATCCATGCACATATTCATGTGTATATATGTTCCTTTTGAGCATTCCATTGTTCATTTGGTTCTTTTCTACAAGACTGCACAGTTCCCATTGTCTCTGATTTGAAGAATTTCAGGTTTCTCTCATGTTAATCAAAAATACCACAAGCTGTAGAATTTCCTCATTTAGGATCTGTGGTCCAGATTGTTGCAGTAAAAAGGATGAGCTATTTGAAAACTCTTAGATAAGAAACCTGTAATATTGAATTTTAGCACAAAATAGCCCTTTTTGCTTCTGATTCTGTAGCAAAGTTGTGTTCAGCAAATTTGGCTCAGTGTATCTCTGAAGGAGAAAAATGGAAACCCTGACTGCTTTTTAAAGATCCTTGCAATGGTTTTGAGAAGAATAATTGTGAGAATCTCCTATAAGTGTAATTGTGCTGTGCCTGTCAAAGTCACCTGTTCCAGTCTGGGCAATGTTGAACAGTTCTGGTATCTCACACAACTGTTTCAGGCCTGCTTTCCTCTGCTCTTGGAGCTTTGGCTTTTCAATGGGGATGAAGTAACTCTGGAATTTGTATAATTTATTTAATGTTTGACATACTTGACTGAAAATTCCACCTTATTACTAATTGATTTTAAAGTAGTTTATGAAATAAATGAAGAGCACATCTGTAAAATCAGTGATTGATGTTCTCACTCACTCACCCTACATTTTCCCAGCTTGAAGCCTTATTTTATCCTTCTCAGGGTGACTCATACCCATATAGCATCTTCTTTTTTTTTTTTTCCATGTGCACTGTCAGCTTTACGTTGTGAAGGAAAAAAATGTTTATACATTTGTAGGAATGGGAAAAGCTGTACATTGCAAAGATACTGTGTGCTGCAGGAAAAAATGTGTCTCTGCTGGGAATTGGAGAAATCTGGATCTGAGGATCTGTGATGGTAATTAAGAGCAGCTCTGCCTGGCTTTTATTTTAACTGATGATTAGGAATTCTGAGTGGTAAAATGTTTCATTGTTTCAAAAGCTGATGGTTCCCTGCATACATAACTGTGAAATATGTTCCCTTTAGGGGGAGTTCTGCCTCTGTGTCTCCTATAAAAATATTCTCCTGGAGAGGCCAACAGCTGCTGCCTGGGACTCTGATCTCCAGCCCTCAGAATGTAATTGGCATTACACCCAGTTAATGCTCTGTTGTCATTGTGCCAGATGCTGCAGGAAGTGATTCAGCAGGTCCAGTCCTTTCCTCTGGCTTGTTAATGGATCAGGGTTCTTTACCTCTGAGCTTCAGAGGATTTTCCCCCTTAATGAAATGTGAAACTTTAGCCCTTCATGTTTTTTTCTCTTTCTTAAAGGATGACGTGAAACACCTTTAGAAAGGCTGGTTATCCATGGCAGCCCTAACTTTGAAATGTAACTCACAACAGCATCTAGGTCCATTAGGGCTCATCTTCTCCCAGCAAATAAACCATGTTATCCTCTTTTTAGGGTGAAAGAACTTCTCCATCAGAATCAAAGAAACAGAAAGAACTGCAGCCTGCTGTAATTTGCCTTGTAAGGCAGATCTAAACAATTGGCCTAAATCTGTTCAAGAACAATAGATATGCCTTTGTTCTTGTGACAACATTATTTTTTAGGTTGTGTCATCTTTTTATTTATCACCTTATGTGACCATGTAGAAATTGCACTACATGTCATCATTGCTCAAGTGCTATTTTCACTTACATTCCCCCTTCATAAGCAATAGCACAATATCACTATTACCTATCATAAACTTGAACATTGTGTTCCCAAAGTACTGAACAAGATCTTCTTTAATGTCAAAGATGGTTTCTTTTTAACAAGAGATAAACCATCCTAAAGTTTACAGCATAATGGAAGATTTACCCTGGCTGTGACTTACTCCCAGTAATGATACAGCTACATAAGTAGTGTCATCCTGGGGAGAAAATCACATAATTCACAACTTCTTCATGTAAATAAAGGGAATTACCCATAGGGGTTAGGTCACTCCATTAATGGGGCATCTTTTTTATAAAAGTCACAATATGGAGGTAAAAAATTATTAATCTGGGTCCAATGTGAGAAACAAAAGATCTCAGTCCCACATGTAATGCTGTATTCAAAGCCACAGCAATAATCAATTCAATTTGTAGAGTGACCCAATCTGCACATATTGCAAACAAATTAATTTGGATTGAAATATGGTACTTATTTTCATAGCACATTTTTTCCCCTCCTGAATTGCAAATATTAATGTGTCTGACACAAACTGAATGCATTAATGGAGGATTTTGCATTCAGAATTTTCCAGGGCATCGGAGAAAGATGTTAGGCACGTTTATTATGCTGTCTTGATGCTTGTGTAATGCAAGTTATGTGCTAAATGCAAAATGCTGGAAAGTCCAGGATAAACAGGGAAGTTGAGTTTCCTGTAAACAGATAAAATGGGAAAGCAGCTGCTACAGAAGCAGCAGTTCTGAGACACTAAGAAAAATGGCAAATTCAGGTCTTGATCCTGCAATCTTGTCTATGTGTGTATAATATAATCTCCAAGTCTAAAAATAGAGATTGTAAGTGAAGAGGTGGTTTAAACTATTAAAAGGGACAGTGAAATGCTCTAAATCCCTTCTGTAATATGACTTCACCATAGTACAGGGCTTTTATAAAGCTCTAAGTATTAAATTTCTGTGATTCCACTCAATTTAGGCTATTTCTTGACAGCCATTGAAATCTGTGACAAGCTGCATCCTAAACACTGAGAATAGTAAAATTAAAAAGACTGGATTGTTTATGCTCTGAATTATAAATATAGATAGTAAAGAGTGGCATTTTACATATTCTTTAATTCTAATAGCCCTAGGAGCAGTTAGTAAGTGGAAGACAGAACACAATCTGCTGAGCGTTCTTTTAATTTCACACTGTGCAAATAGCTTTTGATGTGAAGATTTGGTGCTGAAGGAAGTAAGATAATGGGAGGATCTTTAAATTGCATTATGCCACTCATGCAGCTCTGTTAACATCAGCCATGAGCAAGGAGAGGATAGCGAGAGGAAGATAGCGACGCGAAAGAGAGTCTGTGGTGATTACCACTTAATTCAATTGTTGCTTAATTAAATCAAAGCATCAGGAGGAAAAATCATCTGGATTAAAAATGAATATAGCTTCCATCCTTTATTTGATTTGTTGTAGGAAGGAATAAATAGGGGTAATTGAATCACTGGCACAAGAAAGTTTCAGTAATTCTTTCAAAAGAGGAGACCTCAGATATGAATGAGATAGCAGGAGAAAGCCTAAGGCACACCCACCAATGTGGGAGATGCCTGCACATAAGCTCTGTGCTATTTAGAGATTGTTATTGACATTTAAACCACTCTGGTGTGCTGTGTGAGCTGTGATATGAACCCTCTGGCCATGTGGAGAGTCATTTCCACTCTTTATTTCGGAATAAGCAACTGGAAGAGCATTGGCAGAAAGAAGAGGGTAGGCTTTGTTTCCTGTGCTCTGCTCTACTCCTGTTTATTTCTGGGCTATCATGAAATGTCAGCAGAATTTTCACAGATCCCATCACTGAAGTGCCTGTTGGTATCTGTAGAATGGGGAGTTTCTCTTTGTAAGTGGTTAGTGTACAAATATACTGATATATATCTGATGGAGATAATGCCATGAGAAATAGTTTAATAATCCCACACTATTGCATTTCCATGCTCTGGTAAAGTTAGAAATGATGAGACACTGGTTCTGGTGAGAGATTTTGTTTGCATCTATGGTTTTATTCCCTGTTGTTTTTTCTTCTCTGTTTCTCATCACATCTAGAAACTTAAAGCTGTAGTGGAAATACTCTGCTGGTCATTGGGATTTAGTTTCCTTTTTTACTATGGTCTTACTTTTCCATCTTTGATTAACCTACTCCACCTCCTGTGGGATCACCACTTTTGATTCTGATACTGATCTTCCCATTTCATCTGCTCTTTCTCCTTTCCATTGTGACTGTGCTCTTCGGGGAAAAAAATATTTTATTAGTTTTTCTCCAGGGCCTAGAGCAGCAGAATTTTGAACTCAAATGGTCCTGTAAGGCTGTGCTAATCAACAGCCTGAATTTTGCAATCTGATCCCTGTAGTGTGCAAGAACTAAATCAACATGCTAATCTTTATAAGGATGTAGGCGTAATTGTATTAACTATCTCTATTAAAATATGTTACTATGACAAATTTCAGCTAACAGTATAACCTTGCTTGGACCTCTTAACCACAGGATAATTGGGTTGCTGTCATTTTTTTCTTGCTGAGTAGAGCATTGAACAAAAGGTATTCTTTCTTTTAGTTTTTCTTGGGGGTTTTTAATGAATAGAGAAGGCTGAATAAAGATGTGACTCTTATTGTCAGCAGCAATGCAGCAGTGAACTGACATGGCTTTCCTCAGCTGATGGAGCTGCACTGGTCTGGATTTCAGATCCCAGGACACAGGATAATTTTCTTATTTTTTCTGGCCTACCTGACTCTCAGAAAGCAGCAATTCCTGACTTATCTCCTTCTTGTGCACAGGCTTTCCCTGTACCCTACAATAAATCACTTTTCTTCTCTGTACCTCAGTTATTCACCTGTAAAATAATGGTAGTGGTCCTGTTTATTTTGTAGAAGTTTGGTGTGGATAAACAGATAAGGATGTGGGCCTCTCACATGGTGGGAATGGGGACTGTATAACTACCCATGAAACAAAGAAATGTATGGGAACCAAAATAGGAAATCTTTATTCATGTAGCTTCCTTTGGCCATTACATTATTTTCTCAGCTCATCTTGAAAGCTCTGCATTTATGCTGAAGTCACAAACAGCTTCAAGTGTTGTGTTGGTTTTGTCTGGGCACTTCTACATGATTGACAAGTGTTAAAGATGAAAATATTTCTGAGGTCATGACTGTGAATACTTAAATAATAACTTTTTTTAATGTCAAATATGGACATTTTGCCGTTAAAGCATAAGTGTTAAGAAGATACCTTCTTTGAAGGGAGAGAAATATAGAAATACTGGCTTTGACAATGTCCCAGGTAGTTTGCCCCTCACCTCAGTGAAACCCTAAATATCATCTGGTAGATTTAAGAGTGCCTGTGCCATACCTACAAGAGCATTTATTTTCATTGATATTGTATATATACCATATATATGGTATATACCATATATACCATAGCATACCTTCAAAAACATTTATTTTCATTGATATTGTATATGTGCAAAGAACTCGGTTTGCCTATTAATCTGCCCCTTTCTTCCTTTTTTTCCCCTTTTGTTTGTATATCCTTTAGAACCACTTCCTGTGAGCAATGTTTCTATCTATGATTACAAGCCATCTCCAGAAACAGGAGTGTTGTTTGAAATTCAGTACCCAGAGAAGTACAATGTTTTTACCAGGGTCAATATAAGCTATTGGGAAGGAAAAGACTACAGAACAATGCTCTACAAAGGTAGGTGGAAACTATTTCACCAAAATTTAATGTTAACTCTGCTGGAAACATCCAAAACAGTGGCCTTAGATGGGGTTTTGACATGTATTTATACAATGATTTGTGCTTCTGGTAATGTGCTTATATATTGTGAAGTAAGGGATGGCTCTTTGAATTGAGCTGGTGGTTCACTTGGGATTTTTAAATTGCTAGAATCCTTGTGCTAGTGATGTTCCCCTTCTTTTGGATTTTAGAGGAAGACTCTGGATTCTTGTATTCAGACTGAAATTAGCCAGGGAAGGCATCCCCAGTCCCTGGTGCTTGTGCATCAGTTCAAAGCAATACAAAAGCTCCCAGACTCTTCCCTCTGGCCAAAATTCCCTCTTCGGTCTGTGGATGATAGGAAAGCTCTGGGATGTCCCAGAGGAGGGAAACCCATTCAATAGACCTGATTGTTGGCACAGGATCAAACCTGGTGGTTCTGTGTCACCCTGCAGTGACACAGTGCTATGCTGTACAGTACATCAATGCAGCATTCAGTGTGTCCCTGAGCTAATAAACCCTGATGCAAAATAGAAATTTCAATGCTCCTAAAGAAATCTAATCAGGGACAATCAATCTAACAGTCTAGACAGTCAGCCTGAGCAAACAACCAACCTGAATGATCTGAACAAGAGCAAATTCTGCTTTCTTTTTTTATTTGTTTGTAACTGAACTCTTTCATATATTTGTTTACAACTTTTGCCCTGCAGTATAGCTTAAGCACAGTATCTGTCTCAGAGATATAAATGGGGCTATAAATGTCCTGTGGGAAGCACCCTAAGAGGTGAGGAATCCACCCACGTACCTTGTGGACCCTGAAACCCCAATGGTTTGACATCACATAATGGCAGTAAAATCCAAAATCAAATCAAAATTAAATCCAAAATCAAAATCTTTGGGCAATCCTGTAAGTGCTGAATTGAATTTTAGGCGCTGAATTGAATTTTAGGCACTGGATTAAGGATCCCAGTCTTCTGACTGGTCACTGTAAACTCTCTTTAAAGTCAGCAGAGGAAGATACACATCTCCAGAGGGAGGTCAGAGTATTTGGGAGTCTCTTTGCTTCAATACAAAGTGGGGCTAGAAATCCTCTCCTCAGTGCTGTAAAGTACCAGAAGTTAGGAAGGATAAAGTCTGGATCATGGCAGAAAATACAGGTGACCTCTTTGCAGAGAACAAAAGGGACACCAGCAGTAATTTGTCTCATCCACAGCTAATAGATGGTTCTGGGGGCTGTAATGCTAAAACTGCTGATAAATAAAAGAGTCAGCCTAAATTAGGAGATTCACTAATCAGCTTGCACACAGCCAGATAGCCCTGAGCAAGTTCTCCTCAGCCCTCATGTGTGGTGGATGTGGGCTGAGCCCTCAGCACCACTCAATTGTTCCTTTGAACATCTCCCACAAACTCTGGGCCTCAGTCAGCAAAACACCAAAGAGGTTTTGCGTGCAGCAGTTAAAGGTCTGCAGGAACTGTCAGACGCTCTTTGAGATATTCCCTGTCACATGGAGCAGGTTGCCAGATTCACTTCCCTTGCCAGTGAAAAGCAGCTCTCGTGTTTCTTGTGCTGGGCTTTTTTTTTTTGTTGTTGCTGTTGGTTTTTTTTTTTTGGTCTCTCTTTTTCTGGTAGCAAAGTGGCTTTGACAGCCAGGAAAAGTGTTGGCAAACTGAATTATTACAATTTCATGTCTCAGAGCAGGCTGAAAAATGTTTAAACATCTAAAGCATTGCCCATTTACCATGTGCAGTCACATTATCAGAAAGTGAACATTTGATACATTATCCACTTTTTTTTTCCTTCCTTCTTTTCTCCTTAAACCTTCTGCAGATTTCTTCAAAGGTAAAACAGTTTTCAATCACTGGCTGCCAGGCATATGCTACAGTAACATCACCTTTCAGTTGGTATCGGAAGCAACCTTCAACAAGAGCACGCTGGTGGAATACAGTGGGGTCCAGCACGAGCCCAAGCAGCACAGAACAGGTGATGAAAATTCCTACACACCATTTCTTCCAAGTCTGTATTGCTGCTTTTCTTGCTGCTGTGGGGAGGGGGCTGATCCCACAGAGAGCAAGGTCTGTGTGGGAGCACCCCTGGGAGCACAGGAGGGGAGGGAGGATGTTGTGGCTGTTCCATAGGCTTGTGAT
The DNA here is from genome assembly GCF_037042795.1 of Molothrus aeneus. Classification (NCBI taxonomy): domain Eukaryota; kingdom Metazoa; phylum Chordata; class Aves; order Passeriformes; family Icteridae; genus Molothrus; species Molothrus aeneus. The sequence goes on along the minus strand of NC_089650.1, from coordinate 3,780,246 downwards.
GCAAACAGTGCAGAGGGAAATTTGTGTGAGTGTTTCTCTTATAAAGCTTGCTTCTTAAAAAATAACTTCTCCTTCACATGAGGTATCCTAGGCCTTGTGCGAGTATCACACACACATTTTCTGAAAAATCCTTTTGCCAGGATTTTTCTCCTGAGAAGCCTCAGAAAATAAATGTAAGCAGTAATTATCTGATTGCTTGGAGTGTGGTTTGGAGGTTGCTTACCAACAGGTGCATCTTTGGTTGCTTCCATGTGGATTTTTTTACTTGGTGACCAATCATAGGTCCAGTTGTGTGGGGACTCTGGTCAGTCACAAGATTTTATTATTCATTCTTTTCTAGCTTTCTGATGTCTCCCTCCTTTCTCTTTCTTTAGTATAGTTTTAATATATCATTTTCTTTTAATATAATATAAATATCATAAAATAAGAAATCAGCCTTCTGAAACATGGAGTCAAGATTCTCATCTCTTCCCTCGTCCTGGGGGGCCCTCAAACACCACCACATGCGAGGAATGAATTTTTATGCCACAGGAATAGCTGCACTGAGCAGACTATTGATCTGTCTCTGCTGCTCTGTCTCCTTGTGCAGTGAGTCACAGCTGAACTGCTCGAGAAGACCTTCCTCACTGTGCACTTTTCCATCACGGAGAAGAATGTCATAGCTGCCCGACTTGGCGGCCACTCTGTGCCCTGAAGCATGAACTTTTAATTTCCAAGACAGCAATGTTGCAAAGGCTGAAAATTGCATTTGTTCAGGGTCCAGAACTAATTTAATTTGGTCCTGAGATGGTGCCCAAAACTTTTCTGTTAATCTCTTGGACCGCAGACATTTATCAGGGTCCAAAGTGAAATGTACCAGTGATAAAATCAAAAGGCCAAATCTTCAGATGAATACACTGGTGCTGGTCCATTGCCTTGGACAGAACTAAGCCAACTGATGCCAGCTGAGTTCCGTCCTGAAGATCCTAAATATAGTTGTTGAGGTATAGAACCGTAACCAACAGGATCCCTTTTTTTTTTTTTGCTGCTGCCCTCCCATGCCTCATTTTTCACATGAACTGCAATGAGAATGTAGAGTCTGGTTTTCTATTAGTGGCTGTGACTGCGATGGGAGTTGAACAAATTAGTGCGCTGTAAAGTGCCAGCTTAAAAGGTGCCAGGCAAACTTATTTGCAGAGGATACTCACACTTAGAGTGTGTCAGGAGAGGCAGACAAGCAATTACAGTGAGACAGACAAAATGCTGTGTGTTCACCTCCTGGCATCAGCTGAAGTAACTTCTTTGCGTGCCAGACTCTTGTCTTGTGGAGACCCAAATCTTAAGATCAAGCTTTCACAAATATTAAATTTTAAACTGATGTTTAATGCTTGTGAAAAGGTGGCTGCTAAAAGCATATGAAAAGCCCTACAGCAAGGTTATTTTTTTAAATATGAGCTATGCCATGTATTCCTTTTGCATATGTTTCAATTAATTTCTACAGAGGTGGGCTTTTTTTCCACGATCAAGAACTTCCTGGAAGACACAATAAAGATTCACTGTTAAAAATTCACACTGGAGTAGCCTTGCTGTTACAATAGCACTGAAATTTTCCTGGCATTCTTTATTGTGATTATGCTGTGAATTTATCTGTGAATTTACTCATCTTGATCCCTCTACAGTCCCTTCTGCTATATGTATGAGAATAAGCAAGAGAAGGGAGGATCTTAGTGAGAAGAAGTTATTTCAAGCAATCCCTAGGAGAATGCAATTTGTTTGGGGAATTAATACATTTAAAGGTGCAAGCAATCCCTAGAAGAATGGTATTTGTCTGGGGAATCAATACATTTAAAGGTGCACAGAACATACCCATTAAAAGCCTATCCCTTGCTTCTCTTCTAGTTCCTTACCCACCCCGAAACATTTCTGTCCAGATTGTACCAATCAACAGGAACAACTGGGAAGAGCACAGCGGGAATTTCGCCGAAGAGTCCTTCATCAGACCGCAGGAAATCATGAGGAAAGAGAAATCCAGCCATCCTTCAGAGAGCTCCACTGAAACCCCAGCAGCAAACTCCTCTGCAGCCTGGCTGGATGAGCAGTCCAACAGCACCGAGGATGGAGCCAGCTCGCAGCCATCCTGGTGGTCCAGTGAGGCCGAGTCCTCCGAGGGGGAGGAGGAGTTTGTCCGTGCAGGTTCCAGGGATTATGAAGCCACTGATGCCAACACGGGGTCTGGCAGACCCACAGCAGAACCCCCTCCCTTCCTTCCTGTGCAGATGGTGCTGACCTGGTTGCCCCCAAAGCCCCCTACTGCCTTTGATGGTTTCCACATCAATATTGAAAGGGAAGGTAAACCAGAGCCTTGTGCCCTTCTCGTCCTCCTTTTCTGTAATTCCATTGGTGGTTGTCTCCTCCATGAATTATTATCTGGTACTGTGCTTCAGAGTATTGCTGGCTGGGCTCTATGTACAAATCAAAACCAGCTAGGAACATGTTTTGAGCTGTTTTATTTTCCAGCATCAGTCTCATTACATGGTTATGACAATGGGAAGATGCCATCAGCTCACATCCCAGGCAGCAGACCAAGAACTTACAGACCAAGAACTTAATGTTACAACTTACTTTATAAGTTTTTTGACTAATCACACAAAGCAAGAGCACATTGACAGTAGTTCTATCCAACCACAGGTACCTTTGGTTAAAACAATGATTGCTTATTTCAAATACAATACCTGCTTGTAAGCCTTAAAACACAATGCACAGAGCTCCATTATTAAGTTTAAAACTTCCTAATATCTCACTAGATATACTTTTCTGCAGCTATTATCCTTACTTTTCTACTTTTTACATCTTTTTTCTACTGACCTATCTCGTGACTATTGCTTAGCTCTAATCACAGTTCTGCTGTCCTTAAAAGCCTGCCTTTTGCACCTTTCCCAAAACCCTCTGATTTTATAAATTCCCACACAGAGGGCTTTGTTAGATCCCATGTATTTCTTGAGGAGTTTTTGCATTGAGCAGCATCTACTTCTGGCTGGGCAGGTGTAAACCACACTTTTCAGTTCTCTTTTGTTAAACAGGATTTTTACTGTTGTACATATTGCCACACTGTTTGAATAAATCCTTTTGGATACATTTTAATCCCACAGTTGAAACAGGATTAGCATTTCTGATATAAATAATTCTCTTGGTGGCTGGAACCTTTCAAATTTCAATTAATCCACACTTTTTTTTCCCTCCTGATTTAGAGAATTCCACAGAGTTTTTGACAGTGAGTGAGGACACTCACAAATTTGTTGCTGAACTGAAAGAACCAGGAAAATACAAGTTGTCTGTAACAACATTCAGCTCCTCTGGCTCTTGTGAAGTTCGGGGAAGTCAATCAGCAAAAACACTCAGCTTTTATATCAGTAAGTATCTCATCAAACTCAGCTTTTCCTCCCTGAGCAACACAGCTGTAATATACAGAGTTTGACCACTGGGGTATTTCTGGCACCTGCTGATGGATCACTGGGGTCTGGTCTTTTGGAATTCCCTGTGCCAGAGAAGGAAATGCAGTGCAAATATGTTAATGTATTGCAACCTGCCTGGATCAGCCTTGGTTGTACCATCTTGGCAGTTTTGGGAAAGCAAGTGATGTGATGGAGTCAGTGCTCAGAAGTGAATTGAGTTTCCCTTTTCTCACAGTGAGGATTTAATTCCAAGAATTAATTTGGTGGTTGTAGAGAGCTGTGGAAATATTTAACTTTCCTACTCCTGGAGTATGTACTGTGTTAGGGATGAAGGGCAGCCCAGGCTGAGAGTATGGGAATTGCACAATTAAACACTGAACTCTGAAATTGAATGGTCTCTGAGAGAACACAGAGCAAATTACAGCAGATGAAGTGGTTCAGCCTGCTAAATTCAAAGGAGAAAAAGTAATTTATTATTTCCCTGTAGAATCCCAGACTTTCTTAACTGGAGATTTAGTAAAAGACAAAGTAATAATGCACTACTGTGTAAACTAATACCATGACTGACAATTGGATCAGCAAGTGAGACAGGTGTTGGTGAATTCAGATCATTATCCTTCTAATGGCTGCGGTCACCCTTGTACCTTTTTCTGCAAAAGGAAATAGATATACCCTACAGAATGCCCATGGAATACTTGCAGCACTGCACAATTTTGCAAAGATAATATCTTTTTGAAAAGATAATGCCTTCCCAAACCATGAATGCTGCAACAAGACACAGTAGCCAAAGCTGGCAGAAAAAATCCTATTAAAAGGAAATGTAGTCAAGCACTTCAGTATATAATGAATAAAAATTGTGCCTTTAGTAGCTCATAACCTTTACAAATACTAGGTATTTAAACTTTAATTCATCATAATGCTAGACTGTGTGTAGCAATTCCACTGTTGCTCCATTTTTAACAACTTTATACTGGAAAGAAACAATAATTGGAAAACATCCAGAAAACAGCACATGAGAGAGAAGGTCTCTGCTGTTGTAATGTCACTGTCTTCTGTTTTTCTTTAGGAATAGTTGGACAGCTTTATTATATGAAAAGCATTAAAGTAGATAAAGAAATATGTAGCATTGCTATTAGCACCAAATGTTGTTCCACTTTGCAAGGTGTGACATATTCTATTTTCATTGAGCAGTATTTAATGCTTAAAGTGTCCACCATGCTAACTGTGGACCTGAGAGAAATGAGAACATGTTAACCCAAAGTAAAGGGGTGTGGATGGCCAGATTAAGGATGAACCTTATTATGGATAAAGTATTAAGGTGTTAGAGGAAGGCAATGGCATTTTAATTTTACATGTAACACATAAGAAACTTTGGGTTTTGTCAGTTAGTTTTGCAGACTTTTACAACAAAATTGAGGGTTCTTGGCAGTCACTTTAGTTATTCTGTCAAATGCAAGGTCCTTAATATTTTAGATAGATTTTATATGTATTTCTGGTAGAATGCCAAATTGGAGATATGAACAAATGCTCTTAGGTTGAAATTGCTTTTCCATTCCTCTTTCTGAGTCTGATCAAGTAGGCTTTTTGTGTGGGGACTACAGCTCTGGGTTATGACACGAGGCATCTCTGCTGCCTTAATGCCAGTGCTGAAACAGTTTCTGAATAGTGAGACCTACATGTACATCCTCTGTCTCCAGAGAATAATCTAGTGATCAAATTCCTCTTTTTTACCTGTGTGGGTGTGGGTCTGCTGCTGTGAATAAATTTTGCCCACAGTATCAGTCCTATTTTCCTTGTAATGCTTGGTTCATGAATCATCCTGTCAAATTACTGGCTTTAGGTTACATATTTTTGTTACTTCCAGATAGCAGTCAAATCTGATAGCCTGATCTTAAACCACATTCTTGCTCTGGCATTTGTTTTATTTTATCAATAAATGTAAATTACCATTAGAGTTGCATGGAGCAGGAATGTCAAGGAGACAGAGGTCACAAGTATTGCTTAAAAGTGACAAGAAAAATGGGCTATTTTCATTAAATACAAAATTTTGACCAAGTCTAGCTGAAGTTATTTTCCAAACTGTTCTTTTATCTATATTTAAAGCTGTGTTCTCAACCAAGTGCTCCAAAAAGAATGAGATTCTTCACTATGGTGACCTCTGTGAACTTGATTTTATGCTTTGAGGCTATGGTGTGCTTGGAGGGTGTGTTAGTGTGTGGAGAGGTGAAAAAATCTGTGTGCTTATCCTTTAATATTGGTCAATGATCTGTACATTATTGGCTGCCAGTGCTTTTAAGCATTCCCTTGGAGCAAATCTGATCCTGCTGGGTGGTTTCTGGTAAGCAGCAGAGACTACTGCCCTCTGAATTTCCAGACAGGCACGTTCCTCTTGTCATGGGCTCTGCTGCAGGTTATCCCAGGGGCTGCCACCTCTGCTAGCTGGGGGCTGTGGGGATGGACATCTGCCATTCTAGCCTCCCTCACCTGAAAGGGAATAAATAATAAATAAATAATACATTTTTAATTTTTATAATTATTTAATGTATTATATGTTATTAATAATTAATAAATAACTAAATAATTATAGAGGGAATAAATAATTATAAAAGGGAATAAAGGGAATAAATAATTCCCTGAAAGAAGGGTGTTTTAACCTGTGTGCCTCAAATGGATGGAGTGGCTTGCTCACCTGTGCTTTTGGGCCATGTCCCAGGCCCCACAGGTGAGTGGATAGAGGAGCTCACTGAGAAGCCCCAGCATGTGACAGTGACAGTGCTGAGCTCCACGACTGCCCTGACCTCCTGGACAGCATCACAGGAGAGCAGTGGCAACAGCACCATCGTGTCTGTGCTCTCCCTCACCTGCCAGAAGCAAAAGGAAAGCCAAAGGCTGGAAAAACACTACTGCACCGAGGTAAGGAGCAGAAACTGGAGCATTTTCCAATCTAGTAAAAATAATCACTCTGCTGTTTAGAATCCCTGTGCCCCAGGGCTCTGTCAGGCTGCAGGGGACAGTGGCAGCTGCTCCCTCCTGCGGTCCAGAGGGAGGGATGCGGCTGGTGCTGAGTGGAGGGGAGAGCCCAGGAGCAAGAATGTGCAGTTCACCACAGGCTTGTTAAAGTGCTGCTTCTGCTGGACTTGCTGTGGCTTCACTCAGGCATGTGCTGCAGTGCATCTGTAAAAAGCAAAGTGCTCACATGCATGGTTATCATCAAAGCAGCATAAATTATTTCTTAGCTGTCCCACATTTGAGTACAGAGCCTGACTGTAAATCTTCTGGAGGTTTGGAGATGATCAGAAGCCAGCTTGTCTTTTCATCCATAGGAAAAGGTGTCAGCACTGGGAAACAAACAGCAATTCAGACCACCAGTGATTTGTATGGACAAGTCCTTTATGGAATGTGTTTATAACCATCAAGAGTCCTGAACCCCAAAACCTGACAGTTTTTTGCTGCTTGAAACCCTTAGTGAGTGCAGACTCTGTGCCTGTGGTAGGTCAGTGGCTTCAATTAGAAAGATTCTAGCCCACATCTCAGTGACCTCACCAGGATGCTGATACAGCCTTTTTCTGATCAGGGCCATGGCTTCTGTCTGGCTCCCTGAAATGTGTGTGATGGAGGAGGCTGCAAAGCACTGCAGAGCTGCCCTGCTGCACCCTCAGCCCACCCATGGGAATGGAGGGGACTACTGGCATCCTTGTAAATCACCTCCTTCAACTTCATGATCAGCCTTGCCAGTGAATTAATAATAATCTGCAACCCTTAAAACGCCTCTTAAAATTAATCTCTGAAGAAGTTTTGAGTTTCAGTTCAACAATGGCTTTGAACTGAAATGTTTGGAAGTGTCTTGTTGGGACAATTTGAGAATTGTTTTTCAGAATCAACTGATTTTATTGTTACTTGTATTTCTTAGAAGTACAGTCATTTAAATGGGAAAGAAAGTCCAGTAGGTGATTATAAACACAGATCCCAAACATTTGCTTTTATAATTTGCACAGATACTACAGGATTCATCTGCAAACTCAAAAACAAGTATCTATAGTTAATCTGTGAATAAACAAGATATCTGTAAATGTGTATTTACTGCAAGTAGGTTGAAAAGTCTAAATACAGTTATTTGTTTCTTTCTGTATTATATATATATATTTGTATCAAATTTTATCAACCTACTATATACCTGGAATTGTTAATAGTTGTTGGTTTGGCTTCTCCATACTGACCTGAAAAGAGCAAAATTCAGTGCAGAGTTCTATCCATTTCTAACATGGTGCATAATAAAATTGATTTAGCTTTCCAGAGCAGCTGGTAGAGACAAATTCTGTTCCTCACTAAATCTGTGCTTGGCAGTGATACACTTATGTGCATTGCAAAAAGCTACCAGTGCAGAGGTGGCTGTGATACAGACTTTGGGAAGGTTGTGAAGAAAATATTAGTAGGAAATACCAGCCTGCAGCTCTAGAAAGGATGTGTGAAGGCTTTTCCTCAAAGCTGCTCTGTGCATTTGCTGTTGGTGGAGTCTTCAGGAGATGAACCTCTTCCTGCTGGATCAAACCAGGAATCACTTGGTCAGGAATTCTGCCCCCAGCTCTGACTGAAACCTGGTGTGGCACAGCAGGAATTTTAAAGAAGATATTTTCAAGCTGAAAAGAAAAATCACAATGCCCCTTAGTTACAGTTTGTGGTGCTGTGGAGGGGAGGTGACAGAGAATATTTCCTCTCTGATTTCACTGTGGAATCACTCAGTAGCTGCAGTCAGAGGACAGATTCCCCAAAATGCTGCTGCCTTCAGCTCACAAAGCTGCATCAATGACTGATGGAAGACCTCAGGCTCTAATTGAAAACATGTGGTCTAAATACTCCAGCCTGAATAATACCACCTGAAAATGAATAATGTAGCCTGAATATTGTAATAGACTTTGACAGTAGGAGAGAGTGGGTCTGCAGTGAGGTAGCTGACCTCATGCAGCCAGGCAAGTGCAATTCTCTGAGTCAGATCATTTGTGAGGCCAGTCCTGACCACTGCCAGTTTTGCCACGTGGGACTTAATGAATGAAGTTCTTGCTGCCAATGTGCTTTGATTCATGCCTTTTGTAATGGAGCATTCAAGTACAGTCTCAATACTCTTTTATTAATCAAGTAAATGCTTCATATCTGATGAGTTCCTCTCCTCCTAGGTGAATTCAAGCAGCAGCCTCATTGAGAATCTTGTTCCTGGTGCCCAGTACCAAGTTGTAGTTTACCTACGGAAAGGACCTTTGGTTGGACCTCCCTCTGATCCTGTCACATTTTCCATTGGTAACCCCTGAACCTATTGATTGAAATGCTTTTATTTCTTTTTAGGGTTTGATTTTTTTCTTTTTTTTTTTTTTTCTTTTCAAATATATATAGTATGTTCATTAAGTCCTGTAGACCACGCCTTGATTATCTCAAGTTTAAGAGTGAATCTCAATCTTCTCTGCTTTGGGATTTGAAAATGAGAAGAGCCCTCTGAGACTGACACTGACATTTTCAAGAATGTTTTATGTCCAACAGGCAGAGCTCCTGCCCCCATACCTGTAATTCAGGATTTCACCAGGCTCCTAGAAAAGATCATTTAAGAAAGAATTCAGTAACTTTTAGTTTCAGTGTAATTTATTTTGTTAAGATTACCACTTAAACAAAATGTATTAAGTAGAGAGAGGGAAAAGAGAAAGAGATTCAGTGTACAGAGTTACATTTGCAGAGAAATATTCAACCTGTGTCACCCAGCTTCTCCTTTTGACAAAATGTCTGCTCACTGGGACAGCAAGTGGCTGAAACTTAGAGATCTTTCGTATTTTTAATGCTGCTTCTTCTCTGTGATGTAGGGAAGAAAGTGAAACAGAAAAAAATGTTATCCTGTTAAGAATTTAATCCTTAAATAAAAGCCAACATGTGGCTTAGTGATTATGGTGAGAGCCTTTTCATTCTAGTCAATCTTCTTATATATTTTCATAAATTTGATCGGAATAAAAATTTGTAAAGTATGCTATATTTCAGAAAAGGAAAAATTACTATGTAAATATTTATATATACTTTAATGTTAAAATTTCTATCATTAGATAGTTTTCACAAACACTTTTGATTTTCTTTCTCACTGTAATTCAAAAATCTGCAAATTTGCAAAAGTAAAATCATGTATACCCAAAGTAAATAAGTTACTTCCTTTTCTCCACTTTTTTATGGCCATACATGAAAGTTTATACAAAACTGAAAATGGCAATCAGTTTCTAAATAGAACATTTCATAACTTTCCTATTACAAAGGGGCTGTTTTTATGCAGTAAAACAACATCTGTATGAGTTTTCATTTCACAACAGTTTATTGAATATGATACTAAAATGAAAGAACTGAAAAACAAATTGTCCTGTGAACTTACCAGTGGTGGCTAATGACGAATGAAACTCAAATAAAATAAAATGCACTTTAAAAAGTATTCCATTCTCCCCACATTTATCCTAAGGCTCATTTTCACAGGGTGAGTATCAGCAGTTCAGAGAAAGCAAAGCAAAGATGTGGTAAATGGTTTATAAAGGTAAAAGGCAGCCATGTGCCAACATGGGCTGAAGTAGCCTGGGTGCTGATCTGGGTTCTGACCCGGTGTGCTATAGCTGGGGCTCTGCAGCCCTGGCAAATTGTAGCTCTAAGTCCTTATTTAAGTAGCCTCAGTGAAATCATGGAGAATAATTGTTTTCCAGACCATCCAGGCTGCAGAGGTTGACCCTTAACGTGACATTCTTCAAAACACTTGACTCTTTCTCAGTGTCACTGTCTGTAAACAAGAATAGCAGTACATGACAGAACCTTCGGGTTCCCCAGGGAAGGAAGGCTGGAGATGAAAACTTTCCTTTCTTACAGTGCTCTGGCTTTTGATGCTTTTGGTTTTGAGCATCTTGAAATATCTCCTGAGCATCCTGATTTTCAAAGTAGAATAGAACCCTCCCTTTTTGAGAAAGTGGGATGTGTACTTGATCTCAAGCTAAGCAGCCAACACAAAGCGGTCTGTAGCCACTTCTGAAAAAGTAGTTTTAAACTCGAGGACAAATGCTTAAAAAATGGTATTCAACTGCTTGTGACCAGGAAGTTCTTGGGGATTAAAGTCATGAGAAATCCAGAAATAGGTAGAACATGATTAAGGAAAGGTATTATTATTTTAAAATAAAGCGGAACTGATAACACATGCATGTTACTAACCATAATTTCTGCTTTACAGTGCCCACTGGAATAAAGGATCTGACTCTTTACCCTTTGGGACCTACTGCTGTGGTTCTGAGCTGGAACAGACCTTTCCTGGGGGTGTTCAGGAAATACGTGGTAGAAATGTTTTACTTCAACCCATCAACCATGACCTCGGAGTGGACAACCTACTATGAAATAGCTGCCACTGTCTCCTTGACTGCCTCAGTGGTACAGTGACCATTCCTGCCTTGCTTTCCCATGCCTGTGTGGCCCTAGCACCTTGTGACACTTTTTTTTTTCCCAGCCTTTTCCCCATGAATATGTAGATATGTATATGTAGATATATATGCCTTTAAGCCTGGCACATTTTTTTCCCCAGCAAAGCAGAGAAAATGACCAAGGGTGCTGGAGGCATTTTCTGTTCTAAAGTAAGGCACTGCCAGCTGAACCATGCTAAATTTCAAGCAGAGCAATGAGACAGGAGTTTAGCCTCTTTTTTTTTTTGCTGTTGCTGTTGTTTAGCAAGCCTAGAGGCTGCTTCAGTTTGTGGGTCAGTTTGTCAGTCAAGGCTTTAAAAGTTCCATCATCTCCTCGGGGGGTGCAGTGCAAGGGCTTATCTACATAATTAATATTGATAGTATGGATTTGGGGCTTGCAGGCTGGTCTCTCAGTGTGCCATGTGGAAGGCTTAGCTATGGTTTTTGTGAAAAAATGCCTTCATGTTTCTGAAGCTGCCAAATCTTTGGCCAGGGTTTTTACTAGGTGAATGCTGATCTCTGTAAGAACACACTCACACATAGATTCACAGGTGCCCTTGCAGATATAAAGTGAAATTTTCCTCCTCTTTTCCATTATTTCCTGGAGAAAGGGAAAAGATTTTACTCCAGCTTTGCAGTAGTGTGAGACAGAGAGCAATTCCAGCTGAAATTAGTTGTTCAAGAAAGTTATGAGTATGCAAAAAAGATAGCAATAACTTCTGCTGCTGGTGAGAGCCACTGTGATTTACTGTAATTGATTTGCATAATACCATTTGTGGAGTCATTTTGGCTCCAGCAGCTTTACTGTAATTGGGTATGTGACTATAAATCTAACATGTAAGTCTCCAGGGAAATTAAAAACAAAAATAACTTACCAAACTGGTAATTAATATCTTGTAATCGTGACTCAGCACAAATAGATGAATAGCTGAGTGGTCTAAGTGATCGAAGAAATAAAGCTATCATGCAGAGTTAATGTGGTTCATTAGGAAAGGACATGATGTTGTCCCTTACTGTTGCAAATCCTGCTCATGGAAGCCAAGTTGGAATAGCTTTGTCTGGATTTCAATCTGAAATGCAACAGTGCTGCATGGCAGCTAAAGTGAGCATTTCTTCAAGGATAATTTTAAAGACTAATCCTGAATTAGGAAAAGAATGTTTCCCTGTTATTCTATTGTGGCATTTAATGTACAGGTAGGAACAGGTGAACTTTTGTTTGGGTTCTCCACTGGTGCTTCAGAATCCCACTGATCCCTGCTGACACCTCTGAGTGGTGTATTCTGAAGCAACAATGAGAAGACTCAAAAATCAATGTCTCCAACAGCATGAAATAATCAAGCCTTATTTCCTGGAGGGCTAACATTTTATAAGAACCTTTGGAACTGGATTTGTCTTTTCACTCTCTTTAGCTGCTTCATTCATTTTGTTCTCTGCAATTTGAAAATTGTCAAAGTGATGTTGGTATTTCCAATACGATGCCAGGGGCATGTCAGTAGAAGTCCAATCATATTCAAGGATTTGGTGTCAATGTGGATATAACTTTTTCCAATAATCATGAAAAGAAAAGATCACACCAGCTATATTTGCACTGTCTTGTAGTATCTGGAGAAAAAAAGGCCACTGCAAACAACAGAGATCTGTAAAAATAGCAATTTCTACATTGTTGAAGTTGTTCATTTTTTTTCAGTTTGCTTTTATTTTGAATTTTAAAAATATCAAGAGGCTTTTCATCTAAACATCAATATCTTAAATGTCCTGTGCTGTCAGTGGAAGAATTAGAATTTTAACTTAAATATTACATGCAATGATATAATATAAAACATATTGCTTTTTATACTTCATTTATATCTCATTTATATTTACATATATAATTTATGTCTCATAAGTCATTTATGTTTCATTCCTATTCCATTTATAATAAATGATAATAGAAAGTGAAATACACGTGGAAAATTGGAAAAATATACGTCTCTTAAAGTGACAATATCTGAGACAAAAACATCCGTTCTAATTTATCCTCAAACCCCATTTAATCAAACTAGAAACACCTACATTTTCCAGTTAAATATTTTGCCTTCATCAAACTGAAATTGTGATGGAAGATTGCTCTGTGTGAATGGTTCTGACCACCCTGGAAATCCTTTGAGATTCACGTGGTGGACAGAACCTGTGACCAGGTGGATGTGGATGAGCAGCAGAGCCATCACAGCTGTGTTTCCTCCCTCTGCACAGGGTTTTTAGTAAATTGAAAGGCCAAATTTCAGAGATTTCCTGTGGTATTTTCAGGGTCCCCCATCGTGCGCAGGAAAGATGAATCTGACTCCATGTTCTTAGAAGGCTAATTTATTATTTTATGATATTATATTAAAGAATGCTATACAAAACTATACTAAAGAATAGAGAAAGGATACTTACAGAAGGCTTAACAAGATACTAATGGAAAACTTGTGACTCTCTCCAGAGCCTCAACACACCTTGGGTGTGATTGGCCAGTAAGTTAAAACAATTCACATGTTGGATAAACAATGTCCAAACCACATTCCAAAGCAGCCAAACCAAGGAGAAGCAAATCAGATAATTATTGTTTTCATTTCTCTCTGAGGCTTCTCAGCTTCCCAAGAGAAGAAATCCTGGCAAAGGGATTTTTCAGAAAATATGATAGTGACAATTTCCACTGAAGGAAGGAATGGGAGCTCAGAAAAACGAGTGTGGGCACTAGGTTTATAAATACTGTTGTGTTTCAGAAGTCCTCATGCTGGTCAGTTCTCTCCTGAGCTGCTCTTTGTGTTTTGTCCCTTTACAGAGAATAGCCAACCTGCTGCCAGCTTGGTACTACAATTTCCGTGTCACCATGGTCACCTGGGGCGACCCAGAGCTGAGCTGCTGTGACAGCTCCACCATCAGCTTCATAACAGGTAACCAGCCAGCTGAAAACCCTGCGGGAGTGCTCCTGGGGGCAGAGGCACTGAGGAAGTCTGACCTGGGTGCTGTTTCACCTACAGATAGTTGCAAGTTAGGATATTTCTCGTTTAAGTATTTTTTGATTTTTTGTTTGTTTGGGGTTTTGTTTTTTTTTTTTTTTTTGTGATTTTGTGTTTTGTTTGTTTTGGTTTTTTATTTTGGGTTTTTTGGGGATTTTTTTTTTTTTTGGTTGGTTTTGGTGTTTGGTTTTCTATTTTTTTCTTTTTAAGTCTCTGAGGACTGCTTGAAATGAACATATAAATGATTTTTTCCTATGCCAAGCACGGTGGTTGATTGCTGTGTTGCAGTCCTCCATCAGCTGAGTGCATGGCTCCATTGATAGCCAATGGTCCTGCTCCACTTTTACCACACCATACATTTGACACATGGAGAAGTTAATAGGTAAATTAGTTAAACCTGAATTCATATGTTTCTTGGTATATCAAACACTTTTTCATTTATCTGCAATATTTCCAAGTGTTTTTTCCTCCTTTATCACCCTCCCAGTAATCTCCAGGTCAGAGCATGACTTGTGCAGCACTGAGATGAGTGAGCTGATATAACCACAGGGATTTCCCTTTTCCACTTGGGACCAGCCCTGGATTTAACACACTCTGGCATTTCTTGGCAGATTCTTTGGATTTGGATTTTCAATATGCCCAACAGATCAGCCACTCAGAGGGAGCAGCATGAGAAAGGCCCTGTTAGCACCTTGCCATGCACACAGGATGGTTAGGCCAAAATCAGAATTCTCCATTGAATCATTTTGCTTTTAAGTGTCACTGTTTAGTTCACATTGCTGAAGTTGAGGTGACTGGAAGCAGTAAATAATTCAGTTTTACTGTGAGTTGCAATGAAGTACACTTGTTCTTTTTCATCTGTAGGAATCCAATGAGAAGGAAAATCAGGGTATAATGTCCCAGCCACTCACCCCAAAGCAGACATTAGCCTAGTCCCAGATTTTCTTTTTGGTGAGAGTCAGAGAATGTACCTGGAAGAGTTACTGAATAAGACCAGTTTGTAATGATGATTTACACAGAGCCTGTGCCCCAGAGAGCCACGACAGAAGAGCCAGCAGCATTAAAGCTGTGGCTCCACTGAAGTCAACAGAAACCCTCCCATGCTGAGATACCTGATCCCAGGTTACTCTGCTGACAAATTCTGGCACTTCTCCAGTGTATCAGAGCTGGAGCCTCCTGAAGGGTCTCCAGGGACATTCCTTGTCCTTTGGCATCAATCAGCTTTTCTGCAGCACTGTAAGGAAGCAATTTTCCAGCTGGTTTGTTGCTGTATGAGGGAAAAAATGTCTTTTCCAACTGATTTGGGTACCAGGTTCAGCGTTTTAGAGTGGAAGTGTTCCAGTGGGACACTCACTTCAGTATTGCATCTCCAGAAACCTGCAGCAGAAATGAGGGAGATCAAGGGCCTTCTAAAAGGTAATCTGTCACCAGTACCAATCTGGATCTCTGTGTGATGACAGGAAAGACTGCTACTGCTGCTGAATGAAAAATTTATCAACTTCTTAACCAGCAGATGCAGACAAAATCAGAAATGGATGAACCTCTAAATATCATCCATTTGTGATTGGCAAAATCTCTCTTAGAGAAGGTCATCTGGTCTTCAGTGAATATATCCAACTGGAATGTTGTATCAATGGTTAATTTCTCTTATTATCAAGGGTTTATACCCTGTGTTTCTGAATTTTTCTGGTTTTAATACCCAGTCCAAGATAATTATTGCACTTTTATCTTACTGACTGAAGACAAAAAACACAAAGACAAAACACAAAGCCTTTTTTTTATTTTTTGGTCTCTATACAGAATTTAGATTGTTTTTTCTGTTAATAAATTGTTTCCATTGAACTCTGCAGGTTCTCTCACTTTTAGGTGTTTTCCCATGTTAGTTTTTTCCCCCACTCTGCCTCTCTAATTTTTACTGTCTTTACTAAAGTAGATAAAAACTAAAAGTGTAATATCAACCTGCTGAATACTCCTATAGAGGCACAATCATCTGCCTGTTCAAAACTCTCTTATGTGTGCATCTAAATGATTGCATTTCCTGCATCATCACACTGGAGGCCTGTGTTGATTTACTTCTATTTTATGGCTCCTAACAGAATTGATCATTTGTTGTCTACATGCTGTTTTTCCAACAGACCTGGCACTTCAAAATTCACTTTGTTTGAGCAGGCCCAGCACAGGGGGCAATATTTCAAAGCTCAGCCATGTCCAAATCCTGCCCTCCTCTACCAGTTCCATGCTCCTTGCATGGTTCATCAGCCCTGATTTTCCTTTCAGGGTATTGATGAAAATGTTGAATAGCAATGAGGTATTAAAATCACACTGTGATTTTAAGTGAAGAGCCCTAACAAAGCAAGCTGATTTGGTCAAATTGCAAGCACTTACCAATACATGGTCAGCACTGAATGTGAGGATTGAATGCACTCCTGTCCTCTGATTGCCTTATTACTTGCAGTCTCTTCAGCTTTGCCCAGGAACTGCAGCCAGGCTGGCTTGTGAGGCTTGCCAGTTTGTCATATCTGCAGGTTTGAAAAGTTTGTCCCCAGTAGGTGCTGCCTTTTCACAGCTTTAATCTACCAGGAGACTGAGAGCTCTTTCCCAGCCTCTTCCCTCCCAGAGAGGGAGCAGATGGTTTTATGGAGCACTTGGTCCCTTTCTGCACCATTTTGAACAATGCCACCTCCCCTGCACAGGTTGCCAGGAATTAAAACGAACAAACAAACAGAAGAAAAGCAAAAACACCAAAAAACCCTTTATTTTAAGAATACTTGAGTGGAGGTTTTGTAGGCTTGACAGTGCACCATCTGTCAGCTCTTCTGTGTATAACTGGAGAGCCAAGCTCCACACCTGGAGCATAAACTTGAGTATCAAAAACAGAGTAGAAAGCTCAGCTGGGAGTTTGAGGATGCAGCTTGCAGGGAGCTCAGAGCAGACATTCCCTAGTGCAGGATCCCACTGCTCCTGGGGAGCCTGGGGCTGTACAGACCTCAGGACTTGGGGTGATGAGATGGAACTCTCTCCCACAGAGAAGAGATTTGGGGGATCTAAGAGACTTTTCAGAAGCAGCATTGTCCTCTCAGCTCCTGTTTTACTCAGGCAGGGGTGGTGGCGCTGCCAGGGTTGCTGTGGTGACTAATGAGTTCTTAATGCCACCTGCTGTAAACAACTGGATTTAAAACAACCACGAGCAAAGGCTCTTTGGGCCACAAGCAATTGCTTTTTGCAGTGAGGATGCTTTTACCTTTGGAGGAGCAGAAGGAGTGTGAAAGACAGACTCTGGGTGCTGCTGACTGCCTGTTGGTCCCATGGGTGCTTCCAGATGTCATTCTGGTCCAGGTCAGCATCAGGGTGTGACTTCCCACAGCCTCCCTGTGCTCCCCAGAACCTTGTGCTGGGTCACACCAGCCCTGGCCCTTGGTCTCATGTGACATATCCTGGACATTCACTGTCATGAAAGCATGCCATCAATAAAAAGGTGCAGGGGGAAATCATTATTTGTGTATGAGATTCATGGCCTTAAACTGCAAGGAATACACAATCCTTGCACAAGGATGGGCTGGGAACTTTAAAAATTAAAACAACATTGCTTCAAGGATTTTATACTAAATCTCCTCAAGAGCATAAAAGGACATTTTCAAGATTAATTCGGGAGAATAGTCTAACTAAACATTTCTAAACGGCCCTAGATTGTCTGTGCATTGCATTTGCTGCCTTCCTCGGCGGTTGCTTCAGTGAAGTCTCAGTGCCAAAGTGGAAGGAGCCTTCGTGAAAGCAGCAGTGACATCTTGTGGCCCTTTCCAAGAGACCTCAGCTCCGAGGCCATCCTGCATTCCCTGGCACCCAGGGCTCTGCTTCTCTCACCTGCCTTGGCACAAACACCCTGGACACAACAGGGCTTGTCCAGGGGAAGACCAGGCAGTTCACACCATTTTCCCCATTGTGCTCCTCAAAAATCCCCTGTAGTATCCAAATTATCCTACTCGTATCTCCTTGGGAAGGGGTTGAGATCTTCACTCATCGAGATTTTCAGTTTTGGATCTCCACTCACTATTAATTTAAATCTTTTCTGGAGTCCTGCACATTTGAATCAGGCAATCAAGGTGAGCTGTGCACCCTCTCCAGTTAATGGAGAGGCACCTCCCTCTGAGAGGGAATCCTCATCTGAAACCCCAATTTTAGTGTTATTTTGGTGGTTTTAGGGTTATTCTGGAGGTTGCTGTCTTTCTGCAGGTCACAGCCGGTGAGAGAGCCAGCTAGGGAAGGTGACTGAGTCCCAGTCCCTGGGGGTGTTGGACAGACATGTGGATGTAGTCCTGAGTTTGGCTTGGTGGTAAATGTGGCACTGCTGGGTTAAGGATTGGTTGAGATCTTCACTGATTGAGATTTTCACTTTTGGGTCTCCTCTCACTATTAATTCAACTCTTCTCTGGGCTCCTGCACTTTTGAATTAGACAATCAGGTGAGCTGGTCCTCTATGCTCCCTCTCCAGTTAATGGAGAGGCACCTCCCAGAGGGAATCCTCATTTTAAACACAAATTTTAGTGTTATTTTGGTGGGTTTAGGGTTATTTTCTGGAGGTTGCTGTCTTTCTGCAGGTCAAAGCTGATGAGAGAGCCAGCTAGGGAAGGTGGCTGAGTCCCAGTCTCTGGGAGTGTTTCAAGTCCATGTGGATGGATGTAGAGCTGAGGGAAGAGTTTGGTAGTGGATGTGGCAGTGCTGGTTGAATGATTGGTCTCAGTGTTAAAGATCCTTTCCAGCAGGAGTGACTCTATGTTATGTGGGCTGCAAAGAGAGACAAGGATTTGTTGGCAGCTCCAGACCAAAAAAACCCCTCCTAACAGGGTTGTGATGGGGCCCTTTCTTCCTCCCTTCCACCCAGGGAACAAGGGTGGTCATAACTTCTCATGCAAAAGTTGTTCTTTAGATATCTGGAGGGTTTGAGCTTTTCCTCCTAGAAAGATGCAAGCTCAGTGAAAAGATATTTTTTTCCTATGGAAAACCTATCAATGTAACGATTTATTATTTCTTTTCAGTTCAGTGACACAGTGAAGCAACATCTGAGACTTTTAACTTGAATTTGACTTACAAATGTGACTCAAAAAATTATTTTTATCTGCCATGATTTTTTTTTTAACTGAAAGATTGCAAAAATAAGTGTATTTTTGTTCTGATTATCTCCCAGGTTAAACAATGGTTTTCATATCTTTCAGCTAGTGCTCAAGTGGTTTTAATGATGCTTTCCTGCCAGCTTTGTGATATTCTCCTCCTGACAGCATCCTTTAGCACAAGTTTATCACTGGATTTGTTAATCAGCCATGTTAGACCCTGTCTGTCACACACTTGCCTTCTTCCTTCAGCACCTGTGGCACCCAAAATTACCTCTGTGGAGTATTACAACCACCTTCTGTATGTCACCTGGACCTATGGAGGAGATGGCCCCGACCTTTCTCATTCCAGGATGCTGCACTGGATGGTCGTTGCAGAAGGAAAGAAAAAAATCAAGAAGAGTGTAAGTACCAGTGTGGAAAGTGGGTGGTGTTCATTTCTTTGAGGGCTTTTTTTTTTAAATTTTTTTTTTTTCCTTTTTTTTTTTCTTTTTTTGGATGGGCTTTTGTTTGATTGGTTTGTTTTCCTGAGTTGGTAACTCAGAAAAAACTTTGACAACTCTGATAACTTTGTATTACTAAGTTATATATGACTTAGTATATATAGAACTTAGTTATGTTACTTTGATTACTAAGTTCCAGCTAGTTTGGTGGAAGCCAGTAAAAGTTATTCCCAGTGTTAGATCACTTTGAAAGACTTGAGCTCTCAAAATATCCAGTGGACAAAGTATTTCTGTAGTGATCTAGTGAAGGTGTTGATAATTGATATAATTTAAAAAGAGCTTAAAAACTTCTCAACTTCAGACAGTAAAGCTTAAAGATTATTCTTACATACAGGTATGGTATTTTCTATTTTTATTTATTAATAAACAGAGTAACCTAATGGCTGAGGGGTTTTTTTTTGTTTGTTATAGTACTGTCGCTTCCCATTTTCTGACGTTATCTTCATAAATTCTTTATTTTCTTTATTTTATGTTTGTATATAAGTTCCACAAATTGAAGGGATGAGGATTTCACCCAGAATTTGTGCACTTAAAAAATTTGCTAGATACTAAGCTGTGCTCTTGGTACATTCTCTTGAACATTTGGAAAATTGGAAGTGTATTTTCAACAGAATTGCAAATTGATCACTGATTTTCATGTGGTTTTGTGTGGAACATCCTAGCTTTCATTAGATTCCTTGTGGCTGCAAGAGTGCACCCATCTGCAGCCTGTTGCAGCATGAATCTGATTATATGATGAGGAGAATTGATAAACTTTCTGAGCAGCAGGAGCTTTTAGGATTTCCATCCTTACTTCAAACAAGGAAGAAAACTAGATTTAAATTTTTTGTCCTACAAATAAAATATTCTATAATTGAATTTAAAAAAAAAATCACAATTATATCCCTCTCTTCTCTTCCTTCAAAAAGTCATGTTTTCTGTAAGCTTATTATTCTTTCAGGAAAAATCTAATTTCTCTACCATCCAACTTCACTGAATGAGAAAATTATAGATTAAATAAATATAAAATAAACGTTTAATATGAAAATTTAAATAAATTAAACCCAAAATTGAATATGTAATTTTAGATTAAACAAGATATTAAAAGTAGAGGGTATCCACAATATCGAATATCTATAAATAAAACTTTAAAGCTTTAGGGATGTCTTTACAAATGTTTGTCTTTATATTCTTTGTAAGACAAGGGAACCTAGAGGGTATTCTTTAGGAAAATCCTGCAAAAACTTACCTATTTATAGCTAACTTTTATGGTTCTGTTCATATGGATAAATATGGGTACCTGCTTGCAGGCATCAGGGTACCTATTCCCCCAAGCTCTGTTAGTCACTTCCAGGAACTGTTTCCTTTAAAACTCATACTATATTGTAAGATCAAAATATGATTTTATTATGATTGCTAATATGGTTGTTTTTCTTGTGGCATTATTGAAATAATTAGGTAACACTGTCAGATGATGCTGACTTTTTCTTCCTGCTCCCTGTGTGTTTCCCAAGTCTCCACAGAAGTTGGTCAGATTTTAGGGAAGTGATGAAAATTATGTGCAAAACCCTATCGGTCTTTATTCAGAAATGTCAGTTTCTATTCCATCTGAAAGCTTCAGCCTGAAAATTAAGTGACTTTGGAAACCAGCATGAGATTCCTGAATGGGCCCTTTATAGATAGTCCAGAAGTGGTCTGAAAACAGTTCTGAGTCTCATCCTTCTCCATGACTCTGGGGAAATGGGAAGATTACCCAAAAATAAAAGGAAGAAGTTATTCTCAGTCTTTTGAGACTCAGCTCAGTTTAGGATCTGCTTTCAGACTTGCAGATGATTGAAGTCAGACCCTGAGACCTCTTGTCAAGTTAACAGGTCTCCAAGAGGTGTTAGCCTTGCCCAGATGGATTTAATTTTCAGGTCTGTAGGATGCATAAAGGCTTGCCTACACATGGCCTGTGTGCTCTTCTTTGAGGTGTCTGACCTGATTTAAATTCCTCTAAAATTGCAATGGACTCAAGTCCATGGCTTGTTTAGCATTTTGCACAACTGGAGAAATCTAGATGCTCTCAGTGGTGTGAGGGAGAATTTCTTTTTTCCTTACATTTCCACTGGTTACATAGAAAGTGCAGCCTAAAACTGTCTTCTTTTTTGCATTGTGCTAATCTGGTTTTGTGGTTGGTATCAGTGGGAACTGGTTGATGTCACCTGTCACCCTGTTTTTTTAAGTTTTTCTAAGCCTTCTGATATTTACATTCTTGTAACAAACTTTCTCACACACTTCATGTAAATAACTTATTGTTTTGCATTCTTTTATGGAGGAGGAGAAATTTGATAGACTGTTGGTTTATCCAGTGTCATTGGAGAGATGACACTGTCATACTCCAATCCACTGCACTTTTGGACAACTATAAATGTCGGAGTCAGAAATTAAAAGTTCTCTTTTTACCTTGAGAGAGCTGCGTGTGCACGCTGTGTTATTTGGTGCCCTGTAGTGACAGTCACCAGTCTGGAGCACACAGAAAACATCTGCTGTGGTGCACAGGAATTTCTCTGTAGTATTTTGAGTGACCAGGTCAATTTTACAAGAGAGTTGTGTGGTTTGTGTTGTGTTTAAGCTGGTATCTCTTGATTGTCCAGGTAACGCGCAATGTGATGACTGCAGTGCTGAGCTTGCCTCCAGGGGACATTTACAACCTGTCAGTGACTGCTTGTACTGAAAGAGGCAGCAATACTTCCATGCCCCAACTTGTGAAATTGGGTAAGAAGTGCTTGTTGGTACATTATTAACTCACCCCACTCGTTTGACTGTAAAGTGACTCTGGCAGCACCTTCCTTATTTCAGTTCTGTACCTCTGAGACCATTTCTTTTGCAAAGCTGTAATTTTCACCTCACCTTGCTGTGAAGATTGTCTCATGCCTGTGTGTGAAGCTAATCTCTTAGAATGGTTTTGCTCAAGAGGAGCAAGAGTGGCAGAATTTGACTTTAAGTGGAAGTAGGAGAGTGGAAATCACTTAGTGCCCTGCTGAGAGAACAAGTCATCTTGCCTAAGGTCTTGAACACGTGTAGGGTTTGAGGATGGCAACTCAGGCTTCACAGATGAACTTTTCAATAAAAAGCAGAACCTTCCTTTCTACTTTTCTGTTTCTGACAAGCCTATTTCTACACCTCTCTGCCACTTGGTCTGCTTTCCTGTCTCCCCTCCTCTCTCCCTGGACATCTGCAGTCTTTCAACACCAAAAACTTACCCTTAAATACTAATTAATGATAGCACTCTTTATAAAAATAGTCAGATTTGTGAATATGGAAGCCAGCTTCATTTTAAGAGAAATATACGTTAATATACTCATAGAAACAAAAGAAAACTTGAGAGTTTGATCCTTAATGTGAGAGTTTGATCCTTAATATAAGAGTTTCAAATATAACTTTCTACCTAATATCTTTCTTTATGTGAGAGGAAGACTGGACACTACACCATTGTACCTTAAGAAATTTTAGTTCTCTTTTGAATGTATGTGGAGCCCTAGCCTAGTTGTTGAGCCCTAGCTACCTAAAACACTGAAATTTCCAAGTGTGCCAATTTCCAAACTGCTTTTACAGGTGTTACCTCTGCTGAGAAGGTGGGTAAGGAAGAGTTTGTATTTTCAGAGAGGATTGTCTTCTCTACATGAATAATAATCCTTTTATGAGTCACTGCAAGAGAAGCGAATTTAAGGGACTGTGTAATTTCTAATGGGATTAGAGGTCTAAAAACCAGCCATCTTCCATTTATGTTTCTCAGAATTCTTACGGTGCTGAGGCAAACACAGAGACACAACAATCTGAAGTTCTTGCAGCTCTTCTTACCAAAGGCAATATTTGAAAGAAGTAGGCAAATTCCATGAGTTTTGTTTTCCCTGTGCAAACCACATCCACTGTTTTCCCCATGCCTCATGCCTGTGCAGTCACCTGTGTGTATTTGTTCACCCATTGAGTGGGTCAATGCGTGGGGTGAGTATTTCCCCCTGCAACCACTGTCCAAATGTTTTAGGGTGGTATTTCAAGACACCAACTAGCTTTATCTTTCAGACAGATCCACAAGCCTTATTCATATTGTACACCCTGCAGCACAGTTGTATCTTCCTCTTCTTTCCTTGTGGATGGGCACTCTTACTGAAATTGGGTGGGAATTTTGCCCTTCAATGTGAACAAAGAGAATGTGGAATGAATTCCATTTCAATTAATCCCTTCTAGACTTTTGAGTGTGGGTGTTTTTTTGTTGGATTGAGTTTGATTTTTTTTTCCCCTTTATGATGTTTGAACTTTGAATAGACAAAAGTGAGGATATTTTGCCAGAGGTTTTCCCTCTCTCTGTTTCTGAGGGGAGCAATGGGAGTTGTAATTAGCAGTAGTGGAAACTGACTCTAAGTGATAGACGACTCAGCACTTGGCAGTCACTTAAGCATTCCTGCCAAATGTTCTTCCCTCCTCGATGTTTGCTTCATCCTGGCAGCTTTCCACCTGCAGAAAAATCAAGCCATTTGCTGGAAGCAAAAGGAGGATTTGCCTGGGACGCTGCCCAAATGCAAAACTCGTATTTTAATTGAGGCCATTTTTTTTACCTGGAGTGAGGGATGGAATGTGTTTCTGAGTCCAAGAGTAGATATATGTGTGCAATTATGGGAGAGGGACACTTTCCTGTGTAGCTCTGGGACAATATGTGCACTGCAAGCCCCGTGACACACGTGAATGGCCAACTCTTTCCATAATGCCAGTATGGCTTGGGCAGACTCCAACCCCAGAACACAGATCTGATTGTTTCAGGATCAGATAAGTCTCCAAAATGTCTATAACTACTTGAGCAAGTCCCTTGTGCCAAGGTTCCTGTGACAGCATCTCACAGAATGAGGATAACAAATTATTTGTGAAAGGAAAAAGAATCAACCCAGAATGTTCTTGTGCATCATTGTATGCAGTGTGCCAGAATCCCAAATTTGGGTCATTGTTTGAGAATTACAGCTTTAATTAAACATCCACAGAACAGGAGATCTGAAAGCTGTGCAGAACAACTCAGAAATGTGCAGCCCAAATTTTACAGTCTCTGAGGCAAAGCAGAAGAGCCCAGGAGGCCTGAGGTGTGGAAAGCTAGGGATTTCCAGTATCCCATTCCTGAAGCCATCAGGATGAATATCAGGATTAAGCATTGGTGTTTAAATATATGAGTATATTAGCATTAATGAGTATATTAGCACTATGCTTAAGCTGTTTGCTCCTCTCCTGGTCCTCAAGATTTTCCCTACTGTTCTGTCCTTTCCATTCCCCAGGTTGGTTTGGGTGTGGGTACAGTGAGGGGTGACCTCCACAGGTTTCCATGGGCAGGGAGATGGCTCTGGAGGCAGCAGCCAAGGCCACTGGACATGGGGACAGGGGAGTGCAGACCCCCATCCATGTTTCATAACATTTCTGATGCCAGGAGGCCCTCCATCTATTAGTCTTGCTATAGGGTTGTCCCCTGCTCGACAGACTCTTGTATTTGTTTGCCTATTCTCACTTCATCCAGCACAAAAGGAATTAAAATCAAAGTAATTCATTGAGGACCTCTGGAGATCTGGACCTCTGCATTCTTACAACTCATGGAAGTCAACACAGATCCAGTAGCCCTTAAATGATAGCCAGAGGAGAAAAAATACCCAAAAAACCCCCCAAAACCCCACCAAAACCAAACAAAAACTAACGAACCAAACAAAAATAAAAAAGAAAAAAACAAACACCCAAAAAACTAAAAACACCCCAAAAAACAAACAAAAAAAAAAGCTGAACAAAAAAATAACCCTACATGTTTGTTGTTTTTTTTTTACACTGGTAATTTGCTAAATATTTTCTCTGCTGCAATTAAAGGAACCTAGGCAGCCTTTGCTTGTGGGAAGGTGCTTCTTTATAATCTCCTGGTCAGGCCATGTGAAGAAAAGCCTTCTCAGGCCAAATGTGTTGCTAACAGGTGGACAGTGATCTTCTCTGAAAGAGTTCCTGCTAACATTATTCTATTAATAGAATCCACAGATCATCCTCAAACAAGGCCTCTGCTGAAAAGGGAAGTGAAGTAATTATCCATCTGTCCAAATAGAGAACGGTTTAAATAGAGAAGAAAAACCAACACACTTCATCATCTTCCCATTTTACAGGGGTAGTTTGTCACCATGAGAGGATTTACATTGGTAGACTTTATCTGAAGGACATGAAAGATAGCAGGGCATCAGGCATTGCTTTCAATTTTTTCATTTTTCTCAGTTGTCTGGAAACTTTAAGATAAGCTTAATGAAAGGAGATTTTTCTCTTACACCAGAACCAGCTCCTCCAAAATCACTGTTTGCTGTCAACAAGACTCAGACCTCTGTGACTCTGCTGTGGGTGGAAGAAGGAGTAGCTGATTTCTTTGAAGTTTACTGCCAGCAGGCTGGATCTGGCCAGGAAACAAAAGCCCAGGTACCTGTCTCTTCTTTGGTGTCCACTCTTCATCCCAGAATTAAACTTTTAAAAGCTAAACTACTAAAGCTATGCTTCAAATACTAAAATATTTTCATTGTTTTTGCAACATGAAGGTTGGCCTCTGTCTTATTGATGAGGTTATATGACTAGTTGGAGAGAAATTGCGTGCATCCAACAGTGCCAGTGGAATTGGCTTCATGTGGAAATGGCTCTGATGCACTGTGCAAAACCTAACAGGCCACAAAACTAAGGGAATGCCAATGAACAAGAAGGGAAAATTGGTCAGGTAGCTTCATAAGGAATGGGGAAAATAGACATATTAAATGCCATAAGATTTCTGATACATTATGTAATTTCTGGAGTACTTTATTCCTGGTTTTGAGATCTGTTGACTGAAGTTCACAGAGCTTCCTTGCTATTCCAAGAGTACCTTTATGCAAATGTGGCTGCTCCTCATGCATTTTAAATTATTTTTACTTCAGGGTATATTCTTCAAGACCCACTTCCTGAGCCTCACATATGAACCTCCTTTTCTCTCTGTCCAGTCAGGTAGCTGTGCTCAGCAGCCAATTTAAATATAAAGTATTTAAATGGGTAATGCTGTTCAGTGAAATACAGAGAGCAGTAGTAGTTTTAATTCTTTGGCATTCAATGCTGTGCATCATGTGAGGTTTACTTGGTGCTTGAGCTTGATGGTATAATGAATCACTGTGATTACATGCCACAAAACATTATTCTCACATGCACTGTGACACATAATGGGGAATCATTGAGAAAGAAGTGAAAAATTACCTACTTAAACTACTGATTAACACATGGAAAAGACCTGTACACTCTTAAATCCTATGGAAGATCAGCCTGAATTATTTAATATTCTTTAAAATTGAGACAGACAATGACTAAAGGAAGAAAAAATGCTTATATGCACTTTAATCTTTTGGATCATTTAGATTCCACCTCTAGATTTCTGCTTTTTCATGCTGAATAGCAAAGTCCTGAAGTCTCGTATTTGTGTTCCCAGATGAAGGGAGGAATGATGAATCTGACTCCATGTTCTCAGAAGGCTAATTTATTATTTTAAGATACTATATTATATTAAAGAATACTACAGTAAACTATACTAAAGAATACAGAAAGGATACTTACAGAAAGCTAAAAGATAATAATGAAAACTTGTGACTCCTTCCAGAGTCCCAACACAGCTTGGCCCCAGTTGGCCATTGAGTGAAAAGAATTCACATGAAACCAATGAAACAATCACCTGTGGGTAAACAATGTCCAAACACATTCCAAAGCATCCAAACACAGGAGAAGCAAATGAGATAATATTGTTTTCCTTTTTGTCTGAGACTTCTCAGCTTCTCAGGAGAAAATCCTGAGCAAAGAGATTTTTCAGAAAATATGATGGTGGCAGTAAAGTCATTATCATCACTTACCAGAGATTCAAAATAGTGATGGGATCAGGCAAGGAAAGTACCAGAGGATTTGCAACTTCAGTTCAGAGCAGATCTGTTTTAAGAACACGAGGAAAAGACTGCTTCATCTGGCAGATGCTTCAGTGGCTGTCTCATTGTTGACAGGAACATCTGGCACTGGATAATGCAGAGATTGTCAGCTCACTCCTCATTAGATTCATCACTCTCTTTTCTGTCTCCATGAAAAACTGGGAAGGGCTCCTTTCTGAACTGTAAAAAGGGATGCTTTCCAAGTAGGCTGGTGAAAATTCTTTGTGATTTTCCATGCTAGTTACATGAGCATTTTTGTCCCTTCCCTACATCTTTAAATCAGTGAAATGAAAAGCAGCAGCTTTCTGATTTCGAACATCTTGGACTTGAGTTGACTAATTTAAATTTCCCAGAGGGGAAAATGGAAACATGCAACCAAGTCCAATTGCCAAAATGTGGCTCCTCCTTTCAGCTCAGGCAATAAAAGTCTCCTCCTTTTACACTCATGTAATTTCATCTGCACAATGTACCTCAGAATTGCTCTGCAATAGGAGTTTAGGATTAGCCATGGCTACAACAGGCTCTTGGAAATATCTGGTGCTTGGGACCTGTTACAGCACCTTGCATTCCCCATCTGGAGGGGGTTCATTCATAAAGCTTCTCCTTTTCTCCCTTCTAAACCACTGGCTCAGTGTCCCTGTTTTTACAAGTGTTACCCACCCATGGTTCTGCTGGACAGTCCAGAAAACAGAGGGCCTTAAGGAACTCTTTCTTTAACTCATGTTTTGTTCTTGCTGTATTTGTTTTCTCTTGCTCTAACAGCATTTAAAGTCCACAAAAGGGCTCACAAGGGTCATAGTAATTAACACATTGTATAAATGTGTTATGTAGTTTCTGCCAGCTAGAAAAACTGAGGTGTAGGGTGTTTGATTATAATTATTACCAAAGACTTTGCTCTAGCTTTGTTTTATACCTTGGCTACTCAAAAGTGCTCACAGGTCTCCACACCCAGAGGAACTGCCTCAGAGGCAGAGATTTCAGGCATTCAAACCAGAATTGTGATTTCAGTCGTGGCAGAGGTTGTGACTACCTTGGTTGTTCTTTGAATAAAAATAACTTGGTTTTCCTCCTACCTGTGTGGCTTAGAAACCAGAACTCAGGAGCTGTCTCCACCTCTGGGATGTCCTGGAGGTCTCAGTGCTTTCCCCTACCACTCATATGCCTGATTAACCCACTCTGGGCACGTGTCCTTCTCCCCAAAAGGCTCTGAGGTCCCTGGAGTGCTCTGGGGTGTTCTTGCAGCTGCATTCACCCCTGTTCCTCCCCTTTTCTGCCAGGCTATCTGCCTGCTGTCAAGGGCAGTCCCTGGTTCCCTTTCCTGTGTTTCAAAGCTCTGATTTCTTCCACCAGATCTGGCTTTACCTGTCAGATACACGAAACACTGATTTGTGCTCTGGCATTTATGGGAGAGACGAACTCCTGTGTGATTTTCCCTGTGTCTGCAGGAACCTGTCACTGTCTCCTCACACGTTGTGACCATTTCCAGCCTGACCCCTGCCACTTCCTACAACTGCAGCGTGACCACCTTCAGCCACAACAGCCCCAGCATCCCCACCTTCATTGCAGTTTCCACCATGGGTAAGCAGCACTTCCCTGCTTTCTTCTTCTTCCTCATCCAGCTACATCTGTTCCCCTGTTGTATTTGCATTCCCCCAGATAAAGGAAGGAATGATGACTCTGACTCCATGTTCTCAGAAGGCTAATTTATTATTTTATGATACTGTATTATATTAAAGAATGCCATACTAAACTATACTAAAGAATACAGAAAGGATACAGACAGAAGGCTAAAAAGATAGTAATGAAAACTTGTGACTCTCTTCAGAGCCCCGACACAGCTCAGCACTGATTGGCCAAAGAATCAAAACAATTCACATGAAACCAATGAAACAATCTCCAAACACATTCCACATGAGCAAAACAGGGGAGAAGCAAATGAGATAATTTTTTTTCATTTTTCTCTGAGACTTCTCAGCTTCCCAGGAGAAAAACCCTGGGCAAAGGGATTTTTCAGAGAGTGTGAATGCCACATTTCCCCTTGCTTTTTAAAGCTGCTCTTTGTAATGCTGACCCCAGGGGTTGTTTGTGTCATCAAAAGGGTGCCAGGTGTTGATGGGATGGGGGAGAAGCTTTGGGAAGCCCTTAGAAAAGGCCCCACTTGGAAAATATAAACTAGGGGCTCAGTTCTGGACTGGGTTTTAGAAATCAGGGATGGAGTCTGTGGTGTCAATACTAACATCAACTGCTTGATGATATTTATGGAGAAAAATGTTTTCTCAGCCAAGCCCAAACGAGAGGAAAATCACATTCATAAGCTGTTAAGGCTTCCTGCATTCAGTAAAGAAGCAAGAGAGAAGAAAGGTCTCTGCAGGATCCTTAGCAGTCACAGCCAAAAGGCTCCTGAGGGAGGATCCCTGGGCATGTCATTTTCCAGAGTAATTAAGCAATTTCCACCCAGTATGTTGCAAATTCTCAGTTTATTATTTTGCTTCTGGGTCAGAAAAAACATTGATTATTGTTGAAGAACAACTTCAGAGTGGAAATGTGCTTTGGAGACATAGATGATGATGAATATCTGTATTTTGCATTACATTCACCGTTTTCCCTTGTGTTATAAATGTCAGCTAAAGAGGAAAAAAATAATAAATCAGAACATGTTAAAGTTTAACAAAAATGCCAGGGTGAAGGCATTTCCCCAAAGAAATTTTCTAAGAGCAATAGCTGCTCAAACTCTCCCCTTATCTCCTGTGGTAGATTTTTCTCTCTCTAACACTCCAGGTTCTTTGAGATAAGTTTAAGAAAATAGCATTATCAAAACTCAGTGAAAAACAAAACCAGGGAAAAATGTCAATGCTTCTGAACTGAATAACTGAGAGCAGTTTTCTGTATGTACAGTCACTGAGATGAACCCCAATGTCGTGGTAATCTCTGTGCTGGCCATCCTCAGCATCCTCCTGATTGGGCTGCTGCTGGTCACTCTTGTTGTCCTCAGGAGAAAACACCTACAAATGGCAAGGTAAGTCCAGATTTATGATAATTACAAAAAAACCCACCAGAAACAAAAACCCAAAAAAAGCCAAAAAACTAAAAAATCCCAAGAAAAACCACACCAAAAAAAAAAAAAAACCAAACAAAAAACCACCAAACAACCCCAAAACCAAACCAAACAAACAAAAAAAACCCAAAGAAAAACTCTAACCAGACACTCGGTAACATCATGACAATAGTTTCAGCTGAGAATGCTTTTGTGTGGGTGCTGCTTGAGGTGCTTGTGAACAAGGTATCTCCAAAAGAGTTGTTTTGCTGCTGTTGAAAACATCCTCTCCTTGTATCTATTTTCACTCCTGACCTGACTGACAAGATTCAAGCTTTGTCTTATTTTGAGCCATGGAGGATTGAGTCCATAAGTGCAATCCCATATTACAGAAGGGTTTTGTCAGGGACTTTAATGATAATTAGGATCTGAGGCAAATGGGCATGAGCAGGACATCAAGGTTCTTTGCAAGTCTTTGATATGGTTTGGAACAGGAGATTTTTTTCCATACCATAAGATAACATTTTCTAGAAGGTCTCTCTCTCACCATGTGCCAGTCTGCACCAATCATCTGTTCCTGAATATTGAAATTCAATTTCCTTTTCAAGGCAATCTTACCTGCAGTAAGATAACAGTTCACTTTAATGGGGGTTGTTCTGGCCTCTGTGAGCTGTGGAGGTTTCCCCAAACCCTATATATTCTCTGTGTGTGTGTATATATATATATTTATAAAATTGGTTTACCTATTAGTTTTGAAGGTGCCACAGCGTCTTTGTCCTTTTATAATCTATATAATATATTTTATATTAATTTACTGTACTGTGTCAAGAAAGGAAACTATTTCATGTAAAAAAAAACTTATGTAAAAAATCTTGTGCTTAACTACCTAGTAGAAGCTGCATTTTGTGTGTTGTGTCTTGTCTATGTATTCCATGCAATAGATGACCACATCACACATATGTTTCAAGTTATCTTTTTAAGAAAACATTATATAGTTTGTTCGTTTTGCATGTAATTTGCTCTGAAATTCCCAGCTAAATTAAATCTTTTCTATTTAATTACTGAGCAGCCAGCCCAAAGCTTTTTCTCTTCATCACTGCTTCTAGCCACAGAAGATAAACATCCCAGAAGGAAATTTTAAAAAAATAAATCCAGAAAGAAGCTGCAAGCAATTGTTTGCTTAAATCAAGAAAATAATCGAGTTAGTTTATAATTCATAGCTGAAAATAATGGGCTTGTGATAAAAACACTACTAGAATGTTATTCAGGATTTTTTTTTCTTTTCCCTACAGTTATTTTCATGACTCAAAATTACCTATAATTATCCTGTAAAAAGGATAAAATTAAACAACTTCTCCTTAGGGTAGAAACAATGACTATTTAGTATAGAAATATTGAACCTGTGCACTGAGGCCAGTGCCATGCTATGGAAAGCACAAATCTGGACAGAAGATAAGGTCTATTTGAGAATTTCATTCTTTTGAAGCATTTTGAGGCAATTTGATCTCAGATGGTGTTAAACATTTATTGGTTTAATTTATTAATCACATTAAGGGGTTCTAGTTATGCTCATTACAGATTATCTCAGACCTAGTCACAGATGTGAGTGTTCAGCACTTCCCTGCAACTCCAAGAGTAGTTAAATCTCTGTTAAATCAAATTCTTTGCAAGTGTTGTGAATCCAAAAATAGTAACTCTTTACCTAATGGTCTTCCTGGAACAGGGAGTGTGGGGCTGGGACCTTTGTGAATTTTGCATCTTTGGAGAGAGATGGAAAGCTCCCCTATAACTGGTGAGTGTTTGAAGCAAAGCTTATGTTTTCTTTCCCATCTCTGTTTTTTGGCAAATGTTATCTGTAATCTTATAGTGCTTATTTTTTATGTCATTGCTGTCCCTCTTTAGGATAAAACCACTAGGCTTGTTAATTTTGTATTTTATCCCTTGAATGTATTTTATTTCTTGAATGATCACTGAAGACATGCATTCTGTCACCTGCTATTTTTAGTAGGCAGTGATGTATCTGCATGTCAGCCAAGTTGCATAGATGTGTTTGGGGAGGATTTTTTTTCCCTTTCTCTTACAGACCTATTTCCTAAAATAACACTACTGTAGAAACTTGATCTATAAATTCATTAGCACTTCCATGTATTTGCATCCAGGAGTAAGCTTATTTGTAGATAACTAATTACCAATAGTCTTCATACAGTGCCTTTAATAAATATTTCCTTATGTTACAAGACAAGGACAAGCCAACTCAAATATATACTGTAGCTTAATGTTCAGTGCTGTTGAAAAAAACAACAAAGAAACCCACCTAAATATATCTTGCTAGTCTAGAAAATCACCTGCAAGAATTGCAGGCACTGATATGGACTGTAAATCATCCCTGTCACCATCAGCTGAAGTATTTGAACAAAGAAAATCTGTAAGATTAGCTTTTATAGAAGTAAAAGGCTCTGAGAACCACCTGAATGGCAGTGTGAATCTTCCACCCCTATTTTCATAATCATCCCTATTTTGATAATCAAATAAATGGTAATGACAGAGCCAAGGTTTTCTGTTCTGTTGTTAGCAAGCTCTGCAAAAACCTCTTCTCTTCCAAGGCAAGTCCAAGCACAGACACTTAAAAGGATGACATCAGCCCCATTCCAGTAGGTCAGGAGAAAAAACGTGCCTTTACACCCATGGTCAGCTCTGCTGACAGCTGAGAAGTTGGAAAGAAAAGTTGGTGCACAGGGAACTGCTTTCCATGACCTCACAGGACACAGCCTGCCAGCCAGGCTGGGATTAACTGGATTGACACTGCACCACCACAAGCCTTTTGCTAATAAGCTGCAAACTGAACTAACAAGCCCAGCAAATCTTGTCAATATCTCACTGTGCTGCTAATTAACTGGATATTAAACAAGCTTCACTTGCTTGGTTTAGCTTTAATAGCAGCCAGCTGTGTGCAGTACAAATGAAACCATCCCTCAGCTTCTCTTGCTTGGGCTATATTAATGGCAAAAAAGTCAGAAGATCAAACACTCATGTTAATTAAATAGCCAAGCTTGAATGAAATTACTGAACTAGCAACAGATGTTAATAAAACCATAAAAGGCTCTTTTTTCTTTTTTAATGGGAAGGGAATTAATAGGTTTGGATGTGAAAGTGAGGGTTCTTCTTGATTTAGCATATATGTGTGTGTGTGTGTGTGTGTGTATGCATATATGTATACATAAATTAAGTTATAAAATATAAACTGAGGAAAGCATTCCTGCTTAATATCTCCACAAACTTTTTGTAACTAAAGGCAGTGTGTCCTTATTTTACAGTCCTTATTTCTCTGAGAGTTGTTTTGTGTGCCTCTGTTGTCTAATGTCAAGAGCAGATTCACAATCCATGAAGGCAGCCAGGTGGGAAATGCAGCCCTAAAAACAGAGAGAAGGATTGGCTCATCCCAGGGGTCCAGTCAGGGAGCCATGGGCATATCCACTAATTCCTAAGGGAAGCTCAGCTGACTTTTCAGGGTTTCAGCAATCTCTGCATCTCCTCCTTTTAATTAAGTTGTTCTGTATGCCTGAGCAGGATGTGAAGGACTACATGATTGCAGAAAAAAACAGTATTGTATTTATTAGGCAATTACACATTTTTCATATGTTGAATAAAATAAATTGCTTTAGCTGTCAGAGCTCCTAGTTTGTGAATATAAATCAGTTTGCAAGTATGTTAGCCAGTGATTTGATAAAGTGTGGAAAATTCTTGTGAGGATTGCCAATAAAATAAGCCCAGGCTTGAATAATTCCTCTGCCTCTGCAGGCAAGAGGAAGTAAAAGCCTTATGTGGAGTTACTCAAAGGAAGGAGAAGTATTCCAGCAACATCATCACTTCTCTCTCCAGAGCCTAATGGAAACCTCTGTGGCACCAGAGACCTGTACATGGAAAACCAAATTTCATCCTCAGTCCAGCCCCACAGAAACTCAAACAACAAATAAACCTTAAGGGTCTAATATCAAATCAGGGTGACCCCAACACAGTGAATGATTGGCATCTGACTCTATTGACTCAGAATTCTGAAAAAATGCTTTATTAAAACTATATTATATTACATTATACTATACTATACTAAATTACATAGTAAAGAAAACTCTTGACTGTCTCCTGAGAGTCAGGACACAGCTTTGAGTGATTGGTTAATTAATATAAATAACCATCACCACAATCCAATTGCCAAATCCCTTCAGGTACGAAATCTTCCTAACACATTCTACATGTGCAAAAAAAACAGGAGCAGCAAGTAGAGATAAGAATTGTTTTCTTCTCTCTGTGCTTCTCCAGGAAAAAAACTGGGAGAGAGAATTATCTCTCTCTCTGTTCAGAGGATGTGAATGCCACAGTCTGATTCTGCAGTTGTTGGGGTGCATGATTGACCAGGAAGGGCTCCTGCCTCTGGCTGAGCCACACAAATCCTACAAAGCCTGGGGCAGGTGCCCTGCAGAAACTGCACTGCCCATTTCCTCTGCAGCAGCAAAACTCATTAAAGCATAACTTGGAGTTTTCACTGCATGGGCAGAAGATTTCCTCACTGGCTGGAAGATTGAGATTAGAGATGATTCAATTTGACATGACTTATTTATCAGGGAAAACAGAGTGTCTACCAACTTCATAAGAGCCAAGGGTACTGAACAAGGAAATTTAACTTTGTGTTTCCTCTTTAGAACAGCTGCAGAAGGGTGGTATCACTTTTAAGGCAGCAGATTTTCTGATGGGGAAAAAACACCATGAAGGGTGTACTTGACTAAAAAAAAAAAAACCAAACCTTTAACTGGAGTCAAGTTTTTTTAAGTTCTATGAGTTTTTCTTATTTGCAAAATACCTGAAGCCCATTTCACCAATAGATAGAACAGGGTTTCCTGAATTAATGCACACAGAACCTGGTAAACAGCTTGCAAGTACAGAAGTTTAGAATGATTTTGTACTCATATTTCCTTTAGCCATAGTAAAATCTGCTGTAGATAGAATTAGAAGAACTGTTCAAGAACTGTTTAGATGAAAACATAGGAAATAATTTAAAGCACTCTGCAAAGTATTATAGGGATGCCTTGAGAAATCTGACTCAATAGAGGGTATTAAGAGATGTTGGAAGCATCTGAATTTATCTCTGATATAGATCTGCTATCCCCAGGATCACTTGCAGGAACAAACGTGGGAGATAAAGTATGTGATAAAAACAAACCATATCAGTACTGAATATCTCAAAACATTGAAAGTAGGCTTAATACTACCAATGCAATGGCTGGAAATCTGTTAATGATGTTTTCCTACCCACTTTATTCTCTGAAAATTAGGAATAACAGGCCTGAATCAATATGATAAGACATAATTATTTTAACCACATAGAATTTTGTATTGGATAGCTGAAAGTCCTTCAGGTTGAGGAGGAAAAATTCTAGGGATGCTAATAATTTTTTAGGAAGTAAGTAAGAAGTAGGATTGATGAGTTTAGTTGATTTTTAAAATAGAATTTGCTGATCTCCTGATTTCTGTTTGTCTTACTAACTCTCCTCACTTTTTCATCTTTATGTATGTTATTTATTAATGCTCACAGGCGTAGAAGTGTATTTGCTTTCCTAACTCTGCTACCCTCATGCCTTTGGACTGATTATCTTTTGGCATTTTATGTTAATCCTTGGTAAGTGATTTACTTGTTTTTCCATATGCAATGTGTAAGCAATGTGAATTTCTATGACATGAAAAATGTGTGGTACCTTTGTTCTCAAATGGGTCAAAGCTTTTGGAGATAAAATTTTGCACTGGAACATGGACTGGCGAGGATGTGGGTATCAAAGTATTTGCTACCCTACTTCATCTGGTTTGTCTGCTTATTCTCCAACCCATTTTGGTATTAAAAAGCTAATCTGACAGTGGTCATCATATCCATCTCATTGCTGTCTTTGCAATTTTTGCTGCTTCGTGATAAGTCCTGGCTTCTTCTGTCCTGGTTATTTACATGTTCATTGCCTGGCACTGACTTCTGCTGCTGCTGTTCTATTACTAAAACTGCTTGACTGTGCCCCACCTGTTTGGTGTGTGATGTCAAATACATTTGTTTTTTAAAGGTGCTCTTATGCCCTCCTGATGTCAGTAAAAGTTTTGCTTTTGAAAAAAAGCTGAGAATGAATACAACTAGAAGTCCCAAAGAGTAAAAATAGGTTCCCTGTGTGCACATCTCATTGTGTATGTGGGTATGTTTAATATATAGTCTGTAAATAATTTATAAGGATTTAGTAAACACCTGATTGTTTTCTTGAAAATACCTAACAACGTCATTCCTCTTCTTAGAACCAGAATTGTTTTACAAACCATTTAACAAATAATTATAATTGACTATGACCCAAAATTGCCTAATTAATATAAACTTAAGAAACTTAAGTTCCTGATGCCCTCGGGTCCAAGTTTTAGGGTTTTACAAAAAAGGTGGTCCTGAGGTTAAGATTTTATTTCCCTAGCATTTTCCTGGTCTTACCATGAGGCACCAAAGCCCTGGTAGGCAGACATCAACATCTTCAGCAGAGGGAATTTTGAGACTGATTTTCCTTGAGTGGGTCTGTAGAAAAACCCATCCAAATTTTCAGTGCGCCTTGAAATGTAAGTAAAGAAAGGTCCATTTCTTCTGTCAGGAAAGCAAAAGTGTGTTCTCCACACACACCTCACTGAGGAGCCACGTGAGGGTATTCCCCACCTCTCCAATGTTATTATATATTATGTTATGTTATATTATGTTATATTATGTTATATTATGTTACATTATATTCTTGGAGCTCGTGTGGTGTAAACTCAGCTAACTCTCAAGCTGCAGAGGTGGAGGGTCTGATGCCTTGTGCAGGCTGCCCTAGAGCAGAGGCTGGACAGAGCTAAAGAATAAAGCAGGAATTTATTAAAAGGATTTCCTCAATGGATCCACCTTGGGCAGCACAAGAGCCCAGCCAGGGCTGCACCCAAGATGAACCAAAATGGTCCCAAAATGCACGAGTGCTCCCGGGGTCTCCCTTGGATCAGTTCTGCTCCATTTGCATCTTGCAGTTCATTGTCCCATTCCAGCTTTAGCCCATGCAGTCCCACCCTGCTTGTTTTTCTCTCTCCAGCCCACGGTGTTTGTGCTCTTGGGCCTGAGATTTGGATCATTTGTCCTTGGTCCCCAGCTAGAGAAGGAATTGTTTTGTCTCCCTGCTCTGTGCAGAGAGCTCACTATCCCGTAATGTGAAGCTCAGAACTGCATACTAAAGCAGCACAGAATCTGAAAAACATAAGAGCTAAAACCTGAAGCATCAGGTCAGGCAAGCAGGTGATTATTTTGGAAGTCACACTGAGCTCTCTTAGTTGGTCAGAAAGCCCAGAGCGGCCACTGTGAATGGCACTGCTGCAGAAATGTTATCATCTTTTGTCCCACCGCTTTTTTTCTTTTATTATTCATTCATTCACCTCTCCAGATGCCTATCTTTCTTCAGAGGTTTCCCCTTCAATCAATCTACCTGTTTCAGTCTAGATGATTAAGTTTACAGGAGCTGAAATGGAATGAGATGAGATTAATCCCTCTCTTTGTATTTTAATATGTAGACTAAATGGAATAACAGATGAAACACCAGCTAATGTTTCAAAGGTTTTTGTTTTGCACATAAGCTGGTTTAAAACATTTATGAATGTTCAGGAAACAATTGCAATGGTAAGAAACAAAGGCCTCTTGAGACTATCAAAGCACACAAAATTCTTGCTGAGAAATGTTTGTCAATCATTTGTTTTATTGCCTCTTGAAGTGTTCCTTGGAGAAGCGTTCTTAGAAGCATTCCCATCATAAAGAGCATTTAGCTATTTTTTTTTTCTTTTCAAATTAATTCTTATGTGCCTGACATTAAAAGGTTTGCAATAGTCACAGGGGATAGAGGTGTGTTGAAAAATTTAGTGGAATTAATGTTAAGAGTTCACTGGAAAAAAAATCTTTGAAGATGGAAAATAAATACTATTAGTTTAGGTGTTCAGTACATATGAATGTAAAGATAACATGATAGGCTGAAGAGGTTTATAATATTTAATCTCCACATTAATACAAAGCTGGTATTACCATAGCTCTTGCTAATTCTGCAGGCAAAGCTCCTCATCTAAATGGAAATGTACTTTGACACAATAACAAAATTACTACAGGTTGTGGCTGCTCCAGAAACTGAATATTTTGTAAAATTTAATTTTGGAAAGTAGCCCTTTATTTGTTTTTAATGGAGCTTCTAAACTTAACAAGGTAGAAAAATAAATATACTCTGTATAATTTCATTATTTAGAATTTAAAAGTCTTGTCCTTTAATTTCCTAATTGAAGCAGTGAACAAAATGATCTAGACATAATTTTCATATCACCATGAAATTAAAAATAGCATCCTTATAATGTGAAAAAAGAACTGATATTGTTTAATGCTCAGGAATTAAAAACTGACACTACTAAAATTCCTTCTGAGTGAGCAAGGATCTATTTGAGTTCTGTGGCTGATTGAATGGAGATCGGTGTTTTTAGACCTCTAGCCAAGTACTTCCAGGGTGCTTGCTTTGTCTATTTAATTTTATTGTTGCTTAACTTCTTTTTGGCAACAACAAAATGAACACACACCCCCCTCCAAAAATCCACCCCCCTCCAAAAGTCCACCCCCCTCCAAAAATCCCCGTGGTAGCTGGTGTAGGGCAGTGCTTAAGTCCAATCCTTTGGGTTTTACTGCTTAGCATACTCAGAAACCTGCTCACAACTGTGGCTAGTGAATTCCATCAGCCATAACTCATTGTTGAACATGACTGGCACAATTATCTCCAGCTGTTTAAAGTCAATTAAATGATCTAAGGTTTAAGCTTGAGTCCTGCTGAGGTCAGTAGGATATTTGCCATTGTCTTCATGTATCATCATAAGCAGGTTATGAGACAGGCCCTTTCTTTTTTCCTTCACCTTTTCCTGAATTTGCCAGTGGTGTTCTTGTCTCTTTACCCAACAGATGCTTCTTATTCCCAGATGCTCTCCAGTATTGACATCCAATTTTCCAAGCTTAGCTAGGCTCGGATCCTGGGGACTCAGCCCCAGCCCACCCAGAGCCAATGGGTCAGGATTTGTAGGGGACCCATGGCTTTTTCTGGGCACAGATTTTCCTTTCCAATGGCAGGTCATTCTCAGAGCCACAGAATGGGATGTGCATCTCACTGGACTCAACAGAAATCTTGCTATCAGCTTAAAATTATTTTAAATTATTGTCCCCAGTCTCCTCCCTAGTATGATGAAAAAATACACATTTTTAAATCAGTGCTGTGTTTGAATAAAGGTTGTACAAGTGTTTAATGAACTGCTTAATTCATAAGTATGAATTAAAAACACTTCCTTTTTTTTTTCAGGAGTAAAAATGGATTAAAGAAGAGAAAGCTGACCAAGTATGTAACTTCTTTGATATTTGAAAGAATAAGTCTTAGACTAAATAGGCATTATGGAGTATATGGCATAGTGGTATTTCATTTACAAATGCAGAAAACTTCTTGATAGACATATCCCAAGGGAGATACCTGAAAGCAGAAAACAAACACAAATTGGACAAAAACAATTCTGCTCAACAGATTGTAGTAAAACATACAAAATTAGTCAGCAGGGAAAAGATCAATTATCCAACTTAGTGATTTCAGCAGAGCTTATCCTTAGTTAAAAACTGCAAATGGTGAAAAATCTGGGATGCATTTGTTTGCCGTGACATTTCCCTTGTTGACATGGGGCTCTCATTACAGTTGTTGCTAGAACATCAGATCATTAATGCTAGCGGGTAAACAGGAGTAATTAAGTGGTGATAAGACAGGTTCCTTTGGGCATATTGCCTCCAAGTAAATTAGAAGATTACTGTGTACATGCTCCAGTAGCTTGTAAATTAGAGTATGATAATTAGGTGAGGGGAGCTGTTTACCTGTGTTTTGTTACTCACAGCATCAGCCTAATTATTTCTGTGTTATGTTCAGGGGCTGTGCCTGACTAACAGATAGATCTCACCTGGCAAAAAAACGTGTGGAAAGAGGGGAGACATTAAATCAAGGCAAATTCCTACTTACTGAAGCTCTCCATGGTTTTGTATAGTTATAGACCACCTTTTTTTAGCCACCATCTCTCTGGGAAGAGGGTTGGACTCATAATTACAAATGTGTGTAGTTGTCAAAGCCAGCAGAGAAAGTAGTCAGGGCAGTGGCATCCAAAATGTAATACACAAAATGTAATACATGTTGTGGCCCTGAACCACAAGGTTTGTCCTTATTTCTCTCTAGCATTAACAGCTGCAAATAGATATTTATGACTTGAAAGTATTCTGGGGGAAAGAAATGAAAAGTGCTACAAAAATCAGATTTGTTTTTAACCTAATTTCTCTGTATTTTTCTTTTAAAGCCCTGTCCAGCTGGATGATTTTGATGGATACATCAAGGATATGGCCAAAGACTCAGATTATAAATTTTCTCTGCAATTTGAGGTAAATCTCTGAGTATTCTGCCCTCTGCTACATGCCCAGAGCAGCTTTTTCAAGATGTTAAGGCTGCATGGTGTGCTCCTGTGTGCTCTGTGTTGGTTGATCTGAGCTGTTGCTGGGTGGGCCAGCTTCACTTCCTCCTCTGCAGAATTTAGAAGTGGAGCTTGGTGTTGTTAAATCCTGCATTTATTGAGCTGATTGGAGTGGCTCCTCACATTCAATCTGAGTTAACTGTCAAAAAAAACCACACTTGCTTTAA
The DNA here is from genome assembly GCF_037042795.1 of Molothrus aeneus. Classification (NCBI taxonomy): domain Eukaryota; kingdom Metazoa; phylum Chordata; class Aves; order Passeriformes; family Icteridae; genus Molothrus; species Molothrus aeneus. Next base: position 3,739,035 of record NC_089650.1, on the reverse strand, counting down.
GTTTAGGGCATGCTGGCAACCTGAATTGAATTTGGGATTTTAATGGCTTTATTTTATTTGTTTAATGTCCTTAATTTGAGAGGAAGCACTGAAATCGGGAAGTAGCATCAGAAATCTCTATAAGAGCAAGGAGATTTCTCTATGACAAGTTCAGGTTCCGTGTCTTAATTACTCAAAATTTAAAGTCAGTTTAGTAGTATAAAACTAAACCCCATCCCCTATCCTGGGGCTGTTTCTCAAAGATGGAAAGCAGTGGGGAGGACTCTCAGGGTGTTTCCATGATTCCTTCTTGACAGCAAATTCCCCTGTGCAAATACATGTAACTACTGAAGATGATGACTAAAAGATCTTCCCCAGGACTAAAAGCCACTTGAGGATTTCAAGAAGCCTCTGTAAGGGGGGCAGATGACCACCACAGAAATAACTTAGCCAGCCCCTGGTTTGACAGGATTTTTGGTTTGACAGTGAGTGTGGGTAGAGAGGAGCAATGCTGAGTCCCAGCTTTGGGATGGCAGCAGTGGGATGGCAACATCAGGAGGAGAAACCCCGGCACTGCTCTCCAGCTGCTTGGAGCCCAACTCATCAAAAAAAGGCAATCTGTCATCCTGCTGTCAACTTATAAAGTGATTTATGAGTGTTTTCTGTCTGCTACCTGCCACAAGTGATCACGAGGGGTTATTCTCTGAGCGTTTTTGAGGCTGACTTTGGCATTTTCCTTTCTGTTGTCTCAGGAGCTAAAGCTGATTGGGCTGGACATCCCCCACTTTGCTGCTGATCTCCCCATGAATCGCTGCAAGAATCGCTACACAAATATCCTGCCATGTAAGTACAACACACTAAATCCTGCTGAAATCCCTAGAGAGGGAAAGAAGAGCTCCAATAAGAAAATTGGAGAATCAGGAGATTTTTCTAAGGCTCATAAAAGCCTGTTCTACAATCCTGCTCTTACACAGAACCAGGGATGTTTTTATGTTAGCTTTGAATAGATGTAGCTTCCTGGAAATGTTTATCATGGCAAGAGCTTGGAGGTGAGAAACACAAGGTTTTTTATGCTGCTGAGTAGTGTTACTGTATTTCTCTTATGATTTTAATGAAGCCTAAGGGAGCCCAAAGAGACAGCACTTGGAGGGGTTGTTTGCAGAACACTAGTGATGCTGTGTCCATGTTTGCTGAAGCAAACATAGCTCTCTTAGTCAATACAAGAATTTTCTATTTTTTAATAGATTATTTTTGGCCATTCCTATAGGACTAATTTAAATTTTACCTAGCTGGAGATGAGTGCCATATTTGAGAGGTGATTTTTTCCTAATTTCTGTTTCCTTTTACAGATGATTTCAGTCGTGTCCGCTTAGTCTCAATGAATGAAGAGGAGGGCTCTGACTACATCAATGCCAACTACATCCCTGTGAGTATAGAGCTCAGTGTCCTGCACACCAGGCAGAGCTGGGCCCCTTGAAAATAGCACAGCATTTCCTGGAAGCTCAGTCATGCTCTCAGCATCTCCCTCAGCTTCAGCTTCCAAATATTTTGCCTACAGGGAACAAGCACCAAAAAAAAAACAAAACAAAACAAAACAAAAAAAAAACCCAAACCCAAAGAAAAGATAAAAAGGGGTGTAGGGAAGGGTTTTGGCAAATTTTGCTGCAGTAGCTGTGAATCTCTGTGAGACTTTGATTGAACTGGTAGGGAAATGAACAGGAAATGTTAAAATGATTCAGTGGCCTTTTAAGATAGCGAGGGGAAACATAAATGTTCAAATGAGGAATTTTTCTAGATTTCTACTGCACATGGAAGAAAAGGGCTGAAGCAGACGCTCCAAATGCACAAAATGCACACAGCCCAGATGGTGTGTGGAGATAACTTCTGCTTTCTGCCTCTTCCCTGGTGCTTCCCCTGCTCCTCCCTCCACCTGGCAGAGAGCAGCCACTTACCAGGGGTAGCACCCACGGTTCCAGGATAATTACAGTGTACATAGAGCTGTAGGCAAATATTTTGACTGGGGGTTGGCTGAAAGCTCATCAGCTCTCTCTGCTCTCCCCTGAGCTTGTGCAGTCACTCAGGCTTATCCCTGCCATGGCACAAGGGTTTGCCCCTCTGGTACCTCTGTGCTGTGGCTCAGTGAGGGCTGGAGAGCAGGAATTCCCTGGGCTTCTCTGCGTGGAGAGGAGGCAGGGAACCACTGCAGCCCTTTAGGAAGAGACCTTTCACAGAGAAATGAGCATTTTTGCAGTCTGGCTGTAGCTAGGGCTGACTGTGGCTGTGCTGGAGAGAGCTGAGCCAGCGTTATGGAGAAAGGAGGAGCTCTTGGATGAGTCACTGGAGCCACTTCTGTCACTTTGGCATTGCCCAAGTGTGCAGTGTTGAGCCAAGTGTCTGTGCTTGGCTTCTCTGTGTCCAGGACATGAACCTGGGCACTCACACTGCAAAAATCAGGAACAAAAAACCTCCCAGGATGTAGAGCACAGGAAACTTCTGTCACAGGGGGACAGGATCTTAAGCAGCAGCCCCTCTCAGATGTTCAGTTCTGCTTTGCATATCTTTAGTTCTGCTTCTAGCACAGTGCTGACCATGGAAACTGGGATAAACACATGATGGTAATGCTGTTCTTTTTCTGATAATCAGTGCTCCACTGCCTCCAAACACAGAAACCAGGGGTGATCTACCCCTGTGCTAACAGGGATTTATCACTTGGGTCAGACACAGCCCATGCAGAACAGACAGCAAATTCTGTGTAGTGCAAAAAAAAACTGGGATTGAGCTCGTTTGCAGAGATGTCTGGAGGAAGCCATTTGTGGAAAGTGCTCCCAAATCACAAATAATTTTATGATCCATGTACAGTGGTGGCACAGATATTGCCCAATTTGCATGGGATCATGCTGTGTTTTGGATGTATTTTTTGCTCTTGCTAGGAATATAAAGTTACTTTCCAAATGCAGTTTTGATGATACAATCTCAGCAAATATGGTTATAGCAGATGCCAAAAGGGTCATTCTGTGGTCTTTCATTATAGTCCTAATAACAGTCTTTTGATTTTGGAGAGGAGAAAGGAATTTTTCCAACTAAAATCACGTTGATAGGTATAGTAAAGGGAATACATGCAAATGAAGCATCTTAGCATCTGTTAATGCATTGACTTATCATCTTCTCTATTATTTTAATCAGAAATCTAATTAATATTTTATTATTTTAAGGCCTCGTGACATAAACACATGTCTATAATCCTGTTCCATTGACACCAGTGACTAAAAATCACCACAGGCACTGCTTGGGATGAGCAGACTGGGTGTCTGTAACTGGTTTTGTGCCTATAACTAAACAAACCCTAAAGTTACATAATCTGGAACAAGCTGCAACTTTCTCTTAGGGTTCTTAGGTATTACCTGCTTTTTTCATGTTGCCTGTTTTGCTCTCTGGACAAATGGTTCCTGTGGTAACAGCTTAATCTTCTGCATTTTAGATTGCTTATACTTCGGGAGCATCAAAATCTAGCAAAAGCTGTCATCACAAAATAAATACAAAAAAATAATTTCTTTATATTAAAAATCACTTTTAGAAGTACAAATTGAACTTGGGCAAGCTAAAAAAAAAGAAAAATACATCTTCTGAAGCATATTAGTAAGCAGGACCCATCTCTTTGTCTTTTAGGGTTATAATTCACCCCAGGAATACATTGCTACCCAAGGACCACTGCCAGAAACTAGGAATGATTTTTGGAAGATGATTCTCCAGCAAAAATCACAAATTATCGTTATGCTCACTCAGTGCAATGAGAAAAGACGGGTATGTAACAAAGTCTTGTGTGCGGTGTTAAAGAAATCACTCTGAAAAAGAGCTTTTTTTATGCTGAGTCAATGTCTTTCCATTGTTTCTGATCATAAGGCAGCATCACAACCAGCCCTGGAATGGCATCTACCTTCCCACTTCAGGACCTTCTTCGACTTTCCCTGATGTTCCCTGATCTCATATGACCTCTTTTGACCTTTCTTGAACTTCTTTGTCCTTTATTGACCTTCTTGGACCTTCCCTGACTTGCTGCACCTTCATTGACTTTTCCTGACCTTCTTCAACTTTCTCTGACCTATCCTGACCTTCCCTGATCTTCTTTGTCCCCTTCGTACCTTTTCTGACCTTCTTTGATCTTCTTTGACCTGCTTTGACTTTTCCTGAACTTCTTTGACATTCTTTGACTTTCCCTGACCTTTTTCAACCTTCCCTGATTTTCCTTGGCCTTCTCTGACTTTCTCTGACTTTCTTTGTCCTTCTCTGACCTTCTCTTGAACCTTGACCTTTCCTTGACCTTCCCTGACCTGCTTTGATGTTGACTTTCCCTGACTTTCTTTAACCTTCCTCCACCCTCTTTGAACTTCTTTGACGACCCCTGACGTTCTTCAACCTTTTCTGCCCTTTTACCTCCCCTGACCTTATTATGAAGCCTCTCCTCTTACATGAGAGACTGAGAGAGCTGGGACTCTTCATCCTGGAGAAGAGGAAGCTCCAGGGGTCTTGTCACTGTGTACAAATACCTGATGGGAGGGAATGGAGACAAGGGACTCTTAGTGGTGACTTGCCCAGTGACAGGTCAAGAGGTGATGTGCACAAATTAAAAAAACACATTAAATTCCTTCTGAAGTCAGGAAACATTTATTTACTGTGAGGGGGACTGAGCACTGGGACAGGTTTCCCAGAGCTTGTGGCATCTCCATCCTTGGAGATATTCCAAAGTCACCTGGACATGGTCTAGAGCTGGCTCTATGTGGCACTGCTTGAGAGAGGAGGGGCTTGAACAGGATGACTTCCAGGGGTTCCTTCCAGCCTCAGGCCTTCTGTGATTCTGCACTCTTAATTTTAAATAATTATAAAATACAAGTTCTATCTTTACATTTTCCTTTGATATCATAATAAAAATATTTGGAATATAATTTGGGGGGTTTATATGGACATTCTCTTTCCCAGCATTTTGCTCCATTTAGACCTATTATAACAGGAAGAATAATAAAAGGCACTCTTTGTCTATTCTTCACTGCACTAAAGCTGCCCTTCTGAAAACTGATAAACAGCTGATGGCCACAATTAAATGGAAATGGTCAGATTGGAAGTCATTGCAGGATAAATTTCCTCTTTTTGCAGCAGCAAGTGAACAGTGCTGTAGGCATTGCTAAACCTGAGGTTTTGCCTCCTTTTGTGTGTGCTTCTTTCCATATGTGTATCTTCATATAAATACAAAAATGCCTGGATTTCCCCACATTTCAGGTGAAATGTGACCACTACTGGCCTTTCACAGAAGATCCTGTTGCTTATGGGGATATCACAGTGGAGATGCTGAGTGAGGAGGAGCACACGGACTGGGTGTACCGCAGCTTCCGAATCAGCTACGTGAGTGAAACCCTCTGCCAAAGGAGTGATTGCAGTCCAGCCTTTTCTCTAACTCTTGTCCATTTCTGGCATTCAGCAGGATATACCTAATAGAGATCTATGTCCTTACCCTCACTTCACACAGGCAAATGATGAAATCACAAAACTTTCCCCTAAAATTGTCATCTCTGCATTTCTCAGCAAAACGCAAGGCTGAAACAAAAGTAGTACCAGAGCTCTGGATACTTCTGTGGTACCAATAATTACTGATAACAAATGTGTGAATTTCTTCCTTTCTATATCTCAGGCACACCTTTTTGCCATAAATTATTCAAAACTTAAAAATACCAATGGAAGAATCGAAAATAATTCTCAAAAGGACAATTCTGCAATAATCATATCTACCTATAAAATATTTAAACAAAAGTGAGAGTATGTGGTGTCCAAATTAAAGCTCCCCAGACTTTCCTCCCACCTTTGTTTCCGGCATCAGCTCATTGCCAGCACCATCTCATGAAGGAAAGTTTAAGGATAAGGAAGGAATGTGGAAAAAGCTGTGCACTGGCAATTCACCACTCACCCAGGACCTTATTTCTTGTGTTGAGGATCTTACTTCATCTAAAGCCACTAGAATTTTTAGCATTGTAAATGTGGGGTTTTTTATAATGAGCTTTTTTCCTAAATGTTTCTTCTGGTAATGGGTATTTCTTCCCTTTGGGTTGTTGTTTGTTTTGTTTGGGTTTTTTTCATTTTTTTGGGGGTTTTGGGGTTTTTGGGTTTTCTTTTTGTCCTTTTGGTTTTTTCTTTAAAACTTGAAAAGAAAATCTCTCAAGAGTCCAGGTTTGACTGTTTACCAACAGTGCTGTTCTTTATCTGTGGCAAAATGAGAAAAGGAGCGGGAATGGAATAAAAAGGGGAAAAAACCCAGAGTTGAAAAATGCAACAGTTCTTGATTTAAAAGCAAAATAAGATGGAACTACTACAGGGACCAAAGCAAAAAGCAATTCCGAAACCCAGAAACAGGAAGTTCATGTTGTTTTGGTAATGATGGCTTGATATCCCCCTACTTTGTGATTAACAAGTTTGTTTGTTCTTTGCCAATTTTTTTTATTGGCTTCAGTCTTTCAGGCTGTATGTGGTCAAAAAAAGCAAAACAAAAAACGACAAAGAAGCCCTCAATGTGACTGAGTGTAATGACATGCTGCTGTTCTGCTTGTCCCACCAGGCTGATGAGGTGCAGGACGTGATGCATTTTAACTTCACTGCCTGGCCAGACCACGGCGTGCCCACCACCAACGCTGCCGAGAGCATCCTGCAGTTTGTACAGATGGTCAGGCAGAAATCAGCCAAGACTAAAGGCCCCATGGTCATACACTGCAGGTAAATGCTTCAGGGAATAGCAGAAGAACAAGGTGTGACAATAAATAGGTTGGGAGACCATGAGAAATAGATGTTTTGGGGTTCTGCTCACTTGTTGGCTGAAGGTGGTTCTCTCCCATGGAGAAATTCATACAGGATATTGTTCTGTGAGTCTAAGTGCCAAAAAAGTGCTCAATAAGCCAGGGGAGAGATTTATATATTAAATTATGAAATCAGACCCTGTATTTACTGCTTAATTGTTCTAGGGAGGAACAAGAAGCAAGTATCAGAGAGCTGGGCAAAAGCTGTAGTATTTTCTTTTTTTCGGTGAGGATTCTTCTAGCAGCAAAGAGGGTATTTTCAGGTAGTACTTTTAGACTATACTATCTATACATCTTAGACCACATAGATTAAAAATAAAAATGCTTCAAAATTAGTTGGAGGGGCAGAGAATTAGTGTATCGATCAACTCCTGCAGTAATGGTTCTCAGACTTTAAAGAAGGCACAGAATGAATTTATCAGTTAATCTGTCCAATTAACACATCAGAAGTTCCATTGTATTCATCCTATTTGAGAAATTAACACAACAAAAACCAAGTTAGAGACCTGTTTTGTGACACTTATGTTGAACTGTGCTGTGATGAGCTGTTAATCATTACTGCAAACACTTTCAAGGCTTTTCAGAAAAAGCATGACAAAACAGAAGAACGAACTTTTGTCAAGGTACACACACCCTTAGCAGTAGGTAAGGTATTGGGATGCTGTGTGAAACTCTGTAAAACATCTGTGAAATCTGACTTAAACACCACATGCGAAGTTACAGTGCAAAGAATGGCACACACATGAGCATCTCTAAATGAAGGCAGTGTGTGTTTTTTCTAGTTGCTAAGCTTCCCTTTGGGGAAAATGGAGATTTTCAGCTGAGTAGTAGCTATTTTTGTCTCATGCTCCTAAGGCAGAAGTCCTGGAGTGCAGACTCTTCTGGTGATGCCTCAGGTTTTGGCTCTTATATTTTTCAGGTTCTGTGCTGCTTTAGTGTGTGGGTCTGAGTTTCAAATTAGGGGACAGTGAGCTCTCTGCAGCGAGCAGGGAGACAAAACAATTCCTTCTCTAGCTGGGGACCAAGGACAAATGATCCAAATCTCAGCCCAAAAGCACAAACACCGTGGGCTGGAGAGAGAAAAACAAGCAGGGTGGGACTGCAGGGGCTAAAGCTGGAATTGGACAAGGAACTGCAAGATGCAAATGGAGCAGAACTGATCCAAGGGAGACAGCCCAGGAGCGCTCGTGCATTTTGGGACCATTTTGGTTCATCTTGGGTGCAGCCTTGGCTGGGCTTTTGTGCTGCCCAAGGTGCATCCATGGAGGAAATCCTTTTAATAAATCCCTGCTTTATTCTTTAGCTCTGTCCAGCCTCTGCTCTAGGTCAGCCTTCAGAAGGCATCACTGGGGGGTTTGTCCTTTGGGGACAAACTGCTGAAGTTCAGTGTCTTTGCAAGCCAAGGGCTTTGCATTGTGGAGTGCTGTGGAACTGAGTCCTACAGGTGTGACCCCCCACTCTCTCTGGGCATCCATTGCTCCTGAGCAGGTCTCTGTAGTTCTGACTCCAGCCCCTGGAGTTACAGCGCAGGGGTCTCAGGAAGTCAGTGAGGGGAGCAGTGACTGCAGGAAAAGCAGGGAGCTAAGGGTGGGTGAGGCTGTGTGTGCACATTCTGTGTGTGAGTGCATCCACTATGCCCAACCAAAGGGTTGTGTGCCACTAAATGAGGTCAACCAGCCTGCCTGGCCTCAGATCAGTTATATCTGATAGCTACAGCTGCAGCACTCCTGCCCTTTGCAGTGCCTCTGGTTTTGCTGTGTGAGTGAACTGCATGTCTGTGTGTGTTGCAGCGCTGGTGTGGGGCGGACGGGAACGTTCATCGCCCTGGACCGGCTCCTGCAGCACATCCGTGACCACGAGTTCGTGGATATTTTGGGCCTGGTGTCGGACATGAGGTCCTACAGAATGTCCATGGTGCAGACAGAGGTAAGGTCTGTTCACTTCAGCACTGTGACAGTATTCTTGTGCCCATTTCATAACCCTCTGCAGCATGCTCATGACTCTTGTTCCCCCTGAATGTCACCATCATATTTTCTGAAAAATCCTCTTTGCCAGGATTTCTTCTCCTGGGAAGCTGAGGAGCCTCAGAGAAAAATGAAAACAATAATTATCTGATTTGCTTCTCCTGTGTTTTGCTGCTTTGGAATGTGGTTTGGACAGAGTTTACCAACTGGTCATTATTTCATTGGTTTCATGTGAATTGTTTGAACTTAATGACCAATCACAGCCAGGCTGTGTCAGACTCTGGAAGGAGTCACAAGTTTTCATTATCATTCTTGTTAAGCCTACTGTAAGTATCCTTTCTCTATTCTTTAGTATAGTTTAATATAGATCATAAAATAATAAATTAGCCTTCTAAGAATATGGAATCAGATTCACTCATTCTCTCCCGTCGTCGAGGTTGCCTGCAAATTCAACACCCTGAACACTTGATAAAATCACTGTGAATCAGTATAATCAAGTTTTCATCTGCATTGTGATGTTGTCACATTATTAATCTGCTGCATAGGTCGGTTTGATGATAGATCTGCACTCTCACTGTCTGCCAGAGAAAATGAGTTACTCTCACCTTCTGTGAAATGAATATGCAAACAATCCATAAGAAGAGATTAACATATGAAATTTTCAAGCCACACTGTAAAGAGCTGGGCTTGCTGAGGGGATTAATGGCTCATGAAATGATATCAGTATCAGGCAGCCTTGTTCACGTATCATGTTGGTATCATCCAGCTCATCACACAATGGAATTTCAGACAAGCAAAACAGACAAAAGGATTGTGAGTCTGCCAGATTCCCTCCTTTCCCCTCTCCCTACCCAAATATCCACTGGGTAGTTCTTTTTCTGTTTTTAAGAAAAAAATGTATAGATGATATATACTGGGGTAAAAAAAAAAAAACCCAAAAAACCGCAACCTCATTCTTCAAAGCAGAAGATTTTATGCATCTAAACCTTCCCAGATCCCCTGGTAATGAGGGAAATATTTCATATTTCATGCCTGTTGTACTCTTCCTTGGTTAGACACACAGTATAAGTGAGCAAGCTCCATGCAGCTGGAAGTGCCACCATCACTGTTTTCCGGCTAGATTGTTTATTGCCAAAGTTTGCTGAATTGAGGGCAAAGAAAAAACTTGTAGCAGGGAGAGGAGAGGAGGAAGAAAACCTGCAGTGACAAAAACTAGGATCTGGAAATGAAAAAAAAAAAGTAATTTTCAGTCTGTTCTGGATCATTCCTATCAAACTGCCACTTTTCATCACAATTCACTGTAGTAATTCAAAGGCAGATCTTTTCCACCAGAGGAAAAAATCCTGATGGTTGATTGATTTCAGCTGCAACTGTTACCACTCCAGAGGTGATGTAGGTTTCTTTTTCTTTAAATATTTCATTTTTTGTTCATGTAGGACCTCATTGCATGCCTGGGGCTGATGTTAAGGGCAGTTACTGAGCTCCTGCTACTACAGGCAGTGGCCAAGCCTGGCCTCAGAGGTCACCAAGTGACATTGACACTCAGTCACAGAGGCCACCAAACAGTTTTTCCTTACAAAAAATGAAACCACTGATAGCTCACCTGAATTCACAATGTCTGGTATGCTGGAAACTTGGCAGTGTCTCAATGAGCAGTTTAAAAAAAACAAATGGCCTGGGCCCAAAAAAGGGTTTAGAATGGGGAATATCCTGAATTGAAACCAAGCTCTCCAAATTAACTGCTCTGTGAATAAAATGGGGGTTTTCTTCTTATTGATCAAGAAATCAAACACTGAGGAACCTGAATATCATTAAAATATTTCAGATGCATATGTGGCATGGGTGCAATTTGTTGCATATAAAGTATCCAGATACCTTTCTTGGAATTGATTTATTTTTAGGCAATGTAAAATAGACTGACTTTGACTCAGATTCAACTCTTCTGTCATCATTCAGGTTATTAATAAGCGATTATGGTGTCAGGTGGATTTCATGGATTTTCCTTCTATCTGTAGCAATTGTGGACTATTATTTTGAGAGCTGATTGTGTATTGTGTGGGGCTGAGCTGGGAGACATGGAGCTCTGCAGGCTGTAACTGTGACCCACCAAACTGGCTGTGTTTTTGTCATGCTTTCTGGGGTGCAAAAAATGCCCTTTTCTTTGGTCTTTTCTTCTAGGAGCAGTACATTTTTATCCACCAGTGTGTGCAGCTGATGTGGCAAAAGAAGAAGCAGCAGTTCTGCATCAGTGATGTCATATATGAGAACGTCAGCAAGTCCTAGTTCAGAGTCACAGGTGGTAAGTCAGTCAAGCCTGGTGCTGTGCCATGCCCAAAGCCTCACATCCCTGCTGCCAGTTTGGGGCTTTTCTTATTCCTCTTCCCTGTTCACATGGAGAGTGAGGGAAAAATCCATCTCTCACAGTAAATACCCAGTAAATAATCCAGCCTCTCACAGTAAATAAGTCCCTACCCTTTCCATGGCACTGTAAGAATATATGGGCTCACTCATGTTTAAAGAAAAAGAAAAGAGAATCCAAACTTCTGATGAGCTACCCCGCCACTCTTCCTGACATGCAAAGCTTAAAGGCAGGGAGAACTTCAATATCTCCAGTTGTTCTAAAACAGGAATTTTGCCTGGTTACCAAGGCCAGCAGGGGCTTGGGGATGCTCTGCTGGAGGGTGAGTTGGTAACCAAAAAGCTCTGGCATGAAACAGTGGGAAACGTTTTCCTAAATCTAAAATCACAGAACCAGCAGGCTCTCAAAGTGGTACCACCAGCAGCATAGGTGAAGGGTTGGTGTCACTTTCCCACTGACCCCTGTGCCTGAGCAAAACAAGCGGCTGTGACCACGAGGTTTGCTGCTGGGGACAAGCTGTGGGGACATGTGTCACTGCTCTTTAAGCTACCAAGCTTTGGCTCATTAGGTGGCAGCAATAACCCGGCCATAACCTTAACACTCCCTTTTTGGGTGGAGCAGGAAGTCTCAGGATCTCTGCTGCTCAGAGTGACCCCAAGATGTGTTAGAAAGTCTCTTTTCCCAGCCCAGCTGTTGAAGAAGGAGTCAGAGCTCTTCCTTTCTCTGTCTCAAGGTTGTTTATGGTATCTCATCTATAAAATTCTTTCTCCTGGCCTGCTGAGGTCCATCCAGCAGGTCAGTCAGAGGCACTCTGCCTGCCACTGGGGTGGTGTTATCTTTTTCTACTAAAAACTACATGTACAATATTTACAATTACTTTCTAATACCTATGTTAGACAGTGAGCTTCTACTCTAAACCAACCCAAAAGTGCCACCATCAAAGCAGAAGATGGAGGCTAAGAAGGAGAAAGGCTGGACACACCCAGATTCCTCCATCTTGCCCCCTGAACCCCCATTCTAAAAACCCCAAAAAATCTATTTTTCACCCTGTGATAAATTCACTATCATTCTACTTAAATTGTTGTGGCTTGTAATTCTTCATACAAGGTTGGTAATTGTTTTTTCCAAGGGCTAAATCAAAGGCACAGGGGTCTTGGTCTCTGTGCCAAGATCTCTGAGCCCCCTGGCCAGGGGCTTGAGTCCCCCAGGGCAGCCAGAGGAATTTCCTGGGTTCCTACAAGGAAGCTGCAGATTTTGACACAAACTGCTTTTCTAGCAGCTGGTGGAGGGCTGAGCTGAGGGCAGCACCTCCAGCCGTGTCTGCTGCGTGTCATGTGCATTTATTAACCCCTGTTCGCATTCTGTGCCAAAAGGAACCCCAGTTTGCCTCACTGTCCTTTGGATTTAGGGCTGCTGTCTAATCTGAGTCCCAGCACCCTGTACTGCTGACCTGCAGTCCCAGCCTGAGTGGAGGGTCAGTAAAACAAATGCTAAAAACTGCATTTATCTCCTTTTTTTCTCTCTAAAGCATTCTGTTTGTTTGGTTGCAGGTGAGACCATGAAGCACACCCATCTTCCCTTGCTTCTGATTTATTTTCTGTTGATGGTTTGAAGGGGCAGGTGCTGTGCCACGAGAGACTACTGCTCTGCAGTGCATGGACAATGAGGGAAAGAAACTTTTACTTTTCTGAAGCACTGGGGAGACAAAGCCTTAACGAGCCTGCGGTGTCTTTTGAACTGTTTAATTTCTGGACATTTTTTTTAAATACTGGACCAAATTCAGCTAAACAACATGAAGGAAAAGACACTATATGTGCATAAGACAGATTGCTCCAGAGCGTTGGGGTTTTGTTTGGTACTTTTGGTTAATTTCTTTCATAATATTTTTGGTTTTTCTGTGCAGGTTGGGCTTAAGGTTAAAGTAAGTGCAATATTTTTTTAATGATTGACTGGAGAGCTTTCTTCATGTGTCACTGGTCTGTCCCTAGGAGAGCAGGCATTGTTAGTATCTAATAATACCTCATTAGTGAATAGCGAGGCATGAACATACATGAAGAAACCTGGAGATTGTGAAAGGGGGCTGGGAGGGCGGGGGGGGTTGCTGGGTCCATGGATTTGATGGATTTGACTGTTCCCTTACAGCACTGATGGATGTGGGGCCAGGGGGGAGCACAAGGAACAGACTGACGAGCAGAAATCCAAGCTGTGAGGCTGAAACAGGCAGCTGAGAGAAGGGGTGGGGTTGGTTCTTGACTGGGCTGCCACTCATTAAGCAGAGGGATTGCTCTTTTTGCCAACCTTTTTGCAGTAATGCCACTGATCAGGCTCCTTTTTTAGATGGATCTAATCACAAGGCAGCTGAGTTTCCAGCTGGGATATCTTAGCATATATAGCATTTAACTGTTGGAGCAGTCTATGGTGCCTATACCCCTCACTCATGTATTATTTTTAGTAATTATTAACCCTGTGTAAAAACGTGAAGCTGGTTCAGGTTGGAGGGGTGGAAAGAAAAAAAAAAACACAAAAAGTGCTTTAATGGATATAACTATTTTTCCTGAACCAGGAATTTCAAATGTTACAAATACAAGGTTTTGGCATGTGAAGGGCTGGTTTTCAATTTGTTGCTACAAGACTGCCAAAGTGTCAGTATGGATTCCTGCAGGGCCTTTGGGGGCAGGGTGGGGGGGGCTCTTTTCTTTTTCGCTGTCCATTTCAGTTCTAGTCAAAATAATTAGCTATATATATTTTTTTTTTCTGGTCTTTGTATAATGCCAGTACATCATTGTGTATTGTGACATGGATGCTGTCAGAATGGATGTTTGATGGCATTTTTTGTAACCTGTTGCTTTGTGTCACCTCATTGGAAGTTAGCAGCAATGGTACTCAATGTAAACAAAGCAGGCTTGAACTGGAAGTAAACACACTGGATTACTTACCTGTGGAGAAGTCACTGTCAGCAAAACAGCAAAATACACCTGCACAAGCTTTTTATTTCATTTACTCTGGCTCTGCTATCACCTTGCAGGGCACCAGGGTGTAGGGCAGTAGCTCAGCTTCCCTCAGGAACTTGATAATCTCTTTCAGCTGATTTTCTTTTTTTTTCCTTTCTTCTGGCAGATAAATAGGTGCATACTTACTTGATAACTACTTCATCGTGGCATTGGTTACAGCAGAAAACTTCTTTAAAACTGTATCTTATGCAAAACTGCATAAACTTAACCTAATTCCCAGATAAAACAGGTTCTTGTGAGGGGTACTAAGCAAACAGGAAATAACAGCTGATTACTAAATGGGTGTGATATGCATTTCCCTTCTGTTTCCAGGCACCTAATGCTATTTCCACTGCTCCCATTAATCCCAGTCCTAGAGCAGGGGTGCTGTTTCTCCAAGCACAAGGTGGATGCAGAAGGGAAGAGCCCCCTGTTTCAGGGAGCCAGCTGGTAACAAGAAAGGCTCCAATGGTGCACATTTTCTCCCTTATTTCACTGTGTGCCTCAGCTGGAGGGCCTGCCATTCCAGTTAGAACAGCAAAGAGCCTAAACTGAACAGAAAACAGGACTATAAATGAGCGCTTGACCATTTAGACCTGCCTCCATGCTTTTTTTAAAAAATGCATTTCAGAGTTTCATTACATGCTTACTCAGAAAATGTGTTTTTATCCCTCTAGACAGCTGTCTGGGGGGAAAAAACCAACCCACAAATTCTTTCTCATCTACTGTCTCTTCCTTCCTGCTGGCCACTGCCTATTGAGCCAATACTTATTCTGTATCACAGAGCAGGGTAAGCAGGTTACTGCTAAACCATTCCCTGTGCCACAAAGTGCCACAGTGTGAGCTGGCTGTAACAGAAGCTTGGCTGAACGTGGCAGGGTCCAAAATTGCTGCAAAGATGCCAAAATGACATTATTGCAAAGGGCACTGAGCAGCCTGAATTTACTAGACAGCTTTGAATGCATGTCAGAAATTTCTCCATTTGCACAGCAGCAGGTGTGTATTTTTCCTTTAATAGCTACTTAATCACAAAGTCAATTACAATGAAAACTCCATCAGAATAATACCTTTTCCTGCCCCACAGTGTGCAAAACTGTAAGTGGACATGTGGGATGGCAATGGAAACCACCTCTCCCAGCATTCAGGGCATGAGTAAAGCAATGAATGAGCCTGGAAGATACTGTGGTTCAGAAGCTCATGCAGAGCCTTTTAGTCTGAATAGACACATCACAATTTTGGCTTTATCTCATCATATACCTTCAGTGTAAGTCCAAAAGAACAATGCTTTGGATCATGCTTCATGTTAATGTTATTTCCAGCATCTGCTAAAGTAAAACCCTCCAGCTGTAAAGCTCTCTGCTTCAGGTTTGGTAATAGATATTTGGAATTATGGGCTTCATGTCCAAAGCTCTGCTGACACTATTTATGCTCTTTATTGATCTGCTGCTCTTCCAGATGCCTGTAATAGCAGCTCTGTGCAGTGAGTGACCATTATCTGAAACCAGGGCAGGTTTTCTCCTTGTCTCATGCTGTGTGTGCTGCTATGGAAGCAAAAAATAGGTAAAATTAAGTAGTTAGAAGTGATAAGAAGAGTGTGTGGAAGTGTGGCCTCTCCAAGCACATCCTCTGCAGTGGGCCTTGGGTCTTCAGAAGTGTTTTCTTCAAACCTCACCAAAAGATGAAGAACAGGCCAGGAAGCCTTACTTGTGCTTTATTTCAGTTTAATGTTTTGGGGTTTTTTCCCTACACCAAACTAGGTTAAATTTCCCCTGTCAAATAATCAACATCATCATCTTATCCTCTAAAATGGTCCTTCCCTCCCTCCTTTAACCACAGTCACACCACCCGCCTCTCACTTCTAATTTTTAAGGGTTTGTATCAAAACTGTAATTTCATTGAGGCAGGCAAAGCTGTTATTTCAGCCATTTCTTGTGAGAGAATAATATTTTTAGTGCTCTTGGCATGGATGGGAGCGGGATGGGTTGAGCTTTGTTGCTGGCTGTGACAGGCACCAGTGGGGACTGGGAACCTTCTAGGAAGGGTCCCTGTTTTCACTCATCTCCTCTTTTAATCTGCAAATATTACCAATGAGTAGAAGCACAGACTCATATCCTGATTCTCATTTTGGTCTGAAAACTTAGGAAGTAGTTAAGAGGCCAAAGTTACAACCTAAGCAACTCAGAAACTAAAAAAAAGAGAAAGCCAAGCCAAAGGCACTTGTTAGCAAAAAGTTGACATAGCTGCAGTAGAAATTTAAAGTCTGTAAAATATTTAAACACAGAACCAATGCAGATCCCCTCTCCTTTGCATATATAATGTTGGTGTTTTTATGTAGAGGTGGGAGATTGATCTCAAAATCATTCCCTCAAATACTTTTGATCCATCAGAACCTTAAACAGGGCTGGTTTAGACACCAGACTCAACATTGTAGAAAAAACTGGGCTCCTATGAAAGGGTAATTTGGCCAGAAAGTTGAGTTCCCATTCATGATTGTGTATCCTTTATGCTTCAAATGGAGGAAAATCAGTGGTCATACCTGCTTGAACAAGGTCTGGTGTTCTACCTATAGCTTGCTTCTGTCTATGACCAGAAAACTCAAAATGCCTTCACTTCCACATTAAAATAAAAATTCTGTGACTTACAGGTTTTCTAATTAGAAAGAATTTACATCTTACAGATATTCATGGATTCTTTGGTTTGTTCCCTTAAATTATCAAAATTTCAAGTTCACAAACACTGATGAACACACTGAGAGCTCTGCACATTTCAGACTATCATTATAATTTTGATATGACATCTCTACTGCTTCATAAACCATTTATTTCTGCACACATCAGTCATGGATATATGCACTTATTTCCCAACCCCACTCAAAACAAAAACCTAACAAACAAAAAAATATCAATTTTTATACAGTTCAATGCTTTGGAGCAATGAAAGTTTGTATAAAATCACACAGATCACAGTTTGTCTGAGCAAAGCCCTATTTAACATTTGAATTTCTGGATGGTAAGTAAAGTGCTCCACCCAATAATATTGGCTACAAGTGTTCTTTCTGAATTAATTCTGTGTGGTTTCACAGTGGTTTGCTCTCCCCATGGTGTCCCAAGGGAACAAGCAGCCTGAAGAAGTGGGAAGAAGTGCCTTGCTGATGTTGAAAGGTTTGTGCTTTGAAAGCACAGAACTGCTGAGTGAACACAGGCTGCTAAAACTCCCTCCCTCCACCCAGTTAAAAAGGCAGATTGATGGCAGAAAAATAGTAAATTACTCCCACTTATCAAATGTCTAATAAGGCACTGATTTTGGCATTTAAAAAACTGCTTTCTTTCCTTTTCAAAGACATATCACATCCTTCTAAAATATTAGTATTGAAAAAATACTGCTCAAATCCTAGAGAAAACATTTTGAATGAAACACTGCATTTTACTACTAGTTTCGTTTTAAGCATGGAATATTTTGAAGAAAACATTTCATTTTCATTTGAGGAACCCCAAATGAGATCTCCTTCTGATTTCTTATGACTGCCAACAAAATGAAAAGTCAAAAACTGCACAGCAGCATAAGGGTGAAGCTCCCTGCAGTGCTTTAAAGCACCAAGGAAATTCCAGCAAACGGGGAAATATTTGCCTCAACACCATTCAAATTTCCCAGACTGTAACACAGAAATCATGTTGGTTAGTTCAGCAAAGTTTAAAGGGTAAATGCAACTCAAGGAGCACCTGGTTGTTAATTCATTAGTAGTTTAGAAACTGTGAAAAAAAAGACACAACCCAACCCACCAACCCCAAGATGGTTCTGCTTATTCAGTGTGTGGAAGAGGTTTCCTCTTTTCCCCCCAAGTATCTCCTAAGGTTCCTCTGAGCACACTGGCCACGTCCAGACTTGTCTGGCACTTTCTAAACATCAGCTCCACAGAGACCCAGCTCCAAAGAAACCTCCAAACTGTTATGAAGAGACCTCTTTTCTCTCATAGGTTAAATATGAGTTCTCCCTCCAACATCTCAGAGTGACAAACTTCACAAATTCTGGGATGTCCCAGAGCTGTTGCCTCTTTCTGGGAAAAGCAAACCATGTGCTGAATGCTGAAATAAAAACCAGCAGAAAACATCAATATTGGCTTCATATTTTGGTAATTATCAGGGGAGTGGAGGTGCTGGTTACCACCAGAGTGCTTTTTATAGAATCAAACATCCTCCCATGAGAAAAGGCAGTGACTCTAAGTTTTAAATTAGAGTTTCAAACACCTTTTAAAAAGGTTCCTCCTGCTGCACTTACAAGTAATGGGATTTATCACTTCTTGACCTTCCTGAATAAGGCCATGTTTATGCAGACAGGCATAAAGAATATATAGCAAATGTAAAAACATATATGGTCACACAACCAACCACACAGTAGTATTTGCAAGGACATTTACAATAAATGGCACTAACACCTTTATTAATATTTTAATTTTTCATTTGTGAAAAAATGAATAGATTTTTTTTCCCTTGTATGCAGAGGAAAAGCAAACTAATGGCAAAAATCAAGATTACTTTCTTATTTCAATACTGTCTTTGTAGCCACAAAGATACAATAATTTAACAGACAAGAAATACTGTTTATTGCAGACTTTAAGCTGATTCATGTGAAAAAGGCACTATGAAACTTAATCAAACTAGATGATTAAATTTGTCTAAATTAAGTGATATTATATATTATATATAATACATATATTATATATAAAATCACATGACCATGTGAAACAGAACATTTTGTGACAAAAAGCATTGCATCTCCAAAAATAACATTTTCTGTAAGGGATGTTTCTCTTTTCTTTTTTCCCCTGTTTTACCTTCAGGAATCCATTTTTCCAAAAGATTACATTTATAAAGGCAATTACAAAGGCTTTTTGCATGAGGAAAAACTGATATCTGGGATCAACACACAGAGAAGTCTAGATTATACACTGCTCTTCTTGATGGGTTAAGTTACAGACAAAAAAATGCAATTACGTTTTAAAGAAAAATATACTCTGAGTTGTTGCATGGCTACAGCAGATCTCATCACCTCTTTGAGCTGGGTTGTGTTACTATTTTCTAGTTACTCTTTCTTGTGCAATATTATAGTTCATCACAGGTGAAATACGGATAAAATCAATGTACAGAATATTATTTTGCTATAAACAGCATCATTAGTAATAAAACATCTTGGGAGTGATGCAGGAAAGATTCAGTCTGTGTTGGGCTGCTGTTCATTCCCTAAACATTTCCTCCACATTTGCTGGAGTCAACAACTTAAGTAAACATCCTGCAGCCAAATGCCTGACAAGAAAGACTGAGCCAAAAAGGACATAATTGCACACTACAGCAAGAGATGGGATTCAGAATCTTATTATTACTGAAGGGTTCAAGTGCTTTTTTATTGCTGGCTCAGCTTCCCTCAGATGAATCACCAACAAAGACGTGCTCCAATTTATCTGTCATGTTGATTCCATAAAGCCAAGACTCATCTCTGGGTGTAAATGAATTATGTACCAATATTTTCACCTGTCAGGAATCTCCACTGCGTTTCTCACCTGTTCATTTCTCATGATGAGGAGCCAGCAGCAGGTACTTCTGTGGAGACTACTGTAAATTTTCTTTATGTTGGCTACGATTACAATACATTAAGACATTCCCCTTCACTGCTTTCTAAAGCAAAGCTGGATGGTTTAATGCTATGGACAATGGAATTAAAGAAAAGAGGAAACACATTTAGTGGCTGCTTCCTTCATCAAAGGACTCCACACCTGAATCTGTGGCAGCTGCACTGATTTTTTCTTGTCGTCTTCTCATAATTTCTTGCAGTTCTGAACTACCACTGCTAGCCTATAAACAAAAGACAAGAGTTTATTTGTAACAAAGAGTTTGAGAGGTGCTGAAATTCCTCTGCCAGCATTTACTTTGTTTGCAGCTTGCAGCTCCAATAGGAAAGTATTTACACTATCCTTAAATATAGACCAGAAAATAATCTGCAGACTATTAAAAGCATATTTCATCATTGCTGAGCATCTTTAATTCCCACAGAAGGTTCTGGAAGTGTTGGATATTTAGGGGATTCATAAAATATGGCTTCAGTAAAAGCAGAGTTAAAGCTCAATGAGTTTGTTAGGATTCCACACTTAAAAATTGGGGCAATAATATTTAGAAATTAAAAACCCGAAAATAAATCCTTGATGGGTTTAAAAGCTCACACATGCACATGGGATTGCACAGGCAAGATCTAAGTAAGGATTCAGTCTCAAGCTCTCACAGAATTCACCATGAGGCATTTGCAGCTCAGAAACACAGATTTCAAATTTAGAGCACACTCATAGAAATTGGACCATATTATATTATTAGCAACAGTGAAGTATTGTGAGGACAAGTCTTTATTTCACCTTTTAAGAGTGAAAACTAGGTCTGCTGAACCAGCTGCCAACATTGCTTTTTCAACATAAATGAAATTATTAGCAAGGCCAGGACATCTATTCACTAGAGCAGAACTTCCCAAAGTGTGCATGAATAAAACGAGGGGATTATAAACCAAGACCTACTGTACTATCTGGCCATGACATGACCTCCAAAACTTCAAAATCAGCTTCTAAAATCCCTCTGAATAAGGAAGCAGAAACTGGTTTTGAAATTCATGAAAGAAATTCCAGGATTGTTAAGGGGAAAATCCTGCAGTTGATTGTGAACTCTGAAAATGCATCCTAATGCTTTAATAAAATTTCATATAAATTTAGCCCATTATATCCATTAAAATACAGAACCTGGTGCCACAAAGAATGAGACAGTTTCTAAATTAACCACAGTGCTCCTCCTACTTAAAATACCAATGCTCTCCTCTCCCAGAGTGGAAGGGCAAGGCAGGGAGCCTAGAAGGGACTCTGAAATTGAGGGAGAAGATTGATTTGTCTTAATTCTTCTTGTCCTTGCCCTCTGGATTTCAGATACACAAGTGCAGCACCCATTACTGAGTTCATGCATAAAAAAACCATCAGCAGATACCCAACAATGCACTTCATCAGAGATCATGTAAAAATATTTTTCTGAGAATAACTGAGCAGTCCAAGCTGAAAGAATTTGCCTTCCTGATAGCATGAATGACAACAGGACTGATGAGCCTGAAATGCATTATATTATAATATTATTATAGGGAGAGAAAAGATGGTGCAACTTCCTTTGATGACATAATTCAGCAAACAGGCTAAAGCCATCAGAAATTGCATAAATTCTGAAATTCAACCTCAAATAACCAAGACAGAAATAAATATTTCAATTACCTTTTCCCCAACAAAAAAAAAAAAAAAAAACAATGACCTTGCTAGACTCTGAGTAGCTGCTAATTAACTCTTGTAGGGCATTTATTAGACAAGTTTGGAGTTTTGAGTTTCCTGCAGAGTGAGGCCTAATTGGAGCAAGCAGAGTAACAGCATGGAGGGGAAAAGACCAATCCAGTGCATTTCTAGTTTTCAGACCGAATTCCACTGCAAAAGTACTTTAATCTCAGGACACTGAAATAAGATGACTGACATGCAAAACGTTGAAGAATACAAATATATCTTCACTAGGAAATGATGGATTGCCCTGGACTGTAGTAACTTCTATTCCTAAGAGTAAAGGTGAAATATTTCTCCTTTCCTTTAACTGGAAAATAGGGCCTGAAGAAGGGAATAAAGCAATTTTGACAGTGTTAGAAAATTATGCTCTCTGATACACACTGATCATGTAAAAAGTGTAAAATATGCACCATCATAAGCCTGTCTTTAAAAATATTCCTGGTAGTTAATGCTTAAAATCGTTTAAGTGAGACAGTCTCAGTTTAAGGAGAGGAAAATATTTTAAACCTCTTCAAGATTTTCTTCTGAAGAGGATGTGGAGAATATAACTTCTCTGTTGGGTTGATCTCACATCTAGATCATTTCTCCACTTGCCACAGCAAGTTAAAAAGAAAAAAAGTAGCATCTCCAATTTTACTGGTTTAAAATTGGCAAAAATTGCCCTTAGCACAGCTCTGGATACAAGCTTAAGGTGTTTAGGGGATAAAACATTTTTTCTTAAAGCAAAGTGCTGCAGAGCAAGAAGTACTTGATCCTTGGCTCAGAAATTCTGCTAGTGTGTCTGTCCAGTGTGTTTTCCCTTCAGTGCAAGTGCCCCAGTGTTTGACCTGAAAGGCAAACAGCAGTGGGCTCACCCTACCAATTTCTCACACCCTATAAATCAAGTCTCCTGTACAAAGATAAAGCCAAACTCACTTATCACCACCAAAATGGTCAGGAGTATGTGTTTGTCCAAGCACCAGACAAAGCAAGAAGCAGGAAAAGGGGCATTTTACTCCCTTATTGTTTTCCCCAAAGCTTTTTTTGGCTGATTTTGTCTTGCACTCCCGTTACACGACAAAACATCTTAAATCTGAGTGCTATTTCTAATGTTTTTGGACCCCTTCAAAAATGGTGTTTTGATGAATGCTGTCCCAATGAATTAGTACCAAATAACTCAGGTGAAAAGAATGTTTATCAACGTGATGGGAACTAAGAAAAATCCACCTGCCTCACAGAAGGAGTTATTTAATTCTACAGATTAGGTGAGAAGAATTGTCCATACCTCCAAGGCAGATTTCTGTACCGTAATTTGGTTGTAGACTCTTGACCCTTCTGGGCAGACAGTCCTCAGTTCCTCTTTATTGAGGGAGAAAAGCTGAGCTCCTGTCAGCACGCCGAGGCTGTTCACAGTCCTGGGACACAGCAAGGGAGCAAACAGGAAATCAGCAAAACCACACTGGCCAAGGTTGTCTCCATCCCACATTGCGTTGGCTAGGGCTGCTAAATTCAGAGCAAACTTGGTGCAGCAGGACTACTGAAGTCAATTGGGTGTATAAGCAGATCTCTTGTAGAGGCTAAAATATATATACTATATACAGAATCTATACATATAAAATAGAGAGATGTTCTGTAGCTCTGTAACCACACTGACATATATTTTTATATATGTATTAGGTGCACTTATACACACATATATATATGTATATCTATAGATGAATATGTATGTGTTTATAGATAAATATATATGTTTATATATGTATATATGTGTGTATACAAGATGCATATATGTGTATAAACAGATGTATATATATGTGCATATCTATGTGTACATATGCATGTGTATATATATGCCTATATATACATATATGTATGTGTATATGTATATATATGCATGTAAAATATATGTTTCTAGATGAATATATATGTTTATATATGTATATATAGATGTATATGTGTATATATAGATGCATATGTATGTGTATAAAAAGATGTGTATATATGTGTATATATATATGTATATGTATATATGTGTACATAAATATGTATATATAGATATATATGTCTATATATACTTATATGTATGTGTATATGTATATATTTATGTGTATATGTATATATATGCATGTAAAATATGTTTCTTGATGAATATATATGCTTATATATGCATATAAATAGATGTATATATATGCGTATATATACGTGTATATATATGTATCTATGTGTACATATATATGTATATATGCATATATATTTATATATATACATATATGTATGTGTATATGCATATATATATATATATATATGTGTGTGTAAAAACAAATCAATTTTTCTAAGAGTGCACCTGACATCTCTCGATCAAGAAATCATCTTGATTTTCAGGAGGCTGCCTGATTTTAACAAGTGGTTGGACCACATCCTGACAGGAAAACAATTCCTTTTATATTTCAAGAAGTTTTGCTGCACTTGCCCTGGGACTTACACAGGGTTGAATCCTTTGGACTGCAGCCAGGCTTTGACATCCTCAGGGGAGGAGTCGTAGGTGATGTTCACCACGGGGATGTTTGGCCGTGGCACGTGGAATTTCCTCTGGGCAGCGCTCCGGCCGATGGTGAGCCTGTGCACAAGTTCATCCTGCACTTCCTCCATCTGGGATTTCCTGCCTAGAGAGACAGACATCTCACAGAAATTATTCTGTTTTTCAAAGCCAAGTCATTTCTTTTATGTCACTTTAAATCGTCAACTTTTTTTTTAAATTCATTCATTAGATCTGATTGAATTATTACTCTCTTTTCCCCCCATGGAATATTTCAATATTCCCAATCCTCCCTTTGCAAAACAAAGCAAAAATAAACAAAACAAAAAAACCCAGACAGAATTCAACTAAGACCCCAGAGAGGAGAAATGACTGGATGTCACAGAGAGGTGCAGAGCAGTGTGACAGCACCCAAGATGGAGAATAAAATGGGAATGAAGGGTTATTCAATTGTCATAGTCTGCTTTTTTTTTCAAACAGAATTGAGGGTTTAAAAATGAAAACAAGAAAATAATGAGGAAGGTTGTAAGATTGCTCACACTGTGGGAAGGTAGTACTTTCCACAAACAGTTCTTTAGTTGAAAGTTCAACTTTTTAGTGCAAATCAAAATAGGCAAAAGATTTTCACAGCTGCTGACATATATCAACTTATATCTAATGAGCTAATGTAGCAATTTTTGACAGGGTTTTGAGAAATGTGAATTCACTCCAAGCCTGGAGTGGCTGCTTAGCTGAAACATTGTCACACTTTGCATTAAAAAAGGAATAATAAAAACAAGGGGTAGTTGCTCTCACCAAAGACTCAAAAACTGGGCAAGATTTGCTTATTTATTTTTTCATTTTAAACAAAACTGTAAGAATTCATTATCCCCCAGAACCCATTTGCTGTTCATTAGCAGGCAACAAACTGAAATGCTTTTCAGTCATTTCAACAAGATCAATTATAATGACAGTGAGAATTGTTTTAAATGACTATAAAAATTTCTGTGGATAACTTCACAAAAATAGGTAGAATTCAATAAGGTATAAATAACCTTTTGGGTTCATAGAAGATACTGATTTCACAGTTAAACTCTCTGTGCCATAACATTGGAACAAGTATAAAAATCCTCTGACAAACAACTCCAATTATCTCAAAAATTCTCAGGATTTCCTTGCCAAGATATTTTTAGTGATCTTTATTCAACCTTCTCACTTTGATACACAAAGAGTAACTACACCACCCTCTCAATGCACTCAGATGGCAAAACCTATTTCTTTTCTCCCATTACACTGATAGGAACAGATGAAAACAACTCAACTTCAATATGGAAAAAAAAAAACCTGTAAGATAGAAACATTTTTGCCTTTTCTACTTTCCTTTTAAATTCTCTCAAAACCTCTCCAGGGGTTCTCTCAAAACCCTCTCCAGGGATCAATATCTCTAGCCAGTTAAACAAATAAAAACAAGCTTTACCTAGGCCTCTAGGATTATTTCTTTAATCACCAGAGCACAAAGAGAAAAAATGTTGGTTTAACCATTTCCTTTTTTCTTTTACAAAATAGCCTCAGGTTGAAAGTGGAAAAAAGTATCTCTACTATAATATTTGAGGCATTCAGGCCCTGTTGTGTAGGGTTTTCTCCTCTCTGCCCACTCTGAGTGTGAGTCAGAAGCCCAGTGAAACGAGCTCAGTGATTTGTGCAAATCTGACAGGGGTTATACAAGGAAAACCTTCAGGCAGTGTTATCAAATCTTGCACCCGCTGTTTTCCCAAGCAGGAAGAGACACAGAACATTGCTATCTTCCTTCTATTTACACAGATTTTGAAAGACTTATGCTTAATCTAGACCAAGACTGTATCAAGAGACAAATATTTAGCTGTTAGGTAAGAGATCCTTCCCTTTGTTAGATGTGTTATCAGAAATAAGCAGGGTGTGGGGCAGGTTCTGCAGTGTTCTCTGCAGGGTTCAGGTGGGTACTTGGCCAGCAGGTTTCCCACCACCTTTGCAGAGGAACCTATTCTGTGTGGGTTTTGAGGTGCCTGAAACTCATTAACTGGGCTTGGGTGAGCAGGATCTCCTGTGTGTGACCCACAGCCTCTACAGTAACTCTTCACACTCCACACACGCCCTGTACCTGAAGCCAGGATGGTCTTCTCATTTTCCATCTAGAATGGCTAGAGAGGGCCATGGTGGATTCAAGGACACAGCCATGCTATGACAAAGTACTTCCACAGAAATAAAATTATCGTTTTTGTGCATGTGTGTGGGGGAAATCACCCTCACTTTCCACATCTTTTGTAAGTGATTATTTGTCTGCTTTTATTTAAGTAACTCTTTCTTTGGGAAGCAGCAGTGAAGCCTGTTCCTCCAGGCAGGCTGGTCTCCAGTTATGATTTCCAGCCAGACAGTCCATTAGGTGAATATAAGGAAATGTTCCCAGAGCCTTCCTGAGCTCAGAGCTTAGGCAGGAGCTTGTCCTCCACCAGGCAATGTCACCACAGACACCACCACAGGATTATTCCCATCCACTGGGGACAGGGGGCAAAGAAGCCCTTCCCCAGAAAGGATTATGCTCAGTGCCAGTTCCTGGCCTTAGGTGGAAGCAGGATTTGCTGGTAAGGCAGTGAGTATGAAAAGCTGTCAGCTCTTGCACTACAAAAAGCTCATTATTTTTACAGCTATTACTTTAAAAGCTGTAGCAAATGCTTGCCTACATGTTTCAGTTATTTCTAAGCCAAGCAATCACACTGCCTAAAGTGCATTTAGGACAGAAATTACTGACTAAACAAGCTTTTCTAATGCTACCTGCTTTTCAGTCAATACCAGTTAGCAGCCTCAGCATGCCTCAATTGGCATGTTTATAAGGTGGCCTTAATCAGAACTTCTCAAGGAAGCCACACACTGTTGGATGCACATTCCCAAGTTTTTCCAGCTATGGAGGTATGGAATATGTTCCTGTGTCCTCCTGGGACAAGGACACCAAAGTCAGCTCCATGGCCTGCCAGTTGCTGCTGCTTTTACCAAGCCAGGGTGCCCCAGCTATGAAGTAACTCTACAAAACTATTACAACGTGGTTCCTGTGTATCAGCCAGACCTACAAGTGTTCTTGAAGCCCTGAATACATGTTTCAGAATGGTGCAAACGACCTAGAAATATGGATGATCATTAATTGAAGTGTGAAAACAACGTAACTGATTTTACAAGCAATTTAGATTGTAATGTGGCAGCGAGTTCAGGTGGAAAAGCTGCATTAGCCAGCATAACAGCATGGGCATTCCAGTGTTAAAAACACTGACTAGAGATCCCAGACATGGGAAATTTGGGTTAGATGTTAGAAAAAATTTTTTCATGGAAAGAGTGATAAAGTTCTGGAATGGTTCTGCCCAGGGAGGTGGTGGAGTCACCATCCCTGGATGTGTTTAACAAAGCCTGGATGTGGCACTGGGTGCCATGGTCAAGTTGAGGTGTTGGGGCTGGGTTGTACTCAATGATCTTAAAGGTCTCTTCCAACCTGGTCATTCTGGAAATTCTGTGATTTAGGATGGGACAAGTATAAAGTGTTTTTCCCTAATTGCCATTATGGTAATTATAATGAGGGTGGCACTCGGTGCCATGGTTTAGTTGAGGTGGTGTTTGGGCACGGGTTGCACTCGATCTTAAAGGTCTTGAAGGTCTCTTTCAACCTGGTCATTCAGGGAATTCTGTGATTTAGAATGGGACAAGTGTAAAGTGTTTTTCCCTAATTACCATTATAGTAATTATAATGAGGGTCAGAACACATCTATAGCAAACCCGTATTTTAAACATAAGGTTAAAACCAAATTTTTCCACCAAGATTCATCGGAAACACAACTTTAGGGGACTTCAGGATTAAGCCAAGCACACAGAAAGGGGAGGAAAGCCTTTTATCTTGCATCTTAGGGCACACTTACGATCCACAGGGATCTGCTTCTGCCGTTGCGTGTCGCGGGCCACGCTGCTGCCGCTGTCGCTGGAGGTGCTGCTCTGGCGGCTGACGGCGGCCGGTGCCTTCGGCACGGGCACTGGGATGGGAGCTGGGGCACTGGGGGGCAGGGGGACAGGCACGGGGACAGGCACGGGGACAGGAGCGGGCGTAGGGGGCGGCGAGGGCGTGGCGGGAGTCGGCTCGGGCTGCTTCGCGACATAGTCCGTCCTTTGCTTCTGCAGGAGGCAGAGAGGCTCAGTCAGGAAACAACATTTGGGCAACACGTCAGACAAACCCAGATTTTGCACCAAATAGTGCCTTTTATTCCACTAAGGCATCTCACTTGCCACGTATCATTCCAAATTTTGCCAGAAGTTGATCTGGCATCAAAGTTTGGCATCGGTTTCTGTTGTGTTGTGAGGTCCTCGGGACGAGGTGAGAGATGAGAATTTGACTCTGTGTTCTCAGAAGGCTGATTTATTATATTATGCTATTATATTAAAAGAAAATGCTATACTAAAACTATACTAAAAAGAATAGAGAAAAGATACCTCAGAAGGCTAGAAAGGAATGATAACGAAAACCCGTGACTGACTCAGAGAGTCCGACACAGCTGGCTGTGATTGGCTATTAATTAAAAACAATTCACATGTTTGGATAAGCAATCTACAGACCACATTCCAGAGGAGCAAAACATGGAGAACCCGAGGCTTCTCATCTTCCCAGGAGAAGAAATCCTGGCAAAGGGATTTTTCAGAAAATATCACAGTAACAAGTTTCTCTGCTGGATGCAACACTCACAGCAAGGAAATCCTCTGAAACATGTTTCTTTCTTTCAAGGAGATGAATTCTATCAATGAGATAGTTTTTAAATATCAACTTCTGTTAACTGGCACTTTTTTAAAGCTTTTAAAACTTTTGACTTATTGAATTTTATAAGTGTAAAAATGTATATTTCAGAGATGTTATTTTAAAAAAAAAAAAACCTGAACAATGAACACGTCCAGCCACACCTAAACTCAACTAATGTTTTAACTTATAAATGTCACTGGGGATAGCAAAGTACATTGTTTCTTGAACTGCAGACAGCATTTAAGAGGTTCCTGCTCCTCCCATCCATTCATCTATGCCTTTTCAGCTATTGACATGATCACTACAAGCCATCTCAAGGCAATAATCTGATTTAAAAACAAGCCCCAGACTGCACAATTCTTGGAACAGGGCTGTCATTTCTTTCTCCCCCATGTCATGCACCTTCTAACAACATGTAAGCTATCATGCTGCTAATAACTAACTAGCAGGTGTCTCAAGAAAAACTTGGGAAGTTATTTCTTCTTTGCCTTTAGAATGGGACCAGTTATGTAAGAAAAGACTGCTCTATTTTCCCAGAGCAATCATAAAGACAGACAAATCCATAAGCCACCTATGCTACCCCTTTCTCTCAGGCAGTTCAAGCTCCATATCTCACTGTTTAACAGTGTTCCCTCTCCACAATTTTGGACTAACACAGCTTGAAGGTTCAATATTCAGGTTTGTTTGCTCAATAGAGATGCCTCATCTCGTAGTCATGAGAATCTGCTTACTTTGGTATGAAGAGAGATGAATGCATTCTCCAGATTCATTGCTCCTTCCTGAAATACCTTTCCCAATTCCCTTGGAGGCAGAGGGTTTTACAGCAGATCAAGCAGGGAAATATTTGTAGGAGCCTTATGTTAGAATTTGAGCAGCAGATCACTGCCCTGACAACAATCAAACTTTCCTTAAATGTCAGCAAGTGCCCTTGTACAGGAATCCCCAGCTCAGAGAAGTCCAGCTGATGGACAAGGATTTATTAGTGAGTGTTAACCATTTCAGTAATACTGATTTACACCAGCAGAAAATTTATCCCATCAGCTTCTCCAGCCAATCAATTAAGCCTGAGAAAGGAGCCTTACTTTCCTTGGATGATTTTTCCCTTAAACCATAATAGTCAGCTAATAAATCAAGCATATATCCCTGCAAAACATCTCCCATTAAAGTCTTTTGTTTGTTCATTTGTTTCTATCTCAGCATTTAGCTGTTCAAGGCCTCCTTTGAACAACTTAACTGCTTTATGCAATGTGGGGAGATTAAAAAAAAAATCATGAATGACTTTTCTGTATTTTAATGCTACAATGTTAAGGAAATGAACGCTTCTTTAATTGTCAAATGACAAGGAAAGTGAAATGCATAATATAAAAGTGAACAAGCAGAATAAATGTATGTATGAAACTTGCCCTTTGGTGGAAAGAGAGTGCCCCACTAGGTGTATAGCAAATATACCATAATTTATTATATAGAGGTGTACTGTGTAGACTCAAAATCTTGACAAAGAATTTAAAAATTTCACAGCTACTAAAAGGTTCCAATGATATTCATATCCTTTTATCTTCTTGACAGATTCCAATTACTAGACTGTTATCTCCAAAATGTACATTTTCATGTGTGTTTTGACCTTCTTAAAAAAACACAAAGAAAAAGTAAAACTTTTTCATGATAGAGAGGATTTGTTACAAGCCAAGACATCACTGCACACTGCCACAATCATAATCCAGAAAAAGAGAGCTAAAAACTCCATGTAACTTTCAATGGATGTTACTGGAGAAGCTGCAAAAACATGTTGTACTGCAATCATCAGCCTCATCAAAACAACTTGCTGCAGTGAAAACAAAAATTAATCTGGAAGCGTCACTCAAACTCTAAATTTGCAAATGCAACCACATTAAAATACACTTTGCATTTTGCTAAACAGTGCCCAAAAACCAATTATACATTTGAATCCCATTTAATGCTTCTTTTTTTAACACTTCTTTTTTTAACTCCAGATCTTTTGAGGACATCCACACATTCATCCCATCACTTCTATTCACTGCTATAAAAAGAAGCATGCACTATGGAATTTGGTGACTACATAGTCCAAGAGGGGAAATTTTGAGATTCAATATCAGAAGAGTAATTCAGTTACCTCTGAAAGCTCTCCCAGTAATTGCTGTGTGGAAAATGGAATAAATCACATCAAATAGTATTGTTAGAAAGGTGAAAAGTAACTGTCTCACACATCACTCCTGAAATTTCATACACATTAGCAATTTAAACTAAAGAAACATCAGTCTTAGTAATTACCTCTTCTTAATCACTAGGAAACTAATAATTTTACCAACATGTAAGAATAAGAATATTCTAATATTCTTATTTTGAATAGGAAACAGAGTGCTGGCTACAAAACATACACATCTGATGCCATATAAGTAATCAGCTCTTTTCACTGCACCAACCCAGACAGAAACAGGCTTAATAGAAAACAAAAGCCAAGGAAAAGAGTGCCAAAGGAATCAAGATTGTCAGGTGAATGTAAAGAACACTTGTAACTGGAGAAAAATAAGATTTAAGTCACAGCAGGTATTAAAAAAGTGCTTCATTTTTCTAGCTCAAGAAATGTTGCCTAGCTCAGCAAATGAGATAAAGGTGCTGCTCACAGAAGGGTTTGGGTTGGGAGAGACCTGATGATTCCATCTAATCCCAACCCCCTGCCATGGGCAGAGACACCTTCCATTATCCCAGATTGCTCAAACACCCATCCAACCTGGCCTTACACACTTCCAGGGATGGAGCATCCAAAACTTCTCTGGGCAACCTGTGCCAGGGCCTCACCACCCCCACAGTAAAGAATTTCTTCCCAATATCCAATCTAAACCTTTCCTCGTTAAAATTAAAGCCATTGCCCCCTGGACTGTCACTCCATGCCCTTGTAAAAGTCCCTCTCCAGCTCTCTTGCTGGCCCCCTTTAGGGGCCTTTGGAAAGTCTCCCCAGAGCTGAAAGATCCCACCTCTCTCAGCCTTTCCTCATAGGAAGGTGTTTCATCCCTCTGATCACCTCAATTCACACAAACTGGAACAAATTTAAACTGTTTGGAATGGTGATGGTACACACACACACTCATTAAAAATCTGGATATATCATAAAAGCTTACTGGGACTAAATTTTGTTTTCTTATTTCTTGCCAGAAAAATATTTGTTTTTACAGGGAAAAAATTAAGTCCCAAAGCTGTTTGCAACATGCTACAGGCTGCATCTGGTGAAAAACCAAGATTGAGTATGATTCAATCTATTTTTAATGAACAAAAATAATTCTTCTAAGGTTTGAGTAAAAATGCTAATGGTTCCAACCCTAATTCTTGATCAGTGTAAAAGAGTGGGAACAACACATTTTCAGATATATTTTGGCATTAAAAAAAGGGAATATATATATTCAAACTATGGGAAAAAAAGACAAAGAGGCATTGGAAACATCCAAAACCAGTGGGAAATGTTCTCATTAGGTTAACGCAGACACAGAGCTTTCAGTTTACTCTCTTTCTGAAGGTTTCAGTGCCACATTCCTGTTTGCACAGTGACACCAGCCCACCAAGAGGGCTGCAGAGCATTCAGCCTCAGCTTTGTCAACAGCTCTGAGGTTTGGATCCTGTCCTGGGACTCCACTGAAGGGACAAGAGAGAACCAACCACTCATCTTCAGCCAAAAGGGCCAGTGAGCTACCCAAGACTGGGAGAGGAAATTTCAAGCAGGGTCTTTTGCCAGAGTTTACTTTGGTGGGTTCAGCTATTATGCAAACAGCTGCCCACTAAAATCCCATTAAAATCCCTAAGCTGTTCTTTGCAGGGTATACCACATTTGTGATTTTACTGAATTGACAGGAAATTTAGACAGAATTTACTTATTCAAATTGTTATTAGCTAGGATTAGTGCCCATTTTGAAAGAAAAAAAAAAGAAAAAGAAGGAAAAAAAGAAGAAAAAAAAAAACAGAAGAAAAGCTCCACCTTATTAAACATTTACTCTCTGCCTAAAGGATTTTGTACACATCACTGATAATATAACTGTCTCACCTTCAAAAGGGTGTCAGGAGATTAATTAACATGCCCACCAAGATACACAATTCTATCCTAACTATGTTCCTCAAACTTCATTTTCAAGAGCGTTAAAAGAAAGTTAATAAAATGCACAGAAAATAGGAAATACTATGATGAGTTATTTCATAGGTTCACCAGCAATACTTTTACAAAATAAGAAATCAGAGTGCATGGGAAACCCTTTATGCTCATATATAATAGGATAGTGAAATACCAGTGACGGGTCACAATAAAATTAACAGATTAAATGAGTAACACCCCAGAAAACTCTGATAACCAATAATTAAGAATAGTAGAAAATAGAAGAATTTAGCAAAATGCTCTCCTAAAAGTACAAGAGTACCAAACAAGCAAAAATATTTTTCCTGGAACTAATTCAACTGATCAGAAGACAAACAGTGTTACAACCTCTGACTCACAAAGATAATTAAATAACTGGGGTATTGCTGGCAATGTCCTGCAAGTATCACCTCAGTGCTCTCAAGTGACTTTTTGATACCTGGATCCTGAAAGCAATTGAGTGAAAAATCAGGATTGAAAGTAATGGCCTTAGAGGTCACTAGGAAGGGGGAAAGAGTTAGAGCAAAAAAAAACCTTTGCAGCTCTGAGAAGAACTGTGATAATGAGGTATCCATCTCTCAGAGAAGGGGTGTCTGTAGCACAATCAAGTGAAAAAATCCTCTTTTTCAATGGAATCCTTGATTCTTCCTAACAGTCTGTGAACACCCTTTGGTGAGCAGTGCACTGAAGGTTTTTAGTCTGTAAAGGAACACACTGCCCTTGCTCATGACACTTATCTGCAGCTGGCCACAGCAGCCAGGCCACTGTGAAAGCAGCTTTTTAAAAGCTGAAAATTACTTGGGAGAGCAGCAAAAGCTGCACAGCACCAGGCACTGCTCCTGTTCAGGGTCTGGCAAAAGTGCTGATAGGAACCACCTTGATTTCCTGCTCTTCCCACAAATTCTCCTGTCTGATTTTGGGCAAGGCATTGATTTATTTAATTATTAAATCAGTTCTCTCTGAAAACAGCAGCAATGTCTCATAGTGCTGTTGGGAAAATAAATGACGTTATGCAAACACTTCCCAAATGAACCATGTGTCCATCACAGGAAAACAGACAAATGAGAGTGCTCAGGAGTGCTAAAATTATAATAATCACTGCCAAGTTTAAACAGCATTACTGACATGGCTTGGTAAAGACTTCATTTATCCTGTGCAATTCATTATATTCATAAATAATTTCACAGTAATTCAAGCTCACATTTGAATATGATCAAGCTGTAGAATAACCTGCCAGAGGGCAAAGTAACAAACTTATCTTAAATGGTGTTCCCTGACCCTAATTTTCATTGGTCCATGGAGAATGCTTTGTGGAAATGATTATTTTATTATATGCCATATCTTGTCATTATTTCAAACAGAAACTTCAAACCCTGCAGTGCATTACAGAAGAATAATGTGAGAACATCTACTCAAAACTTACTCAGCCTGCTCAGGACTTGGTGGCAAATTCCAAACACACAAAATAACATGCACAGGAAGAAAAAAAAAAAAGGGAAAAAAAAGAAAAAAACAAGCCAGATCTTTAAATCAGGATTTGAAAAGCATTCTGGATGCATGCTTCACTTCACAGACAGGCAAATCCACAAGCAATGCAGAATGAGCCAAGATGTTACAGGCAAACAATTTGGGACAGGAAAGCTCAGAAATGGTCTGATTCAAGCCCACCAAGATCAAGGCAGGTCTACTACATTGTTTTGCAAAACATTGTGGCATTTCTTGGTTTTCAGTCATCAACTGGGAGGTGCAGACACAACAAATTAGATTAGATTAAATTATTAAACTTCAAGCTTCAACAGAAGTTTGGTCTAAAATTCTGATTTAGAGGCAGGCCTGGAATTTCTGCTTAATTCAAACTTGTTTGCCTAAACCTTCAAGATCATTAGAAAAAAAAAAAAAAGAGGAAAGAAAGAGGTCTTGGAAAATAGAACAACTTCTTTTAGCAGCCTCTAACCCCTTAACTTTTGTCTAAAAATACATATTACAACTTTATCCTGTATATCCTTACTTGGGTGGATAATTGTGCTGATGTAAGAATTATTTTTTAAGTAATTCTCTCTAATTCTGTTCAACATATAAAAGAAATAACAGCAACAAAATATTAGTTCCACACCACTACATGAAAGAAGGAAAATTAAAATGAGGTCAGGATAATAGTGTGCTATTGATGCACAGACATAGTAATTGAAAAATACCTGCTTTTTGAATTCAAAAGAAAATATACCTCCTTTTTATGACTCCAAAATTACAATAATTAAATAAATTCAGGACTGGGATAGAGACACACAAAGACAGAAAATAAAAGAAAAAGCTGGAGCTCACTCTTCTAGGAAAAACAAAGATGACCCTACCTTAAATAATTCAAACTCCTTCTTTGGCATCAACAGCTATCAATTCACAAAGGATATTTGCAATTAAAATAAATGCATACACATCCACTAGGACTGAAGTTACCACCTTTAAGCAAATAAGGAGGTAAAAAAAAAACCCGAGGTAAAACATTTTTGCTGTATCTCTATCAACTGTATTCTCTGTGAAATACAGACATCACTGTTGAACCCTGGCTGCTGAGAATTTCAGACTTTCTGTGCTGACAGACACTGACCCCCAGGAGAGCACTGCATTTGACCTGAGGTTGTGGAGAAAGCTTCCAAAATTTATGGATAACACTGGGAATTTGAATAGAAGTGTGTGATATCACAGGGTGGAAAACTTGGAGTTTAAGGGTTTAGAATGCAGCAATATCTATAAAGGAAGATGGAGGTTCTAGTGTGGAGGCTGGTCCTTCTTCTCCATCTTCCTATTTTCCT
The DNA here is from genome assembly GCF_037042795.1 of Molothrus aeneus. Taxonomy (NCBI): domain Eukaryota; kingdom Metazoa; phylum Chordata; class Aves; order Passeriformes; family Icteridae; genus Molothrus; species Molothrus aeneus. The sequence continues at coordinate 3,703,328 of NC_089650.1, read as the reverse complement.
TCTTCTCCTTCTCCATGGGTTTGGGAGGTTTTGTGTAATTGGATAAAAAGTCCCCATTGCGGGGAACAGGTGGGTGGTTATTGAGTTAAAAGTGAAAATAATTTAGGTGTCATTTCTTAATTGGATAATTTATCCCTAAGAAAGCCTTGTAGAGAGAGAGATAGGGCTCAATTTCTAGTTTGTTAGAATGAAGTGCTGTAGAACTCAAGAGTTTGTGAGACTGTGGCATTGATAAGAACTAATAAACATCTGAGTTCCAACCAGAAATATTGTCTCTAGAAACTGTCTCTCTAGAAATATTGTGATTTAATCCCAACCCTGGCAAAAAAAAAAAAAAGCAAAGACTCCTCACCTCATCTTCAGCCTTTACAAGAAATGTAAATGTTTTGCGCACACACTGACACTTCCATTGGAGGTTTTGCTCCCAGCATGGACAGTACCTGGATAGTGCGGGTGTAGGCAGGCTCTGGCCATCCCTGACCGCCTTCTGTGTTCCTCAGAGGGTCCAAAATGTTGTTTGGCACAAAGCCTGTGCTGCCACTTTTGTTCTGAACCTTCCACCACTGCTTTCTGTCATCCAGGATCTGAAAAAATTTGGTAAATTAATTACATATCTTTTCTGACTTTCCTACTGCCAGTGCTTAGGCTGTGAATCATTTCAAAACAAAACCACGGTTTTGCCAGGTTCTGAGTCTGCCAGCAGGTCTTGCTCAGATGTGTCCCTGAGAAACCCCTGTTCCTTCCCTGATTCCCACCATCATTAACTCCACATGGTTCTACTGCACTTTTCAAAATGGGGCTCTCAAGAAAGAATATATAAGTGTGTAATGGAGTTCTGTAAAACTCAGGAATGTGCTGGATCAGACTGTGGAACAAAACACAAATACTTGCACAGAGATGCTGCCATCTCCACAACCCACATGCTGTTGACAAAAGGAATAAATAATTACTAATAATCCAAGTAAAGGCAGCTCTGGGGGAGCACAAATTTGGAGACACAACACTTAGTAAACAGGGAATGGGAGAAGGATGGCCTGGAGCAGTCAGAAGTCTGCCTGCCTGCCCCACACTCTCACACTCAGCATTTTCTCTCTTTGTTGCTCCCTCCCTTCCAAATGTATCTCACTTTTCTGGTGCCACATCCTCTTGGAAAGAACAGTCCTTCACTATGCTCTATGTGTACACAGATAGTTATCTAAACACTATGTAATATTTAAAAGCAACACTAGAGAAGGTGGAAGGAACACACAAATGTATTTTGAGCACGGATCTCTAAAGCACCCTTCCTAAGTCAGCAAAATTGATGCAAAACAAATTAACTGAACTTTCCATACTGAGGCAGACAGGTCAAACACATTGAAGCAAATATTAAGGAAAGCCACACTATCCACAGGAAAGGTACCCTCAGCTTTGAGTAGTATCACCAGAAATTTGTGTGTTGTCTTTGCAAACAAAATTACCTCCACAATCTCCTCTTTCATGACAGAAAGCTCACTGTTGTTTCTTGCCACGAATTCATACTTGCATTTGGCATATTTCTTGCTCTGTGCTTTATTGTGTGCTTCATAGTTTCTGCAAAGCAAAGATCAGGCTATTGTTCAGTGAGACAGTCAAGCAACTAAAAACTCAAAATGCCCTCTTTGAATAACCTGCAAAACATTTTTTAAAACAAAAATGTCAGCCATAATATGGTGCTGCTGCAGGACTACCTATTCATAATACACTGATTTAAGTGCCAAAAAAAAAGTACAAATAAACAAAATAAAGAGGTGGCTGAAATACACAGACCTCAAGAACTGCTAATCTTTATTAGCTCACTGCTTGCAAGATGTATGATAACAACCTAGATTAGCAGGTGCTATTGTTTCAAAATAAACATGTACTCTATATTTAGTTTGTTTTCCTACAGAAGGTTAAACAGCCACTTGCTATATAAACAAATGACTATACTTAGGATATAATTGATAGCTTGGGCTTTGTATGAAATTGTATTTCTAGTGTTCATCACAGATTGTTTCAAATACATAATAGATGAATAAATTGTTGCCATCAATACTAATGGAGTTAAACTCTAAAACATGTTCACCTATTGTTGATCAGTTTTCTTAATTGACCATAAGACGCCATCAACTCTAACAACTTCAAGTTACTTTATCAATTAAGAATGAGAAGTAACTTCTTACACACAGGACTCATTGTAGAACAAGGCACACCACAGTAAGCTCTGTATCTCTCTGTTTCCATGAGGAAAAGCTGTCCAGAATGCCTTTGGTTATGGAGCTACTGCTTGCTTTACAAAACACTTTTCAATTGAGAAGTCCCCAGCCCACTCTAAACAGCTCCAAACCCCCCCCAGTAACTTTATACACTTGCACACTTTATACACTTCCACAGTCCAGTAACTTTATGCTGCAAATTATACCCAACAACATAAACCCATACTGGACAGTAAAGTAATTAAACAAACAAAAAATCCCACATGAAAAAATCCCACATGAATAGACAAATAAATACATAGAAAAATAAACAAATAAATCCAAACAGCTAATTAAAACATGAAGCAATCCATGGCTTGAAATGCTGTGTACAGGGTCACAAGGTGGTTGCTGCTGCTGCTGCTGCTGTGTAACTCTGGGTTCCAGGTGTGCCTGAGCAATCCAGCAGCTACCTGGCTACTGCATGGCTGTGGAGAACTGTCTCACTTGACTTAAAGAGCAGAACCAAGGAAAATCATATTTAGATTGAAAGATTATTTTGAAAGAAAGAGAAAACACTTGCAGTATTTAAGGAGAGAGTGAAAAGCAGGGGATGACCCCCAGCCTGCAGAATAGCTTTTATGAGGCTGAACAATGTGTAATACCAATTTTTCCTTCTACCCCCCTAAAATTGATATAATTTTTATTTTCCTTCTCAGAGATATGACTAATGTAGCTCTGACAGTAATTTTACTTACAGGCAGCCTTTACAGAATCATTACAATATTCTATTCGATTACAGTGTCTTCCTATTTTGTACACACCTAACTATCCTGATTACTTCAAAAATGTAACTCAGGAAGAATTTTTAAAAATGTCCACATTTTAGTTTTACTCAACTCAGCAACATGCCCAGAACACGGGCCAGACAATGGATGAATGCTTCTGAAGAGAGCCTAATTCTTCAAACCCAGCTTAATGAGTCAGTTTACTCTGGGCACAAATATTCTGATCATTTCCCTCCATCCATCCTCCTCTGTGTTTCTCACTGTCTATCAGACATACCATAATTTCAGGCCTCAGCTCTTCACTGTACCCTGCTCAAGAGCCTAGAAGGTTGCACAGACTTTTAGAGAGCTTTTCTTCAAATGACAGTGAAAGCCAAACTCCACAGCAACAAACTGCTGCTTTTAAACAGCACAAAACTTGCTGAAAATTATTCAGTGCTCTTGTGGCATCAGAGTTCCTGAAATACCTAATATCCACTGAAAGTCTAAGACTCTGACACTTTATTTGCATCACCCAAGGGAGGCATGCCTTACATCAGTGGTGAGAAGCAGGCACCACTACAGCAGGTCTCATTCCACAGCTTTCCAGACTAATTTGACCTTTCATGAACTGCTTCTTAGGATCACCCATTCCTCTTTACTGCCACAAAGGAGGCTTGAATAACTCTTTCTGTTCCAGACACCCTGATATCATCAACCACTCAATGCAGTAAGATTCTGTCTCTAAAACTGGAGTGGAAGCAAAAACCTTTGCATGGAATATTCTTACTCTGGAAGGACAAAGCAGGTCTTACCACATTACAGGTAAGGGAAATGAATTTAGAGTGCAGATCATCTAGATTTCAAAATAAATGGTCCCGAGACAAGATTGCAACAGGCAATCAACTTTGAGAAAACAATTAAGAGATGACTACTCTGCTGCTGTTGCCATGAAGAATAAATCCAAAGTTCAGAGAAATTAATTGTGTCTTCAACCTGCACAACACTGCACACCACATGGGAATTGGCTTGCATGCAGATTAAAAACAGGATCTTTTAGCACATGGCTCGAAACTAGGGATTCTGGAAAGGTTTTCATCAAAAGAGTTATATATATATTGAGGATATGGATATGTGTGTGTATATATATATATATATATAAATATATATATATATATATGTATATATAGAGGATGCTTTAACCAGCAAGTTGATCCCCAAAATTTAGCTTAAACATCTTCCATGGCTCATAAAACAAAATACATTTCATATAGTACATATGGAATATGATTTGGTACAGGAGAGCAATTCCAATGTTTCTTTACTGATGTGCCCCCACAGTCTGTGCTGGTATAAATTCTCCCCAGAGACAAGGGCCAAGGATCACTGCATATCACCTTGTCAAGTTATTCCGTTTTAGGATAAAATGAAGGGGGTGAAAGAGGATGTGCAAAAAGACACTGTTTGCTATGCAAACATTTCAGAGTATTTTCTGTAAGATTTGGAAGAGGATGGAAGAGACAAGGTGTCACCGTTCTGAAAGTGGGTATTTATACACCAGCCCAGAAAAATAAAAAGCAGGAGATGATGGAACACTAAGTGAGCAGCTAAGAAAATCAAACAATCAGTCAAACCAAGGACAGGTGAATCTCAGAGCAGACTTGTCATTCTTTGTAATTCTGAAAAGAGCAAAGAGTGTATTTAAACATGAAACAAATCAGAACTAAAATTTGAACCAAAGTGGGTGGATTCTGTGCTTGCAGTTTGGGTTGGAACTCCACCGCATCATTTTTGACAAAAGCAGCAATTTAACGTCACAGAAAACCAGGATATCTCACAGAAATTATACAAAAAGAGTCCAAAAGACACACTTCAGGTAAGGAAAAGCACTGCTAAACAGAATCACTTCCCCAGCAGACACAATGCCATGACCAGAGGCAGTTGCAGACCCCGCCACCCCAAGAGCCAAGAAGTGGGGACAGTTTTCCACAGCACCACGGGGCAGGGTTACCTATCTACATGTCGGCTAACAGTTTGCTTAAAGGCAGCAACAGCTGCCCCCTGGTCCAGCAGAGGCCCTCTCTTGTACACCGTGTTACTGAATGCATACCCATCTGCCGGGGGGTAGTCGGGAACGCCAGGAGGCTGCAAGACACAAAGGGAACAAAAAGAGAATGGATTAGTGCCATCCTCCCCTAAGCTCCATCCAGCCCCCCTCCAGGGGCCCTGTCAGCATTCCCTCATGTCATCATCATATTTTCTGGAAAATCCTCTTTGCCAGGATTTCTTCTCCTGGGAAGCTGAGAAGCCTCAGAGAAAAATGAAAACAATATTATCTTCTCCAATTTGCTTCTCCTATGTTTTGCTGCTTTGGAATGTGGTTTGGACATTGTTTACCAAGTGGTCATTGTTTGATTTGCTTCATGTAAATGTTTTACCTTAATGACCAATCACGTGTTGGGACTCTCGAAGGAGTCATGAGTTTTTCATTATCATTGTTGTCAAGCCTTCTGTCTGTATCCTTTCTCTATTCTTTAGTAATGTTTAGTATAGCATTCTTTAATGTAATATAATATAATATCATAAAATAATAAATTACTCTTCTAAGAACATGGAGTCAGATTCAATCATTTCCTCCTTTGTCCTGGGGACTCAGCAAATACCACACCCCCATCCTCAGGTGCTCACAGTTCTGCCATGAAAAGTTAATAGCTTCTGCGTTTCAAGTTGGTAAACGCGGAGATCAAAAGGATGAGAATAAAAGAATTTCTATCCTGAGTCATGCCACTGCATTAATATTGTAGTGGATGCTCTGGAGAAAAACAGATCTCTGGGGCAAGGGCTGTGTCATCTCCCAGCTGTCACCACAGCAACACAACTTATAAACAATGGCTGAGGTGCTTTAAAATACCCTGCACAAAAAAACTGCTCAGAGCTTCTGTTCTGGATGTACAACTCAAGCCACAAAGCTCTAGGCCAGCCAACAGTAATGGAGGAAAATTATCACTCTATTGCAAGAGCTCCTGCATGTCATACCCTCACTGAATATGGCTATAGTCCTTAAAAAATGCAAAAAATGAGTAATAGTTAATATCATTATGGATTTTAACTAGGGAAAACAATCATACTTTATCACAAGAACATATGTGATGTGATACACACTTCTGCAGTAACTTACCTCACTGGACAGTCTTTTCATCTCTTGCTTCCTCTGTTGCTCTGCCACATTTGCCACAGACTCAGCCAAATGGTTGAGCTCCTGCTCCTTTGGAGCTCCCATGAAGTTCAGCAAAGGAGGCTCCCAACCATTTCTGAAACGGGGCACGTACGGGGGGATAAAATGGTCTTTTGGCCATTCAGCTCTGTGGGAAAAGCAAATCACAAATCTGTGTCAAGGGCCACACAAATGCTGGTTTAATAAGGTCCAATTTATAGAAATTGAAATGCTTCAGAATTTTTATTAGCATAGAGGAGAGGCTGGGATTGTAGTAGAGGCAGAATCATGCTAGAACAGGGAGGATCAACAGAACACATTTATTTACCTCAGCTATCCTCCCTGCAGTGCCCTGCAGAAGGAGTTTGCTGCTTCTGTAAGGACACATCAGTGCTTAAACACAGCAAACTTCTGCCTTATAGCAAAGATGGGTACTAGAAGAATCAATCAAAACAAATCTAGGACTTGTTTTAATGTTGAGACGTGGGGGGAAATATTGCAACGCACTCTTTCTGTGAAAGCACAAACAGAAGACTCCAGAGAAACAGCCAGCTTTGTAAGAACACCTGAAAGCAGGTATGAAACATGGAAGCCATGGGGGCCTAGCTACACCAAAACCAAAAAAAAACCAAACAATAGATTTACAGACATAAACCCCACATGCTCCAGGACACAAGAATTATCATCACATTGGCTGTTTTATGGTCCAGATTAATATTTATAAAATACTGTACTACTTTTCAGAGTTCCACTATGAAACACCTCTGAGATCATCTCTGTTGTAATACCAAATACCTAAATTAACGCTGTCCTACTCTGCCTTTGCACCATGCATATCTGCCCCACAATATAAATTGCTGTGTCTTCACAGTAGAAGCAGAAACAGAAATGTACATCACAGTCTTTTAACAGGCTCGTTGCTGACACTGCCCAAAATCAAGGGACAAATGTGCCAGTCACATGAGCAGTCAGCAATTCCTAGCCTGTTAGGGCTGGTCAGCAATCCCTGATTTTTTATCATTCCCCTCTCCTGCTACATCCCACCCCAGGGTACCTCTGGATACTGAGATCAATCTCACCATCAATTCTAATGTGCACAGATCAGCCAACTACATTAAGTGCTTCATTCTTCACTACCAAACACCAGCCATTTCTCTCTCCATTTCCCTCTTTTCAGGATGGACTAAACAAATGGAGTAGTTCCCAAGACAAGGAGCCCATTGTTTTGCCATTTCCACTCCTCCCATGCAGCCTTCCTTACATTCTACAGATTTCAATCAACCAAATAATTAATAAAATAATTAGTAAAAAAAATCCATCTGGTAGACATTTGTGTTCTAATTTGAAATTTAAGAGCAAGGATGAAAAGACACAAAAAACATGCTGCATTTCCAGCCCAAGTGATTGCATACTTCATCATCATCAAATGTACTTATCTGCCACATATTATAGTCAAAATGCACTTAGTTAATTTAATATTTTTCTTATGCATGTTCAATTCACAGAATTTCAAACTACAGAATTTTAACCCAACAAATAAGAAATTAACTTTTATTTCTTCAAATAAAGAAGTTAACTTTCAGCTGAGATAAATCATAACAGTGAATCCATTAAATGCAATGCATAAGGTATGCATATGTGGCACAGTTCAGTCAACAAATATTTGTGTTATAATTGCAAACATTTTCATAGCATTATGATGCATTTCAAGAACTAAAGACATTTCAAATTTTTACCTTTTCATAATTATTGAAAATTGAAAACAGACATTTTTAGCTATTATTTAATATTTTCTCACTCTTTATTGCATCTCCAAATTGTTTTTTAATGAAGTCCAGATATATGGGCTGGAAAAATAATGGTGAAAATAACTGGAAACATGCAAGGGACCGTTCAGAAAAAAGATACTACAGAAAATTATGTCAAGAGGTTCTGGATACCACTGACAAAAAAAAAAATTCTTTATGCATTTTGTCTCTCCTTGGGATCCCAAATCCCAGCAAAGTTAGAGAGCTCCTTTCCAAAACCCTCAAAGAACAGATCTCAAGAGTCCAAATCCTACCAAAGTATTATTGAATTTATTGGGGGCTGGATAACCTGGTTAAGACCATGTCGATAAACTTTTAGAGAAAATTAAGAGAAAATTCTAAAAAATTTGAAAAAAAAATCTAAAAAATTCTAAAAAATTTAGAGAAAATTCTAAAAAGCCTGAAGATTCTCTAAAACCTGAAGATTTTTTTCTCACCTGGCTTTGGTCCATGAATCCCCCAGGGACATCCACAGCTGTCCCTCCTCACTGGTGACAGTGTATCGCAGGAAGTCTATGGTGTCTTTTGTCAGCAGGGGGCTGAGCACTGTGCTGGCAAGCTCTGGCCCTCCTGTTGTCTGCACCACCTAAACCCAAGGATTAAAATCATGCCAGGAAAACACACGTTGTCAGTAAGGAGGTAACTGTGAATTTATGTTACCTATAGTGCTGCTAGGAAACAGTCATTACTCATAAAAACACCCCCCAGAAGTAAAAACCCCTCTGAGAATCTAACAGTGTGTCTTGATGTCACATAAATTAAATAAACTATTTATTGCTGGAGAGCTGTTGTTCTGGTCACCAACCATTTTTTGTTCAGACACACTCTGGTCAATGTTATTTTTGCTTTACAGATCAAAGCCTCACATACATACATCTATTAAATATGGTTCCAAATCTCCTCCTGCATTATGTAGAGAACCTCAATTTTTTATTGTTAATTAAAGATTATAATGGCAAAGTGTAACATAAGCCTATAGATTATTTAAATAAATACATTTAATAGAAGGGAAAATGTGCAGAAAATGATACAAATTATTTTCTAAAGAAAATCTCATCCTGAGATACAAACATTTCTCCTTACTTACTGTCCAAGGACAAAACATTTCAATCTTGTTATCATTGAAAAGGTCGTGGAGCATATAAATACAAGAGTTCTGAAGGGAAGCACTTAGAAAACTGTAAAACCTTACCATATGTAGTGGGGTAAAGAGAAAATGGACCAGATCAGCTGCACTAGGATTCTGGATATGGAACTTCAACTTGGCCTGAAAGAATCAAACAAATAGTACATTTTAAAAAACATTTGACTGTTAAGACAATAAATACTTCATATTAGAATGGTCACGGTCCTCCTAAGCCCAGTGCTTGGCCTGCAACACCCACTAAGTGCAAGTGTTCATCCATCCCATTGCTCGTGACTCCATGCATATTTTAGCACCTATTGTGCAAAACAAGAAGTTCCACAACCAAATGACATGTTTTGTGAAGAGGCATCTCCTTTGGAAATCTGACACCTCTTACTTTCATTAGTGTTCTGCAAACTTTCCAAATAAAACTAAATTGTCCTTCTCAGCTCACTTTTTCTAGCAATGCTCATAACCATTTACAGACTTATTACATTGTTCCTGAATCTGGTCTTTTCCAAGCTGAAGTAATTCCTCCAAGCATTCTTGTCCACTCTGGAACTTCTTCAATTTTGCTACACTGCCAAAAATATCAGGCCAGGTAGCATAATGGCATATTGATGCTCTTTGTTAATGTGCTGTTGTCTTTTTTTCCCTGATGGCTTCTACCATTTGCTTGGTTGATCACACTGAACACAGATGTCTGTCTCCCAGGAATCTCTATTACATCAACATTTTGTTCTGATTTGTTTTATATATGAGATTTTTCCATTCCAGTCCATGACTATCACATTTATCAATAGTGAACTTCCTCTATCACTTTATCTGTTATAATAAGATATTCCTATGAAAAACCTCTGAGATCATCAAATCCAGCTATGACCAAACACGACCATTAAAAAAAAAAAAACCAACATTCTAAAACCCCTATACCATTTAAATTCACTGATAGACCTTCTTGGAGAATTTCTTTTATATACTGATCACCCATTGGCTTTGTGGGCTCCAGAAATAAGAAGCCCAAATGTGCTTTAAAGAGTTGTAGTAGTTTCTGTTGCATCTTGCCATCTGTTCCTCAAACTGCTTTTGGCTGCCCTTGTTCTGCTTTTACATCCAACTGTCCCTCCAAATGAAGAAAGGAGGAGGATGTGATTTTGCTTCTAATAACTTCCTAAACATTGTTCCTTAGCCATAACAACCCAGTCCCAGTCTATCTAAAGCTTTTTGACAGATGGCAGGAATTTCTAGAAGCTTCCAGCATAAGGTTTTAAAACAATTTCCATTCTACTTGAAAATTTTATTCTTCTAGCTACTCCTTTTGTTTTTAAAGCAGATTCTTCATTTTATACAGTTCTCCTTGACTGACACAAAGTACAAATTTCAGGCTTTTGTTGTTTCTGCAAAGATGCTGAAGTAAAGAATTGTTAAAGCATTGTTAAAGCATTGGCACAGCACAACTCTTCAAAAGAAACACCAGAACCAGGTCCCAGGTTGCTGAGCATCAAAACAAGAGCTGTGACTTCTTCTGCACAGAAAAGATTCAAAGATGCACAAATTGTTCTTGAGTAAAAAAAACTAATTAAATGCAGAATGTAGCAAAAAGAATGGAAAAAAAAAACCCTGGACATTACATCTTTTACTGAGAAGGATGAGCATGTTCCAGGATACGTATCCTCCCTCAAACCAGCAGTCCCTTAAGGTCAGAACTTTAACACTTGACATAGCTTTTTTGGTTTTTTAAGTTATTTTTAACATGTCTAAATATTTCCTACAGCCCTGCAATCAGAATTCACTCCCCAGGAGGAAGAAAGGAGCTGATTTGACTCAGTAAATTCAAGAGCAGCTTTCCCCCCGGCACAGCAATGGGAAGGGACAGGCAGTGTCTGACAGCAATGCTGTGAGGGTGCCCCACGCGCTGTCTCCCTTGAACAGGACACTCCCACTTGCAGAGGAGGAGATGCCAGCAGAAAGCTCTTGAATTATCATCTCTGCTTATTGAGAACCTCTAAAGAGAGAGAAATTTGTTGGGTGGAACGTTCTGAGGCTGGAAGGTCCTGGGTAATGATGGCAACCAGCACAGCAAGTCTGATGGGCATGGCTGAATAAAATCAAAGGCCACAGCTGGTGATGCTGGCAAACACACAACAGAGCTGTGAGGCCCCACAGACCTTCCTAGGAATCCTTTCATGACTCAAAATCAAATTTCCCAAGTCAAAGGCTTTCAAGAACCAGGAAAGCAAGAAACACAATGATGCTGAACACCAAACATGCTCATCTAGTCGATGTGTGGAGAACCTGAGCAGCAGCATCCCAAAGCTCAGAGGCCAAGCTAGCCCAGAGGTGGCCAGCCCTGGTCTAATCTCACATCTCAGACTAGCTGCTATCACTTACCAGGAGATTGAAGCCATGCTTGAATTTTTGGAAGCAGTCAACAAATTCATCTGGAGGAGGCGGCTTTGCACGGAGAGTAAGAACACCCTCTGGTGAAAAAAATGAGATTTTTATACATCCATTTATATGTCTATAGCTTCCATAAACATTCCAGACATAGCAAACAACAAAATACATAATAAATTTGCCATCTTACAGAATTATGTAAATATAGAACCAAGGCAGGAGCATTTCTGTGGCCACATCTCTAATTAGTCATTCCCCACTCATTTCAAGCAATTAATTTTCATAGATTTCCCTCTAAGCATATCCTGCACAGGAACTTTTGTGCTCAAATTGAGAGAAAATTGCTACACTGATTAAGAAAAACTACACAAAAAGACATTTCCTAGTTCCTTCAATGGTCCTGAGAGAAACAGAACTACGTGCAGTATCAACTCTTACCTCCAGGTCCTTTCTTTTTACTTTTCTTAGTTTTCTTCCTCTTTGAAAGTTCAGCAAATGCTTCAGCAGCTTTTTGCAGTTTGGTAACAAAATATTCTATGTCATCCAAAATATGGTTCAGAATTTGCTGTGGGAGAAAAGAAAGGTAACTGGCTCTCTACAGAATCTATAGCAGAAATACTCCAGAAATTGAAATGTCCAGACTCCCAGACACCAACAGCTTCCTTGGAACAAAGTCCATGCTGGAACATTCCATATTTAGGTTCCTTGTGTTTTCAAATTTTTAAATACAGTTTTTAAATACCTGTAAAGTATTTTAAATTTTAATTTTTTAAAAACATAGGCCTACTGGAAGTTTTTTAATTATGTGTAGTAAGATAGTTCAGCTCAGTGCAATTACACTTCCATATTACATTTTTGCTGAGAGCACACAAAAAAAATTGAAATTATTTGAATGGACAGCATTTTCATAAAGAATATAACTTCATAATCTCCTTTTGTACTAAGTATTAAACTATTTGGTGAAGCTCTCTACAAATTAAGCTGTTTGTGGAGAAGTGCTCTTTGAAGAATTGATTGCAAAGAGTGACTGGAGAAGAATGAATGAACCCCAGAGGAAAACACAAAGACACCAACCCAGCAGGTCCCAACATGCTTTTCTCAGGACTCTCTGGTGTTGCTGAGGGCAACAGCAGAGTGGAGAAGTAGAAAGTTACAAATGACACATGGGGCAATATTTGATCCTGCATATACCATAGAACATGCCAAATATTGTTGGTTATATACAGGAATGCTTTAAGTTGTAAATAAAAAGGGTCCACCTGTCTTCTGAAATGACCATGTTTCTTTTACAGATGTTACACATACCCAAGTCCTGCTAAATTGATGGAATTTTTTATCCTTACATAGTTTGCTGAAGTCAGTCTACTTCAAAAATTATAATTTATACTTCCATCTCTTCACAGCAGAAAACTTGTAACCAACATTCAGTATATATTTCTTCCCTTTTAAAAACTAATATTAAGAAAAGAAACTGTCACCCGTTCATTTTAGATCTACCACAACAAGCAGAGGCTGTTTGGAAAGCTTTTCTGCAGAACTGAATTTCCCATGTGGAGAAAGGTTTTCCCACAAAGGAGAGCTGTGAAATCTCACAGACATGAAGCAGCATCATTTGTAGCTCCTCACTTACAACATCTCTGTCAATCCTGGCTGCTATCATCTCTGCTGTTTCTTCTTGCTCATGGTATTGTCTGTGCTTTTCATCTGCAAAGAGGGGAGAAGAGAATAAAACATGCATATATGTGGGATTAATATATTAGTACATAACAATTTCTATACAGTTTATGCTTTGAATTACACTACTGTAAGAAAAAGATGGACAAAACTCTGCCATTCCCTTTGCAAGGACTCCATACAGGCTGAAAATTTTGCACCTTAATGCCTGATCCTGTCCAGGCTCACAAAAAAAAGCTTCTGTACCTGCTTTCAATCTACTTAACTGCATAAATGAAGTTTATTGCACAAGTATTTTAAAGTCTTCACTAAATAGCCCAGATCAAAATCTGGAACCCTCACCCAGCACAAGTAAAAGCAGCCCTGAACAGAGATCCAGAAAATGGGTAAATGCAAGGAAATGACAAATCAGATTACGGCAGATCTTTGTCCCCAGATCAGGCAGCAGCGGCTTGAGGCATCTCAAACTTGCCTGGGAAAATCTGCTTGCAGCGAGGGCAGAGGGCTGACCTTGCCCAACCACTCCTGCCATCTTGAACGTGGCCTTTCCAAACTCCTTCTGTTGCTAGCAAGCACCATAAAAATCCACTCCAGGCCCCGCTGTGTGTGGCACAGCCCCAGGAATACTCACAGTCCCCCTGCTCCGAGGCCCACGCCGACCACGCTGCCACGCGGCTCCGCACGTCCACCTGGGTGATGGTCCCCGGGGGCACGGGGGCAGGGGCCCGAGGGGGTGGGGGAATGGCACTGTCAGCTTTGGAGATCATCCTAGAGGGACAGGAGAAAGCCCACGAGTGACACTGGAAGGATAAAAGTTCTGTTCTCCAGTGCTGGGTCAGAGGAATCGAGGAGGCTTCACAAGGGCTGCACACCACGATATGGGCTTGCCAAGTAAGCAAGCCAGATGTGTAAATATGTTAAACACAGCACAAACCCACTCCAGGAAACCCACTCCACCAGGGAGTGATCAAACCTTTGTCTCCTGGGAAGTCCTCAAGCAGTGCCAAAGAACATGAAGAGACCTGCCAGCTCACATGGATAAATTCAGTGCCTTGGCATTATTGGGTGGCATTTTTACCAGCCTGTGCAGTTGTAAGGGTGGGACTTGTCTCTTGTATGAGAGGAAATTGGAAGGTTTGGAGCTACCTTTCAGCCATGACAAATCAAGTATCTGGTCCCCTAAGTCTGGCCAGTTGTCAACCACCTTTTGCCTAAAACCCTGCCAACAAAACCAAGTTCACTGGCTGATTTGCTCTCTACCAGGGGCCTGTTCATCCTTACTCAATACAAACACATCAATATCATGGATTGCACTACCTGCAATTTTCCAGTTCTTACTGTAGTTTTAAATGCTGTAAGGAAAGGGGTGTTTGAATTCATTCTGCAGTCTGTTGATAACAACAGACAAAAAAAATCACAGTGGCTCCTGTCATACATATCCCCCATTCCTTTCCCAGAGCTCTATTCAAAAACTAGTTCTTCACCTTAAATTCACCTTTTATAAACTCATCTTGTTCACAGCATTCAACAAGACCACAAAACATCAAGTGTTGTTCGGACTTTGAACAGCAAATAGTAGTAGTACTACTAGTAGTAATAATAATAGTAATATAATAACAACAATAATAATAATAAATGATCATAATAAATAATTATAAATAATAATTTTTAAGTTTAAAATTAAATAAATAAATATATAAATTTCTTTTGCCTTTCCTTCCTCCAGTCCCCTTTCCCTCCTCAACAACCTTGCAGCGCCTCAATGATGCCTCAGAGGCTCAGTGAGGCAGGAGGGTCCCTCCCTGTGACCCAAACCCTGCAGGCACATGAGCCAACAAGGAGGAGCCAGCACTCAGCTGCCACCCACGTTTGACCTCTGGGCCTCAGAGCCCTCAGAGATTGATATCTCAGATTATTTGTCCCAACAGATGTATTGACCTACATTCTTTTGCCAATTAAATCTCATTAGTTTCCCAGCACGTCGAATGTGTTTGAGTCCCTCTGGATTGCCTCTCAGTGCTTCTACCTGGCTTGCAACAGTCCCACAAATGGTAAAGTCTATTTATTTAATTTTAAACTTGCAAATAGAGTTAGACACAGTTCAGGGTCTCTTCTGTTTTTCTAGGAGTGCCCCCTGCTATAGGAAATCTTTGTAAGTTGCACATGAGAATTTAACAGGTATCCAGAACTATTATACATTCATTCTAATTTTTGTCCAGCCGAGAGTTCTCTATCTGAGCACAATTATTATTGAGAGATACTATCAGCATCAGTTACACTGAATTTCTAACAAGCTATTACCATCACCATTCAGTTTCTGATATATTTGTGCCTTTGCTTTTATGCCTCTGTTCGCTACCTTTCATTTCTGTACTAATCTTCTCTGAACCCAACAGATTCTTTCCCTCACATTTTCCAACTGGCAGAGAAGATTTTGCTACCAGGGAAACAAGAAGTCTTCAGCATCATTAAACAGGCAGGCAGGAAGATTATTCAATCTTCAGTTGCTGTTTTATTTAACATCTTCAGATCCCAAAACCTTTTAGCATAATATTATTTACTTAGAGATATGGGGAATTTCTGGTTTTTAATTTAAATTCTGAACTACTTGACCCATATGCAGGGCTGAGACATGCAATGCCATTCTCTGGCAAGTGGAATTGCTCTCAGCTGTTCCCATCACGAAGGTGGAACTGGGAAAGGTAAGACTGACACTATAAATTGAACATAACATAAGAAAATTATTAAAGCAAGAGATGGCTTTAATACACATGGCTTTGGAAGTATATTATTAGCTAGAAGGAAAAAAGCTCAAGCCCCCCACAAAACCCCAAAAGACAGCAGGCAGACCTGGAGAGCTTCTGAATGCTGTGACACTGATAATCCTATACACTGCCAAGCAGTTGGATTCTTACCTCAGTGTCTCAAGCCTCTTCTTTTGCTTCCCACTTTTGCTGTCACTGATTGCACTTTCAATATCTTCATGAATAAGGGTAGCCTAAGGAGACAGGAGCAGGAAACATCAGGAATCAGCTACTCTTTGAAATAAATATCTCACCTTTAGACAGAGAATACCTGATCAAATCTCATTTATTTAAAAGCACTGGGACAAATTATTTTATGCACAAACCACAAAAAAGAACAGAATAAAATCTGGGAGTTGGTATTTTTGTCACTACTCCAGCATCAAGCATTATCATCACACAAGAACATAATCTAGACACCAAATTTGTCTGAACAGCTGTAATTATCTCAAGTCAACCCCTATTGCATAAGCTACTTTTTCCCTCTGCATACATAATTTTTGGTTGTCTCAAGTATTTTGTTTGTCTCGGACTATAAAAAGAAAATCTACTAAATATAGAAGCAGCAAAACTACTATAGATGGCAGCAGCATAAGCATTAAGAGAGTAACTTGTCATGATTCAATTTCCTTTTAGAAATAATGACAGCCTCCAATTTCTCTTTGATGTGACAGAAGATGAATTTTTCACAAGATTCCCTAATCTGTACCTTCCTGCCACTCCACAAGTGCAGCCTGCCTCCACCAGTGGCCCCACAAGTGAAATTTTGATGCATGTCTAAAGTATTATTTTAATAGATCTTGCATTAAATAGGTCATGGCTTCTCACAGGATTTAGAATGCTCTGTTACATGTCTTCAGCTGACAAATTAATTTCCTGCAAAGGCTGTCACAGCCCAAATCTGTCAGTGTCTAGCTCACTCTGCAAGGATCATGTCTTTCCTAGCACCCTCACCATGCAGAAGTGTGTACCTTTTTGGGAGGAATATGTGACTTCTGCTAGGACCAGAAGACATTGTTGAATTTAGGATTCCAGGGGATTACAGGACTTTTCAGGCTATAATGGATTGCACTATAGAATAGATATTTCAAGTTTGCAGAATCAGTAGAAAATACTTTAGGGGACCAGAGGAACTTAAAACCAAAAGAAGTCCAGTAATCCAACACTCTTGGTATTTCCTATTTAATTTTTTTCTTGCCTATAAAATGTTAGAATGCCCGAAATAGTATTGATTTTAACTATTTTTTATTGCAGAGGCTCCTGGAGTTGCTTATAACTTCAAATAAAAGCAGGAAAAAGCCAACAGAGAAAGACCTAAACTTTCAAAACCAGAAAAGTTTCATGAGTAAGGAAAAAGCCCAGGGTAGGGCCACAGAATCACACAATACTTCAGAACAAAGGGAGATACTGGACTTCCAAGTCATGCTTAGCTACTCTACATTTTTAAATCTACACAGAAGAACAACTTCAAAAATGAAGGGAGACCAACTCTACACATTGAGAAGCTGGGTCCAAACACTCCTCAAAAGGGATCCCTGCATTATTTAACACAATAATCCCTGAACTTCTGACAGGATCCCAATTTTCCTTTAAAACAGCAAATTCTGTGCAACAAATCACACAGTAACTAATCATCCTCACACTGCTCTCACCATGCTAATTCCAAAATTGTTCCACAGTGTGATTTAATAATCTGTTGTTTCAAGACAATAATACAAACTACTACAAAGGAATTAAGAAATCCCCTTGAAATTATCAACTGGAATTACAGAGAGTAATTAACAGAATTAAAATTTATAACCTCAGAAATAAAGAAATATTGCAGAATACAATAAAAAAAATAATTTACACTTGAAGGCAATATTTTCATCAGAGACAAGCAATCTTTTTCCTTGTTTTGCCCCTCCTGCAAGGAATATTTTCCCTTTCAAGATCTCTCTAGCAGAGCAGAGATGCAGAGAGGTGAGAATGTAGAGAATGTTTAATTGCTCAGTAACAAAAAGAGAAGAAAGAGTAGGTAAGACTCAGGGCTCAGATGAGCTTTTTGCAGATTATAAAATAAACTTGAGATAAGTCAAATTATTTTACACCACTTTTTTCAGAAGTGTGAAGGTAAACCATAGACATTTTCCAGAGCTTTATACATTTGCAAACTCAAATTAGCAGCTGTAGAGTCCAAGTACCAATATTTACAGTAAAGATATATTTGAACATGCACTAAGGAGTCAGCTTAAATATTAGATTACTCCTTTGCAATACATGCTACACTACATTTACTAACTGTAAGTAGTGCTGATATCATAAGTGGATTAAACTTACAGCATATTTACAAGAATAAAAGTAAAGAATTATTTTCTATTAACTCATTTATCTTTATCCACTGTGCTGGTCAATTCATACAATCTCCCCTATTCAAATAAGTTAAAGCAGATCTCCACTATTATCTTACCTTAATTTCATCACATTGGAAAAGATGCAAATCAGGCTTGTTTTGGGTTGGTTCTTTACATATTAATGCAAGAATTGAGTTGTAGTTGCATGCATTCATCACAGCTTGGCAATGCTGAATTGTGCTTAAAGGAAAATTCTCCAGTTCATTCTGTCAGAAGAGGGAAAAAAAAGAAGAAAACACAAAATGCCACTTTACTATACAGTGTCCTGATCTCAGAAAAACTGCATGAGCAAAAAAGGGAAAGTGATAATAAGCTAATTAAAATCCTCAGTCTCACATACATCGTTTTTCTGCTCGCTCCCTTTTCCTCTCTCTCTGAAAATGAGACTGTCACTCGCAGATCCTACCTTTGATTCCAAGTCCACCAAGCTGACAGCTTTGTCATCCACTTGAAGAATCATGTCTTGAGTCCACACTTTGCCTTTGGCATCCAACAATTTCAGCTTCCTTATTCCATCATCCACTGTGATCATTGCCTCTTTTCGGTCCAGAACAAAGGTGGTCAAGTGCTGGTGAGTAAAATGTACATTTAAAAGAAATTACGATTGCAATTTTCCCTATTGTTCAGGAGTGCCAGTATTTAAATTAATATTTAAATCAGCAAGTAGCAATGCAAATTATTCATGAGTAAAAGTGCCTTTGTATATGGCAGAGCCCTCCTGTAGGACATGAGGAAGGATGTTTAGTCCAAAATGTCATTTTAAGTCAACTTATTTTTGTAGCTTGCTTTTTAACACCCACTGTCATTTCCTCACTACTGTAAGCAGTCAGATTTGAAGGCACATTCTGACATCCTCCAGGTATCAAAGCTAGAATTAAACCAGGAGTTTTAATTAGCTTTTTCAGGAGTGAAAACCTGTCTCTCTTGGCAAGCTGAATTCAGGAGGTGCCAGCAGAGGCTTCCCAGAAGCTCCCTGCCAAGGTAGCTCCACTACCACCCTGACCTGGAGTGTCCTCATCTCTTCCAGAGCTGCCAGCAGCCTGCTGGTGGCAACCAGGATGGGCTTGGATCTGACAGGGATACCTTATGGATGGGCTGGTCACTTTTCTGTGCAGCATAGAAGAAAATTGTAACAATTTTTGCTCACCATCAGCTTGGAGTATTCTCCAGACTCAGTTAATGGCCTGGAAACTAAATAGTGCCTCACAAACTTCACCTCAGCTAGCTTCCCTGTCATTATGGCTGCGGCAATTTCTCCTTCAGCATGCCAATTGTGCAAGAAAACCCACAAAATTATTTCGTTTTGTTCGGGCTTAAATCCACCTTCACATTCTAATTGAAGATCTGGTAACACTCATTCAAGCTGAACCACATTTAATGTATGCCTGCATATCTGTCTTCTAAATAACTTTAAAAAACAAAAATAATACAAAAGGATTTACTGTGCTTTCTTCTATTACAGGATAACAGCACATGGTAATTACAGAGAAGAAAGTAGGTGTAAGCTGCATTTAATCAAAGTATTTAAAAGTAAAGTGAAACAAACTCTGCACTGGCTGCTTACCCAGGAATGCTTAGATTCTAAATGCAAGTACTAATTGTTGTGCCAGTACAGGACCAAAACAGTTATGAAGAAAGCACACATAATACACAGACAATTAGAACCAAGACAGGTATTCATCTGCAAGCTGATTGCAGGACTGAAGCACTTGAAATTAGGAGTCTTCTGCATATGATCTCACAATTCACAGATGATTTAAAACCCAGCAAAATGGAGCCCAGGATCTGTGGTGTTTGCAAGACTTGACTTAACCCATGGCAGTGGTCTGATGGCAGCAGGAGAAAGTTAAAGCCAAAGTAAGGTTCCAAAAGGAAGCATTGCATCCAAAAGTGCTTAGCAGGCTACACACAGGCACTCAGGCTTACCCTGCTGAATATTTTAAATATGAGAGCAGCACGCAGTAATTCTGCAAAGCAGCTTAAGACAGCAAGGCACACACTCTGCTCTTCACACTGGGGAAGACTCAGTGCAGGCAGAGTATTTACTTCTGTATTTAACCACCATGTACTCCACCCACTGGGACATTGAGGGCTTAATGCTCAGCACTTTATGAATATTCTGATACTTCTGTTGATTAGATCTGATCAGAGTATTAGTTTTAAATACCACCCAGTGTGCCTTGCCAGCAGCACAGGGTTGTTCAGCTCTGCCTCATCTTTGCAAGGAGCCAGGTTCAGAGACAGGGCAGCACAAGGTGTGGAATTGATGCCCTGTTGAGGAGTCCTGTCTGCTTGCCAAACCACACACAGCTTTGCACACATCCTTCCACATGCAGATTTCAGCTTATTGTGGCAGAGCTAGAGAATTTGAGACATTTCAGTGTAATCTGCTCTGAAGTGACCCCAGGCTGGAGGGAAATTTTGGAAGACGAATGTGCCTTCAACCTTATATATCCTCAAAAAAAAAAAACCATGTAGGCAAAAATAACCACATGTAATTGAGAGCTGTAATTGGTGTATCCCTCTCATCTCACCTCCACGTGGTACTGTGATGTTTCAGATATGCTGCTGACACTGTCTCGTGCATAATTCTTCCTTTGTTCTGCAGATGGGAGGAAAAGAAAGAATAATTATTCATTCAGTGCCTTATCTTGGTGTCTTGACTGCCTCTCAGAGACACTTTGGACAAGTTGTATACATGAGAAGAGGAGATAAGCTGTGGTTAATTTCTGTATTTCAGCTGAAAAGACCTCCACCCCCACATGGCCCAGCACAAGGACCATTTTTACGTCAGCAATGTTAGCAGGGAGCTGGTGGGTGCCCAAAAAAGCCACTTATCTCATCCAGTGGGGCAGGACACTGGAGGGGAGCAGTGCTCTGACTGCAAACACTGCCTTGGGAAGGCTGATTATTAAAATCTTTGCCTTGCCACTGTAGCAGCAGTATGATAACTAGCACGGGCTCACTGTATCTGTATGAGCATCCTTGTAAGCAAAAGTATTTTCTGATATATACAAATAATTCTCATGCTAAATCTGCAAGAGGACAGAGGCACACACACAATAAAAGACCTGACTCATCCTTTATTTCTTCATGAAGTATTCAATTCATTGAATTGCTAATGTAGAAATAGGCATGGAAATAGACATAAGCACACCAAAATATCTCAAAACAGGAATATTTTTCAGCTAACAAAACACAATGCTGCAAAACCAGAAACATTATGTGCCTTTTACTCTGTACAGTATATTGACATTAAGCCAGGAAAGGAAGGAAGGGGAAAATCAAGATGAAGACACAACACACACCCACACCACAAAATAATGAATTTAGATGAACACTGAAGAACAATTTTCAACTCTAGTGGAAAAAAATTGAATGCAACATTTGGAAGTTTTGGGTTTTTTCACTACAACCACTTAAGTGCCTGATCTGGAAGACCAGGAGCTTTGTTGTGAAAAAGTCAGTAGGTGACGTGGCCAAGAGAGGTCTAGGGAAACTCTGGAAATTGGTAAATTTTTTTTTCTGTATTTCATTAAAAATCTCAATTTCTGATCATCAAGTAAAATAGGTGGTTTGATTTCTTTTCATATGATGAATATACAAAACATACATATGAAATACATCAATTTCATCACACTTGGAGTAGGTGGAAGCAAAATAAAAGTGATTTTGGTGACAGGAAGGTTAAGTTACTTTTTGCAAAATAAAAAAATATTCTAAGTACTATGAACCATATGATCTGTGACATTTAGAGATCTGCAGTGAGGAGTCCATAAAAGCCCCCCTACAAAGGTCCCTTCTGTGGCCAGGGCTCCTTCATACAGGAATTCCAGGTGCAAAGACAGCAGTGCCCTCACTTTCAGACGTCACTTGTGGAAGCATTTGTCACATTTTATAGACACTGCATTCTCTCTTCCCTTCTCAGTGATTTTCACAAAAAAAACAAATTTCTGAGATGCAGCACTGGCTTGAAGCCCCCCTCCCATGGTGACAAATGCCACTGAGGCAGCAGAGCCATCCTAATCCTGTACAGCAGCTGCTCACCTTGCTTCAGCAGGGGAAGTGTGCAGAGCAAACAGTCAAATGCAAGGATAGCACAAATTATCAGATTTTTTAGCCAGGTGTGTGAATATTTCAATATAGATATCTTGCTTTCATTATGCATTATTCTGAAATCCCAGGGCAGAGGATCAGCTTTGATCATTCCATCTGTATCTACTATTTCTGCTTTTGCAGCATGTTGCTGAAATGATTTTTTCAGCTGATTGTCTCTTTAACCACAGCACACACACACATGCACACCCCAACATCACAGTCAGTAAAGCAATGCTGTCTGGTTTGCTACCTTTCTTTTTTTGTTTGGATGATGATCTGAAGAAGTAAAGTCCATCTGTTCCTAATAAAACAAGGGGATTAAAAAGCAGTATCTAGTTTAATCCCATAGAATTATTTGCATCTCTAAGGGGATCAGTTAGCAGCCTTCTGCTGTGGACTGTAAATGATACTTAAACACTGTCCAGTAAGAAAGAATATATGTTTTAAACAAAACAAAACAAACAAAAGAATTACTCTTTTCAATAACAATGCACCAAATACTCAATTTTGAGTGTTGTCTTACAAAAAAATGTAAGTTTTGTGCTATTGAATTAAACAAGCATCAGAAAGTTTACATCCACTGTATAATTTGTAAATGCTGCAAACAGTAACAGTTGGAGCTGCTTTAAATAAACAAAGAAAGTCTGATATATATGAGGGCTCCAAAGGAATTAAAAAGCAGAGAGTAAATTTGCAGAAGGCTCCTTATTCTGCTTCTGTGTTCAGGCAGGAATTTAAAAACCATTTGCAGCATGGATTAACAGATCCTCTTCCACAGAGCAGCACAACACTCCCAGCCAGACAGGATGGAAAATGTTCAACACACACTGCCATGGTGAGATTAAATGTGAATTTTATTAAAGTTCTTGTTACTATTACATTGTAATTAACAACAACTTTGATAAAATTTACATTTAACTAAAGTCAATCAGTGTTTGTGTTAACAAACAAAAAGTAGGGACACAAGAACTGAGATTCCACACTGGGAACAATTCATATTAAC
The DNA here is from genome assembly GCF_037042795.1 of Molothrus aeneus. Taxonomy (NCBI): domain Eukaryota; kingdom Metazoa; phylum Chordata; class Aves; order Passeriformes; family Icteridae; genus Molothrus; species Molothrus aeneus. Next base: position 3,679,849 of record NC_089650.1, on the reverse strand, counting down.
AAATTTATTTCTTTAAGGCAGGTGGAATGAGAATTAGAACCTGCTGGAGACCCAAGTTATCATTTAGAGCAGAGCAGAACATTTCAGCTGGGACTGAAACACAACTATAGAGGATCTGGAGGTGGATTCTACAGCTGCACCCTGAAATTATTCACCCATCAAAATACATCTTCTAACACATATCCTGGCATCAGGTAAAATTCTTCCATTGTTGGAAGGATTTGTCTTCAGCCTTGTTTTTCAAAGCTTTTAGAATCCAATGGTTCATAAGTGGGTCTCCTTTCTCTTACAGCTCCCTGAGAAATGGTTTTCTTGGCTGCCTGGCATGAGTCACACTGAAGGAAGAACAGTCCCCCCATGATGATATGAGCATAACACAAAGAAAAAGGAAGAAAAAAAGAAAAAGGAAAGGAAATGAAAAGACTGGCAGCTAAAATGCATTCCCTGTCCCATGGCTTTTGCCAGCACCTCACAACGAATCTTCAAGCTCTGCTTTCTCCTAGTGCTTGGCTCCTGTCCCAGATTCCACCTACAACGCTCCAAAAGTTCTCCCCTTGCCATCAGCAAGGACACAAACCCTTTTGCACCCCCTCCTGCTGAAGTGCTCCACTCCTTGAGCTCCTGGAAAAGCTGAGAAAAGCCTGCAAATCTGTTCTCTGTCTTCCACAGATGACACAAGGGACTGCTGCTCCTTCCTGCAGCACCTCTGTGTTTCCATGTCCCAGTCAGAGAGATCTCAGCTGGTGATTCTCACAGCTTCTTTCATCTGTATAAAACTTTTTCTTTTCCTACAGAGGTGCCCATTGTCATTCTTCAGGAAATGCAGTTACCATCTCTCAACTCTTGCACGTATCAAAGTGACAGATTATTACCCATCAGTATTAATCTGACTGCTTTTACAGAAACCTTATCACACTAACTTCAAGTGCAGGTAATACAAGCTCTACTATTGAAAAGGAGCAACAGAATTTGCTGATGTGCTGAATGCAGTGGGTCTGGCTAGGATGGAGATGATTTTGGACCGGATAACATGGGGTTATTTTAGCTGTGGCTGAATGGTGTCAAAGTCTTGTCTAAATTTCTTATTCTGCTGCCCCAGTGAGTGGGCTGGGGGTGCACAAGAGGCTGACACAGCTGGGACACCTGACCCAAAGGATATTCCATACTGTTTAATATCCTTGCTCAGCAGCAATAAAACTGGCAGGTAGTCTTTCCAAAGATTCTTTGCCCAGTTAGTTTGGCCTTTGCTCTGCTTGTGAATAAATCCCTTTGTGCTGTTCAGTCCTTTTGCCTCCCTGTTCTTTCTTTGACCCCTTCAGCCATCTTTATTTTGATTCATCAGGGTTTTCTTCTTGCTTTTTTCTCTTCCAATTCTCCCCCCTGTTCTGCTGCAGAGAGGAGACAGGGGGAATGAGCAAGCAAATGGAGAGGTCCTCAGTTGCTGGCTGGGGTCAACCCCTGACACTGAAAACAAAATAATGTTTTGTATGCTCTGTTTCACTCTCCTCATCCTCCCAATCAATCTTAACCTCTCACAGGTCCCTTCATGCAGGAAGGCCCTATTGAGGCTGAAGTGAAATACTGCAATAGAGACTTCCAGATATGATGCATAAAACTACCAAAAGAAGAAGAAAACTATCAAAACATAAAAAAACCTATCAAAATTAGTGAGTTTTTTTCCTGTATACTCTGCTCATTGCAGCTCTTACACCCACCACCTAAAGTACAGTTCAGCCCTAATAACAGGTTAGCTCAAACTCTGCTGATATGCTGTACACTATTTAGATAAAGGATTTTTCATTTGGTATAATTAAAAAAAATAAGAGAGGATCATGTCAGAATACATTTAAGTTAAATTCTTAACCACAATCTATAGCAAATGTAACCCAGAAGAATATGATTAAAATAAAATCTCTCACAACACAAAGGCAATAAAATTAAAAGCAATACATTTCACTTATAGGTCCTGAATGTAAAATCTACATTTCACTTATAGGTCCTGAATGTAAAATCTACATTTCACTTATAGGTCCTGAATGTAAGATCTACTAGCTACTGAAGCTTCCAGAGGAACAGGAACATTGATCCACAGAAACTAGTACTCTTCCTGATGTCTGATGTGGACAGATATTACAGCAAATCATGTTGTGTGAAATTATTGAATTCGCCAATCATCAGGAACAGACCATGTTTCTGTTTTCAAACACAGATTGAAAACTACTGATTTTATTTTTATTTTTGAAAGCATCCAAAACACCAGAAATCAAAAAGCAACCTCTTAACCAAAGACTTTCAGCCAAGTCAAAAACTCTACCAGCCAGTCCATGACACAAATCAACAGGACTGCAGATTGCTCTGAAATCTGATGGCAATCCACATGGATATGGATTGAGAGTCTCCTTCAAAATCTGCCCCAAGAATCCCGGAGTAACAGCATAAAATATTTCCACACATCATCAAGCAGAAAAGCCCAATACTTAATTTACTACCATCTATCTGCATTGGGCTGATGGTTGATACCCTTTAAGAATAAATTGCAAAAAAAAAAAAAAAAAAAAACAAAAAAAAAGAAAAAAAAACCAAAACAAACAAAACCTCAGCTGGAGGCAGAGCAAAGTGCAGGAGAAGTGACCCAAAGGTCAGAACTTGAGTTCAAAACAAATTTCCTTTTCAGAGGAGCAAGCACTATCACTTTCAGAGATTAATACCAGGAGCTTCTCTCTGATGGCTGTGTGGAAGTGGCTGTCAAAGGAAGTGTGTTGTTTAGAAGTCAATTGTCAAATTAATCTGAGAACCAAAATACTGCAAGGATATTAACATGGATGGCTTCTTTCAGTGCACTCATTTACCTGCCTGTGAGCTTGTGAAAAATGTGTATTTATTATTAAAATGAATATTATCTGCGTTATGTGAGAAAGTTATGCTGTATTAATTTTCCTAAGTAGTGTGTTAAATACAGTTTTAGGTTATAACATAATAGAAACTTTAAATAGAAACTATGCTATGTAAGATACTTTTTTTAAAGAAAGGACTCACACTGAGCAGCCACAGGACACCTAAATCTTTCAGAGAAAAAGAATTTATTGCTCACTTATCAGAAGAAAGGAACTTCATCCTGCCTCACTCAGCCCTGAAGACGCCATTAGGATTAAGAGGAAGAAGCTGACACTGACCAGACAGAATCCTGTGTTTGAATGGAATTTATGCATCATGTATGAGGTGTATGAATATGCAACAGGCTATTGCTTTTAAGGGTTAATCCTCTGTTAACGTGGTCTTTTTTTGGGCTTCTTTTTCCCAGAAAGAAGTACCCGGACTGTCCATAACTCTTTGTTTTTATTGTCTCATATTGTCCTAAATCCTAATTGTCCAAATTTTTATTACTCTAATAATATTACTATTTTTATAACTATTTTATTACTATTAAACTTTTAAAATTAAAAAAAAGTGATTGGCATTTTTCACAAGCTGCTTGAGGTTTCCTTGAATTTATTACACTGCAGTTCTTGCTCTGAAGGAGGCATATGAGCAAAGCAAAAATACCCAGGTGTGGCATTCATATTCTCTGAAAAATCCCTTCAACCAGGATTTTTCTCCTGGGAAGCTGAGAAGCCTCAGAGAAAAGGAGAACAATTCTTATCCCATTTGCTTCTCTTGTGTTGTGCTCATGTGGAATATGTTTGGACATTGTTTAGCCACAGGTGATTGTTTCATTGGTTTCATGTGAGTTGTTTTGGCTCAATGGCCAATCAGTGCCAAGCTGTGTCAAGGCTCTGGAAAGAGTCACGAGTTTTCATTATTATCTTTTTAGCCTTCTGTAAGTATCCTTTCTGTATTCTTTAGTATAGTTTAATATAGTATTCTTTAATATAATATAGTATTATAAAATAATAAATTAGCCTTCTGAGAACATGGAGTCAGATTCATCATTCCTCCCTGCCACAATGGTCCCTACAAATACAACACACAGGCAATTTCACTTCCAGCTCCAAATCACAGCCACCAGAGTATAAACTCAGTGCACAAAATGCTCAGTCTTTTCTAATGTGCTGCGAGAAGACAATTTTAGCAACATCTTTCAGTTCTGCACAATAATCTGACAATTTAGAGTGATCCAAATTCAAGGACCAAAATCCTGGTCCAGCCCTCCTGAGGAATGAGGCTGCTCCTCACTGTGTCAGGGGCTGGCAAAGCCCCAGCACAGCCCTGAGACTGCTGCTCCTCTCCTCACAGGCAGAACTGCTCAAGACAGATGGAGGAGCCAATGCTAGAACAACAGATGACAGCAGGAGTCAAAACCCATCTCAGATGGAGAGAGCAGGAAGCAAATGATGAAATAAACCCCATAAATATGTGCAGAGAGCACCTTCCCTCGCCTCAGAGAGAGATTTGTCATGCAAATAAAAACAGCTCTTTTCAGGAAGGAAATGATTGAAAACAAAGGGATTATTGACAGAGGAAAAAAGGCAATTGCAAGGAAGTTTTCACTATCAGACAGGCACATTAGAGATAGTGATGGCTCCGGTCTGGCTTCGAGCTGAACACCAATAATAACAATAATTAATAGCTGAACACCAATAATTGGTAACACCAATAATATTCCAGCCTCCTTTCCCACAGCACCATAGCCAACCTTCTGTGTGGTGGCTCAAGGGCTGAATATTCATTAATCTCCTCAGCAATGGCATCAAAGACATAAAATTCATGCAAGGACATAAACATGCCTACACATATGCCAGGACAGAAACATACACATATATAACAACAAGTAGTAATCACAGTAATAATTGTTGTTGTTGTTGTTGTTGTTGTTGTTGTTATTATTACTTTTATTATTATTTTTAATTTTCTTAATTTTATTTTTATTTTTATTTAGTCTTTACACTGCTTGGAAGAAACTGCGTTCAATATCAAGTGGTCACTTAGAAGCCCAGCCATCATTTTACTTGATAGTCAGGGATAGGTGGCTCACTCCAATTGACTCTCAAGTTTTCCAAGAAAAGGAACATTTTAATGGAAAATTTGGTGCTGACCTCATGTTTTCACATTTTAGTAAAAGAAAAGAAATCCACAGTCCATTTGACTTTTACAGTAAAATTACATATATTTTTTCCAGTAAAAGTGAATCTATTAAACACATGAGCTTTCTGTATTAACTTAAATAGTATACATACATTTAAAATATATGTGCACAACAAATATAAAAAGAAAGCTAAGACAGCTTCCTCCTGCTTGATAGGATTTCAGTCTCCATATTCTCAAATAAAATAATTTCGTTAGTTATTAATTATAAATATAGTACTTTGTTATGAGCATTTTCAAAACTGTTTAACAATTCCAATATCACTCAGCTGCTTTTTAGCCCATTTGGGAGAGTATGCACAAAAATTTTAACATCACAAAGGAAGAAGAGGGACATGGGATGCAGCAGAATAGTAACTTTGTTGCTAAAAATTCAAAAAATTACCCTGAATTTGAGAAAGATTTTAGGTGCTTTCCTTGTTTTCTCCAGCTCATATATGTGGTGATAGCAACACCCTACTTCTTTATGTATTAAAAAAACAGAGCAGAAGTAGTAAAATCTGCAAACTCTGAAAAGCTGTGCCAATACATATCCACTTGGAGCTCCAAAATAACTGATTCCTCTACTTCATTCAGCTCCTGGCAACTGCAACTATCATTCTGTGATACAACTACCAGCCACAAAAGTGAACCAAGGACAACATTTCCCTTTACAGGAGCCACCACCTAGCAGTTCCATGGCAAGCATTTTCCTTAGTACCTGAATTCAGTTAAGTACTTTGGAAGTAAAAAATACCATGGCACACATCAAATTTACTCACTTGTCCCCATCTTCTCCTGACACATGACCACCCCACAATGTTTGATATGAAAAAGCTCTGAGAGATATTTTAAAAGCTCACAAAGATTAAAGGACACAGATGCTGCCATGCTGTTCAAACCATATACTCCTGAAAAATTATGATGATGACATAAAATGAAAAAGAAATCACAACTCTCATAAAGAAATAATAATCTGCTAAGAGTTTTTTGCAATGCCTCTTGCTGGTTTCTGTTGCCACCTACTATTTCTGTCCACACTTGCAATCAGTTTGCTGAGTGAGCCACACAGGATGCAGAAATCCTCTTTAAAATGATCAGCTCAGAATTTTCCTCAGTTTCAGTTCCTGCCTTCAGCACTATGTCAAGAAACTGACTTCTGTAGCACAGCACTAAAGCAAAGTAAATTTGAACTTAGATTGATTCAATGTTTAGGTAGAATATTAGGAATCCTTGTGTCAAAGAAGAAAAAATATTGTAAGTGTTTTGTCTGCTAGCAGGGGATGACGCTGGGGAGGGAGGGAGGTACAGGAGAAATAAAACCCCACAAGGGTTTAAGCACAGCTAAACACTTGATGCCTTCTCCTTGGTGCATAACTTAGCTATAGGATCACTCTGAGTTTTGTGATGAATGCTGCCTGGAAATGAGCAGGTGGGAGTCCTCTGCCTAGTAAACTGAGCATTTTCTAGTTAGCTTTAGTAGGAATAAAACCACTTTGTTTTTCAGTTCAGTTGACAGACACACCCTTGTGTATGTACATACACTTTCAGATTAATATGTGTAAAATATTTCCACCACCACATCACAATCACTATTTAAACAGTAACTTAGCACAGAAGTTTAGAGAGTTTTTGCCACCTTACCATAGAGAGCTTTTGCACTTGTTCTTGAATTCTGCTCCCTCTCTGACTGAGCAAACGTTGGGGAGCCATAGCCACTGGAAGAAAACATTTCTTGTTATCTTCTGTATAGATGTATTTGGCAGGCAGTGAAAAAAAAACCCTCCCCTTACTACACATACCTACAGCATTAGTAACAGAGGGAATGATACCAGATATTTGTTCCACACCATGAATATGAGGGAGAATGTTTCACTTGGGCTGCAGGCCTTTCTGAGCTCTCTTTTGTTGCATTAATACAACTTTGTGCACAACTGGAGTGTGTTATACAAATAAATACCACCTTTAATCCAGTAACAAACTTCACATTAGTGATGATGATGATGATGATGATGATGATGATGATGATGATAATAATAATAATAATAATAATAATAATAATAATAATAATAATAATAATAATAATAATAATAATAATAATAATAAATAATCTAGTTTATAATATATTTTATATAATATATTAATGTATATAATATATAATATTATATATGTTATATAATATATATTATGTTATATGTTATATATTAATATATTATATAAATATATATTTTATATTATTATATATATAATAAATATAATAATTTTATAATAATAAAAAATAACAATAATAATCATGACTATGCCAAAGAATTGTGTAGGATTTGGGGTTTTTTACCTGCATACACAAGTGTTTATTGCTTTTAACAATTTTAACAGCTTTTAATGAAAAAACTTAAAATGACTGACATTGTCTTACACAAACGAAAAGGCAATATGATTACAAGTGTTTCAAAAATGAGTGATATATGAGTTCACCTTAATGAGAAAAAAAAGACACCACAGATATCCTGCTCCATACAGGAATACTTGTTCCTTGGCATCAGATGGGTAAATTCTCATCAGTGCTGTGAGTGAGTCTATGCCATGCCCCTGATACAGGGATCACCCTCTTATCTGAGGCAAGGTAACACTTTCAGGTAGCAGTTGCTCAGTTCTCTTTCCTGGGAAGCAGTCTGTTCTCACAGATGGGAGAGGCAGCCTCATCTTTTATGCATAAAAATGCATTCACTCAGAGCTAACCTTAAACATCTCAGGCACACAAAGGCCTCTCTGAGTAACATAATAAGGATGTTATGGCTACAGCAATTTATTTTGCTCTTCCAGATGAGTCCATGCAGTAACACAGTTTTCCCTTATGTGAACACAAAAATATCTGTCGCTTTGGTTCCACAGTTAATTCTTCTACAGAAAAAGCCTTTTTATAATTCCAATGGGACCTACTAATTACAGCTCTATCTGAAATGGAAGCCTGAAGAAGGAGGTACAACACTATTTTGTCCATAAAAGGCAAGTCAAAGGCAAAACCTTACTTCATTTGAGGGAAGTAACTTCCATATCCACCTGGAGGGGTGTTTGATATGTGTCCATTCATTCTCACTACCACTCACTGGGAGAAACCACCTGGGAAAAGGAAAAACGGCACATGAACAGAAGTCTCTTAAAAGATGAAGGCTGAACACAGGTGTAATACAAACCTAATGAGGAAATTATAGTTGAAATGGGAACGAAATTGCATCAACAAATTCAATTGTTATTAACTGCATCCTGGTGATGCTGCTATGGAACTTCTCGCAGTAGCAATTTGATAGTTATAGCTTCAAATAATTTATAATTTAATGAACAAAGCTATTATTTTTGATACAATGGTTTTTAGGAATAGCTGTAGAAATAAAAGGCTCACTAAATAAAGAACAAGATCTACTGCAAATGTGAACAAGATGTTCCAAATGGTAACTTTATTGCTCAAGCATGCTTGATTTCAGCCCTCGATTCATTTCTTTCAAATGCAACTCTTGAAATGACCTTTTGATACATATTCTATGAAGCATATCAGCTGAATTGTTAGAAAAGAGGCATTATCAAATTAAAACACAATTGTTGGCACAAAAGGAAACTTGGTTAGCTATTTTGGTACTTAAGAAAACTTTTTTTTTCTTTTTTGTTAAGCAGTGCTTAACATCCTGAAAGTTTGGCGTGCCCAATGAAACCTTTCCTATAAAAGCAGTGCTGAACAGGCCATGATAAAACAGTTTAAAAAATTCTCCCTTTAATAACATGTCCATTGAAGTTAAAACTAGCTCTGGAAAGTGACTTTCATAACCCTTTCATATTCAAATTTACCATGGGCAAATACTCTTTCATTTACATATATACATGAATAATATAAATTTGAATATTTCTCTACATTTCAGTCACACAACAGAGCAGTCAGAAGTGCACCAGATCAAATTTGTACCTCCAAAATCTCTGTTTCCAAAGTAAGCACAGCCTGCTCTGTTTGCACTAGAGCTGCCTTGCAGCAGCTTCTCTTCTGAGGCTCTAATTTATCTCACTGCCCCACATTCACTGTTCTCTTCTTGTTTTACAAAGAAGCAGCAGCTCTTTGACCTGCCAGTGCCCATTGAGTGCCCACATGTATTCAGCTACTTCCTTCTTCCATGCAAAAATACAACCAAAATCTGTTCTGAGCTGTAAATCCATCAGTCAGTTCAAGAGACAAACAAGCTTTGGTGGCCTTTGGTGCTGAGGGCACAGTTTTTATACATTTCTGAGAAACAAACCCCAGATGCAGCTAGCAAAACTAACTAGAACAATGCATTTGTTGGTGTATTAGACATGCCAAGTGAAATTATGTATTTGTATTTGAGGTGTATTTGACACACCAAGTGAAATCATGTACAAGGGTAGTGTTGCTTTTAGTGGGTACATACTTGCTAGTTTGACTTAGTGTGTGTATATACATATATATATATGTATATATTTTTTTTATTATTTTTTTAAAAAGTTATTTAATTTTCTTTGAAATCTGTAATGACACAAGCACATTTTGCTCCACAAATATACCACATATCCAGGCTGGTAGCCAGTTTGGCTGCTCTAAGACTTTATATGGAGTGAAGTCCTTAACAGCTGTCTCCAATAAATTACTACCTATGCTGAGTGCTGCTCAATTCATTAGCAATTACAACCTTTGGGAAGCATCCTGAAATCATCCCATGACTTGAAAGGATACAACTGTTCATTTTCTCAGCAGAATTTGTCAGCTCACTGTGCACTCCCTGTTTCAGCTCAGAGTGCCCCTCTCCAGCCCAGGCTGCCTCTGAGCTCTCCACCACTTTCTATCAGCTGTTAATTCTTATCATCATCTGCAACCATGCTCAATTTGCTGCCCTGCTTAGCAGTTTCCCCTGTGATTAGCTTCCACATCCAAAATACACAAATTATCACTGCTGCTGTTTGGTATCCCCACTTTACTTTCCATACGCACATTGTTTAAGATAGCACTCATTGAATAATTCTATTTGTCATAATCTTTTTTGATTTGTAGTCTTTTTCCTAGGCCTATTTGTAAGAAACTCTGCAACTATCTGTCTTAAAGTGAGATCTGGGAGGGAAAAAACCCTTGGTTGAAGACTTTCTCAGAATAATTCCATCTTAATCTGACAAATGCTTGGTTTGTATTTGTATTCACTCAATTTCATGGAGGTAGTGAAGCAGATATTTTAAGCAGAAGGAATGCAATATATTAGAATGTAATGCATTAGAATTTCAAGCTTCAGCCTTTGAAGTCAGTGTGACACACTAAGTTTGAAAGCAGCAAGACAGCTGAGCAGCAGATTTTCACATTGGGGAAAGAAACCATCTCTCATGCCTAAATACTTGCCCACTGTAAGGCACAACACCACTTAAATGCAAAAAGCTTCAGAATTATGTTTTGGATGAAGACATACTGAAAATCTGAAGTAAAACAGTTTGACTATTAAAATACAAAATAAAGAACAAGTAGCTTCTTCTGCCAAGTAAACACAAAAATTTTAGTCAGCTTTAGCTGATATGCAAACAAAACACCACTTACTATTAGATAGCTGAATAAAGCCAGCAATATTTCCTGTCCTTCATGCAATTTTCCAGTGCTTCTGAAATTCCAGCACATCTACCTTGACATGACACTTTCAATATTATTACAATTTCATGCAATGCTTCTGTCACTTGGTTCAAGAAACTTCCAGAATGTGAATACAAACAAACCCTTTACTGTAATTATTTATAATTAGTTCAAATATTTATAACAGCATCAAAAAGCTACTTGTGACTCCCCAGAATTATCACACAATTGGATCTCATTCAACCTAAATGTTTCATTAAAAAAATTTAGGAAAATGCTTTAATTTTTTTTTAATTAAGTGCATGATGAAGAAAAGTGAAAAACCACAAAAGGGTAACAGTATGTGCAGGGCTTTATTATTGCCTTGTACAGCTTTCTCTGCTGTGTTTCTCATCTCAAATGCTCTTTCATCTCTTATAACCGCTCAGTCCTGCAGCAAAAGTCACCCCCTGCACACTGCAAAGCCATTGTCAACCAGGAGTCTATTAATAAACTCCACTTCCTCGTTAATCTTCCCTTTCACCCCAGCCCAGCAGTTCACAGCAACCTCCACTGGTGTCCCAGACTTTAAAATAAACATCCTTCACCATTAACTGTGAAATCCCTCTTCAATTAGAGCTGAAGTATCAACAGTTTAATTGTGAATGTGACCAAAAATGGTCATATCTCAGGATCCTGAAAAAAAAAATACTCATGCCTACTCGGAAAAAGAAATATTTAAACCAGGAAAGCTAAGTAAGATTTCAAGAAGAAAATAATAATAGGAAAATAGATAAAATAATAATAAGAAGAAAAATATAGTAGTATTTATCCTTACATATATTAAAATAATATATAATTAAAATAAGTTTAAAATATTCATAAATATTATTTTACAAAATATTTACAAACATTTTATTTTGAAAAACAAACAAAAAAAAAATCCACAAAATTATCTCAACAACAACAAAAAAAATCCACCTAGGACTTCCTTGCTACCATCAGCTTTATTTTTGAAGGGATATTGGTAATCAGGAGCTCTGTAAATGACAAGGTTCCAGCCTTTAAAACAGAGAAACCATTTCTGAGACAGATGTCCTTTTGTTCTTCAGCAGTTACAGGTGGTAATTCCAAGCATGTGGAGAATCATGCCAGTGTACAACATGATTATGTCAGTCAAGAATACTGTTTTTAAAAAAATTACTCTTTGTCTTCCCCATCTTGTAGCATGGCAGCCTTGTGAAAACAATGCAATTTATGTGGCACATCAACAGCTCACATGTCCTGCCATGTCATTTCCTAATAAAAGTTTGAAAATAACAAAATCCCCTAGGTTATTTAAAAAAAAAAACAAAAAAAAAACCAAAAAAAAAAACAAAAACAAAAAAAACAAAAAAAAAAAAAAAAAAACAAAACAAAACAAAAAAACAACCCAAAACATCTTTCCCAGAAAGGCAGAGCTGCATCATTAGAGCAAATTAGATATTCCAGAGCCTGGTGCTCTTCCACTCATCCTGAAGCTATCAGTCCCACCCAGAGGCAGATCACAATATCATATGGAAACCAAAAGAGAAACAACTTGATGTGGATATCATAGAAATCATGGAGGGGGAAGGGCTAAGGAGAAAAGGATGCACAGGAAAGCCAATAATGGCTGGAATAATTACTGTCTACTGATTAAGAAAATGTTATTGCTATCATGTATCCCCCAACCCACCAAAATACTCCCAGGCAGGCAGAGCCCAGGCTGTAACTGCAGCCTAAACAAAAGCAGTGGACATTACAAGGTAACACCATTCCCTGGTGAGTGCAGCAATGTCAGATAAGGACACTCTCTCTCCACCCTTCCCCTTTCAAAAGTATTATGGAAGAAAAAAACAACAGGGAAAAAAAAAAAAATCCACGTACTCATGGCTCACTGTGCATTCAGTAAAAATGCCTCTCACTGCTATCCCACAGCTTTCAGCACTGCTGACCTACAGTACAAAAAACTGTTTAGCTTGCTGTGTGACTCGCCAATTTTCATCTGTTTCTTCTCAAACCTCACCCTGTTCACCCACACACAACTTTCCCTCCTGGTGCTAAATTTTCAAACAGCATCTCCTGATGTCTACCTTGCTATTCTGACCCATTACTCTTCTATTTGTATCTTCACTGCAGCCACAGATTTTACAAATGGAAAACTCCTGGCAGAAATACATCCCGTGGAGCCAGTTGAAATGTGGCTGCTGCCCTCTGCTTTGGGACTTGCTTCAGAGCACAACCAAGAGCAAACATGAGTTCTGCTGCTTGTTGGACACCTTGCCTGGAGATAAACACCAAAATGCACATAAATGCATGAGTAAGTGATACTTCTGAAATGATCCCTGGGGACTTTCCAGCTTCAGTGCACTGATAGCAGAATTTCTCTGAGAAAAACTGCCTTTGCTTGAGCTGGCAGCAGCTTTGCTCTGCAATGTTTTCAGTTTCCTGTTAAGCAGGTTGGAGCATCCAAAAGCTGGTAGAAAAGATGACAGCAAAAAAACAATGCAGAAAATTGAAAGCCAGGACTTACAAGTGCTGCAGTTTGAACACAAAATAAATTAACTTGATTCCCCACCACTGTGACTGTTGTCCCCTTTGCCTCTCTCAAGCCACTCTATATTTATTTATATTTATTTTTGAAGCTCTCTGAGCTGTATATACTCCAGTATTCACTCCTGTGTCCAAGCACCAGAAAATATGTTAATAAATAAATTTTGAAAATGCTGTTACCTTCAGGATGTCTCTGCATTCAGAGCAGTTGTCCAGCATGACCCTTAGCACTAATTACACTGCATTTTAGTTTATGCAAATCTGCACTTCTTTGCATCCTGGTTTCAGGTTTTAGTGCTGGATGCAGTGTTAACTAGCTGGAGTTCCTGCTAAAGAAACCTGGAGGTGGGAAGGAAAGGGCTGGATGTGTCTCCCTCTCCTGCCTGAATTTTACTCCTTATAGAAAGCTGAGCTTCAGCTTCCTATAAGGAGTAAATAATAAATATTTTAAATAACTAAAATGAATTTAAATAATTTTAATAAATAAATAAATTTAAATAAATAATAAATATTCAGCAATAATAAATATTATTTACCTGTTTGTGTAAGGGGTCACAGGGGTAGAAGCATTTCAAGCAAATAAAGACAGCGACAGACAAAAAACACCACTCTGTCTGGGCAGGGGACAGGGCACACAGAGTGCCCAGGGGGGATTTGTAAATGTATTCACATCCTTCTCCACAGTGCAGTGCAGCAGACAAGCTCCATCAGTGCTGCTTTTGCCAGCTTCAGAAAGCGTTTTGATTTCCACTGATACTTTCTGAAATCTAATACTCTTCCCTGAGTCCCTCACTGAAGAGGAGTATGCTAAATTCATTAGCAGCATTCCTTTCAGCAGGAAGGAGGGGATAAATTTATTAGAGAAAATCTGTGGTCATAATTACCAGCCAAAGTAGATAAAGGCTTGTCTTCAGAACACAAATTGCTATCTAAAAAAGATTTCCATTGGAAAAACTAAGATTAAAAAAATGTCCTAGAAGTTTTCTTTTTCCTACTGTGATATTTCCCAGTGATTCACTGTTAAAGAAATATTCTAACAATACAATTAAGATGGCTATCTTTTATTTTGGGAAAGGAAAGAAATATGGAGAGCAACAGGAAGAACTGAATGAATAAACCTCAGACCATGTTCATAGACTTTGCCCTTATTATTGCCACACTAATAAAGACCCTGCTTGAAAACAGGTTCTTATTCTGGCATGGCAACTTATTTCCATCCCTTTCAGGTCTGGGCCATGATTTATAATTAACCATATTGAAAGAAAATAAAACAGCTCTACAGATACAAAAGCTTCAAAGACTTAAAATCCCCATTGCAACAAAGGAACGTTAATAAATATGCCAAGCACTGAAGCCACCACTCACTGCTATTTTTAATTAGAGAATTAACCACCTCATCTAAAGCAATGTTAGTATTAATTACCAAGATCAAGATCATTATGCAGTCCTTGCAGAATGTATCACCACAGCTGGAATATCTTGTATAAAAGAAAGAATAAAAAAAAACAACCCAAAAATCCAAACAAAAAACCTTCCACACATACAGAGCAGTCCAAAGAGGAAGGGGTTTATGGCATATGAAGGAATTTGTAGAGGAAAGTAGAAAAAAGGGATTATAATGTACCATCAAAATCGGTATTTTTGGTCAGCCTATGTCAAGTAGAGTAGTGAGCTGACAAAAGACACCATTTTTACTCATAAATCCCAATTCCAATGTGCCTACAACACACTCAGTATCTTCACTTGAAGGGATGTACAAAAACTTGTCCTGGTTTGGGGTTTTGTTTTTTGCAGGAGGTTTTTTTGTTTGGTTGGTTTTTTGGTTGGTTTGTGTTTTGTTTTATTAAAATTTTAATTTTTTTAATAAAACAAAAGCTGCCTTGAAACTGCTGACTGGTGAATTCTTCTGACCCAGCGCAGAAACCGCAGCTGTATCTCCCTTCTTCATACTCCCTGATTTTTTTTCCTTATTTCTTTTTATTCTTTGATGCATCCTACTTCAAATGAGATCATTAGATTTCAAAAGATGGCACTTAGGCACTACTTTGAAACTCAGTTTGCAGTATACATCCAACTTTAAAGCCACCACTTTAGAAATGGAAATCTAAAACTTCTAAAGTATTTAAAGGTTAATATGATAATGTCTTTAGGCGTTGTTTTAGATAAAGTTTTCCTCTCATTCTGTCCAAAAAATGAAAGAACTTCCAACAGTTAAAAAAGTTTAAGAGCTGCTTCAATTTGCCCAAATGAAACTGGTTTAACCACCTACCCACATTTATTAGCCAGTTAATAACTGTGCCATGACAATATTAAAACTGGCGTGGTACAGTTCATAACAAAAGCTGAACTGAAACCTTATAATGATATACTCCAACCAGACTGTAAAAATTAACATGAAGGAGGAGGAGGGGAAAAAAAGGCAGGAACACTCTTCAACACCTCTCTAATTTGGTTGAATAGAAATGTGGCAAGACTTAATTTTTGTTTTCACAAATTTGCTTTCTTCAGTCTTGGTGAAGTTATTGAAGTCCATCAGTTACTGACATAGAAAACCAATTTCTGTGTCTATAGCAGGTTACAATTCTGAATTAAACAAGACAAAGCTGAGTAGAAGAAGCATCCACTGGCTCCCTGATGATCTTGAACACTCATACTCCAAACCATTTTGGACCACCCACTGATGGCTTTCCTTGATGATTTCACTTTGTTTATTGAATCTTCAGCTCTTTCACCAGTAAAGTGCTCTGAATGCAAACTAACATGTATCTGGAAGGCCTCAAACTTTTCTATGGCAAGGGTCCATGCTCCATGTCTTACTGGAAGATTTAGATTTTCTATATGGTACCCCAAAAAACATAAAAATGGCAGTTTGCATGCAGTTCAGTGAAAAGAGAAAAGGCACTGTTTAATAAAGGTGAACAAATAGGTGCAATTGAAAAATTTAGAAGTTATTGATCAAACCACAACAAATCAGCAATGCTGAGCATAAGGGTAAGCTCACAGTAGAACTCAACAGCAAATCTAAAAGTTTAATTTTAAAACTTAATAAATAAGCACATACTATTCTAACAATGCTGACTAACTCTTCAAACTTCCCTGACTCAAATAATGTGCAAACAAGGTTTCACAAGACTGATATGCAAATCCTCATGACTTTAGGTAAGGCAATCTAAACCAAACATCACCAATAAAAGTTTTGGGGATTAAACATTTTTTAAGGCCAGAAAAGGCAGCAGAGTACTCATATTCTCAGAATTAATTTTAAATATTCTCTTAATATTATCAAAGTAGTTGTAACATCATGTGTATATTCAAGTATTAAATTAACACATGATTCCTGGAAAGTATTTGAATTAATTGTAAACCTAGTCAGCAAGCCTCCTAAAAGGGACCAGCTTTTCACTTGTCATACACACATAAAGCACATAAGGAGAGGAATTTACTCTCAAAGACGTGGTTGTGAAGCTGCAGTGAACAGCAGCAAAAATTGCAATAGCTGGGAGTCAAACCTGAGCCCTACTTCAGCACAGAGGTTTGACTGAAGCTGCTTCATAGACACTTTTGGCAGAGAAATGGGTGTTTTCTTTAAAACTTCCTCTCTGTTACAGGAATCTTATTTTTTTTTTCAAACTCTGGGGCCTATAAAAACTGTTTTGTCTTGAATCTATGGGGGAAACTGCTCCTCCTGAGTTGCCATCCAGGTCAGTACCTGTTGTATTTTTCATTACTAAGAGGAGACACCATGAGAAGGGGCCTGGATGCACAGTGTCCACATGGTAACAACTAGTCCATAGAGACTCTGAAAATGAGGCAGAAGAGAGAAAATGCAGGGAAAGCCAATAAATTTTTCAATGAAGTTGGAGGATAAGTTGCACTATAAGCTATTTTAAACCCTAGCAGGAGCAGTCACTGACTTTTACAAACAACAAATTTGTTCAATTTTCCCATCTATGAAAAAAAAAGAACCCATAATACCATCACCAGACCAACTGAGATATTCAATTGAATGCAGTTGAAAAATGCAATTATTTTGTTTTCACTGAAAAATTTGCACTGGGAAAAATATTTTTCAAGGGAATATTGCTTTATTTTTTTCCTTCTGCTTGAAATGCCTTCTTGCCACCAATCAGGAAACCCAAAATCATTTCCTACTCCACAGAAGAATAAAGTAGAGACATGAGAAGAGCTGTGTGACTTGTTTGCTCACACAGAAGACTGAAGTCAAACAGACTCTATCATGCAGCATTTCCTTGATGGTTTTTCCTTCTGAAGCATGAATCTGAAACAATAAACTTCAAGGACAACTCCCCCTCACCTGAGGTTAAAAACAGGCATATGACTGCAGTGGGGTGTGTGACCTTCACTGTGGTCTGAGCAGCTCTCAGCACTTTCAGACATGCAATAACTCACCTGCACCCCAGTGATGCCTCAGGTTTTAGCTTTTATATTTTTCAGATTCTGTGCTGCTTTAGTGTGTAATTCTGAGCTTCATATCAGGGGATGGTGAGCTCTCTGCACAGAGCAGGGAGACAAAACAATTCTTGCTCCAGCTGAGGACCAAGGACAAATGATCCAAATCTCAGCCCCAAGACCACAAACAACATGGGCTGGAGAGAGAAAAACAAGCAGGGTGGGACCGCAGGGGCTAAAGCTGGAATGGGACAATGAACTGCAAGATGCAAATGGAGCAGAACTGATCACAGTGAGAGACCCTGTGCCCAGCCGTGCATTTTGGGGCCATTTTGGTTCATCTTGGGTGCAGCCCTGGCTGGGCTCTTGTGCTGCCCAAGGTGGATCCATGGAGGAGATCCTTTGAATAAATCCCTGCTTTATGCTTTAACTCTGTCCAGCCTCTGCTCTAGGTCACCTTTCACAAGGCATCACCAGCATCAGCTAGAGAGGTTTGTTGGGGGTCACCAGAAAACTTGATCATTGACTTTTTTGTTTGTGTTTACGCATATATAACCCCAAAAAACCCCAAAACCCCAATATATTGCAATTCAGCAAGTAAACTAAAGGCACTATCTTGTGTCTTTGTCCACATCAGGGCTGCAATTATTATTCCAATTATTCAGCACAAATTGAGTCAAGTGTAAAAAGAACTCACCGAGCTGAGGTCACAGCTGACTGAAGTCACACCCTGCCACAGTATTTACAGTGCACTTATGCAACTCAGCAATTCTCTCCTGGATGAAAATAGCCTGAACAATAGCAGATCCCACCATTTGTGGGAAGGAAATAGGATTTAAACTTTTGGTGTTCCATGCCTCTGGTTTTCTGGTTGCAATCATTTATGTTTTGCTGTACAGATACAATTTTCTCATCCATTAACCTGGGCCAAGCCCTTCCTCTAGGTGCATTTCCATTCCAGGTACATATACTCAGCAAATACCATATTTTTGAGGTTTTGTTTTGTTTTAAATTACCTGAATCAAATGCATAAATATGATTATTTTCCAACTCAATTCACAGATTCACATTTTCAAAAGCAGTCTCTGAATGCCCAGGCTTGGCAAGTTTACAGGCTTGACTTCCAGAAGAAAAAATATATATACTTTTGAAAATTTTAATGCCTTTACAATCACATATTTGGTTTCCAGCAAACATTCAGTGATTAAGGATGACAAAATTAGAAACCTTTATAAGAGATAAATTATGATCACCACAAAATGTATTTTTCTGCAATTACCTCAAATAAGTTTGAATTTCACAAGAAAATTTTCCTCAGGAATTTGTCATTGATGGTTACCAAGCCAAATTTAACAAACTCTCACTAGAAATGGATTCTGAAATGCTACAACAGGTATTTTATTGCAATTTGCTTATTCATTCAAATGAAAGCATTTGCTGAGGCATTTTTAATGTCAAATTTTCTTAAAACTAATGTCAGATAGTGTGGGACAGAAGCCCAAGATACCTTGCCCCCAGGAAACCTCAGTGGAGCTATTGGACAGTTTGGAAAGCTCCCACAGTTTTTGAAGGAAGACAATTTTCAAAAATCTTTCTGAACATGGATTTATTGTTCTGCAATGGCTTTTATTAGAAATAAATGTGTGTGAAGTAAGTGTGGGTGGGAAGGAGAAAGGGAAGGAGCTAAAAAGCCATATGAGGTAATGCCTTTTGATCCTTTCCTGGCTGGAGGAATGACAGGTGAGCCTGGGGAAATTTGACTGCTCCATTCACTTCCAACCGCTACAAAAATTGTTCTAATGTGATTCTTGTGATTTTACCCGTTATTTAAGAAGCAGTCATCTAAAATCTTCCTTCAGGTTACCCTCCTGTGGACCTCAGAAAGGTTAAATAATTAACCTTTGTTAATAATATAATAATAAACCTTATTAATAATATAAATATTAAATTAATAATAATCAACCTTATAATTAACCTGAGACCCTGCTGCTCCAGGATGCTGCCAGGTTTTGAAGAGCAATGACACAACAGCACAGTGAGCTACAGCTCCAACTGGAATTAGAAGAATTACCCATGGAGACAGTCTTTAGAGCAATGAATGTTATCTTAAAATCTATTTTCCATAACACCCTTATCCTCCTGGCTACACCCATGTGGCCAGAAAACATCAGAGCCCTGAGAGGTGCTAGAGGGAAGGGAGCCATAGAAAATTTTTGAGGGACACAGCTACAAACAATAAAAACAGAGCTTCATCCCACATTCTAGGCAACTAAGAAATGATGCTGCTTATTATAAAACTATACCAGCTCCTCACCAATGAGTAAATTTTGCTTATTGAGCTCTGAGTTGCCTAAACTAGAATACATTTTCTATTCTGTGAGATTAAGAAGTGTATTTTCCTCCTTTCCAGAAGGCACACTAGATAAACTTTAAACTCATAGCCAGTTTCAAAGGAAAAATATTTGTCCTACACAAAGCCTCTATTCAGTGTCCCTGTTTTTACTACAGTAAGAAAAATAGCTGTGCCCTGGGTAATTTGTTCATGTATGCCAATAAAAGCACATTGGACCAGAGCCAGCACTTCTAGCAAGCTCCCAAGGACTTCTGAAGTCCTATGAAAAGCAGAACTTTTTCTTTCTCTACTTATCCTTTTTCTATTTGCCATTCCCATAACTTAGTATTTGTTTCCATTACATTTGCCTTTATGTTACTGTGAGAAGCAACTGAAAGAAAAAAAAAATAAGACTAAAGAATAAACCCAAGGCTTTTAAAGAAGCCCTTGTACAAAAAAGAGCTTTCAGATATTTTCATACAATGTTTCAAACGTTAAGCATGCACTGTTCTGAACTCCATGCTGTTCAAAAACTACTAGAGAGGCTAAAGTATATTCACATTTTAGACATGAAACATATGAAGAATTAAGGAGCATACTGATATAAATACTTAGATTTCTATGCTTTCATTAAGGAATCTGATCAATGAACTTGCTGTTGAACTAAGGCAGGTCTGTGACAGACTCAGGGTAAAAAAGAGCTTTGACCAAATTATTGGGGAGTTATTCAGGATAAAGTAATTGTCTCTTCATAGGTGCTTCCCCAAAACTCAGTGCTTTTTGAAACAGTTTCCAAAAACAATCACAGAAATGGGGCTGAAAAGGAAGGAAGTCATCTCACAACCTTAAGGCAGGAGCAACTGTGCCAAGGTAATTCCCAAAAAGTAGTACTTCCCAAGCTCTTCCTTGGGCCTCTAATAAGGGAGGCTGTCAACCTAGCCTGGGGAAACCCAGGGTCTCATTAAACTTATTCTGAAAAGGGCTATCGAGGCCCCGGGTTTCTTTTCAATAAATAATCTAAATCCAAGGTTCTTCTTAATAAATAATCTAAATCCATGTTTAGTTTCAACTCACCTGACACTGCTTCTACCTTCAACACACCCAAGAACTACACTAGATTCTTAATTTTAGGGAGGAAAAAAAGGTAACAACATTCATGAAATCAGTGTTAAACCAGGCTTATAAAAATATCCTATTCCTCTGTCTTGTTTGATCAGGAATATTTGGCTTGCTGCTACCTCCCTTCTCTTCTAGAACTTCTCACTCACATCAGCACTGCAATGGGCCCACAAGGACTTTGTCTCATGTGTATCATCTCATATGTTTTTCCAGCTAGGCAATCCAAAGTAAGCAGATGTCAACTTCTATTTTCCCTCAGGAGCCCACGAGGCAAGTTTCAGGGGGAACAATATTGCAGTTACTTCATCTATATATTATCTTTCATTATCTCAGTGTTTTTCTAAGCCATATCCCTTTGCTTCTTGAACTTTGCATAACCTCTACTCTTTCCTCATATTGTTTAATGCAGCCTTATGCTTTTCTCCTCCTTTTCCTTTTTTTCATGCACATTTACAGCAGACGGTCTGGAAAAGAAATAAAGTTATTCAAGAAAAAATAATTGAAGTGCAGACTCAAAAATAGTTCCTGACATTGTACAAAGTCTTTAAGATGGGGACTCAGCTTGCCATCCACCCTATGACTATCCTACATCTCCTGCCAGTTGGATTGGATGATCACTTAGAAAATTAACACTGACAATTACGAATATTGCCTTTCCCAACAGAGACACCAAAAGAATTAGAGGTAGGATTTTTTTTTTTTTCTTACCCAGCCATTGCATTAAGCTTTCTGAAAACTCATTCAGAGACAGTTTAGGTGAAATGGCAGAAGCAATTACTGCTCTAATTGGCTGTGACCTCTTCCTGCCTTTCCATGGATGCAAAAACATTGATGTAGAAATCCCAACTTCTTTGTAGGTGCCAGTGGGAAATCCAGGGAAGAGGAGCAAGCTCCAACTTGCAGCAGCTGAGGTTATGGCCCAAATAAGATCCAGCACAAAGATAAGGTATTTTAGTAAGACAGCTGGAAGGTTGTCAGATGTCCCACCTTTCTCCATCCACAAAGAGCTTAAACAGTTCCCCAGATCTTGGGTTTTCTGTGGTTGAGATGACCCTGAGGTATCAAAGAGTCTTTTTCCACACCCCGGCAATTGAAGAAGAAGTCAGGATTCGTCAGTTCCAGTTTTCAAGGTTGTTTATTTTCCCTTTTCTATAACATTCTTTTTCTGACCTGCTGAGATCTGTCCAGCAGGTTGGTTTGTGGTACAGTCCCTGCCCTTGGGGTGGTGTTATCTTTTTATACTAAGAACTACCTGTACTTTATTTACAATAATTTTCCAATACCTATCACCTATGTTAGACAGTCTGTCTCTACTCTAAACCAATCCAGAAGTGTCACCATGACAGCAGGAGATGGAGGACAAGAAGAAGAAGGACAGGACATGCCCAGATTCCTCCATCTTGCCTCTTGAACCCCCATTCTAAATCCCCAATATTCTACATTTTCACCCTGTGACAAATTCACTATCATTCTACTCAAACCCTTGTGGCTTGTAACTCTTCACACAAAGTTGGTAATTGTTTCCATGGGTTAAAATCAAAGGCACAGGTGTTTGTGACTCCGTGCCAAGGTCTCTGAGCCCCCTGCCAGGGTCTGGAGTCCCCCAGGGCAGCCAGAGGAATGTCCTGGGTTCCAACACCCAGACTGCCCCCAATGGGTCTGGCTCTGGGTCACACTGAGCCACCTCCTCCAGGAACAGCCCCATGGACCAACCACTTCACCTGCTCCAGGGATGCTGTGGTTGTTTCCTCCTCAGCCACACAGGAGGGCTGGAGGGAGCCAAGCCACAAACAGGGATGTGGCTTTGCATGGTGGGAGCAGAGCAGTCACCAAATCATTCCCTGCCCGTGCATGAGGTCAGTACTTCTCCCCAAAGGCATCTGCACAATTAATATCTAGTCAAGCTGGCCAAGCCAACTTCACGTCCTCTGTTGAAGGGAAAACAGCACAGCTGCAGCCCAGAGCACTGAAGGTGACATTTGGGCAAACACATCCAAAAAAATTTGCTTCCTTTGGCATTATTCAGCTTTGTGAGTCAGTTCTTTAAAGCACAGCCAGTGCCAGGCTCTCAGGTGATGTTAATGGGAGATATTCCCATCTGTTTTCTCTGAACTAAATATCAAATAAGATCACAGCTCTAATCACATCAGTGGGTCAAGATTTACAGAAATTAGAGAGTGAGGAAGCCATTGGATTCAGCCCTTCTCCTGCTACAAAACCATCCTCCTAAACACAAGCTTTCCAGTTTTACTGCTGGAGCAGCACCTCTTGAAAATCTTAAAAACCAAACAAAAACAAAACAAACAAACAAAAAAATAAACCAAAACAGAACAAAAAGACCCCCCCCAAAAAAAAAAAACAAACAACAACAAAAAAAAAAAAAAAAAAAACAAAAAAACAAAAAAAACAAACAGGTTAGACACAGGATTTCTTCTGCCATTAGAAATGCAGTGCTGAGGGCACAACAACTCTGCATTTCTCCTCCTGTCACACTTGCACAACATTCCTGTCACCCAGGAGTTCCTCTGGAACTTTGTGAGGAGTCCTCACACCTGGATTCTCCCACCCAGCTAAACCAAAGACAGCTTTCAGCTGACAGCTTTGAGGCTTGCCAAAACCCATGGTTATCTGGAATATACTGAGAGCTTGTTATCTCAGGATGGGGAGAAAACTCACACAGCTTCAGGTTCCAAAAAGGACATTTGTGGTCAATAGTCCCAAACACCCTCATTGTTTCTGAAAGGTCAAGCCCTGTTGCCCACGCCTTCCTCATTGACTCTTTCCCCAGTGAAGGGCATGTACAGCTCTTTTTCTAAAAGTTCCCAGATGATTTGAATGCTTCTGCTTGAAACAGAAAACCATAGATTTCTGTAAGGGAGGGGATCCATTACTCTACAAGCAGGGAAATCCCAGCAGCTGTCCTAACGTTTTTCCTGCTGCCCAGATCGATTGGTGAGCACCAGGGGCTCCTGTGTAGCACACTCCTGCCAAATTTTAGCATTATTTAGCAGATGGCTACTTCTCAGTGTGCTTGGGGCTTTCCCCTGCCTGGCACTGGATGGTTTCACATCAGAAACACAGGTGCTGCTTTCCAAGCAACAGCACGGCCTCCCTCTCTGGCTCAGGCTTGGTGCAGTCTGGAAGCTCCAGAGATGCTAAACATTCCCTTTCCATTCAAATGTGAACATCACCTTTCCTTCCAATTGTGAGCAGAAGAGGCATTGCAGCCCTAGCACAGTGATCAGACAGCTCTGGCAGGTGACAAGAAGGACAAAGTGCTCGGGTGACATGAAACCAGTGGCAGCAGTGGTTCTCCTGCAAAATTTGGGCCATATATTGTACAGCGCCCAGTAATGAAATCTTAACACAAAGAACTGCAGCAGGTAGCACTCGCCTCCAATGGTTACCAAACAAGACTGTGACCACTGCAAATTTTCCTGAGTACATAAAATTAGTAGAACTTCTCTAATGATGGACATGATACCCTCTTGGATTGCTCCAGAAATGGAAATATGTAAACTGTGATGTCATGTAATTTGCATTTCCCTAATATGAGGTTGCTCTTATCTAGTGTTCCTCTCAGTCTCATGTTTTAGTGCACTCCAGGGGGATATTATCCAAGAGGATAACAACAAGATGTAGAAGACTTGCAGTATAAATAGCCACGTGCAATATACAAACTAATGCCAAACTGACCACAAATGATTTTCCAGAGATTTCCAAACCTGTCTGAGCAGAAGCAAGGAGTGGAAGAACTCTCTCACTCCTGACTCACACTGCTGGCCTGAAGACAACAGAGTTTGTTACTCAGAAATGGCATTTGGACATTCCCTCCTCCCCAGGAGTAAAGTACAGCAGAGGAGGGAGGAAGCATCCACAGCTCCAGATTTATGGAAGAAGAAAAAAAGATTGCACAAAACCTGAGGAATCTGGGATATGTTTCAAGCCACAAGAGTAACAAAGGAAATTGTGTGCAGCATAATGATTATTTTGTGTATTTTTGAATTATCCAGAGGGAACTGTATCTCTACAGTATATTTTGCCTACTGTCCACATCCCACAGACTTCAAGTCAGCTGTGCTGTTCTCTCACAAACACAGGAGTAAGGATGGGAAGAAATTTTGCTTCCATTTTATTTTTCATTTCCGCTTTTTTTTAGATCCCTGATGAATTTTAATCCCCATCTTGTTGCACATAGAAAACAGACACTTGAATAGTGATTGTTAATACAAGAAGTATTTGGATCAACATGTCTACATTTAAAATCAAATTGCGAAACAGAAAAAGAAGTCCATGTGATTTGCAGGACACAGAACCCTGTCAGATGATGGAAATGAATTCTTCTTCTAAGAATTATTTGGAAGAAGGGTGGAAGGGATAAAGCCACAACAGTGTATTCAGTATGGGACTTCATGGACACTGAAAAAGTTACTGAGCACAGATAATTAGTACAAGTCAACCATGAGATAAACTCACAGCATGGATTAGAAGGGAAAGAAAACTCTAAAAGAGCATCATGACATGCAGACCAGCCTGTCTCCAAACAAAAGCTACAGTTTTCCTTTTTTTTTTTTTCCTTTGTTGCAGAGATTTTCAGGGGGAGGGGTTGAAGGAACCACAGAGCAGTCAATTGCCCAGCTTCCATTAGTTTCTTTTAAATACTGATTTTGGAAAATCCTATGCCCTGAAAATCAAGGTTCTCCCATGCACCTAGATGATTCTCAGAAGAAAAAATAATATTTGGGTGTGCAGTAGCTGCATATTTTTGTAATCTTTAACATTCACTTCCAAATGCCTCATTCAACAATTTATTTCACCACAATATACTTGCAGGACTAAATCTCACATTTTTATTTGAGCATTGCTGTTCACAGAACAGTCCACTCAGAATGCCCAGAATATAAATTAGCCTTTCCTGGCTAAAAATCCTAAACCATGACAGACAACTGGCACTTGTTAAATTGCCCTAACTAAAAAAAAGTAAATAAAGAAAATTCATAAAATTAGAAACTATATTTAATCTTTTCAGAAATTTACGATCATCCACTTCGCCAGCTAATATTGAAAAATTCCATCTTCTCCTGTTTCCTTCATACTCCCTTTTATTTGGATATGAAGTTAAAAAAATCTCAAATCACCAATATCGGGTTGGTCAAGAGTAAAAGTCAGATGTCCAAAGCTCATAACTTGAAAAATTTGAGGAAAAAAAAACAGAGAATCAATGAGCTTGAAAGCCTGCTCCTGTTGGAATTGCTAGGCCAAGTTGGAATTAACACATGGCTGCTCTACAGTTACATCAGCTTTTGGGTTTTTGACTGCACAGCATTTATTATGTCATGCACATAAAAACAACATGTGCATAGCTTTTAATTTTTGGCCTTTTTTTGACCATGCTACATGACCCCAGTGCCTGGAAAAGAAATTAAAAGGTAACTGTTATAAAAGTACAGCTAAAACCAGCCTGGGTTGAGTGAGGGTTCCACAGAGGTAAAGCTTAATTATTTACAGTTTAGGTCCTAAGAGGCCTGGTCCCAAGGTCATTTATTACCAGGAATGAACATAAATTACTGGTTTCTATTTTTGTAGTGTAATCACCAGCACTGAAAAAGAGCTATAAGGTAAGAGAAGACATCCACCCTTAAATAACCCTACAGGACAGACTTTATGAGTGAAAAACATGACAGAGGGTAAATATATCTGCTCAAGAAGCAGGGAAGAGCAGGAAGAGCACACACCCTGTAAGCCAAGCAAATACAAGGTGTTCAGAAGCAATGCACCTGGGAGCAGGCACTGCAAGGTGGGCTGGCAGCAGCTTTTGGACCAACAAAACAATCCCCAGAAAAAAACCCAAAACAAAATCCCCAGTTTTGGACCAAAACAATCCCCAGAACTGGGAGGGGTGTTGGCCACAGGTGGTCAGTGCACCCAGCAGTGCAGAAGGACCTCTGTGCCACGGGAACCAAAAAATGGTTATACTCCACAGCTTGGACTAGACTGTCACTATGATATCTTCTGAAAAATCCCTTTGCCAGGATTTTTCTCCTGAGAAGCAGAGAAGCCTCAGAAAAGAAATGTAAACAACAATTATCAGATTGCTTGGAATGTGGTCTGGAGGTTGCTTGCCAACAGGTGCACCTTTGATTGGTTCCATGTGAACTGTTTTTACTTAATGACCAATCCCAGTCCAGTTGTGTCAGACTCTCTGGTCAGTCACTGTTTTTTTTATTATTCATTCCTTTCTAGCTTCTGATGTGTTATTTTCTCTATAGTTTAGTATAGTTTTATATATGTAATTTCCTTTAATATAATATAATAATAAATCAGCCTTCTGAGAACATGGAGTCAATTCTCATCTCTCATCCCAGGAACCTCCACACTTGCATCTTTATTGCAGCAACCATCATGACCCTAAAGGTGACTCTCACTGCATGTAGGAGGCATGGCATGGGGCCAGCACTTTCACAGACTACCAAGGCTGATGGTGACTGGAATAACTTGCAAAGAGGATCCTGGATTTAAAAAAAAAAACCCAGGTGTTTTGGGAGGCTGTAACTTTACAGTATAGTTATTAATCATACAAGGCAAAAGAGCAAAATTTTCAGTCCCTGCCTTCTGAAAATATTGACAGCTTCAGCTAACTAAGATTGAAATTACAAGATATAAAGCAAGCATTTATTCCTGTGCTGATCTGACTTTCAAGCAGGTATTGGTACCATTTAAGACCAATTATTGTTCCAAAAGCATATGATTCTTCTTCAAGGAAAAAAAAAACCCAACACTATGCACTAGGAGTTAAAGCACATTGGAGCACAAATCACCAGCTGTAGAATAAACACTTTGGGAGGGCACATATCATTATAGCTGAGCAATGGTGTTTATACTTGTGTGAATGCTTGCAGTAGCAATACAAATGCTTAGTTATATGAGGAATGAAGGATCAATGATTCAGTAATGTAACAAGTCATCTGCAAAATTAATATCTACAAATGCATCACTAATAAAACCTACTGTTGCAGGAAGTTTTATTTTGGTGAACAGCTGGGATCTTGAGCTGTTCTCAAAAGGGTATAAATAAATAAAAGTGTGTTAATAACCTATCAGAGGTGGGAAAATCTACAAGTTAATCCTTCTTTTGTAAGCTGATTCCCCTGCCACTTGTGTAGCCTTAGCAGTAAACATTTCATGTCTAGCTCTCTTTTAAGGAGAGTTAAAACTAAGAAGTTTAAACACCATTCATAAAAAAAATACATGTCAGACCTTTATTTCTGTGATCTATCAATTAGATAGTGGATTGTCAGGATCAGCCAATATTTGAATACCAGCCTATGCAAATATGTGGAGTTGGAAAAGAGAGATGGACACTGGATTCCTCTCTATTTTTTTTAGCCCATGAATCACCTTTTGTTTCCGAATTCTGAGCTATGCTCACCAGCTCTTTTACTGCACCATCTGCTCCTTATCTGTACTATGGTTAAATAGCAGTATAAATTGCAGAACAATTTCAGTTGGGAGTGAACTCTGGAGGTCATCTGATCAAAACAACTTGGAAGCCTGACTGAGATAGAATCTATAATCATGTACAATAATCACAATGACTTCTCAAGCCACCAGAAATACAGCACAAACAGCTCCTGACCACAAGTACAATAAATTCTCCCATTCTGGTCCCATGCTCATGTCCTGTTACATCTGAACAGGATCAAGAACACAAGGAAATGTCTTGGCAGGACAACAGCTGCCAACCTGTGACTGAAAGGCAGCTCAGCAGCATTTTAAGAAACGTGTTGTTGAGACAACCAGGCTAAGGAGGGGCAGCACATCAAGGACAGAAAGCTGCCAGAACCCAGAGGAGCGAGGAGGACAGCGGGATGGGTGGAAGGCAGCAGAGCATTTCTCTGGAGGAAAGAGGAACAGCTCAACTGGCTGACCCATGGAGAGGTTCCTGAAACCCATTTAGTAGGGCTTGCATGGTCCCTGGAGTTGTGGTTTAGTTCCAGATCACAACCAGGTACCACAGAGCTGCTCCCTCCCTCCCCCTCCCTGCTCCTGGTGGGATGGGGAGGGCAACCAGAAAAAAAGGTAAAACACATAGATGGAGATAAGAACAGCTTAATAACTGAAACAAAGAATAGCAGTAGTAGTAGTAATAAATAAATAAATAAACAATAAATAAATAAATAAATTAAATTGGTACTGCTACTATTACTACTAATAATCATGATAATAATGATAAAAATTATATTTTTGTATTGGAAAGTTAAGAGGCAAAGAAATAAAGCTCAAGAAAGACAAGTGCTGCACAATGCAATTGCTCACCCACTGCTGACAGATGCTCAGCCTGTCCCCAAGCAGCCCTGGGCACCTCCCAGCCAGCTCCCCCCAGTTTATATACTGGCCATGACGTGCTGTGGTATGGGATATCCCTTTGGGCAGCTCAGGTCAGCTGCCCTGGCCAAGCTCCCTCCCAGCTTCTGGTGCCTCTCCTGGCTGGCAGAGCATGAGACACTGCAAAGTCCTTGACTCAGGGCTAGCACTACTTAGCAACAGCCAAAACACCAGCGTGTTATCAACATTATTCTGAACCCAGCTCTAAAACACAGCTCTTTGCTGGCTACTAGGAGGAAAATGAGCTCTATCCCAGCTGAAACCAGGACACCTGGTGACCCAGAGATCTCACTGCAGGAAGACACATCTGTACTGGGAGCTGCCTTGCTGCAGCTGTTTATACATTCCCCTTCACCGAGGCCTCACTGTGGGGCCATGGGGAGAAGATGAGATAGAGTTACAACAAGCTCCATCCTCTAGAGCAGTAAACTTTGGCTTAAAATTAATTTGAGATTGTTTCTCTGAGTGGTAAAGCAGTCAATGTAAAGGTAAGGTTGCTTATCTGTCAAAAAAGAAAAGAATGCTGAGACCTGACTGTGCAGAAGTTTGTAAGTCGCCTCTCCAAGGTGTGGAGAAACTGTCTGAACTCACTTCCATACTATTGACAATCTTTGCTTCTTGGAGGACAGGAGACAAAAAGAACATAAAGACAAGTAAAGCAAATCCTAAGAGTGATCTGCAAAAGCCTGAAGTGATTTATGTCAGTGTTTAATATACAGGACAAAGTGAGGAGGTTTGTGAATTTAGAAGCAAAATCTTCATCCCATTCCTTCCCCCTTTCCTTCTATGGGCTGGTTGGTTGGTTTTTTGTTTCACTAATTTGATCTTTTTGAGGTGAACATTTCCTACCCAGTATGTCAAGCTGAGAATTGACATAATTGCTTGGCATTAGCCTAATTCACATATACATACATACAGACCTAAATAGGAGCTGTGGCACCTCAGCGTGCCCCAAGGAGTCTGATTTTGTCTCTTTAGATTTGACACACACATCCAGGCTGCAACAAGGAGCTGTGCCAAATGCAACAGGCTGTAGATTGTTTAATGGTTTGACCATCCTACAGCATAGTTTGTCACGTGCAGAAACAAGCCCTCTTAAGTTAACAAGCTTGAAAATGGTCACTCTGGATAGTGCTGAAAGCGGTCTGTGTTACAAGGTGTGTCCAAAAGAGAGGAACAAATTTTGCTGTTCACACTTTGACCATACTGGAAAATTGAATAACTGCTTCTGCACCAGCAACAGCATCAACAAAAATGTTCTGAACATATTCCAGGTACTTTAACAAATCACAGTTCTTAAAATGACCCACTGCTCAAAATCCCTTGAGGTTGTAGTGGTTCCTGGCAAACTGAAAACATTTTTCCTTCCACGCTTCCTCTCTGCAGCACAGCTGAGTGACCTTGGTGGTGGGAGGAGGTCAGAGTAGATGAGAAAAGAGTCTTTAAAAACACTGTTTGATTTTAAGTACTAAATTCACATGTTGAAGACAAAGTCAACTTAATTAAAAACATTTAAGTCTTGCAACTTAAAAGAAGTTGCAATAGTTCCAAGAACAACTATTTGAGACTCCCTGGCCCCCCAACAATCCCTTCCTGCAAAGTCAAGGAAGCAACAGCATGAACTACCTCAAAAAGATCAAATTAGTGAAACAAAAAACAAACAAACCAACCAAACAGCCCATAAAAGGAAAGGGGGAAGGAATGGGATGAAGATTTTGCTTCTAAATTCACAAACCTCCTCACTTTGTCCTGTATATTAAACACTGACATAAATCACTTCAGGCTTTTGCAGATCACTCTTAGGATTTGCTTTACTTGTCTTTATGTTCTTTTTGTCTCCTGTCCTCCAAAAAGCAAAGATTGTCAATAGTATGGAAGTGAGTTCAGACAGTTTCTCCACACCTTGGAGAGGCGACTTGCAAACTTCTGCACAGTCAGGCCTCAGCATTCTTTTCTTTTTTGACAGATAAGCATCCTTACCTTTACATTGACTGCTTTACTACTAAGAGAAACAATCTCAGATTAATTTTAAGCCAAAGTTTACTGTATGCCACTTATGCCATCTAGACTTGGGGTGTCTTAAAATGAGAAGCTGGGCCAAAAGCTACAGAATATACATTAAATAAAAGGAATATTTGCCCCAGACACTGCAAACACAGTACTCAGAGGGGTTGCAGCCGCCTCCCAGGAAAACCTCTGCATCAACCCACGCCCACCTCAGCTCCCCTCATTACTCCTGAACGTTTTTCTCCCTCTCTCTGCCCCCACAGCTATCCTCATGTTAAAACATATATTTAGAAACTGGTAGCAATTATGCTTTCCAACAATCAACCTCAAATCCCAGGCCTCTTACAGCATCCAGAGAAAATATTACTGTAGTGTAATTAATTCCCTCTATTTCCTCTCTCCATCATAACTCACTGCCTGTTTACAGCTGAGTTGCATCTTCTCATGTGCTTGCCAACAGTACCATAACAGCCTTCTTGTACCTCTGGCCACTGGCTAAATGATAAAAATAAAGCCAAGAAAATTAACATGCACAAAAAATAGCAAAGCTAGGAATAAATGAAGTGTTTGAAAACTCTCTGCAGGTCTTGTGCTACTCTCCACCTTACTTCACTTCTAAGCAGGCTGATGGGTATTTTAGCACAGTTACTTTATCAGCAGCTCTAGGGTGGCATAAAGGTGACTTAAACAAAAAGTTTCTTTGAAGCTGTCTGATAAATATTGAAATAATGGAGGAAATAAAGGAAGTAACTTCTAAAAGCAGGCTTGAAGCACTTTTCCCAGATGCTGATTCTCCTCAAATAGGTTTCTACTTTTCTCCTGGAAGAGCACCAATCTCCAAAATAAATAAAGTAAATGCTTTGAGAGTAAAGTCAGTAGTTCTGGTCTGATAAATAGCAACATAAAAATGGTACCATTGCACTCAGCAGATCTGCTGCTGGTGTGCAGTCAGGAGTGATTGCTGCTGACTAGTGAGATAAACAAGGCTCCACTGCTCTCATGCTTGTTTGAGGCAGGATATCAGTGCTATTGTTGTGCAGCAAACTGAATGCTAGTGTCTTCCATAAAAAGCTAAGTTCCTCATTAATTTTCAATTACGTATCTGGACACTTCTTGCTGCCTCACTCAGGAACAGGTTATGGGATACAGAGACAACATCAGAGCACGATTCGCTCTGCATGGACTTTATGATGCGAAAATGCTCAGGAAGGGAGATAGGTCTGAGAGATTGGTAAATGCTTCATGAAGAGCCAAGCAGAAATTCCTGCCTCATAAAGCTGCTTTTAAACAAGCACTTTCCAGATTCAAGAGCTGCAGCTTCTCTTTGTAGAATGAAATCAAACAAAAGAAAAATCGGCAAGTTGGCGTAAAAGATAAATCGAGCAATTTTCACTGCCAACATTCAAGGTCACGTGTGTAGGCTGTGGGTATAGTAGATGAAATAAACAAAATCTGTACATGAGCACCAGCTCTATTTCAAGGAAGAACATAGGCCAGGAAAACCTATTTGAATTTATCATGCTACCATAATATGACTAAATTTTAATTTACAGGAGTCGTTGGTTTAAGTGATAGAAAAGAAGCAAATTCACAGCGTTCAAACTTGCAAACCTTTTAGAAACTATTAGGAAAGATGCTTGAAAGTGAGGGTCTAAAATATTTTGGAGTATATTTTCATAATACTTAAAATAAACAGCAATAGAGTCTGCTCTTTAGAACTTCAAAGTCATAGAGATAAGGATGCTTCTGAAAGAAGAAACAGATAGGAAAAGACCTGCTCTCAGAGCTGCCCAGGGCTCATGAAAAAATACATCACATTTTTTTTACCATTATCTGACTTGAAGTTCCTGAAAACTAACTACTTCTCTTAAATCAAGTATAGCATACATCATATTTCCATCTGGAAGTGCTTGCATCTTTCTTAGCATCTCAGTAAGCATCATGTAAGATGCTATTTCATGTCACACTGGCTTTTTTTTTTTTCCCACAAAGCCCACACAAAAATCATTATAGCAAGCCTGAAAATTCTCATTAAAAGCCAAGCAGTATTTTTCTCTTCTGGCTAAGAAGTTCTGCCTCAATGAAGTAGTAAAGGCTGTAATAAGCTGCTTGTCTTAATGAACAGAGACTGAATTAGTGGGCAATGCCTATTCTAAAAAAGCTTTACTAAAACCACCCCATTTGTGCCAGTAACTCTGTACGTGCTGTTGATTCGTCAGAGACATTTCATTTCATGACATGAAAGAACAAGTCAAGAACTTAGGTCAGGGAACAGAAACAAATCCACTAAAAGTTTCATGCTGTTACTGATAATCAGAGCTTTTCGTTCCTTGCATATTTCAGATTTAAGAGGACAGTAGACATCAACAAAATATTTTCTTTACATTGAAAGACTCTGAAAATGGTGCCAAAGAAGATGAGAGGAACTTTCTTTTTTTGTTGCATCTTGAGGTCAGACACTTTAAATAGAGTTTTTGGCACGCCATAAAATAAACTAAATCAACTTCTCTCAAATTCCTGGCGGTTTATAACCCAAGCTGCCAAGCCTTTTAGTTATGCCAAGTTTCTGCAAGGATTAAATACTGCTCGAGTTAACCCAGCATAAAAGGCTGAGTCCTTATCAGGTGAACATCAGCAGAGCTGCCAGGGCCTGAGGCTCACAGGAGCTGTCTCTGGGCCAGGACTGAGCCCTGCCAGTGCTCACCTGCAAGCCAAGGCAGCTCTGGGGAGCACAGGGGGGGCCTCTCCCACTGGCTCACCTTCCTGCACTTCTTTATCACTAGTGCTATGTTCTTCTTTACCCCAGTATCACCCTGAGCTGTTTGGGCTGCTCAGAGATGTGCAGAGTGAGGCTGTGCCCCAGGGAAGGCACTGAGAGGCTTGCAAAGCATCTCAATCCCATCACTGGCCTGGGATGCACAGGAGAAATTCTGGCTTTTGGTGGAATATTTGCTTACATGTGTTCCAAACATTTGCACACCAGAAACAGTTATAGCAACTTATTTCCATGCATTTCATATGGTGATGCTTGCTTTAAAAATAAATGCGCTTTTTGGTGAGAAACTGCCATGCAAGCAAAATGTATCTTTATTCTACGATTTCAAAGGTGAGAAAACCATTTCTAGCTATGCCTCCCAAGGCAGGCTTGGGGTTATCCCTGCTCCTCTCAGACCTCACACCAACTGCAGCTTTGTTAGTCTGGGTGCCACATCCTCCCCTGAAACGTTTCACATCTGGCTTCTTTTACACCTCCTCAATCAGGAAGGGCAGCACATCTTTCGCCACATGAGACAGATTATTTCTCTCCATGCTTTACTTCCTCTCACACAAGGCTTTGCAAGCACATGCTCTCAGTCAGCAGGTGTCCTGGTTTAGGGCAAATTTGGGAGAAAACCTCCAAAGGGGGCTCTTCCAGAAAGCAAACTCACACAGCCCCTCCTCCTAATTGGTTCAGGAAGGATTCCTCGGAGAGAAGTGGAAAGAACCTGTTTATTTAACAGGCACAGCACCCCCCAGCACACAAAATGAACAATACCAGATGACACCACTCTTTCACTGCTCTGAAAAAAGATGACAAATTCAGAAAGTCTCTCTTGGTGGTGGTCTCTCTGTTATCAGTCTCTCTGGTGCTGCAGCCACAAGGTGCAAACTCTCAGTGCTCCCAGGTCCCAGTCCAGAGCAGGTTCGAGTAGGTCCAAAAAAGGGAATGGAAAAACAGTCCAGGGAAAAATTCGGATTGCTTAGCTAAACTAACTACTGAGCAGAAGCAAAAAGCAAGAGCAAAGCAGGAGCAAAGTAAGAGCAAAGCAAAGATCCAAGCAAAAAGCAAAAGCAACACAATGTACTGCCCTGTCTCTGTGTCCCGCCAGCCATGGGGGAGCGGCTGATAAGAAACCAAAACAAAATTTTCACTCTTCAGAGCCAGTCTTGAAGGCACAGAACATGATATCCAGCATATACAGAACACACAAATGGGAACACAAGCATCATAACATCACCCTAGGACAGCAGGTAAGCATCAGGCTGGTCCCAGGAACTGTCCCTTTGTGTCCCTGATAGCCCAAGAGCAGCACACTCTGCTCCTGTTTCACAAAGAGTCACCAAGATTTATAATTTTGTGCCAGTTCTTATGACCCAGGGGGAAGATGGGCAAACTTTCAGATGTTCCCTCAAATTTATGAACTGTTTCCTTGTTTGGGCTTGAGGAGAGGAACCTGATCAGTGCTGGCATTTCTTTAACCTGCACAAGGAACCTGCTGTACAATTAACTCTTGTGTTTGTGCATGGCCTTCATTTGGATCACACACACACACAATCTAATGGAGAAATACATCAGAAACCTCTCACATCAGCCTGTCCATCCACAGTGAGAGTTTTTTGTTCCAGTCCTAAAAGCAGCAATGCCTGGGCACTGTTGCATTGCTGCTTGTGCTGGTGAAGCTCTTAGCCTGTGGCTGCTGCACACAAATGAAACAGAGAATCCCCTTGGAAAGGGACCTGCCTCCAACTCTGCAAACAAACAAACACCACCCAGTGCAGGAGCAGATGGATTCTCACTGGACAGGTGCTTACCAGAGGGCATTGGTGTCAAAGCTTTTGTTACAAAGAGCTTACACAGAAAACACAGATCAGGAAATCAAATTGTTGGACAAACCTCGCACACAGCTGATCCAGCTTGTTAAAAACATCAAGGACATCAGCACTTCTGCTGCCACACTCCCTTCTAGCTCCTGGCCAGCATCTTCTGTACCACTCCCCCAAGCAGCTCCCTCCATCATCACCTTTTTCCCCACTTGCCATGGGCAACCAGGTGATGAAGAAAGGCATTACACATCATTACACATCCAATAATTATCCCTTCAGGGCCACCTCTCTGGACTTTAAGGCATTCTGTCACCTTCATTTCCAATCCTCAGCTGATTTTTGCTTTCTGAAATCACAAAGTTCTGTGTTTTAACAAACACTTCAGAAGCTTTGCCCTTTTCTACTCTACACAATCCTTTAGTAAATCTGAACAGTAAAGTGCTGTTTTGGAGAAATTATTGCTGAATATATACAGGCCCCCTCACCCCACACCACTGCAAACTGATTCTCAAGGAGCTTTGGCTCTGGATAAGCAGCTTCTCCATTTATCACACCCACTGATATGCTGCAATGTTCTCATTTTGTATTGCTGTTTAAAAAGTTTTAAAAACTGTGTGTTCTAACTCATAAGCAGTGTGATCGTTTGGATTTGTCAAGCATTTTTTACTACAAACAGAATTAAACCACATTTAAGCTCAGCTGTAAACAGAGATTTTAGTAGACTCTAACAACTCAGGTAGCAAAATAAATAGGAATATTTTTTCTAGGCTAACCCTGATATTTGGACAGTTGTCCAGGATTTATGTGACATGATGGTTACTAAAGTATTCACATCTGTGCATGCAAACTGTCACAAAATTACAATTCTTTTCCCTTGCTCCTGATGCAGATAAAAACAGGAACAAAATAGTGCCTTGCAGCTCCGAGAGTTATCTCCTTGGCTGATCACAGAAGTGAATAACCAGGCTGATTTTCTATTTCCAGCTGAAAATGTGTAAGTGATTAACAGCCCCCTGCACTTTGATACAGTGCTGAAAGATCTCTCCTTCTGAAGCAAAGACAGACCTCCTGTTTCTTTCTACAAGCAAAGGGGGGGAAAAAAACCCCAAGGAGAAATGGATGGGAGGAGAAAAGGTGCTTTCAGTTTTGTTTCTGCATGCCTCTTTCTTCACAACTTAAATTTGCATACCTGACTTTTCCTGAGAGGAGAAGGGGTGACTGGAAAACCACTACACTGTTATATAAAAGAAAAAAAAAATAAAAGAGGTTAAAAATTTATTCATACACTGTCTACCTAATTCTACTCCCTCAGAGGCTGCTACGAGTCAGAGCTCCTCAGTGCTTTTTTCATGGCTTTATTGCTGCACTTTCATTCACATGGTTTCCACTCCCATCACTCTCCTGAAATTATCAGTAAAACTCCAAAACAGAAGGACAACAGAGAAGGGTTTATGAACACTGAAGGAAAGAGTCCAGCCTGGCCCCAGCTGGGAGTGCTGGCTCCTGGGGAAGAGGCAGAGACTCATTTCATGGCTTCGCATCCCTTGGGACTGAAAAAGAAAAATAAAACTGAAAGAGATGAAATTTTTAAATCTAGCCCTTCCTGTTTTGCTCTCTTTAATTATGTATTGAAGGGCATTCTGACTGGATGAGTTTGATGTGCCAAATATCAGTGTAAAGCCCAGCATACAAAGTGTGGTAACAAGAAGGGGAAAAAATTAACCTTCAGAAAGAAGGGGAAAAAAAAAAGAAAAATAAAGAGAAAAGAGTCAATTTTCCCACATGTTGAGATCCTCAATTATTATTCAGCTACTTGAAAGCATCCACTTAGCCCATGGTCAGAACTTGCCTTTGGAAGCTCAGCAAGAGCTTCAGCAGCACACAATAAATAAACACATAAACAAAAATGAATGAAAGTTCTCTTTCTAAAGCAAAATAATTACAAACACTGCTGTAAAAACTGTGGTGAACTCTGAGTAGTATTATTCATTCACACTAGAGAAATGTTTTGGTTTTTTTAAATATAAAGGAGTTGACAGTGCCTTTTTCAGGACAGGAGGAGAGGGAGGCTGGGTGCTGTGGAGAAGGCAACTGAGGGATAGAATAAATCCAAAAGTAGGGCAGCCATCAGTGCTGCATCTGAAGCAGTCATCACTGCTCACCAGACTGCTGGGGCCTGTGCACCACTGAAACTGAAATCATATTAAAAGGCACTCAGACCCTGGGAAGCTGCACCAGGGAATCCTTTAATGTGGCTCAGTATGCACAGCCCAAATTCAGGGTGTTTTAAAAATACATAGAAAAATTCTAAAAATCCTCTCACACACATCAAGTTGGGTTGTTTGCAATTTCACAGTTTTGCTGATGAGAAAGTATTAACACTTTATTTAGCACAAATGATGTAAAATAAAGTATTAAGGTATCAATATTAAGCATACTTAATTGTGGAAAATAAATCAAAAGTAACTATATCAGGGTAAGGGGACTAAGAACAGTTACCTCTCCAAAACCTGGGGGGACATTCAGGCCAACTTACAGACTTGAAGAAAAACTTCAGGTTAAATCCTACTATAACTTATTGTAACCTTAAATGGAAAGCAAAATTTATAACTTTAAAATATTTCCTACTGCTATCAACTTCACCTCCTTTATCAAACCCCCAAACTTCTGTATTATTTTTAATTCAGAATTCAAACTTCAATAATATTGTCCAAATGCCAATGCGGGGTCTCCTGAATAAATCATTCTATAGCAATATTTTTTGAAATATTATATCAATATTAAAAAACAACATAGATCATGAAAAGCACATTGTGAAATAAATGGGAGGAGGCATTTCAAGTGTAGTTTGAATCAGGTTTTTGGGTATAAGGAGTTTGAGTAAAAAGCCACTTCTGCAGAATCACACTGCTCATTCCTAGGGCTGCCTGAACATGGGAAGGGAAGCACTGGGATGTCAAGTGCTCCATATTTAGCATCATTAGTACTCTCAGTTATTTCTTGGCAATTTGGTCAAATACAGGCTACGTGGGTCAGCCCATTCCACGATTAGATGACTGATTCTGAAGGTCAAACACGAAGAACAGGACACTGACATCCAAAGGATGCTTCTTGCAAAAGAACTTAGAAGCCAAATTGGAGAAAGGGCAGGACCTTGTGCCTGGGGAAAAAAGCATTTTAAAAAAATCCAAAAAACCAAATAAAACAAAGTAGTGGAGTAATAGTGGAGTTGAGTTCAACGTGTCTCTGCTAATTTCCAGTGGGCTGATTCCAGATGGTGGGAACCACATAACTCTAAGACATGTCTCATTCTCCTCCTTAACTCAATAACTCTTCTTCACAAGCCTTAAAGCTAGGAACAAGCTTGTCTGCCCTCATCATACCTTCTCTCAATGGTTAGGGCAATTCAGAGCAAAATTAGCATGGAAACATCATTTTATTTTAGAACAGCACTCAAAACAGGTGATTCTTCACCATTTGAAAACAATTTCAGTTTGATTACAAATTATATATCCACCAACCCCAAAAAAAAAAAAATCTAGGTTGCATTTAAGCCAAGTATTTTTTTACTTAAATACAAAGTTTAGCTGTTCTACTGAAGCATCTGCTTGCAAATCTACATTGCCCCTAAGCCTTAACCAAATGCTGAAGGTAGTTAGAATCAGCGCCCTTCTTAACTTTTGGCACAAAATCCTAACATTTAGGAAGGAAATCCTTGAGATTAAGATTGTGTTCTCACATATAGAATCAACCTCGACTCTATTAACAAATTGAAACAGAAGTGTGTAAACTTGTAGTTCAGTATCAGTAAAATAACTTCAAATGAAGCCCAGGACAGTTGTGATAATCACAGTTTTATCATCCCAGCGCTGTCAGAATCAGAAGGTCCACCCTGCCTAACTCCAGTATCTACTCTGACAAATGACAATTAAAATAATTAAAATCCTCAAACAGCAAACAACACATTCTTTCGTAGTTTGTAACACATTCTTTCAAACCTCCACCTCAAAAAATAATGCTTTAAGACACAGCCAGGCACTACTGACACTGGAGCTGCTCCTTTACCTCTTCCCTAAATGACAAATGACTTAGCATATCAGCAAAGAGATGTCATCCCCTTTGTGAGTCAAGTATTGTCTGAGTTCCTTGTGGAGTTTTCCCAGGGCGTTAAAGGAGATTTCTTCCCTTTATGAAGTCAATGGTGACCTTGTTCCTGTGGAGCACCCATCCATTTCATTAGCATTTTACAGGGGTGGGTACCATCATAAGAGGGAAGAGGAGAATCAGAGGGGTTTAACTGAAGGCATCCAAGTCGCTATCAACAAAGCACTAAAACACCAAATATTTCAAAGCAGAGAAGGTAGTTTTGCAAGGTAAACATCTGTACTTTTACTGCAGTCTTTTCAAAGCCCCCAGGACCAAGGTCAATTTTATTGTGCTGTAATACCACGGGAGATAAGGACTTTTCAAAGGTATACTTGTCTACTTATTGTAAATTTTAAAGCATGTAACTTGAAAGAAAGAAAAAAAAATTCTAAATTTACAAAGTAGTGTAGAAACAGTGAGAATTTCTAGCAACACAAATGCTACTTGCAGTGTTTTGCTTACCAATCCAAACCTCACTGAATATATTTTGAAACTCTGTTTACAATGAAAACCAAGCACATAAAAGGATTATCATGTCCTATTTGCAAGATCATAACATTTTTAACTACACCTATTCAAATCCCTACCAACCTTGTCCAGAGGCATGAAATCTGCAGAGGTCTACAGGAGATATAATATCATAAATAAAAATGTCATATAATAATGTCATATAAAAAACTTTAAAAAATACAGGAGACAATCTACAGGACACATAATGTCATGCTCTATTATTTCAACATCAAATGTAGCACCTGACACCTGAGCACGGGGAAATTCAGAGCAGCAGATGACAGTTTGGGTGTATTCTGGATATAACACAACATGAGACAGGACACAACCTCCCCAAAGCTTTGCTTTGCCAGGTCAGCCAGGTCTTGGGTACCAAGGCAGGAGAGTGAAGGTTAAAAACACCTGGGAGCTGAGCTCACCTGTGTAGTTTTGAGGAAAAGCCCAGAGCAGACCACAGCTGCTCAAACCAAAGCTGGAATGTCAGAATAGCAATAGGTTTCAGGAACTCCTCCCACTTACTATCACCTAATCTTTAAAGTAAATTATAAATGGCACCTGGAAGGTTTTGCTGTTTCAACAGCAAGGTTTTGTTTAACTGTAAGGAATGGACATAAGCCCAAAAGTGAAAGGAGGGCAGAGAAAGCAATTCCCACTCACAGGTGCACAAGGAGCACCAGGAAGAACAGAAAGCAGGAAATGATAGGGGAAAGAGAGGAGAGGGAAGCAGCATGTGGCTTACAGCTCCTTGGCTAATTGTATTTTTCACATTGATAATGACTTTGTAAAGCATGCTTAACTCTAAATATCTAAGTGAGACACTGCTTTTCAAAATGGTCACATGGTAGAATGGTTTTTTTGAGGTTTTTTTGGTTGTTTTGTGTTTGTTTGTTTAAATTAAGGGGTTTTTTAGATAAGTAATGATTATAAAGACATAGAAAGTGTTCTGGTCTGAATTCACTCCTCCAAACAAAAGTAAGAAGCATGAGAAACATGAATCTCTAGAAGGAATATTCTACTTTTTTTTCCTTAGGTATCCAGAAAAGACTTGCAAGACCTATAAGAATAATTCATTTACACAAGAAGGAGAAGCCACAGTTTTATGTGAATGACAAAAATTATGGGAAACAAGGAAAAATGAGTCCATCTTTGCAACACATAACCATAATGACTCATGTTTGATCCATTTGCTTTCTTATTTTGGGTCTGCTAACAGCCAATGCTCCATGGACAGCCACAACAAAAAGCAGATGTGATCTTTGCTGAGAATTTTAGATAAAGTCTATTCCTCATGCTGAACGGGGATCAGCATGGAAACCAAAGTAATCCCTTCCTTTTTAAAATAACTTGCTCTTTTGAGGTAGGGAATAATAATAATAATAATAATAATAATAATAATAATAATAATAATAATAATAATAATAATAATAATAATAATAACAACAACAACAACTCCTCTTTGAAGCTTTGAACTGGTGCTTGCAGTTCAATGTTATAAAACTGTACATGTGTATGAATGCCTTGCCAGTATCCTGAACTTTTCCTTCTCACAGAAGGAATGTGCATTTCCTTTGCTATGCAATGTATTTTCCTGCACTTCACCTCTCTTATAGGAATTATTAGCTGCAAGCAGCTGCACCTTCCTCTAAAGGGGCCAAAGTTCCTGGTTTCCTGAAACTCTTTGGGGAGCACACCCCATTCATAGGAATATTTCGGTACTGTCTAAGCTGAATCTTGAAACAGATCCCTGTTTATCAGCAATTAAGTCTATCAAGAAATTAGCACAGCAGCCTCCTCTTTTGTCCAAAATAATCAGTTTTTCTGCTTGCAGCACACAATGGTGACAAAACTCCTCATATTCAAAACAGGTTATAAAAGCCAAAGGAGAAGAACTTGGATTTAAAACCACATAATTTCATCCTTAATGATCAGTACAGTCTAGAGAAGGTATCAAGAATTTAATTCCTAATTCCCTGACATATCAGAGCTGCAGCAGTGGGCTTGGCATGTCCATGCTGAACTGGAAAATGGCACATTCTACCTGAATATGAGGAGAAGCTTTCTGACTTGTGAGGGTGGGCAGAGAACTGGAGCAATCTGCCCAGAGAGGGATGAGAACCAAGCAGTTCTCAGAGGTCTGAGCACTCATTCCCAGGTTTGTCCATGGGTTTGCAGAGCTCTGTGGCTCCACACACTGCACTGCTGCACAGCTGAGGTTGGATGGTGAAGAACTGAATGCTCACTCTGCATCTGCAGCTCATTTGCAGATGCTGCATGCTCATAATCCAGAGTCCCAAGTGGGTGCTCAAATGAGTGCCAGATCTTAATAACTGCATTTTAACACTCTTAAGTATTTTAAAGGAAGATAACAAGATACTGTTAAGCAATAGCATTCCCCTGCTAAGTTCCCTCATTAAACACATGCGAGAAAAACAATGTGCTCCATAGGAAAATAGTTTAAAAAGAGCATGTATTGTCTCCTTCTGTTAGCCATATTTTCTTAATACAAGCCAACATCAATCAATCAATCTCTTCACTCTAAGTGCAATTCTCACCTCTCCATGTGGAACACATTAATGAGTTTCCACTTTAAAAAAATCATCTCTATTTACCAGGTACACAGAAACAACAGGCTTCAGCCTTGCTTTCTCTGTGTTAAAGAAAAGCAAAGAGTTCTTCTCTTACCATAGAATAACAGACACAAAATACAAGCTCACAAAGCCAGTGTGGGTGTTCTGTTTTGGTGTATTACTTTTTCTTTTTCTTTTTATCCTCTCTGTGTTTCTGCCAGCACTGAATTTAGTGTTAATTGAAAAGTGCTGGCTCAGCCCTGCACCAGGAATGCAGCAGCAGTGACAGGATGGGATCTCCAGCAAAGGGTGGGCTCTGCAGCTCTGGAGACCATTGCAGAGCCCAGAAATAAATTATGGCCCTCCTGCAACTCCAATAAAAGATTTACAGTGGCAAAGGAAGCTCTGCTCCTCCATGAGAAGCTGCCTGTCCTAAAGTGAAGTGGTGTAATGAGGGTTATATGAGTGGGTGAATAAGCTTCTGGTAACAAGGAATGCTTTTCCCTGGAGCTGTGCACACAAGCCAGCATGAACACACTCCTCACCACAAAAGTCTTGGTGAGGAGCAAACTGGGAGAAGGAAGCCAAGAGAAGTTACCCCTGGATAAGATCAATATACTTCAGACCATGAATCAGCTGGCTTCCATAGCCAGTGTGTCATTTACAGAGAATATTACAGACTGAAGATTTCACTTAAAATTATGAGAACAATTATTGCAATCAGGAAACAACCATTTGTTGGGCTG
Organism: Molothrus aeneus; assembly: GCF_037042795.1. Classification (NCBI taxonomy): domain Eukaryota; kingdom Metazoa; phylum Chordata; class Aves; order Passeriformes; family Icteridae; genus Molothrus; species Molothrus aeneus. Next base: position 3,635,824 of record NC_089650.1, on the reverse strand, counting down.
AAATGTTGCCTTAAATGCAGTTTGCTAAACAGCTTCAAGAGATATATTTTGCTCATCTCTACTTGTAAATGAATATAAAAATGATGTATACATACTGGGGGTAAAGAAACAAACAATCAAAAAAGCAGTGTGGTCTCCTTTTGCTGATTTGAATAAAACACTTCCTCTTCAGCTCATCCTCTGAAGAAAAACTCTGCAACCAAAAACTTTAAAGAACTGGTGATGAGGTCAAAGGGTCAGGATTAAAAACCAAGCAGCAACCAGCCCACATGAGTTCTACAAAGCTCACTGCAAGTCAGCTCCTAATTTCAGTCCACATCTGAACAACTCTCCATGTCAGTGCAGAAGTGCTGCTTGTAACCACTTTGCTCTCATCTCAGCAGGCTAAATCACAGCTCTGCAGATGAGGCCACAGGGGTATCCCAGAGCCCATCCAAGCACTCTTCATTTAGATTTGTCCTTTTATTTTTGGCAAACAGCACCCAGATACTGCTCTGGTGCAATCAGGTCTCCTGACAATGTGAAACTCACACTTTAAAGAGCCCACTGACAGATGGATTCAATTTAATGTATGAGTCTGAACAGCTGCTCCTGATCACCAGCTTGTACAGCACACTCATTCATCACAAAATATTTCAAAAGGCTGAGCTGAAATGGAACAAATGAATTTGAAGGAGTATGGGAGGTACTGTGCTAGCCTTGGAGAATGTGTCAGATGTAAAAATCACAGCTATGGCACTGCCATTAATTCATTCCTGTAAATGCTGGCTCCACTCTGTTAGCAGCATTCTCCAGATTCTCCAAAATCCAGGAGGGCAGCCTGAATAAGGTATTAGAAGATGTAATTAAATACTCCTTACTGAAGGTGATTTTAACTAAGTCAGTCACTAAAAGGAGCTGACAACTTCGAGATGTCAACCCTCAAACAGCTGCTGGAAGGAGAGGAGGTTATTTCCTCAATGTTCTAACTCAGAAAGAAGATCCATCAGTGGTGCAATGCAGGGACATGGACCTGCCTTTGCCACCTTCATCTTAAATGTTGTGAGAGGCCTCACTGCTTTTTAAAAGTTTTCATCTTCCTCTTTGGTCCTTCAGTGCCAAGAACAAGGCACAGCCTGACAAATGAAACCACCCCATTTTAAAGGTCTGTGAGGAGATGGAGAGCTGACACAGAGCTGAGTAATTCACTTTTTCTTTTTTTCTTTTAATTTCAGGAATTATGCAGCAAAAATAGACATTTTAAACATCACAGTGTTTGTCATGGCCACTGGATCATCTCTGAGTGACTCAGTTTTTCACAGAGCACTTCCTATGAGTTTTGCACAGGGCAGCTTCACAGATGTTGCGAAGAAGGATGACATGTAGGGAGGAAAATTCTCCATGAGTTGCCTCAGGTGGCAATTCATTCTTGCCAATTCCTGCTAGGGTTTTCTAGGAGGGGGAAAAACAAGTTTCCAAGACCTTTTTGAAGGCAATTCTTATCTAGGAGTGATACTTGCAGCATCTTCAGACACTTGTATCATCCAAGTGTACTCGTACTTGTGTGAATTAATGAGAAAAGCATGTAATGCTTATGGAGAATTCCAAATTTCACACACTTTTGTATCACTATGCAGTTGTTAGGTCAGATTTTTGTGTCTTAGTATGAAAAACACACTTCTATTTTGAGATGCAGAGAATTTAACAATAATTTGTTGAAACACTTATTGATAAATGGGGAGTAAAACGAAACAAAAGTTTCCTCAGCATAGAAAATGCAGTTTTTTGCAACAGTAGGGAAAAAAATAATAAAAGAGAGGACTTTTGGATTATAATATTTCCCTCTTTCCTTCTACAGAGTACCTTTGCCAGACAGGTTTAACTTATTTTGGGAGCCCAATCCACCACCAGGGTACTCGCTCCAATGTGGGGGTGAGAAACCCCGGGCTTTGTTTGATCTGCCAGAGCCACACAGGCTCACACACCCTCTGCAAAGGTTATTCATCACCACAGCAACCTCCAAACAAAGGTGGGAGCCAAGTCAGACTGACTGGCTTCACCCAACCCTGTCCCTCTGATGACAGAGGGCAAAGGTGGTCTACACCTGCGCCCTACAGGGGAGTTTAATTGCTTGGGTTTCTTTTTATGTCACTGGATCTCACAATTCCACTTTGAGCACCCCAGCCTGCACGCCCAGAGCAGAGACTAGCCACACTGATGCATTAAGCAATAAAATTCTTCTATATATCTCCCAGATAAAGGAGAGGGAAGATCCCCAATTCCTTCTTGCCCTGCAGTGAGCCAGTGCCATGTTCCATGACACATCACTGTCACCCCACCCTCTCCCCCAGGGACCAGGAATAGCTGCTGTAAAATAAACACCCCACCTAAAGCCCAGAAAACCCCAGTGTGTTTAGCTACCATTCTGTCCTTTCTCTCCCTTCTCCACTTCTTTTCCTCACATCCTCTCTCGCTCCACGGGAGATTAACGATTTTGGATATGCTACAAAAATCCAACCGAGACAATAAAACAATTGCATACTCAGCACAAATGAAAAGCAGAGTGGGTTTGTTTTTTTTCCCCCCTAAATCTGGAAAGAACAAACCCTGATACTTCCCCAGTCACTGGAGTAAAGAGATTATGATCATTTCTGAACCTTTCCAACCACCAGGCAGGAGGAAAAAGCACAGTCTGTAATGACAAGCTGTCAACACGGCGAGCAGCGAGGCTCTGGCTTGTGACACTGAGATTTCCCCTGCAGAGCCAGGCTCGTGGGCACCAGCAGCCCTCACCACATGCAATGACAGCCCTGAAAATGCCCAGATGTCTCTACCTGTCCTAAAGCACATCCCCCACCTGAGCAGCCAGGATTTAAAAGATAAGGTAACCATTTGTTTTGGATTACGGGATTAAAAAAAAAAAAATCCAATGGTTCTGAGGAATTTTGGTTTTTAAATCAAAGCCACAGGTGATTGGAGCAGATAATAAAATCTCATTATCTCTCATTTACTCCTGTCAAGAAGTAGAAGTTAATTTTTGCTGTAGTAAAATCATCAGGAATATCCATCCAGCTTCAGTGGTTTTGGATCTAAGCAAAATTTATGTTAACAAAAGGGTGGTTTGATTTATACCAATGGCTTAAGCTATCATTTTTCTTGAGTTTCAAAACAGTCATTGGTAGCTAACCATTAATCTTTTGCAGGCTTATGATGGTTTACAATTCCTGTCAGTGTGTTTCAGCACCCAGCCACCTGAGGCAGGAGGTTCATTTACCTGATTCTGCAATATTTCTAATAGCCAATCACTTCAGTGATTTGGTACCTCAAGGGAGCCTACAGGAAAGATGAGGACAGGCTTTTATCAGGGCCCACTGCAATAGGACAAGAAGAGATAATGGTTTTAAAGTAAAAGAAGGTTGAATTAGAATGGATACAAGGATGTTTTTTACAATGAAGGTGGTAAAAGAAGTTACCCAGAGGGGTGGTGGATGTCCCATCCCTGGAAATATTCATGGGGCTCTGAGAAACCTGGGCTACTTGAACAAGTCCCTTCCCATTGCAGGGGGGCTGTACTAGATGGTCTTTAAAGATCTCCCCAACGTAAAATATTTTATGATTCTATGATAATACTGTTCTGACACTCTAATTAAGAAGAACTAGAAATTAATTTTAAAAAATAAGAAAAATGTTGAAGAAAATTCAGCTTCCAGATGAAAGTTCAAACTGTAGTTTCAAAAGTCTGCACTGCACTTAGCAAACAGCAATGGAGCAGAATTGCAAGCAAAGTGCAAAACACCACTCAAACCCAAGGGCAGGACATTCCCCAGACACCCTGCACTTGAAGTTCTATGCTCTATAGTGCTCTCAGAAATAGGAAAAAAACCCAAAAAACCACAAAAAACAACTGAAACAACAAACTAAAAACCTGCATTGGAGTTCACACGCATTTCTTAAGTGCAGCCATGGAACTGGCTGTGCTCAGGGCACTGTGATTGATGGCACAGCACAATCACCACCTGACCTGATAAGCAGGCACTGGCTTGACTCAGTCTTTATTTGTGAATAAAGTGAATTTTCAATGCACCTTCCTGGTGATGTGCAGTTCCAAAAGGAACCTCTCCACATGGAGATGGTTTCCCACCCCTGTCACAAGGGAGCAAAGGTTTTTGCCTTTTCCCCATGCAGGCATTCCATCCTGTGAGTCAGGCTGACACCTCAGACACAGTACACAGACATTTGTCATAAACTGGTGTCCCCCTGACCAAGACACAGAGGTCCTTCTGCTGGAATTCTCTGGCTTCTAGAAAAATCTATGATCTCTAAATTTTAATAATTGAAAATATTGACAAGCAAAAATAAAGTGCACCTACCCAAGTGACAATTATTTTAAATTAAAAAAAACAATGTTTCAATAACTACCTTCCTTTCTCTATTTCTACACACCCTGAAAATCAACTGCAACAATTTGAAAACCTCTCTCCTCCAAAGCTGCTGCTGTTAGCACTGAAGTTGCTGTATTATTTAAGTGCTGGGGTTCACAGTTCTCAAGAAGCAGAAAGGAACTGCATCTACCATCTACCTTCAGTTCCCAAGACAGAAGCTGCTATGCTTGAACTGGAGCAAGAAGAGCAGCAGCAATAAAAAGGAAAGGAACTTAAGGACAGGTATGTTCCAACTTGTTATGTGACAATAACACCAAATGTGTTTTCCTAAACTTTCCACTAATTAAAGCCTACTTATTTTAGTCTGGCTTAATAGGCTACTGGACCTTGAAATAATGTGCCTGTATTCCTTGCTCTGCCTTTGCCCCCTCCAGCAGAAAGCAGAATTACCCTCATAATTTTTCAGGCTGGGGTGATTTTCCAACTCTGTTGCTAATCAAGGTAGCACGTACAGCTCAGGACAGCACTGACCTTCAGGTCTTTGTCCAAATATTCCAACCTGCCTTTTTAACAATATGGCAAGAACCTGAAAGAGCCAGAGACAAGTGCCCTGGATGCATTTCACCCTTCCTGCACCTTCCCCCCTTCCTTACAGGGGGCTCCTCCTGCTGCTCCAGAAGAGACCTTCAGGTAGTTCTGCCTAAAGCACAAAGCCCCTACTCTGATATTCATAGGACAATTCAGCACCTGATGCTGAGCTGTGCCATGCTGATGCTTTAATGGGGTTCTTTCCATGTCTAGAGGAGCTATCTCCCCAAATTCCACAGAGATTTTTAATTTATTAGCTATAGCTAAGGACACATATGTTGTTTTTAATAGCAAACGTGTGTTTTACAGACCAGGCTGCATCTCATCAATAATTCCTTGGTGCCACACTCCCAGGAAAACAGCAGTCAGCCCAGCATGGCAGTCTTAAAGAAAGCAGGGGGTTACAAGGTGTAAGGCAGCTCTCCACACATTTGCTGTCAAAGAATCACAGCATTTCAGCTGCTGCAAGAAGCAGATTGCTCTTGTTTTATCAAGGAAAATCACAGATTGGAAAAACTGACTAGAAACCACCTTCCCCTAAAAAAAAAATAATGGTTAGCTATTGCTTTTTGTGGAGAGGTTATGTCTGGTATTGAGCTGGAAACAGGATCACTCCTCAGAGGTCAGAACAAGCTCACTCTTTTCTTTACACAGCATCTTCAAAAGGAAGCTGGGGCTGAAGTTTGTCTGCACACAGCCACACAGAGATTTAAACAGGGAAAAAAATCCCAAATCCATGCACTTACATAAAAGGCTTTGGGCAGTTTCATTTTCTATTCAGCTGGAAAGGGAGTGAAGCAGCATGCACACACACATTTTTAATCACCCTCGTGCTGACAGCAGCCAGTCAGTACTTCTGTTATCAGAACCCCACAGCTTGGATTTCCAGGCTATGAAGCACTAAGGAAGAGGGTACAAAATCTCCTCTGGTTAAAAAAAAGCACAGTGATATCATCTAGTATAACACACAAATGTTATAGAATTGAAGTTTGGCCTCACCAGGACATTACTCATTCAGCGGAGGGAGAGGGGGAAAATAATCCATAAACATACAAACAAACAGTAAGGATTTCCTAAGATTAGCTGGTAACCTGGACCACTCTCATATTCTCTGTGAAAAAATGTGTATTTTATGATTGGCTTTTCACAAATATTAAAATGAATATTATATGTGTTGTGTTAGAAAGTTATGCTGTATTAATTTACTTGAGTGGTGTGTTAAATATAGTTTTAGGTTATAACATAATGTTAAAATAGAAACTATGTATGGGAGATTTTCCTTTTAAAGAAAGGAATGAGGTACTCAGACCAGATAGCAGCCACAGGACACCTAAATCTTTCAGAGAAAAAGAATTTATTGCTCACTTATTAGAAGAAACAAACTTCTTCCTGCCTCACTCAGCCCTGAAGATGCCATCAGGATTCAGAGGAAGAAGCTGACACTGACCAGACGGAATCCTGTGTTCGAATGGAATTTATGCATCATGTATGAGGTGTATGAATATGCAACAGGCTGTTGCTTTTAAGGGCTAATCCTCTGTTAATGTGTGTCCTTTTTTGAGCTTATTTTGCCCAGAAAGAGGTACCTGAACTGTCCATAACTCTTTGTTTCTATTGTCTCATATTGTCCTAAACCCTAATTGTCCAAATTTTTATTACTCTAATTATGCTACTATTTTTATAACCATTTTATTACTACTAAACTTTTAAAATTTTAAAAACAAGTGATTGGCGTTTTTCACATTCTCTAAGCCCATCAGTCACACTCTGGGAAAAACAAGCAAGGCAGGCCAGTCTGTGCATCCAGAACTCAGAGGCTGCAACAGGTGCCAGTGGTTGAAGAGACAGAGAGGAAGGAGAGAAGCTGTGCTCGTGTACAACTCACCAGTGATCACTTGTGCAAATGCCACGTGCCTGAGCTTAGAACTTCAGCCTGGGTAGATGCTGTCCCTGCTACTGCTTAATTCAGCTGGCTGGCATCTCTCCAGAGGCACTCAGAAGGCAGCTGCCCAACAGGACAAATCACTGAAAACCAGAAAAGAAACAGGTTCAGCTTTGCAATTCCACTGCACATTACACAATGAGTTCAGCTTGCTAATCCCTGACTTCTTAAAATGTGATTTCCCCTCGTTGCATGACAGGGAGAAGTGGAGTTCTGGTTAGAGTTCATCCACTACTGTCAGTGTGAGTTTCCTAAATACCAGTAATGCCAAAAAGAACTGCTCTGTAGAGCTAAAAGGAACCTCATGGTCAGGATAAAGGAACAGCCTCCACCATAAACCCTTCAAATGTTGTTACCCCTCAATTTGAATCTGACATTCAAGACATTCATCCTCTTTTATTTCATGTCTTTATTCATATCCAACACTTCATTGTAACTTAGCTGTAATAGGAGTCACTGCCAGCTTCATAACTGACCAGGCACTGACCAGCTCTTCAAATTTTAGCAAATCTGACCAATTTACAGCAGAATTTTCTTATGAATTACTCTCTTTAGGCCTACATTTTGGCATTATCCCAATCCTGTGTCTTCCATTTCCTCTCCCTTACAAGGCCATTTACAATAAATCCAATTACAATTAATTAAAACATACAGATCAATTTGATATAGCAAGAGAACTAGAAGAAGCAGTACCAAGTCAACTCCAGTGAGCTGGGACAAGTGACAGTAGGTCAATTCAGTCAATATGAATTGATCCAGCGGTTGCACATTAATGTAAAAATGAAGTAGTATATTGTATTAGTTTTTATACTAAACCTTTTCAATCTGCTTACTAATATGACCAGATTCTACTGGTGGTTTATCTGTTAATCACCTATTTCTGCTGAAAACGTAACATTTTCATATTTGAAGGGGAGATAAACAATTAACGGGTTTTTTTTTCTGACCAGGAAAGCCTCACAGAGGAAAGGACAACACATGGGCACATCTTAAGGCTTTTCATTCATGAGCCTCAGCTTTTCCTAGCTCAGTGACCTCAGGAAAGGCTCTCCAGCCTTCCACGCCCATTTTATTCCCTTCAAAACATGGATAAAGTTGGAAAAGAAGAAGGGAAATTGAAGGAGGAAAAGAAAAGAAGCCACTGGAGCAGCAGAGGGACATAATGATACTGAGGGGTCTGGAGTGCCTCTCTCAAGAGGAGACTGTGGGAGCTGGGCTTGGTTAGTCCAGGGAAGAGAAAACTGAGAGGGGATCTCATCAATACATACAAACATCTCAAAGGGGTGCCATGAGGATGGTGCCAGGCTCCTTTTGGTGGTGTCCAGTAACAGGAAAAGGAGCAGGGGCCATAAACTGAAACACAGTAAGTTCCACCTCAACATAAGGAAGAACTTCAACATAAGGAAGAACTTCAGACTGGAACAGCTGCCCAGGTAGGCAGTGGAATCTCCCTTTCCTGGAGATTCCACAACCCACCTGTTCTTGTGTAACCTGCCCTAGGTGACCCCTGCCTTGGCAAGGGGGTTGGATGAGATTATCTCCAGAGGTCCCTTCCAACTCCAACTAATGACTGTGTGTGATTCTGTAAGATTTTTTTTTAAAAAAGGACAGATTATGCCTCTTTCCTTTCCAATAGCGATTTATAATCTCAGTAGCTTCTTACATAGAAATGAATTCTTCTCAGTAGAATGGAAGACTAAAGAATTCTGCTAAGGAAAGGAAGCAGCAAACAGCATACTCATTGTTTCCAGGCTCCTTATCTCTGAAATTTGTAACAAGTTTTGGGATTCTTATCTGAAAGCCAATGTAAAATAGAAAAGGAAAAAAACAGATTTTACTGATGAGTTTCTGAGCTCCTCCTTGCTGATGTGATTCCTCTGTTTGCTGCCCTGGACATGAGCACAGTTAATGAATAATGACTGTGCAAACAAAATATCAGACAATGATGGGAGGGGGAGGGAAGGGTGAAATGATTGTGTGGGAGGCTCAGATTGGATTTGGCAACAATTAGAAAAATTGATGCCTTTTTAATTATAGGAAAAGGCTTTGCTAGAAAGATAAGACAGACATGACATTCAAAATACTTTAGTCTTTGGATTTAAATGTATGGAAATAGAAAGTTCAAAAGGTTGGGGTTCTTCATTGTGTTTTCCTTTGATGTTAAAAAACATAGCTCTCAAAATTTACATCCAGATGTGTGTGCAAACCCTCAGCTCAATTCCAAGCTGTTACAGGACAGATTTGATTTGCTTTTATCACTCTCTAAGAAAATTATTTACTACATGTAGGACTGCCTCTTACAAGGTACAGGACATCTTTTTTTTTCCCTTCCAGTAAGAGCCCAAGCCAGCAGAAGTTACAGACACTTGAAGAATCAGTCCAATAATTTATTAACATCGCTTAAGGTCCTCCCCTAACTGGTTCCACCAAATATATTATCAAAAGAGGGCACCAGAGATTGCTCCCTGTTTGACTAAGGTTGCACAGTGCACATTTCCTTCTCTGCTGTTACTCCCAATTCTGGCAGCTCCTGCCAGGTTCTCACATGTGAGAAATGCCTGCTACAAGCACATGAAATGCATTATCCCAGTACTCCTTTAGTAGCACAGAGTATCTTTAATTGATATAATGATAAAAACCCTTATAATAATATCCTTTAAAAAACTTAAAAGGGAAAAGGACATTTCTCCACAAAACTCACACACAATTCCCCAATTACAAAATAAAAACCTCTTGTAGTTTTACTCTGTGCCTCTACAGCTCTTTTTTCCTTAACATCATATTTACATGACCATTTCTGCAATGAGATGTAACCACTTCTAAATAAGAGCTATTACATAAACCACATTTACTGTCCTAAAATTTATAATCACCATTTCATTATTCAGTATCTTCAGCAGTAGATCTCAAATAGCGTTTACAAGATTTAATCATGTTAAACTACCAACTACCACTGGAGGTGTGACTTCTAAAGTGAAAGCACAATTACACAAGGCAGGATTTATCCAGGAAATATGGACTGTGATACTTAATCTTGCAAAATAACAGAGAGATAATTTAAAGCAAGGTATCTACAAAGAATAGTGTCTGTGCCAAAATACTGTTTGTATTGGTTTTACAAAGAGTGGACAGAATGTTCTTTTCTAAAGAACCACAAAACAAACTTCCTGAACCAATGTAAGTTTTCTTTTTGCTTGCATTTAATCCAAGTAAATGTGGCTCAGCCAAACTTATTTAATAAGAAGGGGAAAGAAAAGAATCAATTAGCTTGGCATAACCTTGTCTTGGAAAAGTACAATCACATGCTTCAAAGGGAGGGGAAGTGGCCACCTGAACAGACCTAGAACCACTACTTCTCTGGGAAATTACTAATAATGGGGCAAGGGCCTTTTTCACTATTTTTTTAAACATTTCTTCCACAGCATTATAAGCAGCTGTAATTAACTCTCTTCATTTTTGTTTATTTTTTTCCTGTTTTTAATGCGAGTCTCTTGATGCACACCAGCAGGGTTTGAGGATGTGGAAAAGAGAGGGGCAGTGTGTGGGGATGGCAATGCAGCACTCAGGAAAAAGAACTTTAAATTATCACACATCAGTTTATTTAACATCATATTTTATTCCTAAATTAGCCACTTATGTAATCTAGGAAAAAAAAAAAAAACAAAAAACAAAACAAAAAACCCAAAAGAAATCCAAAACTAACAAAAAACCTCCTCCAAATTCAGCTTTTGCCTCTCTTGGCCTTTCAGAAGCTGATGGGTAAGTGCACAGGGAAAAGCCTTTTTGCAAGGCAAAGATAAAAGCATTACTGGTAAGGTCAAAGGAGACAACAGATCCCTTAGTGTGATGCACCTGTAATCCCTGTTTTAGAAGTACTAATGAATTTAAAATTAACATATATAACACACCCTCTACCCTACAGGGAGATACTGAAACCCCCAGAAACATCTCAGTGCCTAACCCTGCAGCAGGTCTGCTTACATGAACATTTGTGAAAGTTTCTTGGCTAACAAAAATTCTCATTTCACCAGATACACAATGCAAAATCCAGCATCCCTAGAAGAACAGTTTTTCCCAATGTACCACAGACAGATTGGTCACATTTCCCACACAAATGCCCATCCCTTCTCTCTGATGGGTAAAGTGCTGTATCATTTTGTCAGAATGCCAAAAGAAAAGGAAGCCTCCACACCACCCATGTTCAAGTCAGACACTTAAAAGATTATATTCAAGAGTATAATTTCAAAATGCTGCACTATAATTCCACTGTAGAATAGTTATCCTAAAGAGATGAATAAAATACCACCCAAGAGTGGGATGGATATAAAGAGAAACAGAAATCTGAAGGGGAAGGCAACAGAACTGCAAAAAGTATTTCATGTTGCTGATGCAAAGCTTTGTAAATCTAGTTTGATGTCTAAAAGTTGTCCACCTTCATTGCCATAGGAGTTCAAACTTACGATAAATATTATTATTATTATTGTTTTTGTTGTTGTGGCCACCTTTTGAGTGTTTATACTTTCCTTGGTTCCCTACATCAATGTCACACTTGGTTTATTCACAGCCAGATATTAGATTTCAGTGGCTTTTGTCACAAGCTGTTTCCTTGTTTACTTCTGCATTTTTTTCAGCTTCAGCTCCTTACAGGGTAGACAATGAAACCTGGTTTTACTTTTAGATTCCTCCTGCCACAGTGTTTGGTTTTCAAACTCTGCAAGGATCAGGTTTAATAAATTGAAAATCAATCAGCACTACTTTTATTTTGAAATAGGAAACAAATTATATTAGTCTCAGGTATTATAAAAATTCTTTACATATATTCTGCTTGGATCCACTTCTGAACCTCAGTGCATTAAAGTTACACTGTCAAATATATTCATATGCAAACCTTTATTCTACCTGCTAGAGGCATATCTTAGTAGAAACCCTACAATTATTATTTTTTCAATTGAACCAAAGAGAGATTATTAATAGAAAAAAACTGCAGAGGCTAAGTTTCTGCTTTCCTGAAGTCAATACACAGTTGGTCTTACATTTCAACAGACCTGGGATTTCTTGCTAGCATGACAAAAGACAAACCTGTCTCTCTAGATACTCACATGGGGTAAACAAAACTGAGAACAGGTTATTATTTAGGAAGATTAAATTATTGTCTTCAAATACCACTACAGACTGAAAGGATGAGCACAGAGAGCACAGCAATGGGAAACAGACACAGGGTGTTACTGGTGTGATTAAATTCACCACCCAGAAATGGAAAACATAAGACTGGGAATTCTCTCAAAAACTGCATCAATTCCCACACCTTTGACAAGGGCTGGTGTAGCTTAAGAGATGTGTGGAAAGCATCACACGTGGTTTCAGAAAAAACAGTAAGAAAAATCATTTGGGTTTTGGAAAGGAGCAGGAGAGTGCAAGAAGGGGTTGGTTTCTCACTGTGAAATGTGAGCAGAAATGCTCAGCCCTTGATTCTCAGGCTTAGCACATTTGGTGAGACTTGAGGAACGTTCTAAATATCAATTTCTAGATACTGCCTTGTGGCAAAAACACCCATCATATCCCTGTTCACCCTTTGCACTCCCTCTGCACCACCCTGCACTTATTTCAGGTGTTTTTTCGCCACAGGTGCTCAGAGCAGTAGAAACAAAGCCGTGAAAAGTAACTCTGCTTGTTCTTCTAGCTGACCTTTTTTGTTCAATTTTCCTGTTCAGCAAAGGAGAAATAAAGAAAACCATCAAAAAACACATGACACCGCACAGAAACAGCAAAACAGAGAACATGGACAGACTAGCATAAAACAACATCCATCCTTGGCATATCTCAGCACTAGAGATTACCAAAATGTTCACTGTGCTCAGTAGCAAACTGAATTTCCCAGCTGCCTGCTATCAAATCCTTCCTTTGCTGGCCCTCTTGTAAAATGAGAGCTGAAATAATCCAGGCCACTGTCCTGCTGTAGCCTGAAAAGTCAGGCTCTCTTTACTTTTTCAGAAGGGCAAAGCACACCATAAAAAACACCCAGTGTTCATGTGAAAATTTAACAAATCGAGAAGCTTGTTTAAAAAATATGGTAATCTTGCCTTGTGTAAATTTATTGTAGCTCATTTGTTGTGTGAAACTTCTCAAGATGTGGAAGAAGGAAGGCAGAAAACAGGAATCCCTTTAAAAGAAGGGTGGGGAAGCAGCACAAAGGAACAGTAACTCCAGAGTTAAGAAACTCAGGGCCAAAAGGTGAATGACAGAGCATTTGGTTCAGACTGGGGTAAATTTAACACTCTGCACAGATTAGGAACCTGGCCCTTCCTAGCACTGGAGAACTGTATCATCAGGAAGATCTTGAGTCTTTTCTGTTTATTAAGGAAAGTAAAAATTCAGGCAGCTCTTTGAAATCCCTTCCTCAAAGGAAAGCAGAGGGGTTTTCACATCAATACACCTCCAGACATCCACCACATTACAGCCACTGTGGTCATAAAAGCTATTTTAAGCATGGTCTGTAGTAATAAACTACTTTTAGTGCCAATAATTTTCTCTTTGTAGCTGAGGAGGAGGGGTTTCCCCATCATGATGTAACCAGGAATTACTTTGAAGCTGTATCAAAATTTGGATTCATTAAATTTTTATCCCAAGAGAAGACAGAGCACACCATGGACACAGCCTCTGAAACACCTAAAAACTTCTGCCAACCTCTTAATTTTTTTTCCTATACTCCTGCACATCAAATCAATTTGATTTTTGTGAACCATTTTATAGACAATTGTAAAACCAGACAGTCTTCAGCAGTTCATGCTATCCTTTACCTGGGAATCACAAAAGAGTCACAGTATTGAGGCATCTGGGTGCCAGAATTTTCAGTCCATCTCTTCATTACCTCAAATGCCATTTCTTCCCTTTGCACTTCTCCCCAGTTAGAATCACTGACCAGCCCTGGGATCAAAGCCCTGCAACTCTTGGGGATGTTTTCCAGTCTCTTCTGATAGTGCCCATCAAAATCAGAAACCTGCTCTGACTCAAAGCAACCTGTGACAAAATTCAGCACTTGTGACCTTTTTTCTTCTGCTCCATCATTGCTGCTGACCACAGCCCCTGAACTCCTTATAATTGACCCCTACTTCACAAATTAATAGTTTATTATAATGCAATGAGGCACGTTAAATCACATGTCAAGTTAATTCTACCTTAAAAAAAAAAAATCAATGAACCTGTGAAAAGCCAGGTTTGTAATAGCCTTTTTTAGTCTAGTAATGCATGTTGGGGAAAAAAGGGAAAAGAAAAGAGAACAAACCTGTTTTCAAGCCAACTATCAGGTCTAACAAAAAAAGTGACAAGTTATTTTGAAGAATCAAGAACCTAATAGTGTACAACAAGGACAAGGTGGCAGTTTTCTTAGAATGCTCTGTTCCTTCTAAAGAATCTGCAATGTTCCCAAGAGAGCAGAACTTCTAATTCCTGTTGCAATGCGAATAAGTCACATATAAAGTGGTAGTGATAAGAACTCTAAAAATGTAGTTTATTGTTTAAATGTGGGGTTTTGGGGAGGAGGGTTAGGGGTTTTTTTGTGTTTTTGTTTGTTTGTTTGTTGTTTTTTGGGTTGTTTTTTTTTTGGTTGGTTGGGTGTTAAAAAACAGGCAATCCAGTCTTTGATTGGAGCAGGACTCTGGCCAGGACAGAGCTCAGGACACTCTGAAAGGCAAGGATTTCTGGAGACCTTGGCCTAGATATTCTCCTCAGATCTTACATGAGAAAAATAAACATGACAGCCCCCTTGCTGTAGGACAAGGTCCCTCCCTCAGTTTCCTGTAGGTGATGAAAGGTACCAACAATGGCCAAATACTCATCAGGAACCCTGCAAAAGTCAACTGCAAAATAATATTCCTTTAATCAAGTCTGAGCTAGGAGTCAGCTTTCTAAAAGGTTCCACTTTGTAAAGAAAAAACCCAGAAGAATGACAAAAACCACCACTTACCTCTATAAAGGTTTTCTTGCTAATGTTTCTTTTACTGAGGTCTATTAAAAAGTAATGCTTTCAATAATGCCTCGCAGTAATGCCCCTCTAAAAGTTAAGGGTGCATAAAAAGGAAATCCTCATGCTTAAATACCTTCCAACTTTTCTAATTATCTCTCTTCCTCTATTTTATAATTTTAGAACAAGGGTGTTTGCCCTTGATCTGATCCCAGAGTCTCTTTGACTTCCTCGTATCATCTCATTTCTGCTTTTATTGCCTTACTAATAAGGAGCTGGTTCTGCAACAGGGCAGGTATAAGTACAGAAGTTAATTAATATTCATTGTAGGCCAAGAACAGGATTTACACCACAAACAAAAGAGCCTAATCCTGACCAAACAGATCATACAGAAAAACAAACACAGAAATGCTCGACTGGAAAAACCCCAAAAAAACACCACCATGGTTACAGGGCTACTTTTTCTCTGCTCTGTATTGACCATTCTGCACATCTCTCATATTTCCACACTATTTTTGCCTGGCAATTATGATCAAAACAGAGTAACTCTAAATCAACGTTGCTAGACAACAAAGTGAGGACATTAAAAATCTTCATGACCAAAAAGGACTTTTGTGCATCCCATCCAGAAGGAAAAAAAAGAAAAAGTAAAAGTCTTTACGTTTCCCAAGAATGCCTACAATTTTGTCTTGCTGCTATCAACAAAGTATTTCAATTGTGTTTGGTTTTGTTTGCTGCATAGCGTGATTAGCAATGCTGAACACACTCAAACATAAAACCCCTCTGAACAAACAATTCCTAATCCAATGTTTCATCATTTTAATCACACCACCAGAATTTTTCTGGGGAAAATAAATAAAATCAGAAATCTGCTCTTGTTTAAAACAACATTCATTACATTGTTATTTTATGCATTTAAAGCTACTTTCAGACTTGCAATTCTGCCCATAGAAAATCCACTCATGGTGATGAATGAAAAGAAAAACTTCAAATTGGTAAACAAATTCAAGAAAAAAGTGAATAAAACTCTGTTCCTTGCAGGATGAAAGAGGCTATTCCACATCTTTGTATGGAGGAATAAATTTGGGGCCAAATCACAAAACTTAAGAGGTTATAATGGAAAAGCAAAATAAATCTTACACATGTGTATTATGAGGCTTAGAAAAAAACAAGGGGAAAAACTGAAAATGGGGACAATCTTTTTAAGCCTAATGAAGAAAGCAACAGTTCCCAGCCTAACTGGAGTTTAACCTTTTCCAACAGTTTGTAGGAGATGGGATAAGGTGAGAAACTCTAGAAGTGCCTCCAGTCTGTCAGGTAACCCATGCATTATTTACATTGCCCAAGCAGGGTCATTTGTCTTGCACTTCAAAACAATTTGTGCACCCTTATTAGACTTTAATAATAAATCCACAGTTTCCCCTCTGTTTGCAGGGGTGAAATAAAGAATTATTTAATAAATTTATTAAATTATTAAATTTGTTATTAAAGTTATTGTTTATTTAAAATTATTATATTTTGAATTATATTGAATTTTGAAGAATTATTCTTTTTTGCTAAAATAAAGGAAGTATGTACACAACAGACACATTAGAAAAAGAAGACAGAGAAAACTTTTGATACATCAAAATCACACTCCAGGGAAAATATTTTCACTTCCCTGGGGATTCAAAACACTGCTGTCAGTGTCTTGCCATGCCAAAACCACCCCCAAACATAAACCAGATACTTCATGTTGCCCACCTAGGGCATAAATGCATAGAATATATCAATTATGTCAGTGGATTACACCAAGAACATCTTGTGCTAAACTTCCTGCAAGCTTCTAGGAATTGTTTTAAAACAAGGTGGATGAAAAAACAGCCCAAAGGAAGTAGTAAATGACAGCTCTTAACAAGAATGTTTCTAGAAGACCAAAGCCAATACTGTCTTTTAGAGCCCTGAACCACTGAAAATTAATATAATGGGGGAAAAAAATTAATATAATGGGGGAAAAAATTCTGGTGATGCCTATGTGTACACGAATTCTGTTAAGAGACAAGAAGAGATAAGAAAGAGCACTAAATACACTCTACAGAATAAGAAAAGGAGAGATGTTTTGTTGCTTTACAAGAGAGCGATATTAGTCAGATAAAGAGAAATATTTTAAAAAAACCCTTTCTGTTGGATTTAAATCAAAAGAAAAATTTTCTTCAGAAACAAGAAATAGACCTCAAGATGCAAAACTGACATCTGTTTTATTAAAATGCAGACATCCTCAGGAGATTAAGTAATTCCGCATGGTCTCACACATCTAAGGATTGCTAGATCAGGATTTGAATGGAAGATTTAACTCAAGATTTGAGCACACAAATATGAGTGGCTTCCATCTTTATCACTTTCAGCTTTTTCTCTTTTGAGTATATGGAAACATCCACCATAGAAATTTTGTTTCTAGTGTTTAATATTATTATTAGAGTCACAAATTTCATCAAAATAATTTACAGGCCTAGCATGACATGCCATGCTTTATCAAAAGAGCTTTCAACATATTGGTCTGAAAAACAATCTTTCCATGAAGACAAAAACACAGTAGTCATCCTATTACTGAAGGTCTAACTCCTTCAGTCTAAAAATGAGTAAGCTAAAATGTATTTACTGGAATTTAATTTAAAATGTATTTACATTTTAATCAGAAAAAGTAACAGTCTGCTCGCCTAGTGACTCTTTCAAGCTTTAAACTCTACAATATTTTTTTTTCCTCTCCTATCACACCCTGAAATTTAATTAAGATTAATTTGATCTACTGGTCCTCTAGGAATTGGACAAACATAATTAATACATTAGGCTGAAAATTTAAACTTTTATTAATGGGCTCAGGCAACTCCACAGGGACCTTCAAGTCTTTTAAGAAGTTAATCCTCATGTTAAGTGTTGTGTCTTCAAACACTGGGCTTTTCAGTGAGAACGTGCAAAACTCTTTCCCTGCCCAAAGGAAAACAAAGATGTGCTAATTCCCCACAAAGAACTAACAGAATAATAGCTGGACATATAGTGAAAAGGTTCTTTGTCTTGAAAGGCATAAATGCATCTCCCTGCATAAGAGATGACTGTGCTAACTGGAGCACTGCTTATTCTGTTACACTAAATATTGCCTCAGGACCTCAACCAACCATGACATGGCAAGGCTCTGTGCCCATTTCTGAAGTTCCTTCAGAAGAATGACACCCAGGCCAGGGTCTCCAAGTTCTAAATCTCTCCTTGGAGGAAATTAATGTGGATGCAGGATGGCTTCGAGTACAGCTGCAGAACAAAGCTGAAGAATTCAGTTTGTGCCTGTCACCTTCTGCTGGAGACTGAGGCAGCCCTTCCCTGAGAGAGGAAAAATCCACCTACAATGCCAAAACTTGTCTGTAGTAGCTCTAAGTTTTGTCATCTATAGCATCCATCAATTAACTCAGTAAATATTTGCTTAGTAGTGATGCTAGGCCAGTGGCTTCACAAGATAGACCCTTGTGAAAGCAGGGAGATGAACACACCCCCAGCCTGAAGAACAAACAACATTGGAGAAAATTCCCTGGGGAAAATTAGGCAGGAAGATGAGGTATTTATAGAAAGGGGAGTTAAAGTCACTTGGTTCCCTTTCTTTTCAGCCACTCATTATTTATACTGATCCTGGCAATCATGGGATGGCTGCAGAAGGGACCACGAAAGAAAGTTCTCAGCACAGTGCTGTCAACACGAAACTGGATTTAAATACCTCCTCCTGCAGTGAGTTTCAACACCATGGCAAAGCTTAGTCCCCAGAATGCTACAGATTTCCTTGGAAATGCCAGTAACGAAGGTTGCATGCAGCGGGCAAAAACAAACACAGTGGGCACAGACAGATTAGAAAAAGAAATACCTATTACCAAACTGCAAAAATGCTGCAGTAAGAGGAAAATGAGAATATTATGTTTAATGTTCATGAGAGAAGTAAAAATGTTTTGCATACAAGGCTTACTCAGAGACACAACAATTCACAGAATTAAAAACATGACATATTTTTCAGCCTAATTCTTATCTAGGTACTTGAAGTGGATTTTTCTTTGGGCTGCAACCACTCAATGCTGATACAACAAAGAGCCTGTCAGTCCTGTAAATCATATCTTTAAGTTCCAGTGAGACATGATTATGTGTTATTCAGGTTACATGTGCATTCTTCTTGACAGCATGAAAGCTGGCAGTCCTCTAGCCAGGCAAAAAAATAATTATTTCCCCATATAACAATGCTTAGACTGTTCCTAAAACCCTAACTTCAGTTTGGCATATTGTTCATTTTTTCAAAAATCTGCAAATCCTTTCAATTTGACAGCCTCTAGTACTATTTCCACAGTGAATTGCCTTGCAAAACCAGTGCTGAAAATTATATTCTTCTGTCATAGCCTAAAGGAGAAATTTTTGCCCCAGCTGAGCATTTCCCAGGACAAGCACTGGGACACAGCAGCAATACAGGAGCTCTCTGGTTACCTTGTGCTCATCAAGAAAGAAAATATTGATATTAAAGTGTTTTTACTTATTTTTCCACACATTCCACTGAATTCTGTTCCAGCTTAAAAAAAAAAAAAAAAAAGAGAACAAGGAAGGAGTTTGGGCGAATGTTTCCCACTGAATTTGCAGGAAGGAAGGCAAATATCTGTGGCCTTGCACAGTTATCCTCAGCCTGTGTCCTGTGTGTATAAACTATAGCTGTCCTACCAAACTGGGTAGTTATTTGCATTCCAGCCAGGACTGAGATGCAAAGCATCAACAACAGATTTCTAGTTATAATTATGCAAAATATGCTCCCAGGTATCAAACATCAGGAAAGAGAAGAAAAATTTAAAAAAAGAACTGTGGTCATGCATAATAGGTCTGTCCTCCACCTTCAGGAAAGGCAGAAAATTGACTACAACCTCTTTTTTTTTTTTTTTTAATACTTTACACTTGCCTCCTCTTCAGGGAGATTTACAGAGGAAACAAATTACCTGGGGCTTTGCAAACTGGTAACAGAGCTGCTCTGCAAAAATGTCTCAGCATAAAGGTTCAGGTCACCATTCTAAATTTCTTTGTATCTCTAGCCTTAGGCAAGTTCGACTTGTTTACCAAAACTGGCTCAAAAAAACCCTTACCAAACCCACAACAAAACAAACCAAAAAATAACCCACAAAATCTATAGAGGAATATTCTCCAAGGGCAAAGAAGAATTGGCAGGATTAGCTGAGGATCAGATTCTCTCTTGTGCTTCTTGGGGAGGGAGGAAGAATCCCCACCTCACAATATCCAAGCAAATGGAAGATATGGAGTTTTCTACCTCCTGAACCAGGAAAATGGACTTCTGCTTATCAAAAAGTCAAGGGAACACCAGCACAAGCAAGGCCCAAAGAAAGATCTATTTTTCTTTATTTTTTACCCCAAAGGTGCCAGAGCCATCATTCAGTGGCATCACTCAATGATGAGATGTAGGCAACAGGAAGCCAGTGGCTGGAACTGCATAAGTAGCAAAAAAAAGGTACCAAAAATACCAGAAAACCTACAAAAGTCAAATGTAGCAAGCTAGCAGGATTTACCATGGTGAGAAAGACCCTTTGAAGATTTTTTTGGCAGTCAGTCCAGGCAGATCTCAACCACACATGCACGCAAAGTTCACCAAAAACAGAGATTTCCACCCCTCCCAGCCCCTCTTCTCTCTCACCCAAATGCACTCCAGAACATGAGACCTGCTGCTGTCTGCAAACATCTCCCAGATGGTGCTAAACCTTCAGACTGAACAGAAACCCAAACATAATTCAATCCAGCTGCAAGCTCAGGGAGGCACTCAGCCTGTGCTCTGCTCCACTGACTGCGTGGGGGCACCAGCAGGGTTGGCTCAGTGTCCTACCACAGAATGAGTGGTAAAACAGCACCCAAAATAAAAGAGAATATCTTACACAGAAGGAGAAAGAGAGGAGCCAGCACATTCTTGGGTGTGGGAGATGCTGGCTTCGTAAAAAATCCCTTTGGATGAGAGTTTGGCAAAAAAAACCTGTAAAAATCATAGAAGAGGGTATGATTCTCACTATATAATGTAAAAAATATTTACACAATGGTTATTTCATCCCCATGAAGATTCCCTTCTTTAAGTCCATACGCAGCTCCTGTTATATTCTTAGGAAGGGGGTGATGAATAGAGATGTTTGAACTGCCCTGGGTGAGGTCCAGCCCCCAGAGCATTGACTCTGAAAGTCAGCTCTTACCTGTGAGGTGCTTCAGAATGGAACAATGCCCAGGCAGGGCACAGGATGCCAGCTGCTTTTGGGTAAGAAAGTGACTTCCAGGAGCCCAAACCCAGCGTGCAGAGAGCAGCAGCCCCTGCAGTGACTCAGCTGGGTGCCTGTGAGAACCCAGGACATTCCTCTGGCTGCCCTGGAGGAC
Organism: Molothrus aeneus; assembly: GCF_037042795.1. Classification (NCBI taxonomy): domain Eukaryota; kingdom Metazoa; phylum Chordata; class Aves; order Passeriformes; family Icteridae; genus Molothrus; species Molothrus aeneus. The sequence goes on along the minus strand of NC_089650.1, from coordinate 3,614,562 downwards.
TCCAGACCCTGGCAAGGGGCTCAGAGACCTTGGCACGGAGTCACAAACACCTGTGCCTTTGATTTTAACCCATGGAAACAATTCCCAACTTTGTGTGAAGAGTTACAAGCCACAAGGGTTTGAGTAGAATGATAGTGAATTTGTCACAGGGTGAAAAAGTAGAATTTTGGGGTTTTTTAGAATGGGGATTCAAGAGGCAAGATGGAGGAATCTGGGCATGTCCTGTCCTTCTTCTTCTTGTCCTCCATCTTCTGTTGTGATGGTGACACTTTTGGATTGGTTTAGAGTAGAGACAGACTGTCTAACATAGGTGATAGGTACTGGAAAATTATTGTAAATAAAGTACACATCATTTTTAGTATAAAAAGCCAACACCACCCCAAAGGATGGTGCCACAACCTGACCTTTCCAGACAGATCTCAGCAGGTCAGAAAAAGAATGTAATAGATAAGGGAAAATAAACAACCTTGAAAGCAGAATCGACGAATCTCAACTTCTTTGGTTGTGAGGCTGGCAAAAAGAGACTTTCTAACACCTCGGGGTCATCTCAACCACAGAAACCCAAGAGGTGCCCACATGCCATGCTCAGCTCCTCAAGTGTCCCCTGCCCACAGCCAGGGCACTGATGGAGACCAACAGCTTGGACCAGACCCTCCCTCAGTGCCCATCAGGGAGCTCCAGGTGAGCATCTGCAGCTCCTCACTCAACACAGAGTGAGGAGGAAATCACAGACTGCAGCAAAGGGAGGCAGAGACAGGAGCAGGGATTCCTTTCCCTTAGCACACCAGAGATGGTGTTTTAATGGAGTTCCCAGACCTAACACATTTGCAGAGAAATGCTGGAAAGTTAAATGAGGTGTGCACACCTAACTCAGGTTCCCCAATGGGATGTACAGTTGCCATAGCAACTTTCAAGGTCCAGGACAACCCAAATTTCTGATGCTCCACACTACTGCAGCTGCAGGAACAACATGGACAAACACCACTATTGATACATTGCTGTTTTAAATACCAGGAAAAAAAACCCAAAAAAAAGTATGGAAAAATACTTCACTTAGTTTTATAAACCCAATGTTTTTCTCTAGGAGGTGAAGAGAAAACCTTGTGCACAACAGACATTCAGAAGCACAATGAGATATGGGGGGGAAAAGTCATCAAGGAGAACAAGTCCCCATGAGATTAAAATCAGACATCCAGCACCCTCATTGTATGAAAACACATCCTTCAGAAATGTTATTTAGCATAAGAGTTGTAAAACTGTAATGCCCAGTACAATTACCTCAAAGGCTGATCAGGTAAGAGCCTTCTTTAAAACTGGGTCATTAGTTCATACAGGAAAAGTGATTTTAATTGGAAGAGATCTTTCATTCACTAATTAGCATTAGTACCTTAGTAAGAGAACATTTCAGTTTTGTCTGAGCCAGTCTCACCACTGTGCTATAGAAATCAGTTTTGTTAATTGAAGCAGCATTCTCTTGCACAAACACTAAGCTGCAGACTAATTGTTGCAATGGGAATGGCTTTCCTTAATAAGCATTTCTGCAAATGTTCAGCTTCATTATTTTATCTATGTCTTTTAGAAATTTCTTATCCTTTTAGTCAACTGATTCCTCATTTCCTTTTATTCAATGTTCAAACCTGATGTGGAGAATTTCTGTCATTAATTCAGAAGCATCCTGGTTTTACTGATGGATGAAATTGGGTACTATTCCTTTAAATATGATTGCAATGCTGAAGTGTAACACCAGCAAAAAAGCTGGCAAAATTTGCCTGCCTTTGGGATAAATGGAGAAAAATTATATCTTGTTACCATCTCAGAAAACTGATGTTCCTGTAAATGATGACTCACTGAAGATTTTGTTGTGTTATTAAAATTTTTTCCAAGGAATCTTAGCAGCACTTTTTTCTTCAGGAAGTTTAAGGGTTGCAAAACTTCCTTTTCCTCACAATAATATTATCTGTCAAGGAAAAGCCTCCAAGCTGTTGCATGGGAGGGTGAGAGAACTGTAAGCTTGCTTTAAAAACGCTGGCCTTCAGGCAAAGAGCAACAACTCTTAGTTTGTTTCAGAGAAATAAATGGGTTATTCAGAGGCACTCTGGAAGTCACAAATCCATTAGTAAAATCTGGTCTGTCCTAACCATTCCCATCACCTTGAAGGTCACCTTTGCGCTCTGTCAGCTTCAGACTGCTGAATTCCTGCTGTAAACTGAACTCTAAGAAAAAAAGTTGAATCAAGATTAATTTATGACTATATTGTTTCAATTCTGTTTATGAATTTCAGAATGTACCAATTTCAGTGTTCTATAGTTCTCTACAAGTTGCAGTGACACAAGAACGTGACAGATCAGAATCAAGACACATCTACCACTTGCTGAGAGAAGGGGAGAGTAAAAAAATATAAAAGAAAAAAAATAGAAAATCACACTTTGTCAGGTCAGTTTTACAGTTTCTAAAATGCCAGTTGTACATTTTAGCACACCACCAGTCTCAAATGGTGAAGGCACTGTCAATCAAAGACTCCTGTCTCAGGTAAGCTCTGGGCTTGTGCTGAGGCATGGGAAGGGGAGAGAGGGTGGGGGAAAATAAGCCCTGTACTGGGAATGTACTTAGATATAATGAAGTGAAAAAACAATGAAGAAATTACAATATACAGGAGCTCCCAGGGCAGCCTTGTAAAACAAGGATCAGTGATGTGGTGAGGGCCAGGTACAGCTGGGGTCACCCAGGGACTCCTCCTGCCTTTCTGCTCTTTTGGCTCACAGCCCTTTCAGGTGAGAAAAGTGACAATAAGGATAGATGGAGACTCATGGCCTCCACTGCCCCCATTTTTAAGAATCATTTTGCATACTTTGGGTGAACATGTGGACTCCCAGGAGCCATCACAGAAGCTTAGCTTTGAGTCAAACTTTGCGCCTGCCCTCTTTAAAGTCTAATTCCTCAAGTGCTCATCCCCCCTCCCAAAAAACAGGATTCCCAACCTTGGCTCCTCTTAAAGAAAATTTTAGTGTCTTCTGCAATATAATCTTCAGCTAAAGCATTGTAACCTCCCATTAAACTTTGATTTTAAGGCACAGTATTTTCTTGAATCATCAAAAAAATGCCACAACCTGCTTTTAGCAACCTGTAGGCAAAGCTCCCAAAGCCTCTTGGAGCTGCAAGGCAGCTCTCACCCCTCACTATCCAAGCTCTCCTCCTTTCCCCATGGGAACAACATTTAAATTAGAATGCTGGTGCCTCAGGTTTCATCCCCAGCAGATGAAGCAGCATATCCATTTCCAGTACTAATAAGTTTCAATAAGTAGTGACAGCTTCCAGTCATGCAGAAACATAGGCAGACTCAGATGTCATTCTCAAAATGGTAACTGATTTGAGAGGGAGTATCACAGTCAAATGGCCAAAACAGAACTCTGCTTTTAAATGACTCATTAAAATCCAGGGCAAAGCAAAGGTCCTGATAGCACAAGGATTATTAGGAAAAAGAAAAAAACACCCTATTTAATGTGTTAGCTAACATGGTAGAATCCTCAAGAAGATAAAGCAATTTTTCTTTCAAAGAAAAGTACTTATCTTTGTGAGAAAAGACAACTTGTTATTAATTCAAGATAAAAATCACAGTACTGGAGGTGAGCCAGTTTATTGTTTTCACAAGACTTAGCAGACTGAACCAAGATAAAAGAAGAATCCCAGGGCTTTGCAAAAGAGGGATGTGGCAGCACTGATATTCCCCACTCCAGACTCTGTTCTGTACCACTGCCATAGGCTCACTAGGTATCATCACTGGGGATTTGAATTTGAATTATCAGGGGGTTTTTGGGGCAGTAGTTTTGGCTTTTTTGTCTAGTACCTGCAATGAGGTATATGGAAATATATGGAAACAAGCCCTCCATCCATGCAGTGGGTGCTTTGAAAAACACAGGGATCACAAGGAAGAAAATTAGAGATGCTAATTTCATTTCCCATGAAATGGAATTGAAAACAAACCAAAGAGCCTCCTGGCCAGGAACCCTGGAAGCTCTCCTAGCTCCCAACAGACAGATCCTGAAGATTACAGTGGAGATGAAGTGAGCCCCACACTACACCATCCTGCTCATTTCCCAGTCCACAGCCCCCACTTCTTCATCTCCACTTCACTTGGCACTGCTGCTTCACCCACCTCCAGAATTCCAGTACTCACTTGTGTGACAGCTCGTTCCACAGCCGTGCAAGTGACAGGAAATTGTGACAGATTTCACTAGAAAGGAGCTCGGGAAACTTACAGTAAGCTTGCTCAGCTTTGTTTGAGGCAACACCAAGTAGTAAAACTGAGGAGGAGCTGTCAAATGTAATTCATTAGAAATCCCAAATAGCCAACCTTGCACACGAGAGATCTCAGCTGTATGTAAAATTAACAGCCCCAAAAGAAAGATGTAAACCCTCAGGTTTACCTCACTGAGGTGCAGGGAGCATCCTAAAGATGTTATCCATCATTAAACACTCACATCAATTCTGAATTCAGAGTAAAATCAGAATCAGCCTAGATCAAAGAGTGCAATGCAGCACTTGCTGCCTCTCCTCACTGTACACTCCAAAGACAGTAGCATTTTGAGATTTCTTTGTAGTACTACCCCAGTGACATACCAGTGAGATGATGTAATTCCTGAGGACTGCAGAAGAACATTAAGGAACATAAAGAGAGACAAAAGAGAACATTAAGTTGGTTTAGATCCCCTCTCTCTCATTTTCTTAAAAAAGTCCTCTCGTCTCAGATAAACAGAGGATTTTTCTTAGTTTATTTGCTTTTATGTCTGGATTTAGACATTGCCCAGCAGAGTTTTCATGAAAACATAATGCCTGTTTAAAATAGTACACACTTCAAATAAAAGATGTGTCTCACAATAAGATGAGGACAGAAAAAATAACAAGAATGGTGACAAATTCTTTTAAATTGTTTCCAAATGATCTAAGTTTCCTTTAACAAAACAAGCACACAAATTATCTTGGGGTTTGCTTTGTTTTTTTGTCGTGGGTTGTTGTTTTTTTTGAGATTTTTGAGCCTCAACCTCAAAATCATTAAACAGGCAGACAATTTGTTCTATTAATATCAGTGGAACAAACAAGTACTTAGAGATCAAGGTTCTGATGCTGCAGAAACCCTCTCACCCACAGCTGAACAACTCATGAACATCACTACCAATCTTTATCCCTGGTCTGAAAAACACCTTCAAAGTCATAAAGGTAAATTTTAGGCAATTTTGGGTCTATTTTCCTGCTTTTTTTCTTACTGTCAGAGCAACAACTGAGTGCATTTCTAGGAGCTCTAGGGGGAATGTGTGCCCAGAGTGGAGAGTGCACACTTGGATCAAAAATACTAATCATATATGGTTTCTAATCAGTGAGTGCAGTATCATAATCCCAACGCCTATTAAAAAAAAAATAAAATCTGTAGGACAGAAATGACCCCGAGCTCCAGATATGCATCATTTCTAAGGTCAGCTGGTCCCTGAAGGCATGTGTCTATTACAGGGCAAGAACAGGGGAATAACTGGAAGTCTCTGTTATTTTATGTCACTGTGGCAAGAACACTGCCTCAGAACATTTCCTCATTACTGGAAGCAAGAGTCCCATGCAGGGAGAGCATAAAGAGCAAGGTCATCTGTAAAATTGCCACATTTTTTCTTTACATCCTAAAGAAGTGACTGCACTGAAGCTCTACAATGGAGGTTTTAAAACCAAGGAGGACTCACATAGCTTGTGACACATTCCCACAGAAACCCAATTTTTGGACTCCACTTACTAAATTGCCTGTAGTGACATCTGTAAATCTTGTTTGATAGAAGCCATGATGAAGATGTGCCAATATTGAAAAAAATGTTACTGCTGGTGATGCCTTGGGAAGGCTCAGCTAGGACAGAGGCTAGATGGAGTTAAAAAATAAATTAGGGATTTATTAAAAGGATCCATGGATCCAGCTTGGGCAGCACCAGAGCCCAGCCAGGGCTGCACCCAAGATGAACCAAAATGGCCCCAAAATGCACAGCTGGGCACGGGGTCTCTCACTGTGATCAGTTCTGCTCCATTTGCATCTTGCAGTTCATTGTCCCATTCCAGCTTTAGCCCATGCAGTCCCAGCCTGCTTGTTTTTCTCTCTCCAGCCCACGGTGTTTGTGGTCTTGGGGCTGAGATTTGGATCATTTGTCCTTGGTCCCCAGCTGGAGCAGGAATTGTTTTGTCTCCCTGCTCTGCAGAGAGCTCAGCATCCCCTGATATGAAGCCCAGACCCACACACTAAAGCAGCACAGAATCTGAAAAATATAAAAGCTAAACCTGAGGCATCACTGGCATTACTGGAAATACTAGCACAGCACATATTTGGGCATCCCAGAGTCTGTACAGAACCAGTTCCATGCTCTAGGAGGCAGGAAGGCCACAAATCTCTCAAAAATCAAGTGAACCTATACAAGAACATCCCCAACACTCCCATTGATTCCCCACACAGGCTAACATGGCCTTAAACTCCTAAAAACTGCTGTGCAAACAAGTGCCTCAGTCTGCCACGTGAGCAAAAAGTGATTACACAGACAAGCACACAGTGGTTCAGAAAGTGATGTGAGTTTACACAATTTATCCAGTGAAGCATGAAGGACAGAAGTAGAGACTCCAGGATCACCTGCTTTTAGCCTGTGAAGCTTTTGGGGAAAAGGTGTGCGTATCTAGAGGAAGAAACCTGGATTGCATCTGCTACATCCTGCCAAAGTAGATATATATATATATATATATATATATATATAGGGTTGCACCACGTTCTGGCATTCACATGATTCACACCCAAAGAGCCACTAAAAATTCACCAATGTACTTAGAGAAAAATGCCAGTGTTTGCCAGGGGCAGGTAATTTAAATAACTGTGTCTATCTTCCTCTGAGAGGAAAGCCAAGGAAACTTGATTAATATTTTTCTAGCAGAAATAGAAGGGCAGAAACCCTCCTCCTTCGTACACTCTAGAGGTCAAACTAGATGATGTAATCATCTCTTGTGGTTTTCAACAGGTTTTATAGATTATCTGACTTAAAAATAGACACAATGTTTAAATAATAACATTCTCCTGAAATTGAGTGCCTGGTACAGCAAGCCTCCAGTCACTGGCTAAGATCTGGAGGGACTACAACCATACAAAGACTTGTAATAAACCAAAGGGGAAATCCTAGGTAGATACTCCAAAATTGAATGCTGCTGACTCTCTGCACCTGAAAAACAGGTGATATATGCTACCTTCTGTACAGCCTGCTTTAGCTAGATGCAGATTTCCACAAAATCATGCAGATGGAGGATGTGTCTGTAGTGCAGAACCAAACCCAGGTTTGGGCAACACCACAGCAGCAAGGACCTCCATCCTCAGCCAGGAGACACAAAAGTGTCCCATGCAATTGGAGCCTTTTCTGGCTCGGTGGAATTGTTCCTTGTCACTTACACCCCTGTTTAACTTGCACAAGCCCTGTTAACAAGCACAGCAACCCAGCTCAGCAAACCTCTCACCAACCTGCATGAAGTGCCTGGAAGTCCACTGGGTATCACTTAATTCCACGAGCCACTGAGTACACCAACAATGGGAATCAGATTACTTTGCTCATAAGTTTTGACAACAGCAATTTCATTCTATTTACTATGATAATTCATAAAGCACCACCAAATGCAGTGCAGGATATCTTATGAAAATAATTCCAGCCCAGCAATGCAGGATCTCGTTGAAGCACACCATTAATTCCTTGACAGTTAGGGAACAAGCCAAAGACTTGGTGCAAATGAAGGATTAGCAAGGTCTCAACACACACATTCCCTTGCACTTAAAATGTGCAAGGAGCAGACCTTATTAAATCAGCATTTCATATGATGCTTTAAAATTATAGCCCCTGAGGCAGATTTGTTTTGTACTTCAAAAGACAGTTATCATGCTACTCTGTGTTACAGTCTGGGGTAACAGAAAAACAAATTCCTATCTAATTGTTCTACCTCTGTATACAGGGAGCATAAAATAGTTGCTCTTTCCCACAGCTGTCAAAAATCCCCAGACTTTCATTCACAATGAGGTGTCACCAGTCTCTCACAAAGAAAGAACAGCTCTAATACAATGCTATGAATTGTCTTCCACTTGGTTACTGAAAATATTTTGAGCAGTAACCTTTTCTGAACCTACCATTCAGCATTTGGGTTGCCTCCATATGTGCCTCAGGGCTATATTGCCTGTCTCTGTGTGTTTAAAGTGCTTCTATTTCTATGCAGAGCAGCTTTGTGGTTGTACATTTTTATGGTAGTTTTTAAAGTAAGATTTGCCTAAAACTGGAAAAAAAAAAGGACTTGGGACTTTTCTTCTTAGTGTTTAATAATGTTCAAAGTTGTCTGAAAATTTGCTTACCTATAATCATAAAGGACTGAGAAAGTTCCCTTCTTTGCATCCTCTCTGTTTTCAAAGTCCTTGCAGGACAGCCACTATGAAATCAAGACCCATGATCCACATTTGTGTGATCCCTCTAACACCTTAACTAACTCAGGCCTTCAAAAGTAGAACTGACCCAGAAGCTATTAGGGAACATCCCTTACAAGTAAAACCAGCATTTTACTAAATATTAAAATATTATTAGAGACAGATTACTTGCTATTGGTAGTTTGACAGCCCAGCTTAACAAATTAGAACCCCCTAAACCCACCAAAAATAACTGCCAATGTTAAACCAAGACCTCATAACAAACAATTAAGAATGCTGAAAGAACTTGCAGAAGATGTTGCATTCTTCCAAGCTTTTCCATCTTATCTCAAATGTTTACAGTAAAAAGAACAGAGATGTTTTCTTCAAGCCACAGTTTTTATCAATTCTCTCCAACATTCAAGCAGCACAATATTCTTCTTCTAATGTGACCAAGTAACCCCCTCTGAACCTCAGGAGATGTTTGCAAAATAACTGTTCCCCCTCACTGCTCCTTTGTTATTACTTTATTTTTTCCATACTCTTGTTACTTCAGGCAGAAATAACTTAGAGATATTATCATCAATTTACCAAAACAGAATTCCCCTGAATTCATTTTCTTTTAAGTTAGACTTTTACAATTAAATTTTACATTGGAGCTAAATCTAATGATTTTCAACCTGGCTGAAACTGATTGGCTCACTAAGTCTCCAGTTTAATTCTTCCCTCTCTCTCATTTTGCTAACTAGAAGAGAAATGAATCTACCTTCAAGCCTGTTGGAATCAATCTTTCTTTCTCACAATTTATAAGCCAGAGGCTTAAAGAGTGTTCATATCCGCTTTTAACAAGCTGGTTATGTGAGATAAGCACAAGAACATTAATAAAAATAACTCAGCTTTAAGTCATGAACGTTTTACAAAAGTAGACCTTAAAAAAAAAATAAATTGCAAAGCTAATTGTGATTTATACCATGGTACTTTTCCTATACTACCCATTATCAATCATCTCTAAAAGATCCCTTCTTTTTTATGCCAGAGTCATAAATACAAATGCTGCCAGCTCATTTCTAATCAGGGACACACTGCACAGCACAGACAACCCCCAGTTAGTCCTGGGACTTCTAAACATACTGCAGAACAGGGTTTACTCTTTTCTAGTTATGGACTTTTACTTATTAAAATTATTTCTTTTTTTTAAGTCCTTCACAAAGGTTTCAGAGCTGTCCCACACGCTGTATTTCAGTATGGTCCACACCATCACTTTCTCCCCATCCTCAGTGTCTCCTGAGCTCACAAAAACTCTATTTAGGCAACAGCAACACAAGCACTGGCACTAAAACTTTTATTACTTCAATTACAACAAAGCAGCTGGTGGTAATAATAACACTGCTTAGCATTTATATGCTGCTTTATATCTTCAAAAGCCTGTATAAATATTTGTTAATTAAGCCTCACAAAACTCCTGAGAGTCAGATATGTCTTTTGTTTATAAATAGGAAAACCGAGACAGAGACAAAACAGCTGTTTCCAAAATTGAGATTTTTAGATTATTTTTAAAAAAGGGAATGGAGATGTCCGGACAATAACTTTCAGAGTTATAAAAGGACAGTTTAAAATACTCAAAGAACCCACTGGGACATAAACTCTCATGCTCTAAGCATCCACCTCCTCCTCCAAAAAAAAATAATCAGTGCTGTCCCTGGGAGGACACAGCTCCCTGCTGCCAGCTGCCCTAAGCCACTTGCATGTCAACATTCATCTTTCATATAAAAAGTGAGAAAAACTGTAAATTCTGAGTAGAACTTGTTCCACCACATATCCAAGGCACTTCTGAGAACATCTTAATGTCATAATCAGTAAAACTCTTTATTGAAGAGACTTTTTGAATGTGTATTAGACACCTCACTCACACAGGGAAAACAAGTGCCTACACACACTCTAACGCCTCCCTGCAAGGTCTGGAGTTGTAGAACTGCATGATGAGAGCTTAAAATTACTGCCTTGACAAAGCACACACATTGTAGGGAAGACATGACTTAACCCACAAAGACTTGACTATCCTTACAATTTCATATATCACATTTCCCACTGAGACCAGTGGATCTGAAATGCTTTAGAGAAGGCATTGGAATAAAGGACACAAAAGGAGAGAAAGAATCGGGGTTTGAGTATGAGAAAGCTTTACTGCAAGAAGTGCTCATGAAGCTGAACATGGAGCACTATGTGCAATTAAAGAGTGATGTAAAACAAAAAGGGGAGGGAAATAGGGGTTAAATAAAGAAACAGTAGAAAAAAACCCAAAGAACAGGAGAGTTAAAGTTATATCAAGAGTCAACAGTAGGATAAGGAAGATGGTGGAGCAACATGGCTGAGGCAGGCAGAGAGGGAAGGAAAACCTGCAGAGTTCACCCAGGGCCAGGCTGAGCAGGGAGAGGCAAAGCCAAGCTGAGGACAAGGCTCTCAGTGCAGCAGCCCTTTAGCAGCCACGGGAAGGGACACTGTGACTGCAGTGGAGAAGCCGTGCCTGTTTCTTGGCAGGGGCAGGACATTTGTCACCCAGGGGTGACTTACCTATGAGACACCAAGGTACAAAGTCCAGATTCCTCACAATGTCCTGCCCTCTCTGCGTGAGATAGCACCAAGAGGCTAATTACCAGTTAGCCCAGATTTATTAGCCTTAACGAAGTTTGCTGCTAAAACAGAAACAGATCCCATCCTCTAGCTCCCAGCCCTCTGCCCTGGACAAGGCTTTATCCCTGAGCACAGGAAGAGAAGGAAACGGAAAGTTGAAACATTACACTAAGGGCTGCGAGAGCCCAGGAAGAATTGCAAAGCAATAAATAATGCTGGAAGCGGAGCAGAGAATAAATAATTCCACTTTGGGAAAAGCGAGTCTGAGATGAGATTGAAGGGAAAGAGGAAAACACGTGTATTTCATATGCAGCCTGTTCTGAATGCGAAACACAGATGTATATTTTTATCTCCATTGAAGGCAGTACAATGCACTCATTGCCTTCTCAAGACAAGTTGTGCAAAGCTGAAAATTACTTTAGAGGCACAAGAATAAATAGTGTACTTTTCCACGCCATTTTTTAAATGGCACAGAAGATCATCAAGCTAAATATTATTGCCACATGATAACACAAACTCCTCCTGATGTAACTCAATTTCCTTGCATTATCTTTGCCGATCATTGAGTTCTCCATGTACCTGAGTGCATAAGACAATGTATAAGATGAATGTCTCACTCCTCCTACAAAGGTCTCACATTCACATGCTCTGAGTAATAGAACAGCTCATTCAGAAATATTTTTATGATGTACACTGGGATTCTCACATGCATTAAACTCTGAAGCAAATCCATGTATTAACCAGATACTTGATGTTTCTGGGTGTTAGGTGTTTTTCTAATTCATTATAGAGTAGGGAACAAAAAGCTTTCTTCAGGCTAATTACTTCAAATTATATTTTACACTGGAAACAAAGAGATCTTTGTCTAAGGAAACAGAGAAGACTACACCTCAGACACTGTGGAAACAAACAAAAAGATCAGTGGCCTCGGAAGAAGGAAGAGCACATTAGAAGGAAGAGCAAAGTCCTCAGCTTTCATGAAATGAGCATTCAGAAGGATGAATTGAGCGCTCTCAACCACCCCAGACTGAAAGAACGTGCTCATTAACCAAAGTTCACATTTCAGGTGAAAGAAAATTCACTAGGACCTTTAACGGAACAAGGCAGAGCAAGATCAAAGTCTACCTAAAGGCAAAACATTGACAAAATTGGGATAATCTTGTATCTCACCAGGTATCTGCAAGTATTGAGGAGGAAACGAGCTTCTGTGAGTTCAGGTATTTCTCGTGTTTTTGGAACAAGTTTGATGCAGCTGTTTTGGGGAGGGGCTGTTAAAAACCATTTGCTAACGGGTGAGGGTTTATCTAATGGACAACAAGCAGGGGCTGCTAACACCTCACTTTCAGCTCCTCTTTGCTCTTGAGACAATTTCTGAAGGGTGAGGGGGAGGAGAAGGGAGAGCTGATGGGAGAAGCAGCAATCCTAGTGCCTGATTTTCTACTTGGTCAAATCTTTAAAAATGTTTTTTACATGCAGGAGCAGAAATCAAAGTAATAAATACAAATCCGCCAGGAGTCACTTCTTTATTTTCCAGTTATAAACATTGCTGAGCTACAGATAATAAGAGAAACACCTGTACTACATTTAGTCTGAAGCAGCTACAGCAAACTCCAGCCCCAAGAACAGGCTCTGGCAGTTTCACAATTAACTCGGCTGAATGCAGCTCCCCTACACTCATGGAAAGCTTGAAAGGAATCAGGTGTTCCCTATCTTCAGGGGTAATCTATAAAATCCAGAAAATCCATGAACTGTAACATTTTGGATTATTAAAAGACAAATCCTCTCTTTTGTGTAAAACCAATGCATTCTTGAAAAGAAAACAAACAAAAACCCAAAACAGCCACGTTATCTGTATGAAACCTTTTTTAAGTTACTGGACATCCATAACACCTACCTTCACTCAACAGATGCCATTCTTAAAATCATTATTTTCTACTAATTATTCTGTTCAAACACTAAGTTTTCACGGTATTCCAGGAGAATGGTTTAATAATTTCTGTGTTTATGTTGGTGTTTTTGCTATTCTTTTTTCCTCTGTAGCTTTATGGAGAAGCTAACAATTTCCATGGTTGGTCAAAGTGACAACAGGAGTGAGGCTTTGAGAACAAAGGCAAGTAGAATCCCCTGTCACACCACCACAGTAATGAAGACGCCTGTCATGCATCAGAAAACTACACAACAGAAAACTCCCACAGAAATGGACAACTTCATGGAAAACGCTAACTCTGCACCTTTGAGGCTAGAGACATCTGCTAACTTTGTCTGATCGAGGTTGCTGGAGTCTATTCACCAAAAGACAAAGGTAATAAATGCAAAGAAAGTAATTTGTAATTTGCTATTTCCATGTCAGATCTTAACCCTGTGGAGATTCACAGCATGCCTAACTTTAATTACCGAGACAGGGGAAGGGAAGAAAGGACTGGAAGCGTTCAACTAGTAGCAATTCAAGGCCCTGAGTTGGCTAAAATTTTAAAATGTTACTAAAACTGACGTTACAATCAAAGCCATGTGTTAGTGATTGCAGGCTCACGGCCACAGCTCAAAATGAAACAGATCTTTAAAAGCTAATGCTAACAACATTTCCATTTGTGATTCATTTCTTATCCCCCAGTGTCAATGACACAAAATTAAGAGGGGAATAAAAAAAAAAGAAAGAAAAAAAAGAGTCCCTCCTCACAAAACAGATGTGGAGGTTGCTTCCTCCCACACTATCATGGTCCTTCCAAGAAGGCTGTGACTCTCCCAGAGTCAATAGCTGTAAAAGACACCTTGTCTTAACAATCCCCGGCAGTGACTGCAGGGCATTGTTTTATAAACAGCTTTGCAAATGTTTTCTACACACGCCCAAACCAGCGTCACTGACTTGGGTGAAACTTTCAATGACTTTATACCTAAATTCCTCTATGGGCACAGCAGGGAGGAATGGTCACTCAGGACTGCACTGGCAGGTGAAGTTCGTGGCAAAACAAAGTTCACCATCTAACTTGGAATTCAGGGCAGAAAACTGAAAATCGTAGGTTAAATCAGAAAATAAAGCTGTACAAGACAGAATGTCATTGTTTTGGATGAATAAATTGGCAGATGAATCAGAGTCCAAGTCCGGAGTTAAGATAAAATGGCACCAGTTACAGCCCCTCCCCAAAAGCAGGAATTCTAGTTTCTTCTGGTTTGAAGCATTTAGTAATGGAAAAACTGGAGAACTAGCACTGAATACAAGAAATGAGCCTCTTATATACCGAATTTTCACATTGAAAAATGTACTTGGAATAGAGACACAAGGATCAGGCTGCACTGTAAGCAACAACTCCAAGGTGTTAAATGTCTTTTCTTCCTTGCCACCAGCCCCACAGCAGAGAGAGGAGTCTGGAGGGGTCACAAAGGGCTTCCTTCTTCTGCCTGGCACAGCCAAAAGCTGTCTTTGAAAAAATCATGTGCACTGAGCAGTCATTCACTGTATGAGAAGAGATGCAGGAGCTGTAACCAGGAATGTAAGAGCAACAAGTGGTAGACACTGAACCCAAAGTTAGCAAGTGCTTTATTGGTGCAATCTTTGTCATGTGGACTTCAAGTTTTCTCTTATCTCCCCACAGTAACAGAAGAATTCTTATATATTTCATCTATTTTGACCCTTGGGGCTTCAACTATTTGACTTCAGATGTTAGATTTTAATAAGCTGTCACCCAAAGGGGAAAAAAATGCAGTAGTTAATGTGACTGATTCACCATTTACAGCTGGACTACAGACAGAAAAAAAAAAATCAACCCTATTTCAAGAATTTAGTTGTCACCAAGTGGAAAACTTCAGTACTTTTTCCATCTGTGCATTTCACAGCAGAAGTAACTTCAGATTAATCTTGCCCTCTCCATTACTGCTGTATATAACTAGCACCTAATCATTACTGGGTGTTGCTGCTCCTGGGGTGTTACCTCCCTCCAAATAAATCTAATGGGACGCTTTGTCTACTTTCAAAATCACAGAATCACTCAGAAACCAGCACTCAGAGCTAGGAGAAGGCATAACTCAGCACCACAGCCTCCATGAGTGCGTGCCAGCACAAGCCAGCTGGACAACTCAAATCCAAAGCCATTTCCATTTCCTTTGGCTCCCCAGTAAAAGCAGGGAGCAGCCACAGGCTGCTCCCGTGGAGCCTTGAGCACAGTATCTCCTTACCTGAGAGCTAATAATGCCACACTTCCTGTGAACTGTGAATCAGGAGGAGATATGGGGCGTCTCCCTTACACCTCGGAAACTCTGCGAGCTCTTTGCAGTCCCCACCACCCTCTCCCTTGTCAGAGCCCAAGAAATTCCTCAGAGAGCTTAGCACAGAGCCCAAGACCCCCGTGCCTTTGATTCAGCCCTTAGAAAAAACAACTACCAACCTTGTATGAAGAATTACAAGCCATGAAAATTTAAGTAGAATGATAGTGAATTTCTCAGAAAGTGAAAAATAATTTTTTTAGAGTTTTTAGAATGGGGGTTCAAGAAGCAAGATAGAAGAATCTAAGTGTGTCCAGCCTTTCTCCTTCTTCTTCTTGGCCTCCATCTTCTGCTGTGATGCTGGCACTTTTAGATTGGTTTAGAGTAGAAGCTCACGGTCTAACATAGATGATAAGTATTAGAAAGTAATTGTAAATACTGTACATGTAGTTTTTAGTAGAAAAAGATAACACCGCCCTGGGGGCAGGCAGAGTGCCTCTGACTGTCCTGCTGAATGGACTTCAGCTGGACAGGAGAAAGAATTTTATAGATAAGATACAATAAACAACCTTGAGACCGAGAAATTAAGAGTTCTGACTCCTTCTTCGACCACCGAGCTGAGAAATGAGACTTTCCAACTTATCTCAGAGTCACTCTGACCAGCTAGAGACCCCAGAACTCCCTGAGAGGGAATCACCAACTCACTGCAAGCCTGGCCCAGGAGAGGTTTCTCCTCCTCACAGGGCAGGGGTTGCAGCGTTTCCATGGGTATTCCAGGGAAAGGAGACCCGGCCACACCATGCTGATTAAGTATTTCCAGTTGCTAACAACAAAAAATGGTAATTTTTATGTTCTCCCATGCAAGCAACTTTTGTAGCTGACATATAGACATTGCACAATCACAAACGAGAAGGAAGGCAGTCAATAGGAAGGGAGGAGGACACTTTTTTGATGATCAAGGAGAAGAGTAATTAAAATATGATCCATGCTGGGAAGGCATGCAAGATCCATCACTTGGTTAATATTTCAGCAGACACAATGAAGAGGAGCAATACTTTTACCTTCAGCACTTCACCTCAAGTAAACAAAGCAGACTCCACCAAAGGTCACACCACTCTGGAGGGTACAAGATTCACCAGCCAAAGCAAAGCACAATTTCTGAGTGGGAGGATTGCTTCTCAAACAACATCCTTAAGAAAAACCTGTTCCACCCTTTCTTCCATTGCCTGCTACTAGCTAGCTTGAAATTATTATGCTTTAGTGGAAGCTGCAACATCTCGCTTTTCGCGGATACAATGCAGCCCTACTGAGGTCACGGTGGGGGCCAGGAGCACCTTAAATTATTCCTCAAAATGCCCTTAACCTGTTTCCAAGGTGTGCCCAGGTCACTCGCACGCTGGCAGTGCCTTAGGGAGTGCTTGTCATGGCCATGAGAGGGGCAGAAGGAGCAAAGACACCGGGGAAAGTTACCGGAGAGAATGAAAGGGCTGAACAGCGGGGGGACATGAGAGACAGCAGGGGAGAGCACCAAACGAACGCGGGCATTCAACAGGATTATCCCACCCAAAGCTGCTCTGCGCCCGCTACCAGCCACAGAGACGGAAAACCAGCTGAACCACCGGGGGAAAAAAAAACTCAGCAAGGACTGAAAGGGGGAAAAATACCCCAGTGAGGACTCAGAGGGCGAAAAAAATACCCCAGTGAGGACTGGGAGGGGGGTCACCAGGTAGAAGGTGAGGCAGGAGGAGGAGGGCACGGCTGGTGCCCCCGGCGGGGATGCCCAGCCCGGTGCGAGCCCGGCGGGCGAGGTGCGGGCAGGTGTGGCGGTACCGCGGCGGCAGCAGGAGAGCACACGCACACCTACACATACACACACACACCGGGGGCTTCGCGGGTGTACAGCCAGGCTGGGAAAAAGCTGCAGCACCCACCACCATCCCCGGGGGGCCCGGCAGGGACTTCTCAGCCCCCTGTCCGAGCGCAGGGCAGCGGCGGCAGCAGGGACAGGCCGGGGCAGCGCCCCGCAATCCGCCCTGCTCCGGCTGCCCCGCCGGCTTTGGGGTCGCGGAACAACCCAAAGGGGGGCTCGACGGCAGGGGGAAATCCCAGCCCGCCCCGCCAGCCCCTTCCTTACCTTGCCCCGAGTCCTCCTGCCGGGCCGGGGGCGGCGGTGGCCGCGGGGCTCCGGGCGGGCGCGGGGGCTCCGCTCCGCGCCGCCAACAAAGTGCGGGAGCGGGGCGGGCAGCGGAGCAGCCGCTGCGAGCGGAGCCGAGCGGAGCCGAGCTCCCTCTGCCGGGCACCCGCCCCGCCCCGGCCCCAGCTCCAACCCCAGCTCCAGCCCCAGCCCGCGGCCGGGGCGGGCCCGCGGAGCGCAGCGCGGAGCTCCCGCGCCGGCGGAGCGGCCGCACGGAGCCCTGCGAGCTCTGCTCGCCGCCTCCCTCCTCCCGCTCCCGTGCACGGCTCACGCCATGCAAAGGGGCTGAGAGCAGCGCCCCGTGCGAGTTTAAAGTCATGGTTAAAAAAAAAAAAAATTAAATAGAAGGCCACACACAAAACGTACCACGGCTCCAAAGCAACATCCCTTCCCCGGAGGAGTAGGTGTAGCCAAAGCACCTTTGGAACGAGTGGTCTACGAGAACAGAAGTCCCCCCCCTCCCCGTCTTCGCTTGAAATGCCGGATGAAATTTCCCAGCTGTTTATGTTGTTTCCATCTGGCACCGCGTTCCGCCCCGCTCTGACAATTTACACGTGGCTTTTGCTCTCAGCGCAGGGGAATGGTCCCTATCGGATCGCTCGCAGGTAGCCAAAGTCCTTGCAGCTACACTGTTAGCACGGCTGGGATTGCTATAATGAGCCGCTTCCCCTCCTAAAACCCGGCTGTTCCGCGAGAATCTGTTCTCACTGATTTCTCTTTCAAATAAGTTTTTGCCTTATGTGACTCCAGAGAAAAGCTAGAAAGCATAAAAATCTTTTGACAGCATCAGACATATGAAAAAGAACCTCTATTCATGTAGTGCATAGGAGAGCTAATCTGGTTTTTGAGGTTCTGTTCCTGATTTTTGATAGGATTCAATTGCCAATCCAGAAAGAATTACACACCTGCTTAATTACGTTCCCGAGGCTCCTTCCAGGCTTCACCAAGATCCCTTAGGAAGATTAGAATCATATCTGGACCAAACAGCTAATTCCACCGAGCCACGGCTATCAAAATGGAGCAACAGGTCCTTTCTGCTACAAAGTTTCTGTGATTCCAGGCCCTCTCCAAGAAACCTGCAGGGGAAAAGTATAAACTAAGGAAAGAGCAGCTGCTTGCTGAAATTTCCACTCAGTTCCAAGAAATGAGACTTGGCAGGTCCTTGTTTTTTATAACACTCCGTGACTCATTTGCAGAAGCAGGTGAAGTCAGAGCCATCACTGCCAGAGTCCTGCCCCTGACGGCTCCTCCAGGGAAGACACGGATTTTCCCGATTTTGAAAAAAAAAAAAAAAAAAAAAAAGTGGAGAGGGTGAAATCGCTCAGCTACTGCTCGCAGCAGTCTGGTTGCTGAATCTCTTCTCAAGTGGTGCTACTCCATCCTTCACCTGGTGCTTGCCAGCAAATCTTCCCGAAATAAGGTCTGAACTCTACAGAGGGAGTTATTTTGCCAGGTTCGGGCTGAAGGCAGGGGCAGCAGTAGGCATGAACCTCTCTGTGGGCTCCTGAGAACCAGGCAGGAGAGAGTAACCCGAGCCTGCAGATCAGGCTGGGAGAGGTGGGGCCTCTCTCCACAATTGCTTGGGAGTTCACCTTAACCCTGCTTAAAAGGAAAAAGAGAGAGAGAAAAAAAAGCAGTTCAGCCAACTTCCCCTTCCTGGCTCGGAGCTGGCAGAGCCCCTTGTCGTGCTGCATCTTCTACCAGCTCTGTCTTTGCTATTTTTCTGGTCCAGAAAGTCCTCCACAAAAGAGGAAAGCACAAAAAAAAAAAGTGAAATAAATCCACTTCTGAGTACCCAAACAAGCATTGAAATGTGCAGATACCATATGGTTCCCTAGTTGGTTTCCAACAAACCTTCAAATCTTAAAGAATCTGATTATGGAGAGGCTACCTAGGTAATTCCTGCGAATGAAACTTACAGGAACACTGACATTTCCAAACTATGCCAGATGCCATACACACACTCCCTAGGTAAATAATAACAGTAATTGATACTTAAAAGTGCTTATCCCATGAGAGGTAGAAAGAAATTCGAGAGATTCTCTTAAATAAAAGGCTGGGGACGGCTTCAGTCCTTGGCAACGATCCTCAGTACCTCTCTTCCCCCTTTTTCCTGGATAGAAGCCCAAGCCCACCCCCTGCTCCAATTCCCCTTAACAAAGGACAGAACACAAATGCAGAAGACCATTGTGGACTGATAATTTTGTTTGGTTTCACTTGAAAGAAAACATTTTAAAGGAACAGAGAAAAAGAGGAAAGAAAGTGGGATGAGAGAATGAAGGAAGGGAAACCAGAAGGATAAATGGGAGATAGATTTGGGGAAGAATAAATTCTATGCCTATTCTTTGAGATGTGTACAGTAGGTATGGGCATTTATAGAATTATTTCACATGAGTATGAAGTTAATATTGCTGCAGAAAGGAAGCCAGAACATTGTAACACAGGGGATGAAGAAGGCACTTCACCAACGCTTGTCTCCTTGGGGAAAAGACAAAAGATGCCAAAGAATTCCCTTCTGTTGGAGATCAGCCTGAAGAGATTTTCTGGGCTGGGAACCTGCAGGATGGTTTACACACCACGGACGTTCTGGCAGCTCCATCAGAGGCTGTTTGCCGCCAGCCCCTTCCTTTCCTGGCTGGAACGCGGCCAGGCTCGGCAGCCCCAGCCAGGCGCGGTCCCTCCGCTCCGCAGGTGCGCACCCAGGGAAGGCAGGCACGGCGGGGGCAGCACACCTGCAGCTTCCCGGGGAGCTCCTCTGCTCAACCCCTCCTGGAAACAAGGGCTCCGTTTGTGTGGTGTTAGCTGCAGCGAGCCCAGACAATGAGGATTAGCTGCTGATGCTGGAGGTTCCACTCATTGAAAACAGACGCCGCTGTATCCATAGGGTTTTCAGAAGAAAAAGTATACAAAGCGAGCCTGAGTCTTCTATTGATTTTAAGGCACGTGTAGCTCAGTGAGAAATGGCAGAATTGTTCCAGATTTAGGTCATAAAAATGCGAGATAAACCCAGAAGAATCAACAGAAAACGAGAGAAACAGAAGAGACTGGCTTTTCATCCATGCTACTCCATTTTTTATGCTATGAAAAAAAAAAAAAACAAAAAAATTACAAGTACAGAAAACATCTATTTTCTGCTTAAAAAAATATTTATTTGCTGCTTAAAAATTATAGAATATATTTTGCATCATGGCTAAACATAGTACTATCTATAAAACTATGCAGGTAAGAGGATTTGAAGAACAACCATAGAGGTTCTTCTCGTCCCAAAGTAATTTGTAGTTTGACTGGGAGTTTCTTTTGGGTAGGTCTGGTTTTAAAGTATTCTGCTTAAATATGTCATCCTTTGTGCCATAAATATATGTGTACATACATAACTAGATGTGTACATGTACATACATAACTAGATGTGTACATGGATATGTGTGTACATAAATATATGTGTACACATATTTAGACCATTTATGGAAGACACTAAGTGAATGTGATTAATTGTTCTAAATTCAGATTTACTATTTATCTATGAATAACATAATGACCTCAACATTTGTGAGGTCTAAACATGTTCAAGATATTCTCTACACTTCTAAATTAACTAAGAGGCTGGGGTCTGCTACCCAAAAAATTACCTTTGGATAAACCTTCTAATGTGTTTGGGTTTGATCCCCCCTGCCCAGAAGAAGAAAAAAAAAGGGATATAAAAGGATTATTAAAATACCTCTTCTCTCCTCATTAGTTGATTCCTTTACTGAAAAGCTTGTGATTAGTTGATTAATATGACATTACAGAACCTACTTGCAGTTTCTTGCAGAATCTCCTTTCTAAGGAAGGTTGGTTCAGGCAAACAAAGTAAAGCAGACTAGAGAGCTACCAACAATCCAAATGTGAAAAAGAAGGAGGAACTCAGTGTGTCTGAAATACTCACAGAAACTGAACTCCAGACTCAGTTCTGAACCAGAGGGAAAATGTCTGGACTGCTCCTGGCTGACTCATACACTCTATTCCAGCTACAGAGCCAAAGCAGCACAGAGAATTCCCAGAAGTCTCATTTTCATGCAAGAAATTACTCTTGAGAAGAGCTCAGGGATATGGCAGGGAATGTATCAGGTGAGACTGAGGTGTCTGTCATGGCATGGAACTCCATGGAGGCTCCCAGTGACTGTGACAGATAAAACTGCTTCCAAGAGCTGTCATGAGTCACTTTGCCTGTTGTGATGAGGGACCACTCTGCAGAGCAGAAAAGTTTGGTGTTGTTTCAGAAAGAAAACCCTCAACTGTTTGCTTGTGGTCCTTATAGTGCCTGCATTCCCAAGTCAGGGAATATGGAGTTACATCTCCTGGGTGTTCTGCTCTCTGTTTGATGTTATTTGGAGTTTGCATCAGTAAATGCACACCTTCCATATTTGTCCCTTAGTCTAGCTGCTAGGGATTTACAGATTTTTATTCCTTGTTCCTAATTATTGTTACAGCCATGAGGGAGATTATTTGACTGAGCTGACTGAGATAAATGAACCAACTCTTCATCCTGAGCACAAAACTCTCCAGCCTGAAGCTGCCTCCTCTGATGAGTTACAAACTTCCCATCCAGCTGTTCCCACTACTAATGCATCAATTACAAACCATGTAATTTATGACTAGGGCTGAGGCTGAATGTGTGATGATGAAAAGCCTTGCAATAAGACAAGGGCACTGTGATGTTATGAATTCTCTGGCAGTTCTCTCTGCACCATCCTGGGAGGATTGCAATCAGCCAGTGAAGTAAAGCAGAAGACCTTTCTCCCTCTGGAGCCATGGGGAGTGCTGCCATTTATTTCAGAAGGAACAGAATCAGCCCCAAACCCTTAATTTGTCCATTACTTAATCTCTGTACTGAGAGCTGGTTGGCTGACACTTGGATTGGAAGTCAAAGACTCCTGAAAGAAACTGGAGGTGCAAGAAACCTTTGCAATAATTTGGGCAAAGCTCAGCACGTTTGTGATTGCTAGAGTTTGATCTGTCACCTCTCAAGAGCTACACTGTGTTTGATGAATGAGACTCTAATTGAATTCATGCAAATAAATTGCAGGTTACAAAGCAAACTGAAATGTTCTTGCACATTTTGATGCTTCCATGTTCCTAT
The DNA here is from genome assembly GCF_037042795.1 of Molothrus aeneus. Classification (NCBI taxonomy): domain Eukaryota; kingdom Metazoa; phylum Chordata; class Aves; order Passeriformes; family Icteridae; genus Molothrus; species Molothrus aeneus. Next base: position 3,591,987 of record NC_089650.1, on the reverse strand, counting down.
CTTACAGAGACAAAAAAGAAACAAGACACAGACAATCAGTCATTTTATGTCCATGCTCTTCTTTTTATAGGGAAGCATGACAGGTGTGTTTTATTACATTTGGATGTTTATTGACAGAGAGCTAGAGCATTAAACCTTAGATATTTCTTTTTCCTTGTATTTCATATTCATAAGAAAAAAAAAGAGGGCAGGCACAAAAAAAAATATATGTAACTACTAGAAACAAAATCATTTGTTTTGCCAGAATTCATAGAAGTTTCTGGTTTTTAGTTTCTCTTCTGGGATTTAGAATTCTATTTCTGTGTTGGGGGGGGAACAGTCTTAACCATGTGGCTCATCCTAAAGCCTTCAGAGTTCTTGAGTCAAGTATTTAAGATCAATACATTCCATTAATAATCACAAGATGTTGAAAAAAAACATGCTGACATTTTTATTTGAATTCGGGGTTCACAGATTTCATGTCTCCTAGCAGAAATGTCAGAGGGAGAGGCTTTCTTCTTGTAACAAATGAGAAGGATTTGAGGCATTCACGAAGAAGTTAAGCTTCTGAGAAACATCAAATATTATAATAAAATCATTAGATTGAAAACCTTTTTTTTAAATTGTTAATTGTGCTGAACTTTTATTTTGCAAATAGTCATCCTGGTTCCTGTTTTTAAAGACTGAAGGGCTTTGTTCAGCTGTCCATGTTGATTACAGAATGTGCTGGTCACCTGAAATCCTGCATTTGCATACACTTGCTTAGTTCTGATTGAATAATTATTTCATTAGCCGAGGGCACTAATTAATAATGCTGATATTGATTTTTTGGTTACACAGTTCTTGCCACAGACCTCAGAATATCAATCTTTTGGTTACATAGTTCTTGCCACAGACCTCACAAACCCCATCACACTCAACAAGCTTTTTCTTTCCTACAGAAGGCACCCATGAGATAGATTAATTTCCATCCAGTTTTCAGATAAAAATATGTAATGCCCAAGTTCCTAATTGCTTCAGCCTATGACAGATGTGGCAGGTCTACAGCTGCCTGACTTCATTTTGCCTTAAGGCACCCCAATCCCTGTGGTAATATCAGCATTTGAAAAACACATTCTACCAAATCAAAGAGGGCATTCCCTGAGCTTGTTACAAGTAAGAAACAGCTAACAATAACTAAAAGGGAGATTAAACTCTATGGTGGTTGTGATCATTAGTCAGCCAGTGATGGGTTTCTGGCTTTCGTACTGAGGTGGACACAACTATTTGCTCATCTCAGATATTCTGAGACAAGAAGCTGCCTAGCACAGCACACCTTCTGCTTTCTTGAACAGAAATGGAAAGGGACATGGAAAAAGTACTTGGGAAAACTCCAGTCTGGAGGTGACTGCTTTTTAGCAGAGCTGGATTGAGAGGTCTTTGAGAGCACTGTGCTTTAAGGGCTATCCTATCATCAGCTTGTTTAGCTGAACCTAATTTTCCCTTAGTTCTAGAGCTGAGCAAAATCACATGGCAGAATCATATGTTACAGCCATATGGCATAGTGATTTTTACACGGATAGCAGCAACAAGCTCACACTCTGTGTATTCTGACATATTTATAGCCCTGCTGTAATGATGCAGGAGGACAGCAGTAGCCTCAAGAGCAGTCCAGTGAAGTACAGGCACAGAATGGTACCAAAGATTTCAGGGTGATAAACCATTCACCCAGTGAACGAGCTAGGCAGAGCTTATTTTATATTAATTAGATAATTTGGAGTGTGAATATTTGTGTATTGTCACTGTACTACAACTAATTAACTGTGTGTTGTGTATTAGTTAACATGTTAAGATTTTAATTAGACAAAAAAAATCTTGGCTTGTGTGTTCCTCCTTCTCCAACAACAAGATTTTGCACATAAATCTCTCTCCATCAGTCCTTCATGTTCTTCTTTTCCTTTAGACTGTGATGCCCTAAAACTTTTCCTACTCCTTTGTGAGTAAGTGCACTCACTGAGACAGTGATGGGCCCAAATAATTTTTGTCCTCTCTAGGGGCTGAAAACTTTTCCTAAAACTTTTCCTACTCCTTTGTGAGTAAGTGCACTCACTGACAGTGATGGGCCCAAATAATTTTTGCCCTGTCTAGGGGCAGTAAGAGGCCCTTTGGCCCCCAAAGATCAAGTGTGACCCCCAAAGATCAACTGTGACCAAGATCAAGACCCCCACAAGATCAAAGATCTGTATTCTTCAAGACAGACAGCCCCTGCCCTTGCTGTGCATACTGTGCACATGAGAGCTCAGCTCCCCTCCATTCCCTGTGAATCCAGGGAACACCAGCCCTTTTCCTTCCCTCCACAACCCTACACACAAGGGGGTGATGAGGGGAAGGGGTACCAGGTGGGGAAAAGCCCCCATGCCACATTGCAGGTGACAGGCACATCAGCAGAAAGGGTCCCATGGAGCATCTCCTGCGTCCCGCTCCATCGGTGCCTCTGCACCCAACCACCACGGAAAACTGGAGAAACCTGAGCTGCCCTCCCCTCCTGACCCCTGCCAGGGGTGCTTTTCAATGAGCTGAAGGAAGAAATTGAGCTTACACACAATGATAGTCACCCTGTTTGCTTACAGAAACATTTTCCCACACCTTCTGTGGATTGAGTTTTAATAAGGGGGAGTTTCTCAAGGCTGGGACTTGTCCTCAGGCATATATAGGTGTCCAGTGCCTAGCACAGCCAGGGCTCTGTGCTGAGAAAAGCCTCTGTATCCTACCAAACCAGGCAAAACTGTGACAAAATGAATGTCAGCCCTTCCTCTTTACATAAGCGAGTGTAGCCAATTTCTCTTCACAGAGAAATGCAAGGTGCATCTTCCCAAGAATATTTCTCCGTTTCACATTCTCTGAACCTCAGAGAAAGGAAAAACAATTCTTATCTCATTTGCTGTGCCTGTGTTGTGCCAAAGTAGAATGCAATACGGAGATTGTTTACCCAGAGTGATGGGGTTTTGTTTCCTTGGCCTGTCAGGGCCAGGTGTGTGTGTGAGTTGGGACTGTTGGGTGACAGTCACGAGATTCAGGCAGTTGTGTGCAGAGTTGAGTGCTTGGCAGATTCAGTTTAGATGTAATGCAACATAGAGTAATATAATATAGAATAACATAGTATAGTAAAGTAATTAATTAGCCTTCTGATAACATGGAGTCAGATGCATCCTTCTCTCCCCTCGTCGGGGCTGCCTGCAAATTCTACAAGCAAGTGCTTGGCCAAGAGAAGAATTTCTTCTTCCTTTGGAGTGGTGTCAGCCAGCAGAATTCACCACTCCAAAGAGCACCCGGACTGCTGTTGAATTTCAAAGAGGGGGCTTGAATGGTCTCGATCAGGCGGTGCTTGTGGCTGGTGCAGCTGTATGGAGACAAAAGGAAAAAACTGAGAAGGACTGAAACTCGTATAGAATGACACGGATGATTTAACCCCCAGAATGAACAAGCTAAGCACTGGGAACCCACTCATGATGCAGATATTTCTGGACTGTAAGAAAAGCAGGAAGAGAAGGAATCGCCAAGTAAAATAAACAAACTAACAGTTACTGGAAATAACAGAATAGATAATCTGGAAAATGCCCAGAAGGACTGAAGAGCTTTCAGATTCCAACTGTAAGACAGGGATAGATGCCAGGAATGTACACAGCAGGCATTGATAGCCTACCTGATCTATCAGGAGTGTATTTCAAAGATTTGTAAATCCCCAGTATTTGTAGATTTCTGGGATCTGAAGGAAATGTTGCAGGTTTGTGACTGATTTTTCCTTGCACTTAAAACTTGTGGGTGTATTTCTATTGTTTTGATGGAGCTGAGAAAAGTGAACTTCAGATGTCTGAAACATCCCTCCTCCTCCTCCTCAGTCTGAGAGCAAAAGCAAAGCAAACACAAATGAGATTTAGCACATACACCCACCAGAGACGACTACAGCCAGCTTTGCATTCCTCTCTTATTGTCTGCCTCCAAATTCTACCCTCCTTCTGGAGAAGTGAATTGTTACTTACAGGAGAGTGAGACACGGTGAAGATTTATTTAGGTATAATTACAAAACACTGAGATCCCGAGATAACAAGTGTGCTAAAACTGAATCCAAAGTCCTTTGAAGCCCAGAAGGATATCTCTAATTTATGGGACAATGGAGCAAGCCCATATATACTGCAAAATTACTACTGAACTTTACAGAGTAAATGGCTATGGCAAAGGATAACTCAGGGTGTGCGCAGTACTGTGAAACCAGAATTAATTATCCTTTCATGTGCCTTTGCATTGTATTATTTCAAAGATATATTCCTGTTATCCCTGTCTAAGTTATAGGCTGTTAAATTATTAGCACAGAGACTGCAACAACTGAAAACAAACCAGGAACAATGGTTTGAGCTTCCCTGTCTGTGAGAGCAGGGCAAATGGCACAGGCTGTTTTTCAGTGCTGAGCTGAACATAACATATATAACATGTGACAGCAGCCCCAATCAAATCACTACAGCACAGAGACAATGCTCCCCCAGTGTCAGGCTCTCCGTGCTGAGAACAACTTTCCATTAATTTCCCTCATTTGTGAGGTAGATGCTAGAGCACTTGTGAAGGAGTCCAAAAGCTTTGTGGTAAATGAAAAATTCTCTGGTGTGCTTCATTTAACGTGCTTCTCCCAGGAAGCACAAGCAGAGACAGTTTGAAAGCTTATTTCTTTAGGGGACAGACAGACAGACACATTTTGTTCCTCAGTGTCGTCAGCACTCTCCATTTACTCACAAATGAACACACACAATAGATCAGGTTGTCCTAACAGGGACACGAGAATTTTCATTTCAAGAATTTTCATTTCAAGGATTTTCATTTCAACTCCATGTGCAGCTCCCCCGAGGAGGTACTGACCAAAAAAGTGGGAAGTTTTAAAGAAAATGTTGTTATGAGTGAATTTTCCCTTTAACAGGTTTAACTCCCATTGGTCACTGACATGACAGGCACTGGGCATGAGTGGAGGGACCTTTCCTGTTTCAGGCAGATATGAACTTGTGCAGCTCAGGCTGTGGGCTCCTTCCTCCAGACAGCAGCTTGCCCAGACCAGTAGCTCCAGCTGATGGCCACTCATGGCCAAAGCTGAGATTTGATGGACCTGATTCTTGTTTACTCTGCTACAGATAGTAGCATACTTTAATCTTTGCATTTAGTTATTATTATACAGTGATTATGCAGTGTATTATTATTATTATTATTATTATTATTATTATTATTATTATTGCTATAATAAAGTAGTTCTATTTTATAGAACCTATAATCCTAATAAAGACCCCAGCAGTGTAAGAAATCAGGTCACAGAAATCTGGGGGAAATGAAAGGATTCATATCAATGTAAACTCTTTTTCATTTGGGTTTCACTGACTATTGCATCCATTCCAGCTTTTCTACCTATGGGAGTGTCACTATCTTCTTAAGGAATATAAAGGATTAATTGCATAGTATAGAATGATTCTCTGGGTATGAATAAAATTCTTTTGTTGACTGACACAGAAATATTGTTCAAAGTGTGTTTATCCTAGTGAAAAAAAACCAAACAACCCATATGTCTGAATAACAGCTACAACAGAATGATAGTCTTTTTTAACAGGAGACCTGTTCTTCAACAGGAAGGCTTTCCTCTTATCAACATCTTTTCATAAAGTTTTATTTTCATATTAGGAAGATGTCACTGCTGCTATTAAACAAGGTTTTATGGGCTGAGGGTTGGAGTAAAGTAAGACAGAACTTGATTAACTGATGGCAAAATTGAAGTTTTTGATGTGGATTTCACAATACATTGGAAATAAAAAGCTCACAGTGCCCTATCATCATTTGTCAGCAAATGATTTCTTATATTTCTCATCCTTATTGATGTATATCATTGAGTTTACAATGTTATATTGACCTTATCCTGGTTCTAGTCATCAATTTCTATCTTTAGGATATTTAAGGATAGTAAATCTTTAAAGTTATTGTAGTAGACCTTTCTCTTCAGAGGATTTATTATTTTCTCCTACAGGAATGAGATTTTTAATGACCCACATTTTAAATTATTTCTCACTTATAGGCAGTTTTGACCATATAGGAATAAAAATGAAGTACAGGTCTCCTCCTGGGTCCCATGAGGAGAGCAATAATACCTGACTATTTATAGCATTACTGCTTGCATTAACTTAAACTGTGGGAATATGCCAAACAAATTGCATTTGATTTCTCATTAAGTTCCATAAACTTTAGTATGTTTTATTTCACCTTGTTGGGACTCATTCTCAGGTTTGGTTTTGGTTTGTTTTATTTGCATCTCTGTATTGATATTTGGGAATAGAAAATGTTGGCTGTCAGATATGTTTTATGGGTCATAACAGGGGGTAAATTAGAATTATCTTTTTTACCAATGAGACAACTTTTGGACTCATATGAAAAGCTGCAGATACTTTCATTTTTTTACCAGCAGCCAACACTTCATTAGCTCAGCTCTTGCATTCTGTGGGTTCTAGGGCTGTGTTGTCCCAGCTGCACTTATTACAAAAGGAAGTTTGTCATTAAGTTACAGATATAAAGCAGAAAAGGATTTATTTAGCTTGCAGAGTTATAAAGCCAGAGAGTATCAGGCTTCCAAACTGAAATATTATCTGTACTTTTAGGGCACTATGAGCACAGAGCAGTGAAGCTGAGAAATTTGGATACTGAGCACTCCAGAGGATGCTCTCACAGGAGCTCAGCTGTTTTGTATTTTTCAAAGCTACCCTCTTCACTTCCAATACCATATAGATAATGTATAGCTGCTTTTATGGCTGCTATAGTGAGGCTGCTGAGGCTGTCTGTCTTATCCATCTACATCAGCATTACAGCTCCTGGACAGGGCATTTCTTTTCCAAACTCTTTAAGCACTTTTTGGGCATCTTGCAAAGGGAGTTTAGAAGGAGAGCAGCACCTCTGCAGCAGGGTCCTGTCAGTGTCAGAAAGTTTTCCTGACTGCTCACAGACTTCCCTGTGCAGCACAGAATCCTGAAAATAGGATATAGAAGCAAGAAACACAGGCACTTACAAGTCAAGATTTATTCTTTCTTTTTAGAAATGATGGCAAATTTTACTCAGAGTGCTTTTTTCAGTTGGTTCAGTTGGTTCAATTTTAGGAGTATAAGAGGATCATGTGCATTAGCTATCAGTGGGTGTAAGTACATAGATACTGCTCACTAGATCTGTGTCTCAAAGCTGTGAACACTTAAACCCAAACTCACTCAAGACCAAAACCCAAACTTTAACTCCCACAGCACTCAGAGTGCAATAGCCAAAACATGAAAGCTTAACTAGTGTTTTGCAATTGAATGGTACAATGCAATTTCCAGGTAATTCTGAACACCCACCAATACATACTTAATATGTGGATCCTACACCAGAGACAGGGATACTGTAGCTACAAAAGGATGCTCTGAGACAAGCCACTCAAAATCCTTCCACTCTTCTACAAGTGTTACCACCACCTTCTAAGCAGTTCTGGACCCCAGCTGTTCAGAAGAACAAGTCCTTATGCACCCCTGACCTTACTCATGGCCACTTTGGGATCTGCAAAGAGTTCCTCTGTAGGAAATGGAAAGATAGAAACTTCCACAGACACAGGAAGGTTTGATTTGCAGCCTCAGAAGAAGCTTGGATTGATGTAAAAATAAAGTACACAGACGTTAAGCAGAAAAACTATAAACTTATGTTTCTATAGTTATCAGTAAGAATATACCTTAAAAAAGTGAGAAACTGTATTGATAAGATGATGAAGGGTTTATAATGTAGGGGTGGGGTTTTATAGAGTAAGTTAAGAGTTTAGAAGTTGTAACAGAAGCATTTGTGTATATGTGTGATAGCAGCCCATTGGATAAAAGAATACACATTGCAGCAGAAGTAAGTAAAGGTGATAGGTTAGAAAAGCAAAATAAACTTTGTGGCAACTGTCCACTGGATTAGAAAGTTCTATATTGTCTTGCAATGGAGAACTTGTGACCATTTAGAGGTGTGGCTGACTGCTTGCTCTCTTGAATCTCACAGCCTCTGTGACTGATGTTCATCTGAGCAATAAATTGCTTATAGCCTGACTGTGGTTCCATCCCTTCATTAAAAGCAGTGATAATAATTCCTGCTTATCAACACTCTAGCCTAATGTGTCCCAGGCAGAGCTTCAGCTCCTGCTGAGGGCAGCAGAGGTGGAGAAGGGGCAGCTGAGGATGGGTTGGGGTAAGAGGATGGCGGCCCCTTCCTAGGGCTTTAACACACGTGAGGGTTAAAAAGGAGACAGAGAAACAAACCAAAGACACAAATATTTGGTGTTGGACAGGAGCCTCTTTTAAATTAATTAAAAATTGTTTTTAGTACCTCAGAGAAATAGCTGAAGCATGGAACAGCCACGTGTCAAATATGAAGTTTGCTTGCACAGCTGACCTTGGCAGCAAAGCAACAGAGGCCTGAGAGATGATACCAGTTCTGCATCCAATTGCTGAGAGACTGAAAAGAAAAGCAAAGCAATGTTACAAGAAAGCTTCCCTCTTCCCTTCTCATTTGCAAGGATTTGAAACAGCCCTCCCCTTAAACCAATCTACAAACATATATTCTTACCCACATTAGAAACATGACACATTTTTGCAGCAGGATTTATCATCTTGGACCGTGCTGAGTGTGAATCAGAACAGTCTCCAAAACAAAATTACTAATTCCATCTATAGATGCTTCAGACCATTCTATTTAAATTGTTCAGTCTAAACATTTCCTGGATCTCATAAAGAAATATAAACTTCATTTGGCCACATATTGAAACAGTAAAAAATGTTTCAAGACAACCAAAATAGTGTAGATAGGTAAGGTATGACTCTGTTCCCTTGTCTAGATAAAAAATCAAATGTATTTGCAACAAATGTAGATTTAAAAAAATAAAACAATTCTATGTTGTCCTCATACAATGTACCTTGCAGAGTCTCACAAATATAATTTAATTATATTCAAAACTATATTCATTGTAGAAAATAGAGAAACAGATAACACACTTTCCTAAGATACTTATTCCTGCTATAAAAAAATGAAAATACCATATGCAAAATTCCTGTTTGGTGTGGTGTCTGTATTTCAGGTACTTGCTATGACAGATTTTGGAGTTAAATTCCCCTATTAATTTTATAAACTTTGCCAAAACACAGCATGAATATCAATATATACTGCCACATTTTCCTCATTAATCTTTCAGCACAAGCAAGCCATTGATGAGGCACAGTGAGAACTTAACCCGACCTAGCACAGGCTGGCGGCTCCCAAGCACAGGATGTGACCTAGCTGGAACAGGCTGGGCCATTTGATACCAAATTCCAGGGAGATAACACTGACCCAGAAGCCTGCACACAAGAATGGTATTTTTAGTTGCAGACCAAGAAGCTGGAGGTTCAGAGTGACCTTGCAGCTCTCTCTGATGCTGTGGCACAGGCAGCAGCTTCACCAGAACATCTTCTTCCAGCAGCTGGACCAAGCATGCTGAGCCAAGGAGGGGAGAAAATACAGGAGGATGGACAATTGCCCAATGTTCAGGCACATTGCTACTGCCTTTGCAGTTCTTTTGAAATGTTGTTTATTTTTCTGTATCAGTTTAGTATGAAACATTCCAAGAAATTGATGTCCTTAATTTAAGCACAGAACAGAAACAGACTGGACACAGAGTCTGCCTGAAGTGAAAGAAATGTGTTGGAGGGATAGGGATTTCTCTTTCTATTTGCACTGAGTAGTTGAGAAATCACCAGCTAGATGTGGCAACCCATCCTGCAGTATCAGGAATTTGCACACTGGATAAGTCTCCTCATCATTTAAAAGTTTTATCACTTTATTAATAACTTTATTTATTATATGCAGATACATGAATACATTTACAGGCTTCAAAATCAGGCTCCCCTTATGATAAACACTCAATATTCATTCTCACTCCTATTATTTTACTTTGTGAAGTGCTGTGCTACAAGGGCAGAGATGACACAAACTGTAACAACCTGTTTATAGTCAAATAGAAGGAAATTTAAAGGATCCCATTTTCCAGATACTATATGAAGCAGAGAGGGTGTAATTTGACAAATTACTCAGAAAGCACAAGGAAAAGGTGTAAATAAATGGCAGTTCTGCTGAATTCTGGTTGAGTCTATGCAGCCTTCCCCAGCTGATAACAGCTGGGTTTGTACTGGCAGCTGGAAGCAAAACCTCCTGCCCAGTAAGAAATTATCAGGAGTCATGAGATGATTTCTTATCACAAATTCAATATGGATAAACCATTTGTTATTGCTAATGTTATTTGTGTCATCATGGCTCCCAGAGAACAAAAATCCCATGACACTGAGATCATGGGAAAGATTGAAAATAACTCCCTTCATCAGTGAATCACAAAACTGGAATCTGCAAAGTGTCTTTGAGGGGAGACCATTTCATATTTAAATTAGAAGAAAGTTCTCTCAGAAAAAAAATTTGATATCTAGAACAGAATCTTTGGCAAAATTATTATAGATATTTACAATTTAAATATATAATTAATAATTTTATATATATATAATTGTTATATTATGTAAATATCACAAATGATGCAATCTAGCTAAATAATAAATGAAGACATTTTTAGTTTTGCTGTAACTCTGAGCGCTTAAGGTGCACTTGGATTTATCTTTTATTTTTTTCTCAGTGAGACCTAATGATTTTACAAAAGTGAAGACTGAGATTCTTCAGGGCCTGAAGTATCAAATAAAACCATTAAATGCTGAAAGTTTGAAAATGAAGCTGCAGCAATTAGTGGTGCTGATTTCATTATTTCAATGTTTCTGGCCAGATAGGAGGGTGGCTTGCTTGAAGGCAAGCACCACTGGGACAAGGACAGTCTCTGTTTTTTCTCCTAAACAATCATAGAAATATCAACAGGCAAAGTTCCCCTGTTGGCCTACTCTAAGGCAGAAAAATAACTGCAAAATAAATGCAGCAATAGTTGTGGGGTCAGTATTTGGTTATTTTGCTTAACATTTCCCCTTTATTTCTTCCTCCTCATTAAAAAAAAATTGGAGCAAACTGGAGGCTGCTGTATGGATCAGATGATTTTCATGCTGGTACCTGACTCCCAGCATTGCCTCACCACTTGGAACACTGCTGATTGCTTATAAAGGAAAAATAAATCTATTTTTCTGCAAGAGTCCCTTCACACAATGTAGGCACTCTACTGCAAATGTAAATCTTGCATCAAACACTTGCTTGAGCAATCTCAGCATGAATCACCAGCTGCAGGGGATTATCTCCATCAGAATATGTGCAAAGGAAGAAGAGGCCATTTCTTAAGGGATCTGAATATGTAACATAAATCTTTGTCTGTAATGAAAAATTTACTTTATAATTCAAATCAACTCAGTTCTACTGGAAAAGAAGCTTTTCACGAGAAAGGTCTGCAGATGTATCAAAAATCACTTAAATCTGGGAACTAACTGCATTTATTTCCATCATGTCAGTTAAAAGTATCTCAAAATAAGCAACATAATTTATTTTTTAATTATTGTGCAAGTACTTTTCAATGACAGCAGGTTTGCTCATTCTAGATTGTAAATAAATCTGAGTAAGCTCACAGTTCTAAGTTTCTGATATTAAAAAGAAAAAAATTAAAAATTGTAGCAGAAAGATGAGTAGAACATTCCACATGGAAACCAGGTAACTTTGGAAAGGAGACAAGGTTTTATGGCTCAGGACTAATGAGTGTGTGACCTCCTTGAGGAGATTACCCAGCAGTGAAGCCCCTCTGCCAAAACCATCTGTCCTCAGCCCCAGTGTACTTTGTCCTGGACACTCTGAGCTGCTTTTCTGAGAGGATGCAGCTCTTTAGCTATAGTGCAGATAGTGATGCTCTGCCAATATTAAAGAGATTAAAACTTGCTGATGGCTTTGAAGATTAAGATCTGACCCTCAAATTGGCAGACAGAGTAGACCTGAAGCTAAAAAGATCAGACACAAAATATCTGCAGCTCTTAATCCCCCTGAAAATAAGACATTGCATTCTTCAGCAGCAAACCCTGGTATTGTCTTCACCTTTGGACATCCACAGTAACTGATGGGCTGCTGCAGTCAGGATCTCTTCTGGCAGGATACCAGAAAATGGGATAGAGATTAAGGATGAGCTTTGGCCATGCTGCTCCTGAACTTAATAAATTGGCTGATATTTCTGATCACATCAACATCTGGATGGAAGGAAGAAAATATATTCTAACTGCACAGATAGCTCTGGGAGGCAGCTACTGTTATTTTGGCACAGCACACCATTAATCCGAATAACTGGTTCTTCATTCAAGCATTAAATACTGTGGAATTTTTGATGCTGAATCCTTCTGTGGAAAATTACATATCCAAACAATTATACTTGATGTATAGTTGGTATCACTCCATTTTCCCCAAGTGGTATCATGTAACTACTGAAGCAGGATTTCTGTCCAGGGCAACTTGGCAGGAAAGGAATTCTTGCTCCTTACTGATCTCACAATGCTTTAGATAGGGCGTGCTGGTTTTGGCTGGGGTAGAGTTAATTTTCTTCCCAGTGGCTGGTGTGGGGCCGTGTTTTGGATTTGTGCTGGAAACTGTTGATAAAAGAGAGATGTTTTTGTTATTGCTGAGCAGGGCTAGCACAGAGCCAAGGCTGTGTGGTGCTTGGTGCCTGCCTGGGTTTAAACCATGACAGAGGAAGTGCCTGACTCCCATGTAGCACTGAGTGGCCAAATTGCTCATTAGCCTGTTCCACTTTGTGCTGTAAATGGGTTTTCTGCATCAATGGTTAGAAATTCCATCAAAAGTTTGAGTATTCACATACAGTTTCTATCCTGTGCCACAGAAAAGTCTTGTCCTTTCTTTGCATCATTGCTCTCTGTGTCTTGATAATATCCAGTTGATCCAGCAGCAGAAATATTTGCAAGCCTTACTATTTCCTGAGAATGATTTTTGTCTAAAAACAGGAGGATGAAATAGTGTGATAAATGGGGAGGCTTCCAGTATACACTGTCATCTTTAGGCTCCTATTGCTTCCATGAAATTCATGGTGGACTTATTTCTCTGAAGGAAGCTTGTGATTTCCATTAATAAATTTATGCTTCTTTGGCAGTCAGAAGCCACTCCAGCTGATTGCAGATTGTCATGTTCTGGAGCCCAAATGTGACAGGTTTGTTGTATGTGTAAAAGTAGTTCAGAGAGGTGGGAATCCCCTGTCCCTGGGAGTGGCAATATTGCCTGTAAAACAGGATACAGCAGGCAACCCGCATATAGCTGCTGGGGTTGGATTGCAGCAGGTTTGGTTTCTGTTTTTATTGCACCATTTCTTCAATTAACTGTGTTTTATGTGAGTAAATCCATGTGATTTATGTGTATGAGTGAATAATTTATGTGTTTATGAATAAATTTATGTGAGTAAATCTGAGAATTTAAATCTAGCTAATTAAGATTGTGGAACTAGAAGTAAGTGCCCAATCTACTTTCTCTAAGATATGACTTTACAAATGCTCAGTGGATTAACTGGAAACAAGTGTTAATTTCAGTTGCCACTAGAAATAGACTTTTTTTTTTTTAGTCACTGCTCAATAATCATATCCAAGACTCATACTTCTTTTATAAATTGTTTAAAAATCTGGAATACCATACATTTTCCAAATTATTTGTAATTATTTTAATTAATTCAATTCCAATTTTAATTAGAAATCATTTAACTGCCAGGAGCAGCTACATGTCTATTAGGAAGCACATAATGCACATGGAATATCTATAGAAGGGATAAAAGCATAGAAACTTTTTTCAATCCTGGATAGAGTATAATACAATAAAATCTTTTGGTAGAGTAATGGGTTTGTGATGAAATTACAAACATTACTGTCAAATCTCCACTCAGAAGAGGTATCAGAGCAGCAAGAGCATCAGTGCAAGAGCCCACATTTCCCCGCAGTGCCTCAGCAATGACTTTAATCCTGTTTCTCTGCCTTTCTGTCTTAACTCTCAGCTGAGATTGCCCACAAAACACCCAGATAAAACGAGGGAGGTGAACAAAAAAAGGCTCGCTGACTCACTGAATAAATGCCACCCAATCAAAGAGGTCAGCTTGTGCAATCACCGCAAATGGCCCGTTCTTCTCAGCCCATTTGCTTCCTCCTTGGAGCTGATGGAAGACGCTGCTCGCAGGTTGTTGGAGGCTGCTTCAGAACCCCGAGCTTACAGATGCTTTTGGTCATTTCCAGCCGGCACCTGTGAAATTCAAAACCAACAAGAAGAGAAAAGAAAAAAGGACCTGAGGGAAGACAAAATTTGCATCCTGACGTTTCCGGTCTCTGCTCTCGGGGTGCGTCTGTGTTGGTGGTTCAGGAAAAGCTGTTTAATGAGTAAGAGGGTAAGCAGGTCACAAACACAGTGCTGGGAAAACCACTGAATGACCGAATGAATTTTTTTTGTATGATAATGCAGAAAGGATGGAGAAAAGTAGGCAAAGGACATTTGGGATGACCCTCTATATGAAAATATCAAAGGAGCATCAGAAATGCCCATGAAGACACACCATTGTATTGCATCATTTGTGCCACAGAAACTGACCTCATCTTTTAAAGAAAGTGACTTTTATTGCCTCCTTCTACTGACTGTACTAACACTTGGATACCTGGCAGTGATACAAACCAGTCCAAATCTGAGCTAGGTCAGAGGGTATGGCAAAATCCAGGAAAAAATAGCATTCATATCTCGTCCTCACTCCAGAGTTGTTCTTCTTGCAGAGTACTAAAAAAGAGATCCACAAACTTTTCTTCATCAGTTGTAACAGTGGCTGCCGATGGCAGTGCCAGATCTCATTTCATTTTGCATTTCTGTGCCACAAATGTAAGTCCTACACTTCGGGAACTCTCACACTACACATGCAAAACATGGGCTGAAAAATCACTTTCCCCATCCTGCTCTATAATAGTTAGAAAAATCTGCTGTTTAACCAGAGAAAAATTTCCACTGCTGATTGATTCCTAGGTCTGTTTAGCTGATTATAATTCCCCAACCTACCCTTATGTGATTCACACCCATACATCTGCTCTAGCTTGAGCATATAATTGTTATTCCATACAGACAGCCCAGTATTTATTCAAACAAGGGTGCTCTTGTGCATTTCTCCTTTTTTAGCTTCTCTAAAGAGAGTAAATCGGTCACGATACATTACATTGTATGTGTGTGTTTGTGTGTGGGAATAAAAAGTAATTTTATCGTCCTCTCAAAGGCAGCAGTTGATTACCAAGAGAGAATAAATAAAAGAAGTATGTTAAATGGAGTACTGTACATTTACATGAGAGACAGGGCATTGCAGCTTTCTCTAAAATACTGTGGATCATGGTTTCTGTTATTTTGCTTTCTATATTATAAAACAAGTATCTGCTCTCTTGCAGATCTGTTGCTACAGCACAGAAAATCTAGGCCATGACTCTGTGACACTGCAAATCTTTGACTCCAATGTTATCATTTTGTTCTGGGAGAAGCAAAGAAGATGCTGGTGGAAAAAGCAACTTGGTACTGCTTGGATTATCTTCATAAAAGAAGCTGAAATGAGTTTAAAAACATTTGTGCTCTGCCAGAGTCAGCTGATTTGGCTCTCAGGAGTCTGTATGAACTGTTGGTTCATGGGTTTTTTGGCTCGTGACTGTGTTAGGACTTGGGAGAGTTCAATGAACCCAGATCTCAAAGTAAAAATATTTAACCTTCATTTTCTAGTGGAAATGGGGTTTAAAAGCTAAGTTTAGTTTTCTGGAAAATATTTTAGAAGTAATCTTAGACCCATTTAACTTGTTTTGTGAAAACAATCCAAATATAGACTTGAAGAGTTGGAAGTTTGGCTTTTGGCTTAATGCATTATAAAAGTAGAGATCAACCTGTAAAACATTTTGCAACTACAAGCTTAATGCCAATCGTGGTATCTGGATGTGGAATCTGAGCTACTTTCAGGAACATCCTTTAAGATAAAAGCATAGCACTGTTTTTTGGGTTTTTTTTTTTTTTTGTAGAAGTATGAAGATTCTCAGCAAAAGAATTAATAGAGGTTTCATCTTGAAACCTTTGAGCTTCCTGTCACTGATTTCCACGGTACTTGCAGTAAGATCAAGAGCCTATAAAAGCATTATGTTTGTTTTTATCTACACAATCTCATTATAGCTCTGAACAAACATCCAGTAACTGTGTTTCGCTTCAGACTCACCTCCCTTTGAGTACTCAGCGTTTCACAAATGGAATCAAACCAGCAGCTGCCACTCCTGAGACCAAGAGACTCAGTGAATTGAAAGCTTGCACAGAAAGCCAAAACACAGCTTTCATCTGACTCTTCTGTATTATCATCAACTTCTGCCGGAGAAAAGGGGCGAAGGGAACACATGAATTTAATTAGCAAAGCATTTGCAAAGCAATAAGGATGATGTCCAGCAAACCAGCTGTGGCTGTCATGGAGGAGCTGATAAGAGTCAGGAAAGACAGAAAGACAGAACAGAAAATGCCAAGGGAGGTATCAAAGCCTGGTTAGGAGTCCTGGGGCAAAAGCCTAAAGTCCTTCTGGAAGGTAGGGTTACTGCAGTTGCTACGGTGACCAAAATATTTCACTTCCAGCCATCCACTCAGCTGCAGTCAGCAGTGCTGCAAGTGCTGGGGATCTGACAGATAAGATGTTGATCTGACAGCTGTTTAATGGAACGCGTAGAATAAAACTATTCTTTTTTTCAGTAGAACGAAATGAATGTACTAATACATAACTTCAAAACTTTCTGCCAATGTATTTTAACTCTCACAAGAAAAGGAAGGTTGTGCAGAGGATGAGATTCAATTGTGTTTGGCCTCTCCTGTGATGCTGCCATAGGAGGGATTTGACAAAATAACTGATAGCAGGTTTTGGTCTTTCAAGTTGGCACATATTTGTCTAATGATCTACAGATGGAAATCTCTGTAGCTCTTGCCAGCTGTAGTAATAGCCCATTCCCAGGTGCTGGGCTGATTTTTAATGGATATTTTCTTTTTTTGACTGCTACACTAGAATATAACATGCAGTTAAATTACTCATATCGTTTCAGAAGGTTGCCAGTCATTACTTTCCAAACTTTGCTCCCATTTCCCACTTCACATATGATTGCTTGTTCAGTGCCTCGAATAAGTGAGATACTAGAAGCATATTTTTGATTATAGTGTTATATTCACATTAATTATTTTTAGGCATATTATTTGTATAAAAAATATAAAGCTAAAAATCCCAGATATGCTACTGTGATACAGAGGCTTGCCTGCAGCCTGTTTGCAGCTGTCAACTCTTAAGTGGTCACAATGTTCAAGGGATTTGCAGGAGCTGTAGAGTGATACTGGCTCTGCAGAACGACTTTTTTTCTTTGCCAGAAAAATTCCTACCCAAAAGCCTGCGCTTTATAAAACTCCCACACAGGTCCTCTTTAGAAAATCAAGAGTGCCCCAAGTATCTCAGGGAACGTCTCTGAGACGCGGGAATACACTGCTTCCTTTGGATTTACTGTGCTCTCAAAGATGTAAATCACGAGGACAAAAAGCGAGGTAAAGGATTAGTTGTAAAACCGGGGTGGGGAGAGAGATGACAAGCAGAATAAGAGAATGTTATCCCGGCTGAACCAGAACTGGGTATCTCCGCTCCAATACTCTCACAATGAATTCCTAGGATATGCTCCGGTGTTCAGAGCCAAGTACTCAGTTTCCATAGAAATGCAGCACTTTGAGATAAGGGCTAAGATTAACTGCTTAATGACTTTTCCTTACGCAGCCGATACTTAGCCCTTAGAGTCAGGCTTTGTTGCTGAACTTCAAAGGCTCTTGATGGGTCTGAAGCTGCCTTGTGAACTTGTTGATTTCTCCCTCACGCTTCACGCTCAGCCAGCTGATGAACCTCTAACTATAAGCAAAGATGGTATTTTCACCTGGAATCAAGCAGTAGGGGTGTCCACAGATTATTTCTTTTTCTATTTTTACCAGGTCTGAGAGCCAGCCATTTCTAGCCCAAACCTAAACTGCTCTGTTATATGAAGCTATTTATATACCTATATTAAATGTTGTATAAAACCTGAGGCACACTGACATTCAAATGTAAATAAGATCCTTGTTTTTAGCATCCGAAATGGCAGATGACCCATTACCATTATAGACTGGATTGGACAAGGCTGTGAGATGAACTAAAGCCTCCTTCCACCTTGCCAAGCTGTTCCTGTGTCATCATCAAGAAACAAAAGGAAAGAAACATGAAACACACTCTTGGGAATCCTAGTCTGTATGTTAAATATCACAGCGACATGCATGTGCAGCACAAATGGGAAAGTTTCACAGAAACCCAACTGGCAAATAATGCCATTGCACTACTGAATTTCCCAATATTTGTATAAGCATCGTGAGTGAAGTTCTATTCAAGACTAATGAGGGTACTTCCTATCTTTTTGACTCACTCCACCATTAAATATTTTCAGTTCCTTGCAGGTATATAATTGTTATGCATCTTGGGACAATAATCTTTGTTCCCCAAAATCTCAGTAATAATAAAAAAAACTTTTGCAAATCTTTGTCTTCTGTCTCCTATGTGTAAAAACATGGCCACCATCATCTACCATCGGTGCTATTAATTTCTTTCAAAGTTTGATTATGGAAAAAGACCAAAATCCCACAACTGTAGTTACTCCAAGCATAACACCATGAGCCAAATTAATCCATGATCTAATAGTGATGACATTGGTGGATTCAGTCCAGAGACAAATGTAGCTTAAAGTTGTTTTGAAATGGAACATATTTTCAAATCTCAGAAGAGCAACAATATTTCTTTAAAAGTTGAGATTTTTAAGGCCAGAGGATGGAGAGAATAATATGAATTGCTGTTTAGGCAAAGAAATTTTATAGAATCTAGTATTTTTCCAAATAACACAAATATATGTCACATATGAGTAGTCTTTCTTATCTTTTTCTTGCTATCCTCTATTTTCAAGCTCACCTATTTTTTCTGGTGTGCCCTAAAAGGGACACACAGTCTAGTACATAGTAATTTCCATAGCAAAAAAAAAAAAAAGTTTATATTTTTTCAAAATTATATTATTGTGCAAGTAGTAGAAGAAAAACATTATTGTGTTCCTGGTCTCTGCAGTGCCAGACTTGCTTTCATAAACCAGCAAATATCACATTGCCTGGTGAAGAGAGGCTCACAGTCAAATTACAAAGTAAGTGTTATTTATTAGAAATTAGAGTATTTTACACCACTAATATTATTGGTACAAAAACTGCACTTGCAAGTGACTGCTAAAAACAGAATATGAAGAAAATCTGCAGGATTTTTCAAAAAGTGATTAGAAAAGGTTTATCAAAAAGCCTGACTGATGTTACCTGGATTAGCTTCTGTCTTTTCAGCAAAGCTTTTACCTCTGAAAAGAAGGAAAAATCCCAATGCCCTTTCTATGTCAGATCAGTTCAAGTGCTCCTGGGATAGCAGGACTGTCTGCTATGGCTGATTTTCAGAGCCTCATGTTTGAATTAGTCTTTTAGAACAGCAAGCATAAACATCTTGCACCGTGAAAAAAATCTTCCTAGTGAAAACATCAAAGAAGCCTACAATTATGAACCAGCTCAGCTAAAGCTTGTTCCTGTAAATTTGTCTTGCTGTTTCTTAAAGTACAGTAAGCTCACAGAGAGGTATTACAGTTGTGATGATCCTTAGAGAATAAGAATTTTGCTAAGCTGTTTCCTGGAAAGCAAGTAAACTGGCAGGCAATTTTAATTCTCCTTGAGCAGAGCTTTACAATTGGATTTGGTTTTATTACGAATTGAAATTCTTTTTGCAGAGGTAAATGTTTATTTAGCTAGCTGGAGATATCAAGTGGGTCCAGTATGAGACTGGAAAAGAAGCAGCAAAATAATATTATTTATGTTTTTACTTTACATTCCTTTATTTCCTTTAGCAACACTATGTTCTGAAGATATTTGGATAAAACTGAGGAATAATTTCCTTTTCATCTCTCCTCTCTATTGGCCAAAATGACCAACTGTTACCTCTCAAAAGACAGAAAGGGACTGAAGACTGAGGAACAGAGAAGCTATTATGGCAGAGATAAAACAATTTAAAATATCCCTTATTGGTTTTATAATTCCATGGTTGGTGAATGTGCTGGATCCCTGCTCTCCAGAGAGATAGAAAGGCTCCTGACAATGTTAGGAACAATGTTCTCCTCATAAGAGCAAATTGTTTTGAGATCCTGGCACTAACATGGTGGTTAATTAGTGATCTTATATGTGACCTCACCAGAAGAGACAGGAGAAAATGTACAAATGCAACTGTGAGGTACACAATTGATAAATCTCCCATTTCCCCTCCTGTCCAGCTTCCATTTCTCCTGCTAAACCACTTCTACTCCTTGCTGCTGCCTGAAACCCCTCTTCACACTCTTCCCTATTCCTCTACATCCCATTTCCTTATCTAATCCCCTTGGCCTCTCTCACACACATAAACTGTACTACCAAACTTGCACTAGCCAAGAAAAGGAAATGGATCTCCAGTTTCTACCCAACTGTTCTCAGGATACCTGCAGTAGACTGTCCTACCATGGACACCCACCAGAAGAGTGAGTATCTGTGGTCCAGCACTCACATTCCCTAGATGAATGCTAAAAAGAAGCTGCAGGGAACTAGAAAAATATGTTCAATTGCTGTGAAAAGCTGATGTAGAAAGGACTCTTTGACTAGAGGTACACTGATGTATTATTTGTGAAATATGATTACATCTGCCTTTTATCTTTCATCTTGTTACTCAGTGATAATTGACTGCTCAAGGCTGGCACTCATTTTTAATTATCCCCCGGTGGAAACCCAGCAACACGCTCTGCAAATGCTCTCACATATCTACATGCAGCATCTGTAACAGATCATCCTTCAGCTAACAAGAAGTCCTCTTCTTTTTCTTTGCTTCTTTTTTTCCCCCCTCTAAATTAGCTATACAGATTAGTGCAGGGCATTTCTCCAAAGAAAAAGAAAAAAAAAAAAAGAGAATATCAGTGAATCAGTGAACACAGACTACACTGAATGTTTCACCATTCATTAAAATAACTCATATTTGAGGTCTGCCCTGCCACTGTGTCATGGAGATTTCCAGTTACCTATATAGCTAATTAATTTTAGAGAATTAAGCATTTAGTAACTGCTTGAGTGCTGTGTCCACACAGCTGCCAGGCTCAAGCTGAAATAACCATCCCTAGATCACCTCACAGTAGGAACTGTGTCAGAGCTTCACTGTACCAATAAATACGTGAGGAGCTCCACTCAGTGGCGAGACAATGTATTTCCAACTCTGATAAATGCAAGAGGAGAAAGGAGTCTTTGAAAATGTAAATACGTATAATTAACACATCTATTTAATTGACTCTCTACATTATTCATTGTAATCATAGCAGTAGAATCATAACGTTTCACTAAGACAGCTTTATTTATTGTCAGCAACATTGCTGACAGAATTCAATCCCTGGAACATGATACATAGTTGCCCTTTTTAAAACAATAAACCTCAGTAATACCTCATATTTTTTTTTATTTTAAGCTTGCTAAACTTCCATTTGTAGGTAATAACTTTTTTTCATCTTCCCTTCTTTTTCTTGTACCATGTCTAGACTTTCTTGAAAATCTGAAGCCTATTTCACAGTTCCTAAAAAACTGAAAGCCTATTTCACAGTTCCCCCTGTAAAAAAATCTGTATTAAGCAAAGCAGTGACAGAGGGTTGTGCCCTCTGAGGGCACAGAATTAGTTTTATTTTTTAAAAATTTTATTTTTAAAGCAAGTATTTTCAGACTGTGGAGAATAAACTATTTAAGTGGAGGTGCTACCAGGGAGAAAGTCAGACTGCTGCTTAAGAAACAGTCTGATTGAATCATGAGTTAGGCTTAGCACCAGCTTTGGAGATGTTAAGAAAAAATGTAGACAGGTTTATTTTCAGAATTAATTCCATATGTTCTTAGTCATATTTTCCAATACCCTGTAGTTCTGCTTGGCCTAGTGGGATGTCTAGATTTTATAGGTTTCCCATGTCCATCATTTTTTATTTTTCTGATTTTCAGCTACTTACTGGCAAATTTGAAATACTTTTGCTTTTCTCTGCCTGTTATGGATTTTGTGCTGTCCTAAGTGGATGGCATAAGTTTTGTGCAGGTGGAAAATCTTGCTCCATTTAAGAGAAGACAAAATCAATCAAAGCTATGAAATCATTAAAAGTAAACTTCCCCAAATACAATCTACCCATTATTTCTGTTTCTCAACCCTGAATCCTAAGCAGGTAATTTAAACTTAATACAAAATTTTTCTTTGTGCTGACCCTTAGGATCATTTTTTTTGCACTGCAAAATTTGCCAACACAAGTTACCAGGCGAGTTTTAAAAAATGTAAACCTAAACAGCATTTCTAGCAAGGAGGCTATGCTTAGGCAAGGTTTTGTAAAATGTCAATGTAGAAGCAATAAAATTTTGTTTGGAAAAATCCAAATGTTAAAGACACTGGAAAGGTCCACGTAGCAACCTGTGGCTCTGAATGGAAAAACTGTTGATCTATGATACAGTGTCAGTATGTCTGAAAATGAGTCATGAAGTTACAAAATCTTTAGGAGTTACTTCTGAGAACCCTGGGGTGAGAAATAAAATACCAGAAGAACACGAAACACTGTGCCTATCTTTTAAATAAAAAAAGCTGTGGAAGTCTGCAGTTAGCTCCAGTTTCAGTTTTTGGTTAATGATTTAAATACTCTTCCTAGTTGTAAGGCTTAAGGGAGATGATTAACTGCCAGTCATTCTGATTCCAGGTTAAGAGAAACACCAGTCCCCACAGCTTTGAGTAAGGGCAGTGACACATTTCCAAGTGCCATTCTTAGACGCTTCTGAGGGCAAGTCCAGACAGCACCATCAGCTTGTCTTTGGCATAAAAATGCCCAAACAGGTGGGTGCTGCTATCCCAGGAATCCCCACATCCTTCAGAGCTTTCCCATCACCTTCCCAGCTGGAAAGGCTGATCAGTGGGCCAGGAGGGGAGCTGGGCCTGCAGGAAGGGCTGGGCTGCCTTTTGGCAGGAGTCACTTGCTGCTGGTTTAGGAGAGGGCAGGGCACTGAGGGACCTTGGCCGCCTGTGGATGGATGGAATGGTGAGGAGGTTGCTGTTCCCTCAGGGAATAGGAGGAGGGGGTGGATGGGATGGCAATGAGGTCACTGTTCCCTCAGGGAGCAGGATGAGGGGCCAGTTCTGCTCAGTATTTTTATTGATGACATGGATGAGGGGATTGAGTCTTTCATCAGTAAATTTGTGGATGATGCTAAGCTGGGATCGTGTGTCCATCTGTTGGAGGGTTCTGCAGAGAGACTTGGAACAGTTGAATGGATGGGCAGAGTCTAACACGATGAAGTTTAATAAATCCAAGTGCCCAGTCCTGCATTTTGGCCACAATAACCCCTGCAATGTTGTGGGCTGGGGACAGTGTGGCTGGACAGTGCCCAGGCAGAAAGGGACCTGGGGGTAATGGTCGACAGCTGGCTGGACATGAGCCAGCAGAGTGCCCTGGTGGCCAGGAAGGCCAATGACTCCTGGCCTGGATCAGGAATGGTGTGGCCAGCAGGAGCAGGGAGGTCACTCTGCCCCTGTCCCCATCCCTGGTGAGGGCACACCTGGAGTGCTGTGTGCAGTTCTGGCCCCTCAGTTTGGGAAGGACATTGAGAGGCTGAAGTGCATCCAGAGGAGGCAACGAGGCTGGAGAGGGGCTGGGAACACAAACCCTGTGAGGAACCACTGAGGGAGCTGGGGGTGCTCAGCCTGGAGAAAAGGAGACTCAGGGGTGACCATATCTCTGTATAACTCCTGAAAGGTGCCTGTGCTCACGTGGCATTGGGCTCTTTCACCAGGCAGTACTGACAGAACCAGAGCACACCGCCTCAAGCTGCACCAAGGGAAATATAGGTTGGATATTAGGAAAAAGTTTTTCACAGAAAGAGTGATAAAGTTCTGGAATGGCTGCCCAGGGAGGTGGTGGAGTCACCATTAACACAGTGTTTAACAAAGCCTGGATGTGGCACTGGGTGCCAGGGTTTAGTTGAGGTGTTGGGGCTGGGTTGGACTCTATGGGTCTTGAAGGTCTCTTCCAACCTGGTCATTCTGTGAATTCTGTGAAAGGAATGAGGAGTTGTCTTTACAAACAAACTGTGGGCCTGATGGTAGACAAGGCCAGATACTGAGAGGTGAAAGAAGCAATGGGGGGGAAACATAAATTTCACTATTGACAGACACTGTTACTCATTCAAGCCTGTGCTAAACCTCTGGATTTAGAGAAAAAGAACACAAGGAAAAAAACAAAAAGGGGGGGCTGCACATTAGAAAGGTGTCTATATTAAGTGATTCGGGAAATCTGTACTTCTCAAGTACCTCAGCCAACGGGGCAAAAGAGAGAGAAACACAGCCTGGAAATTAGGATAAAAAGGAGGCTGCATCCTTTAACAATTTGAGACACCCCATGGGAAATGCCCATGATCTCTCTCTTTATTTGAATACAGTTACAGGACCCCTCTTTCGACATAAACCTTTGGTGTTTGTGGATTAATTTTCCTGCCAGGACGAACGGGACAGCGACGAGGTCGCTATTCCCTGAAGGAGCAGGATGAGGGGATTGACGGGACAGTGAGTAGCTTGCCATTCCCTCATGGAAAGAGATGGTGGCTGAATGGGACGGGGAAGTCGCCGCTGTTCCTTCAAGATGGATGAGGGATGCAGAAGACTGCGAGGAGTTCGCTGTTCCCTCACGGAATGGGATGATGGATGAATGGGACGGGGATGAGCTCGCTGATCCCTCATGGAGCGGAGATGAGGGATGAACGGCACAGCTCGCAGCTCGCTGTTCCCTCAGAGAGTGGGATGAGGGACGAACGAGACGGCGATGAGCTCGCTATTCCCTCATGGAGCGGGATGAGGGATGAATGGGACGGCGAGCAGCCCTCTGTTCCCTCATGGAGCGGGATGAGGGATGAACGGGACGAGGATTAGCTCGTTGTTCCGTCATGGAGCGGGATGAGGGACGCACGGTTCTCTCACGGATGGGACGAGAGGGGCAGCTCGGGCCCGTCCCCCTGGCGGGGCGGCGCCGCTGCGGCCGCGCCCCAGCCCGTGACGCGCGTCCGCCGGGAAGCGCTTCCTGCCCGTCACTTCCCCCGCTGCCGCCACCGCTGCTCCCGCCGGGCCGCCGGACTCGTGCCCCTGCCCAGGCCCCTGCTCCTGCCGCCGCCATGGCCATGAGGCAGACCCCGCTCACCTGCTCCGGCCACACGCGGCCCGTGGTGGACCTGGCCTTCAGCGGCGTCACCCCCTACGGATATTTCCTCATCAGCGC
Organism: Molothrus aeneus; assembly: GCF_037042795.1. NCBI lineage: Eukaryota > Metazoa > Chordata > Aves > Passeriformes > Icteridae > Molothrus > Molothrus aeneus. The sequence goes on along the minus strand of NC_089650.1, from coordinate 3,566,590 downwards.
CTGCAAGGGTGAGCGGGACGGGCCGCTTTGTTCGGGATCTCCCGCCCCGGGGGTGGGCGCGGGGCAGCCCCGCCGCTCGTAGGCCGCGCATCGCCGAGCCGAGGGGTGGCGGTGGGGCGGGAGGGGGCTCGGGGGCTGTCCTGGCCACTCGGGGCGGTGACACCGCCTCGGTGTGCTCTGGAATGGCGAAGGGAGCGGACAGCCGGTTCTCTCCGGGTGCTTCATTGCCGGGTTAGCCCGGGGGTGCCGGAGCCCGCATGCGCCCGGTCGGGATCCCGGCTGCTGAAGGGGTGGGAGGTCTCCAGAATGGTTTGTTTGTAAAAGTTCCTGTTTCCATCGGCTGTGGATTTAAAGCGAGCTCCGGTTTGAGCAGGGCAGCTGCCTTGCCCTGCTGGACACGGCATGGTGAGAACTCTGTGCTCACTGTGGGAATAGCGTTTTATCCTAGTGCATGTATATTTTAATCTTTTGCGTGCATAGGTTTTAAAGGGCATTCCTTTTCTGCCTTAAAGTGCTTCCAGTTCAGCTCTACATCTTGTGTGAACAACTCTTTGATAGCCTTCCAGAAAAAACTGATGATAGGAAAGGCTTTCTATTACTACTTCATTTTTGTATCACTGTATGTTGTAATCATATCTCACTGCTTGTTTCTGCATACTGATGACTTCATAATTAATATTGTTCCAGTGTAAAAAAATGAGCAAACCAAATCTGTCCTGCTTGAAGAAAACTTTAGTAAAAATAAAACTTAAATGAAATGTTCCTTTCTACCATCTTAACACAACGTTACAGTCTTTTACCAGAAAACTTTTATCTCATTTGCAGTAGCATTTGAATGTTGGTACAGTTTAGATGCATGCAGCAAGTACAGCTGCACATCTAAACTCATCTAAATGCTGAACTCCTTTGCAAAGTGTGGCTTTGTAAAGTATGGGGTATTTCCATGTGCTGGTGCAATGGAATATTTTTTCTTCTAAAAAACTGCTGCCTTCTTTTACCATGTTACCTGACTACTGGTTTTGTTTCTGTGAAGATGGCAAGCCCATGCTGCGCCAGGGGGACACAGGAGACTGGATTGGCACATTTCTGGGTCACAAAGGGGCTGTTTGGGGTGCCACCCTGAACACAGATGCCACTAAAGCAGCTACAGCAGCAGCAGATTTCACAGCGTAAGTGATGCACTGTTTTCTTGATCTGTGTTTTGATTTTTATTCTGTAGCTCTTTGGTGACAGCAATCTGTCTTAAATTACTGATTCATTTGTTTCCCTTTAGTAACTGTTCGCTTATTTTTGGCCAGCCAAATTAAAACCTAGATTTTTACATTCTGGAAAGTAGCTGCAGTTAATTGTGTCATGCTGAACAACTATGATTACTTCTTGATGTGCTTAATTATACTGGTTTACTCAACTTTTCTGTGCAGCTCTAATCTCTGGCACTGTAGTTATAGAAGAGCTGAAAGAGGGATTTTTGGTTTTCATCTGGCAGTCAACCTCTTTTTATTACATGAAACTTCTAGTGAATTAATTCTTCCATGTTTTATGTTGTTTGTGCTGTTTACAGTATTAATGAATATTTTGCAAGTTGAATCTTGTCAGTAGAGGGCAAATTCTGTTAATGAAGTTGCAGATAGGAGCCACTTTTGTCTTCAAACTAAAATGTTAATTGGTTTTCATGGTCCTGAAGAAGAGCATAAAAAAGATCTCGTATAAATATAAAAAAATATTCTTAATGAATAACTAGGTTATAACTTATAAGAATGTAGCACTTAGGATAAAATGATGTGATGGCATCAGGAAAGATTGCTTACAAATTCATCTGACTGTCCAGGTTGATATGTGCTGGTGCTTCTAAAATATGAATATTTCCTCTTGTTGTTTAGCAAAGTGTGGGATGCTGTGTCAGGCGATGAACTAATCACACTGGCTCACAAACACATTGTCAAAAGTGTGGATTTTACACAGGTATGAGAAACCTTTATACCTTATTCACCAGGGAAATAAGCTCTTGAGTATGTTTTGCTATTAGTTACTTTTTTGCTTTTTTTGTTGTAAATCTTAACAGGTAAATAATGTAAAATACCACTGCCCGTTTTTAGGATTGTAGGGTTAATGTAACAAGTGTGTTAGAGGCTGTCTGAGAGAAAAAGCTGTGATTTTAACTCACAGGCAAAGGCTGTATTTTGATTCAAAGTAGAGTTGACTCTCTATAACTTCTGTTTCAGGATAGCAATTATCTGTTAACAGGTGGACAAGATAAGCTCTTGCGTATCTATGACTTGAGCAAGCCAGAAGCAGGTGAGGCTGCTTTTAAAACTGACTCTTGGGGGCTTTTTTGAGTTAAATAAAACTTCTGAAATTAAGGGGCTGCTTTCTGTTATGAATCACTAAGAACAATGTTGAGGGTTGTTTTACAAATGTAATGTTTATGAGCTTTTGGTATATAAGGGTCCCAGAATTGCTTGGGTTGGGGATCACCTGGTTCCAAACCCTCTTCTATGGACTGATTAAAGCCCCATCCAATCTGGTCTTGCACACTTCCAGGAATGAGACATCAAGCAGGACATGTATCAGTTCAGTGCAGACACGCTAGAAATTGATCTAATTAATTAGAATTTAGTCCTCTGAGAGAAAAAAACCAACTCCAATATTTAAGAGGGTTTGAATTCATGTTGATACTGACCTGTTGATGGTTGATAGGAAGCCAGAGAACATTGATGTTCACCTAGTGAAATTTTTAAAAGCTAGGCAATCAGATACCCAGTTTGCATTTATCCTGTTCCTGGAATAAGATCTCCAAATAAAGTCCTAAGTGCTTCCATCTACAGTCTCTAGTAGATGGAAATCTGTGTAGCTTAAGGAAGCCCCCACACTGCTGCACGATGTTATTTCATTTTATTCCATGTATTAAAATACTCTGCTTTCTTTTAAGAACCTGATGTTGTCAGTGGACATACTTCTGGCATTAAAAAGGCCTTGTGGAGCAGTGATGACAAACAGATTCTTTCAGCTGATGATAAAACTGTCCGGTAAGAAAAAGTAACTTTGAGCTTTCTGTATTGTCCTGCTCTATGTGAGGATGAAGTTATGTTATTTTGGAAAAGGATATGAGTAACACAAATTACCTGATTCTAGATTATTCTAGCTGCATGCCTGATACAGCTCTGTTGTGCTGTCAGAGATCATTTTGGTAATAGTTCTCATTTCCCCATAAATGTGTGCTCCTCGCAGATGTGTTCTCCTTGATAAGAAGAGGTGAGAACTGCATAAAATCAATTTATGCCTTTTGTAATCCTGAAGAAGATGAATTTATAGATGAGGTCTCTTGCATGCACACTGTCCTGAGCTGCTTAGTCTTCTTCAGTTTCCTAGTGTTAAAGATAAGCAAGAGCCTAGTCCTGTTTGTTTTCCTCCAAATTGTAAGAATAGAAATGCAGCAGTCAGCTAATGAATAAAGATTTTTGTTTGTCACAGCAGCACGATTTAATTTCTGCTTAGATATTTCTTGCACTGCTAGATATAAAACTTTATTATCCTCAATGAACCTCTGTAAACTGGGATTAATACCTCTTTGTCTTTTGAAGTAAAAAGACGGAATAGAATCTTCAAGCCTTGCTTCAAGGTCTGTTGCTTAAAAGACTTAAATCAAGATTTTTAATCTCCAGGAGAAACACTGAGTAGTTAAATGATGTGTATATAACATTTAATGTTGTGGCATTAAGCGGCAAAGGTAAATGTATTTTAAAAAAGGGAATGTGTCTTAAGCCTTGCCTAGGTGAGAATGCAGATAAAGCCACTGAAAATCTGAAGAACCTGATGCAGGTCTTGCCATGGATGTGAGGTGGAAATTGTTTGATTTGCAGAAGTTTGAGTCTTTTTTTCCCTTTTTGTTTCCTTTTTAGCCTCTGGGACCGGAGTACCATGACTGAGGTGAAATCACTAAACGTGGCAATGTCAGTGAGCAGCATGGAGTATGTTCCAGAAGGACAGATACTGGTGATAACCTATGGGAAGACTATTGCTTTTCATAGTGCAGAAACGTGAGTCCACAGCTCCCAGGTTTCACAGGTGGAGTCATGGGCTTCTTGTGGGTAAAACTGGTTGTACAAGGCCAGAGTCACCAAGATGTCAAAACTGGCATCTCTATGATGTTTCAAGAAAGGAAGTTACATGCTTAAACATATTACAGAAAGTACTTCTGTATGTGTGAACTTTTGTTTTGCTTAATCTAAACTCATTTCTAACTTGACAAGCATGATTTGCAAGTACCAAAACTTGTTTCAGAAACTCTGTGGGGCTGTATTTTATATCTGGGAAAAGTAGTTGAGATTAGTAGAATCCAGTTTCTTTGCTCGCAGGATTTTGCGTTTTTTTTTTTTTTTTACTGTGAACTTTGTTAACAAACTTTTCTCCCTCAGTCTAGAGCAGATTAAATCATTTGAAGCACCTGCTACAATCAATTCTGCATCTCTTCACCCTGCGAAAGAATGTTTGGTTGCAGGTGGTGAAGATTTTAAACTCTATAAATATGACTATAATACAGGAGAAGAATTAGGTATGTTTGTCTCCTATAATCATAAAGGAGTTCTGAAATAGGTATTAATAAAATAATGACCAGTAAATGAAACTGTTGTACTCAAATGAGGTCTTAGCATAGCATGCTGTGCTAAGGAGGATGATAAAAAGGTATATAATCAGTTAAACATTTTTTGCTATCTCAGTATACCTAATATTCTAGAACTAATTAAAATACCCATTCAACAATTCTGCACCTATTTAAAAAAATCCTCATTTTGTATTGCTATAATAGCTGTATGCTAAATTTTCATACTGTTCATTAGATATGTCAGTTACAAGATTTTATGAAAAATATGATGTGTTGGCCAAATTTGTTTCTAAAAAAGCACATTTTCTTACTGATCTAGTCCTCATTTAAAATTGTTTGTGAAAGGAGTGGTTAAAGGAACAGAGCATGTTTACCCTGCGCTGCTGGCTTTCTGTGCAGTTTTGTCTAGAATAACTAAGCACCTTTTTCCTTGCAGTTAATGAAACATTAATATCTTATTTATTAAATGCCTAAAGTAGCCATTGCTGACACACCCATTCATGGAAACTCTGTTTTGTATCAGAAACTGATCAGTTTGTACTTAAATTTCAGTTGTTGGCTGAAAGTTGAAATTGACGGTGTTGACATGTTCCCTTCAGAATCTTACAAAGGGCACTTTGGTCCCATTCACTGCGTGAGATTTAGCCCTGATGGAGAGTTATATGCAAGTGGCTCTGAGGATGGAACACTAAGGCTGTGGCAGACAACAGTAGGGAAAACCTATGGCCTTTGGAAGTGTGTAGTTCCTGGTAAGTGTGTGCTGGGTCCTGGGGAAACTTGGCAACTTTGTGTGCACTTTTGGAGTGATGTCTATCATGAGTGGTGAACACTGAGTTTCATACAGTAACTCCTCTCTTCTGAGGGTTTCTGATCTACTCATATTTGCTAGATTGAAGGATGTACTTCTGTAGCTGTCATGTAAGCAGTTAACATCACACCCATAAGGTTTTTGAATATAGACACTTTGTGGGTATTTAAACCAAGAGCCTGATGTATTTTTGTGTTAAAGAGTGAGAAATATGTGATACCACTTCTGTAATTCTGAAAGAGGGACTCTCTAGAAGTGTGGATGGTAGTTTTAATTTATATTGTACTCTGGTTCTTTCAGCTTGGGGAGAGGAAGGCAATAACTACATGTGGCTATTCATTAATAGAATTGCTTGGTCAAGTGTTTCTCCTCAACACTGAATTACATAGAAATGACTTTTTATTAATTAAGGTTTGTGGGTGAAACTGAAGGTATTGACTGTTTGTTTTTCTGCTCTTTCCCTACAGAAGAGGAGAATGCAGAAGCAGCAAAAGCAAGGACTACCCTTCCAGGAACTGCAGAGGAGGAAATAGGTAATGACCTGAACTGTCAGCTTCAACTACTTCAGTGTTAAAAGATAGTCAAGATGATAGCATTCCTTAGTATGAAAGAAGTACTTTCCCTCAAGTGCTTTCTGGTATATTTCTAAAGATTTTTGAATGCATTTGCCTGACATTGATTATGTGGTAAGTGTCAGACTGGAGCTGTGCAGGCAGAACAGATGGGGTAGAACAGCTGGGTCAGGTTGAATGGGAAAACAAACTGAACTGGTCTCTTTAAGCAATCCTTGCAACATTTCTTTGGTTTCTATATCTAAAGTGAAATTAAATAACACCCTTTTTATTTAGTTGCAGAAGAGATTGCCTCTGAAAACTCAGATACAGTGTACAGCTCAACTCCTGAAGTGAAAGCCTGATTACTGCAGCTGTTATGTGACACGTGGACATGCGAGACTAAATCAAGTGAGCAGTGACAGACAGCAGCCTTCCAGAGTGCGCTCCCTCCGTGGGGCAAAGATGGGCAGTAATTGATGAGAATGCAGTGGAACTGGCTAGGTGTTGTCTGTAAGAGAACTCAGCATCCAAATAAAAACCCAAAAGACAAGTAGTAGAGTTCTGCTGGCTTTTTGGCATAACTGCCTACTGTCTTTTCAAAGAAGTGTGCAAGCCAAGATCCAGTCTCTCCAATCTCAATTAGACTCATTGTAGTGTGTTTTCATTATTACAAAGAAGAGATACAATGGCTTTTACCTTTTTTTTTTCTTGGAAGTTGGAAAAATTGGCTCTAGTTGAAAAGAAGGGATTATGTACTTAAAAGTATTTGGTTCGGGTTTTGTTTCATTGTATGCTGCTTCTGAATGTTTAACTGTTTTCAGTTGTCTAAATAAAAAGCCTCTCCAAACTCGTACATTACTTTTGAGCGTTGGGTTCATGAAATGGAAAAGCAACTGCATTAATCACGTAATCCTTGGCATCTTGGGTTTGTACTATACAGAGAGAAAGCAAAAGAATGTTTTAGTGTTGGTACAGAGGGTGGCAAGTTCTTTGATCTGTAAGCTTTGTATCTTTTTTATTCTTTCAAGTTTGAATGTAAACATGAGTCTCTAAAAAGAAAAACAGTGAAAATTCCTAAATTAAACGTGCTGCCTGAAGTATTTGGTTGTACATGAAAATATCAGAGGCTGGCTGCAAATCTGTGTAAAGCTTGGGTTTAGTCCTCCAGACTGGATAAAAAAGTTACTCTTTCAAGGTTACAAATCATATTTTCTTCATTAAAGAAAATAATTACCATTCTTCCACTTGTCATTTCCTTTAATGTTATGCTGAAAGCTTTACATAATGCATTCTGTATGGTAAGGGGTATATTTATTCACACACCTTTTTATTTTTTCATATTCATACTTGTCCTTACTGTCCTGTTTTTGCAGACTATACCTATTTGCAATTACCTATTTGAATTTTGTTCTAAAAACAAGCAACTCTGATTTACAGCTAAATGGTTCAGTCTTGCTAATTCCACTAAGACTTATGAGGGCTCCATGTCTAGTATTTGAGCATAAAAATTTTAATTTAGAAATTGGATGTGTTTAAAATACGGGATTTTGAACACCTTGCTCCATTTTGGAACTTCTTGCATGCTGCGGGTTTTATTCCATATTTGCAGTAGATTCTATAGCATTTCATAGAGAGGTCTGGAATAGAATCTCAGAACCATTTAACTGAGGAAGAAAACCTTTAACTTCAAGTTCAGCTGTGAACCTAGTTGTTCCCAAGTTCACCAGAAAACCGTGTCCCTTATTCTGCATTTATGGCTTACTCTGGGATGCATAAAAATTAAACAGATAATAGTTATAGAAACCTAATACTTAGTAATGGCTACTAAAATACTGGAAAATTGAAAAAAACCCAACAAAACTAAAATACTAGTATGAGCAAGTGTTTGAAAAAACACCAGTAAGGGTACCAGCAAAACACAGATTTAATATTAAGTGACAGGACAACAAAGTTTGTTGGCAAGATTCACTCTGCTACTTACAGGACAGTTAAGGTATGCCAAGGAAAAACAAGCAACAACAAAACCAAACAAAATCCAGGCAATCAAAACAGAAATTAACCGAGTACTGTTTAGAGGGATGTGTCTGTGTTCATTGGCAAAAGGATAGTAAGGGTGAGGATAAAAGAAATAAGCTTTTAGGCTTTACCAGCACTCAACAGTAGTGTTAACGTCTATCTTAAACCTAACAATTTAGGGGAGGAGCAGCACTTAACATAAGCCACCTAACTTAGAAATTTACTGTAACAATTTAACAGAGGAATAATACTTAACAGCATTTAACCTAATTTAGGACTTAACTTTACTTACAAGCCTAATTTACTTAGACATCTAAGGTAACATTATTTCATCCCAGACACAGTTAGAAAGCGTGAAAGTGTGGGAACAGGGACGTTGTGCTGTTAGGGCTAGAAAAATAATTTCCAAGGCTGTTCCTAAAGAAAACAAGAGCTCCCTAGACAGCAGCAGTTCCTGGAAGCAGACAGTGTTTCTGATGAGCTCAAGAGGAGCTGAGCTCAGTGCTGTTTGTCAAGGCCAAGGCATCACAAGTATTTCTTAGATGACAGTGTGGCCTGGAAAAGGGGGAGGAGGAGGAGGATGCAACGCCACAAGTACTTGAAAGCTTGTAATTTTTGGACTGTTTAAATACACAGTGCAAATGGTATCTATACATCTAGAGTGACGGTTGTCTTTTAAACCTTTGCTTCTCAAAGCACACATGCAGTTTTGGTATGAGAAAAGCAAAAAAGTGTTCTCATGTTTCATAGCTATGGCCCGTTCCTGTTTTACCCGATGCCGTTGTGAGTTTGAGGTTTCTTTAAGTTGGAAACTGTTTAATCTAAACGTCAATATTAACAATGTACAATATAAACAATGTATTTTTCATGAAACTTTATGGATTTTTTCCAGATCTGGGAAAAAAATGTAAAGGCCATGAAGTTTTCAGTGGCTTTGTTACCAGAATTTCATTCTGCAGGTACCACTACAAGTTTTACAGGTTGGCATGTTTATTAAACCCGTGTGTATGTGCGGCAGTAGCTCCTCCTTGAATCAACACGAAGACAGTGGACAGTGCCTTGACTCATCCCCAACAGCAGGTTCAGCCTTTCCAAAGGAGCGGAATATCCCCGTTCCTGCTGAGGAAAGGAACACGCCCGCAGCAGGGCCGAGGTGCGGCCGAGCCGGCCCGGCCCCGCCGCTTCCTGCCCGAGCGGGGCGGGCCCTCAGCCGGAGCTCCGGGGGCGGAGAGCGGGGCCATGGCCGGCCGGAACCCGGGCACCGAGCTGGGTAAGGGAGCGGCGGGGCCGGGGATCCCCGGGGGGCGCTGCGGGGCCCCGGGACCGGCGAGGCTGTGCCGGGCCGTGCCGGGCCGTGCCGGGCCGTGCCGGGCCACGGCTCCCCGCGCCCGGCCGAGCCTCCCCCGGGCGGTTGCGGGACCGCGTTCCTCTGAAAAGCCGAAATAGGAACAGCGCTGGGGTTCTGTGCGTGTTCTGACACATCCCGTGACGAGTAACCGGGAAGAGGCTTTGAGACTGCGGGTTAAACACGAGTTCTGTGTCACACACGGCTTTGGCTTCAGGGTTCCGAGTAGGGTCAGAGGTTGTAGGACAGCTCTGAGCCCTGGTCTTGTCCCTGCAGGGTCAGAGGTTGTAGGACAGCCCTGAGTCCTGGTTCTGTCACAAAGCTGGACCTGCAGGGTCAGAGGCTGTAGGACAGCTCTGCAGTCCTGGTCCTGTCCCTGCAGGGTCAGAGGTTGTAGGACAGCTCTGAGCCTTGGTCCTGTCACAAAGCTGGACCTGGTTCTCTCTTGCATGCTGTTCTGGTTCTCACAGAGTTCTTCCTCCCCTCTTTCTTACCGAAATTAAAACCACTGAATTTGGGCTCTGATTTGCAAACTCGAGGCTCCACCTCTTCTGATCGTTCTTGTTGCTTGCTCTCTGGGGAGTGGTAAGGATTTTCCAGGTGTTTGCAGCTGGTCTCTGGGCCTGAAAGGTGGCTGTGCCTGAGATAAGGCAGAGAAAGACTTTCTCTGCCTTTTCCTGGCTGGAGCTGCCTTTCTCCTCATTGCTGGGGAAGGGGAAGGTGCTACAGCTTCCTCAGCAAAACCCAGCTGCAGCAGTGGAATGAATTGAAGCGGTGAGACTTCCTCCAAGATGTGATAATTTGGTCATGATGTGAGTAGGTGGACAATGAAATAGAGGAGACACAGGGGTGGCCTCATGGAAGAGGGGGAGCAAAGGCCAGTTGGTGTGGAACAGGCAGGTCTCAAAGCTGGCATGAGCAGAGTTCAGGAGATTGTGGCGTCACGTGCCTGTTATGACAACAAGCACAGGCACTTTTAAATTATTAGCCTGTGGATGGACAAGTGAGAGCTGTGTTTCCATTCACTGAAGTTGTGGAAATGTTGCAGCTTTCAAAAGTGAGCTGTGTAATTGCTCTCAGATGTCCTCATTCAGGGGCTGCTTGTAGGTACAGGTGAGTTTCAACTACAGCCATCGGAAGAGCTGAAACAAACATTAATAACATAGTTGACAAAACATCAGTGTTAGGAAAAACAGCTAGCACAAAACTCTGCAAATACACTCCAGTTACTTTAAACTAGGAGTGTGTCATGCTTTTTCTTATAAATTCAAGCTTAAAATTAGTTGATGTGTGGGGAATCCAGAAGCTTGAGGGTGAAGTCAGCTCAGTTCTGATACTTGCTGCCATCCCTTCCCAGGGATCTTTGTTTAAACCAGTTGTGGTCAAAACGAGCTGGGTTAGATGTTCAGGGCAGGTGGAGGAAAGGCAATGGTGTGGCTGTCACCATGTTTAAGTGGCAGCTTCTAGCCTCTGCCTTATGCTGGCTGCTTTAAAGAGAGAACTGCACCTGCCTGCCGTTTGCTCTCCTACTAAATACATATCTGAAATACAGCAGCATACTAAATTCAGCACTTAACATATCTTAGTGCTGTGCCTTAGCTGGTAGCAGTACTCAGAAAGAACAGGGTAAACCCTTACCTTTATCTTTCACGGTTGCTAGCAATACTCACTGCTTTTGTCACTTCAGCTTTTGAAGTTTTTACAAACCTGTGCCAGCAGCTTTAATTCAGGTGATTTGCCCTGTTTCCCACACAGCTTTGTGCAAAATTAGAGTTTTCTAACAGGGACATCTAGTGGTAAAATGTATTTTACTTAAAAATATATTGTTTGTGTCCATTTCTGTTTGTGTGCTTGCTACGTAATGTTGGTATCAAAGCAGGAGGTGTCTGATGTTTCCATTAGAGAGGGTCTGTTTGTTTATCACTGACAAGCCAAACTCTTCACAAATCATGGCATGTAGTGCTCTCCTGTGTGATTTTTTAAAAAATAAATACATTTTTGTAAAATTCCTTGATTCTTCCCTCCTTATCTCCTTTCCTCGTATCCATCACTGTGCCTTAGTAGAAGAAGAACTAAAGAACAGGTGTATGTTCCACAGATGAAAAGACCCTGATGTGCACAGTCAGAGGCTCACCAGCCTCATACACTGATACATTTGCTATCCAAGAGTGGTGCAAAGAAGCTGGACAAAGAGTTTTACAAGTTTTCCATTCCACAAGGACTGTTTGCACAGCTTGTGTGCTGGGGTTCACCACGATGCCTGCAGGGATGGGAATGAATCTGCCTCTCCTGCTCTGCTCTGCAGGGCCCTGGGTTATAACAGCCCAGATGTTTACTGTTTTGTCATGCTTCAGAAGAGTATCAGCTGCAACTTTTAATGTCACTTCACAATGAAATATTGGAACGTATCAGTGAGTATCTGTTTTGGAAGGGAAGCTGCTTTGGTTTAACTGTGGGGTGCAGACACCTGGGGGCACAGGGACCATCCCCTCTGCCCAGCACTTGGAATGAACATGGAATATTTGGTCCAGTTTCTCTTTCCTGTGGCATTCACATTCTCTGAAAAAATCCCTTCACCCAGGATTTTTCTCCTGAGAAGCTGAGAAGCCTCAGAGAAAAGGAAAACAAATTCTTATTTGTTTCTCCTGTGTTGTGTTCATGTGGAATGTGTTTGGAGATTGTTTACCCACAGGTGATTGTTTCATTGGATTCTGCTGTGAGTTGTTTTCACTCTTTGGCCAATCAGGGCCAAGCTGTGTCGGGACTCTGGAGAGAGTCATGAGTTTTCATTATTATCTTTTTAGCATTCATTAAGTATCCTTTCTGTATTCTTTAGTATAGTATTCTTTAATATAATATAGTATTATAAAATAATAAATCAGCCTTCTGAGAACATGGAGTCAGATGCATCATTCCTGCCTTCGTTGAGGCATTCCCAGCAAATACAATACTTTCCAACAGGAAAGAGAGATTGATAAAACTGTCACAGCTTCAGCTGAGGCACAGCACAATGGGGCTGGGGCTGGAGTGCTTGCTCTGTGAGGAAAGGCTGAAATATTTCCTGGTTTAGCCCAGGAAAATGAGGGAGAGGAGTTCATACTGGATATGAGGGAAAACTTGGGGCAGAACAGTCAGGTGCTGGGACAGGTTGGGCTCAGAGAGGCTGTACAATCTCCATCCTTGGGACTCTCAAAACCCACCTGAATAAAGCTCTTAGCAGCCTGGTCTGACCTCAGAACTCATGCTGCATTGCACAGGAAGTTGGATAATTGATCTTTGAAGGTCTTCCAAATTATTCTACAATTATATGCTTTATTACCTCTGTGTGTCTATGTATGTCTGAATATATATATATATACACACATTTCTGTATGTATTCTGAGCAATGAGTCATTAATTACAGTTGTTTTGCAATGTTCTTAGATTCTTAAAAAACCCCATTATCTATCTGTGTTGCTCTGACCCTCTAGCTGAAGGGCCAAAAATACATTAATTATGTTTCAATTTATATATTTTTAATTATAGCTGGTATTTCTGAGCCATCTACATGTGAGAGCTAGCTTGTTGGTAAGTGGCATTTAGATAATGAAGTATTACATCCCTTTTCAAAACAGCATAATTCTGTTCTAATATATTAATAGCTGGTTTTAGTCTGTACTGTGGCTCTGGTTCTTCACTGTTCTAACACCTTTTGAATCTGGTTGGTAATTTTAATCAAATGTGAAAGACAAGTAGATTGTCTTGAAAATAAGGCGCTGGGTGGAGTGACCAAATCAGTTCTTTTGTTGAGGGAAAAGCAGGTACAGATCAGAAATTACATGACTCTTCATTGCTACTGTTTTATTTTGGCCTTTATGGCAGTAAAGGAGTCCTGTTTTACTCATGGGTGTAAGGGAACAACAGGGGACTTGGGCCTGCAGGAAACCAGGTCCTGATGTTCTGTCTCTCACTTCCTGAGAAGTTGGTGGTTCCCGAAGTGCTTTGGAGGAGGACACCATGATCCATTTTGTGTGATCCATGGACAGCCCTGTGTGATTTCACCGATGGCACAAGGCAGAAGAGCTGATTTCTAGTTCAGGGCTCATGCTTTGAGTATCTGGATGCTGATAACTTGGAGACTGAACTTCTGTCATATAAAAGAAAGGCTCACATGAAATTGAGGATCTCTTGGTCCATATCAAGTGTCGCTCTGGAAAAATAATATTAACTTCTGTCTTGACAAAGCTGAGAACCCCCAAATCTCTAAACATCTTACATGGTAAGACAGCTGTAACAAGACCTGATCCCCAAAGCCTTTTCTCCCCTTTCAGTGGCTTTGCTCAGCTCTGTGTGGCCAGCTGGGGTCAGCCTGCATCCAGCTGAGCTCCTCCCTTCTCCAGGGAAGGTTCAGGACACAGTTTGAGTCTCTCCTCCCGAAATAACAGCTTTCATCACTTCCCTTCCCCGTTTGATGGTGTGCTCATGGTAAGAGCAGGAGCACACATGCTGTCTCTGGCACACAAAATGAAATAACCACTTGAGGGGGGCAGCTCCTTTTGGGAACAGTGCTGCCTTAAAATGCTTGTGAAACTATTGCCTCAGGCATTCTTGAGCTTTCTGTTTCACCATCTGAAGGGATGCCATCAACACGTTTTTTTTAAAGCTTCTCTAAAGCTTAGTCTGTTTTATGAGGAATGTGTTAGGAAGCTTAGATATTTATGTAATTATCCTAATGAAGTGGTTTTATTTATTGTTTTCTGAGGAAATGCTCGGTATTTTTGGATTCGTGTTCTTCAAAGAGAGGAGATGAATTTCCTGTTAAGGAATTGAATATGATTTTTTCAGATGTCTTCAGAGAAAAAAGTGAACTAGAAGAGTGATTACAGAATATTGGCTAATTAGCTGTAGTGTAACTGCTTTAATTACTTTTATCCCTGAAGCCACATGACTGTGCAGATGACTAGCAGATGACTTATTTAAAAAAAAAAAAAGACATGTTCACACTGCAAGGTTAATGAGCCTAATTAAATATAGTTTTCCTTAGCCAGATACTAAATCATAAAGCTTGGGGGAGTGAGGGAGGGGGAGAATCCAAAGGCAGTCAGTTCTATTTCAAAAAACGGTTTTATTCTGATATTTAATGAAAAAAAGAGAAAAGCTGGAATTATGAGGGATTTTTCTGAATAAAGGCGCTTAGATCTAAAGATTTGATGAGACCTCACATGGCAAAATTTGAAAGTCTATTTAGAGACAATTATGCTGAGACATATTTGTTTTCACTTACCCATTGCTTTAATTAATGTAGGAATGGGCTTGAATAAAAGGTCTGTGTTATATGGAAGTCTCCATCTGCTGCTGCACATTACCAGAACCTTTGTCCTTCCTTGCCGTGCCATTTTTATTGCACCATTTTATTTCCTGTAGTAAAAGCTGCATGATGTCTCACATTAAGTTGTACAGAAAGGATGGAGTTCTGATTTTTTGTTAAATTATTCCTTTTTTTTTTAATTTTCTGCCTGTGCACTGTGGTTTGAGTTTCCACACTCAAAAAAAATACTTGGAGATCCACATTCTGTGGTCTTGCAGGGACTCTTGCATCCCATGCAGAAAAATTAGATATTAGACATTACTGAGTTGCCATGTGTACTTTTGTGACTAGCCTTGAGTCCCTGAGAACAGAGGGGAAAATGTCTCAGACAGTGAAAAGGACTTAAACCAATGGATTTTGTCATATTTGCAGAGAACAACCAGTCAGCTATTGCTGATCAGCTGATACTTGGTGACTTTCACAGGTGATTTTGAGCAAAGCAAAAGTAGTAGCTCATTTCCACTTCCACTCTCCTTCCGCACCTTTTCTCCCGTTTTTTTTTTCCTCCAAATGGATTTATAGTTGATTATTTCCTTTAAGCTGATTTAGTGTGCAGGGCTCTAACATCTTAAAAAAATTGCTTAGACCTGAGTCAGGATGCTCAAGAGTCTTGTTGGGTAGATACAACAGCTTTATCAGACTGAATCCTCTACCAACAATGGCTAATGAAGAATTAACCTACTCATGGGAAAAAATTGTGTCATCTCATTTAAATTTTCATCTCAAACTTGAATTTTCCCTAACAGACTGGACACTATCTTCACTGTCTTCACTTCTTCACTGTCTTCTTCTCCCAAATAATTGTTTTTATAAATCATTTACTACTTGCTTTTCCTGGTTGTTTCAAAAGTGTAGAAAGAACAGGTTAGAGCAGACCAGCTGAAAGAATCCTTATTAGAGAGGGAGAAGCTGAGTTCCTCACCTAAACTACTTCCTTTGGTTTTAGAACATTTTCCAAAGGGGCTGAAAGGTCACCATGCACCCAGAAGGGTTCAAAAGTTATTATAATAAGTGGGATTATGATTAAATGATGCTACCTCAGCGCTTGGCACACGTGGCAGAAGAATCATAACACAGGGATTGTGTGTCCCTCCTCTATATATTGATTTATGTGTGTTTTCCTTCCACGTGGATTTTGTCAAATATATCCTGATAAGCAAAAAAGGAAGAAAGTTGTAGCCATGGTTTTTTTAGCAATTTTTTCTCACCTGCTTTCTACAAATCAGCTGAGCTGAGCTCCTTGTTTTGGGGACAGAATGGATAAACCCCTGACTTTGAACTTGGAAAGAATAACAAGGGTTTGTTGTTTGACTTGCTTGCAACTTTCCAAGCTCCCCCTTTTCCTTGTTGCCATGCAGTGAGTCTGATGCTAAAAAAAAAAAAATCCATAAATGCAATCTTAAAAAAAAATCCATAAATTCCTTAGGATCCCTTTGAAATTCCTTCTCTGATTTATTTGTTCTGCTTTTAGCTAACACTTTGTGGGTACCAGTCACTAATAGTTTGTATGTGGTAATAAGACAGTGGTAGCTTACTTATCCTCAAAACAAGATTTTCTTCAGCTGTTTCATGTTGTCCTGCATTTCCTCTGAGTCATCTTTACCCTAAATTGGTTTTTGAAAGTCTAGGAAAACAAGCTTTTATTTACACTTACTTTGGCTAGTATATTAGTTTTCTACATTTTTTTGGCTATTAAAGCTATTCAGTAGGCAAAAAAAAAAGTATAAGATTTCTGTACAAAATTAGTGATTTTGTCTACCAGCTTTTTTTTTTTAAGTTTTAAACATTTTTTTAATCAATATGCTCAAGGGAAATGCAATTTACCACCGTAGTAAAGAAGATTCATAGAGTGACTGCTCTTAATAAATTCAGTCACCCAGAATTATTATCTCCTAGTACCTGTCTATGCCCATGTCCATATTCTGACCTTAACTGGGGGTGATATTTGATGATTGATGGTGGTGATTTGCTGATGATTGGTGGTTAATGATTGTTGATGTTATTTTCAGAGTGTTTTCATGGAATGCTTGTAGGATCGGTATTTGAAGAATTATTTACATTTTGAGATGTGAGAGATTTTAAAGATGCTCCAGTTTTTTTTTTTTTCCTGTGTACTCTCATATTAAAATTTACACACTAGATTTACCATACTAAGCAGAAATGTAAAGATTCAAGAGCCTGAACCCTCACTTCTCCTTTTTCAGTCAGTTACCCTTTGTTAAGCAGTGGCAAATAATTGGTTCTTGTGGCTCTGGACAGTTTCATTATTTTAGTACAAGCTGTGCATCTGCTGCTCTTTGGGAATTCTGGAATCTAGAAACAAGCCATCAAGCAGTGGCAGAAGGCTGTTTTGTAGGGTTGTTTTTTTTTTTTTTTATGCTACATGTGTAATAAATTTATATTTAAGCCTACAAGACAGTGTCTCTGTCTCATCAGCACTCAGTTAATCTACTTGTAATGGCACACAGAATATGGTGTGTGAAATATCCAGTTCACAGATCATCCCCTAGCAGAAGCTGAGGTTATTTTGGACTGGTGATAAGCACACAAGCCATTAGAAGGACATGAAAGCACAACACTCTCTTCAGAGGCTCCAAACTTTCTACAGCTTTCTTCTGAAGTACCACACCATATATTAAAAGAACACAGAAATAGATGAGGCTTTATTTTTTGTTTGTTTTTTTATCTCTCCCCAGAACTTGGCTGGATCTCAAAAGTGTATGTGAATCGACCTGCAGTGGTGAGGCATGCAGAACAAATTAAAAAATGGAAAACTCTGAAAGGTAATTGGCAAGTAAGTGCTCTTCTTATGCATTCTGTTCCTGTATTTTTAAAGCAGTCACTCTCCCTCTCCAGGCTGTAATATTGAATTTTTTTCAAGATACATGTAAACTTAAAAGATGTGCTTGTCCATGTCTTATTTTAGTAATTTGTATTTGATGATGATGGGATGGAATAAGGTGATGCATTTATCCAAACAAGTTAAAAACCATATAACTCATGACTGGCAAAACTGCAAATGGATTTAAGTCATCTTTATTCATGAGTGGATTAAATTGTGTATTACTATCCCTCCACATTTATTCTGTTTTCCAGACAGACTTCTCTGCATGCTGCCTTCTTATTTTTTAATTTTAAAGCTGTAAGATATGATCATGGTCCCTGTCAAATTTGACCTACCTGGATGATTTTTCTTTGCTTAAACATTCTCAACGTGTGTGATTTCATTGCTTAACGAGTTTTTTTTAGCTAAAAATCAAAAATCCTGACTGGCTGTGGCATTTGGTAGGGGGAAGGAGCCCACTAATGTTAGGAAACTGATTTTCAGCTGCTGAGATAAGGTAAATGGTTGGTTATTGTCCATCTTAGTATAAAAAGACAAACTTTTTCTCCATTCACCAAGCAGCTGTTCTGCAAACAATGCTTGGGATGCCTCCTCTCTGCACACTGAACAACTTGTTTATAGGCAAGAGTAGCTGAAAAGCAGGAGGAAGGAGATGTTGAAGGATCAATCTTAAGAGTGGAATGTAACAGAACAAAGCAAGAATCATTTAATTATACTCAGTTCTTTAAAAAGTTGCTCAACATAGTTGAACATTGTGCAGCCATTCTGAGGTGGCTGAACCTGTGTTCACAATGAGCACAGATTTTGGGATTACAGTTTGGGGATAATTTCATGTAGGAGTAAGGTGCTGCTGGAAGGTGATAGAAAAGAGTTTCCTGCCAGCTTTTCCTTCCTGAAAGTTTGTGCTTTGTGTGTTATGATTAAATTTTAAAAAATGGAGATAAACAGAGGAGATTTAGACACCAGCTCAGCATTTCTTTAGAGTTTCTTATGATGCCTTGTGAAGGCTGAACTAGGACAGAGACTGGACAGAATTAAAGAATAAAGCAGGGATTTATTAAAAGGCCTCAATGGATCCACCTTGGGCAGCACAACAGCCCAGCCAGGGCTGCACCCAAAATGGTCCCAAAATGCACGAATGGTCATGGGGTCTCTCACTTTTATAAGTTCTGCTCCATTTGCATCTTGGAGTTCATTGTCCAATTGCAGCTTTAGCCCATGAAGCTTTAGCCCAATTCCAGCTTTAGCCTATTCAGTCCCATCCTGCTTGTTTTTCTCTCTCCAGCCCACGTTGTTTGTGCTCTTGGGCCTGAGATTTGGATCATTTGTCCTTGGTCCCCAGCTGGAGCAGGAATTTTGTCTCCCTGCTCTGTGCACAGAGCTCACCATCCTGTACTGTGAAGCTCAGAGCTCCACGCTAAAGCAGCACAGAATCTGAAAAATATAAGAGCTGAAACCTGAGGCATCACTTACTCATAAAAAGTTACTTGATACCAGGTTTATCAGCTCTGATTTGGGAAATAGCATCAGTGAGCAGCTCCAGATGGATAACCATGGCTATCCTCAGGTACCACAGGTGCAGTAATGTAAAAACAAAGTCTTTTGACTGAGGATGCCATAAATAACAAATACAGAGAGCTACTGGCTTTGATTACAGGGACTCATTGGGAAGAAAGGGATTTTGTGTCACTCCCACAACACAGCTGGAAAACAGATGTTTATTCCTAACACTTCTCCCCTCTCCTATGTAGAAATACAGGAAAGAAAACGAAAGAAAGAAACTGAGAAACACAGAAACCCAAGCAAGGCTTTACTTTGAAGGGTGTCAGAAGCATCTCTCCTCTGTTTGAACATTGTCACAGCAGGGCAGTCATGTGCTGTTTTCTTAACAGAGCTGATTTTGAACCTGTACATGTTTGAATGTGAGCAGCATCACAGATCCAAATCCTGTAGCCTGTTTCCCAAAATACCCAATTGGAAAACCCTTTTAAAAAGCCTGAAGTTTATACCAGTTCTTGAAACCCCCTGACTACATCTGTCTTGATGACTGTAATTCATGTCATAGGAGAGGAGATAAAAATTCCCAAAAATTCCCTCAAACAGAGGATAAAAACATCCAAGTAAAAGTAACATAAAACTATTTCTAGTTTCAAATAATTATAGGATGAAAGGAGGAAGCAGAAACAATCAGTCAGGCTTAGATTAACTGAGACCAGTGATGGTTCATTACCCCATTGCCATTGCAAACTGTCCCCCTGTACAATTGTCCTGTAAGAGAAGTCAGCTTAGAGTGAAGCCATTGCTGTAAATGAGCATTTTCTGGAAGACCTTCAACAGATAATTCAAAATAATGTCTTAAGCTCAATTTTTGTTCAGCAAAAAAAAAAACCTCATAAAATTTTTAGTTATGCTTCTGTTCCAATCTTTGATTAATAAGTCTTTTAAAATTCTGAAGCATTTCCATCTAAAGAGTGCTTTAACCTTGTCTCTTACCTCTTGCTTTTGGGGCTTTTTTTTGCACCAAAATTACAGATGTTTGTTATTCCTGATTCACACAAAAAGAAGTGGATCCTTTTGAGATCCTTTTGAGGAAGTATCCTCTGTATCATTAAATACTGCTGAAGACATGAAGAAATATCTGCCAGCCTGTCTATCCTAAGCTATTATTTGCTTATATGTTACATCCTATACATTTCCCCACTGTCAGAGTGAGAGCCAGGATCCTGATTCCTGCACTTCTAAGGCAGTTTGGCCTTGGAAGTGCAAAGAGAAATGCTCCATTCCTTGCTTTGTTCCCTTTGCAGGCAGCCTGGCTGCTGAAAGCTGTCACCTGCATAGACCTCACCACTCTCTCAGGTGATGATACTCCTTCAAATGTTCAAAGGCTGTGTTTTAAAGCAAAGCACCCTATCAGAGAAGATCTGCTCAAAGCCTTGGACATGCATGATAAAGGTATGGTGGCTTTTGGGGTGTGTATTTTCTAGAGGAAATGTCTGTGTTTCCTCATTATTTTCTCACTTTTCGGAAAGGACCTTGGTCCACTGCTTGAAGTGGTGTGGACCAAAGAGAGATCAGGCCTCTGACTGAAGCCTTACACATAAAAAATCAAAGATCAGTCTTTTTTTAAAAACTTGGATTTATGGACTCTTCAGACAGCTGAAGTATAACATATGGGGTCAATTATCTGAGAGTTGGAGAGAGGAGCACTTTAGCTAGAAATGCAGGAGGGCTGCATTAACATAAATACTGCTCAGTTGCTGCTGGGCTCAGTCTGGCTCCACAAGTAAGAGCAGAGCTTGGCAGTGCCGTTTCTCTTGCAGCAATTTGCTGATCAAGCATAACTGTGATCAAGTCTTAACTGAGTGTGTTGGCATTAAACTGTGAGTCTGTCAATAAAAACTTTGGAGTTTTAACTCCTGCTAATGCAGACTTGCTCCCAGGGTCTGGTGAAGGGATGTGAGGGAGGAAACAGCACAAGAATTACCTGGACCATTGGAGCAATATAACAGACATCCCTGGTGTGCTGCTTAAATCCTTGTGAGAACACAGGAGTGGGAGGTGAGGACAATGCACATGTGCTCATGGAGAGGGTGGAATTCTCTGTATGAAAAAGGGAACTGTGGCTTTTGCTTTTGCAGGTATCACTGTTGCAGCAGTTTGTGTGTATTCTGCAAGAGTCTCTGATGCCGTGGACACCCTCAAAGCTGCTGGTTGTACCATACCAGTGGCTTCAGGTAAGAGTTATTTGAAAATATCCCATTAAATAATCTGATGCTATGAAATACATAGAGGAATCCAGAAGTTTGGACTTGTCAGGGAGTAAGGTGAAAAGGTAACAGGTGGAAGGAAAGGAAAGGAATGGAAGGAGGATTTTCTTCTGGTGTCATCTTCTCTTGTCTTCCAACTTCAAGCTTATTAGGAATGCCAAGTCTTTTTGCTGGAAGCTCTTCAAAGAGACCTTTAAAATATATCAGTGTTTTTCTCACCTGGACAGAAGAAATTAAGATAGAGTGCTGAACAAGTATCAGTATACACTAAATAGATGATGATGGTGATGATGTGAGTTCTAATAAAGGTTTATTTTCCCTATCATGTTTAGCTTCTAAGTGCAATCCTGTGTCAAGGTTTAGCACAAGGCAGCAACTGTGTGCCACACTCACTCATACAGCCACTTCCAGGATGGAGGGGAAAAGAGAATTGGAAGAGTAAAAGTGAGAAAATTTGTGGTTTCACATAAGAGCTGCCTTTTTGTGCACTCCCAGCCCACTCACCAAGAAAAGGCCTTGACTCTGTGCTGGCACTACTCTGCACTTACCAAACCATCCCTGGAGAGCCAAGGCTGTTTCCTGCACAAACCCAAACCAGCCCAGCCACAATGGGGATAACTATCCCAGCCAAAAGCAGCACATCCTGCAGGCTGACTCCAAGGAAGCTGTGAGCAGAGCCAGGGGCTGTTGCCTGCTGAGCAGCCATAGGTTCAGGACTTTCACACCCAAAATCTAACATGGTCAGCTCTTCTCCAGTCATCACACATGAGGGACAAATCCTGAATGTGCAGGAAGCAAGAAGTACAATCGAAGAATTGCTCAGGTTGGAAGGCAGCCCTGGATAAGATCTGGTCCAACCCCCTGCTCAAAGCAGGGGCTGACTTTGAAGTTAGATCAGGTATTTAATGCTAAGAAACATGTGAGTTTTCTGTTCTTGTTTCATTGTTGTGTAGGGGAAAAATATGTACTAAATGCATTTATATGTCAGAGAGGAAGACAATCTCTGACAAAGCCATTATTTTTTCCATTTCCAAAGTTACCTTTGATTTTTTTACTTAACCATCATAAGCATAATCTTAAATGGAACCCATTGAAAGCAATTTTTGCTATATTGTGATTTAACCATTAAACAACATTATTAAGTGATTTAACCATTAAACAACATTTAAGTCAAGATACTACTTAAAAGAATTGGAGAAAATTAAAAATTTATATATTGCTTCATATCTGAGCTCACTCCTTGTTTGCTCAATCTGCTGGAAGCAATAGGTATTGTGCTTTTATCTAGGGTGTTCTGGAAAACATCAAGGCATGTGAAAGATCTTTTCACAAGATGCACTTGCCTTGCTGGACATGGGTTTTTGAGGGTAGAGCCAATGTTTCTTGTGGATGAAGAGACAGTAGGATGAGGTGCCTGTAAAATTTTTAAATTAAAAATTTTTAATTTGTTTAATGGCAACCATTAAACAAAAAAAATAACGTTCAAACTTTTTGGTGCATTACTGGTATTTTCAATTTTATGGTCAATTTCTAAAACTGTAACACATTCATGAAACATTTCTTCCTTCTACCTGCACCCGTTTCATGCTAGTGGCTGCTGGGTTTCCATCTGGACAAACTCCTCTGGAGACCAAACTGGCTGAAATAAGGCTGGCAGTGGAATATGGGGCCCGAGAGATTGACATTGTCATTAGCAGGAGTCTGGTGCTGACTGGCCAGTGGGAAGGTAAGTAAAAAAAAAAGTTCCTATGGCAAAGAACCTAAACCTTTCTATATGCACATGCAGGGTCTGTCTTTGTCTCTCCATCAATTCTTGAAGTTTTTGATTTTTCCCCTCAGAGTAATCTGGGACTCTGAGCTAAATAAAAACTATTTAATAAAATCATAACAAAGGGTTGCATTTTTTGAG
Source organism: Molothrus aeneus (assembly GCF_037042795.1). NCBI lineage: Eukaryota > Metazoa > Chordata > Aves > Passeriformes > Icteridae > Molothrus > Molothrus aeneus. The sequence continues at coordinate 3,543,396 of NC_089650.1, read as the reverse complement.
AGGAATCCTGTTGGAAGTTGTGGCAGGCTGGGCCAGCAGAATGACTTTGTGGTTTGAAAATTCCCATCTATTCCCTCCGTGCCTTGAGAGGATTTTGTGTACAGCATTAAAAAAAAAATAGCAAGTAAAAGACTAATTATTTGAAGAGTTTTGTTAGAAAGCCCAAGGGGCTGCTAATGTAGATGATACCTTTTAAAATATACATGTTTCATTTCTTGAGGAAAACACGTATTTTAGTTGTTTTCTTTTTGCTGAAAGTTGAGGGAACAAATTGACTGTTCATATTATTATTGATGTTCTGGCATCTGTAGACTACTACTAATTAGTAGGAACAATAATGCTGAAGATGGTTTTTGCTCTAATTGCATCCTTAATGTACTGTGAATGGCTTGCCTTAAGTGCTGACAGTGCTCCTGTAACTAATCTCCATATGAAGGTGGACACATCATTGTCTTGGAATAAATTTTCCATTTAGCTGTATAATGCAGTGCCAGAATATCCTATTTGCTTGGCAGACTTTATAATAAAGCCTTCGTACCTGACTTTATTTAAGGAAATAACAGAACTAATGGTAATAGATCATGTTTACTAGTCTTCTTGCAATTAACAGTTAGAATTGAACCAAAAACCCCCACATGTTTCTGCATCTGTGTCTTCAAGACTGGTTCCTTGCTGTAATATCTTGGCCTCTTTTGTAGTATTTGAAATCTCCATTCTTTTGGTCTTAATTATTTAAGGATTAATAATTTTTTTTTTTAATATGAGGGAGAACTCAGAGGAGAAATACAGGCCTTGGATTCAGAGAGAGAGTTTGGATCATGACTGAAATGAACGGGATATGAATTACTCTTTGTGGTCACAAATTACAAGGGAGGAGTACACAGACACAGCAATGATAGATGTGATATAAAGCTGTCACTTTACTAAATAAGTAAATTAGGGACGGCTTTTAATTTGGAATGCATGTTCTTTTATCCAGAGCTGAAGTCTTGACAAGGTTGAAAGACAGCCTTATTTTATATATATATATATATATATGAAAGATATATTTATATATATATATATATACATATAAATATATATTAAATATACATTAGTGTATATTTTATATAAAGTATAAAATGATTCTATATAATTTATATACTGTAAAATATATATTAGTATATTTATATAACATATAAAATATTAACTATAAATATAAATATAGATATAAATATAAATAATATAATTTTTTTCATCAATGGCAGAATTCAAATTATTTCCAAATGATTTCCTAAGTTTATTTATGAATCTGAATCTGTTTGTGACACATGTTTATGTGATCTTGAAAAAATGCTACTGCAGAGACAGAATTTACTTGCCATAGAGATGTCACAAGGTGAAAAATTACAATATTTAACTTTTCTATATAAAAATAAAGGTATTTCATCAGGTGATCTGGATATTTTGGTGAAAATCTAGTGTCCTGTCTTCCTGTTTAGCTTTCAGTAGATATGTTACCTGTGTGATTAGAAATAATTTAGAATAATCTATAAAATACATATAAGAAATCTAAAAGAAGAGACAAAAAAGGATTTTTTAGGCTAAATCCCTATATTACATAAAATTAAGTAGAGCAGTACCTGTGCCTGTGTTTTAGGTGCTTCATCAACTAAAGCTGCCTTGCAATTGTATTATAACTTATGCTAATAGTAGTAGTCATTATAATAATAATAATAAAAACAACAATAATAATAATATGCTTCAATGGGTATTTTCTTATACTGACAGTCTTCACAACCTCAGAAGTTATTGAAAAAAAATCTATGTGGTGGAGTGCTTTTTAGTTCATTTCTAGCTTTTCTTCTAGCCTGTGCAATAATTGGGGTCACCACAATAGAATAGTGTTGCTTTGTGATTTGCTTCAAAGGCTTGTTTGGTTATTAAATATTTTAGTGTATGTCCAATTATGTCAAGTTATTTTAAAGAAGTTCTTGAATATTGCTGGAGTCTTTATGACACTTAGAATGCATTTTCCAGATCTTTGTGAAGTAATTGTTAAGATCTTTTAAATAATGCTGAGTATGAAAGCAGCTTTATTGGACAGCTAAATTACATCAGAAAATAACATGAAATGAGAAATAAGTTTATGAATTTCCATACCTTTCATAAGCTTTTAGCTTTTAAAGCAATACTACTTTAAAGTAGTTTACTCAGCTTTTGCCTTGTATTACTTGACAAAGTATGGATTAAACATAAATTCTCAATTTGGACACTTCCTTTAGACACAGAATGTGGAGCCTTTATGTGAGAAGTGATCAAGTTGACCAACAAATTGTTAAAATAGACTGGATCTATTTATTATTAATTTTTCCCCCCTGTCATAAGCATTTGCTGTACCTCCTGAAGTTGTGTGGGGTGCAGTAATGTCAGTGCTAATTCCTAATTCTACAGCTGTTAGCAAACACCTGGACATGCTACACTGTCAGTGGCTGCAGGAGCATTGTTCACCCATCATTTGCTCTGTGGCAGTTGAATTTTCCTGTAAGAAAAGGGAAAAAAACCCAGCCCAGTTATACTCTGAGAAACTTGAGCATGGCTGCATCCATGGTATAGCCCCATTATGAAAGGTGCTTTTCACTGCTGATGATATTTTAGGTGTGGGTTTAGAGGCTTTGATCAGGGATTGGGACCTTATTTTGTGCTATATACTTCATAAGCAGCACAGGCAGAAGACACTCCCTGCTCCAGAGCCTTGGAGAAGCCTCCCCACATCGTTCAGGAGGGTTGTAGCTGGATTTACCATTTCTAGATGTGCAGACTGCCCTGCTGCACTGCAGTATTTGCTGGGTTCCTGGGATGAAGGAGGAATTGAGAATCTGACTCCATGTTCTTAGAAGGCTAATTTATTATTATATTATATTTATTATTATGTTATGTTAATTATATATTATATTAATTATATTTATTATATTAATTATATAATATATTATATATCTACTGTGTATTATATATAATATATATATTATATAGTATATAGTATATGATATATTATGCTATACTAAAGCTGTACTAAAGAATAGAGAAAGGATACTTACAGAAGGCTTAACAAGATACTAATCAAAAACTTGTGACTCTCTCCTGAGTGCAACACAGCCTGACCGTGGTTGGTCATGAAGTAAAACCAATTCACATGTTGGATAAACAATCTCCAATCACATTTCAAAGCAGCAAAAACACAGGAGAAGCAAATGAGATAATATTGTTTTCCTTTTTCTCTGAGGCTTCTCAGCTTCTCAGGCGAAGGGATTTTTCGAGAAAATATCAGTGACACTGCACAAATTCCATCTGGTGCTGGCAGGAGCAGCAGCTCGGGCTCCTGAAGCCCAACTCTATCTCCAGAACGTGAATCCCTGGAGTTGCACATATGTGAGGGGGTTGTGTTGTGCTGATAGCCTCGTGCTTGTCATTTTGTTAACAAACCTGCCATTAACATGCCAGACACAAGGGGTTCCAGCTCATTTTCCAGTTTCCAGCCCGTCACAATCACCTTGATCTTTTGGGCTAACAGAAATCAAAATATCTTCTCATCTCAATTTCTATTCGTTGTCACTGACTAGATAAAAACACCAAAAAAATTGAATTTTTTTAAAGAAAAGTGATTTTATCACCACATTTTTGAAGAAGAGCTATTCCATAAAAAAATTTTAAGCAGTGTGGTTTCTTCCCTCCTTTAATATTTTCATTTCCTTTGTAAGAGATCTGGATTATCCCCTTTATTTTGTTAGTTTTAGGACTAATGTACTATACCAAAGTAACAGACCATCTAGACAACCTAGTGCAGATTACAGCTAGCAGAAATTATCAGGGATGTTTGCTTGGGAAATGTACATGGAAGGAACATTTTCTCTGCTGTATTTAATAGTTGCAAAAATTCAATATAATGTACTAATGTTCATTTACAGTGTTAGCAACATTACAAGGACACTTACAACTCTTGTGTTTTATAACAGTGGAATTAAAAACACAGCTACAAAAGCATTTTTTTTCCCTACAAAATAGGATTTTTTCTGACTTCTATAAATGCATCTAGTAAAAGCAGATCTAAAGTTCATGAAAACTGTCAGGTATCTCAAGTGGTGCAAAGTAGAAGAGTTCTTATGTCACATCCATTTTAACAGCTGGGTCAGTAGAGATACTGCACACTGCATTTGTGAGCAGCTGGCTCTGGGTATATTCTATATAGGTTGGCTTGCTTTGGGGTTTTGTTATGGGTTTATTGGTTTGGGTTTTCTTGGCTTTTTTTCTTTTTTTTTTTTTTTCTTTTTTTTTTTTCCTGGCTTAAGATTTAGACTGCTTTTAGAATGGATAATATTGGTTAATATGCTGGAGAGCACTGGCCATTTGCTTTGAGAGCTTTTGCTTTTTCCTTGTTTTTAGGAGTCAAAAATAAATTCTCTTGCAGCCTCTCCATGGTGTTCTTAGCTCATTAGTTGAAAATATGCCTGCAGGGTTTCCTGTGAGAGAGATTTTTGACCAAAATCTTTGTGCCACTCGCTGCTGCTAACCAGAGGTGCTGTGTGTGCTGTGGCAGTTGCTGGTGATCTGCACAGCTCACAGATATTCCTGCTTTTGTAGCACCCAGCTTTGATCCTGCTGCTGTTCAGCCTGGTGGAACTGAGTCCTTAAGTGCTGGACTTTTTGGCAGCCTAGGCTGTCCCACAGGAAGCCCAGCACTCCTTGAAACACTGAGTACATTTTGAAGTGTGCCTGACTAGACATTTAGACATTTGCCCAAGATTTTCAGGATAATCCTGTTATTTGTGCCTTGTTTTAAATCTGACTGAGTACTGAAACTTCTCTTTTTATTTTTGAAAGGAGCAGGAGTTTTTACACTTGTTGTGCATCAAAGCAGTCCCAGCTTGCACTGGGACTGGGATGCTCTGCCCCAAATGTAGTTGCATTTCTCTCTGTACTTTTATTGAAAATGCCCTGTGAACGTCAGCCGTTGTCTGCAATAATTGGTCTCTGAATAAAGAACAGCATTTCTTACCTACACACCTGCCCCACTGAAGTGTGCCCACTTTTCCTCCACCCCAGCGAAGCTGCCAGACACGGGTGATTGAGGATCCTGAGTGGTTCCTGGCCGTGGGATGATGAGTGCTGGCAGGCGGCGAGGCTGCTCGAACCAGCCTGACGTTAATTGCATGTATAAGCACCTTCCAACTGCAAGGGAGGCTGCTGGAGCTGCAGTGCCAGGGAACAACAGCTGTGAGGATGGAATTTCTTTTCATGGAATCCAACCTAAATGTACATTTTGTTGGTTTTGTTTTGACATTTCTGGTGGCGTATCTTGAAGGTAGGGAAAACTTTTTCCTCTTGTTACTGAAACTAGAAGAAGAAGAAAGCTGCTTTCTCTGGGTTTTCAAAAGCTTCAGGAAAAGAGTTGCTCCACAAAAAGAGATTTCATTTGGATCTAACATGAGCAGGATTATTAAATGCAGAAAAAAAAAAATAGCACAGGTCCTTTGTGTTTCCTTTTTGAGCCTTGATTTGATGTAGGTTTCTGGAGCATCACCAATTGATCAATAAAACATGTTAGGCGGCATGCTAGTTCTGATTAATTCACACCTTTGGTACACAGTGAGAAACAAGGTGAAGCCTGGTGTCTATAAAGGGACTTGCTAAGTGCGTCAGCCAGTTGTCTGCTAATGTGTGCAGCGTGTCTCAGAAGGCCAGCCCAGCAATTCCAGCTCTGGACACCCTGGTGTGCCCATGGCATCAGAGGGATGAGGGCCCTGCCACAGCTGCCAAACCCTGCCCCATGCTTCCAGGTCTCACTTAAAGGCTGAGGGGAAAAGAAGTTTAGCATTGCTGAAAAAAAACCAAAAGTGTTTCTAGCCTGGACTGTTTTAGCAAGACCTATTTAAAGCTGCGTTTTAGCCTTCTGTCAAAGAACTTCTTGATTATGTGATTGAAGATTGAGTATAGTTTGTCAAAAGGACCCTCTTGCAAAGCATCCTGTTTGTTTATTTTGCATCTTAGGTTTTTTTAAATTCAAAATCTAGAAATGGTAGCTGTGCACTGTAAGAGCTGCTTTTCTCCCCACACAGGAGCAATCTTAAACATCCCCAAGTGGCCAACTTCTGACAGCAATGCTTCATTAGTTTCTGGCTCTTTTAGTCTCCCTCTGTGTAAACTTTTGTGGGAGCATTGCTGAATTTTACCAGGAAGGGTAAAAGGGAGGGTTCCACTGGCCAGGTGCAGAGGAAAACATAGCTATTCTGAGTATTGATTCAATGTACTACCATATTTATTGCTGGGAAAGCTGGTTTAAGATCAATCTTTACTATCACAGCATTTTTTACTGCTGATGTATTCATGGGTATTTAGTACATTTGTATTTTGAGAGAACAGACATTAATAGCTATTAGGTAAAGTCTGAAACTGCACGGCGTTGTTAATTACCTCCAGTCATGTAATTTATTGAACTTACAAAACTTAAGTTCCTGAGTGCTACGACTAATTATAAGATTGGAAATTAATCCAGAAGTGGAAATTACAGCCATACTTGAAAATATCTCTCAGGCAACTTTGATCATTCCAACATGCTTTTCTCCCCAGGTCTGTACGAGGAGATCCGTCTGTGCCGTGCAGCCTGTGGAGAAGCTCACATGAAAACAATCTTGGCCACAGGTGAACTGGGCTCCTTTGCCAATGTCTACAAAGCCAGTATGATAGCTATGATGGCAGGTAAATACCCTTGGTTCTCCTTTTAAGCTAAGAATGTCTTTGCTATATTATTTATGAGGCTTTAAGAAATTCCAGTCGTGGAAGTTTGGTTTTGTCAATGGTGGAAAAAATTTGTGTAGCAATTACAGAAGCTGCAGGTGGAGTAATGAAGTGTCACTTGTTTTGTGTAACCTACAAAAAACTGCATGAAATGTCAAGTATGAAACTGCTGAATGGCAAGGGTTGTAGGAACAAGTAAAATTTGTTGTCAAACATCTGATCTGATCAGAGTATTCAATAAAGGCATCTGGGGCAGACACGCTTCTGGAGGCAGCTGTGGTCATGTACAGCTAGGATGTGGGTAGGTGGCTCACAAGCTTGTTTTAAATGCAAGGAGAACTTCCCAGCACAGATTCGTGCCAAAAGCTCTCAGTTTTGGTTTGTGATCACTTCTAACCACCTCTGAGAGGGCAGCTCAGGAAACCAACCTTCCAGAACAGGACAGAGTTCCCAGGGCCTGTGCATACTTTGTTACATTTTTCTTAGTTTAGCACCCATTTGATCCCAGATTTTCAGCAGTACATTCTCTCTTTGCAGCTTTGGTACAACTTTTCCTAGCTGAACCAGGATTATAGGTCTGTGTTTTAGTGCTATGTCGGCGATGCAAAATTGGGAATTGGCTCCCCGGTGCTTGCTTTTCCCACTGTGCTTGAAAGTGGGCTCCTCAAATTTATTTTTAGAAGTGTAAAGATAGACTGAGAACCACTTGGGTTAGTCGGTCTTCTAAACTTTCCCTCAGTTTTAAGTTAATTTTTTTCCTCCTTTTTTCTTCCTTCAGACTTGAAATTCCTGTATTAAAGCAAGAAAAACATAATCAAGTGTCTTGTCAGTATTTAAACAAATATTCAGCTTGCTGCTGACCTCACTGTTACCATACACAATTCTGTGCTTCTTTGATTCAAGTGGAATGGAGAGCATTTCAGGCTTCTAACAAGCCCAGCTACAATGTCAATTAGTATCATTAGACACAGAGGATCAGTATTATGCCACTAAATATTGCTTTTAATTAGAAGAGGTGTAAGAAATACACATTTCCTCTTATTTAAACTGATGCACTAATCATTGTGATAACTTTTTTTACCACTGAGTAGTGAGAAATTCAGCCTGTAAAGCATTTTAGCATTTTCAGAATTTTGCTGGTGTAGTTTTTTTGAAATACAGCAGATGGCTCTATTGTTAATGATTTTCCTTGCCTAGTTATTCATTTTACAAGATACTTATCCATCTGAATATATCCAGTAATTTCCTTATTTCAGTCTTTTGCTCTTTCTGTGTGGGTAGGCATAAAAATAAGAATTTATTTGCACTCTAGATACATCCATTGAGGGCCAGGCTTTCAGACTCCAACTTGGCAGAACTGCTGAGAGCCTAAAATTCCAGTTGATTTTTGTTTTATTTGTATCTTTGTATCATTTTGGGGAGAAAGTGAATCCATAGTAGGGTGGATTCAACTGAAAAAGTGGCTTTAGAAGTTTTTGCTGCCTCTGACCAGTTCCTCTTGTCCTTTACAGCAAAATAAAGTTCTTCAGCTGTGCTGTTAGAAGTGCTTCTCATGTGTCATTGTGAGCTGTTTTCAAAGAATTACAATTGAAAATTATTCCAAAAAAGGGTTAACTAGTTAGGTGTGGGGTTTTTGATTGGTTGGCAGTGTTTTAGGGTGTTTTTTAAATGGTCACAGCCTCAGTATCTGGTTTACAGCTTTGCTTTGCATGCAGTTGTATCAGGTCAATTGGGGATGTGCAGTCCTCAAACTGTTCTTGCTTCACTGTCCATGATGCCAGCCTGTCATATGGGGAGCACAAAATCCTGGGGTTACAGAGGTTTGAAGTGCCTTGATGAGCATGCACACATTCACCAGGGTCCTGAAGCACAAAGCCACCAGGGGTATAATATATTTTATATAATATAATTTATATTATATTATATAAAATATAATATATAATACAGAATATTTACAGTAATATTAATTATTAATATTATAGTAACAATATTTAATAATATAGAATATTTATAATCGTTATTTATTAATATAATATATCATATTATAGATCAAATATATTATATATTATAACATATATATACTATATGTAAATTATATATTATATAATATACTATATATAATATATTACGTAATATCTACAAGAATATAAAATATAATAAGATATAATTTAACTATATAGTATAAATATTATTAATATAATTAAAGCTATATAAAATATAAAAAATAAAATAAATAAGTAAATAAATAAATAAAAATATAACAATATTTAATTTTATATAAACTAGTATATTATATATAATTTTCCTCTATGTAAGCTGATGGCTCCTGACTCCTGTTTTCTCTGAAATAATTCTCCATGGCTACTTTTTCCTCTCTAGTAAAGTCCACATGGGGAAAGACATCAGAATGGGAGGAAGGAAGCCCACAGGTGTCTTAAATTCTTTTAACCATGCCTTTACCAACTTGACTGACACAGCATAAATTCTTCTGGAATATTTAAGAAGCTATTTCTGAGTGAAGGAGACTGACATGCCTGTAAGGCCAGTGACTCACCTGGCAAGAATAACCTGAGCAGTGCTCAGGAGGGCAGGGTGCCAGGGAGCTCTGCACAGCAGTGCTTCTGTCCCACTGCCAAGGGAGCACCTCGATTTTGGAAAGCTGCCTGAGACAAACCCCTAGCACTGCATCAGGGAATTTTGGGTTTATGGCCTCCACTGCCATTTCTTGTGCTTCTTCAAGTCGTGGTGGTGATTTGAGTGCATGAGCTTCTCAAGAAAACTGACTGCATTTTTCACTCTGCTTTGGGGACAGAGAGTAAAGTAATTAAAAAGAAACAAAACGAAATATGAGACAAAGATAATAACAGACAAAGCAAAAGTCAAACTGAGATCAATTGTGAGTTTCTGGCTTTAAGTCTCATGCTCAATACAAAAATAAGGGTCCCCACTCAGTAGCATGTGAGTTGTATTATGTGTTGATTTGATTATGAGTCTACAACGTCAGCTGTAATTTGATACCAAGTCAGTTTTTAGAGCTCAGAGCATTTGCAAATGAAAGGAGGCTTGGTAACATAAACAAAATTTCACTTTGTGTCTTTTTATTTGTCTGAAATACAACCGTGTTGGGTTTATAGTGTGTCTGTAAAGGGCACACTCTACCTGTAAAACATCCATCAGAAATCAGAAACAGCTCCTTTCTATGGCTGTGATCTGTCTCTGAATGCTCTCCAGGGTGGCAGATGATGTTCAGCTCTGGTCTGGAGGTCCAGTATGGGGCTGGGGGCAGGTCAGGGAGTCCTTACTCTCAGGAGTGTGTGGGAAGAGTACTTGGCACTGACTGGTGGCTGAGGCTTTCTTGGCCATTATCTGAGAGTAGAGGTGGTTGTAGTTGACTGCTTAAAGGGGGTTATCAGGACAGTAATTATTGCTTATAGTTAATTAATTATTAATTATACTGGAATTATACTGGGAGTTGATCACTTCCCTGCCTGCTGCAGCATTCTGCATAGTCTGTGGTTGTTCTGCATCTTCAACATCACAACATCATTGTTGTGCTCTAGTTAACATCACTGAAAGTTTAGTGCAAAGAACAAGCTCAAAACACACTGTGGAAAACCAAGATGCAGCGTGGCAGTGTGTCTCAAAGTTTTGAATGATATCATGGACTAAAAAGTTTTTGAATTAAGTGTAAGATCAAAAGATGGAGTATCTTTAAATACAATCAGCCTCAAAGAGGCTGGAACAGAAACAAGTGACTTCATTTGTTCTGGTACAGAATGGGGAGAAATAAAAAAAAGCCAGCAGTATGAAAATGCTGATAACAGCATGTTCAGTGAGGCACTACAAGGATGCTGCCTTAAATGAGGTAATTGCCTACAAGCTTAACAGTGATACTGCAGCTAATCACTAGAAATAATGTAGGCGTGATAGATAAGCATGGAGTTGAAAAGTTCCAACAATGCAATCACAATATCCTCAGGTTTGAATTGCTGATGAGAGGCCATACAAAGACTAGTAGCAAAAAAGAAAAAGAAATAAAATAAAAAATAGTGGGGCTTAAGTAAAGCAGACCTTGAAGGAATGTGAAATGAGACTTAAAAATCTGTCTGGAACTCAGGAATATGTGTGCAGGGAATCAGAAGTGAAGGAATGATGGAAAGTCGTTGAGACAGGCTAGGGCAGGCTTTCATGAAAGTCTTTCCAGTTGAGTCAACAGAACCCTGCATGGGTAAGTAGAGGACAGAAGTAACACTTGAGAGAAACAAAGATGTTGGGGGAAAAATAAAGATGCAAAGAGTCTGTGAAGTGAGAACAGAGTTAGAGTGCATAGAGCGAAGCCTCATTTGTTTGCAGTTTGTTAAAAACCCAGACGTGCATGCAATGGCACATTTTGTTATGCATTTATTTATGTGCTTACTGAGCTGTGTGCCTGCCTACACAGCCATATCTGAGGGGAGATCTTTATTTGGGGCCATTCATATTTGTCAGAGCAGGATGCCTGGCAACTCCGCTAATTTTGTGCAAAGTCTGTTCTATTGATGGTCTTCTCCTGTAATCAGAAAATAAGAATATGTACCCTCCAATGAAGTCCAAGAAGAAATACCAGTGTAAAACAGTGTAAAACTTGTCAGCTCTGTACCTGTTTGTTTGATTTTGTGTTACCCACACCACGACCTGAGTTTCTCCCTCCACCATCTCCCCTTACAAATAGAAACAATGCTATTTCCAAGCACTTCTCACCAGAACACCAAGTCAGGAAGCCAGAAGGTGGGTTTGAGGTTGCAGAATGACTTGCAGCATCACTTTTGACAAATCTACTTGCCTCTCTGGTTTTCTGTGTGTAAAATTAACATTTGCACGTTTTATAGAACCTCTGTGAGGCTTAGTAAATTAAGATATAAACAGAAATGTTAGAAGGTAGAAATTTTTGTGCCTGTGCATGAAGATGGAACACTCTTGGTCCCGATTCAAATTGGGAAATGGAGCAAGAGAAAGTCTGGAAACTTTCTGGTGGGAGCTGCTGGCTGTGATTTCCTGGTACAGCCAGTCCTGGGAGTAGTGGTGGGAGCCAGCAGAGCTCCCAGGTGATGCTTTGTGCACTGCAGCACACAGGAGCAGCAGGGAGGTCCCTTTCCTCCTGCTGTTCTCACTGCACTCTGCCCAAAATGTCCTTCCAAAGGGGAGAGTTCTGTGTGTTCCCTGTGCCCCTGCTCTGGCTGTTTCTCCTCAGAAATCCCAGGCTTGTCCTCCTCTCTCAGGACAAGGGTTTGGATGCTGATTTCTGCTTCCCGACCTTTAGGAAAGGGGCTGTTCTTGATGCTCCACCCTTTGGTTGTGAAATAGCAGCTACAGACAGAGTAACGCGTTGTTGAGAGGGATCAACTTTCTATTAACAAATTATCCTCAGTGCCTGCATAGCACTTTACCTTTGCTGATATTCAAGATCTTTCCAAAATGTGTTAATTAAGGAATATCTAAATGGTATACTTTCAATTTATAACAGCTGATGCAAAGAGGTGAGAAAGCACCCCTGTTGGGTTAATTTTCCCCATGAATGAAACCTTGTTTCTATGTTAAATAACTTGTTAGGATTCGAGCTAAAACTTCTGAAGTTTCATATCATCTCAGGCTCAGAAATTGTTGCACAGTGAATAGCTCCAGTCAAACATGCCAGCAAAATAACAGGGCTTCCTGGCAAAAAAACTTTGCATCTGTGGAGCTCCACTATTGAAGGTAATGGTTTGAGAAAATGCAATTTTAAAACATGGAAATATTACATAAAATCAACAGATGTATTGGGTACTATTTATTTCTTTGATATTTCATGTTAGGTTTTTTTATTCTGTCAGTAGCAGGTGTTAAATTCTACTAAACCAGTGAAAAATAGAAATAAATATTTAATTTACTGTACCTATCAATTATATAAAATTGGCTTATGAAATATTAAAAGAGATTGCATGTAGGAACACTAGTTAGAAAACCCAGTTCCTAAACAGAAACCTAATATAGATGTGGAAATACACTAAGCATGATTTTAGGGTTGTAGGTCCTGGATTTTTTTGTTGTTGTTGCTTTTTAAGGTATCAGGGCCTACTGGTTGTTCCTGTCTAATTTGAAGACATATGCTTATGGCAGCAGCAATGTGGATTTAGACTTCTAAAGAGAAATGTGTTGAGTGGAAAAATACATCAGGAATATGTGCTCTTGAACATCATTAGATTATTTTAAAAAACTATGGATACTCACTTGAATATACCATTTAATCATAAGGACAGAGGCAAAAGCAAAGAGGCATAGCAAGAGGTGAGCACAAACAGAAGTGAAATACCACTTGAGCCATAAAAGTGGCACAAAACCAAGAAGTTTCCCATAAGGAGAGCATGGATTTTTTTCCTTACCCGAGTGTTAAAGCTGCATGTTAAAACACACTGATATCAATATAAAGACATCCATGAGCCTTTAACAAATCCTGTCCTAATGGTGCTGATGCTGCATTTGGTTTTTTTTTTTTAATGTTACATCATGAAGTGCAGGAAACACTGAACACCCCAGCTGCCTGCTGGGGTGCATGAACACATTCCTTACTGAGCTACACAGGGCTGGTCAAATGCAAAAGCATTTATCAGAGAATATGCTCATTTCAGTGGTGTTTGGGAACAGACTCTTCCAGCTTGCCCCTGTGGTTACTTGCAGTGTTTTTGATGAGTTACACAAGGAACTTGAATTTCCTTGGCAGGTACCTGGGTTACTTGGAGTCTGTCTCCCAGCCTTTCTGTGTTCCTCTGGTTAGAGCTCAGATTGTTAAAAATTGAAAAAAATGGAATATATTCCCTTTGACACTATACTTGGGAATTTCATCCCCTGGGAAATGTTCCTGATTTGGTTTTGTTGTTGGTGTGTTTTTTTTTTTTTTTTTTTCAATTCCTTTTCAGAAATTGTAGTTTTAAAATTCAGTGTCTCTCAGATAAGACAATTTAAGATTTCTGCCTGTACTTTATAGTTACTAAAGACAATAGCTTTCCCAGAGGTGTCTGTAGTAGTCCTTCTGAGAGAATTTTTCAAAGACTGAATTGACAGCAAAGGCCATAGTCTTCATGGCAAGTCAACAGGGATCTGACATCTGATTGTCTTTTGTACCTTTGATGTTTCTTTCCTGCTAGCTATTTGGGCTATAAAGTGATTTCTCTGCAGTGTACAGCTGCAGCTGATTCCTAAAGTTGAGTTCTCCCCAAATCTAAGATGTAGAAAAGATTCCCCCTTGGTGATACCAGGAGCTCTTCGTGAGTATCACATCTTTTTTCCATGACCTTTGCAGTCATGCTGCCAGTCCAATGTCCAATTTACCAGCCTATCCCAAATATCTTGGGAGTGAAATCTTGTAGTTTGTCACTGTTCATTCATCTGTGATGGACCAAAAAGGAAACAAGGCATGATGCTCCATATTCCATGCATCACACTGAACTTCAGTTATGGAATACAAAATTGTGAGTCGTGTATCTTCAAAAGCCTCCTTCCCACTAGTCCTGGAAAGTGAATTTGTGGAGAACTCACAAAGCACAAAGCCTTCCTCATAAATGGAGCTTTGGAACAGAGCTGACCCCAGGCTGTGGAAGCAGCTTGTTGGGGCATGATGGAGAGGGATGCTGTGTTTCTTGGCAATCCTAGTCCCCAGGGAGAGGAGGGGTGGCATTTCTCAGCTGGTTCTCTGCTACCCTGACACCATAGCCATGCTGTTGGTAGCTAACTAATTTGGTTTATGTTGTAATCAGGCACTGTGTTTGCAGCTGCTCTGGATCTCAGCACATTCAGCTTCTCAGCAGCTCTCCAGTTGCAGCTTCAAGGCAGAATCCTCCAGGAACTTCAGCTGGGCGGACCCTGTGCTATCGTAATGATGCCATTTCCAGTGCCTGGGTTAAAATTACAGCTCAGCTTTAAACTCAGTGTCTCCAGAGAGCACTGCAGAAATGCTTGTTTTTTCCCTAGAAGTAAAACAAAAAGATCCTAGTAAAATAAGCAGAGCTGCTTCCATGCCCTTCAACAATGTCTTGGTGAGTTAATTTGCAGGCACTTGCTTCTATTATAAAGAACTGAAGCTGGGAGAGAAACTCAAGAAGAAATTAGTATATTTTTCTTCTAAAATGTTGACGAGATTGAGTAAAAAAAGTTAGTGAGAGGCAAAGAGAAGCTTTTAGGTTTAGAGTGTTCCTGTGCCTTTTTTACTGTCTTAAGAACTCAGTTTTGGAGTGAAACACGGGAACATGCAGAGCACTTTGTCATCTAAGTATAAAAGTGCTGCAGATAAGAACAAATAATTATTAATCAGTAACACCACTGTATTTTGTTGCTGTTTAATGAATGCCTTGTTCATGAAAGAAGCAGGAGAGATCTGAGATTATTTGAGGGGGACTTTTGTTCAAAGGAAAGATAAGAACACAATCAGTTAAAGTCAGAAGGAGGCAACTAATATGGCTTTTGAGGTATCAGTGATGCATTTTGTACTACTCATGGCAGTGACTCCTGTATGGCTTGTAAGTTTTCTAGGTTTTCATTTGCTAAATTAGGTGGGACACCACATAAAGAGTAAAGTAGTCAGTGAAATGTAGAAAGATTGAGATCATCGCGATCAGGCAAAGCTTCTAGATACCTTTCCACAAAATGTGGTTAGATAGAGCACTGATTTTTATGTTAATTTACTAGTGAATAATTTAAAAAGACCTGTTTACTTTTTAATAAAAAGGAAAGATATAAATTGGCTGAGTGTTCCTAATGTTACTTACAGCTGCCATTGAGCAGATGTTAGGGATTCTTAGTGGTAGGCTAGACCAAAATAAGTTTTATGAATAAACAAACAATTTCCTTTTACTACCAACTCTTTCAGGCTGATTCTCTCCCAAATTCACTGTGAATGGCTTTTTAAAGTCTCCTCATAAATAATTACCTTTCTTTTGGCACTTTTTTCTAAGCACTTGGATTTTAATTACAGTGATGAACTGTTTTAATAAGTTGTTAAATAATTTTATCTTTTTAGTAGTGAATCCATTTTCTATTTCTCTTTGACTTCATCGGTTCCTGGGACTTTAATCCTTTTAATTCTTGCTAATTCACTTTATAAATTCATGCTGGAGAAGTAAACAGCAAGCAGCAGCATCATTTTCTTTTGAACTCTGTGCACGTACACCCACCTCAGCTTGCTGGTTATCAATGGTCTCCTGTTACTAGCAACCATTTTGTTTAACTCAGTCATTTGGATCACAGTAAGTATGAAAAGATAGGTAATTAAATGGAGACAATGTGGTTTTGCTTTGGGCTAATGTCTGGGGGCCTTAAAGCCCTCATGGAAGTGAATACAGTGCTTAGTTCATAGATAAGGGATATGTAACACCACTGTACTTCACCCCAGAACAGCATCTTCCAATGTAAATACTTATCAGACACCTTTGTGTGTGATTTGATGTTGGGAAATGCTGAACACAGAATTCCTCCTGGCTTTTCTTGCTGTTTATGCCAGAAGGAAAGGTGCAGGCGGGGTGGTCGCAATGCTGATGCCGTCCCTGTCTCTGCAGTTTGGCACGTGACAACTCAGCACAGCACAGGCGATGTTCTGCTTGACCACCTCTGTTTCTGAACATCTGAGTGAAGAAGTCATTGTGTCTTGGTCTGAAAAGACAGGTGTTTGAAGGCAGGAATCTCCCCTGAAATGGAAAATGAGAATCCCCCTTCCTCTGAATTATTATAATTTTGAAATTAAAAGGTTCTCAGGCAAAATATGGGAATAGGAGTTCTTTACTAGGTAAACTAAAAATACCAATGCAATAGTACAAACAAAAAAAAAAACTACTGCCAGAGTCAGAATAGGAGCTCACCCCTTGTGGGTGAGGGTGGTGGCACAGCCCCATCCCATGGGGGCTCAGCCCTCCTGCAGTGCCAGCTGTGGTTCTGCTGGAGCAGGGATCCTGCACAAGGGGGGAGTTTTCCTCTGCAGCTCCAGGGCTGCTGGAGATGGGCCTGGGCCCCTCTGGGAATGCAGGGCAGCAGAAAGCTGCTCCTCTGGGAATGCAATGGGCAAAGGCTGCTGTGGTGTCCCAAACCTCAGATTGTATCCAGGTAGGAATGCTTGGCTCCTCCCCTGGGCACAGCATCTCCCTATGGGATGATGGAATTGGATCAGCCATGCAGGGACACTCACTGGCCATGGACAGAAGATAATTAATAATTAATGGCCCATGAATGGAAGAGATCTCCTGGAGGGAGGATTGGTTATGGAAGAGATAAAGAAAAAACTGCCCAGTGAATAGAAGATAACTGCCCTACCTCTAACAGATGGCAAATAGAATACACACTTATCTTACAATCCAGGACACATTGATACCAGAGTGAGGCTCTGAAATATTGCTGCAAGTTTTACATAGATAGGTTTGCTTTATTTTAATTTTTTTCCCTGTAAGAAAGATCTAAAATGTGCTGTCTCAATGAATAGTGACACTTAATAATTTGCCACTAAATACCTATGAGGATATATATACATCTAGCACAAAGAGAGTTTGATATTCAATTTCTTTGATTCACAGTATTTCAGTAAAAAGAGTGGAATGCCAAAGTTCAAAATGATCATATATATTTAGTGTAAGTTTTTAAAAATGTAAAACCTATATGTAAAATGTAGACTTGAAGACTGGAATATCATCTTTGTTTGCCCAGTGGACAGGTGAAATCAGCATTTCTCTATCGGTTTCAGTATTTTTTTTTTAAATAACCAACACCCATGCAGTTGTTTAATCAGGTTGTTGATGCTTTTGGTTTGAGATACTCACCATAATTGCAGTCCGTGGTAAGATCAGCACACAGGCTGTTGATAAAGGGAGGTGAAAAAACCATCCCCAGGCACATTAAATACCTTTTTAAGAGTTGCTCCCTTTTTTTGTGATGGTGCTTACTGGTCTTTTTTATTTCCTTCATTCAAGTAGTGCTCAGTATGAGCTTATGCCAGAAAAGTCTGACTGAATTTATCAGCAACACACCTTCATAAAGCATCCCTTTGAAAGAAAATTGTTAGTTTTGCCATGTAAGCATTGTTAATAATGCAATGGGAGGGAAAAAGGATTTCTTAAAAAACCAGGAGTGTGTTTCTCTGGACACCAGCAGAGAGGTGCCTCCTGCTTGGAGTGTGGCTGCACAGTCAGGGGTTCTGGTTGTTCTTTTCATTGAAGGGAGCTGGCAGGTTTTTGGTATTCAGGCAGCCTGAAGAGATGGAAGCATTGCAGAACAACCCTACTGACAGTAGTGAAAGCATCTGGAAGTTCTCATCTACACTGCAGCCTGCACATGTGGGCTTTTGCAGTTTTGTTGCATGCCAAATTATCAAGGTGGAGAAGGAAAAAGGAAACACTCTGAGGAGCAAAATTTTTTGGAAAGTGGCAGCTTTAAGTAAGATTGATGCCCTTTAAAAACAAGCATTGTGAAGCCTTACATGTATAGGTAAGGCCATCCAGGGTGATTTAAGGTCCTTTGGATATTTGTTGCACTAGGAGAATCCAGGAAGTCCATTATAAAATCTACGTGTTTAAAACTTGTTGGTGTTGAAGGTGTTCAAGTGTCATAAAAAATAAGCTAAAAGTGCCTCACATTTTCCTGGTAATCAAGTGATCACCAAAGTGGAATATTTATCCCTCTGTGCAAGCCCTCAAGAAATCTGTTCTGCCTGATTTGTAAAAGGCAGGTGGAAACAAACAGGTCGCAGATGAGTCTGGTGAGATCTGGCTCCTTATATTTTTTTGGTTTTCAGGCAAAGCCAGAAGCCAAAACATTGACCCTTCCAATTGCTCAAGGAAAAGACCTTTGATCCTGGAAATCCCTCTGGTGCTGGAGCTTTCATCTGTGCCAGCTGCCTTTGGTTGTAGGGGACACGGGGAAGAGGGGCTGGTGCTGCTGTTTGTCCTCTGCATGACAAAGAGGCTGCATGCTGGATGGATTCTGACTGCAGCATTAAGACATGGACTTTTAAATCTCAAAAATCAATCCTGCCTTTCTCTGGGTTAGCGTAGGAACAGAATCTTAAACTACTTTTAACATCAAGTGTTGAAAAACACTCAAAATGACATTGAAGTGTCATGATTTTGGCTGCATTATGGATGGTGGATTTTTTTAAATCTTTAACATTCATAGCACCTTCTTGATAAAGTAGACTGATTTTCTACTTGCTGTATTCAGTGTGGAGTATTTCCAAATTGATTTTAAACAGCTATTTCTTCAATTTGAGTAATTTTGTTACAAGCTAATAGACCATACGTAAATGTACCTGAGCTTTAGTGTTAACATATTTGTTTCAAAGTTGTTATCAATGTTAAAAAGCACAAAGCTAAATGTGGTTGCTAAAGCATGGAATGCAATATGCCACGTAGTGCTGTGATTCTAAGCCATCATGCATATTTATTATTTTCTTCCAAATTGCAGTGCTTACTGGTAGATATATCAGGGGTTTAGCCTCAGTCTGTAATATGTCATGTGCAGGACAACATTTTGAGAGGCTGAGATGTATTGATCCAAAACCAAGAATGCCAAGCGGGAAAAAGCCTGACCTAGACCAGTGCTGTTTTAATTATATCATGGTTTCAGCTAGTTTATCATTGTTTAGGTTAATTTAAGTGTGAACAAGGAAGTGATGCAATGAATTTCAGTGTTGGTAAAGGAAGCCTAAAGGAGGAGATTTTTAAATCAAGTTTCTTCCACAGCATTTTGGTTTTTCACCCATCCTAGCCAGAGCATGTGGCTCAGTGCTGAGAGTGCTGGCACTCAGTCTGAAAGGAGAGGCCAAGCTTTATGTTTCTTCTTCAGTAACTGCTGGAGGAGTGGATGAATTTGGGAATTTGGGGCCAGAGCTGTGCCACCAGCACTGCCTCCTGCCCTGGGTGCACTGTGCTAGAGAGGGAGTTTTCTACTGATGTCTCTTGTATTTTGAGTGGCAAAAAATAGCCCACAGAATGGCTTGTAGGGGAAATCAGCACTGCAAGTCGTTAAGCTCAGAGAAAGATCTGGTTTTTCCCAGTGATAGTAAGGTTAGGATTAGTTGTTGTGATTCCTTGATTTAGTTCTTCTTTCTGCCTTTGGCTTGTCATGTGTCATTAGGCAAACTGCTTCAGCAGTTCCAGTAGTGCCATCTGCAAAAAGAAATAAGGTCAATGTAGGTCATATACTGAGTGCAGTATGTAGCACACCCTTTTAAAGAAGAAACATGGAATCCTGGTAAAGAAACATGAGATTTAACAAGCAGATAACAATACAGGAATTCCTTAAACTTCCTTGTTGTCCCATGACAAGTCACTCCTGCTGCTTCCTCTTTGGAGAGGAAGAGGAATGGCTGTTCCAGCAGCACACAATTGCCTGAACTCCTGCACCCTGGCATATCCCAGCCCTGCTGCTGCATGGCAATGCAGGGAGGTGACTGGGAGCATGTTCCCTTCTGGGATTCAGTGTGGCTCCAAGCCAGGAGCCACCAGTGACAGGGATTCCAGCTGTCCTCTGTACCTGTAGCACATGTCAATTATTTATCTCCTCTTGCTCCATGCCACACAGGGATTGGATTGGATTGGATTGGATTGGATTGGATTGGATTGGATTGGATTGGATTGGGTTGGAAAGAATGCTCTAAAAATAGCAAGTGCCTATGCTGTGCAGCTGAGCAACAGAAGGTGCCATGGCTCTTCCTGCTGAACCTTCTAAAGAAACATTTTAAATGAACACACAAGAAACTAATACTAATTAATAATAGTATTCTGTGGAGACCTGTGGTAGAGGCTGCAACAGTGCATTAGCAAGCCATGCATAATTCAGCAAGGCTGAATTCTTTCAGACATCATCTGCAGGGAATTTTGCACAAGTATGGACTTGATAATTTGTCCCTTTGTGTGCATGTGTAAGTGTTCCTGAGGGCATCGTTTGGCCTGCAGAGCCCCTGTTACTGGAGGTGCTGTTCAAGAAAGGGAGCATCCATTCTGAGTCTTAGAAACCAAGCTGGGATGATAGGATGGGCTTTCAGAAGGCTGTCCTCCTTGTAAACAGACACTAAACGTGGACCCCTATGATGGGACTTTTAGTTTTTTTCCCCTCTGTGCAGGCACTTTTTCAAAAAGAGTTGCAAAAAACGGGCAGTTCTCAACAGACCAAGTTATAAACCAGCATTTTTCAATGGCAGCTGAGGCACAGCCATGTGAAAAGATGCATTGGCACCCAACCAGGTGGTCTGGCAGTGTAGCCTCGTGTCATGGAGCTAAAGCTACCTGCTGAGCTGCTGCTAGAGTGAGTTGTCACAGCTTTGTATTCTCTTCTCCTGCATGGCAAAGTTAAGCTAAGGGGGAATGTATTTTATCTCTCTGCTGGAGCAGGATGAAGACATGTAAGTGGGACAATTAAGGATGACTCAACTGACAAGAATAAGCTGCTACATTAGCCTTTTATATCTTGCCCTGCCTCTTATTTTCAGAGGGTTGTTAACCTGGTCACCCCTAGTAAGGCTAATTTGTGTGTGAATCTGGAGACCCTTAGTTTGGGTGCTCATAAAATAGAAAGATGACTTGCTAATGGGACTTCATGCTCATTTGATAGGGTACTATTTTGTCACTGCTGCCTTGTCAGCAAAAACAGCAGGTGGGTTTGCAAGTTCTCTGAGCAGAATGCCACTTTTTGCCACCAGTCCTGGAAGTCCTGGAAGGATTTGTGTTCTCCCTGTGCCACTGCATATTGTTATAACTCAGTTGCAGCAATGAAGATGTATTTGTGCTCATTGCAAATACTTACAGAGTAGCACAGCATAATTGTCCCTCTGCAAGCATCTCTCTCTAAACTATTGTTTCAAACTGCCAGCCACATCTTTGTTCTTTATTAAGACTAAGGCAGCAACACAGAGTCTGTAGGTATCAGGAGATAATCATTCCCCAAGGGCATTTGAAACACTTCACAACCAAAAGGTTGTGATTACTCCAGAATTGCTATACTGCTTATTATTCCTTATTGCTTAATTATGGAATCAGAGTGTGTTTCCTGGATGCTGTCATCTGAATAAGATTCTCCACTTCTCATGCTCTGCTCCAGTGGGCTGGAAATCTTTGTTGATGTACAGGATAGCCACAGGGCAAGCCAGTTCTGGAAGCTCTGCTGACCTTTTGGGAGACCAGAGCATTCATAAACGGGGCTATGTATCTAGAACAGAAAAAATATAATGGATTTTCTCTGAAGTGAATGGACTGCTTGTGTTGAACCCACAACCTTGGTGTTGCTGCACCATGTTCTGAGCTGAGCTCATCCCATCTCCCTGATTCAGTGAGTCTCACCTGACTTGGAGCCTTGAAAGGAAATGTACTCTTGTGGCTTCACACTGGAAAATAAAAGTAGAAAGTGTGGTCTTTTCCAGGCTCACCAGGCCTAGAAATCCACCCGGAATTACTGATTTTGTGAAATCTTGGATTTAATGCTTCATTGAATCATGTAATCTACTCTAAGGAAGGGGAAAGCATGCAGTGTGTATTTTAGCTTTAGCCTTGATTTTTTTGAGTGTATCCATTCACAGGAAGATGAGAAGATGGGTGATAAAACTCAGGCTTCTAAATCATCACCTAAATTTCCTGGTGAAACTCTTTCTAAACTTAATTCCTTAAACTTGATTTTGGAAACTTGAATAAGAAATAGACTGGGTGAAACTCTCTTATTATCACAAAGTTTGCTTAATGAGGTGCCTTTTATGTCAGCACTTGATTTTTAAATGCCCCTTTTCATTGCTGAAATCCAAACATTAACAGCACCTTCCATTGTGGCTCTCTGTGCTAGTGTGTGTCCTCTGTCAGCTGCAAGAGGCTGCCTGCAGTCCTGCTAGCAAGCTCTTGTGCCATGAAAAGAATTTGTTCAGCAAATAAAAATGTATTGTTTTCATTGTTAGAGGATGCTACTTAATTGGCTGTATGTTTGTCTAATAATCACATCTAAAGCTGATTATTCTCATAATAGCCTTAAGATATTATTTAAAAATAAATATATAAATGTACAACTTTTGTACTAATACTAGTTTTTAATCTCTTCTTGTTTCTATGAAGTCTGAATGAGATTTTCAAAATTGAATAATAATTTGATCCGTTAATCTTTTGAAGCTAGTAATTTTATTTTCCCCTCTTTGCAGTCTCTGAGGCTCGCAAATGAATAGAGCTTCATTACTGGAGTCTGCATTTAATAACCATTATCCATTATCTTGTAATTAAGACTCCCTGTAACGAATCATGAGGACAATGCAAAAATACATAGTACATTTCTTTAATGAACTGGAAAATGTTCATCTTGTTCTATTTAGTAATGAGTTGCTGAATAGTCGTTAAATCCACTGGAGAATAGAACTAGATGGATTTTGAAGACTATCTTGAGTTTGTGGTTAATCTATTAGAATTAAAATTTCATCTTCTATTTTTATCAACAGCTGATTAGAAGTCATTCTGTTTGACCAAATTGATTAGAGGACCATATACAAGGGCAGCTGTTGTTTAATGAAAGTTTTTAATGAAACTGTACCATAGAGACTTGTAATTATAAGACTTATAAAAGCTTTGACTTACCTTATAGCAGAAAAAATGAGAAGTATTGCACTGAAGGACTTTAAGTGCTACATTTCGAAAGGGAAATTAAAAATATAATTTGGTGATGTTGAAGTTACACTTGCACTGTTCCTTGTTTTAATGTGACTATCGGATGTCCGTGGTGTCTCTCTGGAAGGGAGCAGCTCTGAAATGTGCAAGTCAATTGTCTCTCCTGTGTGCTCCATTCTCTGCAAAGCCCTATCAACTATTAATTGCCTCTTTTGCACATTGCACGTTCTGTGGAGTTAGGACCTTTCTTGCAAATTGCTGTTTCTCTCCAGAATGGGAGCTGTCACAGGAGGGTGCAATTGAACCACCGCCGGGCTGACGTGGTGCCTGGTCAGGAAGCCTACAGAGAAAACTGTGTGGTCTCAGAAACCCCAGAGTTGGTGGTGCCAATTGGTTGTGTTTAAAGCCAGAGGAACACGCCTGGCTTTGTGCTGCCTTGCCCTCAGGCTGAGCCCCAGCTGTGTGCCCATCAGCTGTGCCATCGGGGAGGCTCTCTCTGCAGTGTGCTGCAGCTCACACAACGTAGTCAAGGCAACTCCTTGCTTGGAGCCAGTGCTGAAACTTCCCTTCCCTCCTCCAGGGGATGTTGTAGAGGCATCATCATTCACATAAGAGACAAAATGGACCCCAAGCCAAATTTGAAGTGGAAGCAGATGCAGTTCCAATTGACTTAAGTGGATGATGCACTACTACATGATGTTTGAATTATCCCTCTTCTTCTCCCAATTACTTTTGATAATTAATGATCCCACAGTACACCTTTTCTAAGAAGTAGGTTCCTAAGGGTGAAGTGCGTCCTAATGAAATTAAAGAAGTTTTGTCATTGTGTTCTGTCAATGCTAGATTATGCCCTGCAAGGCACATTATTTCTTGTTAATTTCTTAGCTTTTTGTTACACTGTGCTTCAGGATTTCTTTCAAGCCAAGGCAAAACAGCAAGAATACACAAGAATGTTACACAAGTATTAAGACAGGCAGTGGAGAATATTATTCACTAGTGAGAAAACAGGAAAAAAAATAAGCCAAGGCTAACTCTTGTTCTTTAAAGAACATAAATGTTTTGACCTTGTTGCTGCATTAAATAAGACTGTGGATTTAAGTATAGTAACTTGCAATGTTACAATTGCTAAATGCATAAAAGGGGAGTTTTCCCTTGGTTTACAGTGTTACACAGCTGGTTTAGTAAACACATATGAGATATCTTTCCCTTCTCTTAAAAACAGCTGCAGGAGATACAATAGCAGACTGTCAGACCTGAGACCAGGTAGATGCAAAGTTAAATGAAAAAAACCTGGTGCAAATAATTTCTATTCTCAAAGATCCTTGTGGAAATACTGAAGTGTTGATTTATATACACCACAGGGACATACGAGTAAAGGAATGCTTCAGAATTGCTGTGAAGCAGGAGGGCATCTTTGAGGCTGTGAACCTGTATGTTCAAAACTTGTTCTAAAACTGTTATAAAACATTTTATTTCCTTTCAGGTTCTGATTTTATAAAGACATCTACAGGAAAGGAGGTGGAAAACGCCACCTTTCCCGTTGGCATAGTCATGATGCGAGCCATTAAGGAGTACTACTGGCAAACTGGCTACAAGGTAGTTCTCATTTCTTCTGTAAAAATTAACCAAAGAAATAAGAGTGTAATAGGATTGATTTGCTAATATTTGTATTTTCTTTTTTACTTTTGTGTTTCCTCCCTTGAAGAGCTGTGACTTCATTCCATAAAATCTCATGCAATCAAAGTTGTCCCTGCTGCATCTGGATTTGAATTTTTTTTCACCATTTAAGTAGTCATGTCCATTACTAACAGGGCTGATAGTTCCTGACATGCTCCCAAAAACATCAGCAGGCTATACAAATGTAGAGCCATCGAGTCTGTCCAATGTACAGAACTGTGTTTTCTGACTTTGTCCTGGCAACCCAAAGGATACATTCTGCTCTTTCCTCCCTTGCCAGAGAGGCTTTCCAAGGGGACAGGGAGGCAGATCCAGCTGTATCCCATTGCCTGGGATGGTAGGAAGGAGAGGGGAAACAGGGGTTGAAAGAACATTATATTTATTGATCAGGTCACTGTCAGGTGAGGTCAGTGGAGAAAAGGGGAATGTACAGCAAAGCCAGTGATGAACTGTCTGTGCATTCATCCTTTTGCTGCAACACTGAGAAAGGAGGAGATTCCCAGGAGGGTTTAAGCCACCTCTCCCTTCCTTTTCCCATGGGCAGGTGGGGGCTGCCAGCTGGATCTGGTGCTGGTGTTCGGCAGTGGGCTTTGTCCTCACCTTCAGCACCAAGGTAGAAACCATATCTCCAGCTAAGAGCCTCCCCCCATTTCTGGCCACCCTTCCCTCCTCTTCAGCTTCTCCTTCTGTCCCTTCTGCAGGTGGTGTCAGTGTCAGCACGTGGGATGAGCAGTGGGAGGGGGGCTGAGAAGGCTTCAGGGGCTGTCAGGGCCTGAGGAATGTGTGACACCAGGTTGGAGGTGTGTCCATCCACTCTCTGCAGCCATCTAGATGAGGCCAGCATGGATCCCTGGGCTGTCTCTGTAAGAGCTGAAATGAGGGATGTGGGGCTCCAGGGGCTCTCCAAAATCAGTTTATTGTATCCAAAATGCAGTTTATTGTATCCAAGGTGTTACAGCAGTCCAGGGTTGTGGGTGACAGAGCCTGTGCCTACAGCTGTCAGCTCCAGCTGCAGGCAGGCCTGGAGACCCTTAGTTTAGGTTACAATGGATTATATACTTTGCTGAGCATCTTAACACAGTAGGACCAACCTATACCTTAACTTTAATCTATAGCCCATCATAACTACTATAATTACCATATTCTTGTTACTATTCTCCAGTCACTAAAAGTTAGGACATTACAGTTTAAGCTTAAAATTGTTTTTCAGTTTTCTTGCAGTGGAAAACTCTGAGACCTTTTTTCTACTTGCAACTTTGCTGACTTGTTTGCCTGTGCTATCTTCCTGCTTGGTAAAAACATCATCTTGTTTGAGGTGGGTTTATCCTTTGCTCTAAGTCATAAAAACCCCTTCTAACTAACACACTCTTTGCCTCCTTGGTTATCCAGTAAAACTGTCTCAGCAATTCTTTTCTTCTGTATCAAAACTTGCTTCCATCTCTATTCCTTCATCAGACTCTTCATTCAGAAATCTTTCTGCCAAACATATATATCTGTGAGATTTTCTTATTAAACTTTCATCCTTCCCAACAGTCCCCACTCCTCCTTTCCCCTCCTGCCTCTCTCTCTGCCACACAGTAATTTGAGAGCTCCAATAGTCTTGTTTTTGTGGAAGCACCATCACTGCCCCAATGTGAGGCAGATCCCTGGGGCAGACCCCCCTGGGCACCAGTGCTGGGTGCCACAAGCTGCATTAGCCCAGCTTTGTTCCCATAATTGGATATAAATGTTGAATTCACCTTTTGCTTTCAAAGGAAGCATTCAAGGTATGAAATGTGTTATTAAGAGTAAGTGCTTCTGTCCATGTGCATGTGTGTGCCAGTGAATTAGATGTAAACTGACTTCATGTACTTTTATTAACTGAAGACAATATTATCAGTGACAAGAAATTTCTAAATGGTTTCTTTAGCAAACTAATTTTGCTGCTGTAGGGATGCTTTCTAGCAAGGCGTTGCCTGGGAAAAGCAGGTTAATACAGAAATTAAACTTCTTCAAGGAAAGGAACAAGTTGCAGAGTAACATTTATTGACTGATAAGCTGTGGTGGTGATATGAAAAGTGTGCAATATAATGGGAAATAATCTTTTCCTGTCATTATTGAAGGACATACATAAATTGGTTTTTCTGTTGGGAAAACCCCCAATCCAGAAAAACTTATTACTTTTAATAATGTAAGGTGAAGAGAAAATTCTTGAGGAGATGAACTTATTAAGCAAAATAATGAAATACTGTGAAACAGCAGGAAAGTGGTAGCTGGACTTTGTACTGCTCTTGAATTAAATTCCAACCCCCCCTTCCTTTTTACGTTTTTATGGCAGTCAGATGTGCTGTTTGGAAAGCTGGTAAATGGAGGAGAGGACAGGCTTGTCTTTGTCAGCTTTTTTGCAAAGAAAAGAGCTTTCAGAATCTGCTGAAAGGGGAAGGAGTTCTGAATGATGGTTTTAATTCTCTTATTAACTCTGTTTCACTTGTTTTTGCCACAGATTATCTCAAAGAGTCGTCGTATTTCTAGGAAGAAGTCTAAATTCAAATTTCATTAGAATTTCTCTTCCTGAGGGAAAGCACATTCCAGCTGGTTTTGTTTATTATCTAGAAGATGCTTTTCTTCCAGTTGCTGGGCTTTAAATTCTTTTTGGAAGTCTAACATTAACAGATGTATGCATACACTCACACATCTATTTGTCCGTCCACAAAACCACAGTTTTCATGGCTTGGATTTATCAAGCTTTTCCTGCTTTTGTTCCTTTTAATCTTATTGGAAATATGTCATTATCACAATGCTCCGGCATGAGAGAAGGATTTATTCTGTATTTGTTGGTCCTGAAATCACTATATAAAAAAGATACTTTCTGATTCCAGTATTATGTCCATAAGGCACAAAGAAATCCTCAGTGCAGTGAGGTTTTGGGAGCTTGAATACAAAAACAAAATTATAATTATTGCAGAACATAAAGGCAGAAGGAAACAGAGGAAGAATCACTGTGTTGTTCAGATTTACCTCTTTTTTTATACAGGAAGAATTTTTCATGATTCCCCTTGCTTTTCAAGAGTTTAGGTAGCTGCTACAGGCCAACATTTTGGCATTTTTGATGAGGGATTTGATATCTGAGTGTCACAAGCTCTGTCTTGTGTTTAAATGGCACATAACCAAAGGACTGGCATTAGGGGTGTATGCCAAGTGCACAGCAGGTCCATCATGGGATTCCAGACATGCTTTACCTCAAAGATAAGGTTTACTTGGGGTTTGTGCCTTTGCAGGTGTGGCAGTTCACCTTCAGGTATGACCCACATCCCACACAGAGGGACTGAAAGCACATCCAGCCTGTGGTGGGGGACAGACCTTTAAATTTTTGATAAAGATAGACATAATTTAACTCCCATTTGGAAAATTTTAGTGAAAATCAAACCTCTGATAGGTTTGAATGCACAGCCAAATCATGTGTAACTGCGCTGCACAGGCTTTTTATAACACACAGCCAGTTCTCACTGCTGCCCACAAGTCAGCCACGTCACATGCAGCATCTTTAGAGTTGTGTTATTGTTGTATATTTATTGTTCTGTGTTTGGAATTAGATTGGCAGTAGGTGATGGTGAGATGTGCACTATGTGATTATGCAGATATCCCAGTCCTGCCTAAATCCCTTGTACTATAGGCAAACTACTCCCATTAGACCTCAAGCCCAGCTCCTGAGGAAGTGCACAGGGGTCAAAAGTATTGCTCCCTCAGTCTTGCTGGACAACTAAGAAAGCAAATGTTAAGTCAAGTTGGAAAGAGATTTGATGACTTAGAGCAAAGGATAAGCTGACCACAAACAAAAGATGTCTTTACCAAGCAGAAAGATTCCACAGGCAAATAAGACATGCCAATGTGGCGAGTAGAAAAAAGGTCTAAGAATTTTCCACTGCAAGAAAACTGAAAAACAACTTTAAGCTTAAACTGTAACATACAAACTCATGTGATTGGATAGTATTAGCAATAAGATGGTAATGATTGTAGTTATCATAGCTATAGGTAAAAGTAAAGGTATAGATTGGTTCTTGATGCTCAGCAAAGAAAAGTATATAATACATTGTAACCAGAATTAGAGGGTCTTCAGGCCTGCCTGCAGCTGGAGCTGACAGCTGCAGGCACAGGCTCTGTCACCCATGACCCTGGACTGCTGTAACATCTTGGATACAATAAACTGCGTTTTGAAGAGCCACCTGAAGTCCTTCATCTCCCTCCAGGCTCTTACTCAGGTGCTTCCCACGTAGAGCTGTTACATCACAGGCACTTTGACAACTGGAACTCTACAAACATTGATTGCTCTTCTAGGGTTGCTGATGGATGAAAATGTGTATTGAACTTTTTTCTTTTTTTTCTCTTCTCTCTCTCTCTCTAAAGGTTGGATTTAAACCTGCAGGGGGCATTAGGACAGCCAAGGAAGCTATTACCTGGCTCATGCTGGTGAAGGAGGAGCTGGGAGTGGAGTGGCTGACTCCAGAGCTCTTCCGCCTGGGTGCCAGTAGTTTACTGGGAGACATTGAGCAGCAGGTTGGTTGTTGGCAGCTTCACAACTCCTGAAGAACAAAAGTATTCTTTCTAAAAGTGTTGGCTTACTGCTTCTGCAGAAATGGAACATCCCTCTAATTCATTATTAATGACAGATTCACTTCCAGCTCAGTGTTTATTCAAGTTGGAGCTGTCCTTACAGGCATCTTGGGCTCTGGTGTTGGGGCAGCTGACCATGGTCTAGGCCATGTTGGCAGTGTAAAATTTTACAAAATCTGGGCAAAAAGGGCTCGGTTTGGGCATGTACAGAGTCTTTTCAAATGCATGGCTATTGATGCTGGGAGCCCCCTATACTGGGAATAATGTGCTCTGACTCCATAATTCAGAAGGCTGAACAATTGCTTTATTAAAACTATACTATATTACACTAATACTATACTAAATTACATACTAAAGAGAAACTATACTATACTAAAGAAAAACCTGTGACTGAGACAGTCAGGATACAGCTTTGAGTGATTGGCTACTCACTCAAAACAACTTTCATCTGTGTCCAATTAACCAAATCACTTTGGGTAAATGATCTCTGCACATTCTACATGTGCAAAACAACAGGAGCACTGAATAGAGATGAGAATTGTTTTCTCTTCTTCTCTCTGTGCTTCTCACTGCCTTCCCAGGAAAAATCCTGGGAGAGAGAGAATTGTGTCTCTCTCAGTTCAGAGAGTGTGAATGCCACACATGGCAGTGTTCTGCTCTTCACTCCCAGCTGTGACTGAGCCTCACAGACCCCTTGTGTCACTGTGCCACAACTCCTCACGGTGTGTTTCCATCCTGTGGAGAAAGTCACATCTCATCCAATGCATGGGTGCTGCTGACAGAGAATTTTATACATGTTGGCTGTTTCCTGGGGAAGAAGTTCCCAGTGGGAAGAAAGATTCTAACCTATGTATCCATGACCTACATCAGTGGCACAGGGTAGCAGCCCCAAAGGATGCCCCAGGGAACAGTGTAGTGTCATTGGAACTACCAAAACATGAAGGCTTTTGGTCCTGACTTTCATGTCCATTAAGCCCAGGAGAGGAGGTGATATTACCTTTTACCAAGAAAAATACCTGAGAGTCATTATCCTGTTGCTGCTGCTGGGAAAACATGAGGTATAGGGGCTTTGGGGGACGACAAAACCACCAGTCTTTTCCCTTTCCTCACATTTCCTAGCAATTGAAATACTGACATGTTTTAAGAAATGTTCTAAGAACAGCTTAGAGATGTCAGATTAATATTCATGACTGCTGAAAACCTCTGGCTCACTCCTGCAATGATAATAATATTGTCTTGCTACCTCTGCCTCACTCTTGACCTAAAATTATGTCCCTGGTTATGACAGAGCAGCATGAGCTTTCTCTTTGCCACTGCCATCACTGCTGGGTGTTAGAACACAGCCAGTGATTGTGTTGCACCATTTGTTCTGATTCCTTAAGGGTTTTATCTTTTATCTGCCAGGGATTGCACAAATGCCCCAGCCATGACCAAAGCTCTTGCTGTTCTATGCTGTCTGAAAACATGGAAGATAAAATGTTCCAGTCTTTATATTCAATAAAACAAACATACTGAAAGAGTCAAAACCAGGTGCCAGAAGAAAGCATTGGCTTCTACCTGGCTCTTTTTAAAATCTTAGTTAAAAGCAGCAAGAGTCTTTGCTTTTTGCTTTTTCTTTCTAAACACAGCAGCAAGAACCCTTAGTTCATATTCTACAAACAAAAATATATTAAGGGGTATTACATCATATTTTATGCACACACACAAACAAATATCTATCATCCTCATCTGGCATGCCTTTAATTTGTTACTTCCTTGACACTTGCAGCTTTATAGTAATATATAATTCCATCATAAATTTTCTTTTTTTCTTGCAGATTTTCTATCATGTGACTGGCTCTTATCCACTTCAGCATGAACTGGCAATGGCTTAGACAAAAAACCAACTCAGGATTACTTTTACAAAAGAGGACTTTAAGCAAACAGCATTCAGAAGTCTTCTGACAACCAAGTGCATATGATAGAATTAAAGGCCTAATTCTCCCTTCTTCATAGTTCATGGTATTTAAAAATATGCTCAAGTCTGCTGGTTGTACTTGATCCAAAAGCAGAAAAAAGTGGCATTTCTGAAATAGTTAAATAGTTAATACATACAGATTTGCAAAGTTAATCTTGCAAAGTTCCTCAGACCAGCCTGAAAAGCTTATTAATGGCAACACTGAAATACTATGAAAAAGATTTAGGTGGCCTGGTAACACTTTGCATTCTCAGAATATGAAATATGTATGGAATGTTTCAGATTGCTAATTAAGAGCTACTGATCTTGGAATAGATTTCCATTCACCTCAGACAAAATCTTCTGGCACAGATGTGTTGCACTATTAATTCTTCTGTTGATTCAGTCTCAGGCATTGTAAGGGGAAAGAAGAATGAAACTTGGCTATTATTTCTCTTTTATCAAATGTCTTCTGTACAAAAAAAAAAAAAAAAGGCAACCAGACCTCTTTTTTATTTTTTCTATTTTCCCCCCCAAACTTGGGCACAGACATCCATATTTAGACCCTTGAATAAAAGTGGCTTGATTTCTAGAACAGCTGAGTATCCACAGTTGCTCCTGAAGTTAATGGGAGCTCTGGGTGATCAGAACAACTGAAAATCAAGCAGTCTCTATATAGGTGCCTAACTATGCATTCAGGGGCCTATTTTTAGGCATTTCACTCTTAAAATTTTAGTCTAACTTGCTTAGAAGCTCCAATTCCTGTCTCCTGTCATTTTAAAACACATTCATGCAAATCTTTCCATTTTAATGTAGGGGGGTTGACTGTCAGTTTGCAGGTGTCACTGCTAGGCTGGCTGAACTTCAACTTTGCCATTCCAAAAGAAATACATGAATTTAAAAGATGATCTGAATTGTGTCCTGTATGGCGTTTAATGCTTTAATGTAAAAGAAAAGTGCTTTTTTCAGAGCACATTAAGAACAATACCCAAACCCCAACATCTTTTGAATATCAGACTGGAGCTGGTAGATTCATTTTATCAGAACTGCATTCTGCTCACTAACCAGAGTTGTACTAAAAACTTAATTATCTTATCATCATGACTAGTCTCACTGACTTAAGTAGGTCTCATCATGGAAGTGAGAGGAGGAGGAGGAGGATTTTGCTGTAAATCAAGCTACAAGGTGCATTTATTACAAAGAGATTTATTATGAAGATAATAACTCTGTTATTTATCTGGCTGTACCACCTTAATCACTAGAGTGCTACAAAAAACCTTGGACAGATAGGAAAGCTGATTAGGGGGAAAAAAATCAAGAAAAACAACATATACAGAAAGCAAAATCCTATATGAAGTGCTCAAGATTAAAAATGGGCCTTAATTTCTCAGGAAATAGTGCATCCAAGGCTTTCAGTCTTTTTCTGCTTTAGGTCTCAACACAGAAAGTGAGGCTGAGCTGTGACTCTGTTTTCACGTTGGTTTTCCTGAAAATTGCCCACTTTTACCATGAGTTTTCCTTCTGATTTCATTGCCAATTTCATCAAGGAAAAATCCAAGTGCCTGTCTGCACACGGAGGGGAAAATTCTGCTGTGAGCTTTCAGAAATACAGAGCCTGTTACAAGAAGTCAGCTCCCACCAGGCTTTTGCCAGTCTGACCCTCTGCTCTGCCCTCCCAGCCACCACACACTGGATTTTGCTGCTGTTTTGCTGCTCTATAAATGTTACTAAATGTTATAAACGTCCATACTTTCATAGTGGGAAGTAAGGCCACTTGCAAACCACACTTTTTATGTTGTCACTTATCTTTAGGGCAATTAGGGAGACAATAAAAACTAATTTTTTGGAGATGCTTTAGTTTGCAGGTAGAAGACTCTGTGTAGTACCTTAAAATGAATGGAGGTCCAACTTTGCCACCTCACTGTGTGAGGTGAGTCTCTGAGAGCAGCCTCACTGTCTCCATGGGAGCTGTGCTGATGAAAGAAGTTGCCAGCAGAAATTCTGTCAGCAGTTTTGGTGTGCACGTGGGCTGCTGCTGGTGACTCCAGGGGTGACAGCTCTGTTTGCAGAGGGAGAGGTTCCTGAAGAGTTGAGGATAGTCACTTCTCTTCTCCATGAACATTAAAACACACCTATGTGAAATACTGTGCAACTCCAAACTTCTCTGTTTTCACAGAAGCTGGACTGGAATGTAGTTCGTACATTTTTTCTGTTGAAACTTTTTGTCAAAAAAGAAAAAAAGCAACAGATTCTGTAAACACATCCAAATAAAGATGATTCTGGTTTGGAGGTTATTCTTTTTTGAGGAATGAGCAGAAGGCTCAGTGTTTCAGAGCAATTGCTTGTTTTTGTTTAACTCCATGGTGATTGAAGTTATATTCACATTATCTGTGGGCCACCAACACGACCCAGAGCCTTGTCTCTCACCCCTCCTGCAGAAGCTGCTGGTACCAGCCAACAATTACCCTGCTGGCAGCCCTGGGGGGTGTCAGGGGTTGAACCTGGGCCAGGGATGCCACCAGGAGCAGCAAGGGACCAGGTTTATCCAAGGGGCCCCTCCAGGGGGCTGCTGCCACCTGAGCAGGTGTGGGATCCATCCTGGGGTGAGGCTGGGCTGGAGAACAGCTGAGCTGAACTCAGTGGGGCTGCTGGGCAGGGCCAGGAGCATTCCTGGGCTTGTGCCAGCACTGAGAGAGCCAAGGACAGGGACTCCCTTAATTTCTGAGCTGAGGTTGGAGGTGGCAGGACCTTCATTGCCACCCCCAAGGAGCTGGGAGTGCTCACAGTGTGGGCTCCTAGGCTTGCTGCCCTTCACCCCAACCCTTCACTGCCCTTTTTTCCATCTGTCCCAACTTTTTCCTGCTGTTCTTCAGCTATGGCCTTCAGCTGAAGTTTGTGGAGGCTGCAGGCAGCACCTGAACTCCTGGGAAGTGTGGAGGGGGTGGTGCTCCATCACTGCACAGAGTTTGGGAAAAGTTCACATTTAGTTCTGTGCTTCAGGCCATTAGAAAAGGAACAGGCAATTATGCACTCACGTCTAAATATATTTCAGAGTGTAACATATGTTTTCTGCAAGTCAGTCTTGTATACTAATTTATTATTTTTATAACACTTATTCATTTAGGATTTTAAATAGCTTCATTTTGTAGACCACATTACTTTGTGAAGAAGAGAATAAATTCAAGAAGAAAGTAAAGTAGAAGCTGCAAATCTAGAATATTCTGCATCACCTTATTTACTAGAAGAGGGAATTGTGTGAGAGGGTAAGCTTTTTTCCTGGTTTGTAGGAAACAAAGATATTAAATAGTAATTATATGTGAAGTGCACATATCAGCTGGGGCAAGTAATACTTTGATATCTTTATTTCATCAGTCATATAGTTCATTCTTTCATTTCCTTTGTGAAGCAGGGAACATACATTATATACCATAGCACATGCCACTGAGACAGAAAAAACTGATCTACTTTTAATTTTATTTTGCTCACTTGGAACTTTGGCTTCTTGCCTCTCTTGGGGAGAAAAAAAAGCCCCACGAACAACAACAGCAAGTTTTATTCAAATCTTGGTGAGCTTTTGCTGAAATCACAGCTGGATGATATATATTGTGTGGGGTAGGAGCAAAAGGAGGGAACTGCTTTTATTTAGATGCAACCTGTCCAGGAGAGAAAGAAAATTATCCTTCTGGTCAGTAACAGGGAGAAGAGTGTTCTTACTATGTAAAGACACCTTTGGTAAAATTACTG
Organism: Molothrus aeneus; assembly: GCF_037042795.1. Taxonomy (NCBI): domain Eukaryota; kingdom Metazoa; phylum Chordata; class Aves; order Passeriformes; family Icteridae; genus Molothrus; species Molothrus aeneus. The sequence goes on along the minus strand of NC_089650.1, from coordinate 3,508,059 downwards.
ATTGCCTGTTACTATTAAGCTCACAGAAAGTCAGAACCATGCTAAATTAAGAGGTGAAAAGGCTTAGAAAGAAGCACCAAGAACGTTTGCAGCCCCTGCACTCCCTAAAAGCAGGAGTAAGTGGGTGATGGGTGCAGAAAAATACAGCAAAGCTTTCCTGAGGCATAAAAGTTTCAGATCTCTGAGATCACAGGGAGTGTTTGAAAACACTGAATTGAGGAAGCATAAATTTAAAATTGCTTCTTTAGCTGAGATGAAAACAAAGGGCTTCCTAAACAATGTTAACAAACTGAAGAAGCCATACTGGAAATGACTACACTTTTTTTTTCAAGCCCTGCTTTCTGTGTGGAAGGAGAAGAGGAATCACAGACATCACAGAATGGGTTGGGTTGGAAGGGAGCACAGCTGGCCCAAGCTCCCATCTCCAGCAGGGCCATCCCAGAGCACACAGCACAGGATTGTGTCTGGAATATACCCAGTGAGGGAGACTCCTCCACATGTTCTCTAGGCCATCTGGCCCATGCTTGGTCACTGCACATGAAAGTTCTTCCTTGTGTCCATGCAGAACTTCCAGAGCATCAGTTTCTGCCTGTTGCCTCTTGTCCTCTTGCTGGGCACACCTGGTCCATCCTCTGACACCATCTCTTCAGATATTAAAGACATTGGAGAGGCCTCCTCTCAGTCACCTCTTCCTCAGCTGAACAGGCCTTTTGCAGGCTCAGCTGGTGCAATACACCACAGTAACCACACCCTAAGATAAATTATGATCTGCTCAGAAAGGTGAGGGAAAGCTTCATAAACTGTTTTTCTATTTCAGTAATAGCATGAGCTCTGCTTTTATTCAAAGTTTTAAAGGAGTCCTGACCTCTTTACTAATTAACAAGACAAGCAAACGAACAAAGCAGCCAACCAGTTCCCTCCCTATGCCTGGGCCAAGGCTGTTTTTGGTAATCCCATGGGTTAGGGGGCCCTGCCACTGTCCCAAACTGGGGAGCAAGTGGCCTGGTGGAGGAGCTGGGTGGGTGAGCTGCACCTCTGAGCCTGCCAGCCCCTGCTCTCTCTGCCTGAGAGGCTGCCCTGGGGCTGCAAAGTGCTAAAACTCTCTGTAGATTACTGATCCACTGAGAACTCTTCTTTTTTTCCACCCTAAAGCTCAGACCTGAGCAACCAGCTCCTTAGGAGGAGGTGAGGAAGGCGTGTGCTCCGTGATTTAATTTAATTACATGTAAGATGATTAAGGATGTTATCTCCATTTCCAGGGGAAATGAAACATTCAGCCAGCATCATGTCAGAAGGCTGGCACGTCTCAGTGCTGGCTGCTTTCTGCCGCCTTCTGCAGAGTCTGGGGCTTTCTTCAAAGCACAGGCTGACCCAGAGAGTGATTTCTTGGTGGAACTTCTTTAAAGGCACAAATTGAAACAGAGCTAAGAACGACTATCAGGGCTCTGAACAAGAAGGGCTGTCACAGACATATTTTCTGAAAAATCCTTTCGTTAAGATCTTTTCTCCTGAGAAGCTGGGAAACTTCAGCTTCTCCATGTTTTGCTGCTTTGGAATGTAATTTAGAGAATTGTTTACCCAGCATGTGAAATTGTTTTTGCTTGATGGCCAATGACAGCCACCTGTGTCGAGGCTGTGAGCAGTCACAAGATTTTATTATTCATTCCATTCCTTTCTATTCCTTTCAAACCTTCTGATGAAATCCTTTCTTCTGTTCTTTTAGTATTGTTTTAATATACCATTTTCTTTTAACATAATATATATCATAAAATAATAAATTAACCTTCTGAAACATGGAGTCGAGATTCTCATCTCTTCCCTCGTCCTAAGACCCCTACGAGCACCACCACAAAGGGCTTTGTGTTCTGCTCAGCACATGTCTGTCCAATTCCAAAAAAACCCCATGGATGCCTCCACCCCGTGTGATAGCAGCTGTAACGAGGCCTCTGGGATGGCAGGGATGGGAAGATGCAGATAAAGAAAGAACAGAGGGGTATAAAGAAAAGTTGTGAGAAGTAAGGGAGGTCATTGCCGCTGCTGTTATTGCTTCACTGAAGTGTAATCTTTTGTGATCTCTTTGGAAACGGGAGGTAAATAATAAAACACAAGGGAGGGAAAAAAATTAAAATAAATGCAGCCTGTGAGTGCATGTTAAAACAGATGTCAGATTAAAAATAACTGAAAAAGAAATTCTACTGTAGGGGAAAAGCTGCTTTTTCCTTCAACATTTTATATTCCACCTTCATTAGGCAGAAAGTGAAAGAGCTGTAAAGGAAAAGGGGAACTTTTGTTGTTTCCCTCTGAATGTTAAGAAAAGCCTAATGCAGGCACAGAGGGGAGGCTCTGTGCTTCATGGTGCTGGAGCAATTCTCAGGCTGAAGCCCAGAAGCTGCAAGGATGTTAAATAGATGCTGTGTGTGCCGAGCCCTGGGACTTGGAGCTTTAAACCGGCAGTGCTGCACATCCAGGTGGTTTCATCCTCTCCATCCTCCCTCCCTTAGTCCCTTCAGGGTTGACAAGTCCTCTAATGCTGCAAAGAAATAAACCCTGCAATCTGGTAGGATCACATCATCCAGTAATGTCCCTCTAACTATAGATCCAGGCCCCAGGGACTGACTTCTAGTTTCTTCAGCAATTTTAAATGGGTTATTTCAGTGTTTGGTGACAGCAGAGTGGGGAACATCTTCACAGACACTTATTTTTTTCCCTACATGGCAGCCCAGACCGCACCCATCCTTGAAGATAGGAAATACTCCCAAAATGCCTGTGCCAGTCTGTAAATCAGTGTCACCTCAGGTCTCTTCTGCTAAATGTGCTTCAGAATGGCCCCCAAAAACTCCTGATCTGAAAAACTACTCTGCATCTGTTTAAAGCTCAAGGAGCTTTAAATAAATAGCTGAAGACATGCTGAGGGTGGACAGGAAGCCACTACATTTCTTGGAGAGCTGGCATGGGTTGCTTGGCTTGTTCAGGTCAGCTAATGAAATGGGAACAATCTTTACATGGTTTCCTTTTTTATTTCTGAGTGTGGAATGCAGGCTTAAGTGAAAAAGGCACAGTTTTGTGACTAATGCCTCAGCTTCCAGGAAGAGTCAGAAATGACAGATAACTTTGGCTGCTCTTACAGGGTGGATGTCCAACATACTCAAACAACTTGGTGGCATCCAGTGCGAGTATATTCCTACAGTGATTGAGAAAAATATCTTTGCTTTTGTCTACCATTACCCTGAGAAAATTCCCACAACTGCTATTACTTTGAAACACTTAAGATTAGGAGGTGAGGAGGAGGCAGCTGAGGCAGAAGGAAAAGGTTTCCCCAGCGGAATGAAGGCAAAGCTCTTTCGTAATTTCTGAAACATTTCTTAAGCTTGCCCTGACAATGCCAGCTAAGATCCCGGTGCACAATCCCTCAGAAGTGCTGCTGATGAGCAGGAGGATCTTGGCATTGGGCTGGCTTAGATTTGCCAGAGAGGAAGGAGCAGATGTGGCCCCAAGCAGCTCCACCCTGCCAGTCAGGGCTGAAGGGGGTGTTAGCAACACAGAGCTGCTTCAGTGTGTGTGTTGGACTGCAGGCAAATCACACATGCAGCATTTTCAGAGAGGGTGGACAGGTATTCATGGCCACTCACTGGATCACCTCTACCCAGAGGCTGTCCTTGGAGACACAGCAGGGACGGCCCCAGCAGCAATGACCTCCCCATCAAAGCTGTGCAGGCAGAGGCTTCAAGGAGGTCTCTCCTATACTCTTCCCTCTGATCTAATTTAATTCATTTCCCACCCCTGCTTCTCTAAAAAATTAAATCCTCTTGACCTTCTGCTCTGAATAAACAAATAAATGCATAAATAAAAGTTACTTTGCAGAGAAGTATCTATCCACTCCTCATTGAGCATGTGTTCCCTGAGCTGCCTCCTTCAGTGGAAATTTCTTTGTTTAGTGTTAATTCCATTTCATTTTGCTGATGGTGGCTGCCATTGTCTCCATTAGAGGGCCTCAGAGCAGTGTGTTACAGTGTTTTAGGATGGGATTTAAACCTCTATATGTACTTTGGGCCTAATTTCCTGCTGTATAGCTCTCCTGAACTCAATGGGGTGTAAAACTGGTGCAACACACGGAGAGAGCAGGAAAAAAAAAGTGCTGTGCCTAAGAATACATCAGTGATTTGGGTTTTGCTGATGAGATTAAGAAATGCTGAGGTGCTAAGAGAGAATTTTAAATACACGTGTGACAGGTGAGGCAGATGAGTTAGTTAATTGCTGCTTGTGTGTTTGAACACAGAGTAATTGGTCAATAGGGTATGTTTCCAGAGAACAGGAGTGAAGTGCATGAGCAAAGCACAAATAGAGCTTTAAATCCTTCCTCAGAAATTACACTTATTCCAGGCAGAAGTTGGAGTCTCAACCACTTACAGGAGTCATAAACGTTTTATTCTCCATTATGCTCCAATTGAGGCACTGGTGAGCTAATTGCTTGGACTGAAATTTTCTAGGTAGGTGTCTTTCTCGACTGAACTTTCTCACAAAAAGAATGTCAGAAGATAAAGCTGAATAAAAATAAGGGGTGGGCTGGGAGTTTTTAGCCCACACTTAGAAACTGGAGCAGTTGAGACCTATGAAATTCCAGTGTTTTGGAGCATGAACCTGTGGCAGGGCGGAGAATGATCCTGCTTGTGGTGTCAGTGTGGCACATGGAGCCAGCCAGAGTGCAATTCTGGCAGGCAAGAGCCACACTGGAGGGGGAGAAAGGCACTGGCACAGGTTAGAGGGGTAAAGGAAACAGGGAATGCCAGAGGGAACAGGTGAAGTGAAAGGAAAGGCATGGAGGGGGGGAAATGACTCAGAAGCCCAGATGCAGAGCAGGAGTGAGGGGATCCAGGAAGAGTGGAAGTGAACCTGCCAGAAACATGTGGAGTATTCCTCATGTGGAGAGGAGGAATACCAGGACCAAAAGGAAATGGATCACAATCAATCTCCCACCAATTTAGTTTTGGAAATGGCTGGGAGACAGACAGGTGGGCCAGGAAACAACATTGCCACTGAAAGTGGCGTTTACAAAGGTTGAGAGATGATTGCACAGGCCGTTTAGTCTTTTATAACTTTGAAATGCTTTGCCCTCCAGACCTCAGTGTTTATTTCTTACTTCATGTCACATATTATAAATTTAATTCATCTGAGCAATTAACTCATTGAGGCAGGGATTGGTTGTTTGGTCCTGTTTTCACACAGCCCTTACTGGGATGTGTTGTGGTTCTTGGCTGGTGCCTTTGCACATCATGGATGCAAAAGTGTTGATGGAGGTAAATGTGAATTCCAGCAATGGAGGAGAATGGTTTGATACAAGGTGCTGGGTTTACATCAGGGCAACCAGGCAAAAATAACAAAGGAGGAGTTTAGGATGAGTGTCAACAAGTCTTCATTGTCTAAGATTGTTTGGCAGCCCACTGGGGAGGCAGCAGGAGCCCCTCAGCTGGGACCCAACCCAATACAGGAGCGTTCAGAAAGCACAAGCCTGCACTGGGAGGCAGATGGGTCTTATGGGTCCACTCTAACTTCTCAGATCTCATACAGCTTTCCCCAAAAGCCAGCACAAAGGAGTGTCAAAAGACAGAATACATATTCATGGCCATTTCTGGAGCTGCAATCTATGAAAGGAAATCAAGTCGTTCTCATCCGTGGACTGAAATTGAGAGTACACTCTAATCCAAAAGGATCCCAGCTCACAGAGTGGTGTATGAAAATCTTATAAAGCACTGCAACACTCCATAAATAATTTTCAAACAAGAAGCTTTTTGTTTCAGTGATGGCAATACTAAAAAGGGAGAATGGCAAATAGCCGTCAAGAAGAGGCTGAAACACTGAAGCACTCTGTGCTGATGTTAACTTTAATCACTGCAAGAGTTACACCCAGAGTTATCAGTCATTTATTAGAAGCTGCAGATGATCATTGCAGAGGTTTAGATTAACATGGACTGGAGCCTGGTGCTGTGCCAGTGGGGTGCCACGTGACGGGCAGCCCATGGAATAAACATTCTGGCACATCAGAGCGCTATAAATCCTCCAAATGAAAGAAATTAAAAAGCCAGGAGCAATTTTGAAAATGATTTATGATTGGAGGTGCACTTAGGAATGCTTTTATTGTCACGGGAACATCTCCTTTCACATCCTTAAGGTGACAGAGCCACTCTGCTTCTGGATTTCCTGGGCTGCTCTGTGGATGTGAGCACCACAGAAGTGTGCTGGGGGCTGGGGGGCATCTGGGCACTTTAGCAGCATCCCCCGAGTTGTGAGGGCTGGATTTGCACAGCCCCAGGGTGAGAGAGCTGCAAATCCATTCTGACATTTTAAGTATGAGAAAAGACACCAGTTGTGGGGTGGTTTTTTTTTTCTTTCCTTTTACATCTATACCATAACCACGTTCCTAAGTGCATGTATAAACATTTTATAACATGGATTTGGAATAACACTTGAAAAATAAACTTAAGAATAGTTCCTAAGCAGAAGGTATTCTTATCAAAATAGCAGTCTGTTGCAAGTCAGCCCTTTGCTCCATACGTGAAAGATGCAGCACTATCTGTTAGTGCTCTGCTGGTGTAAATATTGCTGAATGTTTCCCTAAAATGCAATTCTCCTGCTGATACAGATATGTTTTCTTAAACAAAAAGTGCTTTCACTACAAAGTGAAAGGCCAAACACTGTGGTTTGCAGGCAGAGTGCTGTCTTGGTTATTCAAGGAAGAGCAGTGGCTGTGGGAGTGAAAGCTGGGATATCTGTAATATATATAAGCTGGGATATTTGTAATATATGTAATATCTGTAATATATGTAAAAAATATGGGTAATCCTGCCCCAAGGCAGTGATATCCTGATGGACACAAATCTCCCTGCAGCTTTCCTGCCTGGCTTCTGCTCTGGGCATGGCTTCCCTTCTCGGCTTTGTGCCTCTTGTTCCTCTGGGGTGTCCCAGCTGGGTGCTGTGCACAGGCACCCAGTGTTGGAATAAATTTGGGTTAGCAACCCCAGGTAGTCATTACTGTCCCCAGAGGGATCAAAACTTTAAAAAAAAGTCAGGGCAATGGTTTCAGGTGCAGGCTGGTACATCTCCCAGTGTTGCCTGCCTTCCTTAGTGATTGTGGATACCTGTATTGATCCACAAACCTTTCCTCCACATGTTCTCACTGTTGACTCCTTAGAAAGGGTTAATTTTGCATCTATCTCCTGATCTTTTTGATGTTCCCATCCTGGGGCAGTGCAGCAAAACAACTTTTATAACTTGGTTGGAGGTCGGCTCTTCAAAGCCGGGCAGCTCAGGAGCTGCCTTACAAAACTCTGCGTGTGTTTGCTGAACGTGGCTTTTCCTGTGCTGGTCATTAAACTCCTGCCAGGTTCTCTCACCCTTCTGGGGGCAGCTCCTCACATCCCCAGCCCCAAAAGGCAAGGAGTGCCTCCTCCCTGTGTGTCCACACACACCCTGAGTGCATTGACAGTCCAGGGAACCCAAATTGCATATGCAGCCTTGTGGGGTCCCTCTTCACCCTCATGCAGGGTGAATGTGGTGGGAGCCTTTTGGCAATTACACGTGGAAGGCTCTTTTTGAATTTACAAGCATTTATTTACATTTTGGAAGCGTCTCTTTTTGTGGTTTATCTGTTGTGGTGCTGATGTTGACCCTGGATTTATGGTTCGCTGATTGCCAGTTAATTACATGCCGTTAATAAATCAATAACTTGCTTTGATCATGATTTACTCTAAAACATACAAATTGAGCAGCTTTTCACTGCAACAACACAAATCTTTCTCTGTCCATTTCTGGGAAATAAACCAATGAAGTTGTAAAGCAGCTCCCTTCTGCCATCCACCAAATTCAGGTATCTCTTTGCACCAACCAGACCTCATCCACCACAGTGAACAAAAGGGGCAGAATGGGAAAAAGAGGAGCTGGACTCTGAGGGAGAAGGTCCCCGTGGAAATGAAGGGTACAGCTAAGTGTTTCCCAGGGCAGCAATAACTCAGGGTGAGGGAAAAGACCAACAAGTTTTTGGAACAGAGGGAGAGTCCTGGGAGTTGTACAAATTGTGCTGAAGGAAAATGGAGGGAGTGCAGCTGCCTCAAACCCAGTGAGCACAAAGAAGGCTTTAAACCATCCAGGACTGCTCTGTGCAAAGCCTGAGCTGAGGAACTGCTCACTCACTTCCCTGGCTCTGTGCAGACCAGGTCTTTGCTCTGTGCATCCAGGCTAGTCTTGATCTCTCTTCCCACTTTACTGACAAGGCTGCTGTGACATTAATAGATCCCTGTTTAAGGGTAAATAACCTGGGAGAAATTCTCTGCCTGAATAGTAGGTAAAGGTTCCTCCCTTTTTGATAATTTGGATTTGATTTAGAAATGCTAAGCCATAATTTTAACAAGGCAGATGCTGCCAGAAATGCAAGGTGCAAGAAAAAGTGTTTTAATCCTTGTGTTGCATTTAAAGCACGGATGTGAGTAGATGCAGTGAAGGACACTTCAGCATGGATCAGCTCCACCAGACGTTCTCCATCCTCAGTGGAGGATCATGTCTGGCCTGGCAGCCAGAGGGGCTGTGATCCCAGCCCACACATCCCAGTTTGTATTTCAGGACTGGGACCTGACCTGGGAAATGTCTGTGCTGCTGGTTTTTGGCTCCCTTTTTCTACCTCTGTCGAGGTCAGGATGGAAGGCACTTGAGACGATCGCTCACGTTCAGGCTCAGGTGTTTATTATTTCTTATCAGTTACAGTCTCACAGCAGGGAGTTCTGCAGTCTTTCATTAACAAGGCACAAAATGGCCAGCTATCTCTTGTTACAAGGTCTTTTAAGGCTAAACTGTCCTATTAAGAAATGACACCTAAATAATTTTCTCTTTTAACCCAATAACCAATCACTCCAAGTCTGCACTGTGGACTTTTCTGTCTGATTGCATAATACCACCCAAACCCATGGAGAAGAAGGTGAAGAAGTGAAGAAGGACCAACCTCTGCCCTAAAATCTCTATCTTGCCTCATATATATTGCTATATTCTAAAACCCCAAACCCTAAGTTTTCCACCCTGTGATATTACACATTTCTAACCAACTATACACCCATAATCCCAGTGCTATCAATCAATTTTGGAAGCTTCTCCACGGCCTCAAGTGAAATGCAGTGCTCTCCTGGGAGTCAGAGTCTGTCAGCACAGAGAGTCTGAAATTCTCAGCATCCAGAACTCCAACCCTGTGGGTTTTCCAGAGGCTCTGCCTGCCCCATGAAACCTGTCCCCAAACCTGCCCGTGGAAGGACAGACGGATCTCCACTCATGGACAGAGCTCTGTGGGGACATGTGCCTTGTCCTGCAGAGCCTTTCCCTCCCTGCCCACCAACACCCCGGCAGGAGCAGGGGATGCCATCAGGCACAGTTGTTAATGCACAATGCAAGTGCCATGCGTGATTGTCTGCGAGCGCTCCAGTGCTTTCTGCAAGGCAGATTTAGAGATTTCATTGTAAAGTCCTTTTAAACTCTGAACTAATGGGTAGTTTGGCAACAGCTTCTGCGTATGAAATCATTATTAATTCCTTTAGTACCATAATAACATTGATTTAGGTGAACTCTTATAAGATAGAAATTGTATAGTATTTAGCTGTAATTAACGTCCCCTAATTAGGAAGTGTTGCCAAGTAGTTTTCTCTGCTGGCTCTGTTGTACTTAAGTGCAGCTGGATGAAAATTAACCACAAAGGGAACAGCTTGTGTTTTATGTGAAGTTTGCCTTTGATTGATTAAAAAAACTATTCCTTATTACTTTATTTGATTATCAAAGAGGGTGCACTGGATTATCAGTGTTACAAAGGGCCTCAAAGTCCACATGCCATAAACTCCACACACATTGGGGTGAGCATTTAAGCCCAGTAACTTATCTGCACATTCAGAAAATTCACAGATTTATTTTGTCTCAATATGACAAGTCACCATAATAAAAGAGAATTGATTTTAATGTGTCTTTCATTAATAAAGCCTGCAGAAATTCAAGCAGAATTAGCACAATTTAATGTCCACTCAGAGGAAAGAGTCATGCACTGCAAGCTGAGAGGCATTTGTTGATGTGAAAAATGCTGACATTTTTGGAAATTCAAATTATAAATGAAATACTGCTGTCAGTTTACTGTGCAACTTGGTAGCATATGGTGCTTCTGCTGGTGGGTGTTATTTCAAAGTTTGCAAATCACACTATGAGAGTGTCCCTCTGGTGAGCTTTTGCAATGCTTAGCAACTGTGAATCAAAAGTGACAGTACAGAGGAAGAGGGACTAAAAAAACAATTTCTCTCTCTTTAAGTTGGTAGAACAAAGTGGACAATAAGTGCACAATAATATGTTTTTACAGAGGGGAAAAAAAGGAGGCCAACATGCCAAAGCTAAAGGAGACTAGTGCCTCCATTCCTTCAGAATAATGCACAAAGTCTTCTAAATTGTTAAAATAAAAATATGGTTTGTGTCTCCCAGTCTCTCTGACTTTGCTATGACAAGGGAATTAAAGTGACTGGCAGGTACAACATATAATGATTCACTTTTAGAATTAGGAGAGTTCCTGGAAGACATAATGCAATCCCCTCAGTCGGTCCAGATGTTTCTTTTATCCATCTCTGAAGAAAGTTCCTGTGACCACAGAATAACGTTTGCCATTTGAAAAGCATTGTCCACCTGAGGTTGACAACACAAAGGAAAAAAGTCAAGAAAAATTGGGTTCTGAAGCAGTCCAGCAATGTGGAGTCCAACTAGGCTGATAATTCACAGGCAAAGTAAACTTAAATAACTGAAATATGAAGACATCCTTCACCACAATTTTTAAGAATCTGCTACCCAGTGACCCCTTTGATATGCATTTCCACTATCAAGGAGTGAACTTAAAGCTTAGATTCACTGTGGTTTGATGTGACCATAGTTGCTGCTTGCTGTTCTGCTCCAGGTAGTGACTTTTGGCACCAAGGTGGAACTGTGGCTGTGAGGTACAGACCTCATCAATTTGCCAATCAAGCTGGCTGAGAATAGAAAGTGATGGGGCTGTCAGTAGCACTTCAAGCATAAGCAATTCTAAACTAAGCAATTTGGAAATTTAAATAGTTATAATGACCAAGATTCTCTACGTTGGCCCTTAATTACTGCAATGTCAATTCAGCTGAAAATTGCCTTTCCTGGGTAATGATAATTCTTAGTAAAGTCTTTGCTTATACACCCACCCATAGCACTCATTAAGTCAAGCTCCTTCCTTTTGTCTGAAGAGCTGTCAATTTTATGTGACATCACCAATCATCTGCCATCTCAAACATCTGCAGGCTGTCTAGCTGAAGGCAGGTTTGTTCTGTCTCAGCTGCAGTGCTCTGCATGGCAGCCCAGCCTGCTGCTGGCAGCACTGGGGCACCAAAGGACTCTGATGAGCTGCTCCACTAAGCAATGAGTGACTCACATTTGGTTGTTGGCATCTGGGGCCCATGAAATTGCAGTGTGTGTTTTATATGTGAGGGTGGACCCCTCTCTGTTCCACACACCACATTTCTTATCTTTCTTTTGCAGCAATCTGCTATTTCCTATTCATCACTATCACGTTACAACTGTCTGTTCATCTGCACTGGTGGACATCACTACAGGATTTCTTTTAGCAAGAAAAAACATGAGAAAGGAGAAAAACCATCTTCATCACCTGAGTGTGTTAACAATGGTTCAATGTTGTTGTAACCTGTGTTAAAAATATTTTTATTTTATTTCCCAGAAAAGGCCAGCAGCACCTTGCAGTTGTGGGTGCAGAGCAGCAATGCTTCCTTTCCCTATTCCAGTCAACACGGTGCAGGCTTTGCCTTGTGCCTTCCTATGAGTAATGTGGAATTCCAGAGAAACCAGGAAACAAACACAAGTAGTTCCAGCATACAGTGCAGTTCTTGAGGTGTCCCGTGCAGGGCCAGGGGCTGGACTTGATGATCTGAGGGTTCCCTTCCAACTCAGCACATTCTGTTCTATTCTATTCTATTCTATTCTATTCTATTCTATTCTATTCTATTCTATTCCTATTCCTATTCCTATTCCCATTCCATTCCATTCCATTCTACATTCTATTCTCTTCTATTCTGGAAATGGACTCCATTTTTTATTTGAAAAAGGGAGAGGGTTTCTTACACTCTGCTTTGTTGACCACTACTCCTCTCACCAGCCCTGCATGCTGAATGTGCCATTCTGCACCTTATGCAACAGCTGCATAAGAGTTGCAGTCAAATTCTTGCAGTCAGAAGAGTTTCTTACTAGTTCTGATACAACTTGCTCACTTTTTCACCCTGCTCCTGATTCTTGGCTTGCTCACCATGAAATAGGAGGGGCCTTAGGCACTTTAAAAAAAAAACACAAAAAAACCCAGCCCTCAATAAATCCCCTTAAGGGCCCATTTTAATTCTGCTTATGCTCTTGATGTGCAAGTTCTTACCCTGCTATTCCCCTAGAAGCAGTTTATTTCTGTCTGCCAGCACTGCCAAAGTGACAAAATCCCCTTTCCCACCCACCATGTAATTGCTCTGTTGATGCCCTTCCCACACATGCCTGTAGAAAGAAAGCTCTCACTTTATTTGCACTGCTGAAGTGAATAACATCTCTTTCCTCCCTCCATGTGGCTTTCAAGCAGCCCCAGTGCCATTAGTTATTTCTATTCTGGAGCAGCACCCCATCTGAGAAGGGAGCATGTTCCAAGGGAAGGGAAGGGAAGCCAAGGCCTGATCTGCCAGCTCTCATGTGCCCACAGCTCCTGAAGCTGAGGAATTTGGGGCTTGTCAGAAAGGCAGAAGCAAGCATTGCAAATAGGGGACATTCAGAGAAAGGGAATAAAATAAGAAAAATCAAAGGCTGCATTTGAAAGTTGCTTTTTATTTTTTTTCCTTACAGCAAAGGCTATGGGATGAAGTAGCTCCCTCTCTTCTGTGCTTGCACAGTGCCACATTGTTAATTTCATATTAACTATCCATTGGAATTGGGTTTTTTAACTTTCCCAGTGCCTGTCACTCTGTCTTCTTCATGTAAACTTCTATTGTATGCAGAAAACAAAAGTAGTTCTAGAATAAGTCTAAAGTTATGTTTTTCTTTCAATTCCTTTTGGGTTTATTTATCTATCTACTCTAAAGGTGCACCAGAGATTAATTTCTCCACCTCATTCCAGCTGCCTGGTGTATGATTACAGAAAACCACACCACCACTACTAACTAAATCATCAGAAATAATTTCTTCAGCTTGCCTAAGGAAACTGACCCCAAACTCTTGTTAAAACATCAAAATTTACTGAAGCATGGTTATGTGGATACAAGAAATAGAGTTTCAGAGCCACTCACCTCTAAGGCAAACAATGCTCAATAAATTTATTTCTTAATAAAATCTTAAAATATAATAACATGGCCTGAGATAGAACAAATTTTTGCTTTAGACATGCTAAGTTTTTTCATGTAGTTTTGCTCCTCTGTGGTTTGGCAATCTAAGATTGGTAAATAACCATAGTTATATTGTTAAATAATAGCAGAGCATGGCTGTAACACATTGAGCAGTCAGCGCCCCATTATATGCAACTTCACAATTTTGCAATGTGACAACTCTCTTTGCAGGGACAGAGTCCTCAACAATGGTCTAAATCACACGTTTGTTCTTCCTCTGAGCACTGGTGGTTGTCAAAACCTGTTGCACTCTAGCAGGGAGCCTTTTAGGCCTATTCCAGGGCTGGCTTCATGCAGACAAAACACATTAAAGGCCACTCAAGTGCTACATGTGAAGAATCACAGAAAGCTGCTCGTGCCCACGCCATCACGAGCAGCCATAGTCTGCTCTCCTCCTCCTCCTCTGCCCGGCTCAGCAAACACCAGGGCCTGGCTGCAATCAGCTCCTATTCCTTCCTCAGAATGGGTTCAGGATACCACAGAGGCTGTTAGCAAAAATAATGCACATACCAAAGTTAGGGAAAAGTGGGAAGAGTCTCATTTTAGTAAGAGCATAATGGACTAACCTGTCCCTCTCTGGGTATCCAGACTTTTCTCTGTGCTGCTTTGCCATTTCCCTCTGCTCTAGTCACTTCTTCTTAAAGCAGACTAACTTTTATTTGAATTTCTGTTTGTTTAGAATTAATGAGTTAATTTTTGAAACAGCCAAAATGTATCTGTGAAGGAGCTGTGTTGATTCCCATTCTCTCCCTGGGCTAACTCATGGAAATCTGTTCTGGGGGAGAACCTCATCATGCAACTCTTCTGATGGTGCTGCCATGCTAGACACTGGCTGTGCCCTTTTAGGCTTGGCCTTAGTCCTTCAGTCTGCTTTTTTATCCCCAAGAGGACCTTCTGACTCCAGTTCAGGTATTATCATATCTTCTTAGCTGCACTTGATTACAACATTTTATAATCAGCTCTAAATTTTCCCACTTAAACCACAGCAGCATGGATTTGTTAATGGCAGCCTGCAAATAACAGCCTTTGTCATAAAGCCCTGCATTAAAATTTTATCTTTATGGAAATATTTATATTTGGGTTTGGATAAACAGAAGCCAGTTCTGCTGTGAGTACAAATCAGTGCTCCTGCTGTGCAAACTGAGGGGATGAAAAACGTGAGTGAAGATGAGACTCTGCAGTATGCTCCCCAATGATCTGCAGAATGCCCCCAAAGCCTCTTATTTATTCCTACACAGTGATTCCAGAGCTGAAATAAAACCATGTTCCTTAGAGTGGCTTTTGACTGGTTCCAAGGTGATATTTCCATCAGCAGTGATTTATTTTTCACAGCAGTCCCACTGATCCAGCCCTTCTGATGAACCCAAGAGAGGAAAATTGGGCTCACCCTCACTTTGCCAATTGGGTTTTGCAGTGTTACAGCTCTTAAGGAGACTCAGCACATCCAGACATGTTTTTGTTCACTGTAGGAGGACTCAGACCTGCATGTCCATCCCTTAGCACCAAGGCACAGCCCAGTGGTGGCACGGTGCCCTTACAGATGTGGGAATGGTCTGTGTGCCATAAGAGCTGCGAGTGAAGGGAGCAGCTTTTCTGAAAAGCCAAGGAGTGAATTGAGCTGGGAAAAGAGGAGAAAGAGGGTGCACAAGCAAGAAACACATAATGCATGCAAGAGTATTTGATATTTGGGAGTGATCTTTTTTTTACACTGCATGGATTTTACACAGATAAAATACAGAAAGAGCTGGGACTGGAACTCAGCATCTTTTAAGCAAAATGCCACAAGCACACAACTGGCTGTGGTCTCCCTCCCTCTCACCCACTAAATAAATCTCTCCTGTGCCATGGTACAGCTACCAAAGGGAGGTTGGAAAATGCAGCCCCATCCTTGCAGGCCCATACTATGGTAGGAGAGGGGAGGAAACAGTTCCAGGGCTCCTCTTCTCCTCTCTGGCCAAATGTCATGACACCACACCCCTCACAGGATCTGAAAATCCCCAGTTTAAAAAGAACTTAAAGGAAAGCAAAGACTTCCACCATATTTTACCCCAATTGGTCAGCATTCCCAACGTTTTTAGAGGAATTTTTAGATTCCTCTAGGGTAAGCTAATGTATTGTTTGGAGATCTTGATAGGCTTAGGCATAAAGATGGGCAAAGGGCTAGTCAGCCATTTCAAGGCTAGGGAGATGATGTGTGTGCATTAAAATCGATCATGAGGGTTTTGGGAAGCACAGAAGGGGAAAGCTGCCCATGAAAGAGTCACAAGCTGGGGGTCCAAATAAACAGTTAAATTGTTAAAAAATAGCAGAGCATGGCTGTAATGCATTGTGCAGTCAGCATCCCATTATATGCAGCTTCACAATTTTGCAATGCGACGACTCTTTTTGCAGGGAAAAAGTCCTCATAAAATAGACTCCAAATAAACAGTGGGACTGCAGTTTAGGATAGACCTGACATTTAATGGTGTCGGGATCTCTGCTGGTCAGAGTGATCCTGAGAAAAGTCTCTTTTCCCAGCCTGGCACTTGAAGAAGGAGTCAGGGCTCTTCATTTCTCGGTCTCAAGGTTGTTTATTGTTCCATATCTATAAAAATTTTTCACCTGCCCTGCCGAGGTCTGTCCAGCAGGACAGTTCAGGCACTCTGCCTGCCCCCGGGGCTCTGTTATGTCTTTATACTAAAAACTACGTCTACAATGTTTACACTTACTTTCCAATACCTATCACCTATGTTAGACAGTAAGCAAAACCAATCTCTAAGTGCCAACATCACAGCAGAAGATGGAGGCCAAAAAGAAGAGGAGAAAGGCTGGACACGCCCGGTTCCCTCTATCTTGCCTCCCTGAACCCCCATACCAAAGACCCTAAAATCCACTTTTCCACCCCGTGATAACTTCACTATTACTCTACCTAAACTGTTGTGGCTTGCTGGTCTTCATCTAAGGTTGGTAATTTGCTCCACAGGTCATAATCAAAACCACAGGTGTTTTGGGCTCTATGCCAGGGCTTCTGAGCCCCCTAGCAAGAGTCATAGCCATCCTGGACTGCCAGAGGGATGTTCTGGGTTCCCACAAATGGAAATTAAGCTTAGGCATCCCTGCTCTTTTTCTGTCATCCCCTCTGGGGACTGACACACATCCCTGAGCAGTGCCAGAACCTCCCTCAGCTGACAAGGTCACAAAGTTTCAGCACCTTTTCCACACTGGTTTTGTTTCCTTCCTGTTTAAACCCACCCTAGGTGGGATGAAAGACAAGCACACATCTCTCAGGCAGAGGCATTTTAACTTTTGGCTGTGTGACACAGGAGGAGGGACACCCCCAACTTCCCAGCTCCTCATCCTCAACCTCCCAGCTCCTTGCCAGCACTGGCGCTTCCTTTGTGGCTGACATTTCTCCTCCTGCCAAGGCAAACCAAGCCCCTCTCTCCCCCCACAGCCATCCTGAAAGCTGCCTCCACAACCAGCCCAAGGCTCCCAGCCTGTGCTAGCTCTCTGCACGTGTCAGGGTGGTTGGTAGGGAGGAGAAGGGCCTGGTGGAACACACCTGCTTCGCTTTGCTTTCCTGGGCAACAGCCTGCTTTCGTTTACGAGCCAGGCACAAGGCTTGGGAAAGCACAGGGATGATTCTACAGGAGCAAAATGCATCCCCCTCTGCTCATGCAGAATGGAACCCCTTCCTTTTGCCTTTAGGGTATGGTACCATTGGCTCCAAACTCGCTCTGTTGTGATTTAAATCTACGGTTCTGTAGGGTAAAATTTGGCTGGTGATGCCCTGCACCAATTTAGGAGGAAAAGAGGGGCCTTGCTCATGAAATATTTCAGGTATAATCAGGAAATTGTGGTTACAGATGCAATCCAGGAGCGTTTTGGGTTGGTAACCAAGGCAACACTTCTTGCTTCAAGACACACTTTTCTGTTGATAATCTATTGTAATGCCAGTAATTGCAGCTGACAAGGCTCTGTTTGTTGTGAGAGATAATTAGCACTTGAAATAAAGTAACAGATTTAAATAAATTGGGGGGAACAGAGTAGTGTGACCCGATCGCTTTAGAAACAAACAAGAGCTTTGGGGGGCTCCACACTGTGTGATGCTAGTGGCGGCCTCCACAGAGACAGAACAATACCAACATTTATTAGGACTTGTTTAATTGGGAATTACAGTTGCTTTCATGATGAAAACAATTTTTCTCTTTCTCATCCAGGTTGTATTTACATTATAAAACATGTTTGAAAAAAAAATGCACACAAACACTTGTACCTACCTTACCAAATGAAACTACTGATGTTTTCCTGTGCTTGCTGTTTTGCCTAGAATTTGATTTAGAGCCAATGTTTTAAAATAAATGGTTTCTTTGACAGTTGCAGAGTTTCAAGACTCCGTGGTGATCCTGCCCAAGGGTGTGGAGGGAGCATTGTTCATCCAGGTGTGTCCCTAGGGTCAGCTCCAGTTGGCTGCCAGTTTGTTCATGGCTTGGATTGTTAGCATGGCCCCTGTGGTTGCCTTGGTGTTGTATCCAGACCTGACCAAGGCTGCTGCCTGGTGTCAGTGGGATCCCCTGTCCTGCAGAGGATGTGTCAGGTGTGAGTGAAAGCCACAGCAATCCCCTTAGGCTGCACTAGGAAAGCCAGCCTAGATATTATATTTTCCTTTCTGTAACTGTGAGACACAGCTCCTTGGCTCAGTGGATAGCAAGAAGAGGAACACAGTGCTAATAAACCTTCCTGCCACGGGGAATGGAAGTGTTTTACATAAACTTGTAGCTGCTGAAATGATGATGCCTCTGTGATGCAGTGACACAACGTGTGCCTGCATGCAGCCAAAACTAACCTGGTTATGTGATCCCCTTTTCCACAGTGCCTGAGCATCATTTCCACAGATAAAGAGAAAATGAGATTTCCTAACAATATGAAATCAGCTTGTTTACAAGACAGGAATGAAGGCTCAGGCTGCACACCCTTACCCAGGCTCCCAGGCAGACACAAGGCGGGTTTACTGTCAGGGTGGGGAGGCCCTGGCACAGATTGCCCAGAGAAGGTGGGCATGTCCCATCCCTGGAAGTGCTCAAGGCCAGGCTGGATGGGGCTTTTGAGCACCCTGGTCTATTGAAAGGTGTCCATGCCCATGGCAGGGGGGTTGGAATTGGAGAAACATTAAGGTCCCTCCCAAACCAAATCATTCTGTGATTCTATGATTAGTGAACTGAGCCATGTCCCACAAGGTCAACAGGAGCAGCTGAACCTGCCACATTTGTCTTCTGAAAGCCAGGCTGGAATGATTCATCTCCTTCACAGGATCTCACCAAAACTGTGAAACCTTGTGGCCAGGACATGATATCATATCTAGTGTCATAACAGAGGCTGTCATACAAATGAATTCATCTCAGGGCTGGCCAGAAGGCAAAATCAGTCCCCTCTTGAGATTTAGTCATGTAAGATATTAAATGCCTAACTCTGGCTTGTAATATCATTTCTTTCTCTAATGCTTCATGAGAAAGACAACATCTCTGTTATCCTCAAGACAACAGCTGCATTATTCCTTCAGCAAACATTAATCAACAATTCACATCAGAATCACACATCTATTGTACATTACTATTCACAGCCCATGTCAGACAGGATAGTGATATCCTCAGGGGTCCAAAGCTGCATTATTACTTTCTTTCTAAAAGTGAAGTCTGTGGTTAAAGACACCTGAACTGAGTTTCCTGCTGTTTGCTAGCCTCTGCTGAAGTGACAAACATGGCTAGCAGAGGAGACAACACTCAAGCCCAAGGGATTTCCTGCTTCCAAGGTGGTCAGGCTCTCCCACAGGAGCTCTCTCACTCCCTGTTTTCCATACAGGTTCTCCAGAAGCAATCAGAGAAAGGTGCTGTGGTAAAACTACAAGCTCAGCCCATGGATTGCAGTCACCTTCTTTCTCTGGTAATCAGGAACTGAGCTCCTCCAGGCAATGATTCTGCTTTCTAAGTGCTCTGAAACATGCAAAAATGTTGCACTTATAAGTTATTTAAAAACCCACAAGAAATAATGAACTGCAGGAACTCCCCAGGAACTCAAAATTGCTTACAATTTGTGGTGTATGCAGGACTTTACCACAAATCCCATCCCAGGCCTGGGTCTAAGTAGCTCATAAAAAAGGCCTGTTTATTTTCCAAAATGATCTGCATAAAAAAGATTAAGCTTATTTATTGTAAAAATTAACATCTTGCTGAAGCAGTAATGACTATATCATGGAGGAATGCTCTTCCCCTGGATGCCTCCCTCGGCAGTACTGTGCAAGGAGACCTGCATTTATGGTCTCCTGGAATAATGTTAATGCTCATAAGGCTCCTCTCTTGTACACCCACAGCTAAATCCTGGGATCTGGCAGATGGTGTGTGTGTGTTTCCTAATGCAGTACCTTGTATGCGTGCAGTTGTCATCATTAAATAATAACTCCCAACATCAGCTCGTGGAAGGGGAGAGCCAGGGCCACATTTCCCCTCGGAGGGAAGCCATCAAACCCAGCCTGTGGGTAGGTGGAGGAGGAAGGAAATAAGGAAATAACACCTACAGCACCCCATCCTCTCCACCCAGGGAGAAAACAAGTCCTGCTGTATGTGGCCAGCCTGTTTTTAAAGGCAAATCAAAACCTCTCTGCCCCCAGACTGGCAGGAAATAGGGTCCCAACACGTCTGAGGTTAAGTAATTTATTATTTTGGGAGAGGAGTCTGACCTTATGTATTTGGGATTTTCCCTGCTTTTTATGGTCATCCTCTTGATGGAGGAATTGGGGACATCTGCAGGAGAAGTGCCTGTGACATGAGGCAATTTAGAGTTATCATCTTCTTAAGATAAATGCAACAGCTGCTTGTTATATTCCTTTATGGATGGGAGACAGAATGATAGGTCTCTGCAGATATTCATTCTTTCCTTGGCTTAGGGAGAGAATTAAGTTGTTGATTACGCCCAGCAAGAAACATCACTGTTCAAACTGAGGACAAATGTGGCTTATTTTAAGGGTAGGAGTTTAACAATTCCACTATTATCCTTCACTTTGCTGTAAAAAAATCCTTTTGCTAAGGGTACTGTAAATGACTTGAACAGATGAAAGGCATTTAGCCTTTATTTCAGACTAAGAATTAGAATGTGAAATCCAGAAAAGCATCTTTCATATTTGAGTGTGCAAGTTAAACAGGAAGAAGCTGGAGCTATTTGCCTCTTTTGTGTGAAGAAATACAATGAATCTTTGGCTCCTGGTTCCTGTGGGCAGGCAGGGCTCTGTCCCCAGATTTGCCTCCTGCTTCTCCTGCCCCAGCCAATTACACTTCCCAATAAACTGGCTATTTCTTGGCAGTGGAGAGGCTGTGGACAACACCTCCCTGCATCTTCCTCTTCTGTAAGATGGGACGGTAATGCTTGGGGTTTTGTTCTCTTTCACCTTCAGGGAACCGAGAATTAAAAACAGGAGCCTGTCCTAAACTTTGCAAAGGGCCTCCACCTCTCAACAAACAAATCACTCCTCCTCTAGCTTCAGGATGCTAATATCCTTTTTTTGGCTTGAAAAATGGAAGACATAATTTTCTGGAACACACTTGGTTTTTTTGCTTTACATATGTGAGGAAAAAAGAAAAATTCCACCTTTAAATTTCACATCATATCCTCTAATTAAAAGGCAAGGTGAGCTATTGCCACAGGAAGCTCATAAAGACAACAAATTCACTTTTAATTTTTTTTTCCCAAAGTTTACATTATCATAAATATTCATGCCATACTCCCTTCACAGTGTAACTGCTAGAGAACACACTGTAATCTGTTTAAAAAGAACATGAATCAGACTGATAAAAATAATTGGTTGGATTCTTCTTTTAATTTTTTTTTAATGTTTTAAATAAAGCTGTCAAAGGTTCCTGTGGTAATGAAGAGCTTTGTTGTTATGACAACTGCCTATTCCTTTTCCTTTGAAGAAGTCTGCAATTTGATAGGTAAAAGCATCAGGAATAATTAAAAAAAAAAAGTAAGTGATGAAAAACATCTGTTAGGACAAGTCCCCACCCAAAATCTTAGCAATCATGTCATTAGTGAAGTGACAAGCTTCAGGTGGAGTGTGCTCACATCAGCAAGCACGGGGTGCTCTGCAGCTGCTGTGGGTTCAGGTAACCCCTGTTAGTGAGCTCCTCTCTTTGTCACATGCTATTCATGTGATTCTCTTCCTCTCCAAAATCTATTGTTATCAAAAAAGGGCTCTTTCAGAAGTTAGTTCTGCTTCCTCTAATAATTTATTCTGCTGATCTGTTTCAAAAGCAGCCCTGGTTTGACACAGGGCCCCCAAGCTTTCAGCAACCCATAGCCCTGATGTTTCCTACAGCACAGCCCCTCTCCTGCAGCTGTGGCATGGAAAGGGGCAGCAAGGAAGGAAGGGGGACCTTGGGAAGAGCCCTCTGGAGAAGGTGAAGCAGTGCTCAGAGCAGTGGCCATGGCCAGGGTGGGGCTCTCCATGGCTGTGCTGACCCTTTGTGTCAGCAGCTGGGGCTGGCCACAACAGGGAGCGTGAGCAGGCAGCCACACTCACACTGGGGTGGGGACGTGACAGCCACAGGGGTGGTGGGGACACTCACACAGGAGTGGTGACAGCCACAGTGGTGGTGGTGGTGACGCTTACACAGTGGTGGTGACACTTACACAGTGGTGGTGGTGACAGCCACACTCACACAGCAGTGGTGATGATAGTCACACTCTGGTGATGATGGTGACAGTCACACACCCACAGTGGTGGTGACGGCCACACAGTGTTAGTGGTGACACACAGTGGTGTTGGTAACACACTGTGGTGGTTGTGACGGTGACACTCACACAGTGGTGGTGGTGGTGTCAGCCACACAGTGGTGGTGACACTCATACAGTAGTGGTGACACTCACACACACACCACAGTCCTTGAGACACATCCATCAAAATTGTTTCTGCAGCCTGGGATTTCTGTGAGACACCAGGGGAAAACACACCACCAGAACTGCTGAAAACTCGGGAAAGTTTTCCCCAAAGTGTTTTTTTTTCCCTCCCTCCTCGCTGACATCCCCTGGGCTGTCCTTCCCAGGAGACATGTGACTGTCAGATTTTAGTCACTTCTTATGGATGATAATTAGTCTGCTCCACTTTGCAAACTGTGAGGCTTAACCCCGTGGATGCAATGTGACAGAAGGGATACAAACACACACTCCTGGCTCTGTAGTGCTAATAAACCAGAGTTTGGCAATAAGTTATAATGATACATGCTGCTTGGAGGCTGGAATGGGGAGTGCCAACATTCCTGCTGTGCTTCTGACTTCATGAGAAATGGGACACTTTGCAGTAATTTCAACCTCTTTGCATGCCAGCTCAGATTGCCAGGCACACTATGGTCTCGTTTTGTTGTTCTTTGCAGCACACTCTGATCTCCATTTCTCCATCCTCTTGGAAATAATCCAGGACTTTTAAGCAGCAAAATTTTAACCACTGTCTTGCCTTGCCACTGGCACTGAAGAACCTGCATCTTTCACGTTTCTTAATACCTCTGTGCTCCTCATTTATTCAGCCAAGATACCCCTTATGAAAGTGAAAATTTCAACATCCCTGTCAGGAAATGTTCTTGATTGCTGCCCTTTTCTATGCAGAGAGATTTCAGACATTTGAGAGAAGACAATCATGCTAAGTAATGGCAGGATTTGGAAACAAAAGCATTATTTCAGATGGTACAACTATAGACTTTTCTGAAGGTGCTGTAGAAACCTATGTTAGCTTAAAAACCCAAGAAAATCCTCCTGGATTTTCTTCTTTAGGCCTGGAATTCCCATGTTAAGGACATCTGAATTGCCAGGCAGGACACTAGGTGGTGCTAGGACAGTGGTTTGTCAGGAAATAAAGGAAAATTCTGGGTGGAAGAGCACAGTAGGTTGCAAATGGTTACTTGCCAATAAAGCATTTGCTCTGGTACAGCTAATCCATTACTCTGTGTCTGTTAGGCTAACCCACCTGGCTGGACACCATTAGATGGCAGCAGGAACACCTAATGCTGCCTTTTGCCAACCTTGTTTCCTGTGCATCTGCAAGCTGTCAGAGGCACAGTGCTCCTTTCACAAATCTGTCACAAATTCTTCCCCTCCTTCTCCCATCTCCTCGTGGGAGGAAAACAGCCTGGCTGCCTCTGGAATGAAGAAAGAGGATCAAGAAGTTTCCCTGACGCTTAGCTGGGAGGAGGAAAGTGAGCAGGGTTACTACGCAGTCACCTCCTCACCTCCTGGCTCATCCCATGCAGCTGGATGTGTCTGGGAGCTAATTTGGTTTTAAAACAACAATTTCCCATCATGTCCTAGAGTTATTTTTTTGGGTTGGGTCCCTTACCCAATCCTGCACAGGGCCAACCCCACTTACTGCAAGTGGCCAGGAACGTGCAGCCAAAGCCACCTTGGCAATCTCTCCTGGTAAAGAAGGGCCCAGAAACCACAGAATCACAGATTGGGCTGGAATCCTTAGAAGTCAAATAATCCAACCATGGGCAGGCACATCTTCAACCAGACCAGGCTGCTCAAAGCCACATCTGACCTGACCCTGAATGTTCCCAGGTTTGCTGGGGGTGGGCAGGACTCAGCTCTGCTCCCTGCTCTGCTGAGCATCCCCAGTGCAGGACAGCAAGGCTCAGTGGCCCACAAGCTCCCCACTGCCCTGGGAGCCTTGATTCCTTCGCAGAGCTGGCACACACCCTCCTGTACCTGCGGGAGAGGGGTTTGGTGCCCCAGAGCAGCTGCCACACCCCACAGACTGTGACAGTGTGTAAAGGAACCCCACCAAGTCAGACTGAGGAGTGCTGTGCTCCCAGAGGTGTGAGTGAATCTGGTGACAAGAGGAATAAATAGCACTTAGAAACCAATTAGTGGGAAAGGCTTGCTTCCTCTGATGTGGTTTTGACACCCAGCCAGAGTGTTTCTCCTCACTTACATGGGTGACAGACCCCTCATCACACATCTGCTCAACCCTCTCCCCCAGCCTCCAGGCAAACTTCACCCCCTTATCTACAGACAGAAAATTAGATTAATTCCCTGGGGTCAGGCAGGTGCAAACTGGACATAGCTTGGCTGTGTAGTAAATCTAGTCAGAGATAAAGAAGAGTTTGAAAGAATGAATCATGTAGGCTTAATGGATTGGCTGAAAAATTCAGGGAGCAAATTGTTTTTCATGTTAAAAGTTACTTCCAAGCTACAACAATTAGGTTGTCTCCGCTTCAGCCTAAATCCTTTTACCCAAAACATTGTGAAAGTAAATGGGCTCCTGCATTTGGTGCCTTCTATTGTCTGAGAGTCTATTTGGAAAATCAGGACCAGTTTAATGCAAATTAAAAAAAAAAAAAAAAAAACAAACCCAAAACACCATCAAAAAAGTGAAGAAAGCCTTAAAGAATAAAATGCAATTTCAGAATAGCACCCAGCAAATAAACAGTCTTGTGAGAAGTGCAGTAAACCTAGAGCTGATACCTGGCTTAGGGTACCAGTACAGGGCCTATTCCCATTAACCAGAAATGCATTACAAAGAAAGGAGCTGGTTGTTTTCTTCTTCTTTTGTTTTTTTGGGTTTTTTTTTTAAATGACAAAGCACTTCATGGCAACCAGAAAAGTTTGGGTAAGAATGCTCCCATTTCTGTATTTATCTGGAATGAAACATCTAGTCCGGAGCAAGCCAGCAAAGCTTTGAAAGCACATTTCTAGCTAAGTGTACCAGGGTTGTAAACATAAGATTGCTCTGGACACACATTGGAGTCCAAGATTTTCCTCAAAACCTTTCCTTTTCCTAAATAGCCTACAGATAGCCTACTCAAAACATTTTCTAAGTAGTCTTGGGGCAGAGCAGAAAGACCTGAAAGCTCAGAATTGTGGAATGATACTGTCAGACAGGAAAGGCAAACAACAAATGTAGCATTTTGACCTTTTTTGTGCTTGTGTTATGCTCAGCATGACACCCATCCCATCCTCATCCATCAGGTACCTGTGGCAAGACAAACATCCTGCAGCAGATGGGGCAGGTTCTGGGGTTTTGCATCAGGCTGAGTCCATCCTGTCCCAGTTAACCAGTAACTGAGTGTGGGTGGGTGTTTGCAATGGCTCTGTGAGCAGCTTTACATGGATTCCTTGCCTTTCTCTTCTCCACTCTTGCTCTGTATTCAGAGACCTTTCAAGACAATAGTTTATACACATTAAAAGTGAATTAAAAAGAAAAAAACCCAACAAAAACCCAACAGTGACTTTGTGGCTTTTTTATTATCCAAACGAGCAGTCCCCGATGACCATCTTGTTAATGCACACTTATAAAATATATCACCCCTGCTTGGTGGATGTAAAATTAACCCAGAGATTTGTGGGTTCTGGCAGCTGCTTCTTGCTCAGCAATGCTCATGCATCTTGTCACAAATATAAAATGTAGATTTTTTCCTTTTTTTTATAAATATATAAATATTTCCAGCTTGGCAAAGTGATTAAAGGCAGAGTATATCCATCTTCAACTATCCAAAGGTATAAAAATGAAAAAGGGAAAATATTAGCAATAATTCACCAGGTCAGAAGAGCCAGATATGATTATAGTTTTTAGCATTTGGAAAAAAAATAAATGTGTCTAGCCTGGAAAGTCCTGGTCACCTGTGACTTCAGGAACATGCAGTAAGGACCCTATCCTTCTGTGGCAGTGAACCAGGATGCTCTAAGTGCCTTCATGAGGTGGACAATGTGGGAAATGACTTTGTAGAGAATTCTCAAAGCCTGACAGAAGGCTCACATAGTGGGCATCTGTATGCAAACCTTGAGATAAGAAATGCTGACTTAGAAATGCCATGGAATAGGACAGACATTGAGAGAGAAATGGAACTAGAAACAAGTTTCAAAGCATGGTTTTGTAAATAAGACTGGATACTTTGGAGAAATAGAACTGTGAAAGATGCATTGTAGAAGAGTTCTGTGCTCTCTGTTCTAGCTCTGACCCACAAGGGGTAATTTTAGATGATCGGCTGTAAGGCATTTACAGCATGGTGTGGTTAAAGCTGATACACCAAGAAACATTTACAGTGTATTGTAAATAGAAAATAGTTGGCCTCTGATTGTGATGGTGTGAATTATACATCTGTATTGTCTCACCCTTCTCATGAGACTGAAAATAGAATAAAAGTTCTTAAAACACCTCTCAGTTGCCCCATCTCTGGGTCAGAAAAGGGCTCAATCCAGCAGACATGACCCATGGGGCAGCTGCCCCTTCCCTGCTGCCCAGCACAGAATTGCTGTAAAATCCCTCAAATTAGTCCAAGAGAGAGAGAGAGCAAAGATAATGACACAAAACATTAATGATATTTGAAGTCCTTTTGGTAATAACCAGTGAAATCAATGCAATCATCAGCTGTGGCTGGTGAACATCAGTGTGGAGTTGCTGAGCAAAACTTCAGGGCACAAGGTGTGGGTCCTGAGGCCCCAAAAGAGTCACTGAAAATGGACTTACTGCTGATACCCAGCCTGCTGAGTGCATTTACTGCAACACACATGCTTGCAGCAGGTGACCCTGGCCTTGGCAGGGAGGGAAAATTGCGTCCCCAAACAGCTCCTTGGAGAGCCTCTCTTAAATGCCTGCAATTCCTGCTTGTTCTCTGCCTCCCTCTCAGTGAAAGAGCACAACTGTGCTGTCATTCCAGAGGATATTTACCAGACAAGGGACAGCAAATCACTTTCATTACAGCAACCAAAGGCAGAGCCTGGGATGATGCAAAGATCTTTCAAGTTTAGCGGCAGCACTTGCAGAGGAAGAGAAGGCGAGTGTGAGCTCAGTTTTGTTCTTCTCATCCTGTCATCCCTCAACATCCAAGGGCTTCAAGCTTGCTGCAGTCGGACTCTTGAGGACCCCCACAGATTAACATGAAGCCAGAGATGATCAGACAGCAGCCACAGAAGCAGCTGCTTAAAGGATCTTTTCATTTCACTGGGTGACAGACCCAATGTGCTAATTGAAACAATGCCTGTGCCTGCTCCTGCCTTTTCAAACCACTAAAGCTTCATTTCCCACACAGGCACAACAAAAAATAAACACAATAAAACAAAAATAAAGTCCTCTTCAAAAGGGTAGCAATGACCTCCTTCAGACACACTGGTTTTCATGAAAGGTAAATATGGCAGGCAAAGTGGTGATGTGAGAGGTTTGTTCCTGGGAAGTGGGAAAGGGGGGAAGGAAAATCATCACAGAGTTTATCTTTCCACCAGGCTGATTTCCTTTAGCAGCCTGAATAAGCAATTGGCCACTAGCTGGCTGTGGTGAATTTGTCCCGTGTTTGCAAGATCAGTCAGTGAGCAAAGCTGTTTTCAGTTAATAAATATTTGATTTACAAGGTACAGCAAGTAATAAAAAGGGAAGGGAGTTTAGCTGCTGGGAGATTTGTTTAGCACTTTAGTGGGGATAACTAACAACCAGCTTTGGTTGTTTTTTCTCCTTCACATGGCCAATAGGCAACCAACTTTATCAGTCTTGCTGCATTACAACTGGTAGTGAGCAGAACTAACACACTGAGCAAAACAAGTGGACTGGGACATACACGGTGCCTTGACAGAAAAACAGCTGAAGGGAACACTCTTAGATTCTCCTTTCTTCTTCTCTGCAAGTAACCTGTGATAAATATTGCATTTCTCAGTATCATTGGGAAAAATCAAAACTGTTTGATCCTTTCCATACGATATAGGTAGCTATATATGTGAGGGAGAGGGATATAAAGTAGCAGGTACAGAACAGCCAGCAGCATTTTATCAAAGGAGAAAAGACCCCAGAAGACACCAATCAGCCAGCTACACAGTCCTGGGTATTTTGGATAGAGATGGAAAACAAAGTGGGCACACACACAGAAAACAAGGGAAAAAAAAACCAAATTGTGAAAGGGCTGTGTTCAAAAAAGAACCCCAAACCAGCTATGATAGAAGAAGAAGCATTTTTTTTTTTTTCACATTTTAATTTTTTCCTAGAAGGAAGGTGGGGATGTGGCAATGTGGGCAAGGCAGGGCAGGGAGCACGGGGAGGCCTGAGAGGCAGTGCTGAGAGCAGGTGAGCTCTGCATGCTGGAGGAGCAGACACTGCTGTTCTCAGTGTCTGGTGCACAGAGCCCTCCTGAGTGACAGTGGGCACATCACTGAGTCTGTCAGATCTCCAGTTCCCCCAGCTGCACAAACACTGCCTCCCCTACCCACTGCTCAGGCACATCAGCCTCTTTTGTGCAGGCTCTGAAAGGGAATTTTGAGTTGAGCTGCAGTAACTGAAGAAGTGCAGAATATTGTTGTCAGAGTTGTGGCTGCTCATTGCAGATCAAGGACTCCACCAAGGAGTAACAGGCTCCTTCTAGAGGCTCAGAACAGCAGAAAGGGAGTCCCCACAGCCTCACCAGAAATACCATGAGCTGCTGATTTCTAAGATGCTGTCAGTATTGTATTTGTGGGGTGCCCTGTGGCAGGAAGGAATTATGAATCTGACTCCATGTTCTCAGAAGGCTAATTTATTATTTTATGATACTATATTATATTAAAGAATGCCATACTAAACTATACTAAAGAATACAGAAAGGATACTTACAGAAGGCTAAAAAGATAATAATGAAAACTCGTGACTCTTTCCAGAGCCTCAACACAGCTTGGCCCTGATTGGCCAATGAGTCAAAATTATTCACACCAGAATGCAATGACACAATCACCTGTTGGTAAAAAAGTCTCCAAACACATTCCAAAGCAGTCAAATGCAGGAGAAGCAAATGAGATAATTATTGTTTTCCTTTTTCTGTGAGGCTTCTCAGCTTCCCAGGAGAGAAATCCTGGGCAAAGGGATTTTTCCAGAAAATATGACTGTGAAAATCCCAGTAACTACCAGATAGGACAGAACAAAGCCAAAAAATTTTCTCTGTCAAGCAAAAAATTCCTGAGAGTTCTACCTTCTCACTCTACCCAAGTTTTACACTGTTTTGTTCTGCTTTGCATTTGACCCCAGAGATATTCCAGGTGTTTGCCTAGCAAGAACACAAAGCCACGCCTGCTGGGGAGGGACAGACCACAGATCTTTCAAAGCAGGAAAATCAGCCCTTTTGCCATTCCCTACCACTCTGAGAGGTCTCAGCACCTGGGGAAGGCAGCAAAAGGCGCCCCTGGACACCCCCACGGTGCTGGGGAGGACACTGGAGCTCTGGCAGGGGCTGAAGAACCCAGCTGAGTGACCCAGGGCCCCTCCCAGCCCTGCAGGAGAGTCCGTGTTCACTTTTCTGCCAGCACAGAAAATCTGCCTTTAAATTCTGTCCCACGCTTCAGGAAAACTTCATGCCAGGAGTTTCATCAAAGCATATGCTTCTGCAAAAGAGCTTTAATGAATCAATGTTTCCTGACAAAAACCAGCTCTTGCCAGAAATCCCGTCCAGCTCCCCTATTCAGTTATCTATCTCTAAAGACCACAGTCCTCCATCTGCAAAACAAGGATAAGAATTTTACTTTATTTTTATGAAGCACATTAGGATCTAGGGGCGAGCAGCTCACAAAATAAAGAGCTGTTAAAAAAACTGGTGCTTTTACAAATGGATCTGAGAGCTGCCTCACTCCAGTATTGGACAATGGTATTCAAATGGGCCAGACAAAGCAGCAATTTTGGCATGAACAAACCCACATTACATTATTTTAAGATATGCAGTCATTCCCCTGCAATTGGAGTCCAAGGGTGATGCTCTGGGTAAAGGAAGAAGCAGGGGGATGCTGCATTTCTTTCACATGTGCTTTACTTTTTAATAGCTGTTGGGTTATCTGTTAAACTAAACTGCAATAGCTGTTTATAGCAACCTTATAAAACTGATCAGCTCCATTTTCAGAAACAGGCTGTGCCTCTGTTTGTTTTCCTGTTGAGGAGGGACATGTCCCAGAGGATCTCCCTTTGGGAACCCCTGTCTCAGCATGAAATGAGTAACAGGATTTATGTAGACACTGCCAGCTTCTCTCCTTCCTCAGACAGAAAATGGCTTTATCTAGTCAGGTAATGTCACAATAAAGTGGTACAGTAGAAATTTCATCGCTGAATGGTCTAAAAGAGACAGATCACCCAATCTATATTTTCACAGGCAAACAAAATGCTGCTCTCAGTTGGCAGCAAGCAGCAAAGAAAGAGGGGAAAAAGCCCCAAACAACCACAATACCAAAGTCCTGATGCTAAAAACCAGATTTTAAGACAAATATTTTCATGAGGGACCAATTATAGCATTATTAAAGTTGGATAAATGGGAATGAGGACAATGCAATGTGCTGATCAGATTTCCAGAATCTATTAGACATGCTTTTGGTGAGTTTTTCAAAACAATTCTTGATCTATCATCTATTAAACCACGCAGAGTTTGAGTTCAGAGGACAGGGCTGGCAAGCCTCAGCTAACAGCATTCAGTAGGATGCCAATTCCTCTCCAGCACACACCTGCACCCATCCCACCTTTCCTCTCCAGCTCAGACTGGGGCTTGTCCCACTGTATTTGCACATGCTGAGATTATTATGGGATTATTAATAGTTAATTTTTTAAATAAAAAGGGAAATGTAGCCAAATGGGGTTTTTTTACTATACTTCTTGCTTTAATCCCATTTTCCTTGAGGCAGAGCCTGGTGGTGGGTACCAAGCTCCCTGCCCAGGCAGTGTCCAGCAGTGTCACTCATGGTCACCACTTGCACCTAACCTGGAACATCTCTCTCATCTCTGTGTCTAAATAAATTACACTGCCACTTTGATGTCTTCATGTTTTTGGATACCTGAATGCAAAACCTTTAAAAAAACAACCTATAGCCACATTAAGTACACAACGCTATTGTCACATCAGTGTCCTGAAGCCCCACTCATGATTTCAGCTTAACAAGGTTTCTCAGCCTAAGTAAAGCCCCAGTGGATGTGGCTTTAGAGAAAAGAGCACCATGTAGGATGCTGTTCGTTTGAACCACTTCTGCTCTGTCAAGAAAAGACCAATTAGTGTCCCAGAAAAAAAAAGTTCCTTCCAAAAAATCCAGAATTCTCTTGCAGCTCCTATCAGTAACCCTGTACCACCCCACCAGTGCCAAGGAGGGATGGGAATGCAGGAACTGGTGATGGGATTTAGGAAATGAAGGGAAAGGAGGTGTGTCACCACCTACAGAGATTTTTACTTGTTCTCAGAGTTGTGAGTGTTTACAAGCTCCCTGCCCTCAAAAGTAAAAGCAGATATAAAACAAAACTATGTAACTCACTACTGTCTCAACTGATTTAGGCAGCTGTTGTTGCTGATGATATTTTTGCATCTCAACATTCATGAATAAATTCCTTCATCTTAATACTTATAAACATATAAGTTCATGAAAGAAACCCATATGACTCCTTTTATTTTTAGGAGACCAAATAAAATATTTATATCCCTCTGTGTCCCAAATATCAATTACTTCCTTCCTTCACCAAAAAAAAAGTATACATGCAATGGGATTAAAAATTTACCCTACTACAAAACAATATACAATTAACTCATACATTTCCATCTTTCCTTGACAGACATGCACTGCACACATGCACATCCATCCTGTTTAAACCACACACACCATCAATTCAGCCTTTCAGATCTGACAGGTGAGTAAAAAATACAGCTATTATCAGACAATGCATCCACATGATCTCCTGACAGCTACAAGCACACACAGCAGCTACCACTGGAGAAGTCAGCATCCACTAATGTGTGTTGGGTAGCAGTCTGATTTTCCTAGATTATGGGATTCCTAAAGTACTTTAGTTTCAGAATTAATTTTTAGAGGAATTTAGACAACCACAGATTCTGAAATGCCCATCTATATTCTTCTTTCTTGCGGGAACTTCCCTCTTCCAAAAGAGAATATCCAGCAAAACCACTTAAAACTTTCTCCCAGTAAAACTCTCAATTTTTTCTCTTCTTCTGGAAGAAAGAACATGAAATTCAATGGCAACATTTGCTTTCATCACTGCAGTTTACATGTGAGAGATGAGGAAGTTAAAATTTTACTTGGAAATGGTTTTAAAATGCCTCTATAATAATTTTACAATAACAGCCATGAAAATCAGTAGTATTTAAAAAAAATTGCATTAAAAACCACCTAGTTAAAAAACCCAATCTAATCAACAAATCCAACCAGGAAATCAATGCTCACAAAGCAGAAGCAGCACTGAAAAGTTGTGGTATTGTTGCTTTTTTAAAAAATCCTACATCATCCTCAAAATGTTTCTTTTTAGAAAGTGTTCTCAATCTCTCTAAAAATTAACTTTAGTGATATTTTAATATTCAGACCTTAGGAGTCAAGAAAGGCAGAAATCAACAATGAAAT
Organism: Molothrus aeneus; assembly: GCF_037042795.1. Lineage (NCBI taxonomy): Eukaryota > Metazoa > Chordata > Aves > Passeriformes > Icteridae > Molothrus > Molothrus aeneus. The sequence continues at coordinate 3,475,279 of NC_089650.1, read as the reverse complement.
ATGCACAGAAATGCCATTTATGAAGACCAGATCCTGCAGCAAAATACAACAGCTAGCCAAAATTTGTTTTCCAGCCCAGAAAGCTAAGGGGTTATTTCAATTATTTTTTAAAATTAAATAGCTGTTCTACAATCAGCTGGTCACACTTAAATCAGAATAAACCAATGTAGATCTTCTAGTGTGGAAAACCTTTTAGAGAAGATTTTTCTTTGTACCAATAGGAAAGGGACCCTACTGTGTTCATGTGAGACATATTGAAAGAGCTACACATTTTTGTCTTCAAAAAGTGCTCCACCTTCCTAAAAGTAGAGATTTTGTTGATTTCGGTTTTTTTTTTTCAGATACTTAGTGGCATCACCTCTCTAGAGCCTCCAGAAAAGCTTCCATGAGGCTTGTGTCACTTCTGCTGCTCCCTAAGATGTAATTTTTGCAGTTAATAAGGGCTCAGACCAGCATTAGAGGAACCATGGGGTTCTCAAGCAGAGGAAAGCAGAAAGAACAAGGGGAAAAGGAGAAAAAAGTTTTTGAGAAAGGAACTCCCTACGTCTGTCTGTTGATCTGCATCCCTACAGCCACCCACACCATCGGGGTGCTGTGGATTTAGTTCCTTAGCTGTGGATCTGCTGTGGCCACCATCTCCAAGATGAGAGGAACTGCCTGACCTGCTGGATACTCCCCCTGCCATGGAGAAAATAAGCATAAAAAGCAGATCAAGGCTCACAGCAGAAGGAATCTACAGATAAAACTGAGCTACTGAAGTGAGGAGTAAGTAAAACTTCTCAATTTCTCATGGGAGGTTGATTGCATTCCTCCTGTATTCAGTTTTGGAAGATGGCAAGGCTGTCTCCACTTCCCTATTTCTGGCTTCCTACAGCCTCTGCTAATATAAAATAGAAGGACTTCCCATCTGGATGGGTCTTCTGACAAGCAATAACAACATATGACTCGATGATTTCCAGCAGGAGCATGGAAGAATGCACAGTGGAGAAATGTATCTTCGAATTCAGCATTTTGGAACTTTTTTCCATTCTCATTCTATGAAAAATTCATTTGTGCTATTAAAAACTGCTATGGCGGGATCCCAAAAACCCAAGCCAATTTCATAATGGAAGGCAATTAAGTTGATTGCTGAATGATAAACACCACATCTTTCTTCAATGGGATACTGGTTTTGAGTAAGCAAACTGCTTTTCTGTTCATGATTTTAAGAGAATGCATCACAAATCTCTCTCTCAAAAGTTCAATGGGAAGCAAACATTGATTAGAGTGTTCTTTAAAATCTCAGCCAATTAAAGAGCTTCTACACCAATGCTGGAGGCAGAAAAAAGGCAAAGTTACTCTCATGCAAAAGTATTTGAATTAGAAAAAGTACCACTAAATCCTGACCTCTAGAACCTCTAGGAAAAGTACCTCTGAATCCTCTCCTGTATTTTTACTTTCCAGGTGTCTATTGATTTTAAAAATGTCTTCCTCTGGAATTTGTAGGTTAAGACTGGAACGAGGGAGTTACTACAGAAGATATAATTATTATATAATTATATTTAAATGGCAAAGTTTATTTCTTAAGCAGGACCACAAATGTGCAAGAGAAACTTAGTGATTTATTCCCTTGGTCCAGCCTATGTGAACTAAATAGGTTAAGATCCTTTATTCTGAAAACCAAACCAACCCCCGTCAAGAATTGACTCTGCCAACCTAGGAAATAATACAGAACACAGATAAATTTAGTGCTAGGCAAACCTGAAAAGAAAAATACAAGCTTAAATCTGCAGTAGAGATCAGAGTTTTGAAAATAAAGTCAGGTGAGAGTTGGGGGCAGTAATTATTATTTGCAGATTCCTAGACTTCAGGATTTTTTTTTTTCCTGTAGTAAAATCATCAATGACAAAATGCCAGACCTTACTTTGGTTTGATCATAAAGATCTAAATTTAGGCTCTACCTTCTGTAAACCATACACATGACAGGTAAAATGTAGGAAATGTAAAAAACCCAGACCTGATAAAAATAATAAACAAAACCTTAAAGCAATGTTAGGATTTTTTGTGGTTGAAAAATTCAATAGATCATATTATACTGTGGAAAAGATCTCTTAGACCATCAAGTTCAACCTTCAGGCGCACCCTGACGTTCATAAATGACCAATTCAAGCCAGGCAGCAGAATAAAACCAGGTATTAAACCCCAAAAAAGGGTCCAGTGCAGTCATGATTCTCATGATCTAAACCAGACAGCATTCACCACCAGCTGAGAGGAAACTCAGATCACATGGAGTGATGTTATCAAATGGCATCAGCTGGAGACGAGTTTTAATTGACTGGGATACGTGATATTTCTCTTGTTTCTCAGAATTCTGATTTTATTGTTTCAGAAGGCACAGACAAGTTCCTGGGGTCAGACACTCTCCATCTGTTGTATTTGAGCAATACACAGAGAAGCCAACCCTGGAATCTTTGGGCACACTGAGGAAAGCAACAGTGACGTCAAAAAAGGTGAATATTCGTAGCAAGATGCTCCTTCCTTCAACTCTCTTCTGTACAGGTGAGGTGAAGTGTTGACTAAAAATAATACGCTATTAAAAAAAAAAAAAAAGCATTTTACAGTTCCATTAGGAAAACCCAAGGTTTTTTGATGCTTTGCAGTGTCAAGGGACAGGAGAAGCTCACTGAATTATGTATTTAAAAAGAGACTAAATAAGAACTATTTTGTGAAGCCATAAATGTGGCTGGGATGTGGAAAACAGTAAACAGTGCAAGCTACAGTAACCACTCAGAAAAGCCACAGTGAAATACCAGATGACTAAACACAGCAGATTGCAAGGAAGGTATTCCAAGTCAGAAGTCCCAAAACCTACATGAGGATAGGATCACTTTTAAGGCAATCTGAAAGTGTTTTTATGGGAAATGCTGGCTTTTTGTGTGCTGACAAACAGGATCTGGGTGTTTAAGGTGATGTTTCACCAGAGCATGATTTTCATCGAGGCAGCCCAAAGGGGCATTTTGGGTACCCCAAAGGGGCATTTTGACTAGAAGGTCCTGCCAGAACCATGGGAGTGATCCTGGACCTTTCCCTCTCGTTGAAGCTGTCAACTGGCTGTGGTGAATTCAAGGAAGATCAGTGCCTTCAGTAGCTCAACTCAATCTTTGAGATCTCTCTTTGAAAAGATTTGCTTCAATTGCATTTATTTTAACCAACTGCAATCCTCTGCAAGTTGCAACTCATTAGGTTTCTATTTGGGCAAAGACTGGGCTTAAGTAATTTGTGAAGCTCTTAAAAGACATACAGTCTGATAATTAAAACAAAAAAAGTGTGACAGCTTGACATGACTCAGCAGTCAAATATTTTCATTCAGAGCCATTTAGCATTAAAATTCAAACAGACTCAGGTGCCATTAGTTATTTATGAGGGAAAGAATCTCAATTAAGTATCCTTGATTTGTTCAGAATTCAAGTTACAATGAAGCTTTTATTTCCTTTTAATTGCAATCAAACAGTGTTATTAGTGCTCAAGGCAGACAAAACAGCAGTATTATCCTTATTCATTCACCATTATTACTAAAAAGTAACAAGAAAAGGCAACAGAAGCCCCCCAACCTCAATCTCTTCCTCCACCCCTCACGATATCCTTTCTAATCCTATAAAAGCATCTGTCTTTGATTTCAAGTGGAGTACCTGCTGTGCAGGATGCAATGCCAATCCAATTTGCCTGCAACAAAACCAAATGGGTTGAAATGAACTCTGCATTTTGAAGATGTTTTTGTTTAATCATCACCGCCACTCCTCCCTAATGAATACATTAATCAAGCAAAACTTCGAGCGCAAACGGAAAGGCTCATCTCTAGAAACGAAAAAACAAACATTAAAAAAAAAAAAATCCCAATCTCCACGATATCCCCTGCCACTGTCAAACCCTGCCACACTTCCCTTTGGCAGGGCTGGAAATGCATATTCCTGAGGGTTGTTGGTCTCGGGTTTTGTGTTGCTGAAATGGCTCTTGAGGTATTAAAGAGTCTTTTTTCCCAGCCTCATGATCGAGGAAGAAGTCAGGATGCCTCAGCTCTGGCTCTCAAGGTTGTTTATTTTCCCTCATCTCATACATTCTTTCTCTGACCTGCTGAGATCTGTCCAGCAGGTCGGGTTGAGGCACACTGACTGCCCTTGGGGTGCTGTTAGCTTTTTATACTAAGAATTACCTGTACTTTATTTACAATAATTTTCCAATACCTATCACCTATGTTAGACAGTCTGTCTCTGCTCTAAGCCAGTCCAGAAGTGTCACCATCACAGCAGAAGATGGAGGCCAAGAAGAAGAAGGAGAAAGACAGGGCATGCCCAGATTCCTCCACCTTCCCTCTTGAACCCCCATTCTAAAAAACCCCAAAATTCTACTTTTTCACCCTGTGACAAATTCACTATCATTCTACTCAAACCCTTGTGGCTTGTAACTCTTCACACAAAGTTGGTAATTGTTTCCATGGGTTAAAATCAAAGGCACAGGTGTTTGTGACTCTGTGCCAAGGTCTCTGAGCCCCCTGACAGGGTCTGGAGTCCTCCAGGGCAGTCAGGGGAATGTCCTGGGTTCTGAAAGTTGGGAGCCACGGAGCAGCAGCAGAAGGAAGTGGAGGAGGAAGCAGGGGAGCAGCCAGCACTCCACTCAATGCTGATTAATGTGCTGCTGCACAGGATGTGCAGCCCAGAGCTTTCCTGACACCCCCCCAGATGTCCAGAATCCCACTTTATTTTAAGGAAATGATAACAGCCCCCACTGCAGTGTCAGCATCATGGAAAGGCCACGTGCATAATGTTTATTCAGAGCTGTGAAATGCGTTTCTTTCAAAACTCAGAATAATTTACCTTTTCCACCAGACAGTGAAAGGCACAGGGCTCTAGCCTAAAGACAGAGTGGTTTTTAAAAATTAGGCTTTCTAAATGCTCATTTCTGACATAAATTCAGTCACACCCTTTATTTAGCTTATGATGTTTGTCCATATTTTTGAAGTAGGTACGGAAGATGAATTTGCAGGGAAGAGGAGAAAAGGAGAGAACACCTTCGCTTTTCCTGTCTGGCGTTCCCACCATCTCCATCACCCAGGAAAAAAATAAGGATGTGTTGAAATTTAACCATCATGGTACACTGCAAAAAGCCAGTTATTTCACAAATAAAGTGGAAGTAATTCAATATAATTTGCTTGAATGTCAAATGCATTTTTTTTTTCTTTATGTGAGTTTGCCTTGTTGAAGTTTTCATCCTCTTTCACAGAGGTAAAATTTAAAATCCATTGCTTCTTTCTTCCTTCATTTGTGTAAAGTAAAATTGACTTCTTTCTTACTTCATTTGTACATCGTATTTTTTTCCAAATGATTGAAGCATTTTGGCTGATCACTGCCACCATGGTACTACATGCAAACCTGGGGAAAAGAATTGCTCCACCAAAGTTGCAGTGCTCCTTCAAAAGGCTTTGTTCCAGAGCTTTTCCAGGAGGAATTATCACACTGCACTCCATTAAAAGATCATAAAACTTTTAAAAGCGTTTTATGATTAGGCCAGTGACCTTTACTAGAGTTTCTCACGTGGCTTCCACAAATTTTATCTCATCATGGAAATGGTAAACAGCAAGGAATAATCATATTGCTTAAAATAATTTGTAATTTGACAACAAAATAAAGGCAGTCTTCCTTATATCAGATGGACTAAGAGAAATGTAGTAATATTACACAAAATTAGAATAAATTAATTTAAAAATATTTAAGATTTTTATGTGCTCTCTCAATCCCTGGAGGGTTCATACCCTTTTTTAATATTTCTGAAAAAAATGAGGGAGCAGGTTTGACCACACCGATGCAGAACAAAAAGGCATTTTGCTGTTCTGGTGCTAAGGTCAATTTGTGCCGTTTTTGGAGTTACCAAGAGAGCAAAGGACAGTTGGATCTTCTGCATGACTATACAACAAATTAAATATATATATTCAATTAATTTAAATAGATTCAACTTAATTTAACAAATTAAATATATATATATATATATACATATAGTACAGATTTAGCAGGACAGGATAAGAAGCATCTCCCATCCTCTGACGGAAAGGTCTGGAATTCACAGCTATGCTATATTGTGACAACCGCAGAACAGGTCTATTTTTATTTGTATATTTAAAAATTCTATCTTGTTCAGAATCATTCCAGAAAAAAATACTCAGTTGGGAAAATGGGAGGCTCTGCTTCCACGATGAGCAGGGACTGAATCTGATCACTGCCAAGTTCAGAAAGGGAAGGAGACAGCTCCTCTCAGCCTCATTACAGACGCCAGATGAACCAAGGTGCACATGCATTATGCATGAGGTAATTTGAAAAAGTTGTATAAAAAGTTTAAGTTGTGATGATATTTGTCATCACTTAAAAAAAAAAAAAATTCCCTGTCACCACTAGCAATAACATTTATTTACCAGTTATTCCAGTGTTATGCATTCAAAAGAATAGCTCATATTTTCTTTACCCTTTCTTCCAAATCCTCAATTTGAAAAGCAATTAAAAGATATCCCCAGATATTTGTCTGCGAGAGACTCAACTTCCTGATTTCTGTTGCTGATAGATACGAAGCAACATCACATAAGGGGGAGAAAAAGACGAGAGAAAACAAGTCATCCCAACCTTCTGTCAGACACTTTACAGCATAATGAGCTATGATGAAAAACAAGTCAAACGCTGGGAAAACAAGAAAGCTTGGAAATTTGATCTCCCTGACGGGATCGGGAGTAATTAATTATAACCCGTGTGACCACTGGATGTCCCCACTGTTCCTGGAATGCAGCAATTCCCTGGCAGCTCCAAAAAAACCAGGGCACCTGGCAAAGAGTGTGCAAGGACACACGGACACTGGCACATGATGATGATTCCTACAGATTCCAGCTGGATTCCTACAGAAATTCCAATTCCCAACGCACTCAGTGGGAGCAGAGCAAGGACCAGGGGAACAGCAGGGCACACTCAGAAACACTCTTTGAATTCAGCTTCCTCCAGGCTCACTCGCTGTCTGCTTGATGGTTAATAATGCAGCACTGAGTGGGGCTGGGTGACAGATCCTCAGAGGGAGCCAGGAAAGCAGAATTATTTCTGAGGAGATGTGAAGGAAGCCTGGATTAGAGCACGGGGTAGACCAAAAAGACCCTTGTGCCACAACAGGTGAGAGAAAAGGTGAGCAGGAGCAGGGATGCCAGGACAGGGCTGCTGAGAGCTGCCTGTCAAAAACAGCCAAAAGAGCTGAAAAAACAAGGAGAACATTTGTAGCACCCTGGGGGGCTCTTCATATCAAAGCTTGGAGAGCACTGGTGGATGAAAGCTAGAGAAGGTAAAGGAAAACAAAAACAAACTCCAAAATACCCAGGAAGACTACTTGCACACATCCTTCTTTGGAGGTCAGGCCATGAAAGGTTTAAGTTCATGTGAAGCTGTAGAAGCCAAGGAGTTAGCATCAACTCATTTTTATTTATTTCCAAAGGTGACAAAAAGCTAGGCCTAGTCCTTCCATCAGAGAAGACCCAAGTGCCTTGCTTACTGTGATGAAAAGGAAAGATCTCATCCTGTTTTTAAAGGAAAGAACTTCCTACAAATAAATCCTAAAGCTAACTTCAAATCAACCATGTGTCTGTTTTGTGGACTTCAAAAACTCAAGCTCCAATAGCTTATGACTTATTTCATTGTTGTAATGAGAGGTTACACCACAAAAAGCACCAGATCTGTCCCCACCTCATGTCATTAGCACAGCTCCCTGACTTTAGATGCTGAGCTACAAAGCTATGGGAAGGGCAGCTGTGGCTCAGACAAAATAATATTTGAAGAGAGTGCACTCTGTGAAGGTGATGTGCAGGTTTGTTCTCCCTCCTCCCTCCAAAATCCCCTTCCTACTACTTGTAGAAGCCTGATCAGGGAAGGGGCTGGCCCACAGCTGGTTTCACCTTGGGCTTCAAAAAGCAAGGCATAAAAACCCTATGAGCCAAAGTACTGGCAGAAAGATACTAAAACCAAATGTAAACTGAAAACAAGTACCTGAATTGAACATTAAACTTGATCATGCCAAACTGGTAATTAGGATTTTGTTTAGCTATTGTTTGTATTCTGATTGGTTACAGAAGCTTTTGGGAGAGCAGAAACACAGAATAAAGGGATCTCCTTCAGTCTGGGTCCCTCAAAAGCTTTACTCAGAAGGCTTTTGTGTCATTTATTTCCCCCCCCCCAGTAAAAGGATGACTGGTCTGACACACTGTGGATATCCTTTTGTTCAGATTTCAGATGTTCACAAAACAGAGCTGCTCTGAAAAGGCAGGGGTTTTTAGGGGGAGAGCCCTGGGGGAGGGAAGTACATGAATATATTTGAATAATAAACTAATTTGAGGATTTAATGGTTTGCAATTAAATTCATTAGGCACTCAGGCTTACTGGACAGTGTCTTCAAGCTTGTTCCACTTGTTTTGAAGTGATGCACATGTACAAATGTGCCAGAAAACCTCCATAGCTTTTGTTCCCTCCCCTTGATTTCATTTGTACTTTCAGATCAGTGACTGACCACAGTGCAGACACTTCATAGGGAGAATAAAATGGATAAAGTGATTTGCTGAGATTTCACGATAATAACAGTAAAAAATATTGTTACCTGTTAGGCTGACTTCTGGAAGTCACCACTCTCTTTTGCAGCATGTTGTCTGACAGACAGAATTCATTGTGTACACCTCAGACTCCCAAAAAGTTGAATTACTATCGTGGCTCTTCATCCAAAGATCTGAGATTGCTAAACAACGTCAGGGATGCTTTAGGACAGCTGCTCAAATTCTGAGCAGTTTCTTTACAGCTTTTGGCTCTCAGAGAGGATAAGTAACATATCTAATCCTGAGACCTGATAGCTTTCCCAGGTGTGAAAGGGAGACTGTGCACTCTCATTTTCAGACTCACTGTTGGAAAGCTGGCACCTCCTCCACTCTCAAAACAGCACAGATCCACTTGACTCCAAGTTGAAGTCAAGTAAGAGGGCCCGGCACTCTTCAGTGCTCAGTTTTTTGCATCTTAATCAAGTGCTACAATTGCATAGGCCTTAATTATGGCTAACCTGTAAATTTAGAAGAAAACAGTAGCAAAAGCTTAATTGCAAAAAATAGTTAAAATCCCTTGAGCCAAATATTTTGGACGCAAAAGTTCAAGATCACATCCAGTCTCTTGGGCTACAGCCCAGAGAAGGAAGAGTTTAATTACACTCATGTAAGAAAAACAGGGATTATTGGGGCATTGCTAAGGATCCTCTCAGTGCCTCCACAGGAAAGGTTTTGCCCATGCAAGCCAAAGATAATTGAATGGCAAAGTATTAAAAGATGCCCACAGAAGAAAAATAAAGACAAGATTTTGACCAAGTTTAGTCATACCTTTATTCTGTGGCATTTTTTCCTTATCAGTTATTTTAGCAGATAAAAATTTGGTCCAGAGTTGCTACATTGATCTCTGATGAATGTTTTAGCTAATCATCTGTGATATTTATATATATAATTTGTGTCTGAAATGTAGTCCAGCCTCAAACCCTCACACTGCCTTCCTAGAGCCCTGATAAACCAGAACAAGGCTGCACAGTAAATCCTGTCTTGCATTAAGGAGTCTCACAAATTCAGTTTTGATTTTTGTAAACAGATTGCTCCTTGAGTTGTTATTATTAGTGTGAGCTGGACAGCTTGAATTAGAGAATAATTTATTCCCTGTGCATTTCTAATTACAGCAAAGAGGTTCACTCACTGACACACTTGTCCGTCTTGTTCTTTCCTGTCTTTCAGGCATGGCTGATTGCAGCTAAATAGACAGACCAGCACAAACTGCACGAGAAACACAACTCTGTCAAAAAAGGACTGAAGTGTTACCATTAATTATTCTGGACCATGTGCTCATTTACAACAGATCTAACACGAGAAATATTCTCAGAGGTGTCAAACAGCCTCAGTTTCATAGGTGCATGGGGGTAGCACTGACTAAATGTTTGACTGACTGGTAGGATGTGACCTGCCAGAGACCCTTGAAGCTTGGGGATTTCATGTGCAATTTGTGTTTCAGCATTCAATAGATAATTTAAATTGGGCCACTCTCTCTGAGCATTTCTGAAGGATCTACATGCCTGAGCCTGTGTCAGAACTGCGCAAATATCTAAAAAAACTCAACAACCCCCCCTGAAAAGCAAACAAACAAGCAAACCAACAAGCCCACCCCAAAACACTCATGAACATCTGTGCAAGTGATTGTTTGGAACTCACTGCATCTTAAAAAGGCTTGAAGAAAGTGAAAATGCCATTTACTGAAGAATGTTGAAAGGTAGGTATAACAATCACTGAGTGCATACGAAGAGAGCTTGAAAATGCTAACTGGGGGAGAAGAACAAACCCCAAATCACCTTGCTTTAGTTAACCCCTGCTACAACCGGGGCTGTTGTTTTAAAAAATTGAACAGAGAATAGTTCATTGCAGCCATTAATCAGATGAACAAACTTTGCAAAGGCAAGAATCAATTGACTGCCAATTCACACTTGAACTGTCAGGAGAAACAGCCCTGGATTTACTAAGTTATACCCTTCAGCTACTTAAGCCAGAACTACAAAAGCAGCATTTTCTGGTAATTTTTTTTTTAGAATAATAATAAATAAACAGATTAATTTAGGTGTGCCCTTACTGCCACTGTATTTAGGATTTTTAGCACCTGTGCAATCTAACAGACAAGACCTTCCTCCACTCGCACATAATCTCATAAACATGAATTTCCTATCCCAAGGAGCAGCAATCAAAATCTTCAAGGAATAAAGTAACACCATTTTCAAATGGATAATAATCACCTCCTTCCCCTCTTCATACAGTTTGCTGTTCTCTATTCTTGAAACTGTTTGCTTATTTTTGCAAGGCCTGCATAATTTCTGTACTTGTATCTCTGCAATGAATTTTTTTCCCTGAAGTCACAGACATTCTCTGGTTCTTTTTTACAGAATATGTAAGGCTGCATAATATTTTTGCTGTTAAGGTTTTACACAATATTCTCACCTTTAAAGTTTAGTTTACAAACAGCTTAAGTTTAAAGAGCATTTCCATTAAATGACAGCTCTTTATAACCAGTGACACAGCTTGTTGAGGGGGTTATCTTCTGTCAGCATGATGTTAAAATCTCTCTGGTTTTTCCCCTGAATACTTTAAAAGGGAACAATTTCAAGACAACAGCAAAACTCTGTGAACTAAGGTGAAGAAATTCAGAATTGCATGTAATGCTGGATTTGCTTTCAAGCAGCATGCTCTTGCAACCTTTGGTTTACTATTCAACAGTAGTTTTGAATTAACAATTTTGTTTGTTATCAAAGATTGCTCCATCCTGCCAGGTAAACAGGTAGTATCTTCATATCTCAGCCATTGACCATGCAAAAAATGAAACTGAGAAAACTCACTGTGCCTTTTTATTAAGTGACTACTACCCCCAACCTCATGGCAATCTTGCTTCTGAGCTTCACACAACATGGCAATAAAAGCATTTGGGATCTGCTTTCAAAAGATGCTTTTTATCAGGCTACAAAGCAGATAGGACAAACATCCACCGCTTTAAAGTTTGTTTTTCTGTTGATGTCCCCACTGATTTCTCCTGGGTGATTGGGTTTTTCGGATTGTTTGCTAAGAGTTTCAGCTTTCAAAACGTTTCCTCTGATCTCAAAGGAAAAAGAATATATATTTTTAAATAATAAAAGGAGAATCCAGAAAATATGCATAATCCACATTCAGGTCCGACTGATCAGTACACTCTGCTGGGTATTCAAAATGAAAATTCAGTTGCAAAACCTCTGCTCAGAGCTAAGCTGTGACAGTGCAACCTCTTGAACAGAAGTTTCCCATATTAACAGGAAAGAGGCTTAACCCACAAAAATGCAAAGCTAACATCTGCAATATTTCCTAGACTTAAGCATTTTCTCAGAAGCAAGACAGGAATGAGGACATTTTGGCTCTACATAAAATTGTGGTAAGGTTGTGGACTACCCCGAAGTCAATTATAGATGTACAGACTCCTATTCCTTTATTTAAGCTATGGACAACAAACAAAAAAAAATTCAGCCTCAAAACAAAATAAACAAACAAAATCAAAGTAGGAAAAGATGTTTGTCATACAATATTTTAAAAAAAACTTCGGCCAATTTTATTTTTGAAATAAAAAACAAATCTATAGACTGTATTTACAACTTGGTAGTCTTAGGGTGCAATATCCAGTACTCTAGAGATGAAATATCTCCAAAACACTGAAAAAATCTCCAGCAGAGCAGTTTCTTTCACTCTTATTACCACTGAGTATTAGAACTGATTAAAGAGCTAACACCAATACTAGTAGATTTCATAAGGTTTAGATGTCAACCCTCTCTGATTCATGGAAATCTATATTTGAAGTTACTGACAGAGATTGAAACTAGAATAATTTAAAGTACCACATCACCAGAATGCAAGTTCTGTGGTGACACTTTCTGGAGACCAGGTAGATAGAAAGGAAAAGGTAATTTTTATTCTATTCAGAACAGAGAAATCATGAGGAGACTTGTGAATTTCCTTTTCTTTTCCAGATTAAAAAAAAAGCAGACTTTCAAAACATCCTCTGGAAGGCAGCTGCATTTGCCCTTGCCAAGACAAATCTGATACATGTTATAACAAACAGACTCCAAGCTCAAGTTAAAAGCTTTAGTTCTGCTCTGCAGTCCCACTCTGTAATGCCACAGGGAAGGGATTCTCCTACCTGACCTTTCCAACTCACAGCTCCCACAGGAACTGAACAAGGCTGGTTTCCATGTCTAGTGGATCATGCACCTCTTTCCTCCATCCCTGGCAGGAAACAAGCGATTCAAGAAAATTTACAAGAATTTTCAAGATGCTTCCACTAAAAGAGGGGAAAAGAAATCCAACATAGAACAAGACATCTCAGTTTAGTGCTGTGAAATGACCTTCAGGGTACTTTGATCAGACATTCTCAGAGTCCTTTAAAAAAAATAAATTAAAAATTATAAAAGTTATTCTTTCTTTCCTACTCTAGGGAAACTGATTGAAACAAATGAAGTAACTTGCACAAGGGTATTCAAAGCCTGTGTAATTGTCTAATCTAGGTTCTACCTTCTGACTACCACTACTGAGCCTTAACAACTCCCTCTTTCCTCCACAAAGCTGCAGGCTTCAGCAAACAAAGCATTCCTTATAGCTAATTGGTATTACACAGAAACTCAACTGCTCTTATTTACAAAACTACAGATTTATGTCAAGCAAAGCCAATTATGCTTAATGTTTAAACTATTGCAGGTGCTCAGTGACATTGTGCTAGGCAGTAGAAGTGAAATTGCTCTTTTAATGCATCTTGTTCCAACTGGGAGCATGTGTTTTATAATCAGTGCAAACTTAACAGATGGAGATCTTAATCCTCTCCCCATCAAGTTTTCTTCAGTCCCCCCAGCCCCCCCCCCAAAAAAAAAAGAAAAGAAAAAGATGTCCCATGCATTTAGACTTAACTGTGGAGGTCTATGGGTCTATGAATTGTCTAGGACAGAATTTGCTTTTTTTTTTTTTTGTAAGGGTGTCCATGAATACAGTACAAAACACACATTTAACCATTAAAAAGACACCCCCAAACTGTACTAGCAGAAATCAGAAATCCATCTGTCTGTGCAAGGCCAGTAATAACTTCTGATGAGCACTCAGTTAAAACCAGCACAAACTCAGTTAAAACCTGCACAAAAGCAAGGTTTTCCAAGTCAAGGCTGAATCCAGAGTCCTTCATACTAGTTACAAGGGAAAATTACAGTGAGAAAATTAATTACAGTTAGAAAATTAAGGCAGTAATCAAACAGAAAACTGAACTGGGATGTTTCTGGCCACTCCTAATCTCATCTAGGAGGCAACTTTTTCCACAATACATTTCAGAACTATAAACCTTTATGATGAGGATTAAAACATGAGTATCCTAAATTTACTTTGTGCAAAGCAATCCAGACTGGCAACAGGTGACCTCAAACCCAAGCAGTCAGATCTGAGTGCTTGCTGAAAACTCTCACGGATCAACAAAAGGCTGAAAGAAAGCAGGTTCTCCTAACATTTCCCAGCTGTTTATTGCATCATTTTGTATGCACACACACATCATTTTTTCTGTCCTCCAATTTTTTTTAGTGTAAAAACTCACTATATTTTTCACAAGTGGAAAGCAGCTTCCTTCAAAGACCAAACTTTTGGAGTCTTTTATATTGATTTATATTGTGTGCTGGCACAAGATTTATACAATTTAGGCAGTGCCCTGTATGCACAAAGGATTCCATCACTTTGAATGGAGTCCTGGATGCTGCAGTTCAAGAAAAATTCCTGTCTGTTGGTTTGGAGTGCTAAATTGCTCTGTCATAACAGTGAGATTGATTGATTGATTTTTGCATGTAGTTTCCTCTGCTCCACCAAATGAACTAAGGCCAAATTCAGCATCCACTGCCCCCTTTTCTTCTGCCATCCATCTGAAAGGCCAAATACTTTATTAAATCTGATAGAAAAAATATTTCTCCTGTCCATGTGCGTATAGTCAATATTCAACTCTTCAGCCCAAAGCCCATTCTAAGGAATTCCTATACAGGGAGTTGACTAATCCTCTTTTTTTGCAGAATCTTCATCTGTCCCTTGCTGGGAAGGGGTGTACTCATTACATTTTTCTCCCACTCCCACAATGCTCACCCTAAAGTTACAGCATCAAGTGTGGTTAATGGTGCAGAAGAGATTTCAGATTTTTTTTTTTTTACCAACTCTTGCACAATTTCAACTCACAAGCTGTGAATTCCATCCTTTTCATGTAGCTACTCCTGTGGTAGAGCATTCCTCATATCTAGCAAGCATTCTGACTTCACTGTCCCTTCTGTTATGAACACCTTGATATCAAAGTATAAAGAACTAGCCTTTAGTTTTTTTGGGTTTGAGATGTTTTTTTATCACACAAGGACCCCACTTCTCTCATCACTATTTTTAGTTCTATGACTTTTGAATAGAAATATTAAGGGTTAGATTAACTCTCACAATAACAAAATCAGCCAGTTTTGGGAGTGTTTAACACTGTGTAGATCCTTAAACTGGAAAGCATTTTACTAATAATTCTTTCCCCACATCTCCAGCTGCATCTACCTTTTCCCTTCACCCCCTTCAGCTGGGCTGCAATTAGTAATTTTGGTGCTAATATATTCCAGTCTCCCATTAGCAATTTTCTTCACATCATCATTCAGGAATGGCAAATCTCACAGTGTTGCTGCCAAGTGAGACTGGATGCCCCAACATCAATGTTTCATGGCACACATTATGGACTGATGGCTGGTGTCAGGTTTCTAAGTTTTATTTTTGGTAGATTTCAAAGCAATTTGTAAATAATGTTTGTGTCCATTTCACTGACAGAGAAACTAAAGCAGCAAGAGCCAAGAGCAGTACACAAAACTCCCACCATTGCAAACATCAACCAGCCAATAGCAGATTTCAAAATCACTTGTAAATTATACTGCCACAAAGTAATTTGCTTAACAAACAAATTAGCATGTTTATTCATTTTTGACCACTCCTAAATATAAATAGATGTGGATACCTATTTCCATATAAAGATTAAAAGCCTCTCTCCAATTGTGGCAGGCAGTGAGCTCTCCTTGGCCTCCATGTGAATTATGACAGTGCAGCCTCCTTCAAGGCCAAATCCTATGAATATTGCTATGTTGTTAACTTCTAAAGAACATTATTATTCACCAGATAATTCATAAATACCAGAACATTGTTCCACTTAAGTGCGCTGGGTACTTTATCCTTAGATAAAAACCAAAATTTAGGGTTGAAATTTCATCAGGGTGAAAATTTATCAGGTTTTCTCCACAGGAGACAAAAGGGGAGAACTTTCCTGGACAGAATTATAATGCTTGATGGCTTTTTCATGCTTCAAAAGTTTTTCTCCAGGAAGACTTCCTCTGAACCCATTGGTGCAATCCTCATGAAGATTGTTGTATCTGGGGGGAGATATAGAAGGAAAATAACAAAATAATTATACTTTAAGGTATTAGCTTCACCCATTGTTTATACATAACTTTTTATATAATATATAAATACCTATATGATACTTTTTAAGTTAAAATGCCTTCCAAGTCCTGGGCTTCAAGGCAGTCAAAAAAAAAAGGAAAATGCAAATATGGCATTTAAGAGGCATAGAGCTCTCTTGCCTCCAGCAGGAAGTTGCTTTCCTCCCATGCCCAGTAGAGTACCAGAAAATATTTGGGGGTTGTTGTGTTGCAACTGCTGCACACAAGCAGCAATGCAGCTTTCTCCCCACCCCTGTGTTCCACACTGAAGGCGTGAGCTCTCTGGGAGAGCAGCAATGCTTTCTGGAAATGGCTACAAAACCAAGGCCAGTGGAGGTCAGTTCCATGGCCAGTACAGCTTTGTGTTCCCATCTGAACTCCCTGCCAAAAAATTAACACCCTTCCAGAAAGAGTATGATGAAAGTAAGAATACGACGCTCTTCTTTCTTTAGGGCTTTTTGAATTAAGACCCTTTGACTATTTAAGGTTAATTACATCAGTTTAGTTTAGGGTTTTTTTCACCCCTCCACATGTGATCTATCACTACCAATTCTTTATTACACACTAGTCCACAGATTTTATTAGAATTTCTACCTGCACCTACACACAAAACACCAAGTTTTCATTTTCTCACACGTACCTGTGTGCAATGGCCCAGAACCCCAGGGTGTTCACCATCATTAAGGATGCCAAGAAGAAGAAGAACCTCTCCAATTTACCTTCATGCAGCAAGTGTGGGAACCAGCTGCCTGGTGAAGGAGACATTTGCAGCAGAATTAGTTTGCTTTGCAGTAGGAGATGCAAATCAGATCATTGGGAGATTTAGATGAAAAGCATAGCCCTGATCTGAACTACAGCAGCATCAGTGTGCCCAAAGTCACCTTTCCCCTGCATGAAAGTCTGGTATTAAATCCTGCCCATCTCAATAATGTGGCAATCCACCCCTTGAATGAGCTAATGGGAAAAGAAGGAAACCCAGACGTCTTACCACAGCTATATTGTAAAAACCTGATGGCCTTAACAGATCTCTTGGCCACTAATGCCACTTTTGCACACTGATTGCCATCCTTAGATTGTAAATATTTTTCTAATTAGAGACAAAGAGCAGTTCCACAGCATGGGAGAGACACCAAAGGATTACACCCTGCCAAACACACATTGATATATTTACATTTTTCTCTTCCCTTCACATCTTAGAGCTATAAACACATTTCTTTTCAGAGCTGTTGCCTTTAGTTCTCCTGGGGCTGACAGAGAACAAATGCCATCAGTTCTCCTAAGCTCCTGCACAGCTCTCTCCATGCCACGTTACATTTTCGCCCATCACAGAGCAGCACCACCACACCTCTGCCTGCTCCCTTCCTTTGGCAGCATTATCTCAGAGCCAGTTTTAAAAACCCATCATCCCACACTGTAAGTGACTGAGCTCCTAGGTGCTGTAACTTCATTTTAGTAGCTTATAAACTTTTACTGTCATCATTCACAATCAGGTAGTTTTTCATTTTACGTCATTTTGCATCCCCCAGGGGCCAATGGAAGGAAGAGCCAGAGCATGTGGATGTGATGAAAGAGAAATCATGCATGGGGGTCTGCATGGCAGCTTGCCAAAGCAGAGTTCACACTCTGCTGGGTTATCCACCTTGGCTGGGCTAACTGCAGGAGCAGCAGGAGCTTCCTCATGGAATGGCATTTACAGTGGAACCTGAACAGAAAACATATACTTAAAAAGTTGATAAAAACAATTTTGCAGCTTCTGAGTTTCAAAGGTCCATTTGCACCATTCTCTGTGTTATCACTGATAAAGACACCAAAGAAAAGCACTGAATTCCACTCTCACTTCTCCATGGCCTGGGTCAAAGATCCTTGCTTTCTCTCCTCCCTGATCTTTTAGGAGTTACCAGTGTTTAAACAGTGAGGCCGGGATAATGACAGAGAGCCTTTAGAAAATCCAAATTATCAACAGCACAGGCAGGGACAAAATCAGGCAGTATATTGGTGAGATACAGGTGAGGTTCCAGCTGCCATACAGCGCACAATTTTTCTCTAGCTTCCTGCTCTGTCCAAAGCAAGAGCTAGGATCAAGGTTTTCTTTTCCAATCAGAGCTGGGATCAAGGCTTTCTTTTCCTCACAGAGAGGGACAACAAGCCTTGTTGTCCCTTCTTCTACAGGGGAACAAGGATGGCAGTAGTCTTAAGGATATCCAGACTATAATCCTTCCAGTATACATTTTCATCAGTGGATGCAGCAAAAATTAATATAACCCTTCCCTACTTACAGCCAAAAAATAAGTACTTCTCACTCCTTTTTTCTCTTTCATTACTTTTCCTTTTAATTTTTTCTCCCCCATGAAATAGGGGATATACCTGGACTATATTTTACACCTGCTTATACTCACTTTACAGAGAATCCTCTCCTCTGCTTGCAGGAAGTCTTGAGAGAAAAGTCATCAGTGCTAGAACTTCACCCACATGTTTCAGGCACCAGAACTCCCTTCAGATGCTCTCACCCCTGACCCTACCAACACCTCCCACAAGCTCTCTGCAGGCTGACTGCCTTTGGGGTTCATCCTCTCAGGATTTCACCCTCAGCCATGAACACCAGCGTCTCCCTGGGCCAGTTTTCTGGTTTTGCTGTAATCAGGCACCACGGGCACTGCTGTGACTGAAGAGTCCAGCACTTCCCCATCCTTGCCCCAGCATGCAACATGCTAACAATTCACTTTCCCCCAAAAGATACTGCCTTTGGGCTCTGTGGAACTTCTTTTCTGTGGAGATCGCCAACAAAAGTGGCAATTACAAGGTTGGTTTGTCACACAGATAATTGCTCACTGGGAATTAACTTTCTGCAACAAGCTCCTGATTTCCATTTTTATTCCAACAATAGAAATACTTAGAAGCATGAATCACCACAAAGAAACAGAAAGTTTCCTTTAGGTACATTCTTTTAAATAGATTTTCTCTGCTGGTTAGAGGTGAATTACTTATGTATTTTATGGCAAATTTAGAACAAGTTGGAAAATGAAGCCTAGGCAGAGTCTGATCCTCAAGTCTGCTCTGCAATCATGGAAAGAAAGCACCTGGTAAATTCTCACTGACATTTTTGAGTCCTTTTGTATCAATTTTGCACCAAAAATCGCTCAGTTAGTCCAAGAAGAAGGGATAATTTACAATACCAAGAGGAAACAACTGATCCTTCCAAAACAGGCAGAGATGGAGGTGAAGCAGAGATTAGGACATGGACAAAAACTTTCCTGGGCTGTTTCTGGTGGGTGACTGACAGCAAGGAGCTGCTGGCAACACCAGCCATCGAACAAAACCTAAAAAGGGCCAGTCTTAGACAAATATTAGTGCACACAACATTTCTGCTTCTCTGGTGGCACCCTCAGAGAGCTCAAGGAAAAGTTGCACAGGGAGGCATCCAGGATTTTTTGCACTATTCTATTTTATTATGGGGAAAACCTTGAAGAAAAAACAAATGCCAGAAGTTATTCTATCCTGTAACATTCCTGCATTTTTGCAGCTATTCTGTAACCTATGCTATGATTATAAAAAAAATTAATTCTCATTTTAACAAGGTTTGTATTGCCTTCCTTGATTTCATCAATTTAGTGGACGCATATTTAGTGTTTGATCATATCCAAATTAAAGTCTCACTCTGCCTCTAATCCCTATTAGCTAAGTAGGCACCAGTGGCCACCACCATCTGGACTGCAAGAAATATCCTTTAGCTTTATCATCTTTGGTATTTAGAATCGCACAAGACTAAAATGATAAAAAGAACCAAAAAATCCAAACTCAAACCACAACACCCCCCCCCCCATGATTCTCTAAATACAAGCAGGAAAACCGTGTCTGGGACAGCTTCCTTCCTCTGACCTTTTTTTATTTTTATTTCTTTCTTACATATTTATATTAATATTTTTAGAGAAATGTATTCTGAAATGATTGGCATAAGAGGACAGGTTTTGTCTTGCATCTTCTTCCGTTAAAATGTTAGGAGAGGTAAGAGATCCAAAAGAAAGCAGTTTCCCAGCTTGTACTGAAAATATCACTGTCACCCATCATCTGTTTGCACTCGTCAAATTTTTTAAAAAAAGTCTTATTTTATCATATTCACACCATCCTCCATAGATGCGTTAAAAATGATTAATGCAGCTTTGACTGTGACTGATATCTGATCAACTCTGCCAATAAAAACCCAAATAAAATTCTAAACTAGTGGCATAAAATAGGATATAAAAATGTTTAAATTTTGTCAACACCCTCTGTGCTTCAACACTTCAAAATACACAGTGGAGGATCTACTTTGCTGCAGGAACATGGAAAAACATGGTCTCAGTGCTAGAGATGGGAGAACCAGAAATAGTCTTGGCTCAGGTTTCAGTGAAACAAGAATCATGGGACAAGACAAAAGCATCCATAGCCCAGGAGTCACTCATAAGCACTATCCTCTCTTGCTGCAAAAGAGAAAGAACTTGCTCTTCCAATATAAATAAATTAGTAAATTAGCTGAGCCTTTTTTTAGGAAGAAAAAAAAAGTTCTGGTTGGTTTGCTTTACTCCCAGTTTCATAAATTGTCCAGATACTGAATATTTACAAGCTCTTTAAACAGACCTGAAAAAGTAAAAAGCTTAATTTGTGTCATTGGAATTTAATTTGACTTAAGAGAGGCCACAAACTTGTTCCCTATAGCAGTCATCCTTAGTGCATTCATTAGGCAACCACTAGGTTTTAATAAATTAAAAAATATTATTTTGCTGATTGTAATGAGCACCAAAGTCCCCTGTAAGAAGCTGTCCACTGTAAAAATTGTGTGTATAACATTTCCTACCAAACTAGGGGAAAACCAAAAGGGAGCCTAAAATGCATTTTTGTTTTGCTGTAGTCTATCCCCCCCTCCAAAAGTCTGATCCTAAACCCACTCTGATCCAGGAGTCAGCAGGAGAACGGCCTGGGATGAGCAGAGGAGTGTTAGAACACAAATGAACTCCCAGGAACATCATCACAATTCGCAGCTGTGAATTGTGTGGTAATTTGGAATTATTAATCTTATTCAAGGAACACTGAGAAAGAGATACCCAGTGAGATCCTAATTTTTCTTAAAAATAAAAAGTGAGAGCCCGGTAATATGTTGTTTACATATTAATAGGAAAAGTAATCTCTAACACTCTCCTAACTAGAGCCACAGAGGAATCACCAAGCATTTTTCACTTGATTTTCCCTAAAGCTTTTCAAGTTTTGCAGAGGACTTTTCCTGCTTAGCAGAAGTCATTCCCATCACAGCATCTTAATCTGATTAAAGAGTGTCACTAATTCCCTTGGAAATTCCAGAGTGACTTTTGCTCAGGATAATGGTGCACTCAATTCCACCTACAGGAACAGCAGGTCTGACAAAGTTAAACAAAGACAGCTTTGGAAAAATAAAAAAAAAAAAAAGAAAAAGAAAAAAGCTAAGTTGAGAAGTTTGCCACCCAACTTTCTAAGAGTAAGGAATATTTTAGCCAGGAAATTTTTCAGTTTGCTCAAGAATCCTGAACAAAAGGGGATAGAATGTGGCAACTGCAGCCTGTGGCGAATTTAGAGTTCAGGCTTCTTGGTTTCACCATCTCACCATCACTGTTAAAACACTATTTCTGGCAAGAAAAAACTTTTTATGAGTCAATTAAATGGTTTCACAAATAATGGATTAATCACCTTGATAGAAAACCATAAAAAATCTACTGAATTGCAAATCAAATGCAAAAATCGGTTTCCTCTATCACAGAGTACAGAAATACTCAGTAAAGAAATCAATTACATAATAGTGACACAACACAGGCAAAATATTTTGGTGCTGACATTATGCTTGATTATTTTGCAATTATTTATTTCCAAAATCAAATTACAGTAAAATGTCATTTTTACTAAATACTTCAGTTGCATAAAAATTAATAGTTTCCATACTTCAAAGAGGGGAAGAGAAAAATTCAGCAACAGTCTGTCTTAAAATGTTTGTATAATTTAACCCATATTACACTGAACTCAGAATAATGAAAAACAACCTTTTCCACCAGGGGATATTCAAGGAGCTCAGTTCTCCACACTGGATGGCTTGGGGCTTAGTAGTTCTTTGCCTGGTTCATCTGTGTAGACATTCCTGTTTTTTACCCATCTCCAGGTGATGTTTTATACCTTGTAATAAAATTTTAATTGAATTTTTAACTTAAAAACAGGACTGCATGTCAAAGCATCATTTGTTTGTTTAGATCTTGTGAGTAGGAATAAAAATTTCTTGTCACACTTTCAAAACACCCATTTCTGCTTGGTTTTAAATTACATGATGTAGGAAAGAGAAGAACCCAAAACTTTAACCCTAAACAGTTACAAAATCCTGCACCAATTGCAGTGGTGCCATGCATTAGGGCCAGCAGTTGTGGTTTCTAGTGGAAAATTCTCTGTAAATGTTCCACCAGAGCTTGGCGATGGCATCTTCAGAAATATTCCTTCAGCAAGTGGGACTATTTCAAATTTGTGAACAAATTTGGGATGCCTGTCTCTCAGTTCCTTGTGGAACAAGTCTTTTCTGTATTGAACAAAGATCCAGCAGCAAAGGAAAACCGACTTTAAGACATTGCTGGTTGATTTTGAAAGTCAGTAACCCAGGAACAACAAGTTCAGAGCTTCTACTAAATGCACCTCAACAGGCTAAACCTGCAGTAACTCCTTTTGAAACTGGAAGATTTGTGGGAATTGCAGCATTCATCTGCAAAAGGACAAGCCCACAGTGAGACAGCATTGTCACAGAACCTGGCTGTTCCAAAAGCTGGGCAAAGCCAGAGGAACCAGTGGGTCCAGGAGAATGAATTCCCCAGACAGCTTTGAAACCCTCAGCCCTGAAACCCCAATCCTGTCCCACACTGGGACAGACAGACAGGAATATTTCCCATTCCTTAAAGCCCAGATCTTGCTCTCAAGGCCAGAGGCTTCCATGTAAGTGTGAACAACATAAATGTACTCCTTCATGAACACAAACAAGGTGCTTCCTAGCCAATTATTTTCAGTCTTCCATAATAGAAGTACAGAGATTGGACAGGAGGACTTCCTGCAAGATGCCATCCTCTAATTACTCCGACTACCAAAATTAAGATGACTCATTAAAATTGGATGAATACAGCTGGAAGGCTATTTCCTATCTTAATTCCATCTTAATTGTGAGAGCAAATCAATAAAACTTTGGCATCCCTTTTAATTCTGCTGCCTGATTCTCCAAATCAATAATATTAGAAAACTGCTCAGGAGCACTCACCATGAGCATACTCTTACCTTGAGTGCCTGCATGGGCTGTCTGAACAATGAGAGCTCCCATAAAGCAGCCAGCTCCATTAAAGAGAGCTAAAAAATGCATGGAAATCCCTCTCATTCTTTCAGGCACAAGCCAGAATGAAAGTAAGGAACCTTAGGAAGGAAGAAAATACAGTTACAAGTTAAAAAAACCCCAAAACAACAAAAGAGTTAAATTATGGTAGAGCATAGATAATACAAAAATTTCAAAGCATCTCTATCAGTGAATATCCATATTTTATGCAGAGAATGTACTTTCTGCAAAGGGGCAATCAGATGTACCCTACAACATGTTAATATGTACCCTGTAACAACACATTATCTAAACTTAAATGAATATCTGTAATAAACTGCCCACACACAGCTATCTATATTCCACAAGTGCAGAAAGATCTTTCACCCAGACATTTGCTTGCACCTTTCAAAACCTCAGCCATGAGCAAGAGCAGAGAAACACCACCACAGCCAGTAAAGAATGAAGACAAAGGATGTGATATTTAACTGCAGAACAGCAGGACCTCCTGTCTCAGAGCCAGTGCAGCACAGCCACTTGTAAACACTTCCAAAATCTAGAGCTTTGCCTTAATTTGGACAGTTAGCTTGCTTTACCTTAAGGCTGGACAATGCTCCTCTTCCCTGGAGTGCAATCCCCAGGATCACTGGCTCATTTTTAAGACCTCATTTCTCACTTTCTTGCCAGAAGGCTGAACCAGAAGCAGCAGCAGCTTTGGTGGAGAGGGGAAGCTGCAGCATGCTGCTGTAGCATGGATGACTATAAATAATCCCACCAGCTTTAATTTGGCTGTAACAGCAAGACTTTATGATAGCTGTTCTTTTTGTGCAATTTTCACTAACACCAAGAACTTTTCTTTCCTGATTTCACTCCTTGAGTTCTCCTCCACAATTTTTCTCCCAACCCTGGAGTGTCCTCGCCTGCTTTATTTGTTGAATTAGAATGACCTTCAGCTTGAAAAACTTGCCAGCAGAGGGTCCTATTTGGATGCTGAGTTGCCTGAAGCCCCTCTGAATACAAATGAAACTTTGCAATCACCATCTTTCACCATTCTTAATTCGGATGTCCAAATGAGAGCTTTGAAAACATATGAAAGAAAAAAATACCATGGATAGTGTTTTCTTCCCAACTCACAATAGGAACCAGAAGCCTGAGGGCAAGAGAAAGCAGGTGAGCCTGGGTCACCATCTGTAGAGGCAACAGCCTGAAGCATTGTACAGCTAACTGGAGACCCTAAAAGACTTAAAAGTTTCTGCTTGTTCCTCCCTTCTAAAAGCAGGGGTGCAAAACATGCATCTTGGTCAAATTCAGCCTGGGTAATTGCATCCTACTTACCTAAATTACCCCTGCTGTTTCAATAGCCTGCTCCCCTCCTCCCTTTCCCCACAGTGCTGCTGAGAGCTGTTAGACAGCTGCTGCATTTCCCCCTGGAGACGATTGCAATTTATTGGTGGGCAAAGCCATCCCCAATATATCCTCCAACTAACAGAGCTGTGGCTTCCTGCTTTAAACCAAGCTGGGGTTACAAATTCAGCCTGTCAAAGGCTTGTGAGAACTTTGCAGCACTGTTGAGGAGAACAATATCCTTGTTTGATTTTATTTTTCAGACTTGCTTAGTGGCAGATATTATTCTAAGAGATGCTCATGCCACCCGAAGCAGACGATTATTCAAAACTTCTGTCCACAAGATAATAAAAAATATTGTATAAATACAGTTCTAAGTATCAGGGACTATAGAATAGATTAGGTTGGGAGGGACTTTAAAGGTCCTCCAGTTCCAAACCCCACTGCTCTGGACAAGGACACCTTCCATTAAACAAGGCTACTGAGAGTCCAACCTGGCCTTGGACGCTGCCAGGGGTGGGAGTGTCACATCTTCTCTGGGTAGCCTGTGCCAGAGCCTCAGCACCCTCACAGCAAAGAATTTCCTCCTGATATCTAATTGAATCTACTCTCAGCCTGTCCCTGCTCTCCTTTTTCCTGTCACTCCATGCCCTTGTAAATAATCCCCATCTCTCTCGTAGGCTCTTGTCAAGTACTGAAATGACACAATTAAGTCACCTTGAAGCCTTCTCTTCCCCAGGCTGAACGACCTCAATAAGAGAGGGACTAATGAAAATAAAGAGCTCAGTGTGCCAAACCTAACATCTTTAACCAAGCTTTTCAGAAATGAGCTATCTCCTTTCTTCCCTCTGCTTAAGAAAGTGAACATTCCCCTCCTCAGCTTGGATCATGCACTTTCAGGTCCAGTAAATTATAATAATGACTGAATTTGACCTTCTGCATAAGAACGGCAGTAAAATCTCAGGAAAGGTGGGACAGCTCTGTGAGGGTCTAGGCTGTCACTGACATCCATGGAGAGTCACTGGATGAACTGAATTGCTGTTCAGGAACCAAACTGAAGTGGAAAGCCAGAGCTCAGGTCAGAAGCCTGAATGCAGAGGCTGGAGATGACTCAGTGGACCTCAGCCAGTGCAAGACCTGGGGGAAAGTCAGGCTCCTCTCCAGCAGCAGCTGGAGTTCTCAGACTGCAGAGAGCCAAGACACTCCATGACAAACAGGGCCAGGCACCAATTTTTACCATGAATGCAGACCTCCTTCCCCATCAGCTACAGCAATATCTTATTTTAGGCACCTCCCTTTAGCTTTTTATCTGCAACTCTTTAGACTTAGTCCCATTTAGCTGGGTTCTTAAGTCACACCTCTCAGCACAATGCTTAATCCCTATTTAAATAGGGAAGGAAAGCTTTTCTTCCTAAGAAATTATAACCACAATCCTTTAAAAAAGGTCTTTTCAAAAAAAAAAAAAAAAAGGAAGACAAGCCCTAAGAAGGAGTTTTATTTCTTTTCTAAAGGCTAATGTAATCTTCTGGTCACTGGACTCCAGTTGTGTCCCAGTGTGCCAGATTAAAAGGCCTTATTCTACCAGCAATATTCTTCTCCTGCTTTTGCATGAGAAGACTGTAAGCAAGTCACCTCCTAACCTTTTTTTTTTGTTAAGCTAAACAGAGAAGGTCACAGTTTTCAGTTACACTTAGCCTGTAACCTAGAAACCAAATTACCTGCCTAGAAACCTGTCTCAGTTAAGTACTTGAGAGCTATCAGATGAAGAGGCATTATGAAAGTGCTAAGTATTTAAAACTAGGGAAAATTACCTTTTTAATGACAGACTGTGACCCACAGCACTCGGTAGTCTCAGACTATAAGAATGAAGCTGAGACACTGAAGTTATTTCCTGCTCTTAAACACAAACCTGAACATTTCTGGGGTTGTACTGGAACAAGAGACACTCAACCCAGAGAATTAAATGCCTGCAGAGACCAGCCATTCAATTACATTACCTGTGTCTCTAAATGAATGTTGCTGAGATTATTTTTATAATACTAATTTTTTTTTTTATTTTAAAAGCTCTGCAAGGTAAAACACTGGTAAGCACGCTGCATGCTCCTCAGAAGAAAACAAGCCTCAAAAATGTCATTGTAGACACAGAAAAGTAAATTATGGAAAGCAGAAAAGGTTCAGACTCACAATCAAGAGTATGACTACATAATGTGTGGATGGCAGGCACAAGCTGAGCTCTGAAAAACAGGAGTGTTTATCTCTGTCTCCATGTCACAAGCTAAGACATGAGGATCTGGGGAGGAATGTTCTCATGACTCCTGATTGGAGCACTAACAAAAACCTTGCAGCTGCCTACACCCTTTTCCAGGTTAACCTGCCCACATATGCTCTGTGCCAGTGAAAAACACATGGTAATTCCATTAACTGGGCCCAAAAATCAAATTTGCTTGACCTTGCTCTGACTGTGGCCTTTTAGGTGGTCTTTTATTCCAACCCAATAAAATCATCACAGGAGACTCCAGCTCAGAAGGGGTCTCAGGAGCTCACCAGTCCAGCTCCTGCCTGCAGCAGGTTCAGGTCCAGGACCAAACAGGGAATTGTGTTCCCCAGGGACCTGACTGGGTTGTGCTCCCTTCCCCTGGATCTGGAGCATCACTGCTCATCCTGAGCTACCAGCCAGCAACACAAATTTTTCTTCTCTGAAACAGGTAAAGCACAGATCTGCTCATTAAACCCGTGGAAGAGAGCCAGGGATAAAATATCAGATGACAGTAATTATTTTTAGGAAGCTGATACAGTTCTCTGAGAACCAGGACACCCTTCCTTTAGCCCATTCGATTTTACTCACAGGAGGGAGTCACCAAGGCTTCAGCCACTCCAAGCAGGATGTACTGAGGAGCCAGGTGGAAGCAAGGCATGGAGGAGACCAGGAGAAGCTCCTCAGACAGAGTCTGCTCCACCTGGGGGAAGTGCTTGCGGTGGATCTCGGAGAAGCCAGCAGCCATCACGGAAAGGGCAGCAGATAAATGACCTACAACTGGGTGAAGGGCACAGAACATTCACCAAGGCCACACTTACAGGACCATCCTGGCTTTAGAGTGCAGAAAACTCCTAAGAAATGCAAAAAAACTTCCTACCCCCACCCCAAATAGTTTTTCTGGACACCTCAACACAAATAAAGAGTGCTTGCTATGTGTATGTGGCAAAAGGACACCAGCTCAGCACACACACAATTTCAGAGTTCAGAACGAGAGAGGAAAAACTTCTCTGAAATTCAAAGTAACAAAGAAGAACTTTTGACTATTTTTTTTTGAAGATTGAGGGAGAAAAGGAAGGAGAAAAGAAAGAAGAGGCAAATGCCCTTCCAGATAATACAAGAGAAATGGTAGGAACAAAACCAAAAGGCAGCAGGAAATTTTTCCAAAACTCAGATGTATTATAACTATCCCACAATTTACCCATTGCATAGAGGGTAAAGTGTGGGATAGTAAATATTTTAATAATATTAAAATATATTATTTTCTATTTCTTGATCTTGATTTCATACTGATTTCTATTTCTTGATCTTGATTCATACTGATCTTGGCAGTATGAAATGGTTGTATCCTCTCAGAAAAACACAAAGAAAGCAAGGTTTCCAAGTCTCTGAACCTGAATTATCTATACTTCTTGTGGTTTGAGCTCCCATTGATTTTTTGACTAAAATTCTGATTTGCCAGCATTTTTAAGCTATAATGTGAGTAGAATTTGGTTGCTTTTGACAGTTTTGGCTCAAATGCTTAGACTATATTTTTCTTACCAAGCCTTCATGACTGGCAAGTGCTTCACTTATTAGATTGGACATCAACAGCTTTTGTTTCACATTAAATTTAAACATATATACACTTTGTCTTTTTTAGTGTCAGTGTTTTTTAGAAGAGAATAAAAATCTCAAATAGTTAAGTGGCCTTAGCCTTGCTGTGTTTTTTTGCAGGCCTCTGTGTTTCTTCCTCAGCACCAAACTCTCACACCCTTATTGCAGCACAATTTCCTGTAGGTTCACAGCTTTAAAAATCCTACCCCCCCTGCCTAACCTGAGCCTTGGAAGCTGTTTAGGCTCCTCTAGTGCTTACTGAGAATATCAATGAATTATTTCTTGAAAATTGATGACAGAAGGTAATTCAACAGCGTTTTCTGGCCAATGCACCTTATCAAAGCCAGGTATGAAGCCCTCAAGGAGCTTCTTGTAGTCATCCAAAGCAAGAGTTCTCCCAGCGAAAAATTATGTTGGTACTGAAGAAACCTCCAGCAGTTCAGTATTCCTAAACAGTGAAACAAACTTGAAGCATTTTCCTTTACTAAAAGCCAATACATTTCAGAAAAAGGAACCTCCAGGTGCCCAAAAGTTTCAGCTTTTTTTTTTTTCCAAAGACTTTAAGAGGCTGAGGAAGAAACCAAGAGCCTTAGAGGTACAGTTTTCATCTTTTCTCTTCTCCCTTCAGTCCTCTATAAAACAAGAGACTTCTCTGGGGCTTGGGTTTTACAGGAGAACAAGTTGTTTTAGTAACATTTAGGCGTGATATTTAGGGGTGTTTTAGTAATATTTAGGGGACAAGGTTAATTTATAATATCTAGAAACTGTATTGGACCTTCATGAATAAACCAACAACTATAGAGAATGTAGCAGATTACAGTTTTTATGCAGATCCTTAATACTGAGCAACCAGGTATTTCAGTTGTCTGTATGGTTCATCCTTGAAAACTGCTATTCTTAACATGCTGACAATTTCCAGAAAACTATTTAAATTTCTTCTTCTTCTTCTTACAAGAGTTGAATTAAAATATAGTTATAGGCTGGCTTAACACCAACTACCTATTTATACTTCCAATTTTGTTGCTGAAAATAATTGAGAACCTAATTAACTGTTGGCAAAAATATTGGCACTTAGAGGTCTACCATACTTGCAGGTGCAGTCATATCCTTGGATATCTAAAGCCATTGCCTGTACTCACAGGTATTTTTATGCCTCAGGTAGTTTATCACCCCTAACAGGAGGCTATTTTGATAAATGAACCTATTAAGAACAAACCACTGCATATATTCTACTGCTGTTCAACATAACAGGATAGAACATTAATACTAACTTGAAATTTCCATGGTTTAAAGGAAAATGATTATCTGAATGTGCTTTTTGTGCTTTAATGCAGATGTTATTTTAAAAACTAGGCTAATTGCAACCTGCTGTGTTATATGCTTCTGGTTTGTATAAAACTTAATAACACTCTTAATTAGGCTAATTTAGTCAGATTAATACCTCTGTGTGTGTCAGTACTCACTGTGCTGCCTGCCATGGGGCACTGAATTAATAGCAGCACACTGAGAAAATAGCAGTTTATAAATATTTTCATCTGAGGTTTGCAATGCAGACTGGAAGATAAATGTAGGAAGTTTAATGAGAGTATCTATGAAAGGGAATAGTTTTAAGTTTAAGGACTGGGTTTTTTTCAATAATTTCTTTGAAACATTTTTACTTCTGAGCATCATCCCAAACAAATCCATGTTAACATTTATAGTCAGATATAATTGTCTAGGATCATCCACCCTGAAATTTCTCTTTCAAAACCAGAAAACATATTAAAGCTGTATAAACACGTGTGTTTTTCACATACCAATGTAAATTGTTGGAGAATGTCCAGTGTCCTTGGAGCTAAAGAGCCAGGAGTTCACACACTCCAAAATAGGAACAAGAATCAGTAGGGGCACGATGCTGATCACGTTCATTGCTGCAACTGGCAAGACAAATCCACCAAAGTGCAGGTTGGAATTCATGGTTTGGAGATAATATCCTGAAGGAATCTGTATTGAAGGATAAAACCACAGTCCATGGATAAGATTTTCACTGCATTTGGAAACCACTCCAAGTTTTTCCTTCTGAAGAAGTCACATTAAACAAAATACCTGCTGGCAAAAAAGGAATGAGCATTCATGAAGAAAGCCTTTTAGATAATGACAAGATTGCTCTCTGCCAGAACATAACATTTCCCTTTTATGAGATTTTCTCCTACATTTAACAAATTAAGCAACAGTCTAAAAGTTTGTTTGATCAGCCCTATTTAGAGCCATCAGCAGCAATACTAAATAATTCCACACAAAACTTCAGTCACTTCACCCAGACAGTGTTTAACAGATCAGAATCTTGAAATTGCAAAATGCAGAGTGATTTAATTTTAGAATTGCAAGGCACAGGGTTACGATTCTGTGCTCAGGGTAGGAGCACTTGAAAAGCTCCAGGGAACAAAGATTTGGGTACAGCCTTAGAATCAGCTTAGTGCAACTCACAGTCAGGGCACCCATAGAGGAGTTCCTTTTACCTGGGGGAACTGAAAGCCAAAGACAGAAAGAAGATGAGGAACCCAGTGGCAGCCAACTGGGTACAAAATTAAGTAAATTTGTAAGACTCTCACTAAAAAAGAAAATTTTTTCTCCTGCCTATGTGAGGCTATAGAGAAGAGCTGTTGTGTTTATCAAAAAGTGTAAAATTGAAATCCTGATGGCTTCTACCAACAGATTTACAGATTTTTCAGTGGAGTTTTTTGTTTGTTTGGGGTTTTTTTTGAGGAAGCTTGATTAATTAATTTCATGCCCAGAAGGGAGCCATAATCCACTGTATTTCACACAGACTGGGAAATTCCAACTTGAGCAATTCACAGAGTACAGTCATGACAGAACTCAACCTAGAATTGGGTTCTTTACTCTGTCTCCAAGTTCTGGATTCCTGCAGCATCCTGCACACTCTGATAAATATGATCACTGATTTCAAACCCACGGAGAATATTGCTGCTTTATAGATGTCCAAAAATCAATGTATAGTTGTTAACTGAGCTCATGTAGGGTTTCTCATCAATGGTTATAGCCAATCCTACCCACTCTGAGTCTGTTCAGTGCTCAAGAATTATTCAAATGCTAGCTCTTCACAAAAATATTTTTCACCTACATTCCACCTCCAAAAGGAAATATAAATTGTAAAAGAGAGAATAAACAGTAACAGAACTATGTATGTTTAGAATAGAGTCAAATTTCATTGGTTCCTTTTTTCCAATGCCTATTGCAAATAAGAATTGAATTCTGAATAGGAATTAAAATATCATCAATATGAATCACAAGCACTGAAAGCTGTTAACTTAAGAATATGAAAAAAATACTATTAATCTTTACAAAAAAGATACTGATCTATCTCTGAGTTGAAGAAAGAGTCTTAAACTTGTAGGAAATTCTGCCAAAAGATTAACTTTTTTCAGCAGTGGAAAGACATTTGTATTTTCTAGATAAATACTTTATAATCAACTTGATAAGTTATAATATCTCTTTAATTTTCCTGTGGTCATTAATGCATAACCTTGGTCATGTATGTGTGTTTCTTGGTTTTGAATTTTTTTTTTTGGTTTGCATGGGATTTTTTGTGCTTTTGTATTGGGACACACAAGACAGATGATGGACTTTGGACCTGGTTAGCATAAGAGGTTTGATAACAGGAAGTCTTGGCAAGAACAAACAGCTTTAAAGATTGCAAGAAGATTAAATCAGACTGACTTACCAGAAAAAGAAAATTACATCAACTTATGCAAGCAAGAGATGTTGTAATATGTATAAGTTTATGTGATGATTAACCCAACCATTGTAGTAAAACATTACCAGCCTTCCTAAAATACTATATAAGTATTCATACTTCACAATAAATTTGGATTCTCTCACCCTCTGAAAATCTTCCCCAACTCTCCAATTCCAATACTTTTGCAGGAAAGGGAGGAAATGGGGAGGGAAAAGAAGAAAGAGTGAGATGGATGGAACATGGAGTGATGGCATGAAGAAGTGTCAGTGCAGCAGTATATGCCACACACTTGTAAGAATTTCCTTAAGCAGCATTTTAACACCAATGAGTAAAAATTAATTTCCAAGCTGGCTCATAAACTCATCATTCCAGTTGCCTCCAATTCCAGGATCATCCAGACAGAAAGGAATCTGAAGGAATTGTGTCAGTTTAAGGAGCTTCTTGACACATTTACATCTATATCACACACACCTGCCCAGGACAGCCTGACAGAGGGGCTGTGAAAGGACTGGAAACCCACCCAAAACTTCAACTGTAGGTACAGCAGCCACACAAGCCTGTCAAAACTGTAGGAGAAACATGCAACCAAAACAGCAAATAAAGATTTGCTACCTCTCCCCAAAAGTGAGGGAACATATTGGAAAATTGCATTTTCAGGAACACAGAGCCTTAGTCTCAGTGTTGGTAAGTGTGATTACATCACAAGGAGATCAGGACTCACACAAGATGGTTCAGCCAGTAAAAAGGTTCCAAGATAGCAGCAAGCACTCACACAAGCTTCTTAATGAGTCTTGACCAAGTCAATTCTCATTATTTGAGGGGATCAGAGGCTACAGCAAGGTGCATTCTTAGGCAATTAGAGCTACTTGGCAAGGCTGCTCAGCGGGCAAAGCAACAGTCAAAGAACACACCTAGAGAGATGGTGCTAAACACGCGCCAGAGCCTATTTCAAGATTTTTGTTTAAAAGCTGTGTACCCACCTGCATGATGCACGTTCTGTAGAGAATCTGGAAGGTGAACAAGGGGAAGAGTCTGGCCAGTGACTTTGTGCCCTCCACCTGAGTCTCACTGTAGTGGCCACCGTGGTGCTCCTTGGCGTGGTCCAGCCAGCTGGGCATGGCTGTGCTGAGGTAGCGGTGGCGCACGCAGCACATCTTCAGGGCACTGAAAATCACCCCAAAAATTGTCAGCAGGGAACTGTCTGCAAGCAATCAGAAGTTAGACACGTCTGAACATTGATATGTTTTTACCTGTTGTCAAGATAAACATCAGCCAAGACAAAACACTTTGGGAGGGAAAGTACAAGCTGGTATATTCACCTTTATGTCTTTTTAGGAAGAGGAAAGGTAATAACTCTGGATTTGTTTTAAAAAATTCTCTTTTGAACCCAGTTGGTTCACAACCCAGTTACAGAAGCAATCCTGTCCAACAGCCATGGAGAAGACCTCCTTTTATTACCACTTATTTAACACACCACCATGTGTTTCTCTGGTTGAGCAGGTAAAAAACAAAAGAAATTCATACTTTCTTTCCATTTATTGAATGCCTGCTGAAATTTGGTAGCAAGGGAAGGGCAGTAGTGAAGTGAGAAGGAAAAGGAGTTTAAAAAAAGAGTTCAAGGCTTAAGAGAATTTTCATGGATGAATTTCAAGGTCAGAATTATCATCTCAGGTCTTCCAAGTAGCACACAGGACAAAAGAGGAGTTTCCAGTCTAGTACTTGACATATTAAAACTTATTGACTCGTTAGTGGGTTCAGGAATTGCCAACTTGTTTTTCAGATGAAATAAAAGTAGAATGAGCACAAAACTGTTAGCTTCAGGCTTGGGAATGCAGGTTCATTTACCTTTGGCAAATTGCCATCCATACAAATGGGGGTTGTGGCACTTTATGTTTTTCTGAGTGCTAAAGCACTACAATAATTTGAGTATCTATAAATAAATACTTTCCAAAACCCAAAATGAACTAAGATTGCAGAATGAAAATGTCTCCCTACTATCTCTGGTGTGGAAATTATTTTCTGGAAATATCCATTGGCACCTAGTGGAAGCACTTGTTTTAAAGTACTAAGCAAGGACATTTTATAAGATAAACTAATATTTATAACTCCCTGGCTGTGTGGAATTAACTTGCAGAATGTTGTCACTATAAAATAAAATAAAATCTGAAATAGCATATCAAAACCCAAAAACAGAGAGTTGGTAGAGTTTTTATTGCTCTGTAGGACTGTACTTGGCAACTATTCTCACCACTCATTGCAAGTGATGTTTAAGTTTCAGACCTAGATTATTTTAAGAGGAAATCTGAGGAATAAAAGAAAAAAAAAAGGTTCATAATTCCAGAGTGAATTGACTAAGAAGCTAACCACAAAATAAGTGGGACTTGGGGCTCTACTCAAAGCAGAGTTAGTTTTCAGAAGTAAATAAAAGATAACAGGAAATTTGGTATTAGCTCAATTGACAGAGCTTGTAATGAGATGCTTCAAGTTAGAGAAATGTTGTTTTGCTTTGCTCTACACTGGAGATTGGACATACACAAAAAGAGAATAAGAAGCACTAATGGGGTGCTACTGCTCTGCAAGAGTTTGAACTCAGTCAGGTTTGAAATCAGAAGATGCACCAAGGGGCCCTTGATAAGCCCAGCAGAGAGTCAATAAAGCAGCAACACAGCTGTATCCTGGCTCATCTGACCTGATCTCCAAAGCAGTCATGGCCCTCTCCTTTCCTTTGGAATGGAAGGGGTTGGGCAGATAAAAGGTTGAACAAAACATGACAAGTTCAATTCCACCAGCAGCAGGCATGTTACATCTCTTCCTGCACAGGCAAAGGCTGTGACATGCCCTGACATGACAGAAAACCATGAGTTTACCAGAGACTGCTTCCCACTTTTACAGCCTACCCAGAATCTCCAGAGGAGGGACAGAATTTCTCACAGGCAGATTTTGGAGGGCTAAACCCCAAGGATCTACCACCAAACAGGGCAGAGTTAGAGAAGAAATAGTTTAGATATTGATTTCTTCTGTGAAAGTAATCTCTGAAGATGTTTCCTGAGACAGAGCTGCCCCTTACCTGTTTTGGGTTTGTAAATCATTTCACCCCGAACCATGTGAATTGTGATCATAGCCATAAGCCCAGACACAAATGGGATAAGAAAGCCAAGGTTCCTGGCCACAGACTGCTGGATGTAAGAAATGCTGACAAAGACCACTGCTGAATTCAAGTTAACCAGCCAGTGAAACCTGGAGCACACAGACAAGAGAGAGAAAAGTGGAGAGGCTGAATAACATAAAAGCTTTTACAGAAGATTAAAACATCCAATTAAAGGCATGGTTAAGTATAGTAATCATGGACAGCATCAGTACCATGCACACATTAGCACAGCAATTAAAACAGATTTTCACTCAAATGTCTCAGCTCCAAGAGGTATATGATTAAAGTAAGTGTACTAAGGCAGCAGAGCTGAACAAATTATCAGTCTGGTACTGGAAATATTCTTGTGGGTGACATTAATTAAATACATCAACATTTACCATTTACACATTTAATATCTGGTAACAAGTTTTTCATATGAAATATCATCCAATCTTATGCTTCAAGATTAAGAGAAATGTCTTAATGCCACCACCCTTTGGTTAAGAAATATTAAATGTTAAAAAAATGCAAGAAATATTGAAATTTGATTTATCAGTTATTAGCTGCAAGGCTCAGCTTGAATTTTTGTTGGCTTCTGGAATATCTTGATAAGGAGTTTCCCCACCATAATTGTCTCTGAGATGGTAATTTGTAGTAGAGGTGCTTCCCAAGTAAGTACTGGGCCCCTCCTAAGCACAGAAGACATCCAAAGGATAAATCACACACTCCTGGAAGCAGATGGCATACCATTAGTGCCAGGCCTTCTGCAGCTTGGAACCCCTGAAAAGAGCACAGTTATTGAGCACTGCTGTCCCAATGTGTCAAAGATTACAGTCTAGAAGCAACTGCAAGAAGAGATTCCTCTGCCTTTGCTGGAACCATAGCAAAATTGTTTACCTTAAAGGTGAAATACACTATTATAAAGCTTAATACATATTACTGGAAGAAGAAAAGCTCATTTTCTTCTTCAGTGCCACTTCTGCATCATGCATGCTGTTTCAACTTGAGTGTTTGGGCTAATGAATCTGGAACTATCTTCTCAGTGACAAAAGATTTGGAATTATGTTACTCAATGATGATACAGTTGGAGGGATTTCGTACATAAAAATATTGACCCATTCAACTAAAGCTTTTAAAAAGATATAATTACATGACTCATTTGGCTAGAACTTATGTAAAAGTTTTGAATCAATTCTTAACTGACAATTATTAAGTCAGAAGCTTCAGTGGCTGTTTTCCAAACTTTTTAGAGTTGTGCCTGAGCTACCCAAGGTCCTGACATTTTTCATGATTCTGAGTGTTTGGCTGGAAATAGGAGCATCCAAAGAAAACCCTGAAGAGCAGAAAACACAGGAGAGCACTTTCATTTTTCACTGCTGCATAGCAACATACTTTATGACAGAAATGTAAAGTTCCTGTCCTTTTACAAAATAGAGAATAAAAAAGCCCCATCCAATGTGTTCAGCAATCCCTATGGCCAAACCAAGAAAGATAAACTAACCTCAACACCCATACCAGAATTCTGGGCTGTGCTCATATTGTACTGACAGCGGCAGAACAAAGTTCAGGCTTTTATTACATAAAGAGTCCCAGACCTCACACCAGGGCATGGCAGATTAGATAGATACATCAAGCTGAATGTTCTGTCTAGTTTGCCAGGGAAGAGCTCCTTCCTGAAAAGCCTCTTCACAGTGAGAACCAAAAGCCAGCTTGAGAGGTTCATTTCAAGACTGCAGTTCAGATACAAACTTAAATGATACAATCCCACATAAACCTAATACTCTTCTTAAAACATTTTATAGAAATGCATTTGTGGTGAAAACGTTAAAGAAGTAACATCCAGGTGGTTCTTATTGAAAAGTATTGTTTATGTTTATACAGCTTGGCAAGAGGGGGTCAGTTTTCTCAGGATGGAGAAAAAGGAGTTCCCTGCAAAAACAAAATGGGGGAAAAAAGTCCCAAGGAGGTTAGAAAAAGTTTTTAAAAAGTCAAAATAAAGTGTATTGAGGAAATGGCAGAAATTGATCTGAAATATGTGGAAACAAAGCGGAGAGAGTGAGGGTGGAAAACACCATTGGTCCCACATTCTCTGCATTTTTTTACAAGTTTGTAAGATGAGATACAGCTCTGCCCATTCTCACTGTACCCTTTGCTCTCATTCTCTGCCCCCACAGACAGAACATATTTATCCTCGTGCAAAACAGAACCAGTCCATAACCTTCACCCCGGAAATGCAGAAGGACCTAGAAAAAACTAATCCAACAGAATCCAAGTTGCTTCTTCACTTAGGATTGGTACATTGTACTTATTTATAAGGTCAGAGCCACAGTACATACTGCAGCTTAGAACCAAGCTGTAAGACGTGCCAAGCAATCTTCTTGAAGGATTGAATTAGAAAACAGGTAACTACCAGGACTTTTAACCCAATCTTTAATTCAGTAATTCTGATTGTTTAAACAGAACTTGGATAAGACGAGACTCAAACTCATCAAGAGTATGCCATGCCATTTCATAGAATTTTAAAATTCAATCCCATGACAAACACTCACCAAGAGAGAACAGGCTATCAAGAAAAAGTGATCATATTCTGAAGGGTTTAATTAGATAAAAAATGCTCAGACTGAACCCCCCATTTTTCTAAATTTTGAGATTGCATTCCATAGCCCCTCCTTGGGTGCCAGTGCAGAAATTAATTTTTTTTGAATTGCACATGTGCCTTTCTTGATATTTCCAAAGTTCCAAGAAATGACCCATTTGGATTCCCCCAAGGAACTTTTTATTCATGTTATATCTCCTTTGTAATCAACACTGAAAAATGTCACTTTGATTAAACACAATTTTGAATGGCTGAGACCACAGTACAATAAACTCTCCAGAGCTATCCTTCAGAACAACTGATTGCTCTCCAGTCTTAATCCCCCAGAGTCTTATTTAATCAAAATGATGTTGCTAATTAAGGATTAAAACTCAGAATAAAGTAAAAAGGAAGTATTTTTTTCCCCCTCTTCTCTGCTATGGGCAGGTCAAGGAGGCAGAATCGCTCTACGGAACTAAACAGTCTCATCCACCTTTGGTAAAGCTACTTTATTCACTGAAGTTTGGATTTAATTCAAAACTCCTTGATATTAACATAATTGGAGAAAAAAAGAATAGCCAGGAAAGCCATCCCCAAAGGAAGAGAGACCTGATTCACCAAGATCTTCATTGATTCTTCAGCATTGTATTGTTAATATGCAAATGTGCTCAGTTTTTATTTTAATAACCATGCATGTAAAGGAGAAAAAAAAGGGCAGTTTAGGGCTTTCTTTCACCCTGCCTTGAAGCAGAAATATGGGGAGTTCCACTGCATGGTTTAACCAGAAAATATAGCACTCTCTATAGGGCTACAGAAGGGGAAAATAAGGGCAAACTAACCATCAAAAATTACCTCCCTGGATGCATGGAGAAAGAAATAATTCATACAAAAAAAATTAAAAAATCCAAACCCTGATTTTAAGAACCATTTTAAGAGCAATTACTCCTATGAATGGGGGGGGGAAAATCAACCAAAATACAAATGCCAAGAGGTTTATCAGATGCCAGAACTTGGCAGCAGCAAAGCTGAATTAATACAGCAGACCCCTACCACTGAGTTGAGTATGAGACAACTCACAACCCTGACTTCCAGCAAACCAGTACTCTACTACTAAAAATTTACCCTGATGTAAATCTCAATATATTATTGAATTTTGACACTGTTAGGGAGCAACAGCAAAATATCCTAAAGGCATAGCCATGTTAAAGGCAGAAAACCAAATGTAGTAGGTTGTTCCAACAGCAAAAAGGTTAGCCAGTCTTTTGAGTATTTGGGCAATTTTTTTATCCTAAAAACTCTGACTGAGCACTTCTGTAGGTGTCCAAAACAGATTATCATCTATGAGCAAAAGGAAGAAGTCAGGAAGAGTTTTAACTCTTGGAAACTCTTCCAAAAATCTCAGTTTTGATGTTAAAAACAAAACATGAAACCCACCATCCACAGAACCTTTGTATTTCAAGGCAATGCTCTACCACTCCCAACAGATATTTAGCCAACATTAAATTACCAACCAGTTGAAAAATGAAAGCAGCTCCTTTGGCCCACAGTCCTCGAGGCTGTAGGCACTCAGAGGGCACACAATGGCTCTTATTCCTCCTATTCCCAGGCTGGCTGTGAGGAGTGCAAAGTAGAACACAATTTTCTGCTCCCTTTTGGGCAGGGTGAGGAGGACGTGTCTTCTGTCGATGTGAACGTCTTCAAAGGGGAATGACACCACAGGTAACAGTGCTGTGCCTGGAATGGAAAGGAAATGGTCATTGGAAAGGAGGTAGAACCAGATGAATAAGATTTGCATTTTTTAGAGCATGTATGTTCTATGCAGGTATGAAAAGACAGATGGAAAATCAAAGATAAACAATAGAAAAGCATAGAGGCAGAATTCTGTAGAGGCAGAAATTTTTGGATGTTAGGTAAAGCAATACCACTCTGGACCTCTGAGAAACCAAATTTCCTCTGAAGTGCTTGCAAGGATTCAGGTTCTTCTATCAACTGAATCAACAATTAACCAAAAACACCCACAAAACATCCCACAGTGGAGTGCAGATTTTTTTCTTCTAAAATCGCAGAATTGTAATAGGAATCATAATTTAAGAAATAAATTCTCAAAACTTTTTTTGGGAAAATTCTTTCTGTAGCAGCTTCATAGAAAATATGATTTTTAGAAAATTTAACTATAGAAGCATTGCCACAAATTGCATTTGCCACTTCTAGTCTGCAAAGCAAGTCTTTCAGATTTAGTCAGCTGTAGATTTTTCAAGTCTTAATGGAGACTAAGCTTAAAATACATTGCTGTTTCAACAAAACCACTATTAGCCACTACTATGACTGTGCATTAAACTTTAATATATCAGGAATGTTTAATGATTTATCTCCAAAGGAAGAAGTGCTCTAGTTAAAACAATACCCAAATGCATCAAATTGTGTTTGTGTCTCCAATCTTCTACTTTAAGAAAAGCACTGAAAGGACAAGTGGCAGAAAGAGATTTAAACCAGAACACCAAAGGAGAAAGTGGAACACAACAGCAAACATTTTTCCAGACTGCTTGAATAATGGTTTTGCAATCAGCTCAAGAACATTTCAGGAATGTTCTGGTTTTTTTTAACTTGCTTTATTGTGTGTCTAAATAGCAATAACTGTCTGGCTATTGTAGAAATCAGACTTGCTCAACAACTGGTCCAAGCAAAAAGCATTTCTATCAACTTGGTTTCATTTGCCAGAGTAACCAGCAGGTTGTGCTGGGAGATACCCTACAGCAGGAGGCCAAAATAGCACATGGGAGATTCCCTACCTGCTACAGAGCAGGTGGATTTTGTTTAAGCAGTGCTTTTTCTGTAAAAAGTGCTCAAAATAACACTCAAGGAATGTTCAGAACATGCCAACAGCAGGCAGGCCCTCAGTGCAGGTATTAGGACACTTAAGGCAAAGTTTGTTTATACTGGTGTGTTCTTAAATAATTTTCCTCCTGTCCAAGTACAAAAGTCCTTTGTACCTTTACATATTATCTTACTCCTAACAGCAGGAAAGCAGTTAGGAGTTAGAATTTTCTCTCTGACTGAAGCTTGGCATTAGTGCCAAACACTAATGACCTTAGGGACCAACTTTAAGAGTTGAGCATCCTTGCTGCCAGCAGCTGACCCCACTGCAGAGGAGCCAAGTTGTGCACCAGCTACACAAGGTGCACACAAACTCTGCTTTGTCTCACTGAAAGCTTCAAAGGTGAAAACACTGCAGAGCATTTTGCAGAGGAGGAGCTGAGTAACCAGCTGGTAGAGAAGCTTGGGGAATGGAGATGCCAAACACATGCTCAAGAGCACATTTCTACAAAAGAACCAGTAAAACACAGCGCTGTCACCTACCTAGGAAGTGCAGGAACATGCAGATGCACACCAGCTTGGTCCTCTCCACCAGGTACTCTGCCAGCCAGCCCACCAGCACTGGGGTGAGCATGGAGGTGCCCACGAAGCACATGTTGACCATGGCTGCCTGGTGGCTGGGGTAGCCCAGCCTGGCAGTGCAGAAGAGGATCATGTTGCAGACGATGCCGAAGAAGGTGAACCTCTCGCACAGCTCCACCAGCAGCACGCACACGGCCTCGTGCAGCTTCTTCTCACCTTCAGGCAGCTGCTTCCCAGCACGGCTGCTTCCCCCAGCTCGTTGCTCCTTGTCAGCCATGTGGTTCACAAATCCCTTCTCCTGCATGGCTGCGTCAGGCATGCCTGTCTTTCTTTTTTTTTTTTTAATTTTTTTTGAGTAGATCAGCTTGAGTTACAGGTACACCTCTGTGCTCCTCCACTGTCATTAGCACACTGGTAAGAGTCTCGCTTTGAATTCCACACTCTGCTACTACAATTTCTTAGGGCACCTGTCACTTTTGAGATATTACACAGAGGATCAAAGAATAGTTAAAAAAACCCTCAAAAACAACAACAAATCAAAGAACTACATGAACATTTCAGCTCCTGAATACAGCAACACTAGGAAGTTAAGTAGTTGATTTAATTGGTTCACTTGGGGGTGAAAGAGATTTTTTTCCCCCAGAATTATATTACCTATTAAATTATGTGAATCCAATACTGTATGCTAAACTCAATCTGTATGTTAAAGATAAAGGTTTAAACACACATGAAAGCTAACATTTTCAGCAGAATTCAAATAACAGATTGAGAAAATAATTTGGTTAAAACCATCCAAAACTTTAATTAGGCGACAAGCAAAAAACAGCAAGTAGATAAACACAGAGTTTTTTTTAAGGTTAACATTATCAAATGATTGTGCTATTTCTTTCTATTTCTGGTTGAAATTCAGATAAAGGTAATTATAAAAATAAGCAATGCTACTAGGTTTAAGTTAAAAAAACAAGTTTTGAAATAAAGCAAGTTGGATTTATAATCAAAAGAAAAAAGGGGAACCTAAAAACAGCCTAGTCCAAAACTGTTTTTTTAAGGCAGATTCTGCCCTGTAGGTACCATGCACCAGAAGGGGCAGGGGCACAGGCAATATTTGATATTTTCTTTCATATCAAACAAAATCTACTACAGCCTTGAAAGGGAATGAGGAAGAGCGAAACTCACAGTGCTTTATAATGTTCCTGCTACTTTATCCACAACAAAGTCTGCTGATTTCCCAGGTCAGCTTCTCCATTTTGTGGGGCTCATAAAGATCACTAACATCTAATCAAAATGCTCCCACCTACAACTGGAAGCATCCCTCATCTGTCTTGTGCAAATGTAAATGCATGCACAAGTTACAAGGAAGTGGAACACCAGGTCAGATTCTCTGAACAGAGGTCTCAGTGTTTCTGATGGCATTTTTTGAGATATGGGTTCCGCTCTTTGCTTCCATCTGTCCTTATAGCTACTCAAATTTGGCCTCTTCAGATCTGTTTAGAATATGAGGCCTACTACATCACAAACCAGAAGCACAATAGTATATAAGCAGCATGAGTAAAGATTCCAAGGTTACCTAAAAAAAAACAACCAAAAAAAACCCCAACAGTGATGCCAACACAAAGCCTAAAAACTCTAAAGTTTAAATCTAAGTAGTAATAGGTTCTTTCCTAAAATTAAATATACTTTTAGCCTATTACAAGTCTAAAACAAGAACTCAGGCAGCAAAAACCTCACAATTTTCAGAGACATTCAATTGGGGATGAAAACAGCTGCGACTTATGCCAAGAACTACTTTTGTTTTCTGATCCATGATAGCTAAAATGATCCTCCTTTGAGCAAACCAACCAGAGAAGTTAAAAGTAGAACTCAACTTAGTTTCTTCATCAAAGCCTAAAGAAGCCAATCTCAAATTAACACAGGACAGATAAAAGTATTTTAACTCAGAGGTGCACATAACTTGTGTTTCATGAAGCTACTTTTATCTAACTGTTCATAAGGAAAATAATTTTTCCTTAAGCACATACAACTGTATTTTAACATCAGATAGAAAACATAAGGACAAATAAACCCTTGCTCTAATAGACATTTGGATGTAAAATACTCTGTTTTCCTTCAGAGTGCCAAGTTTACCTGTTCTCATGGGTGCTGGCAGCTCACAGTGAATCACATCAGGGAAGCAGCACAGAGAGCAGGGCTCCTAGCTAGGATGGCTCTTAGTCCCCATGTGGCTTCACTTACCCAAATTTGGGGTGGCAAGCTGGGAAAAGGACATAATTGACCAAGCCTTATAAATGCCCTAGAAAGCAGGAATTGGGTGATTTTCATGATTACTTTTGAATTGCCTTTGCATGTGATCAATAAGGGTGTGGTGCTGACAGTCCCAGATCAATCATTACATGATTACCATGTGCAGTGCTAAGAGAATGTACAGCTTCATGTAACAATAGGATCTTTATTGATTTACTTTTTTAATCACTCCTGCAGCAATTATAGGTGGTCAGTCTATTAACTTGACGTGTTTTCTAGTGAATTCTAGTTGAATCATCTGGCATTCAGTTGGCTTATTCTTACCCAAGGTAATAAAACTGCATAAAGCCTGATGAAAAACTTCTATTATTTGCATTAACATATGTAGAGATTTATATCTACTGAAGCTCCTAGAAACTGGACACATAAAATAACTGCTATTTCAAAATCCAGCCCTTCTGGCAGTACTTCTGTCTGCCAATAAGGACTTTGTGTGTTTTTTAAACAAATCTTCTTTAAAGATATGAAAATGTGGCAGTCACATCTTGGAGAGAGGTTTATAAAAA
Source organism: Molothrus aeneus (assembly GCF_037042795.1). Classification (NCBI taxonomy): domain Eukaryota; kingdom Metazoa; phylum Chordata; class Aves; order Passeriformes; family Icteridae; genus Molothrus; species Molothrus aeneus. Next base: position 3,431,016 of record NC_089650.1, on the reverse strand, counting down.
TACTTATTTCTCACATGGAGGTGTCAGCCCAGGAAAGATCTGTCTGTTAATAAAAGAGTTTCTCTTTGGTGCCCTTCCACCCAAGGTTAAAGGTTACTTCTTCTCGTACTGGAACCTACACATTAACATTAAGCACGTGAATTAAGCTGCTCAGGTTGGACTGAAATTTTCTACTGATTTTCTCTGACAAGGGATGATAATTGTCAGTGTTTTTATTGTAGAGGTGTAATTTACTGAAATTGAAGAGGCAGAACTTCAGTATCTAGCACAACAGTTCTAGCTAAAAAGTAATAGTGGCTTTAGACCTCTGTTTGTGGTCTAGAAAGGTCAGTCTCTCTAATTTTTTTAGTAAATTTAATTCCTCTTTATTCTTTTTTAAAGAGCATGTGAGAGGTGTTACCCATCATCACAGCAGTGGCTGTGGTTCCTGCTAAATATTCAGGGTGGAAACAATTGGTATGGACAAGGCTGACAATGCAACACAAGAATTTTGACACTTGTAAATAAAACATTACGTGGGTCAAATTTTTTTAGTTAGCACCAGGATTCCCATTAACTTGCATGGTTTGAGAAGCTGGCTCAATGACCACTGACTTAAAACACAGAAGAAATGCAGAGCAAAAGGTTCACAGTTAAAAAAAAATAACAAAACAACAACAACAACAAAAAAACAACAAACAACAAAAAAACCCAAACAAAACAATTTAGCTTCTAGGCTGAACTTTATATTTTTCTATTTTTTTGGGTTTTTTTTTTTTTTTGATCCCTTTTTTTTAATCTTTAGGTGTCATGTTGGACAATGTGTTAATTCCTATGCCCTACATCTCCTACTTCTTTCACAGGTGAATAATGAAACTTCTTTTGTTGGAATTGTTACTCAGAAAACTATTTCAGTGATTTCTGCATTGCCGGTCACTGGAGTCTCAGAGTACTCTGGCCTGAGAGAGAACAGTGACCGATTTTGGCAGTACTTCTTTTGGAGTTTCCACAATTTCAATCCCATATCTGATGCTTCTGAGAAACTTCATCAGCATCAGTAAAAATGCTGCCTAGTTTTTGTCTGACTACATACCAGAAGAATGAATACTTGTGGAGCATGTAAAAGGTCAATTAAGAAACTGAAATGTAGTCATCATGAGTTTGAGAAAGCCAATTTATGAAATCTGTTATGTTAGCAAATCTACTAAAAATAAAATTGTTTTATATTTTATAAAGATCTCTCATTTTTTTTAAAGGACACTTTGAAGGCTGAAAAATGGCATCTATGAAATAACCAGTTCTAAAAATAATTAATTATATGAGAAATTCTCTGAGAAGTTCTGGAACTATGGTACCACATCAACTTTGAATAATTTTATTTTCTCTCTGGTAAGTATTTTGGCAAAAGTTTCAGCACTTTAGCCAGATGTTAACTGGAAACCTCATCCAGTTCTGCCTTGCTGCAGGAGGGATGTTATGTCTTTTTCCATGGCCACTTTTGTCTGTGAAAGTGCAAGATCAAGTTGAGACTTTAAATTTATGGAAAAGCTGTATTTTAAGAGGTATATTTGCTTTTTCCTAATATAGTAATAACCAAAAATAGTGTGGGAATGCCATTTTCTTTATTCTGCTGAAATGCAGCAGACCAAGAAAGAGAATTAAATCCCTCTCCCAAGAGGTCCTGATGGAGAGTGTAGACAGGACATCTTCTGCTAGAACCTTTATTTTCTCTGCCTGTCTTGCAAAAGCTTTCTCCCTGAATCTCACTTTCCCCCCAGTGCAATTTTTGTTCCTCTCTCTTTCTTATTTAAGCAGGGAGTGTGGCAAAAGCCCAGAACTGGCATGAAGCAGGAATTCCATGGCTTTTTCCATGGCAGCGGCTGCAGTGACTCTGCTCTGAGCAGGTGGGGTAGAGCAGAAAATTGCCGGAGGTTTCTTCAAACCAACCAGAGGTTCCTTCCTCAGGCCTTCTGTGATGCTGAGCAGCACCACCAAATACTTTGGCAAAGTAGACTCTAAGCAAGATGAAAAAAGCAAGAAGAAAAAAGTTTCTTGCCCAGTTGCAGGTCATGACCTCTCTGAGTGAGGGATTTACTTTACACTCTATGAGTGCTAATTTATTTTGATAATTTTTTTTCAGGGAGATGGTTTAAAATTGCTGATCCTCAAACCTTTAAATGAGAATTATTTTGGCATGATTACCCTGTTCCTTCAAACTGTACATGTTTTATTTTGGGGATTTTGTTCAAACATATCTAATTATCTATGCTAAGCAGTTTATCATATGTTCTAAAGCTTTTGTCTTTATTGCACCTAGCTGACGGTTTTATAATTCAGGAGTAATTGAATTGCAATTATTTTTCATGATGCATGGTGTGGTTTTATATCATGTTGTTGGCAGATATTCTTTATGGTGTCGTTTGGTCTAATGGGAAAATTAGAAGTAGCTCTATCATATAGAAAGATGGCTTTTTTGTGTCATGTTATAGTTTGTAGATGGCACCCAGGATATTTTCTTTTGACATATAGATTTTTAGGTAGAAGCTGAAATGAGATTCTAAAGCAGAGCTCACAGTTGAGACAATATTATCTGTACATCCAAGATGATTTCAACTATTCTCCCATAGTGACAGTTCATTTATATTCAAGTCCATTTAGTAGACTGTGGTTAGTATTCTAAAATACATATATAAGTGCTATGTGGTGGTGGAGTTTCTGCTCTAAATTCATCCCTGATCCAACAGAACTGGTTTCAGAGGACCCAGGAAAAGGTGTCAGCATCTTTTTTAGAAGCAAATCTCCATCAGACTGGGGGATTGACAGCAGATCTCCCACCTCAGTGAAGAGATTTCCAACAACTGCAGTGACCAGGTAGTCTTTTATCTCTCCTGCTTCACATTGTGTCAAGATTTGTGAGATGTATGGGAGCTGATTTTCTTAACCCAGAGATTAGGGCTGCTCTCCTGGAATTTGGGAAGAGGCAAATGCAAGGCTCCATGTCAATGAATAGTTAATTATGTCTGCAGAAGAGAAATTCTTCAACAGACAGGAGAGGGAAAAGCACCCTCTGAGAAAAGTAAAGTTTTGGCCCAAGAATGGTAGAAAATGAGAGCTGAAGGCTGGACCCAGCAGAGCATCCTTTTACAAAGGAAAAAGTCTTTTAAAAAGTACCCAAAGTTTTCAGTTTTATCCACAAAATGATATCTGGAATCTCACAAATTTGCATGGGATGTGTCAATGGTTGGATGAACCCCAGATTGTCTGCCATATAAAATCACACAGGTGACCACATAAAGGTTCATGGCAGGAAGTTTCAGACAGTCTCTTTAAATATTTTCTATTTCCCTTATATGTTCATACACATTTCTGCCTTGTAAGCTAGTACAGAAAGAAGTGTAACATAATTTTATTTATCCATCTGCAAACTTGAATGTCCATAAGCTGAGAACAGTTAATCACTACAGACCCTGTCTACAGTGCCTTGTGTTGCTTGATTTAGGGAGAAGCTGGCAGAATTTAAAATGTTTCTCTTGTAATGACCAATATTTTCTCATTAAAACTGATTTTTGATCGAGGTTTTGATCTTCATGACAGGTGTCAGCATGGTCAGCAGGTAAAAGGAGGTGATGCTTTCAGGTACAATGTCCTTTATTGCCAGCAATTTAGCTAAAATGAGAGAAACTGAAGTTACACTCCTAATCTGGGGATATGTACAGCAGAACTGTTACAAAATTAGCTTCAACTGACATACACCAGATTAACTTTTTCAACTCCATTTACTGTTAAACCTGGCTGATTTGGACCCAAACAGATGACAGAAGGTTCACACAATCCTTTCCACTGATGGAATGGATGGGTGCTGGGTGCTTTCAGCTGCAGAGGTTTATGAAGGAAGGGGAGGTTTTCCCATGCCTCAAACACTGATAACAACACATCACCCAACTCTATAGCTGGCTGCACCTCTGGGCCTCTGCTATTTGATTATGTGAGTACACCTTTTGCTAACTGCATTTGGCTCTTTAAAGACATCACTGAATTTCCCAAAGCACAGTTGCTGCCACTTGGATTGCAGTCTATGAGATCTGAATTTGTATTTGGAAATGCTGTTTTCAATTTCCACTTAAAAATCCCACTTACAGCCATCAGTGGCTCTTCCACCTGCTATTCAGTGCTCACACAGAATATTTGTCATGTTCAATGCAAGAGATGTCTGCAACATCTGCCCAGGCAGTTTTGAAAGAACGGAAGCAATGTAAGAGAAATACAGCTACAAAAATTATTACCTTTATTTATATTTGATACATCTTTAAGATTTGGAGTTATTGGCTTTTAAACACTGGACTTTAAATTTCAGTTTAAGTGCTGGTGTGTGAATTTCAGGACAGAAATACAATTATTTACATGGAATATACTGAGTTTAAAAATAATGCTCCTCCATTTTGAGACATGCAATATAATACATTTTGAAAAATTCTTTTTTTTTTTTTAGAGAGGTGCACCTGAATGCGTGGTTCCAAAACAATATAATCAGACCAAATAGCTTTATCAAAGATAGCAATTCAAAGCTTTTAGTGCAAATGCATCACAAATGCTTGCACTTAGAAATTCTCTTTCTAAGGTCGTGTTTACAGACTCTGCCACAATAAAAGAACAAAAATATCTTTGATGATTTAGCAGAGAAAAGGGAGATACTGAAAAAGAGATGAGAAAGAATGGGATGTGAGACACTATTGAAAAATAATTGATACTGTTACAGGAAGAGAGCCTAAACTCAAAAAGAAAGAAAGGGAATAATAGAGAAATAAATTTGGCATTAGGTGCTTACATTTTACAGTTAGATACATAAGTATTTGTATATTTGTACATCAGTAGTTTGGTCACATTCATAATGCACATTGACCTAAACCTACATTTGAGTTTCTCAGCTTTTCTCCCTATTGCTTTCTCCTTGACAGACTTTTTGAAGATCTTAGATATGAAATCTCTTAGCGAGATGAGCATCAAGTAATTGTATTTGTGGCAGAAGAGATGAAGGTGGAGGAATGCAAACCAAGTTTTGGCTATCACACTAGGATCTGACAGGAAAAGAAAAACACAAGGACACCCTACTTTCCTCCCCCAACTGCCCTGGCTGAGCTGGAATGGTGGAGGAGAAGCCTATGTGCCAAGTGGTGCACAAGGAGACCACATGGGCTGCAGGGTTTCACAGTGGTACAGCCACATCACCAAAATATTTGCCTTTCTCCATGTGTAACAGTGGGTATCAATTTCAGAGAGAAGACCTCAAGTTTTAACAAAAAAAAAAGTCTGGCAAGTGTTCCAAGGGATGAGGAAGACACCTTTGGTTCCAGTGTCTTCTCACAATTTCAAGTTCCCATTCCATGGAAGACTTTCAGTGAGTTTATGTCTCTCAGATTATCACATTGCACTACCTGAAAATAAACATTGAATTCAGATCAGTTCTCACGCTTACTTATGGATGACAGAGCACACAAATTGGTCTGGCTCCTTCCAAGAGAGAAGAATCATGCTTCCTGCTAAAAAAAAAAAATGGCAGGGAGACGTTTAATGTGATTGCAACTAACTGTTAAAATCCAGGCAGCTGTCAGGAGAAAAAAACAGCAGAGTTATTTTGTCCCACTGCAGAGATGTTACATTTATAAGATAATCTCCAGCACAGTGCTCGTAGCTCATGTTTGTTCACATCCTTCAGAGGAATGTTTTCTAATCATCCAGAGAGGTTTACAGTGTTGTGTTGAGTTAACACCAGTGGAAATCAGGCCAGCAAGCAGGAGATCCATCATGAACAGCTGCACAGCACCTGTGTGTGCTGTGTGAGTGGCTGCTGCCCCCAGTTTGGTGAAGAAATCACAATACACATTTTTCACAGTGGAGGATTTTGGCAGTCACACAAACACACTTTCATGGAGTTGTAAAATCCTGATGGAGCTCTAAAATCCTGAGCAGATCCAAGCTTAAATTCGAAGTTTTAAAATTGTTTTTTCATGGTCCATAGTGTGCTTCACCTCTGGAATTTGCAGGTGGGATGGGCAGAGTTTGCCCTTCTCTGCTGGACAAAATGGAATACGCCAACCAAGACTAGGCAGGAGTTCAAGTCTTTGGCACTGAATAAGGGAAAAAATTAGGTTTCAAAATATGTGCACGAAAGTATCCATTAATATATTTGCTGTGATATGCAGTAATGTGTTTAAAATGCATCTTATCAGTGCACCAACTGTTTTCCAAGTCATTTGTGAATTTTCAGTGTGAATGTGTATCCAGAGGCTCAAGTTGATAGTCTTGAAGAGCGTCAATTTTCACAGGATGTCTCTAACCAGTCACTTCTGAAAACATTGTCTGCCGCTAATTAAGTCTGGCACGTTTCTGTCAGATAGGCAAGGAATGTTTGCCATGCTAGAGATGGGTCAGTTGTGGTACAGAGAAACTATGGCTCCCTTGCAAATTAACAGTGGGGCCAAATATAGAAATGAAGAATCCTAAAAAGAATCGGAGGAAAAACTAAGATCCTAAATAATGACCTTACTTACATAAGGTTGAATCAAAGCCACTCCAAATTTTACATGGGAGAGGAAAAAAAAAAGAATATTCAAAATATTCTTCAAAATTCAAAAGAATTTTCAAAATATCCAACACTGTGACAATCAGACAATGGGCTTTACATGAGGGGCATACCCTTTAAAGCTTTTCTGTCATGATACTGAACATTATGTTGATATTTGTCTTGCTGAGAGAATAACCCACAGAACCCACAGAAATTTTCTAGATATTCTAGATTGAATATTTATTCTAGATTTTCTAGATATAATATTTCAGATAGTCTCTAAATTGCTCTGCATTGCAAAGAGGCAGTTAATTTAAGTGAATCTGATTTTTTGAAATCAGGCATTAAAATAAACTTTACCCAGCTGCAATCCTTTATTGGAAACCCTTGGCAAGAATTGTTTTTCATTGCTTATTTGAAATCAGAAAACAAATACTGTACTCCAAGTATTTTAAGTTATTTGGCAATTTTTTACCATGGCCCAGACTTCAGTTCTACTTTGTAACATGGGGACAATGTGACTGCTGATTGAGAACATAAAATGGCTTTATTTCTGCACATGAGTTGGATGCTAAGAAATCCTTCTGTGCTCATTGGTAAGGCTGCTGATGCTACTGCCCCAAACTTGGTGTTTTTCTATCTTGGTGAAATGTTTTTGCCACACTCTTTTCATTGTCAATGGTATTTAATGCAGACTATAATGTGCTACCATTATCCCTGACCACAGAAAAATGTAGTTTGTACCTGAAACTGCTCACAATCCTTCTGATTTAGACTTTATCTACACTCAAAATCTCTCCCAGCATAACATTTTAGTAGCTTTTTTTTTTCTTTTGGATGTAACTGTAACATCAATAAAAAGCTTCAGTGTGCAATACAGTACAAAATCACCCTGCTCCCCTTGCTGTACAGGGACAAGTACATGACAGAATGATGTTTAACAGGGCTCTAACAACAGCCAATGGCTTGTAGCACTTTAATTACAGCGGTATATTTAAAGTGGCACAATTTTGGAGCGCAGACAAAGCCTTATTTACCACTTGAGGTATAACAGCTGCATAAAAAATTATACTCCACAGATAAATCACCCCGTGACAGTGGCAAAATACTGCATTTAGCACCTCTCTGTGCCAGTAGGAGTCTCAGCAAAGCCTCAGACACCTGCTAATGGAAAATAGAGAGGCTGCTTATTTTTATTACCTTCAAAGTTTTTGTGATACTAAGCTTTGGATGTATCAGAAATTACTGATTTTATTCCCACTTTGGAAATTTGAACTTTGCTGAAATAGAAAGAAAAAACTCCTAATGATTTCCTGTTTATGTTTTTTTTTTTTTTAAACAAGCTGTGATATTGAGCTTTTATATTCCCTAACCCAACTCTGTGCTGACCATATCTCAGGAGACATTAATGTGGGGAAGAAAATTGAGCTGCATTGTCCCCACTCAGAGTGGGGACAATTTTTTGCCACTGAGACACAGAATATTTGTCACCTGGCTACTTCTCCCCGAGTGTCAGGTAGATGCCTCAAGCAGTCAGGTTCCCAAAGTAAATGCAAACTTCCCAAGGGTGTGATAGTGTCTATCATCTGGGGACAGCTGGAGTATGAAAAGGTATCTTCATTTTCCCTGGTTTTTTCTTCTTTTTCAAAAATTCAAAGGGGATTTGGGGGTTTCCTGGAGATTAATTTTCTTTTATCTACCATCTGTCCGAGCAGTTAGTTACTTAAACAGACAAATTTTAAGAAAATACTGCCCAAGAATGGGATTTTTTGTTTTTTGAAAGCAGTTTAGCCTCTGTTCTGTTTTTCACTAAGAAAAGTGAGCTGAAATCATGTGACATATTGGAAAGCACAGCTATGCTTCCTCTTTTTTAACTCCTTGTGTCTTCAAGCTACTCAGTACCTTTTTATAAGTGTACAGCTTGCACTTAGAAAGAAAAATAAGGGGATCAAATTAATATTTCTGCTAATTATGGAAGTTCAGCAGGGCAGGACTCCAGAGCAAGCAAGTGCATGGCAGTGGCACCTATTCCTACTAGCTGTGAACACTTCTGCACAACTCACACCAACTTTACCAAACCAGCAGAAGGAATTTTTTTTTTCAATTCCTGATACATTCAATATTGCTTCTTCCAGGTCATAATCATTCCACTGATGTCCCACTGAAAAGTTCCAGGTTTCCACTGAGCAGGAGTTTGCCACATGCCTGTTGTCCCTTTCTGCACCTGGATGGGGATGGCTGGGCCACCAAGGCAAAGACCAGCATGGAAATTGTGAATCCCAGGAGCCAAAACCACCTATTTCCAACCAGGCATGTGCCCCAAAGCTGGCACAACAAAGGAGCTTCCTGTTAATACCAGGCTTCAAGGTGAGATATGTCTTCAGGAAGTAAGACTAATAAACAGAATTTAGGCGTTTTTAGAGCTTTGTTAAAGTTTTAGTTCTCTTTCCATTTTTACTCAGCTGATTCTGCTTTGGCTGATAGCAAGGATGTAGTGCAACTCTAGCCTTGAGACAGAAAGGTACTGACTAGAAAGTGAAAAGCTATCAGCCTCAGCAAGCCTGCAGACATTATGGTTCACTGCCTAAATTCCATCCATACAGCTCTCATCATAAGAAATTTGCTGGCTAAATTCAGGGGTAGGGTAACTGCCATTGATGTATAAACTTTCTAAGTAGTTGTTGTTTTTGTTTTGCATGTAACTGTTTCTAGAAAAGGGTTTGATTTTATTTTTAAAGCAGCTCTGAAGTAAGCTAGATAGCAATGAAAACTGTCAAATGCCCAGTAATTGATGCTTATATATATATATATATTTTTTTTTTTAATAGAATGGGAAGAAATAAGTTCTGCAATAAATTGTCATTTGGTGGTTTTAAATGCTGGTCAGGACAAGCGTCCTCCAGCAGTTTAAATTCCTGTAGTCCATTCAGCCTTCTGCCTGTTGGCCACAGCTGCCAAGCAAGGGTTATTTACTGAGTGCCAATTGTGACAGGACATTTTGCAATGCTGAAGGACCAAAGGGCACAGCACAACGTGCTACGAGAAAAATGCCTCATCTTAATCGGGAAGCTTGTGAAGGAAAAAAAACTCAGCCACCAAAAAACAACTGGTATTGAGGACTTTCTGCCTGATAAAGACTGAAAAAATATTTTAAACCTCATTAGAAAAATAAAGTTTGCCTATTTCTCCTGTTTCATGCACTGTGCAGGGAAGGAACACATATGCTGTCACATTCATATTTTACGGCCTCTTTTTTTCCCCCCAACCTTCGTACCTCAGATTTGAACTTTAAACTTGTGACAGTGTTATGTTCATTAGAATAAAAATCACTTGCTATTTCCATTGCAAAGCTCCCCCCCAGAGGTTATCTTAGCTGTTTTATAAATCATATCAGGAGGAAAGCTGGCATAAAGGTTGACAGCTCACTCTAGATAATCACTTCCCCTCCTCTTAAGTGACTTTAAGCAGAAAGGAGCATGTAGCTTGCCAGTTCAGTTTTTAGTGGTCAAGCATCCACATCTAACCACCACCAACACACTGACTAAATTAGCTTGTAAGTATTTTACTGAAATGTAGGAGGATCACAGGAGAATGAATCTCAAACATTCATCAGCTATCAAGCCATATTTTCTCTGTCCTTCCAGGGCAGAGCTCATTACACAGAAGGACATGAACACCAAAGTCCTTTGACACAGGGTCCTTGAAGGGAACCTGGGGTTGAGATTACTGTTGATTTATCAGCTTCCTCAAGAGTTGGACTGATTAGACTAATGGCTTATAGGGGATATGATTTCCACATTAAAGTCCTGCATCCTGGAGGCAGACAAATGAAGCAAGTTAGATCTTGTAGTAAACAGAACCTACAACTCGAGGCAACAACCCATTAAGTAGAACATTAAAGGGAAAAAACACACACCAAAAGAATCCTGGGTTTAGGAGAAAAGGTCAGTTTATGTATTAAAATTTTTCTATATAAACCAACAAAACTAAATCCTAATCCTCTCTCAGAGAGACTGAAACAGTCTGGAAATGGTGCCACATTTTCCCAGGACGAGTCAGAAGAGAAAAATAATCGAGAAAACTTTCCCTTTAACACCTCACTTCCCCTGTAATCACCTGATTACAGGCATTTTGCAATCAATAGGGACCTTCCACTATTTCTTTTGGGCTTTAGAGGTAGAGTACTTGGAAGACAAAGTGTTAACTATAGCCAGGGGGGCACAGGAAGCAGATGGAAAACCTTTCTTTGAAGTTGGTTGTGATAGAAGCAAATATTAAGGAAGGAAAAACCTGAGAATATTAGCCTGAAACATAAGTATGATTCAGCTGCTAATCACTCCATCTATCCCTGAAACTGTTGTCTCTTGGTTAAATGAGGATAATGAGCCTGCCCTTTACAAAAAGGCTAATCCTGAAAGTGAGTATCAGTAACAAAGATACAGGGAGCTTATTTTCTCACTGTCTCATAACACAGAATCAGAAAAAAGATTCAGCTCAACACTATTAGGAAATCCAACCCTGAGAAAACAATACTTTTTACTCAGCTTATAATTGGATGTTGCCATTAATTGCTCTTGGAAGCCAAGAACTTGACAATGTACAACAAAAACCTGGATATTTGTGCAGACAATGAAAATTATCTATAGGATTATTGATTTTGAGGAACAAATGTCAGGAAAATATATTAAATTTTATGCTTCAGATATTTGGCAACTACAAACTGAACAACTTAAGCTGACAAATAGTACTTGACTAGGTTCCCCCAAATAAATAGTTAACTGTAGTGTTGTGGACATAAAGGAACTTCTGAAAGTAGAACAAAAATCAGATTCTTTGGCAATAATTTGCATGAAAATACTTCCAGTTAAGAGATGTTACACAAAACACTACCCATTAAAGTTCTTACTGGTTCTCAGCCTTCCCTGTCCTTTTATTAAGTTGATCTTAGCTTTTACAACATCTAGCTTTTACAGGAACCAGATGAAACTTTCATCTAGTACGCCCTGGTAACTTCAGAACTTGGCAGCCTCTTTACAATGATGAATGATGTATATATATAAGTGTTGTTCCTTTATTTACACACACAAATCTTAAAAAGGTGAAGGAATACATGAAACAGCACCCAGCAAAGAGGGTCAGAGTTGAGGGTGTGTTTGCAAGCAGGTGGGAGGGCACTGAGCATCCTTCATTACCAGATTCTTGCAGCATGGTGCTGGTCTTCATTTTTCAGACCTGTCAGGTTCCCTCAGGTCCACAAGAAGGAGAATGCAGAGATTCCTAGTCTTAGTAATGGTTCCCTGGCTTTTTGACATGGGAAATTGGCAGAGCTGGGTGTGCACTGGCTGTTTAGCAGATATTGTGCCTTGCTCTCACCTGTCACTGGGTTCAGTGCCTAGGAGCAGAACTGGGAGGCAGCTACAAAGTCAATATTGTGCTTGCTCTAAAGGAAGAAAAGAGGTGAGGAAACTCAACCAAAACCTCTGCATTGTGCCTTCCACCTATCTTCACACTTACTAAATGCAAATATTTGGTAATGAAACACTAAATTGTTGCTATTCAACTATTAAAAGAGAGGCAATGACTGAGGGAAGAAGGACCATATCTGATTTCTACTGAAACTCCCTTTAGAAGAAAAGTAGTTAAAACTAGCTTAATTTTTAATGTAGCCATTAACTTCTTAAATGAGAATCTGCTGGAACAAAGCTGCAGCTATTCCAGAGCCTGGCTGAAGACTGCTATTGCATTTAAAACTGAGAGAGTGTGCTTTTAACTTTGCAGCTTGTGATGAAAGAGATTGGTTGCATCAGAGGGAGTTCCTGGCAAGACTCAGTTTCCCAGAGAAGAGCTTGCCTTGGGTAATCTCACAGAAAAAGAAACACTGCAATGTGGCTGGGTGCCAAGGTCAGTGACAAGCTTAGGACACAAAATAAGAATTTACTGGGTCCATTGTCTCCAGGAGTCCAAGTGACATAAAGCATCTTTCAAGAAACTAGAATATTCTTCTCCCACTGGGAAACCAGTTTTGCTGTGTTTTGCTGCTTATTTTAGCTTTGATCAGAAATGTGAAAAGGCATGAGGTGATGCTCATTCCTGGCAGTTTCTCATGGCATGGTTTCATTTCACCATGTACACTCCCTGAGGGACAGAGGGACCATTCATGGGTGCTGGGAAATTGCTTGGGACAAGCAATGCCTTGGAAACAGCCAGTGGTGTGTGTATGTGTGTCCATTTCAACAAGAATTAATGGCCATTCCCATTCTACCTTTGATTTGGACTCTGGAGATATTCTTATAAAAATGTAATTTCTGCAGAATGTTTTCTGAAAGCATCAACATGAGCTGTGGGATGAAGATATTGCCTTATTTACTTCAGACTCACCTTAACCTTGCCCCAGTTTTACACAGTCCTTTTGCATTTTGCTGTGAGAGATGCTAAGCCATTAGTGTGACTACCCTGTTGTACTAACCTGAAATTATTAAATTACATGTTGATGAATTTGGCTGCATTTCCTGGCTCCTTGAATGGGGACAGTTCAACACAATTTCTAACCTGCACATGCTTGCAGCCTGGGGGCTGTGAGTCATGTTTGCTTTAAGAGAGGCAGCACTCCCAGACTGTCACTCACCTGGGTTATTAGAAACAGAGCACTTTAAGAATTACTCTGCCACCTCCTCACCTCTAAATATAGCTGGTGTGCGTGGGTCTTAAGCAGTTTAGCTAGTCTGAGGAAAGGTCTCATTCCAAATAATCAATTAAAAATCCATCATTTTAAGAACTATGCAGGCCTCAGGCCAAATGCATCTTGGATGTAATACCTTTGACTGTTTAATGCTGGTATTAATTATTTGTATTACAGCTGCAGATCTCAGAATGAAATTTCTCTGCACTACCCAGCAGCAAGGCCTGTTCCAAAGAGTGCACTATTTAAGCAGGCATGATGGACAAAGAGCAGCAGCAGAAAATCATCATTATTCCCTGCTTCACGGATGGGAAACTGAAAGACAGATTCAATGACCTGCCAAGGGTCACATAGGAAAAGGACTAATTCATAAATCCCACCACAAGGTCTTAAACCATGAGATTTCCTCTCGTTCTTTAATCAATAATAAAACACCACAGATGTCTAAGAATCTAATATCTGCAAAACTGCTCCAAGGTCTATAGGCATGATACAATTAATTTCCATTAAGAGCAATGTGATGTGAGGGCACTCTGTAGTGACCAGAAAAGTAGGCCTTGCAGACTTTGCAGTTTTTAAATACTGTTTTAATAGACAATATAAAAATCAGGGATAGTCTCATTAAAATAAAAATATGGGGAAACAGTTGCCAAACCTTTGACCCAAGTTAAAACCAAAGGAACTGATTCAGGAAGTAAACCAATGCTTTTTAAAAAAATCAGGTCTAGAAAAAGCAAAGTCTTTAAGTGAAAATATTTGTAATGAAAAAAATTAAATTAATTTCATTTAAATCAATTAAATGAAAATATTTATTATTTTCCCTTTCTGAATGAGGATTATGTTTCTCAGTGTTGCCTGTGTTATTGTTTGACCTTTAGGGCTGTGCTCAGCCACAGTTTTTAACTCCTTCCTCCCCTACTAGCACAAAGGATTACCAAGAGAAATTCTCAGAGATTCACCTGCCTGCAAGACTCAGATTTCAGGAAAAACATAGAGTATCAAAGGACTTGCAACATGATCATAAACATCAGCAATGCTGTGTTGCATGAGACAACACCTGCAGGTTACAAGGAAGAAGTTAAGGAAAAGTTCACCTCACTCAGCCCCCACAGGGCCAACACAGGGAGCTTCCATAAACACCTCAGCTCCTTCTATTCAAATCCCTTTGCAGTTTCATTCATGTATTTCCACAACTCTAGCAGGAATCATCACTAGGTTGTGCAATATATAATCAGACTTTACCAGGTATAACTTCTAAATCTTCCTGTCACCCTCTCTTATCGTTTGTTAAACAAGTAGAAAAAATAAAATTAAAAAATTATTACTGCTCCAATAAGCCTGAGTGTTGCAGTGAGTTATGTTCGTGTCTAAATTTTGTGCAATGTACACATTACTGACATTAATGCAATTGCACAGTTAAGCATATATATCCATTTCTAGGTGTTGTGACAGGTCTGACTTTTATTTTATGCTTTTGAAGCATGTAGCTAGACTGGAACCTGTAGCTACTGTTCCAAATAAAAAAAAATCAAACAACAGCACTCATATTATTTTAATACAGCATGCTACGCTTTGAGCATTGATACCACCAAAAAAATAGAGAAATTAAACTTGTTTCTTTACAACCAGTCTTAAACCTCCAACATTCCCAATGCATAAATCAAACTGACAAAACATTAAAAAAAACTTTTGGCTAGCACATTTTAACCACGATTCTGGAGAAATGCAGAAATTCTGGTTCAACCATTCATTCTGTAGAAAGACATTACAATACAGTACAGTACAATACAATACAATACAACACAATAAAATACTATTTTCCTTCCTTGCAGTGCTACACAATGAACTTTGATTCTCTATGGAATTTGCACAGGGTGCCACCCACTATTCTTTGTTAAAACTATTGCTCAGAAGCACAGAAGTGAAAAATCTAGTTCACTGCTTTATCAGAGGTGCCAAATTTACTGGCTGGCATGGACTAACTAGCTGGAAACTTTGGCCCATCAGTGTTTATTCTGATAAGTTATCTCCAGCTGTTGCAGAGTAAAATTCTCAGAAAATAGATGCCATTGCTGTTGCTCTCTGCACTTGAGAGAGGTGAGCTGCACATAGGCTGTACTCATTCAACATCTACTCTTAATCTTCTTCATCACCAAAAAAATTCAGGTTTAAAAGAGGTGCCACTACTTGTAACTGTGGTTATTTTTCAAAGCTGTGAAAATTAGTGAAATCCTTTGTGTGTCACTGAAGCTGGATGTGACCCATGTCCCAAAAATTAAGAAAAAAAATCTGTTGGGTTTCATAGGACTTGGATTGGGTCTATTGCAGTGGAAGAAACAAATCAACTACATTTATTTTTGCAAGAATAGCAGTCAAAAAACTTGAATTCAAGTCAGCAGAGCTCATCAAGCAATAGTTATATTTTAGGTGTTTCTGAACATATTGTAAAAGGTCATGAAACCTTGTAGGTGGCTTGTTTATTCAATAAAATTTAGAGAAGGAAGGAAACTTGCACTCCTCCTCATGGAATTAATGGAATGCCCACAGATTTTAACAGCACCTTCTGTGGAAAGTCAGTAGCAGAAAAATTGCATTCAGGCAAATCTGGCCACTCTGATGTGCCCTTGACCTTCCTGATGTAGCATTAATATCAATTTATTTGCCTTGTCAAGGGAAGAGTAGAGGGAATACTGAGTGGCAAGAATGAGTGATAAGAGTCCCTGAACTGGTTTCCAAAGTAGAGGAGGCACAATTTCAGAGAGGCTTTTCAGAGGCTAAAACTGAGATGGTGTACCTGAAATTTCAGAACTAAATGACTGAAGTAACTTCACCAAAAATTAAAGAAAACATGAATGAAATGTATTGGTGACCTTATATAAAATCTAAGAATGTGTGGCTAGAATTTGCCCTTGGCTTGGAAGGTTATGCAGGGCAGCTAAAGGGGCTCATTTATGAGCAGCTCTTTGTTTTGGCTGCTCTGGGTGGGGAAGGCAATGCCATGTCTGAGTGTATCATGCAGTGCAATGTTAACAGTTGGAAAAAAATGACAAAAAGATGGAAAAAATCTACACTAACCAAGAATAATCACTTAACTCTATTAAAAGTTAACTAAATACATTACAAAGTTAAGGGGCAAATCCTGTAGTCTTGACCAGGAGGAACAGTCAGCTCCAGCACAAGGGAAAAGACAGAACTTGGCTTCCATCCTTCACCTGAAGCTTCCTCTTCAAGGCTTCTCTCACCTCTTCTTGTAGATCATTCAGGTCATCACTGAGGTAGAGTCCAGGTTGTGATCTGCACACTCTGGGAGACTATTGCCAGGACAGTATGGCATGGACTGGGAGGAGATGGCATGTCAGGGATCTTTGCTTTGATCTTTTCTTGTCAAGCACATTTCTCCAACTCTCTTCAACTTGAAATACCATGAAAATCCTTTATTCTGCTTCACAAGAAAGTAATTATTCTTGTACAAAGGAGTTAATGCTACCATTGGAGGCCAAGTTTGCCTTTTGCAATAGGGACCTGTGTGGAAGTTAGGATAGTGTGAAAAGCACCAAGAGCTCAATTCCAAATAGCTTTAGTGCAACTACCAGGGAGAGAAGCCAATCTTCCACAGAAAGGAGAAAAATCCTACTGTTCTTAAAGTTGGAAGATGCTCACTTTTGTTTTAGGAACCCTTTCTCATTCTCTCTTGCTGCACAGCTCCAACACTCATTCTATACATATGCATATATTGATGATTCACTAGAGCTACTGTCAAGGACACATTTTCCCCTCAGTTTCAGCACACCCAAATATGTAGTAAAATGACCTCTCCTGCAGGAAAGTGGCTCATTCCTGCTGGAACAATGCAAGGTTGCTGCTCTACCATCCCTGCCATGTAAGGAGGCACAGACATGGCTTTTCAAGGCTCAGAAGAGCATTGTGTTTTGCACCAAGAGGAAGTGACCGGCCTCAGATCTGTAATATCTGCTGTTACAGATCTGTGTATGACTTCTCTCCAGCTCTGAATTCAACACTTCTTGTCATAGTGCTGGAGATGGGAATAGAGAAGAGATAAATTCAAGGTCTTTCCCAGCTGCATGGTAAAAATTCTCTGCTCCTCCTGCTTGCCTTCACCCCAGGCAAGGCCTGTGGAGGCCTTCCCTGCAGAAAGGCACAAGGGAGTATTTCAGAGCTCCTGTGTGCAGTGCACACAGGTAAGAAAACCCTGGCCTAAGTGTGAAAAGACAGATTATAGTGAAGAAAAAACAACAACCCAACAAAAACTTGCACAGCTCCCAGAATTACATTATTGAGGATGCTATTTGTCATCTGCTGGATAACAGAGCATACATTTTGAAACAGGCTGGCAATTCCATTTCATTCACTCTTCTCTTTCCTATTCCACAAGTGTCATTGAAGGTAAGCAGCAAAGTCACCCTCTTCATGAATTTCTCAAACTGAAATGCTCTCCTGAGGATTGTTATCCTGCTGCTATGTGATCTAGTCTGGAAGGCTGCATGTACCAAATTAAAGAGAGCTCTATGAATCAAAGCTGAGAGACTTGGTGCTGAGATATATAATGAGCACAAGAGCACAGGAGGCCCAGCCCTGCTCCCACAAAAATGAGCAGCAAGGGTCTGATTCTGATTTTGCTGATCCAGCTATAAATCAAGAGCAACTTCACTGAAGCACACACGAGTAAAAAGTGAACAAGCAGTCTTTCAGCCACTAAATTCCCAACATATCATGGACTGTGTTTTGTACAAAACATTGTCCCAGCTTGACTTTGCCTGCATGGCCATCCTGGGACAAAATGGTGAGGATATATTCAAAGTGTGTCTTAAGAGAAAAGCAGTTATGAAGCAGCAGAGGAGTGGGTTAGCAGAGCCCTCTGAGCCCCCACCAACTGCCCAGCTGAATTAAAAAGAAACAGGGAGCCTCTCAGAGTCCAAACTAAGCAAGTGTACTTCTCTTCCCCTGCTGTACTTCAGATCCTCCTGAGTCCCGAGCTGGAGGCAGGTTTTGATGACCAGTACATGTTAAGAGATTCATAAAATTTTATGTGTTTATGAGCACTCTTTATTCAAGTAAAATTGACAGTGCAGCTGAAAATACCTTTGTATTTTAATAGTTAAAACAACAGAGAGCATCAAGCCACAACATGCTGTAACAGTCAAAAGATTTTCAACAGGACTAGTTAGAATTGCCATGGCAAGGAAGTTAATTAGTTGCAGCAGAGTGTTTATAGTGATTTGGAGGGGAAAAAATATAAATGGTATTTTTGTTAAGACATGGTATTCTTCAGAATAGCAAGGCTGAAGCTTTAAGAAAAGAAATTGCCCATATTTATCAAAGGAATGTATGATTTTGTGATGTTCTTTGTAAATAGGATTGCACCAAAGAAGATCATCACCACTGAAGAGAATAATTCTACCCCTATCTTATCACCTTTTTATCTTTTTAATGAGAATTGCCTGGCAAAGAACCATACACTGGGTCACAACACTGCCCAAAGAGGATTTATGTCTGAGTAGTGACTGAGGATGTATTTGTAGCCTATTATTACTGGACATTATAGGGACCACTAAATGAAATATGGTCCCTGTCCCAATTAACTTTTAAATCAATTACACAACTCCATTTTTCTACCAGCTAAAAGATGCAGTAAGACACAGACTCTTGTCTTGCTACAGTGGCTTGTTTGTTTTTATTTCCCATCCCAGGGCTTTAGGGAGTGTATTTCTGCTAAGTATTTCTGCAGCTGTTCAGAAGCAATCTGACTGCACAATACAGTATCTGAATAATTGTCTCAAGTGACTATTAAAGTCTGCTGCTGCCCCATAAAACCACGAGGAGCAATCTTGCACCACAGCAGAAAATATCCAAGAGCCAACCCTGCAGAGTGTCATTTCTGTTAGGAGAGAGCTGCTGCAACTGAGTGGAGGTTCAGGGAAACAGAAGGAGCATAGGGAAGGCTCTGGACCTTAAATTGTTTCTTTTCTTGCTGACTAAGCAAAGCTGCTGATTGCTAAATATTGAATTGTCTGTATTCATCCCTGGCCTACTGTAGCCAATGGACAGACATGGAGGAGGACTTTAACCTGTTACACGAGGAATGTTTGTCTTCCCCTCTGCCTCTCTGTCTCTCCTTAAAGCCATTTATACACTGCTCTAAAGGAACTCTTTAAAGCCTAAGTATGGTAATACAGTTTAATTGTGGTTGGTTGGGCTGTTGGGGATAAAATGAGCTGGTTCCAAGTAATTTTGCTGACTCTAAACTTGGCTCTGTACAGAGAGCTGGAGGAGGGGGAATTACTAATAAAGATAGCTGTGCTACCTGGAGAAGCTCTGCATACTGCAAAGGTACCGTTAGACTAGGCCCTACAGTTGCAGATAATTGATTTTTTAAAACAGTGACATTTGCCTCACACTGCCTAACAGCCTGCCTCTTAACCCTTCTGTAGGAACAACTCACACACAAATGTAACTCCCAGACAAGCAGTCTCTGGGCACTCTTTTCTAACTTAGCAAAATCTACTCACTTTGCATTCTTTACACAGCTCCTTTCATTCCTGGAGCTGGACTCGGCTGAAAGGTTGGAGGCAGAAATCTCCTGTCTTCCTTTCCTGCAGGATGAAAATAGACCCCAAATTTGGGGGGGGGGCTGTTTCTTCTACCCACATCCTCTGATATAGAACTTCTGCTGAATCCTATGTGAACTCCACCAGGTAGTGAGACCTGCCTGTTGTAAGGACAAGTGATTACTACTGATCAATATTTTACTTACATGGAACATTTAAATCTTTCAGATGGTTACTCCTCAAAAATAACCATCTGGGCAATAATATCCCTCTCCTTCCCTGCCTTCTTCTCACAATCATCACCAAAATGCCAGGCAGAAGCTGCTCTGTTAGCTAAGCATGGTTCACATCACATTAGTGATATATGTATGTCCAAATAAAGTGTTAACAAACTCCAATTTTAGATGATGAATAACATACAAGGATCATTTAGCCTATTAACATTCAACTGTGATATAAATTCAGTTAAGATTAAAAGAAACCAAAGTTTCAAACCATCCTACAGTGGCATAGAAACCTCATGAGAAAATGAGCTTGCTGCAATCCCCGGGGCTGAGCTCTTTCACTGTCTTACATAAATAGGTACATCTACACAAGCAGTACAATGTAGGATCTGGGAGAGCTTCAGAAATCAACTTTATAACTCTACTAATTTATCCACAGACATACTAGGCCTGTCTGTTTGCAGGTATTTCCAATAACTGTAAAGCTTTTGCTTGTTTACTTATAGAAATATCTTGTCTGCAGAGATAAGTTAGCAACTTCTAGATACTTTTTATCATCTCTGTCTTCTCAGTAGCTCCCTCAAGCCTTCTGTGTGCAGTTGGAATGTCACTGTGGCAAGAAATCTGGTCTCCAGCTTTATAATTTCCATGTGTCTCTGGAGTAGAGAAGTAGTACAATAACGAGTAAAACCCACTGGACTCTTACATAAATGATCAAAACCTCAGTGTCTTAAAAATCCTTTTGCTCTCTACACTCTGTAATTTCAATCTGTGAAGTGAGATTTGAAAAGCATTCTGCTTTCATAGTGAATATTTTCTCCTTCTGCCACTTCAGTGTTATTTTAAAGGATCAGATTTTGTTCTGTGAGCTGTGTGTAATAATGTTTAACAAATAACTCTCTCACTGCATTAGTTTAAAAGAAAGTTACTGTGGTGGCTGCAAAATCTGTTTTATGAGCATGTATCATTTTTCTTATGTCCTTTAATGGTAATAATATCTTGCTTTCCCAACCAAAACAATTGTACAGCTCAAATAGCATCACAAAACTGAGTGAAGCTTTCCCCTCCAGTTCAGCATTGAGCTTTAAACACCTTACTTCACCACACATGCATTACTGCCAGCTGCAAAGCTGGTTCTCTGCTGCAGACTGATTTTCAGGAGCAACAGGGCTGTTGCAGTATTCTTATGCAGTGAAAAAGGAATCAAGGCAAAAGAAAAAGGTCCATGTTTCCATGTTCAGACCTACTGAAAAGATTTTCCTATATGCCCCCCAATCCCTTTCTGAGTTGTTCCTCAAGTGGGACATCAAGCTGGTAGGAATTACAGATTACAGATCATTTTCCTGTGTTGTACTATTTGTTATGATTGCTCTGCACCTGACTTTTGATCTGGAAGTTTTTAAGCAACTTTAGATGATAACTTGATAATGATCAGTAAATGAGCTTTGTGGGGTCTCTGCACAATGATAAATGATGTATATATCATATACATATAACCAGCAGATGTAACCACTCCTGTGCTTTGGGGAGTTTGTACCTTTTTCTCTCACTGCCTGTTGGTCACCACCCATTGTGAGTGGTCACTTCAATAATTTTCTACTGTTTTTGTCTCACTAGTGAGCATCTGGAATTCTGAAAAAAATGGCAAATTCCAATACTGAGAATGTCCTCTAAACAGTGGCATGGATAAAAGATAGGATGGACACTGCTGTTTTGGTGCTAGAAGCTCTAGCACCAAAAGGCAGCTTATGCCAGAGAAGCCTTTACTGAGCTATACCCAGCAGGAAGAATTCCCAAAGGATCAATTCTTGCTGTTTTTGAAGCAGTTCCCCAAAGAAACCCGACAGCAGCTTGAGATCTCATGTGGAAAAGGAAGTGTGTGAATCACAGTGAAATTACATAGGTGTCAACATTTAATATAGTGAAAATTCTTGCTAACCAGAAGGTGCAGGTTTTAATAGGGTAGCACAAAAAATTACTCTAGTCCCTCACACTAAACATTTTTGTAACAATTTTCTTGTAGTATTTAAACAGCATTTCAGATTTTAAGTTAAAATATGGATTGGATCTTATTCATGATCTGATTAGTGTTCACCATGCTCTGCAAAGCACTGGTTTATTTAATGAAGCAGGCATAATTTGCCAGTTTTATTTGAAGAAAAAACTGATCTATATAAGCAAGGGGGTGGTGAACAAAAGCTTGAGGTGTGGTGAAAATGTACTGCTGCTACCTTCTTTACCACTCTAATTATGGTGAATAGATGGAGCATGAGAAGGAGACAGGACAGAAAAAGTCTAATCAATACTTGCCTCTCTTTTGCCCTCCCTGCAGTTAAAAGAGAATGACTGCACTTATCTGGCCTTCTAGGGGAGTATCCATTCCTTGCTGGAGGTTAAATGAAAAACTCTTTTATTCCTACTTTTATGCTGCCCCTAAACTCATGTCCTGATTCTACTGTCTCTGGCTACACGGATAGTTCTTCAAGCCGATGGGAAAATTGTCATGAAAAAGGGTTGCTGACATGAATGAGGCTTGCAAGATCAAACCCTTCATGATCACTACAACCCTGGGCTCTGGGCTGATGTGGCATCCCTGATTTACAGGAGTCATACCATTAGCATCCGAGGGACAATTCACAGGAGTAAGAACTGTGGGAATGGGCCCCTCAGGAGCAACTACCAGCACAGTTATGCATCCAGCCTCGCTCAGATCCTGCCTCACAGACCTGTCCAAATGTTCTGCAGGCACTTTATGCTGTAGAGGAGAAAATAGACCTTGGGCACAAGTTCACTTCTGCTTTACAGGCTATGGCCCCACTTTGGGACTCTTCTTATTCTCTGCCCTCAAAGAGTCTTCCTTCTAAGAACCTGAACCTTTTAAGTGGTTCAGGGTCTGCAAGAAATCTTGGCTTCTCTTGTTTCTTTCTTTCTTTTTTCCCTCTCTACCTTTCTTTTTCCCCCTCTTTGTTTCAGTCTTACTTTAATTTTTTTTAAATCTCTTCTTTTTAAATCTTTAAAATTTCCTTTTGTTAACATTTCCTTTTATTTTTTAGTCTCCTTTTATCTTTTTCTTTTTATTCTTTCTCTTTTGTTGCCTTCTCCTTCTCATTTTGTTTGTATTTTTCTCTCTTTCATATTTTTCCCTACCCTGCTTCGTTTTAAAAATTCTTTCTCTTTTCACCTTCTTTCTTCTTTTTCATCCCTTCCTGTCCTTTGTCCTTCCTCCTAATCTTCTTTCTCAGAATTAGAGGTATTCAAAGAGGGTAGGAAAAAATTAACAAGATGTTTGCCTCAAAATTCAAAGACTGTGAGTACAGCAGCTTTCTCAGTTTCAGAAGGGCTTTTTTAAAGTCACATAAATCAATCAGAATTTCCAGAATCTGAAAAACTGGAATGCAAAATCCAAAGGAAAGCATGCAAATAGTAGAATTTCTACATGCATTTTTGCTTCTTTTTATATCCTACCTACAAAGAATGAAAATCACCTTTTTTCTGGTATTCTGTTTTTTCCAGGTGTAGTTATGAGAACTTGTGTAAATCAATTACCAGCTTTTCTTCTCAAGTGTAATAATGTGTGTTTAGTTTTACTGTTAACTTAATAGGTTTATCTGCTTTTTAAACTGACTGTGAGTAAGGATTAGAATGCCAAACAAACAAAAAGGTGGCAAGAGAAGATAATTAGTTTCATTTCAGTCACACCATGTGATCATGATATGTGTTAGGCGTGGTAAAAAAACTATGAAGACACAATTCCTGCATTGAATTAAGGCATGAGCTGCAGAAATTCTTCCATGTTTTAGAAATAAATCTATTCGCTGGGATGGACCCATGCTCCTGTGAGTTTTTTGGTTGATTTCAGCAGAAACACAGTTTACCATGTTCTTAGTGAGAACGAAGGCTGTTGAACCCAACCCCTATGAGAATTTCAAAACAGTTCTGATGCTACAGAACTGTGATACAAATTTAAGACTAGCAGGACAGTTCTGTTATAACATGTTAACAAGATTGTTAAAACTTGAGCTCTTGCTCAAATGAGTTTTACTGTGGTTTATGATTTTAGAGAAGAGTTACACAGGAATTTGACATGACATGACAGTACATGGCATGAAGCACAGAAACAACATCAGTGAGCACTGAATGTATGTACCTAAGAGTAGAGATTTTTTCATAAGAACGCAGATTTAAAATTTGAATCCCTTTCCTATGGTGTACACATCTTTAGGATTAGCTTCGGACCCTTTCTAGGCATCTGAGTACATTTATATCTATTTTTTTCAGTCTTGCTTATCATGAGCTGCTTAGTCACAAGCATTGCTCCTGTTGAAGAGGAGTGCTGTGGGGATAGCATAATTCTCCCTGAAGAACCACGGGGAAGCTCGGACACCAGGCTGCCTCCATTCATCACACTGTAGCACACTGGTATGAGAACTCTGTGGTCAGTTTCAGAATTCCTTTATTTTCTTTTCACTTTGCAAAGCAATACGATGCATATCTATTGGAACAGTGCTGATGGCTTGGCAATACAAGCAGCTTGGCAATACAAGTTTCATTTCCTTGCCCTTTGGTAAAAATTAAGGCCCACCAGAACAAGGGAGGAACAAAATACTGAGATTTTAGGTAAGGTTTGAGCCCTCTTGGGAATTTGCACAATCGCTGGACTTGGCTGTCACTACGAGTGCCTGTCTGGGTGACAGCCTTTGCTTCCCTCTGCCCAAGGGTGTTCAGACAGCAGAGCTTTCCCTCGCTCGTTCTCACACGTTTTCCCTCTCTTCCTCCCAGTTTTGCCGTGCTCCGGGCCTGACTCGCCGCTCCCGCCCCGAGCCCGCGGGGCTCCGTGAGGGCGGCCCGGGCGGGACCCGCCTCCGCGGCCGCCGGGGCGAGGCGGGGCCGGGCCGGGCCGAGCCTCAGTGTCCGCCGGGGAGCAGCGGGGCTCGGATCGCCGCGGGCACGGCCGAGGTGCGGGCACGGCCGAGGTGCGGGCGCTGCGGGGTCCGAGCCCGCCCGGGTGCGGGAGGGCGGTGCGGGGAGCGCGGCGTGAGGGGCTACCAGGGGAGGCGGCATCTGCCGGGGGCCGGGCCGGAAATCTGCAGCTGGATTGGGAGCGGAGCCAGCGGCCACACGGCGCTTGGAGAAGTCGCGTTTGAAACACGCACAGAAAGCGGCCCCCGCGGCCCCGGGACACGCGTGGCGGGGGCGGCGGGAGGGTCTGAGCACGGCGGCTGCGGAGCCATACCATTATTATTACCATTATTATTATTACTACTACCCCTGTACGTCAGGCTGTTTGTGACCGTAATGGGCATATCCCTTCAAACCCCGTGCTGTTTGTGTATTTGGGGCTTGTTTTTGCGGTTTCCGCTGGCGCTGAAATCCCGGGTTTTTCGGTGCCCTTCCATTTTGTACTGAAGGCAGGGCCTGGGCTGGGCATGCCGGGAGCTCGGAGGGCAGCGAGGGGAGATGGATAAATGTGGTGAAGCTCCCAAAGTGCTGCTGAACACTGTCCCATGCCAATGACTTGGCATCATCCTTGGCTGCATTTACAGCATAGTTTAGGGGAAAATGCTCTGGCGCCGCGGATTTACTTTATTTTTTGTTGTGTGGAGCACTGTGTGCTTTTTGCTGTGATACAAAGTTAAGAGTAGCGGGACAGTTCTGTTGTAACATGTTAACGAGATTGTTAAAATGAATGGGAACAGTTACTGTCCATTTCTGAGAGGGGCCTTCGCCAAGCCGCTGTTTATCTTGGGAGCTGGACTGTAGTGAGAGAGGAGGGAGAGTTACATTGAATTAATTTCCCAGGGTGTGCAGACCCTGTGCTGGGCCCAGTGACCCAAGGATAAAAGAGGGAGCAGAGTCCCATCACCACAGCAGGCAGGTCCAGGCAAGGCTTGTTTGAGCTTTGTTTTCACTGAGTAAACATCTACTTACCTCCATCCTGCCCGGTTCCTCAACGAGGACACGCCTTCAGAGCAAGTCTTCCATCGTGCTCTTTGCTCATCAAGTTCCCCTTGTTTGGCAATAGCTGACTGTGCTGAAAGGGAGATGAGAGGTTGTTAAAAGTGTAATCAAGTGAATATTAACATTTTTATTACTATTGTTAAAATTATATCGCAGGAAGTGAGTTAGCTGTAACAAAAAAAAAAAATCATTTATTTGGGTCTCTAGTGAAGCTAAGACATCCTAGTTGTATGGATTCCTAGTCACTAAATGCATGGTTGAAGCACTTGGTGAGGAAAAAGCCTGGGTCTGGGCAGTGCAAAAATTAAATGTGCACGGGGATGTGCTTTTTTTTCCACCTGCATTCACTCCTCAGCACCTCTTAACTTCCTGGTGTTGATAAAAGGTACTGCCTCCATAGGATTGTGGATTTGGTACGGTCTCATTGGAAAGAGACTTCATTAGTTTAAACCTCCCATGATAAAAGCAGAAATAGTCCTCTCCTTTTTGTCATTACAACTTAATCTTTGCCTGTGAGTCATGCTAAAAGCAATTTTTAAGAACAAGGTCTCAAAGGGGAAAAATGCATGTTTAACTCGGTTTGATCACAAGTTACTGCTGGGTAGGAAGATACTGGTTAGTTTGAAAGCTGAAGTGCAATTATAATTGTGTCATTTTACACACAAAAAAGGGTAGGCAATACTAATTTTCTTCTTTACATTTCATAGTTCATAGTATTGTCACATACTCCTCCTATCCTGGTAACTGCTTAGGGAAATTTGCTAATTCAAATGAATTGGTCTAAAATTGGTCTAAATCCTTGTGTTATTTCAGAAGAGTACTAATTTCTGTGACTAAGTGTTGTTTCTGCAATTACATTAAATATTTTGGTAGTTTGTACTTTGACAGTTTAATAAGCACTTATAATGGAAGCAAAATATTATAATTTATCATCTTAAGGTATTATATTATGCTATTGTGAAAAAAAAGGGTAGAAAATTGCTTAAAAAGAAACTTTCCACGGTGGCAGAATCATGCTGTAATTGCAGTGATGCTAAAAAAACAAGGCTATTAGCAGACTGTTTTTGTCAGAACTTTGGATTGCAACGATGTCTTTTTTTTTTAACTAACTTTTAATGTTTTTTAGAGGTCATCAGTGAGAAGGGGGAGAAATGGCCAAATCGACTCAGTTAATTGACAATGAAGTCTTCCGGGCTTACGCTACTTACACAGCCATTGTTCTTCTGAAGATGATGCTAATGAGTCTGATAACAGCATACTTCAGGATCACAAGGAAGGTAATCTTTTGGAAATACTGGCTGGGAGAACAGACTGACCGTTTATATTGAAATACAGAGATCTCATGTATATATATATATATATATATATATATGCATCTCTAGAATTCTGAGACTGAGGATATTTCACAAATTGGGATCAAGGCTGCCTTGGAAAGCAATCATGTAGCTCTCCTAAAATCAAAATATTTTCTTGACTTGTATCTGCCTTAGCAGTCCACAGAATGCATCTGTTACTACATGTGTCAGCAGGGAGAAATCAACTGTACATTGAGTCTGCACTGCCTGAATTAAATGTTCTTTTCAAGTAGTATCTTGCAGTATTTTGAGGTAATAATGGGTCATGTAAGTGTAAGAATTTGTACCTAAGAGGAAAGGGAGACACTTCCTTGGTCATAAATGAGAATGGGAATAAGGCTGTTGATGCTGTTGCTGTGTAGGCTTCTGCAGAAGGAAGGGATCCAAAAGGACTTTCAGATAATTTGTCAGGAATGGTGAAAAAGAGACTTGAGAGCTTCCACCTTGTAGGTGCCTATGTTCTGTCAGCCTACTGGGGTTACTGCAGGCTTGTTCATCTCACAAGAAGGCTTTATTTAAGTGCATAAATTGCATTGCATTAATTTGTCAGCACACAAATGTACAGGCTGGGCTCAAGAAAGCAGCAAACATTGTATTATTCCCTGTGCTTTTAACTTCAGGTAAGTTAAGTGAGGTTATTGAGGCATTGGCAAAAAGAGTGACCTTTATAGCAAGCTGCTTTGACTGGATAAAACATTTTGGCTACTAATGTCACTTGTGTGCTTGTGTTTGAAACAGGCATTTGTCAACCCAGAAGATACAGCATCATTTGGAAAAGGGGAGAGTGCTAAGAAATTCCTGAGGACTGATCCAGATGTTGAACGTGTACGCAGGTAATACATAGGAACCTGAAAAAGTTATTTTAAATAAGAGACTAATATTAAATCAAGGAGTTAATTTCACCCCATTCTTGGTCAAGCTTGTGTGTGTTTCATGGTGCTGTATGTAGCAATCTAATACATTAATTAGTTTAAATGAATAAACCATTCCACGCTCAAATGGTCATTGTGCATTCTAAAAACAATAAGCCTCTGTCTAGTTATAATAGCTGACTCTTGGGTGGTGTCCTGTCTGATGGGCAAAGTGGTGAGTACACTGTAAAATATAACCATAAGTTGATGTAGCTCATGGCAAAATTTTCCAAAATCCTAAATTTTGGGATGCTGTTTGATACACCTATACTAACAAGGAAAGTTTTAATTGAATGCTTTCTATAGGATTATTCCTTGATGAAGCTAAGTTTATTTCTGTAGCAAAAACTTGAATTGTCAGTGAACTCTTCTCGTTTAAACCTCCATTAGGGAAGACCTTGAAAATATGTACCAGTGCTGTTTTAAGAACACTGCGTCCTTGCAAATAATGGCTGTTGTTTCACAAACATATTTCTGTATGCCTCTTATGGATTAAAATCTCAGAAAGAAGAGCCTAATCTAAGTGGGCTGTAAAAATGTTCTGCTTCTTCTTTTTGTGCCCCTGAGTAGTTCAGGGAAGCTGTTGCTTAATTTCATGGGTGTTACATAAAAGTGGGAACTTTTATGGTGAGGGGTAATTCCTTTCTCTTTGTAAATGGTAAGAGACCAGCTAAGTTGAGACTAACTTTATCACTCATTTAACTCAAACTGTTGTGGTAGAGAAATGACAACCAGCATGTAATTTTCACAGAATAGATTTTTAAAACACTAAATTTTCAAATCCTGTTTTGTGTAGTTTCTCAGACATCTCTAGACCTAGTAAGTAAGCTTGGTTCTAGTTACTATGTTGGTGTTGCAGCATCCTTATTATCCTCCCAACTGTGGTTCTTAGTAGAAGTTTAATACGTTTTCTCCTACAAGCTTCATGGCAATAGATAATGCCACATAAATTTAGCATGGCTTCTCTTTTGTATAAGTGATTGGAATGTGTTCAGTTTGTGGAGAAAAAGAGATTTTTTTTTCAAGAAAAAGAATTACTTTCTTCAGAGTACTTTTATGGGGAATGAGAATAAAAAAATCTGGAGGGCTATGTTTCTTTGTAATTATAAATATATTCTAAAAGCAGCTGCAAGACAGTGCCATGACCTAATTCCAGTTGACTCTGAAATTTGACATCATTAGTTAGGCTTAGACATTGTTTCAATCAGTAAATTGGGCTGGAAGTATAATTTATCTAAAGAGGTGAAGGGAGCTGGGAAGGTTTAGGAAGGGGTGTGAAAGAACACTTCAAGATATATGAGTTCATTCTCAACACATTTTTAGTAAATTAAGGTTTCAAAATTTGAAACATTTTTTCAGCTATTTTAGTGCTCAAAGTGAAGAAAATGAACGAAAAGCATAACTGTCACACCTGTTAGATGTTCAAAAATAACCTTCTTCAAGATGATGGAACTTCATGAACATTTGATGAACATAGCAGCTCCTATGTAGGATATTTCATATTTTCTTTATGGACACCACAAACTGGATTTATGGGATTAAGGCCATGGCCATGAACTGTAATAGCTTCAGTCACAGCTCTCCAGTTAATTGATGTTAATTGAGAGAAGCTCCAAGAAAACAGCTACCTCTTTTCTTACCTGACTTTGCATTCTTGCACACCCAGTTGCACTCAGACACCTCATGTAAGTCCTTAGTATAACCAAGATCCTGGGGAAAAACTAATACCTTTCATACAGAAGATCAGAAGCTTGAAAATGTAGGGTGCAGCAGGAGAGACCAGAGTGATGTCAGGCGAACATGCCAAAATCATTTCAGTAATGAATCAGGTCCCCTCTGCAGAGGAAGCCAAGAGTTGTTGAATAGTGGCATGCTCTTAAGGTGCTGAAAAATAATAAGGCTGGAAGTGGTTTATTCAACAAAATACACTTTAACTTTGCTTCTTTCTCCAGAGGCCACCTGAATGACCTGGAGAACATTGTCCCATTTGTTGGCATTGGACTGCTGTATGCTCTGAGTGGCCCTGAGCTGTCCACGGCCCTGCTGCACTTCAGGATCTTTGTAGGGGCTAGGATCTTTCACACTTTTGCATACTTGATCCCTCTTCCCCAGCCTGGCAGAGGTTTGTCTTGGGCAGTTGGCTACTCAGTGACCTTCTCCATGGCCTACAGAGTCCTGAAGACAGCGTGGCTCCTGTAGCAGAGCTGTAGCTTCTGTGTCCCCTTCGACATTCCACACAAAGTTCCCGGCACTGTACCATCATGTCTTGAGTGAGCCAATGAGTCTTCCGTGGTAACTGGAATTCTTCTTTTGAACAAAAGCTTTTTGTTCCTGTTCAGAAGTGTTTATTTTTTTGGAGGAAAAAAAAAGAATCCTTCTCCCTGTATTCCCTGTGCATGGGTTGCACTGCCAAATACTAGATTGGATGTTCCCTTTGCGATTTGTCAAGTGCTTACAATTCTAAACATGCCATGATGCTGTATTGATAGAGTGTTTGATAATTTTCTACAGATGCACTATTTTTGGCTGTAGCTCTGAAGTCTAAATCAATAAAGACAAGATTAAAAAAAAAGCCTGTTTGTATTTTTGTTTTCATTTTGACTCTTCTCACTGCAGCCAGCAAATAGCATGTCACTATGTATCAGGAAGAGATTCCAATCATACAGTTCTTTGAAGAGAGCTTACCTTAATAATAAGATATAACCAGTAATGCTAGTCTTGTTGTAAAAAAATCTTTGATGAAAATGTTTGTATAATCCACTTTGGGATTAAAAAACCTAAACCATTGCAGCTCCATTTCTTTCAGTTGAATAGATTAAAAAGAAAAACATACTTGTGCTAAATTCTTTGGAGAAACTAGTAAAAATTTTAAGTAATTATTTTTGCTGGAGTTCCTGCAAATGTTCATTTTGTGACTGGATGAAGTGTAGACCCTTTGTTAGAGGATTTTTTTTTTCATTTTTGAATAAATTCAGCATAAAATGAATGACACTTGCAAATGTAGCTATCAAGTAATCCAGATGTACATATATAATTAGTTTATGTGTCATACTGTCATAAATATGTTTCTGATAGGAAGTTTTGCTCTTTGCTTACATCTTTTCTATGATGTGTTAATTTGAAATACATTCTTTAAAGACTTTTCCTTGGCTTCTTTTTGTTTGGTTGGTTATTTTTGGGGTTCTTTAGTAGCTCTGGATTAAATAATAGCAGGAGACTTCAAGTGACCCAGATTTTGAGTCTCTGTCACTCAAGTGACAGAGATTTCAAGTGTCTTTATATGCAGTGTGCTGGTCATTGAGAAGTTTTAAATGGCAGAAGTCAGAGCACAACACATTTGGTTTCCTTTCCTACCCCAGAAGCTGTGTCCATAAGGGAGACTGAGAGTTCCAGAGAGGAGATGGAGAGTTCTCACTGCTGCTTCCTCATATCAAAGATTTTTGTTCTGCTTTTTGCATGGGAGCAGTAGTTGTAGTACTGCAAGAAATAACACTGGAGGGCTTTCCTACCTACCCACAGTTGTGAGGTGGAGGTTGGTGCACTGTTGTGTTAGGCTGCAACTCGGAAGGGTGGCAGGAGGAATGGGGAAGACTTCAGAGAGACTGGATTAATCCAAAGAAAGAGGGTTTTTATTGCAATTTAAGTGTAGTAAGTAAGTAGTTGGATGTATTTGAATCATGTCTACCAAAGAGGAGAAGGTGGAACTTGAAATCGATAAGTTAATATTGATTTACCAAAAGTTAAATCTAACTAATGAGTAAAATAACAAAGAGCTGGATCCTCTAGAAGGAGGATGAGAGGAGATGACTAAAAGTTGAACATTGGAGAGCTTCAATAGTTGCCATGGCAGAGTAAGCACACATCAGCACCTCTGGGTTAGCAGAGGCTCCAACAGGAAACGTGGGCTTTTGTGTTTCTTCTCACATCTCTCTCCACCACTTCCAACCTGTGCTGTTTTTCTCCTGTTCCTTCTTCCTCTGCTAGGTTTTATGAGATCTTGAGAGCAGCTACCTTGGTATTGTTGTAACAGAGGCCAGCAGCTCTTCTGGTTTAGGAAGGAGCAGCGATGGAGGGTGAAGGAGTGAGGCTGCCACCTGGAGCTGTGTCCCAAACCAGTCATGGTCACAGCCTGCCAGCTTTCATCAGTCTGTGGCTACTCTGGCTTCCTTATATCATCATAACAGCTTCTAAAACTCTTTCCTCACTACTTCATGGCTTGCCTCTTCCTCCTAGCTGTGTGTCTTTTCATCCATTTCAAACAAAGGAAATGTAGCCACCCTGCAGAGGGCCCTGATTGAAATTCAGCAGCAAAGTCCTCTCATTCAGCATGGAAAAGGCTCTTCAGACAAGCTTGGTTATCAATGCCAGGCATATGCAGGAGCAGCATTTTCAGCTCCTTTTGCATCAAGCTTCTGTACAGAAATCTCATTCCTGGAGAATGTCTTTAATTTTGTGATCTTATATTTGAAACAAAACTGGTTTTAAATCCCTTCCATTTGCTCAGTGGTTGCAAAGCCCAGAACATACACTCGTATGTGCTAAGAAGTAGAAAAGATAACTGGAAACTCTTAGAAATACCTAGAGTGATTCAATATTATTCTGTGTTTCTCTTGCATTTATTTTAAACCTATATTTTATTTTCCTTTTGCTCCCACAAATACCATCTGTGCATCTGGGCGGGGTACGTGCTCAATCTGGGAAATGTGCCTTACCAGATTCCATCAAATGCCGACTGCCAGCTCCACAAAAACTCTGTTGGAGTGGTCCTAGTCACACAGCTCTTGCATTTCTCTGCTCCCTGCCCTGTAGAGGTGCACTGTGCCTGTTGTACAGCTGTAAATTTTGATAGGTTGGTGTATTTCAGGGGAGCTAGCAAAGGAGAAAGAGTGTGTTAGTTAATTTATTGCTCGGCTAAACTGGATTTTCACCTTTTAAAACATGCATGTGGATTTCAGCCTGCTAGTGTCAGGTCCTCTTGCAAAACCATGAAATGGAGTAACCTGTAACTGATGAAACAACTGAACTGTTATCAGCAGGTGTGCTCCCTTTGACCTGGTGAAAGTACAGAAAGGGCTGCTCCATGAGAGCCATGGAAAAAGAGGTCAAACCATCAGCTTCTATGCTTCATTTCTGTTTATTATGCCCATTATTCCCACCACCAGTCTTGGGCAACTGGAGAAACTACAGGGTTTCTTTTCTCATTATTCCTGGCATTTTGTGTTCTTCTCCCAGGTATGTTGTGTATCTTTGAAGTGGCTTTTAACAGTTGGCCATGAAACACCACAAAATGCCAGCTGACAAGAACCTTGGTTAGCTGAGTTCATCTCTGAGGGAATTTCATGGGCTGCTTTGTTTCAGAAGTGTGAACCTGAGCAATTCCTCAGTTTAATTTTTGTTTGTGTGGGTAACTGCTTAAAAGCCTTTGGGCAAAATGACTGTGCTGGTTTTCCTGGCTGCAGACACATGCACTGAAGGCACGGGGTTGGTGGGAGAGATCATGACTGGTGAAGAGCTCTGAGCAAGGACTTGCTGTTTGATCATGACTTTTTGTCCTGTCACAATGAAGAATGTGTTTAAAACTATAAGTGATACAATAAACATTTCCTGGAATTTTCAGACATGAGTGTGTGTCTGAGCTTCACCGCCTTCAAGGTATTTATTTCAAGAAGCTGGGTCAATGCTTCTGTAAGTGATAGAATTTCTTGTCATCAAAATACAGAAGAAAAGCCTGGGCTCTTAACTCAAATAACTCTGGGGTTTGGAAAAATTCTATTTACCTGAAGCTGATTATTACTTAGCTGTGTCTATTCCTAGTTATTTACAGAAACAAATTCAATCTAGATTTTTCATGGCAAATGCTTGTAATGTATGTCTTTTCTAAGAGCAAAAACTAAAAAGCAGAACTTTTAGAATACCATTTTTAAAGTGTTGCCTGTCATTATTCAAGCTAATGGAGTTTTCATTTCAAGGTTGAAAATTAAGAAGAACTTTTCTCTTTTCCAAATGTTGTCCTGCCAGCTGAGATGGCACCAAGTGTTCTCTGAAAGGTTATATTGACGTGTTAAAATACTCTCATGATTAAATATCTCTGGCTGCTGGACACTTAGAAATCTAATACCTCTATGTGATTCACTTTAAGTGATAGTCAGGCTTCCAAATCTTGGTCAGTTAATCCCACTCATAGATTCTGAAGGCTCAAATAGATCATTAGCTCCTTCAGCCTGACCTCTAGTGGAATAGAAGCCATGGAATGGCTGCCCTTCTGCTGATGGTAGTTCAGTCACAGCATGACTTCCAGAAAGGTGATCCTCATTCAGAGACTTTGGAAAACAGGCATTGATTCACTCTTTTCTGTGACATTGGTTCTCTCTGGTGTATATGTACACTTAACTTAGGCTTTAAACATAAGATAGTTTGGTTTTGTTGGCTTTGTTTGTTGTTTTTGTGGGGTTTTTGGTGGTTTTTTTTGTTTGTTTTGGGTTTTGTTTTCTTTTTTTTTTTTTTCATCGAGGCAGTTCTTATTACATTATTGCAGTGCAAGGTGGAATATGAAATATTTTAATCATGGATTTTCCTCCTACAAAGCATTCTGCTCTAATTTAGCAGTACCATATAATCTCCACAACTGAATGCTTTTACCAGGTTTAAATGTAATGCTTTTACTCTTTGCTGGTAGGCCCTGGTGTGCATCACCACTGACAGCATCATTCTTTTATTTTTTATTCTCATATGTGGGAGAACTTGGAGAGAGCTTAAGAAGAGGAAGTTCCAAGGAACTTGTCTTTTTACTACCAAAAAAAGAGACAAAAAGAAGACTGTCTCATGGGTACTGCTTGTCCAGTAAGGGGGAATAAATTCAGAAAGTAGTGTCAGTCCTGTAGAAAAAATGAAGAGAAAAAGGAAAAGAGAGAACTGAAAGGAAGGAAATGATAGCTTAGAACAGCATCAAGGAACAAACTGGATGAAGACTGGTAGATGAAGTGTGGTAAGAGAGGCAGGTATCTTTCTGCTTTATAAAATTGCTTTACTATCTCTTTAAAACAAATTCATTTTTAAGAATGTTTTTCTTTGTGTATCCAGTCATTAAATATCTGCAAAGAGGATTATAAATGCTTCAAATCAGGATGGAGAAGACCCATGTGTAGCTAATTCTGTTTAATCAGTTGCCTTAAGGCACCTGTGGTGCACAGGCTACTGCAGTAGAAGATGGCTTTTGACATTGTGTGACTAAAAAACTGCCCCAAAATAACATCACATCTGCAACAGGGAAAGAATGATTATTTCCTTTTTGCCTGGGAAGTCTTATATGGCACTTGCTTTCAAATTTACATCAAACAATTCCTTTTCACTACAATGCTTTCATGGAAACCAGAAAGAACCTTCAGAAGGGTGAGTTTGGGAACTGGGCAGAAAGGTGTCAGCTCTGGAGGTTGTCCCACATTTCTTGGAAGAATTTCTGAGCTTCATCTCTTTAACCCTCACTGTGGGAGCTGTAGGGATTAGTGCATGTGGAATTGCTGCAGAAATGCTCAAGGTAGGTTTAAAATTCTTAATCTCTAAGTATCTAAAAGACCTAAATAATTGCTATAAAGGCAGAACTTAATCTGCTTCCTCTTCTGATAGAAAGTGACACTAAAACCTCAATTTTCCTCAAAGAGCCTGCAGTTATGTTTAAGTGTGCATGACTGCCTCATTTATTTAATACTGGCAACTGTACAGTGGAAAGTTGTTTACGATGGGATTTTCACATCAAACCAGGTGTGGTCCATCTTACAGGCTGCATTTCTCAGAGAGCAAGGCTGGCAGCACCCCTACTCATCATGTGAGAGTTCCTTCTGTACTCTTGAAAGGTGTTTTCACAAGAATCAGTTTGTTGTGAGCACTCTGGTGCTGGTTAGTTGGGACCATGTAGCTCATGGAGTTTTGTCGTCTCTCTAGCAAGTTGGGGTTTGCTGTTGATCTCTCCTTGTCTTCAGCTGGACAGGGTTCCAGTGCTGCTGCTCTGCCTCATTAGCGGACAGATGGCTTATTCCACTAATTCTGCATGAGGATTCTGTGGTGATTATAATGACATATTCACTGCTAATATGAGTGACAAACACTAAATTTTATCTTTGGCTCATTGGGTGAGAGTTCAGAAGTTTTGTCAGGCTGAAATTTATTTTGATGCTTGGCCCTTGGGTGGAGTTTGATGTGCTTACTTTCAAGATAAATGAAATTAGTTCTGCAGGTCCTCTTGGTTTTCCTGAAGATTATTTTGCAAGTGAAAACCTGGCTACAGTTTCCTTATTTGAATTTCAGGTTCAGTGGCAGCATTGTTTGATGATGGCACTTTCATTTAGGTTCAGTTCATTTAGAGAAATCCAACATTCTTCAAACAAATAATACTCACAGTTATTCCCACTGTAAGTGGCAATGTGTTAGAAAAGAATAGAATAGCCAGATTTTTCCTTTCTGTTATTTCTGTCTTCCCTTCGAGCTTTCTTCATTCCTGATGAGAAACCAGCAGTTATCTTAGATGCATGGGCATGGCAGTAGGTTTTTCTTCCCTCTCCTCGTTCTTAATTTTGTCCGTGGTACCACTAGATGTCCCTCTTTGGCTTATTTTATTAGATTTCAGGACTCGACCCGTGAAGAATAAAGTAGCTGTGCTCTGCATCTCTGGCAGATTAAGTTGTAAGGGGAAAATATTTTGCTAGATTTAAAGAAGACATTTATAATAGATACTAAGACAAAAGAGTGTCTCTGTACAGTAAACTTGCACTGAAAAAAAACTTTATGGAAAAAGTGACCTTTGTGAAAACAGAATATGTAACCTGTGGCTGAAACAATAGAATGTTTTGTATCATTTTCTTTTTGAAATTAACAAGGCACCAGGTAACTGCAACATCTGAATTCTTCAACCGAGGTTCCTAGAGAACAATGCAATTTTTATTTTAATTGCCTGCTATTGGTTTTATTTTATTTGTATTTAACAGTAGAGTAAATTGAATGGGGCTGAGGCTGTTCAAAAACTTGAAGTGAGTAAAGAAGCAGAAATAAAACTCAGAAGCTGTGTCTGTGTGCCGCAATATCCAGAAGAGACTCAGCACAGTTTACTTCATATTACCTTGATAGTTACAAAATTCTACTTGGGAATTTAAAGGTGCTGTAAATAATGTTGCTTGTATTTGAAAAAACTGGGATGCCCTATAAAGCGATGTGTGCACAGCAGATTTACTTGTCACACAAAATGCCAGGGAAGTGGTGGGGGGCATCTTTGAGTGATCCACTTGGCACAGAGGTGGAGTACAGTGTCAGCATAATGAATAGGAGCTTGCTTGGTGGATGGAAAATATTATAAATTGAGTTTTTATTTAATGGATTTGAACTTTTCATGCCCAATTACCTTTTTGCTGAAAGAGAACAATAATAATAATAATAATAAAGTGCAAAGGTTCAGTTTCATTCTAGAAATGGGGAAATGTGCTTGGAGAGCTGTCAAAAGACACAGTTAGATCTCTGGAGCACGGAGCAAGGTAGCTAATGCTCTGGAGTGAATGCCCATCAACTCCTTTTGTGGCTTTATGTGTCCTTGTCAATGGTAATGCGGCAGAATGGGATGAGTCATGTACAGGGCCAGATGGCAACGAAGAGTTGGTGAAGGTCAGAGAAGTAATGTCCTTGCAAGGGGGTTTATGTTATTTCTTTAGTTTGTCCAGTTAAGTCTTGTAGGCGCATGAATTATGGAGGAACCCACCCTCCAAAACAAGCTAGCAGGTTTAGGGAAATTGTTCATCAATTGTTCATGCAGGAAATGCATAAACAAATCTTTCCCACAGGAACCTTAGTCCATCCTATAGCAGGAATGCAAGGATTGAGTAAAGCAGCAATCCCTGCGATATTCTGTAGGTATTTTCCTTCTGAAATAACAGCCACGGTGAACTTCCACCATATAAATATTTAACTTCAGGTTAGTCCTGATGTGTTCAAGTGCACTAAATACAAGTGTACTTTTATGAGTGTGTGTAAGGAATTTACATACACTGTATGTAAATTATCCAGTTCTCATTGCTGTGATATCTGGATATGAGGTATTGACTACAGACCTAAATTCAGCAACCACTGAAATGAGCAGAACTGTTCCCACTGACTCTCACAGGCTTTGTACCTGGACAAATAATCTCTATCATGTTCCATTCATTTAAGTATGTGCAGAATACAGCCTGCACTAAAATATTTACTGCCAGCAGCAGTGTCCAAAGAAAATATTGTATTTTGTAAAATTTCAGAGGAAAAAAGCTAGATGCCACCTAGCTTCAGCTTTACCTCTGCTGTAACCACTCCTAGAAGTGGCTGCTCCATTGTTTACATATTCTTGATCCCAGCAAGAGCTTTATTGATGCTTGGCCTTTGAGTTGGCATTACTGATGGCTCATATGGTGCAATCCTCAGCAGGGGACATGAGAGAGCACCACTTTAAAATAGACCCTGCTGGCCATGTGGTGCTGTTTTTGTTCTGTGCACTGCTAAAAGGGCCACTGTCAACTTGAAATCTGGTCAATTAAAAACAAACAGGCTAAGAGGACATGTCCACAAGTCCTTTCTCCAGTTTCTGGGGGATTGCAATCAAGAGAATAGTGTTTTCCTCATTCTTGGTTTTTTTTTCTGTGCGTGTGTGAAAGCAAAAAACTTCACTGATGTGGAAAGGAAAGAGTGCATGTGACCAAACCCAAGGCACACAAAGTAAATAATCCACATTTGCTTTGTGGATTTCATAACGTGGGAATAAAAGGTGTTTTTCCTTTAGCTCTTTCAATTGTTAAAAATTTTGTCTGGAAATTTGCATAGAATGAACTCAGCTGTAGGACAGACAAACTGAGTGGATTTTAAGTCAACCTCTAAAACCAGTCATTTTAGAAACTGAATACAGTTTGTTAGATCTGAATAAACATTTTAAAACATAGTTTTTGAAACTTTTTTTTAAAAAGTCATTAAATTTCTCTGATTTGAGAAATCAAAATATTTTCTTTTTGTAAAATATGACATTTTAATATTTTTACAATGGATGGATTTTGCAACACAACCTGTGGACAGAGGATATCACATCCCATATCAGACCAGGGATATCAATGAAGAAGGTAGCAACTACTCAGTCATACACTGAGAGCACTGTGACACAGCTGAAATAATTTTTCACCTGCTAATTTATCTTCTGTTTCTCTTCAAAACAGAGGAGAGAGAAAATTCATGCTCAAACTTGAAGTATTAAAGCGAGACTAGCAAACATACCAGAGAGTGATCTGAGATTCTCATATTCTCCAAGGTGTGGGCAGCACAAAGTCCACTGCAGCCCTGGCAGAGGAGTTGATGGAGTGGTTAATGATGCAATACTTTTTTTAGTAATGTGTCTCATTTGGACACCACAGCACATCCTGTTTGTATTTCATCTGCTTTCCCTGGTATTTTATCTATGTCCACTGCGCTCGCATTTTGACCCAAGGGACTTTTATTTTAATCATTTGCTCTTCCTACCTGAACTTTCTTCTATATACTTAATATTACTTTACTTGGGACTTGAACATATGGAACAGATATTTTTAATTCTCACAGTTAACGCTTGACTGCTTAAAAGATATATTTTTCTACTTTCAAAGAAAGCATTTAAAA
The DNA here is from genome assembly GCF_037042795.1 of Molothrus aeneus. Lineage (NCBI taxonomy): Eukaryota > Metazoa > Chordata > Aves > Passeriformes > Icteridae > Molothrus > Molothrus aeneus. Next base: position 3,391,133 of record NC_089650.1, on the reverse strand, counting down.
TCTCCTATATTATGCTTGCTACCTAGAAAAAAATGTTTAGTCCTGACCAGGAATGCATGCAAAGTGAAATTTGTTTGATTTTTTTTTTCCTTTTCCCTGGCAGGACAATAACTGACTTTGGTGAATGAAGAAATTTTAGCCAGTTTTTTGCATGGAGCTGTTTTATGTAGTCATATTGGGGAGGTACCAAATTCTGGCAGATATGTTTTATTAGCAGGACCTTGATGCTGTGAGAATCAGGTTACAGGTAGCTCTGACCAAGAGTACTTACTTGCTTCAGCTCATAAAACCTCAAAGTTTTAAAACTGCAGCACCAAAAGTCCTGTGTTCTATCCCAATTTTATTTTTGACCAAGTCAGGTAACAGCTCTGTGCTTCTGTTTCCAGTCTCCAAACTTCTGTCAATAAAATAATTAATGCTTAAACAAATGGTAACTCCTGAAATTGCCTGTTTACATGGTTGAGTTGGATATCACACACACTCACAAATAAGAATAAATGTTCAGCTGCAAGATACAAAGAGACATAAAGTCAAAGTGCCAAAGAAAATGTAAAGCAATGTGATACCTAGGACTTGGGAAACTTTTTCTACTTTTCTTGCGTGACACAAACTGGGCCACTTCTTTTTGCTTTGATTTTGTTTCTGTCACCTTTCTTTTGGGAGTTTTGAGCAAGTGACTGTGTCTTATTAACAGTGAGATTGGCCCAGAACCTTCTGTTAGAGGATCATGTTTCTGGTGGAAGCTGCAATTTTAATTTGTTGCTATAGGTGGTACTGTAATATTAATACATAATATAAAAGAATCATACATAATATAAAAGAACCATACATAATATTAAAAAAGAAGAGGAAGTAAAAAAGGTGAGAACAATCAATAAAATGAATGGTAGCAAATGTTGATGGTTCATTCTATCTAAGTTCTAGCTAAATTGATTTTTAAGCTTGAAGGGGACATGGTCAGATTCATGTGGTGGCTTTTGACTCAAGTAGTGCAAGTACATTGAATACTTTGTTCTTAGCCTTCCTCCACCAAATCTCCCAGAACCACAGTTCACACCCTGCTCCTTTCTCCTCACCTGGTGACTGTCTGTGACAAAACTCTGAGAACTTGACAAAAATGCCTCAAGATGACCAGGAAATCTTGAGGTAAGACGTAAAAGTTGGATAATGCTTTTCAAAATGATGAAGGTTCTTGACATATAGGCAACCAAAAAACATTTGAGTGGAGTCTCATCCATAAGAGAAAATTTCATCTCTACAGTCTTTCCCAGCCTCACCTTAAATAGGGTTCCCTCTCACTTAGCTTTTCTGGACTGTTGTTTTACTTACAGAGAAGCTTAATAATAACTACTTAGTTTTCTTTAATTTTATACTATTTCTTCATTCAAGTCTATGTAGGGATTACAGAGTCCAAAGAGGAACTGAAATATGGTTAGGCTTGTGCAACAATCCCTTCTGAGAGAGTTCTGGAGTTCTCCCACTTCCAGTTATTCTTTCCAGTCCATGTTCCTCTGGCCAGAAGTGAGAATGTCGGTGTTAAGCTCTCCAGCTTTTCCTTGGTTACTAAATTTGGGACTGCAGTACCATGAATCAGTATTCAAGGCAGCTGGATTCCCTCAAAGCTGCTATTCTGACAGGATAATGCTCACTGATCTTCTATAGCAGCACCAGTGATAGCACATTCTCAGGGAACAGTTCCTGTACAATAAAGGTGATTCTTGGGGCTGTTGAGGTCAGCATGGGTCTCCTGCCTTGTCCTACAAGCCCAGTGTTGGGAGTTCTCCCAAAATGGCTTTGAGCAGCCAGGCAGCAAAGCAGGAATTTTGTGAGACAGCTCAGGGCCTCTCCAGCCCAGCCTTGAACATCTCCAAAGGTGGGGTCTTCACACTTCCATTGAAAACTAGAAGCATTAATAACTGAAGTCTTGTTGTCAACAGTTAGTTGCCAAAGATTTTAAAAAATCCCAGGGAAAAAAAAAATCTTTGGGACAGATAATATTCCTGATTTTACAGCAATTCCCCTGCACACTTCCATAACATTGATGATAATAATAAAAAAAAAAACCTTTCATAAACCACCTTTCAATAGGTGATTGTACATTTCAGTGTAGACAAAATGCTATAGAGGAGGTATTCCACGGTGTAAAATGTTTACAGTAAAACCTGAGAGGTTTGTCTTTTAGTGTGGTTTTTCAGATATAGTTATGTTTGCTCAGTACTGCCTGTAAAATATATTTTAACCTTCTCCCTCAAAACATATTTCACTGTATCACTATAATATCCTTGTGAAACAAACATTTGGATTTTTTTAGCCTTCAAAACCATCATTTCACAAGGCTTTATACAAACGGGAAACATAGTTAAGATTTATTTATTATGTAAAATGGCAGGGATTATTATGTTCATTATTTTTAAATTGCACAATGCTTTTACATTAGGATCAATTTTAGAGCACAGGATTAGCTACTACACTACTGGCAGTTTTGGTGCCTTATTACCTTCTATTATATTCTGAAGTAATTTTCATTTATTTAATTTAAACTTCTGTCATTCTGCTTTTTCAAACCTTAATGTCTCTGCTTCTAAAAATCCACTCAGTGTTTTCTATCTCCACTGCTAAAGAAGAGCTGTTATTAAGTGATTCCATGGCTTGTTTAGTCCCCTGACTATTCCAAGGCTCACTTTGCTTAATTTAACTACTGTACTTGCCTGCTCCCTCTCTCCTCCCCCCCGCCCCTTTTTTGTTCTTAATTGTTTTCAGAGTACTCAACTTCCTGTGGGGAATCAGTCAGCATGCCAGACTTCAAAGCACTTGTTACAGTAGACCAATTTGGCAATATGCTAATTTAAACCTATTTTTATATCTTTCTACGTGGTTTCTACGCAAACAAAGACCATTTTGGACATTAGTGAAATAGGGAGGTCTTGGGAGAATTTTTTTCTCCTCAGATCTTATTGGGGGGAAAAATGGAGTGAGTCTTAGCTGTTGGAGATGGAAAATACCTGTAGGGCCTCATTTAATACATCCTTCTCTTAATTATGTACTCCATTTTATTTGCTTTGCCTAATCCAGTCCTGGTCCTTCAAGTGAATCCACATACATTGGATGTGGATTGGCTTTAAATCAGGGTAACTGGGCTACAGCTCTCACCACATGGCCCTGAGATGTGGGGCCTCAGCTGAGCTAATCATTATGGCTTCACAAAATGAAAATACCTAAAAAGTGGAGAAATGCTGAGTTAGACATTCTGGACCTCTGAAATTTCCCATAACAGTGAAACATGTTGAACCTATGAAGTTTTTAAGTGCGCTGGGCAAAGACATGTAATTAGAGATTAATTAGATGCACATGTACAGACACTGTGCAATTTAAGCTCTCAGGCACCTGACAGGTGAAATCTAGGAGATGTGTACAAAAATAAACTTTCTCTACCTCCTCCCTGACAGTAGCATAGCAGAACAGGGAGTGAGGCCTCTGGTGAGCACCATCTTTGCTGCTCCTTCTTCCTCAGAGTGATGACTCCTCATGTTCTGCCCCATCTCCAGCACAGGAATTCCAGCACGGTCCTTTGGGAACAGACTGGTCCAGCGTGGTCCTGTTTGGGACACATCCTGCCAGCAAATCTGCTCCAGCTCCTCTCCATGGGGTCATAGGTGCTGCCAGGACCCTGCTCCTCCAGCACAGGCTTCCCACAGGGTCACAGCCTCCTCTGGACTGCTCCAGCAGCCGCCATGGGCTGTGAGTGCATCCCTGCATCCCTGTGGCTTTCCGTGGTTTGCACCAAAGGCTGCAAGGGAATCTCTGCTCCAGCGCTCCTGCCTCTCCTTCCTCACTGGGCTGGCTATCTGCAGAGTTGTTGCTCTCACCTATTCTCACTCCTCCCTCCAAGTACCTTTGCTGTTGTGTGGGTTTATTCCCTCTTCTGAAATCTGCTAGCCCTGAGGTGCTGTCACTGCTGGGCTTAGCCTTGGCCAGTGGTGGGTCTGTTTTGGAGTCATCTGGCATTGGCACTGCTGGACATGGGGGAAATTCCTAGCAGCTTCTCAAAAAACCCCACTCCTACAGCCCCCTCAACTACCACAATTTTGCCATACAAACCCAATACAGGGTGGTTTGGACACAATCCAATTAAATCTTTTGGTTTTTAAATTTAGCACCATACATCATCTCAGCAAAGTCAATGAAGTCACAGTTCCAGCTTCATCCATGTGTGCATCTGTGTGTGCATCTTTGAGTTGTCTATCCATAAAGATTTGGTCTGGATCCATCACAGAACTGTGATTAGGGCTATTTCTGGTAAGATAATGATAGCTACCAGGTTTGTGCTTCATGCTGGTTGCAGGGTAGAGGGTAGAAGATCTGGCATGATATTGGGATGATCTTTTGAATGTATCTTAATAGACAGAACAAGTTCACTTGGGGTCTGGAAAGAACAGCATTTTTATATTATTGGGGGCCAGTGTGTCTTGTAGAACCATGACCTTGGATTTATCATCTGCTTATAGTTGGCAAGTTTAGCTTTTCGGTGGGATTATTTGATGATAGAGAGAGAAAGCCTGGCCAGATCCTGTAAGTCTTCAGTGACATCAGAATCTCATTCAAGGCTGTTATTAGCTTAGTGTTTTGTAATCAATGCCTTTGCAGTTCTTGATTATGGTAATTTCATTAGTGATACTGTTCCAAAATGGCACAGATTGATTTTTGCAAGGAGCATCTTGTACACAGGGAAAGAACAGGAATTCCTTTATTCCCATATTCATTTTTCATCAGCACACTGAGGAATGCATTTTCAAACAGTGCTCTCCATTTAAGAAGGCACTTCTGTGCTGGAGATTTCAGCCATGAATGGAGAGGCTGTTGTGGCAGCAGAGGCTGTGTGCTCATAGAGGGCACGCGCAGGTCATGTTGTGAAGAGTTATCAGGAATCTCTTACGTGGAGCATTTAATTTTTATTTGAGAAGCTGGTGAGCATGAACTCAATGTAGAGTGCTGGCACAAGGGTCCTTCTATGAAGGCTGCAAAGCAGATTCTTGCATTACCTTCTTTCTGCGGAGGGCATACTGTGCAAACCCTGAAAAAAACACCTGAAGCTATGTTGGAAGATTGTCCAGCAACCTGGAAAACTGTCTTGGTCTGGTGGCCTGAGATTGATGCCTTGAGAGGCTGAACCTGGAACAGAGACTAAGAGCTAAGACAATAAAGTGGGGATTTATTAAAAGGCCTTAAAGGATCCACCTTGGGCAGCACAAGAGCCCAGCCAGGGCTGCACCCAAGATGAACCAAAATGGTCACAAAATGCACCAATGGTCACAAGGTCTCACATTTTTGTAAGTTCTGGTCCATTTGCATCTTGGAGTTAATTGGCCAGTTATATCTTTAGCTTATGAAGTCCCATCCTCCTTGTTTTGCTCTTCTTCAGTTCCCTGTTGTTTATACTTTTTGGCCTGACGCTTGTAAACAGTTTTCCTTGGTCTCAAGCTGGAAAATTACTGTTTTGTCTGCCTACCCTGTGAAGAGAACCTACTAACACTTAATGTGATGCTCAGCTTCACACCTAGGCAGCACAAAATCTAAAAAATATGGAAGCTAAGGCTTAAGGCACCAAGATCATATTAAATTCTTAGAGACTTCAAAAAACTAAATGTAAGATCAGGCCCTTTGGAGGATCTGATTTGTTGCTGTGATTAGTAATGCTGCCTTTTTGCGTGGGTGTGGTCTAAAGGTGTTCTTTTTTGTTCATACTGTCAGTTGAAAAATGGAAATAAATTATGGTTAATTACCAAAGAGAATTGTATTTGAGCTTTCCTGCTATAAAGAAAAAAGTTAAAGAGATGTAACATGTAATTTCTCTTTTTAAACAAAACTTACCACCTTAAATTCTTATAATAAATAGTAAAAATTGGAGGATTTTAAAGTGAAAATTCAATCGGTAAACTATAGGTTGAAATATTTTAAAGCAAAATATTTTTTTAATTTTTTTTTTATTTTCCCAGGCTATTTTAAAATTATTTTTTTACAGCCAAAACTTCTGTCTGAATCCTTTTTCCCTGTTAAATAGTTTCAGACTCTCTAAAATGATATTTCTCGCTGGTAATGCCATTTACATTTGCAATATGTACATTGCTCCAGCATAGTGTTTCTTTAAAAACTGGTTTCTTATCCATTTAGCCACATCTATATAAGGTGGAGTGATGCCTGCATATGCAAAAGATCAAACTATAATAACATCTTTGGAAATGGATGATAGCAGACTCTCAAGTAGCTCTCATTAGTGGAATAATATAGTTATAGCTAAGGAAATTATTATCTGAATACTACAGATGGTTCAATGGCTTCTTAGTGCAGGGACAGAGTGAAAAAAAAAATCATAAGCAAAACATGCTGGGAATGACTAAATGGAAAATGAGAATTTTTTTCTGATTCCTAGCAGAAATGGCTCCAAGTCAAAATGTCAGATTCAGATAGCTGCAGACCTTAAGGCTAATGAGATCTGGATCTGTATTTTGTATCTTGCATCCATAGTTTAAAGTGAATTTGAGATCTAAATTTATACGTGTGATGGAGTTTAATATCATTTGAGTTTCTGGTTCTGGTTTCAAAGGTCTCTTAAACAGTGATGGCAAAGGAACACATATCTCACATTTTGCCCTAGTCTTTAAAATCAAATGTTATATCCTTTAAGAATGTGAATGCACAGAAGTGTCTATATTGTACAAGTGTAGGAAAGTAAAACAACTTCTTTGACAGTGAAAGTTTAGGTCTTGTCCAGTAGATGTTTGTTGTTATTTATTGAATTTTGCTGTATTGATTTCTGTAACTCTGACTATTTATCTTTCTACTGCAACACACATTTCAGTAAAAACTCTTTACGGGGCAAAAGGCCAGAGTGAAGTCTTTGCATGGCTTATCTGTAAAGTAGGAAGGGAGAGACTCAGAAGTTGCACCTACAAAAAACAGTGGGGACTCTTTGATGTCTCTCTTAATGTGCTAGGTTTAGATTACTTTGTGAGCACAAAAAGGGTGAAAGGTTTGAGGATACTTTCAACTAACTCTTAGGATCGTGATTTGTCCATGGGGCAGTTTTTAATAGAGCAGATATGAGGGGATGGGCTATCAGATGCACTGTCCTGAGGCTGAAATCTGGTCTCTGTCCACACAAAACTCTCATGACCCAAAGATGCCTGATATTTTCAATATCTACTTCTTTCAAGGAAAAGAAAAGAAAAAAAAAGGCTACAACATGGGATGTTTTTTTTCTCAGTTTTTTCAGCTCTCTCAAGTTATTTTCTATAACTAAGAGCACATCATTCCCCCCCCCCCTTTTAATTTTTGTTAATTATGCAGATGACTCCAAGATGTCTTAATGTAGAACATAAAGTGCTGCAATATCATGGGAGCAGGTGCATAAAGCAGGGGATTTAGCAAGCAATGAAGTATGTTTAGAAGAGCTCCTGTTCTATGGCAATGAGTTGGCTGTTCTTTGTTGGCCATCTCCAGTATTATCTATAAGTTTTTGCTGAAATGAAGAGATTTTTTAATGAGAAGAAATAGAAGGCTAATCCATTAAATCTGTTTTTACAGAATTTTTACAGAATCCAGAATTACTTTTTCAGCTGAGCCTGATTGTTCTGGTTTGGAGCAAATTTGTCCAGTAACAACATGTAAAGTGGTGAGACAATGTTTATATTTTGGAGAGGGAATTTTAAGACAAATAATAGCTTTCTGAGTTTTGCACAAGTCAAGAGCATTCAAATTCAAAGATACTGTGGGTCAGCTCATTCATGCTGTGAGTAAAAACATAATTCAGGGTTAAGCCTTACAGGGGGGCCAAATTCTGTCCCTTCATGTTTTTCCACCTGTAAAGGATGATAGAATATGGTGTCAATAGGCCCACATTCTTCTGACACCCTAATTAAATCCCCAAGACTTTCTAATAAGCTGCCAATCCTATTGCATATTTATTTTTGCATTAATGCCAAGCTCACAAGGTGCATCCTTTCTTCTTAGATGTTCCCTAAAGGCAATAAATGATGATTTTACACTATATGACACTGTCCTTGGTTGATGAAGACCTGGTTTAGGAGCACTGTTTTTAGTTCTGACCTAGGGCCTTCAGCCAATAGGTAATTCAAGAATTTTGTTAAGCTCACATTACTGCAGGATTCCTGACAAGTGAAGAAGTACAATGAAGTAAATAAATAAAAAAGTTCATGGAAAATGATCCTGTGTGGGCACAATGCTGATAGGAAGCCTAAAGCTGTCATCAAAATTTTCTTTACAAAAAGCCTGAAATAATTATTAAAATCAGTCAATCCCAGATATACAGGTACACAACTTGGATCAGAACCTAGCTTTGGATATTCCACTGGTTTCTCCACTGTTCACATAGGGAATTGGTATTTTCTGCTTTTCTTTTTCAAGTATAAATGTTATATTTTCCCTTTGAATAAATGGACTGAGGATTTGTCAGGCCAATTTTGCAGCTTTTTTTCAAGAAATTCACAAACTTTTAAAATGTCAGATTGCTTTTATGCATTAAAAGGTCTGAGAGAACTACCTAGGGAAAGGATGCATTTATTTATGACTTTCCTATATATATTTTGGCTTCAAATATTTGAATCTACTAATTATTGGAAGAAATAGACAGCTGTGGTCTCTGAAGGATTTAAAAATCAAAATTTACAGGTTGGGAATCTTAGTGTGGTGACAATGAGCCCCAGATAATTATAGGCCAATTTATGAGCTAGTCATACAAGCTGAAAATTCTGCCTTTTAGAACAGAATTTTGGACAGACATGGTCACACAGGAATCTTCTATTACCTACTCATATCTCATTTGTCAATGTGCTATTTCCCCTGTTAGGAGAAATAGGGGAGAACAAAATTTCTCCTTTCAGCATCTCCAGGACAGCTTCTGGATAAAGCAGGGCAACAGTGCCCAATTCTCTTCCACAAAGGGATTTGTGTACCTCCCCCAGCAGAGGAGCTGGAGAGGACATTGTCATCCTGCTCACCCTGAAAGTGTGTGAGGGACACAGGATGAATGTCATTCCATTGTCAATGTCATTGAACTGCAGGGGTTTTTTTTTCCCCCCCTCGATGCAATGCCATCATTTTCTTCACATTTTCCAGAATTCTCATAGAGTGGGCACCATATTCAATAGACAATTTGAATATGGATTGTTCCATAATTGAAGCTAAGCTAGGACACTAATTAATCCCTTTTCTGCAGTTCTGTAATGAGTTGGCTGGCTTACAAATACCACTGACCTCTAATGGATGGAAGCAGAACTGTTCAGTCATTTGTCATGTCTCATAGGGCACAACTCCTGCCCAATCTGCTTTAAGTTGAATAGCAAGAGCTTGTGCTTTTGGGTCAGGAGGATCTAATTTCAAGCTCAGATGTTGCCAGGAATTTCTGAGTGGCTGTGGTCTCCAGCTCAAGATTAGGGTGTCCTTAGTGAGCCCAGAGGAGTGAGCAGTTACTCACAGGAATGAGTTAATGCCTTGCTCTCCACTGTAAGAAAGTTTTCAGTCTGTCCACAGTAACAAATGGGAAGCTGTAGGTGGTGAGAAATTTGTTATACTATATAAACAGAACATTTCAGAGTTATTATAAAAGTTGAGGTTTTTGGTGAGCAGGGCTCTTTATTATGCCTTTGTTCGTTGTGGGCTAGCTAGCAGTGATTCATGGAATATTACTGTACATCTGATTTAACAGTTGCCCATTACATCATGTTAACATATTTCAGTAAGTGATCAGTTCAGATTTTGGTATGCTGCTTTAATTCAGGTTTCATTCCTTGCCTGGTATTTATTTTTGGAGGGATGTTGTCCATCTTTGTCTGAGATCATGCTGCCCTTTTTGCAGTAAACATTTTAGGATAAAATGCTTAATAAGATTTGCATTTAAAAAATGAACTAAAAGAACTGGACCCCCTCCAGCGAGAAACAAGTAATTATATCATTTGTATTGCAAAACAGGAGCAGCTATAAAACATCAGTGTACTTTTTCAAGATTGATATTCTTGAGAAGCATTACATTACATACAAAATAACAGGCCAGGCAGAGGGGAGAAGCCCTTTCTTGTGGAAGTACCCCACACATTCAAGGCAGAGGCATGAGGCTTGTTCTGGATTCTGCTTAATCAAGAATTACAAATTTGCCCCTTTCTAGTTTTTTACTTCCATGATGTGCTGGTTGGAAAAGCTAGTGAGATTTTGTTGTAATCAGAACAAATCTTTGATAGATTCACTTCAGAAAACCATCCAAGTGTTGCATAACACATTCAGAAGTCTTTTGTCTGGGCAGTTTATTTTAGATATCTTCTCTCCACCCCTGCTGAATTATAAGCCACTGAAAGTTTTGTCTGCATAGCTGTGCAGAAACAGCAATAACCAAGGTGTATTTTTTGATGTTGGCTAATATGGCAAGAAATATTTCACGTAGCATGGAGGCTCCTGGCCTTAAGACCTCTTGTTCCAAGTGAAAATGCAGGAGTTGTTCTTCCTATTTGGATGACTAAACCAGTTTAAATAGTCTTCAGGCAAAGCACTGTCTGCGCTCAACCCTGTGTGACGTTTTCTGAATCTCAAATGGAAATGCTCAACAGTTTTCCAACTGCTTGTGAATTATATGTAATCTCAAGAACCAGAATTATGTGTCTGGTGTTTTATTAATGAAAATATTCCCAAATCAGTGTCTGTTAGCTTGTTTAAATATTCAGTGACTTCTACCCTGAATACAGACCATTTGCAAGAGGCTGTTAGGTGCATATTAGTAAATTAATATGTTAATTAAATCTGCATCTGTGTACAGACTTTATTACTGTTTGCTTTGCATCCTTCTAAAGCTTTTTGAGCTTTTATTTTTGTGTGCAGCAAACTTTACGTTAGTGTTGGTCAATCTATTCTCATATTGGCAGAAGGGGATTTTCATTGATCGTTTTCTCTGTATTTGCCTTTTTTCCTCCCTCTCTAAACCCTGGTGCTGTAATACAGAAGATTTATTGTCAATGATTTATTAAAATGTAATTCTAAGGTGACTCCTTATCGTGAAAGTAATCTGCAGGCTATCTTTGTTTAAACTTGCAACCCGCTTTGTCAAAGAAAACAGCCTATGAAATTTTCATTATAATAGACAGGTTTTTATAATGAACTGGGAAAAAAGCCATTATGACCAAAAAGCAAATTGTTAGGAAACTTATGCATTGAAACAATATGCTCATTAATTGTAATTTTTTTGGGAGGGTGAACAATTCTGTTTAATGGTTACATTTTTCAGGCTTATAAATTAATTTGAATTACCCAATATCACTTAATTTTTCCCTAGGAAAGCTTCTGCTTGCCCGAGCAATATTATAACTGCTAATTCAATTACACTGAAATTGTTTAATAGAAAATATAATTGCTTATTCATACAGAATACCCATTAAAGAAGTGCAAAGGCCTATACCCTAGGGTTACTACATATTAGTACTTGGGGAATTCAGAGGGGATTGCTGGATAGGGAAGGTGCTGACTGATCTTTAATTGTTCATCACCTGCCTCCAAAATAATATGAATGGACCCAAACTAAATGACCACTCATTACAAGTTTCAATTTAGGAGCTTGGCTGAGGTCAGCAGATTGCTTATGCTGATCGCAATGATTTGAAGTTGTGATTACCATAAGCAATTTAAATTTTATTGATCTACCCTTCTGAAAGTTGTAATTGAGCATAGATGTTGGACCCGTAGCTCTCCAAACTAAATTGTACTCTGAAGCCCTTGCTGGATTACTGCAAGAATCAATAAGCAGTCAGTCACATTAACAATGAAATAGCTCCATTAACATACAGTGCTACTGGTGAAACTTTATTTAGGAGGGGTGTTAGTTCACTTCATTGTTTTATCAATGAATTTCAGTTGTACAGGGAAAAGTATAGCTTGTGTACGCCTAATGAGCTTGCATAATGATAATCTTATATGCTTTAACTATGACTCTTTTTATCGGTAAGAAAGATTATTTTTTTTCTGTGACAGATTTGCTTTATTATGAACAGAGGAACTATGGAGCTGGAATTACAATTTGTTAACTGTGATGCACTGAAATAACTTGGTGCCAAAGACTTTTCTACTGTGACATATGTTCACTATTAGTGGGTTTCACACAAAAGGTCATGTCTCAAATGAGAACACAGACACATAGTGAGTTTGTAATTTATATATATTTGGAACTTCCAAGTGGAGTTTAGTGATCAGCCTCCTAAACAGCCTCCAAGTTTTCTGCACCTTCGTGGCATTGCTGAGGATATTTGAACAGTGACCAGGGAAAGGCTGGCTGTTCCTACACAATGGAGACAGCAGGAGCAACACGGGAGGAGTGAGAGTGAGATGGATATAGACCTGTCTGGATTGTGTGAAAAAATTGCTTCCTGTGACTCAAAACTGACTCAAAATGAGTTATACACAAACTGGGCAGTTTGAACTATGGCATGGCAGGAAAGACAGAAATATCTTGGACTAAATGTCTCATGTATCTCTTTGTGCTTTATCTCTGCTTTTTCTCTATCTACTGTCTTAGCTTGTCATGACTTTTAACTCTTGAAATCTCCTTTATTGTAGTATCTTGAAGCCCTCACTGCAGTACAGCCTGTCTTCCTTCCCTCCAGTCTGGGTTTTAAATGAGCAATGAATATTTGTTGACTTGTTTGGCAGTGGTATTGTGCTAATTGAGTAGATTTAATTGAGTAAACTTGGTTTTGGGAAAATGCTGTCTTTGCATTCATCAAAATGATAGTGGAAGATCCATTTTATGTTCATAAATTATTTGTATTTTTACATTTTTACTACATGAGGTATTGTTGATTTTATAGCATCCCAGACAGGTATCCTGGCAATGCATTCATGAGGAAATGCAGCCACTGGTAGTATACTGGACCTAGTTTAGACACTGGTAAAAACCACCCTTAATCCTTGAATAACCTTTGTAGAACACATACTACGATTTCAGCACCTCAGTACCACAGAATTTGTGGTCTAATAATCACTACACAATCAAAATGCCCAACATATATATATATATTTATATATATATACATATATATATACACACACCTATCACAACTATGTTTGGAATAAAGGCTCATTCCTTAAAATTTAGCAGTCGATCAGCTTTTGTAGTCTGGGACATTTCCTTTGGATCAGTAAGACCAGGTCCCCTGAAAGCTGCTGTCATCCCACAGTGAAGAGCATACACAGCCCTTTTCTAGGAAAATGAATCTTTTTATGAGGTGTTTTTTAGTGTAGGACAATTCAACCAGTTCTTTGTAGCTGCAACAACAGAAACAAATATCTGGTCTGTCCTATGGGTGTAATGATGAGTCCATGATGTTTCTGCTGCCCTCTTAGGAATTAATTTTCTCTAGATTTTCTGCCACATCTCACTGAGATGATAAACTTTCTCCCCTAAGTCTTGGCTTCTCAAGGGTTGAAAGTAATGCAGGGTTGAAAGTAATGCATGTGTACCATGATCCAGTGATCCAGCTGTTGGAATTCCTCTCTCATTCAGCATGGTTTCATTCAATTGGCATGGTTTATGTGAGGTTCTTATTCAGGCCCACAACTACTTTATGAAACTCATGCAGAGGATGGATCAAAGAACATGTGAAGCCTTTGTCATTTCTTCATCTGAGGCAGTGTTGTTATCCTGGGGAAATCATGTGGAACAAAAGTATATTCTATGTACATATAATTTCTATATCAGCTTCTGACACAGAGCAGACACAGAATAAAGCATGATGTGGCATTGATTCATAAAAGGCTAAATCTGAATGGTCACTTTCAAGTATAGCAACATGTTTACTACTCCAAGATGCTCTATAAAAAGACATAACTTATCTTTATATAGGAAACATAAGCAAGAGAAATGTTCAGTGAAAGCTGTCTTGTGGAAATTACAGTTCTTCAGATAAGAAATTATACTAATTAGAAGAGGACTTAAGTATTTTATAAATGATAATATCACTTGAAAAATTGATAATCAGATACATACTCGATTTTCAAAAGACATTTTTGAATATGGTGTTCTACTGCTGATATATTTATTGCAGAAAATCTGAGAAAAACATGTCTGATCTATATCCAATATAAAATGTCATGCATCAAGAAAATTCCACATGTGCTGTCTAAGTGTTATATTGAAAGGATGAAGAGTTCTCTGTCATGATAGTCTGATTATGAGATATTACATATTAAATTACATTGAGGAAAGGAGATTTTCTTTTAATGCTTGAGATTCTGATCTCTTTATCATTTCTTTTATGTTAAAGAGCTTTGGGTTTTCAGGTCACTTCTGATAGGATATCTAACCAACAAAATAAAATAAAATGCCCTTTAATTTAGAGCCCTTTACACTAAAAAATACACAATTAAATTTTGAGATCCATTTAATTTTAACTTATTTTAAGCACCATCACGAACATCTGCCACCTGGCATAGAAATTGGTTCATATGGCAGGTGGGAAGATGAGATTTATTTAAAAGTTCTTTGTCTTTGATACTTTTCCCTGCTGTATTTTCCAGTGGAGTGATTTGAAACTGATGGCATTTAAATAACCATTTATTTCCATAATAGAAGAATACAGTTAAAAATACATAGGGAAATTGCTGTCATTCCAAGATAAGAATAAAGCAGAAGATATAATGGTGCAAACCATCTTCAGTCTAGTTTGGCCTCCAGCCATAACTTTGGCCAACACTTTGATCATTCAGGAGAAAATATAATTCCTTCCACCTCTTTTCTGTGCATGTACGTAATGCATAAATTGATTAATTTATTAACCTGGACAAAAATGTTCTCTTTTTCTCTCAGAAAGAGACAGTGCTTAGATCTCTGAGCTGATTGTATTCAGTTTTTAACTCATCCACAAAATCAAAATGAGCTTTGTGTCCTTCTCTGAAAAACCCAGCTTACACATGAAACCTCCTTCCCATGAGTTGCAACCTGTGCTGTTCTGTATATTCCCTCCCTTACAGACTTGTGTACTTTTTCAATATGTCAGGAATTCCAAATCAATTTAGGAAGATTAAGCCTTTCCCTTGATAATTTGCAGCAGTGTTACAAAGTAAGCATAAGAGGTGGGTTTAGAAATTAAAGGGAGCACAAGTTCTTCTGATAATTTTTTCCCTGCCTTGGCTTCCTTCATATCATTGCAAAATTTTTGTGTGGTGTTTTATGGACAAAGAAAGAAAGGTATTTCCTATCATCCTTCTCATGAGCCTTTTGACCTCTGTAATGAGATCATCTCATAGGATCATTTGTTCTTCCAAAACTTGAAACATCTTGAGCAAATGACCTCATCTGAACAGTTTAACCTGAAGAATTCTTGCTGACTCTATTATGAGCTTAAGGCAGAGCTAAGGCCTTACAAAGAGAGTGAAGAAAATTTGCAAAAGGCTCCCAGTACACTATTAACCAGTATAAAATTATGAAACTTTGCTTTAAATGCAACACTTGATTCTTGTGCCAGTGATTTCCCCACAGCTGAGTCTGACTGCAAAACAGTATTTTATATCTGATTCATTTTGTTCCCTCTTACATCCTAAAAGTCCTTCCAAGTGTTGAGGAGAGGAGGGAGAATGAAGAGACCAATTAATATGTTGTAATTCTGTGAATTTTGGATAGCTTACTTATCCAAACTTTAATCAGCTGTTTTTAAACTCCACTACCATTCAATAAATATTCCTGTAATTCTGTTCATTTGTTGATCAGGAATTTCAAGGAAACAACAAAATATGGATATATAATGGAAAATATTTTTGAACAGCAAATTGTAAAGTTGGTGACATGAAAATTTTCAGCAAAGGTCTGCTCTCTGAGTTCTCTGACATCTATTTTGAATGCACATAGCATACTCATGGTGATTAATTCAGAGATCAGAAATTGCCAGAATTATTGGGAAAATAATTTTAAGCAAGAACTATATCTGAGAAAAAGTAAAATAATGTTTAAATGGAGGATTCACTTTGTGTTCAGCTAACACAGTTTGTCCTGTTCTATTCTTTTTCTCCCAAGTCTCTGACAAAAACCAAAACTGAGCATAAGTCATTGCCTTATATTATCATTAAAGATTCCCGATTGCTCTTTCTTTTAACTTTATTTTTAACTGCTGAGGGAACTAGGCAGATATACTCATTATGGCATTCAAATCAATTCTCCAGCGTCTTCCTCAGAGGTTTCAACAGCATCCATTGTCCAAGGACCTCATTCCTGGACCATCAGTGTGTGAACCCAGATTCATTTTGGCCAGCAACTGAAAGCTTGCCACGCTTCATCTCCTCTTTGCTTTCCCTCCAGAGTCAGAACTGAAATGTCCCACAACTAAAAATCATTTTAAATTGAACCATTGTCAAATTTAACTACTTTCATCAAGTTTTTGTTCGAATCATTAGTAAATGCCAGAGGCAGACTAGGGAAAAGCAAAGTTTCCTACTCATTTGGGAGGAAAGGACTAGGGACAAAGAAAGCCTTTTGGACATTTAGGTTTAGTTCTTTCCTCTGTTACTACTTTTATTAGGGAGGTTAATCAGTAAAAGCTACACTTAAAAATGTTCACATTCATTCATGCAATGGCAGCTAAGCTATTGGGCTGATTTTGGAAACTGAATTTGGAAATAAGCACTGGTGGGATACATCCCTCTGGCCTATATTTTCAGATGTATTTCCATGTTTGGTTCCTGTTGATCTCAGTTAACCTTTAAGCCTCGATCACTTACTTGTGTTGTGTTGCAAGAATGTGCTGTAAAGCTAGATGAAGATTATTTACTTCTATCATAATAGGCAGAACAAAATTATGGATCTAAATAATCGAGAGCACTGATTGTGAATATGGAGTGATTAAGACCAGATGCACTGAATTTTGCATGGTAGGTTCATTTTTAATATTCATTTTAGTATTACCCATAGTCCTTCTCTCATTTTATTGACCCAACAATGATCATGTATATTCTTGAACTATATTTTGTGTCTCAGCATTGAAAAAGTTTAAGTAATCAGAGGTCAGAGGGGTTTTTTTTCCCTTTTATTAGAAATATTTGAAAACATTTATTTTTTTAAAATTTAAAACATTTTTTTGTACCTGCAGTGATTTAAATGTTATTAGGATAAATATTTCTGAGAGAATAAGAATTTTCTTTATTTTTTTTCTAAAACAGGTAGAAGTTTGTGATCTTGTTGCAGTATTTTCTATTATAATACTCATAATATCTGGTAGTATTAAAATATGTAATTGCTAAAGTAATGTGTTTTATGTGGCAAAAACAATCTTGTGCCTGTATAAAAATAACTGTGAATAAACTTACATAAAAGCACTTGATTATTTGTTGGATAACTAATAGCATATGAGATATTACATCATTAATAAATACATATCAAAATCTGAACTTGAAAATCTGAGCCTGTTCTAAAAAAACCCCTCTTTCAGCTGGTGCAAATTGTTAGAGGTCCTTTTATTTCCAAGTAACTTCCCTGTGTGGCTCAAGATCCACATTTTGGTGGTTTTTTTTGCTCAGCAGCAGGCTGGGAAGCCAGCCAGAGCCTTTGGAAGGAGCTGTGGGGATGATTCCCACTTGTGTCTTCATCCCAGGGCTGCACCTCTCTGACATCCTTGGATTTGTGCCTCAGCCTCAACCTCCAAGTTTAGCAAACCACAGGGGCTGCACATTCTGAAGGTGAAATTGCCACTCTTAGTGGGGTCCTTGTCTTGTTCCCTCCTGTTTTACTCACTCCAGGGTACTCTGGGAGAAAGGTTAGGAAGATGGAAAACAAGTGAGCCAAGAGAACTTTGGAGAGCATCTGATGGGAGAGGATACGACAACGTCTAAAAGAAAGACAAAGAGGATGATGAAGTAGAATGAAAATACAATTTTTTCCATAGTGCAGATCATATCTTGGTAGAGATATTAGTTCTGATTTTCCACTGGCTTGAAGGGGTATAACTGGTGTACACACTGTGATGGATTTTGCATGGAATTGTGATAATTTCTGCCCTCTGATGATATGGAACATAATTTTGGGGCCCATGAAATAAGCCTAATAACCTATTTGCTGTCCTTTTGTATGACAGTAGTCCTCTGAAGAGTAAACTTTGTGACTCTTGTCCCAACTGTTTTTTAAAATCTTACTCTGCTGAAATTCTTCAACAGCTTTTGAAACAGCTGGAATTAACCAGAAAAGGGTAAATGCTTCAGCCAAGTTCACTCTGAAGCACTGCTTTGGCAATGGTTTCCAGAACATTACAGTGATTAATATAACCACGAAACTCCTGTTTTATGGGTTCTGTTAATTTGCCTATGCACAAGGCTGTCCTTCTAGGACACGTTTTTACAAATCAACTTAGATTATTTTCCTCCTTTGCATTTCAAAGTCCTAAAATAAGTAATTTGTACTCATCTCTTTTGTTTGCTGAGCAGTTGTAATCTTTTTCTTATATATATATCTAAAACATGATTTCAGATAGTAAGATACACAGTGTGTGTTAAAGCAACTTCTAGTAAGTCAGAAATCTGAAATATAACTGGATGCCTTACATAGTTAGATAGTTGTAAATGAATGCTATTTCCTGATTTTAGTATTGTAACAGCCTGACAGCCTGGAATACAAGAAGATAAACCTGGAAAGCTCAGGTTTTAAATAATAAGTAAAGCTGAGAATTTACTCAATGGGAAGTTTCTAAATAAAAATTAAAATTTTCTCTTAGAAACTCAGGAGAAAGAAACAGGATCTTCCTTTGGGTGTTAAACAAATTATTTTCTTTTTGTTAAGGAATTTTCTGAGAAATTCATATTATTATTTTTATTTCAACTACCCTCAAAAATACTCACTTTAAGGAAGAGGAACCTCTCCTCAGTTGTCTCCTGTGATGCTTAAGTAGCTTTGTGTTCCCTGTGTCTTGTAACCCAGAATAAATTCAGCTTCTCTTGAGGACCACAGCACCCATGGAAGGCCTGCTAGAGCACTTTCTTATGGAAACAGATGGTGCCAATTGTTCCTGTAAGACAAAAGATTAAAAGAAAATGTCTGTCTGAGTTAGATTACATTCCAGAGATCTGACCCAGCTGAGCACGGGCAGTCCCTGCCACAGGGCTGTCAGAACAACCATGATCCAAAATCACATTGTCCTTCAGTAACAGGATTCTCCAAGAGATACCTCCTGAAATGGAGCCTGGTGCTGGGCCAGATGGTGGGCCTGGATTCCCATTGTTCCTCCTGGCTCTCCAGTGATATGCAGATTTCTGTACTGCTTTATATTTTCTCACTGCATTGCCCAGTATTTACATTCAGTTAACTCTGATGGGGGAAAATTAAAAAGCCAAGCATAAAGAAGCAACAGAACACTCTGAAGTGTGTGTGTGTGCACATTAAAGGTGATATTAAAGGTGTATTAAATAGATTTTAATCTTGTTTACTTTTTTTTTACTTTTTTTTTCTTACATTTTACATGAAGGCTGGCATGATTGGGATAAGAGTGAAATGAACATAAGTATGATAAATGATAAAGTGCTTCTGGGAGTAAATATACCACTCAGAGCATTGCTAATCAAGCAGTGCAGCCAGCTAATGCTGTCTAAGAGCAAGCACCTCAAAAAGTTTCTAAATTTGAAACATTGAAGGCTGGCATTTAGCTTGAGTAGCTTCTGCTTTAAGATGAAACTACTGCACCGGGGGAATCACAGAAGCAAAATGAAACCTTGGAAGGGGCAGTGGACTGAAGTATTAAATGACCAACAAGATGAAAGGGAAAAAAGAGAACTAAAAATGGAATTTGCTACTTGGTACACACTGACTGAGAGTTTGGGAGGTAAATGGAATTGGGGCAGGCAAGGATAAACTCTGTCCAGCTTAGATTTGTAATAGATGTGTAAGCCTTGCTGTCCAAGCTGACTGAGGAGCAGCTTTGTCCCAGCTGTATCCTTGGGGAGCATTTGTGACTGCCTGGGTGAAGTTTGGTAGCCCAGGTGCCTAAAGGACTTTGCTCTGGCACACAAAAACAGGCAGCTTACACTGATTTTTGAGAGAGCAGCATATGTTCTGCTCATAAATTTCATCTGCCACCCACTCTTCGGGAGTGTAACACTGCCCACACTTCTTGCCTGAATGACTTGAAAAATATATTTTTATTTCCAACTGTTACTGAAAATTAGAACTATCTAAGCTATGACGGGTCAGGGAAGTCTTGCAGGAGGGCTCCTCTGTCTTTTAAAGGAGTGTGAAAATTACTCCTTTTGCCTGAGTAAACTGTACATAACTTAATAACATGTTTTGAGGAAACATTTGGGAACAATTTGACAGTATTTAACAAAGAAACTGTGGAGTTATTGTATGTATTTGTCAATGTTTACAAAATTGAACGTTAGAAGTTGCAAATGTGATCGTGATCCCATCTAACTTTTCCAGAAAATGTTTGAGTTTTACCTGGTATTTCTTCAGCCTCACTGAATCTTGTGGATCAGCTGTTTCATGACTCCAGGAATGGCAGGAGCTCCTCATGGTGTCCTGTCTGATCCTGCAGTGTGGCATGGAAGGGAACAGGATAGCAAGCATTAATCCACATGTGATTGCTCTGGGTCTAAATTATGAGGCTTCCCATTTTAATCTGTATTTCTTTTTCAGGTACGTGGTTGTTCATTATTGTATTTTGTAGCCTCCCCTAAGGACATCCTAGTGGTCATCTGTGGTGCTAAGCCCCCTTCTTTCCCTCTCCTTGGGCTTGCCTTCCTTGAGAGCTTGTCCTGAGGTAAAGCTTCCCTTACCATGCTTCCCTTACCAGCTTTAAAGCCTCTTTTTACATTTCTGAAGCAAAAAACTAGTCAGAAACTTTTGTAAGAGTCATAGACCAGTTTGTATGGAGCTTTTGCTTTGAAAAATTATGAAGTTCAGTTCCCTAAGGATCAGGTTTGAAGAGGGAATTTATACTAGGAACTAGATGGTTTTATATGAGTGTTCGTGGTGATATTGTGGACACTGAAAAATAGAGAAAAATTAGAGACATTGCAATAATAATATATTATTAACTTTTTTTTGCATATCAAAATGAACAATAGAAGTGGCTTTATTTTTATTTCAAGATTTATTTTTGCAGTTTTCTTAAAGGAGGCAAGACTAAACTGCTGTAGTAGATGAGCTACAGATCTGGGCATGCTTAGCCAAAATACTTTACCTTCTGAACCTTCCATCATTAAAACCTCCTAAAATATTTTCTGTTAATATGAGGCTATTTCAAGCTGGAGCACTGACATTTTCCAACATTGTCCCTTCCTTAAGTTGAGAAAGTTGCTGCATGTTCAATTACCTCACACAGCACAGGCTGTTAGTAAGAGGGACCAAGATCTGGCAGCTTGTAACTCTGTATTAGCTTAGTTTGTGTTATAGCCAATTGCTGCCTGACCTCTCCACACTGTGGAGGAAATGCAGTGCCATCTGTATATCTCTTAGTCACATTAAATTATGTCATTTATATTCCTTTGGAATGCAGGGTTTACTTTATGCTTTGAGGCAAAATTAGCAGAAGTAATGAGATAAAAGCAGGAGCGCAAAGGTGAAAATTTGTGGGGCCTGTTTCTCTCCAGCTCGCTTTGATTCTGCCAGGTGTTGAAACTGGGGAGGGAGGGAGGTTGTTTAAACCTTTGGAGGTGTTAGCATGTGTAAATGTTTATAGGTCTTAAACACCCACTGATCTCAGGCAAGGCTGCCGTGTGTTCGGTGGTGCAGGATCAAGTCCTTGCTCTTGCCGCATTATGCCCTTAGAAATATGAACAGGAGAAGAGGAGGGGTGGAAAGCACACTGCAGCTCAAAAAAATCAATATAAAATTTATAAAATATGCAAGATGTTGAACAAGAAATTTTGTACTTTAAAAGGCAGCTTCAAGTTAACACTGCCTGATAAACAAGTCCTGATACAGGACTCTCTACAGGACTCTCTGTTTACACTCTGTGACTACAGTCCTGAAGATTTTTTGGCTAAAAGAAGATGAAAGGAACCAGGATTTCCCCCCCGAAGGCCTGTTACAACTCCCATGGAGGCAGAAAGAAAAACTGTTACAGATTTGAGTGGAACTGGGTCCTGCATGCAATTTTTCTGTCTTTAATTTCCACAACTAAATTTCTCTCCAAATATACACCCATGGAGCCACCATTGACTGTTCAAATAAAGTCTCACTCTGCCCAGAATATGAGTTACATTCCATGTGGAATAGCTTCCAGAAGAAACCACTCTTTTACTGTAGTTTTGTGTAAAATGGAAAGGCAATAAGACTGTCAATTACTTGGTGGAGCTCATGCAGGCAGAAACAGGATCCAGCTGCTCTTTGGACATTTATTGCTTCAGTCCTTTCCTGTTAAATGTCCACTGTCATTTTGGTTTTATGTGAAACCCTTGGTTCAAAAATATGATCTCAGGCAAGAAGGACTCTTAAAACAAAACAAAAAAATGCTTTCTATGTGCTAGCTGATAATAAAGCTGGCTTGATAGGCTTAAAGAAACTTTAAATGTTAATTTATGTCCAAAATATTTATAAATGGTGAAAATTTATACGAATCTTTGACATAACTCATCCTATATTTTGTTTTATAAACATTCAGAAACTGTTCAGGAGGAAACAGGATGTGCACTGTCTGAAGAGCTTTCTGTTCTTTCCATAAAAGGATCTGCTGCATTCATGTTATACAGAGCTGTTGTATATCACTTTAGTCTTAAAAAGATGTGTATACATAGAAAGGCCAAGGATATAATCCTCCAATTCAATAGGAAAACTCTTATTGATTTAATTGGAACAAAGATTTCACCTCAAATCCTCAAATGGTGAGAGCTAGCGTAACTTTATTGAAGATGATGAACACAGCTGAAGGATGCTCTAGTTAGATTAGAGCTGAGGATCTGCTCCACAGAATGCATCTTTTTCTTAAAGTAAGAAAGCAGTCAAGAGGAAATATCTCGGAAGACAAGCAAATGATTCAAATTTAGTTTGCAGGTTTGAGCCTGGGCTAAAGAACAGAGCGAAGCCTGTGCTGTAGTCCCCTGTTAGACATTTGTACAGGAGTGATTGTCATTTTAAGTGAATAAAATAAGGTAAACTTGTGCTCATGTCAGATTTATATCCTCATTTGCAATACATTAACAAATAAAGTGAAAATGTATTTATACACATTATTTAAGCTGATCCAAAATCCTGATGTATGAACCCACATATTTATGAATTATACTTGTAAATCAATGTAAATTGCTTGGTCGGAGTGTTCATGCCTTGCAATCATAGAAATTAGATACAGAGAGGACTGATTCATTTACCTAGTTCATCTCCCTGCCAGTGAAGAATTATTCCTGTTCATTGTAATCTTTTCTATCCGAGGTCCAGTGTGATTTTGAAAGACTGAACAACTAGGATTTTTTTATTTCCCTATCAGACATATTTTTTTTTGTTATGTTATCATAATTTCAACTGAGAGAGGGGACAAATATCTCCAAAGCACCTGAACTTATCCAGAACAAAAAGGTAAATGCAAAAATAACCAGGAAACTGTTGAGCTGGTTTTTCAGCTGTCAAACTATCCTTGATGAGAAGGTTTGCACCCATGTGTCCATCAATTCATAAAATGGTTCTGTTTAAATCCCTGAAGTGAACAAGAATGAGAAAAGATCTTGTGATAAAGAGGCAAGGTTGGATCAGGAGATCCAGGCCCTCTTCCTGGTTCTGGTACAGCTTGTTTGGGTCTGATTCGTATTTCCACAAGTATCCGCTGGAGTTCATAGTGCCCAGGCAGGGGGATTATTAGCCAGATTTTTCAGAAACTGTGGCTATTCATTCTTCCTATTAATTTGCTTGATTTTTTTTTTTTTTAATCTAATGCTCTTCTGAAGTTCTGGCTCTTTTGATATGGTTTAGAAGTGGGGCTCACAAGTAATATATGTGACTCTAAAAATGATGTCTTTAATCTTTACATCTTGCATCCTCATTATGTCCAAATACATATAATACATTCCTTCATGGAATGTGATGACATAATTCAAGATGGTGAATTGTGTTGAGGCCTTTAGATGAAGAGAGAAAAATAAGAAAAATACCACCGCTTTATTCTCTTTTTTTTTTTTTTTTAATTTTTGTCTTCTGTATATGTTAATGTATTGTTTACTTTTGAACTGATTTTGGCCCTCTGTCTTGGGATTATTCTTCTTCTGGGAATCAAGTAATTTAGTAGAACAAGATGAGCTCAGTAATGCACACAATTCCTTCATAGAAGGCTACTCTACTTTCATCACCAATGCATCATCATTCATTACAATGCTTCATATCTGATTCGCTTTTGATTCCAAGTGGCACAAATCAAGAATAATACCAATGAAGTCTGTGGTGTAACCAAATTAAGTCTGTGGTGGTAAACTGGTGTGAGGATATTCAGGCTTTCCCTGTGTTTATTCTTCCTCTGACATGTAAATTCACTACCTTTTTACAACAGAAGTCTTTTAGGAGTAAATTTCCAGTGTGCTTTGTGATCATTTGGTGTGTAATTCCTGTGTGCCATTTTGAAAATGCCAGTGGCCCTTTGAAAGGGTATGAAGGAAAAATGGTTACTTCTGTAATGTCACTTAAAAGGCTTCTGTTTATCAAAACCTCGTTGTGTCATGAAGGTAGTGCTCATGCTTACTGCAGGAAAAAAGCACACTTGTCTTTGTGACTGATCTATGAAACAACTCTTGAATAATGGAAAATTATTTGTACGTGTAAGAAGGATATATAATCCTCCCCCAGCCCCTTGGAAAAACTAGAAAATTTGGCTCTGCTATTTCTGAATTTAATCTTAATCTTCAGAGCACTAAAACTCTCCAGTGGGGCTAGTGGTTGAACTGAGCTACTGAATATTGCCTGCAGAAATTTATTGCAAGATTGAATAATACAGTATTTTCTCCATACTCTTTTAACCTGTTGTGTACCATTAAGACAGAAATTTGGTGTTGGAGAATGGGAGTTGTCACTTTCTTGTTATCACTGCATATAGCATTTTCATTTTGGGTGCAACAGAATAATTTGTGATCACAGTTCTCCACTCCCTTTTGTATTGTCCCTTCTTTGGAAAGCAAATATAATTCCTCATGGAATGTGGCTGCAGTTTGGGTAGCAGTTCAGCTACAGTGTTTCATGTTTTCTAAAACAAAAAAAAAGTGCTGTGGTTATTAACAGAATGAATTTCATTACATGGAATTACTCCTTAGACAAGGTCTCAGGCACTTTTCTGGGGAATCTTAATAAAGTCCTGACTGATCCTGCAAGGCTGGATTTTACTGTTCTTGATAATGATTCTTCATCAGTGTATCTGACACCCTGGACTATCAGAATGGAAAAGAATAGACCATAATTTTATATTTGTGACATTGAAAAGTCAGAGGCCTCCAGACCTGTTAGCCTCTCAAATAATATTTAGTCAGTGGTTTTCAAAGATTGATAATTTGTGTATCCCTAGGAATTATCTGATGGAGCTCTAGATTCTTGTACAAGGACTGGTAACCTGCCAGGATTAGATATTTTTTGTTAGTAATCACATGTTGAAAATTGCTAATTGATATTTTTGTTATCAGTTGCCATAACAACAATTATCTTTTTGGGTTTTCAAATTAAATTCTGCTATGGGGTGCGGGTCCATTGAAGCAGCATGGATGCCATCAGTGAGGTTTCTGCATGGTGTATAGAGAATTTTCCAGTCATAGTTGCTGTGGGGTTGATTTAGTTGTTCTTTGGCTTTCAGTGAGTTCCTGAAACAAGTCCCATTACTTTCCAGAGGAACAGCCATGTGCAGATGCAGTTAAAAGATTTAGGTAGGAGAAGGCACATAATTCCTCTTTGCTCTGGCATTCCACCAGGGTTTTACATTATTAGCTGACTACTGTTCAGGTTTTGATCACAGCAGGAGTGTGTTTATGCTGCCAGTTTAAGGATTGCACTCTAAATCTGTTCCTCTCATAACAGCTCGTTCCTGAGATCTCTTCTGGATCAACTAGATCTCTCTCCAGAAAAAAAAATAAAAAATCTCAGAATGGACTGGCAGTTCTATTAATTTAGAGCCTGAGCCAATACACAGTGTGGATATCATGACAACTCCTTTTACCCAACCCAGGCTTTCAGGAAGGTTGCAATACCCCTGCAACCACCTCACACCCTCAAATCACAAGGGCTCTTTACTTTAGGGCCGTAACTGAGGACGGTGCTGCCCAAGAACAATAACCTTGGATTGCACAAAAACCCTCTCATTGTCATGGTCATTTGGATTGCAAAAGAGCTCATTGTCTCATTGTCTCATTGTCACAACCATTTCCAGTGAATTTATACTTTCTTGAGAGTCCCAGACCAGAAGAATGGATCCAGAATTGGGCTCTTGTGACAGAGTGCAGAGAGGGGAAGAGGACATTTACAGGTGCAGAAATTTTCCTGCACATGTGCAGAGGCTCCATCTTTAGTGTTGAGGCTCCAGAGTGTTTTGCTCTGCCCTTTCCCACTGATAAATCCTTGTAAAGCGCCAGTGGGGCTGAGTAGGAGGCAAAGGGCAAGGTAAGACCCCAAAAATCTGCCTGTCCTCCAAGGTATGGATCATGTACAGTCACCTCAAGAGGATGATCTGGTGTATTCACAGTGGCGTGGCTGGGAAATGAGTGTCAAACACTTATCACAGTGACCTAGGGGTTTATGCACAAAGTACTGACTGATGTGTTTTAATTTCCTTCTTGATTTGTTGAAATAAAAATATGAAGTCATGCCTTGTAGTGGATTAAATTAAAAAAAAAAAGGGGAGTTAAAGTTTGCTCCCTGTGCAAGTAGAAGAGTGTGAAGAATTGTCTGTAAATCAAATTTTAATATAGAAAACCCACATTCTCAAGTTTGTTTTATCTGGTTTAGGAAAATCGCTGGTTTCAGTTTGTAAGACAGACCTGAAACGCAGCAGCTGTTTGTGTCTCATTCTGATGTTTTGTTGAAGCTTTGCTTTAACTTTTATGGCCAAGAGCAAAAAGAATCCTTGTATCAGAAAATAAATTTTATCTTCTTTCCTTTTTGTTACTCTCCTACTTTAGCAATTTAGTTCTGCAACAGACTGTAGAAAATTTAGAAACTAGAGATTCTTTCATTTCACTTTTTGAGTAGATATGTTCAAATCATGGAAGAAAGTCAGAATTATAGAGAACTCTATTTTGCTTTTCATTTAGTTTTAAAAAAAAATATGCCTTTCCACTCTGCTGTGTGTCAGGTCACATTAAAAATGGCTTTAATGGCTTTAATATTTTTAGCAAAGGATAGATAACATCAAATTTGCCCTGATAAAAGAAATTAGTATATGAACTCTACTGTATTGAAAATCAAGTTTTTTAAAAAATAGCTTAATGAATCTTTTTTTCCCTGCTGTTTGTTTTCTTAATCCCCTTCTCCAACTGTAGTTTTAACATGTTTGTGGCTAAATCTGGTATGGATGGGAAATAACCACTCAGTAACCTTCAATGGTGTTTTAATTTTTACTATATCTGGGAAAATAAAAAGGTTTGAATGGCTATAGCAGTAATTTTCAACATTTGCAATGAACAAGGATCACACATGACCTATATTATTTCACAGACCACTGCTACCTTTATTGTTTTTGTTTTATTTCTTTTCCCTTTTGGGAAAAGAAACTTTTGGAGGCACTGGTCAAACTCAGTTGCAGCTGCTTGGAATTTCCCACCAATTTTCTTTTTTTAATTAAAACTAAAATTCTCAGAAATACTGAAATCACCGAAAAGTAGTTTCCCAGGTTAAATACTCCTAATTTTCTGCATCTATGAGGATGGATTTTTATTTTTCTTGGGCTTCTTTTTTCAATCATTCACTAAAAGATTTAAATGGGCTGCTGAAGTACTCCAAAATGGTGCCAGTGAACCTCAAAGGAACTGCATTTTACATGTCTTGAGGTGTTATTCCCTCAAATGAGTGTGCTGTAGCTCACATGCTCTGCACCCAGACTGGTTTCACTGGTGTCTTGCTGTTTGCCCAGCAGCTGGCAGGATTTCCCAGTTCAGAGGGAGTATTTTGGTCCTGGATGAGTCACAGCCAATGCAGGTGTGCACAGCAGCTGATTTTTCACCTTGCTCAGTAACACTGGCATGGTCTGGTCCCATCACACCTGCTCTGCCTGCACAGCAGAACTGTGCCTGTGTGTGAATCCTTGCCACAATAATCCAACTCTGTTTTCCTGTGGAATTTTTTTCAAGTGAAATGGAGGAAAATCAATTTGCTTTCAGAATAACGTTAATGAAGAAAACAAAGAAACAGCTTAATTTCTGCCCCAGGCCTGTGCACATGTTTTCAAATTGATCCTGTCCTGTCATGCTCCTGAGTATAAGAATAAAATTTTTGTATGAGTTCATTGATATTTGTGCAGCACAAACCAGTTCCAGTCATAGCACACAGGTCACAGTATTTGGGAGTAATATTGCAGCTACTTTGGTGAGGAGAAACCTTTGGACAATAAAGTGCTAGAGCTAGAACTAGGTTTGAAATGTGGATTTCATGTCCAGATTTCACTCCTGGAAAAGTGTGCAGGACTTCTGGCTGATTAATTTAGTTAGGAATAAGAGCCAGCTGCAATACCTGGTTATCCCTTCCTGTTTGTGCTTCAGAGCACATTAATGCAGCAACAGCAGTGACCAAATTCCTCAGTGCAGACAAGTCCCTAAGTTATACATTTTTTAATGGGATACTTTCATTAGTGCCTTAGCTGATATTACTCATAAACCAACCCTTGTGCTACCAGGTTTAATCATTGTCTCCAGGCGGAGGCTTATTAGTGCAAGGTCATTCTATACTTTTTTATTCCATGTTTTCCCTTAGAGAAAGAGAGCAATGTCTCCAGAAAAATCATCTCCCTCCTGCCTGGCATATCAACATCCACAGACTTGCTGCCAGCATAGATGTAATGCCTCTTGGTCAAACCTCATGTTGCACCAAAACAGAGAGTTTATATTAAAAGGCAGATAATAAGATCAAGTCCTGGAACTTGTATGTGGTATTTTGTAAGCTGTTTAAAGAAGTAAAGATAAAACTTCTATTAAAAAAAAAAAAAGTCAACTGTTTCTTGAAAATATGAAATTTCTCATTGTGAGTTAAATGCTTTTGAAATGCTGGATTGATGACTCTGGAGATCAAAGTCTTATACCTGGCTGAGCCACTTAGATGTCCCCATGGCCTTGGAGCACCCCACAGTCTAACCCTCAGGGGTGGGGAAGTGCTCTGATTCCTCTGCTACCGTGAAGGAATTGAGGTGCAAAAAGGCAAGGTGACACATTTAAGCTCACATTAGAAGTCTGTGCTGAAGCAGGGATTTCAGACCAGGCATCTGATCTCCTCAGGTAGCAATCCAAATGGGAGCTGTCACCTCTCTCCTGCAGAAAAGGTAATGACAGAAAGTCTCTGATCAAAGAGGGTGGGAGATTTCCCAGTTTGAGCAAGTCCCTGTCCTTTCAGGAGGGAAACAATGAGAAAAGTGAGTCAAGACAAAGAGAGCAGTGAGGAGTGGCTGACACCAGTCTGTGCAACTGGACTGTCATCTAACAAACTCATTTGTTGTAAAACAGTGAATAATGACACCATGGCAATTTTTATAATCCTTTGCCACGTGGCCGTTCCTTGTTTTGGAGAGTATTCCTAATTGAACTCAAAATAGTTTGAAAATTAAGGAAAAATTAGGGAAAAAAATCTCTGCTGCAAGGCTGTTCTTGACACTTATGACGGGAACATTTTACATCAAAATGAGTCAATTATATAGAAACATGCTGGTCCCCCTGGAATTCACATTTTTCCTCTTCCTTCTGCCTCCCTCTCCAGGCTCCTCAGTAGCACATAGACAGGATTTCTGGTTTTCTTCACTTTTTGGTCACTTACTGCACAAGAAAATAAGAATGCAGACCTCTGTGTTCATTGCTTTCCAATTTTTAACTCCTGCAGAATCATGCAGGGTATATTAGGAGGACTCCAGATTCAGAATCTGTCTGACATATCAAAGATTTCTGCATGATAGAAAGCATAGTTCTTTGATCTAAAGTACTTATATTGCTATTTTCATTTACACCAGTAGGAAATTCAGGCCCTTTCTTTTCCTGTCTTGTGCACACTCTTTAACCCCAGACAATAAGAAATAATATTTAAAAATTAAGCATAATTAATTTATCATATATATGGCCATGCAAATTAGAGAGGTCTGAACTAATAATGTGAATCACATATTTTAAAATAAATAAATAAAAGTAGTATAGGCAGAAAAGCAGCCAAGCATATGGTTTCACCATATGCTGAAGCATACTTACTGTCCCTTATATCCTGTATTCCCTGTGAAAGCTATGTATACATAATCACTGACAAAAAAAAAAAAAAAAAAAAACAACCAGAAAAACAACCCTGCATGAAAGAACTTTAAAGCTACAAGATCAAGTGCTCTGTATTTGGGCTCTGTGAAAATAAATTCATCCAGTCATAATTTCTCTGATAAAGGGATGTTGCAAAGAAATGTGTTGGTTTTTTTTTTTTTTCCTGGGCTTCATCATGTGAGTTTTTGCATGGGAGCTCCTTTTCATTCAGTGGAGGTGATGTATTGTAGTCACTGAAAGAATATGAATACTCACATGAAGTCATTGATCCATATCCTAAAGATGTGTCTTATGCACCATCTTCTCCTTTATTCAGTGGGGAGGTAGTTCTGGATTGCTTCATGTCTGTATCTGATATCCTTTAGGTGTTTGTGGACAATATTTCCAGGAAATATATCAGTTACTTTCCTGGCTTTAATGTCTGGATACAACTCTTTCTGTTTTATTGATAGAGAGAAAACAGAGGTATCAAGCAGTCTTCACATACCAGTGAGACTGGTTGAAAACATTCAAAACATTTTTTCATTGAAAATGAGATTTTTTTTTGAAAATGTTAATCACATTTCTCTTTACTACAAGAAAAAAAAAAACAACTTTCAATTGAATTTTCCACTGAGAAACATTGAGGTAAGCTTTTCATTCCAGCTAAGGTAGAAAAGTTCTGTTTTCGCCTTTGCACAGCCCTCACACAGCTTTTGGGGTGCTGATCTCTTCAGCTGGGAATGATCCTCATACTGCAATACACTATTAGCAGTGTGGATAGGTACACTATTATTTTATTCTGGATGTCTTTGACATCCAGAATTAAATAATCCAGGATGCCCTTTGTTCTGTGAAAAGCGCAGACATTTTGATACTTTGCACCACTCTGAAATAAAAGTAATTTCAGGAGCAGCAAAGTACAGCAGAGGAGGGTAAATCCATTTTTAAGCAGCTGTATTTTAGAAGGGTGGCTATAGAAATCTTTGCCTTATGAAGGGTGTGAGATTCTCTATTTCTCCTGTGTTTACCTGGCTCTTTCATTGCTGTAATTCACCAAGGCATGACTCAGAAACTCTGCGTGGGTCACTTAAAAAGAAGATGCTGCTCATCATTGAAAAAAATGGAAAAAAAAAAGAAAAGAGTGGGAAGGAGCAGAAATTTGTTGCATCTTGAAATAAACAGAATGGAATCAGAATTTGAACAGATGAATTATGTTTTTATGTTCATATCTTCTGTGTATCCATAACAATCCCAGGAGGCTTCACATCAACATTTTGAAATCTTTTTGATAAATGCATTCACGTTCTTACCAAAATTGACTTGTGTTTGGATTTCTCGTCTTATACTCCAATTAGCATTTGAACCCAACACTTTAAGCACATGATACAGTGATTTCTTGAATGCATATACTTAATTTAAATGTTTCAGATCATTGCTACTGAAGCTACCAAGTGCTATTTTATTTCTGGCAGTTTTCAAGAGCTGATTTTATGATTATTTGGCTTACCTTGAAAATGTATTTTTTTTCTATAATCTACTTTTGAACTCCCATTTACTCCATTTTAGAAATACAGAAAACAATTAAGATTATGTCAGTGCTGAAGCTACTGAAGTCTTAGGTTGAAACCTAAAGTGGAACCTATCTTTCAAAGAGGAGCAGGTCAAAGGAGTTAATGGCTAATGTGTGACTTAGAGCTAATTTTGAGCAAAGAATATGGAGTGATGCTGCTATTATTTCCTGATTATTTTTTTCTCATTTTCCTTTCTTTTTTGTTCTGGCCTTGGCTTATACAGAAGATAAAAACTCCTTACTAGGAAGACAAATTAAAAGGAAAATAAACTAAGAGGTGACAACTCCAATCTGAGACTTGCACCTGATATAAATGTACAGCAGTGACTTAAAGAAATGATGACCCACATGCAGTCATACACCACATTTTAAGTATAAAGTTGTAGGAGTTTTTTCTAATTTGTACCTTCTATGATAAATAAATTGGCTGCTCCCATTTCTGCTTCCAGCAGCATCAAGAATGCAGTGAACTTAAAAGGCAGAGACTATTGAAGGCAGATGAGATCAGATGCCTGTGAGAGACAGAGAATCCACAAGTTTGTCATGTCTCTTTGAACAAAAGTTGGCCACAATGGGGGATATCATCATTTTTGGGCCCTGGTGTAGCTGTCTTTGTGCTGGCTCAGCTGCTGGAGAGGAGCCACGGGCTCAGATTGATCATCCCATGTGCAATACACCTCACAAGAAGGATGCAGCCTGTGCTTGGCACGATGACCCCACACAATTCCCTTGATTGGGATGGAGGGAGGGCAGAGCACTCCACTGCTCTGGCTGATCACAAGCTATGGTAAATCAGAGAAGCCTTTCTGAGCTGTGTTAATTTATACTGGACTGGGGAAATACACTGACCTAACATCCAGGAGATGTAAAATGTGACTTTCCCTGCTCACTCTCCTTTAGTCCTGGGCTGCAACTTGTGATAGCTGAAAGCACTCCAGGAGTCACCATGGATAAGCTGTTTTATTGACATGAGACTCTGCAAGATGAAGAAAATCATGACTCATCCCGTTAGATTCAGAGGACAGTAGACTTCAGCTGTATCATGCTTTCCAACTGGCTGGGAGGCTACAGATGATTTCCTCTCCCTGTCCAACTCACCCTGTGCAAAAGAGACAATTGCCTGTCTCTAATGTTCTTTGAGATCCATGCTTGGAAATGATGTGTGTCGGTTATAAATTGCTGTTTCCTTCTTTCACTCACTGCCCAAGCTTTGCTTTGCTTTGCATGCAGAACTCAGGCAGCTTCTTGTTTTGGAAAGAATGTGGCTGAGAGGAAGGAGACAGCAATGGGTTAGGGTTTAGCAGAACTTTGCTTTGCCACAGGCTCGCTGTGGGACTTGGAGATTTTTGTCTCCTCCTGTTTTGGTTCTCCATATACAAACTAAAGATAATAATGCTCCTCTTGGCTTGATCTTTGTCCTATTTATTTAGCTTATAAACTTCCTGGGGGCAGTGATCATCTCTTAGTATGTATAATACCAACCACAGAGAAGCTCAGCTATCATTTAGGGCCTCTATGTACTGCCATAAAATATCCATTAAATGATTATGTTATGGCAGGCATTGCCAAATGGTCGTGTCTCCTTAGACTTGTGAAATATTTCTCTTAATGTACAGAAAAAGTTCGGTCTCTCTGCAAAGATTTTGGTTTTCTGTAAAAAGCTGTATGTGCAACTGCATTTAAATGTTTAAAATGCAGCCAGCTCTGGGGTCCCAGCACAGGAAGGTCATACACCTGTTGAAGCAAATCCAGAGAAGGCCACCAAGACAGAGGGATGGAGAATCTCTCCTACAAGGAAAGGCTGAGAGAATGGGGATTGTTCAGCCTGGAGAAGAGAAGAGAGAAAGAGAGAAAGAGAGAAAGAGAGAAAGAGAGAAAGAGAGAAAGAGAGAAAGAGAGAAAGAGAGAAAGAGAGAAAGAGAGAAAGAGAGAAAGAGAGAAAGAGAGAAAGAGAGAAAAGAGAGAAAGAGAGAAAGAGAGAGAGAGAGAGAGAGAGAGAGAGAGAGAAAGAGAGAGAGAGAGAGAGAGAGAGAGAGAGAGAAAGAGAGAGAGAGAGAGAGAGAGAGAGAGAGAGAGAGAAAGAGAGAAAGAGAGAAAGAGAGAAAGAGAGAAAGAGAGAAAGAGAGAAAGAGAGAAAGAGAGAAAGAGAGAAAGAGAGAAAGAGAGAAAGAGAGAAAGAGAGAAAGAGAGAAAGAGAGAAAGAGAGAAAGAGAGAAAGAGAGAAAGAGAGAAAGAGAGAAAGAGAGAAAGAGAGAAAGAGAATTGTGGCCTTCCTTGTACCTAAAGGGAGCCTAAGAGACAGATGGAAAGAGGCTTTATGAGGGTATGGAGTGACAGGACAAGGGAGAGTGGTTTCAGACTAAAAAAGAGTTGGTTTTGATTAGGTGTTAGAAAGAAATTCCTTAATGTGAGGCACTGGAATAGGTTGCCCAGAGAAGTTGTGGATGTGCCTGGAAATGTTCAAGGCCAGGTTGGATGGGGCATTGAGCAATCTGGTCTAATGGAAGGTGTCCCTGCCCATGGCAGCAGGTTGGGAAAAGACAATTGCTTATGTCCCTTCCAACCCAAACAATTGTTTATGTCCCTCACTTTAATGTCCCTATAATGCTATGACAAGATTCTGCATATTTAAATGTATAAATCCATATTCTCTCTCGGCAAAATGAAGGTAAGTCAATGAGATCTGCTGGGGATAACCAAAACTGTTCTTTCTAGACACACATCCAAATTCTGGGTCATTATAGTTTCATGAACACCATCTTTTTTAGCATTGGATAGCTCAGAACTATGAAGGTCTTTCTGTGGCTTGTAGTATCCTACAAAAGCAGAAAAGTCAAGGAAAAATTAAGTCCAGATACTCTTAAGACATTTTCAAGTCATCTGATGAATTTTGACAAAATTACCGAGTAGATACATTTCTTTGTGTTTATATTTTATGTGAAACCTTCTCCACCGCTGATCTCTGTCCTCTAAAGCTACCAAATTTATTACAGTGGTGATCTCTGCTGGATGAAACAAGAGGAGATACAGGTGTGAGTGCCAGTTATTCTGACCCAAGAAATGGCTGAGAATCAGGTTCAGGGTAATTGTGACACTTCCTTGCTTACATTTTTTCCTGAGACAAATAAACCCATTTAGATTTTTGGAAAATTTTGTCTCTTGTAGTCAAAGTTAAAAAACAAAAAAAAGAGGAAGTATTATGTGGGGACAACAGAAACTGGGCTGAAGGAGATGCTCAGCATTGAAATCTGCCTTTTTTTACCTGTTTTCTCCTTCTTCCCTGCCCAATGTCACATCTCCTCTCTCCATTAAAATAAAGTCAGCCTTCCTTCCTTCCTTCCTTCCTTCCTTCCTGGAATCCTTCCCAAACATGGTTGGCATGAGATAATCACACCTCTGGGGGATTGCAGGCATCTGGCTGTGGTTCACAAAATCCCTCAGGATTGATTCCTCACCTCCTGCTGTGCTTTTTGACTTGAATAAAAAATGAAGTTTTTGTGATTCTAATGTACCAATATTATTTACGTTGAGTTATTTTGTTTCATTGCATTGTGAATTTAAAGGAAACCAAAGGAGTTTTGCTCTCATTTTTGAAGGTGTTCTCACTGCCAGGAAAAATCCAGGTGCCTGATGACTTCCTGTAAAATATTCCCCTGCACCAACCTGAATATTTGAGGTGTGCTCTTGCCTTGCCTTCCCACTTTGGTGTGTTTTGCTGGGCAGTAACATCCCAGAAACATATTTTGAGCCCTTCCTTTTTTGATGCATCCTGTACCACATCTTAACAATTAAATTGCTTGGCTTATCCTAAATACACTTCTAAACCTGCCAGTAATCTCTAGAATATCTGTTGCCAACTGTGCACACACCCCAAATCCTGCAGTAATTTGAACGGCGTCGTATTCTGCTCACACTTTCTCTCAGTTTCCATTAATTGTGAGAGCCTGAAATTAAAAATGACTGCTTGCTTCCAGTTTGTTTGGATTTTAGCACTTGCTATAACCAAAGATAGGACACTTGGAAAAGCAGTGGAATCTGCAGCAGGAAATGCTGAAGACTTGGATGGCTTTATTTACACATATTTTACTCTAAATTTAACTCCGTATCTTGACATTTAGGTTGACGAAAGTGTTAACATCTCCAGAAAGATTTTACTGAAACACAAGGCATATTCAATGTTTTCTTAGGCATTCCTATTTCTGTGTGAATTCAACTCTTTTTAATGGTAAGATAAAAATAAGAAATGTTTTGCCAGGAAAAAAAAAATAGTCAACTGTTTAAAAAGTAATTAAAAGCCTACAAATTTAGATTGAAACGACAATGAAAAAATAAAGGGTGAGGGAGAGATTCAAAACACAGCATTAGTAAAATGCACTTGGTACACTGTAAGTGGTTTGCTGCTTCTGAAATTCCCTAACAAGGTGAGTGAAACTATTCTAAGAACACTATTATCAAGAGACACCTTTGAACTGATCTATCCTGAAGAATAACCCCCAGAAAGATAAGGTGAGGAGGAAGGAAAGGCAAAAAAAATAAAAATAAAAAAGCAGCAACAACTTTCATATGTTTGTTGGCCACACAGCACAGCTTCGACTTCTGAACATTTTTCCCCAATTATTTTTGTAAAGTATTGATCGCAATTTAATTTTGCAGTCCCAACATGAGAGGCGCTTCATGCTGAAACGTCTCACAGGAGATTGTAATCAGGGTCTAGCCTGAAGGTGAAGCACTAGTACATAGGTTTTACTCTATTCCTCCACTCTTCATCAGTTCTGGGATTGGAGCAGAGGGCATTCTCAGGCAGATTAATTTTTGACGATGGGATCGATGGAAGATGTTTTTTCCTCCTGACATTGAGTCATCTAATTTGCTGTTTATCTTTGGCTTATTGAGTTTTGAGCATTGTTAAATCATACCTTTCAGCTGTTTAATTTCAGATGTGAATTTTGCATTCCCCTCTTGTACTTTGGCATAACTCTTTTACCTAAAATGAGCAGGGTGATGGGCCTTTTTTGACACCAGGTTACTGCTTTCGAGTCTGTTAAGTACTCCAAGGTAATGTTATAGTACTTTCTAGCCTTTTTTCTTTGCTCGTGGCCATAGATCAGATCATCTCCAGGGAAATCATTACTTGCCATCATTATTATCCCTAGCACCTTCATCTATTCTCCCTTGTTTCCTGACTCCATTGCTTGATGAAGTGCCTACTTGTGAGGACACCTTTAACTCAGGTCTCCTAATTAACCCCTTCATTGCTCAGGCTGGTTCATTTCATTTTTTGTTTCTTTCCCCAATAAGTTGTGATCTATGTGTTTAGCTTTTGGAGCAGCTTATAATAGCAGCACTCAGGAATTGTCTGGGAAACTCTTTTCTTGAGGAGGCTGGTGGATTTTTTTTCCCCTTTTGATTTTTTTTTTAGTACCAAAGTGAGCGTTGTGCCAAATACATTGCTAATACTAAATAAAAGACTTTCACTCAAATGAAAATTGACTTTACTTAACCTTTGCTAAAGGGTTATACATTATTGCCTCACATTTCAAGGGGAATCCTCTAACCTTGGCCTGGCTCTGAACAGTCTATGAAATAATCTTGCAATTATTAATTTTTACTGACTCAACATATATGCATATAATCACAAAAAATTTGTATATTGTGGTGACCAGTAAAAGGTGGGCAGAAGCAATAAGTTACTTGTCATGGGAAGCTGCTAAATTATCATACACCAGACTGGCTTCAGATTGGTAATAATCAGAAATATTTTTTATTTTATAATTGCCTTTTTCTCAGACACAAGGCCAGGTTGGGTTAGCTGGTGTAGTACATGAGGAGTCTATTGCTCCTGTGGGTGCTGGAATTCAGAGATCCTCTGTGGACATCTCATATCTCGTCCAAAAATGTTCATCTTTTGGACAGAAAATGACCCATTTCACCTTTAGAAGGCAAAAACCTCAACTCACACTCTTCAGGGTTTCGTTAGAAACACTTTTTGCCAATTTATGTGAGAGAAGTTTTCAATATGTTTTCATTTTTTGCAACTAAACTGACATTTCCTCACTTCAAGGCACTTAAACTTTTAAGATAAAAGCTTGGCTTGGCCATGGCAATATAATAATAATAATAATAATAATAATAATAATAATAATAATAATAATAATAATAATAATAATAATAATAATAATATGGAAACAAGCCCCACTAATTTAATTGATATAAACGTAAATTGAAAAATCAAATAAATGGAACATTAAACTTCCTTTAAATGTTATATTTATGATGAAAAATAGAATATTACACTTTTCCCAGGATCTCTTAATATAAATATATTAACAATTTTTGTCTCTCAAAAAAGAACTGTTTGTGCACTGCAATCAAGCATTGTGTAGGGGATGAGAATTTGGTTGGGAGAGAATTTTGTTGAGTAATTTGTTTAGAATTTTGTTTAGAATTTTTTGGGGTTTTTTTGTTGTTGTTGCTCTTGGGATCTTGTTTGTTTGTAGGTTTGTGGTGTTTTTGGTTTTTTTTTAAGAAAATAAATATTTTAATGATAAAAACTGACAGAATGTTTTAATGCTAAAAATTAACAGAATTTAAATTTTTTTAAAAGAATGTTGTGTTTGGAAATTACTCTCTCACAGGTTAATACAACTCAGCATTCATAGTTTTAGCTAATTTTTAATTTCCAGGGATTTTAAAAAGATGAGCCTTATTTCACTTCATGTGCCTGTGTCTCTCCCCTTTTGGTACATCCTGGGCATTGTGCAGAGCATCCCATCCTTGGGGCCTTTAGTCCAGACTGGAAAGTACCAAATATAAAAGAAACAATTTTTCCTTAAAAGAAAAAAAATCTCCTTAAAAGTCCTCCAGGAGATTCCCTCTAGAAACTGGAAATCCCTGACTCCAGCCAAATCCTGTCCCAAGAGCATTTCCTACTTTCCTTAAGGAAACAGCGATTAAACCAAAATATCCGGGGAATGAGAAAACCCAGGATATTATATCAAATTATACCAAGAAGAAATTATACCTAGAACAACTTGATGATAGTGGCATTGCACAGACGTGACTCTAAACATGCAATTTCATAGGAAGGTGTTACCTTTGTGCCAGCAGCTCCTCCAAGGCCACCTTTGGCAGCTGCTGGGTGCCAGCAGCAGCAGCAGCAGCAGCGGTCCCCGGGCTCAGGGCAGCAGAGTGGCTGTAATTACCGGCTGCAGGTGGAGATGCTCGCTCCCCTTGCCCTGGGGGAACTGAACCATAGCCATGATTAAAGGTAGTTAGAGATCCCTAATGACTGCAAACATGCAGAGCTGATAATTGCAACTACTTTTCATTCTGCCACCCGGGAGGACTGACCTACTGCCAGCAATAAACTTTCTTAAGTTTTTAGCATTTGCTTTTTAGAATTCAGGTTTATTATTATTTATTTTATTTTAAATATTTTTCGAATCCTTCTTGACCTTCTTTGGACTTGTGACCAGCCCTGTCACAAACACAGCTCGCACAAAGGTAACACCTCTGTATGAAATGACATATTTAGATTAATGTCTATACAGGATGCCAGTATCATGAAGTTGTTCCAGGTATAATTTGACTATATCCTGATATCTTTTCAGACATATATTGACATTTTGATCTATCCCAGTTTCAAAATGGAAATCCAAACGTATATATCAAAATGGATATTTTGATTTAATCCCAGTTTCCTTAGGAAAGTAAGAAAAGCTCTTTCAGAATTTGGCTGGAGTCAGATATTTCCAGTTTCTAGAGGGAATCTCCTGGAGAAATTTTAAGGAGGAATTTGTTTCTTTGATATTTGGTAGTTTCCATTTGGGATTAAAGGCCCCAAGGACGGGGTGCTCTGCACAACGCCTGGGATGCAGCAAAAATGGGAGAGATGCAGGCACACGAGGTGAAGCAAGGGACACGAGGTGAAGCAAGCCTCACCTTTTAAAAATCCCTGGAAATTAAAAAAGGGTCTCAGGGCAGCTGGAAAAGGAGGATATTGGGTACAGAGGAAATCTGATCCAGTATGGTGATTTTCTTTATTCCAATCTTTGCCAATTATATCAATTCGTCCATTACTTTGATGTTATCAAACCTGTGAAACTCTTGCTAATGTTACTTTTCACATGTTAAAGTTGATTATGAGCTTACTACCCTGCTGCTCAATGGCCTAAATGAACATATTCATGAAATCCACAATAAGAGCTGGGTTATTTGATTGTACAGCAAATTAGGATGTTCCTATCCTTAGGCTCTGAGGCTGCCTTCTCTGAAAAAGAAAGATGAGCTAGTTCCATCAAATGCCTATCTATTAATCAATTGTATTCACACACAATCCCCTTTGAAGATAGGGATAAAGGGCAGTAGAAAGACACCCTTCCCCAAATCTGCAGCAAATGATTTCTGGCACTATAAACATCACTTATTTTTCCAGAGGACACATCTATTCTGAAGGTCTTCTGGCACCTACATAATCCCCGTTTATGGCTGTTGCCACAGAAATGGCAGCCTTTAAAACTCATTGAAATCTTTCCTCTCTGCCTCCACAAAAAGTTAAAGGCTAATTAAGGAAATGCAAACAGGAGCTTCTTCCGAGCTTGCAGCATGAGGAACTGAAGAAGTGAACATGCACTTAGTCCCTCTGGCAAAGGAAAAACAAACTAAAAAACATTATAATCTTTTTGGCATTTAAAAAAAATCCTTTCTTCCCTTCTATATTGTAACAAATAACCCCCAAAATCAATAATGCAGAGGCGCTGTTTAAAAAAAAAAGAGAAGCACTACAAGATGCTCCAGTCAAAACATTTCTTAACTGGCTCCAGAGGGGCAGAATCATCCCTCGTCCTTTTCAGCTGGAGCAACTCCGACCAAGAGGTGAGGTTTCATCCATGGTAGTGAAGCAAAGCTGGGAAAAAAAGGAGTGGAAAGGGGATTTCAAGGTTGAAACGTCTGTACAGCAGACTCCTCTGAGACAGGCAGAAAGCAATCAGTCAGGAACTTTTGCATGGCTTGTATTTTTGACAGAGTATACGTGATTTTAATACTGGACTGCAGATTTGCTCTGCAAATAATTATTGTATATAACCCCACTGATGGGGAATTTGTTTCTTTAATGATAAATTGTGGGATAATCCTGTATATTTGAGGACAAATCTGTACAACCTGACCCTGGGAGGAGCAGGACCTTTTCCATGGCATGTGATAAGGGTCTTCCATGAGTTAGCTTTTCATGGGTATTGACTTCTGTGATTTGGGGGGAATCCATTCTACCTCCATGATGATGATGATGATGATGATTCCTCTCATCTTTCCTCCCTGATCTCTCTTCTGTTAATTCTTTTTGCTTCAAAAATTTTTAGGAATGATTTGATAATGCAACTGCACATGTAAATCCACTGCTACTAGTAAATAGTAGAAATATTAAAATCCGGGGGAAAAACCCCAAGCAACTCCACACACTCCTTTATTTTTCTGCAGCTCAGATGATTTGGACAATACAAGACTTTGTTTTTCCAGCTGGAAATAAATACAGCACTGGACTGCACAGTCTGAGTTTTTAAATGTGAGAATTATGACCATTAAATCTGTGATTTGAAAATGTGTCAGCAGAAAGCAGAAAACGCTATGGATACATTCTGCAGGTTACTGCCTTAGGGTCAATTGAAACAAGCAGATCTATGGGGCACAGCAGTGCAAGGAGCAAGCAATTGCAGGCGCAAATATGCCTGGGGCTTGTCTAACTACCATTAAAATAAAAAGTTTGATAGCACTAATCCTTTCTGTCCCTTTGCATTTGAAACAGCCACTGGCATTGCCTCGGCATTTTAACTGTGTGCTGGCAGAGCTGTGGGCTTGCTGGGAGGAGACATTGGGAAGGATGGTAAAAGGTAAGAAAAAACAGAGGTGCAAACCTGCATTTCCAAGAGAAAATGTCCAAATGAATACCCAGAGGTCAAAACCAGAACAATTACAAGCCTCTGAGTTTGCACCAGTAACAAATACCTGGCTCTCAGCTCTTTCAATTTTTGTGAATGAAATTTTGAGAGGCTGTTGTGCCTATCTGGGCTGAAAGGCTCAGCAACACCTCTGAGAAGCCATGAAGTATCTTAGTGGGCTCTGAAAGAGGAGCAAGGTTGTTGCAGCACTGGATTTTACCCTTCTCCCCATCAGCCTGCCCCTCATTTCTGTCTCATGTAGCCACAGAGGCCAAAAATCACAACAGTGGCCAGGTATGTGCAACTGGGAGCCCCATCCCTTCTGCAGAGCTTTATTCAGCACCTCCACTGATGCCTAAAGTCTGTCCATGGTGTTCTGGTGGGAGAGGACTGAGAGATAAAGGCAGAGGAATTTCCTACAGACAGAGAGAATCTGCTACAAGTCTGCCACAGTTTGGTTTTTGAAGTCCATATTTTAACTGACTTGCATGTTCAAAGGGAAGATGCTCTAAGACTAGTAAAAGTCAAATTTCTCATTTTTATGTTGATTGTGCTTCATTTTTGAATGGGAGTTTTTTCTGGGTTCTTCTGTGGCTTGTAGAAATAGATGATTTTGCAAATCACAGGTGTGTGGGGATTAGTGATACATTATGGGCTGAAGTCTTATTGGGGAGAGCAAGATATGTGAATGCAGGAGAGAAACCTCCAGAAAGACCATTTTTCAGTGTCTTTGGGAGAGATCAGGGGGCATGATGGCTTATCAGAGTCAGTTTTCAGCTCTCAAATTCTACATTCAAATTTTCGCTGAGGTGTTGAGGGAAAGTCAGTCTGTCATGGCTTCCAGGTTATTCAGAGATCTTCTGGGACACTCTGGATGCTTTGACTAGCTAAAGAGATTAGCCAAGGCTGTGGCAAAAAATGGATGTAAAATGGCAGAGAGCTGCCTCCTGCTACCCATTATTCTTCCCAGAGGTAAAATCTTCTCTCTGCTGCTGCCACCAACAGAACCTCTTTTGATTTTAGTGAGAATTAATCTGATTTTTATGGGCCTTGTGTATGATCAGAGACATGTCCAAATCAAGTCTCTGTAATGGAAAGATTTTTGGTCTATCTCAGGTAATTAATTGTGAACAATAACAAAGTGAGAGCAAACATCAGAGTCCTGATTTGCCAGGTTGGGGTTTGGGTGAGAATGAAGTGTGATTAAGGTAGGAAAAATTTAATTTAAACTGGTTTTATTTTCTTCAGGGAGATAGAAGTTGCTTTTCTGGGTGATGCTGTGGGTAATAGTTTTCTACCAAAACTAAATTATCCAGGTGAAAGAGCACAGGAAAAAGATTTACTACATTGGTTACTCATTTTCTCCAACAGAACCAAAACATGTTTGATCCCAGTGGTCTTTGGCCATAGCAGGTTGGACACAAAGGACACACTAAAGATGTGGCATGGGCTGGATTTGGTTTGGTTTTCTTTTTGCTAGGGACTATAAGGAAGCACACCTATAGCAGGCCTAAAGATATCATCTTTTTAAATTACAGCTGCAACATTTTCTTCCTTGTGAATTTAGCCTGAAATATTTTCTCTCTTTCAGGTCTTTCAGGTCACATCTCATCCATTTCTGTTTTGTGTAATCAACCAATTAACAATGGCTTGAGAAGTAGACAGCCATAATTGGCATATGCTTTGCTGAAAAATAGTCATGAATGTGAAAATAAACTGTAGAGATTGTAATTGTTTTCCTTGCCTCATTCTTTCTCACAGTCCTTGTAGAAACTCAGGGGAGAATATTCTGGATCAGACCAAAGTTCTTGTCTTACCAAGTATCTGTCTCTGTCAGGGGCTATTAAAAGGTAGTTTGGACCTGTGATAAGAAAAAATAAAGGCAGACCAACCTTTTCCCCAGCACTTTGCCATCAATTAGAGATTTTAGACAATTCCTAAGCTACAATTTGTATATTTTGCTGTTCTCCTGCTTTGGTATTTCATATATGCTCAGCTGGTGCTATTGAAAAATCCCACAATTACCACCCTCACATATCCTGCCAGGTAGAAAAGTGGTGTATTATCTCCACATTATGGATCTTGAACTGAGGAGCTGAAAGACTTGAAATGCCACCATCTAAAAATAGATTAGAGCTGTTACACTTCATTAGCACAATAAAAACTTTGGACCAAATTGATACCCAGCCTGCCCTTAAAAATCCAACCTCTCCATAAACTCCCTATTACAATACCACAGGATGAGGCAAAGGTGACTGCAACCCTGGAATTTTATGGCACTTCTGTGTTGCTTCCCTTTCTCAGTAAATGCCAGTAACATGATGATCCTGTGCATTATGGCCTCAGTTTCAGAGCTGCTTTCTGATACTTTCAAGGCTTCAGGATCAGTATCTTTCAGATTTTTCAGCTGGCCATACAAGACATGACAAAGGTTTTAAGAGGACTTTGAGGGGAAGGGAGAGGAAAAGCCTGTTGTCACCAAAATAAACTGGGATGGGAGGCCAAAGCAGAAATTTTCCTTTCTGCTGCAGTCTTAGTAGTGATATTTTATCACTTACATGGTGATTGAGAGATGTAGGAACAGATGTGAGCCTGTCATTCTAAATTGAAGGCTTTTTTTTTGGCATTTATCAGCTTTTTCTTTATTTTTAATTAGTATGTACTCATTGTCACAAGGCTACTGCACTCCAGAAAGGCATTGTGTACTAGGAGTACTGAAATGCTCTGCTTCAGCTTGAACAAAAAAACAATCAAAATTCTTTTATAGCTGTTGGTACTTTATTATTGTTCACAGCTCACGTGTTTGGTTAGCAGTGGGACATCTGATCTGGATACCTGGATTTTATACTGCAGTTATGAATAGCTAATAAAGCTATGTATTATGTGCCTCTTATAATGTAACTCCAAGAGTTGGGAGACCTATATTGTTTTTTTCCTTATTCTGTTCATCCAGAAAGCTGGTTCCAGTACTGGCAGTGTACTGATTGGATGCCACTGACAGTAGTTTTATGTTCTTGACATAAAA
The DNA here is from genome assembly GCF_037042795.1 of Molothrus aeneus. Lineage (NCBI taxonomy): Eukaryota > Metazoa > Chordata > Aves > Passeriformes > Icteridae > Molothrus > Molothrus aeneus. The sequence goes on along the minus strand of NC_089650.1, from coordinate 3,346,207 downwards.
AAGGCCTAAATAAAAGTTATATATTTTGAATAAGAAATAAAGATGCTTAGAAATACTTATGAATAACATAGGAAAAAACCCTAAGTTTCCTGGAAGCAGAAAAATATTAAAAAATATGGTCTTAATTTCCAGATCTGTGTATTCAGATGAAAAAAATACATATGAACTTCTTTTGTCTTTGGCCTAACAGTATACTGATAGGGCTTTTTATGCCCATTATTTTGTATATGTGTCTCCTCATAAACCCTCCACTCTTAGGAAGAACATAAAGAAAAATAGTCTAATTTCATATTGCTGTAGACTGTAGGCAGAAAGACTACTTTTCCACACTGAATTTTTGAGATTTTTGTGAAAGGAACCACAGTTTTGTGTATGACAAACAAGCACAACCTGAATCCCAGCTGGGTACAAAGACAAATCCATAGGTTGTACTAATGGTGCTGCTTCTTTCTCTTTTCCCAGCCAACTTCTTTGCTTGTGTATTTCATAGAAAATGGAAACCAATGTTTATGGCAAGATTTACATTCTGATATCATCATTTTGGCATCTATGGAAAGATGGTGTTGGGATAGAGAAATAAATTTGTCATCTCGTTATCTTCCAATTTGGGTTAAAACCACCTATAAGTGGTTGGCCTTCCAGGGTGGCTCTTGCTTGTTATTTCTCAGTGGCACAGCCTATCACTTTGCTAAATGTAAATTGTTCTTGGCTAGTTTTTCAAAGTAATTTGACAAGTGGTTTGATTTTGCTGTAACATAATCTAGACATTGTTTCCCTGTAGTGGGACAAAGGCATTCTGAAGAAACTATTATACAGAATTTCCTAGCAATTTTCCCCTCTCTTACAGTACCTATCGTATTTTGCTTAACTATAGCAATCTTCCCAGGTTCAAATGCTCTTCTTAGCTGTGTTTAGGGTTTACATGAACTGTATGGATTTCATGCATTAGTTGAGACCTTGCTAAGAATACTAATGTTATGTGCTTTACAATAATGCAGTGAGTCCCAATTTGGTTTTGATTGCAATAAACTGGAGGCAAACGTGCAAACCTTTGCTAATTTAAGTTGATTTTACCTTTATCGTTTTGCATATTACATGATCTAGAGCCACACAAACAAAAGCTTGTTTGGACTTACCATGCTTTCCTTTTCAGAAAACAGAATTCTTTTTAATTAAAAACACTTTAAAAAAATCAGTATGTGTAATTGCTAACACCTGCTATGTGTTACTAACAGATGTTTCTTACTTACCTAAGGGAACTGTTATAATTACACTGTACGCTTATTGGAATGGCATTTAACCAAGATAGTTTAGGAACTTTAGGTGGTGACTTTGTGTTCTTTCATTCATCTTTCCTTTAAAAAATGTAAAAAAAAAAAAATAGCTGAACAACCAGGCCTCCAGCTCATATTCACCAAACTGAGTTCAGCAGAATGGAACTCTGGGTGTTCAGCCTCTCCTTGGTAAACCTGTGTTCTTTCATTCATCTTTCCTTAAAAAAATGTAAAAAATAGCTGAACAACCAGGCCTCCAACTCATATTCACCAAACTGAGTTCAGAACAATGGAACTCTGGATGTTCAGCCTCTCCTTGGTAACCCTGAGCATCAAAGAGGAGTTTGGATTTGCTCCTCCAAGCTTTGCCCTGGAGCCTGTCCTTGCAATCCTGGGGTGGGATGGTTACAAGCCATGGTAACACTGAGCTTGGCAGGCAGGCAGGAAGGTAGGCAGGAAGGCAGACTGGTTGATCTGAGCAGCCCACCTAATCTCTCTGTTTCTGTGCTCTTTCCTGCGAAATGCTGTCAGTGTGGCCTCTTCACGATAATCATTAAGGTTGGCAAAGACCTCTAAGGTCATTGAGTCAAACCATTAACTCAGCACTGCCCAGCCCACCACTGAACCACATCCTGGACACCACATCCACAAACACCTCCAGGGATGGTGGACAGCTTCTTCTAGTGCTTGACAAGCCATTTTTTGGTGAAAGAATGTTTCCAGTCCAAACCTCCCCTGGCCCAACTCAAGGCCGTTTCCTCTTGTCCCGTTGCTTGCCACTTGGGAGGAGAGACCGACATCCACAGAGGAGGGAGGCCCAAATCATGAGTGTTTTCTCAGGGCTTTGAGATTTTTGGGTGGGATTAGAGGTCAGCAGGACTAGCTCTGGGTGTTGTCCTGTCACCAGGGCCGTGCTGTGAAGGCTTTGAGGGGAAGGGAGAGAAAGGCTGCCCCCATGGCTGCCTCAGAGCTCCGCATTCCTGCACCTTCCTACACGGCTGCCAAGCAAGACACTCCGTGTTCTCCCTCTGCATCTTCATTTATGAAACTAATCACACAATTACCTGCAGGCATGTGTTAAATATGACACTGGTCTCTGCAAAATAATGGGCCAATTGCAAACAATGAATAAAGAGAGGCAGCTCCATTTATAACCGCTGTTTCAACAGAGCTGTGTTGTAATCAAAGTGATCTGAGGGTGACTCATTAATTAATTGATGTTCTTTTTTATTATGTGCTATTGAGTTAATGAGTAATTTGTGCTAGATAACTCTCTGAACACACTGATTACGTGAGATATTTTCTGGGGCTTTCATATCAATGACATGCTGAATAGGTGGAAGATGGTATTTGCTTATGTATACTCATTATTAGCAGGTTCAGGATGAATATAAATCAGCAGAAGGGCATTTTAAAAGGTATTAGATACATGCAGCTCTTACTTTAATGCTTTAAACAGATACTCTTCAGCTTTTAATGCCTTAAATAGTATTAAAATCACTTCCTTTATAATACTTCTATCAGCCACAATTGGCAGCTTTTAGAAAGGTGCCTACACAAAGGATTTTTACTGGGAGCATGTTTGTGCTAATGGCCTATTACCTTGCACATATTGTATTTTGGTTTCCTTTTGCAAGGTACTGAGCAGTAAACAGGTTTGGACTGCATCATTGGCCTGAAGTAGGAGGAATGTGTTAAGTGAATATGTAATTGGCTTTTTTTTATCTAAAGTGGTATTTAAAGGAATAAAAACACTGTTCTTATATACAGTACACACTTTGCTTTGTATAGTTTGACTTGTTAAAGCTTTTGCTTTATTGAAACCACAACATCTCCAATGCCATAGGAGTTTTTATTCATTGAACAACAAATGGCTAAATTGATAATTTAGTCTGACAACAGCAGCACAGTGGAAGCTTTCAGAAAAATCAGCTAAATGTATAAAATTATACCCAGCAATCACTACAGACCTTCATTTTTGACAAGATTTGTTCTAGGTACAGATGACTGTAAACTACCTACTGCTGAGAAAATTATAAGAAGCTGCTGCATATTACGTTGAAAAAAGCCTTTAAAGTACTTTAAAATCTATACAGTCGAAACCTTGCCACAGTCCCTGTTTGTTTCTTTTTCCCAGTCTCCCTTCTCACTGACCACTTTTCAATTTATCTTCCCTAAGTCATTTTATGTGTAGGCAATTAGGAACATTTGAGGGATTGCTGGATGATTTTCCTTTATTTACATTATGTGAGCAAAAAATTTGAACATTTTGGGAGGATAGGAAAACATGAAAGTGTGCTTAAAATAAAACCACCAAACAACCCAGAAGATAGAAAACCACAGTCATGAAATAGATCAACTTTTAGCCCTGGTCACTGTTTCTGCCAGATCCAGACTGTCTTGATCCATCACCAGTTGTGGCAGATAACAGACACAGCAGGTTACAGTTGTCAGAAGAGCTTTTTACAGTTTAAAATCAAAGTTTGATAATTTTTAGTTTTCCACACAGCTCAAAACCAGCCATCCAAGTAGATTATAGTAGATTAAAAAAAAATTATTGATGCTATTATTAGTTTTGTCTGGCTAAACTTCACCATGTGTGCAGATAAAGATGGGAGGCACAAGTGGAAGCATTCCTGCCTGGCAAATACACTGAGTAAGGGTCACTGTCAGAGTGGCTTGGTGGATGCAGACAGCTTGCTGACACACACAGTGATGGAGAAGGAGAACCAAGGCAGATAACAAAACGCAACCCAAAGGAATGGTCTAGACCTCTGTCAAAATGATCACTAAAGTGGCCTGGCAGATAATTCTCTCCACTATTGACTTTTGATGATATACTTTATTGGAGTTGTGAATGTTTCCATTAAATATTTCAACTCTCAGCCATTATTTTAACAACCAGGCAAGAAGGAAGTTCGAAATACAGGAAAATGGATAATTGATCTTTGACCTACATCAAATCTAAATTTATTCTGTATCCTTTACATACAAAATTTAGATATGTATGTGAATAAGATAGATGAGCATAAAGTGCTCAAAGCAATGCCATACCATTGTGCACTGCAAACATACCCATATTTCTTTATCCTTGCATCAATTAAGATTGATAGAATGGTGAGACTATTTTTTTTTTTCTCTCCCTAGCAGGACCACCTTCCTTTTCCACATTTTGAGCCTAGGTCACAAAATGCACATATGAGCAATGTAGCATGTAGTAGCGAGCCACTCTTTTCCCATTCCCCTCTCTTCATTTGCTCCATAAAGAGCTGAGCAGTGGCACTTTGTGGGAATGAGAGATTCCTTGAGCTTTTACAGCACTGTTAGTGTTTAGTTGCCATCATCCCCAGCCATGCCTTCCTCAGGCTGAGCTGGTGTTGGTGCTTTCCTGCCTCAGATCTGTGGTTGCCTCCTGGGAATGCTCTGCTCCTCCCAGGGTGTCCCTACCCTGCTTGTGACATTCTTGGTTTTCTGAAGAGCCAAAAATGCTTTACAAAAGCACTGTTTCCATTAGCCCCATGGAACAGACAGGGACAACTGAGGCACAGAGAAGTTGAATGACTTGCCCAAGCTCACAAGGGAGTCAAAGACAGAGTCAAGGACCTTTCTTTCTCATTTCTGAACCAGGGATTTCTATCTGCTCTGCAGCCTACTACTGGAAAGCAGAAGAGAGATCTTCCCCAATTCTAATGGAAAGATCCCAGAGGAGCTGGAGGAGAAAATTGAAATTGGGCTCAAAACAAGATAATATGATCCTTCCCTTTCTGTCCATCCTGACCTTCATGGAAAGGACAGCTTGTTTATTGCTCTGAAGTGGGTCTGTAAGAGCCTAATGGTACCTCTGACACCAACTGCTTCGTTATCCCAAAGACATTAAGGGACTGGGGAAGGGAGTGCAAGAGACACTTGTGCTCAAGGTTAGGAAGGAAGATAGTCCACAAAAGAGGGCTAAATTTAATTTGAAAAACTATGTGGAGCTATTTCTTCTAATTAACAAGAACAGCCTGAGGAGTTGTTGCATTTCTTTCTGGTCCTGTATGAGTCAGAGTCAAGTTTTGTGAGCCATGCCTATTTTCAAAAGGGTTCACAGCCAGGAAAAAAAACCACACTGTAACAACAGTCATTAAAACTAAATATCTATTTCTAAGTCAAGCCACTGTGCAGTGTGCTCTTACCATACACTTAAGGAATTTCCCCACAGCATGACAAAGTTTCTTTGACCATCCCCAGCAAAAACATGCTGAAACTGCAACAGGACAGGAAGAGCAGGGAAGGACAGCAGTCAACTTGAGCAGAGTCATGGGTTCATACTCAAAATAAAAACAAGAGCTTAGCTTCATAAAAACACAGGGTATATAGTGGGTTTCTTGTTGGCTTTTTTCTTCCCTTCTTAATACTGTTTTGTTTGCTTGTTTTTAATACAGGTTGTTTTCCCAGTGAGCTAGATTACAGTGGCAAACAGACAAGACATAAATATGCATTGAACAACTTTTTAAACATTCATCCTGCTTTCCTTTGCCAAACACCTGTAAGCTCTGTCAGGGGCGTGAGCACTTAGGGACATCCTGCTGATGCAATAGCTTCATGGCTTTAAAAACAGAGGCCCACCTCTTCTAGAAAAAGAACTGATTGCCAACAGGAGCTGTCAGCAGCGATTCCACCTCTGTCAAAAGGATTTTAATTGCCAGTATTGATGGGACAAACCTGTAGGATGTTGGCATGGGCAGCAAGGTACCTGTGCAGTCGAGTGTGGTAGCTCTCGCTCGCTATTGCAAAGTTTTGTCCCATCCATATCAGCATTTAAATTACCTTCAGCATTCACCGAGGTGGGTAATTAGCAACCAGTCACTCTCCCAGTGTCAGCTCAGGGTCGTTTCCTTAATGTAAATAGGACCCTCAGAGGGGGCTGTTTACAGTGCCTTCTACTTTCACTTTTTATTTTTTTCCAGGGTTTGTTGAGGACGAAGCCCCAGAAAACATATTAGGGTTAAGCCCTGATTAAAAAAAAAAAAAAAAAATTAAAAAAAAAAAGGGAAAGAGAGAGAGGGAGATGAGGGAGAAAGAGACCCCTCGAATTTTAAGACTTCTTTAAAATGCATATAAAGAAAAATCTTCTCCCTTTCCTCCCCCCCACCCCCAAATTAATGATTTCAGAAAAATAACATATATATTTTTATATATATATGTATATATATATATAAAATAAGATACCCAGAGGCACTGGTTTGCATTAGGGCTTAATTTTTTCCAGCTAAATTAAAAATCAAATCCAGGCATTTGGAATGCCTAAGGGGCACAAAAGCAGCACCCAAAATCATTAACTTTTGCACCTTTTATAATATAGCTCAAACCAGTCAGATTTGCTTTTCAAAATTTTGTAGTAAAATAAAAGTGCTCTTTGAGGAAAATCCATGCAATTAAACAGCAGATGCTTAACCCCTGAAAAATAGAGGCTTATAAGAGAAGTGCTGATAGACCCTTAACCATAGCATCATTAGCAGCAGGTGCTGCTAGTTATTAGTTTTCTAAATAGTTTTAATGTAAACAGTATTCTTAAGCTCTAAGTGTAGCATAATGGTTGGGATTTGCTCTTTAATGCTTTTTACTAGAAAGATACAGCTCATTTAAAATAGCTGGTAGATACAGAAAGCATAAATATACAGTAAGTTTAGACACTGATTGTACTAAATGCAACAATACAAAGAAGCAAACAGGAACACAAATGGTAACACAATAAAACTGTATTACATTTGTGCTTCAAATATTACAATACATTATGTACAATAGTCCAAAATAAACATCTCATGCCAAATGACACAAAAAGAAACAAAAAAAAAAACCCCAAACAAACGGAAAATCCCAAGAGCAAGCAGAAAGAATCCAGCTGTATATACAGTACCTTTTTTAATTAACATTCAACTCTGAACTGGAGCAATTTTCACTACATACAGATGCAGTCCGCCTTTTATTTCACGCAACCATTCTGTCTCCCTAAATCTATGCTATTCAGTAGGTTCCTGTGTCATTTCTTATATACATGTTGAGCAAAAAAGATAAAAGAAAGTAGTGCTTTTTATTCTTAATGATGTGGCATCCGATCAGCGGACCTGGGGTGCATAACCTTCTTTCATTAAACCCTCCTCATAGTCTGTCTGGCACAGAATCATGTTGTTCTTCAGGAAAAATTTGTCTCCAACACAAAATCTGAAATTGAAATAACAAAGAGAAAAGAAAAAGAGAGTTTGAGGGTGAATGGTGGGTATGGTCTTACAGGTTGAGGGCTGTAGAGCAAGTGCTGGCTGGACTGCACCCAGATGTGCATGTGGGAAAGGCCAGCAGAGGAATTGCCCTGGTGCCACAATTAATCCTGTGCTTTCAACAAAATCTAGTGCATTCAGGCACTTTTGCTTGCCCAGCCAAAGACCTCATTCAAAGCCCACTGTGGGCTGTGGGAGTCCTGGATCAGGTCACTGGCACACAGCTAAAAACACAATACATATCCCAGGCTGCTAAGCTGAGTGAAAAGTAAATGTCCTGCAAACCAGAAGGAAGACAAAATACAGCAAAGCATGCAGTAGAAAGCTTGTCTGAGATATCTTGTATTTGTCTTGTGTCCTAGTAAGAATTTCTTGTTATGTTCCAGTTGGATATTTCACGAGATTTGATTTTAGTTGGTGATTCTGAGAACTGCTTTAGCACACACAACTTGCTGTAAAGTATATGTAAACCAGAGACACGCAGGCATGCAGAAAAAAACCCACCATTTTTCCTTTTTTTCCTGTAGGAGTTGATTATAAATTTAGTTACTCAGCTAACTACTCTCTCATGGTATCAGTGCACCTACACTGTTACAGTATTACCTGCATCAGAATGATCTGATTGCTGCAAAACACCACTGAGAGATTGCATTTGCTTCTCTCTGATGAGCAGGACAATCACATAATGCTAATGCTCCTGGCTGGCTGACTTCAAACTTTGAGTAAAGTAGGATTTCCCAGCTAAAAATATATGCTTGAATTTAAGAAGGCTCTTCCCTGACACACCCTGCAGTCCTTCTTCCCCTTGACAAAGCCACTCTTCTGGAAGATGCTTAGGGAGAAGTGAATGGGGCCAGTGCAGAAAAAAAGTTTCCCTAGTGACTGCCCTGGCAGGGTTACATGGCTTTGTTTGTAGTGAACTCTCCAGCTATGAAATATATTGGGAGGCACTGCTTGCCTTATTCCAATTAAAATGAAAGAAAGTAACCTAAATGAACCCCCTAACACTGATGTGAATAAATGAAACCAGCTAATTATGGATCTCAGTGCATGAAGTATTGTTTAATGTGTAAGGGATTATAATGTCCTTTTTTTAAATAATTTCCAAATGGTGACATCTTGGACACAATTAGGGTCAGATATAAATGCTTGTGTTGTTTACGGTAGATTTAACAGCAGAGCAGCTCCGGGAATAGCTGGATATGTATTTAATTGTAACAATTTAACCTTCAAATAGCGGTGCCTGCTGCAGTTGACCCAGTAAAACTCCATAAATGACACAGGCTGACCCCTGATAGTGGTCTGTCTTTATCAGATAGTCAATTTCTAATGATGTTCGAGCAGAAATCTTGGTGAATTGTTACAGATTAAATTGTGTATGGAAAGCAGTCCTTTAATGTTTTGTGAAGTTGGAGGTTTAAATGAGTAGCAGTTGGACTGATTTACATTTGTGAAGATTGGAATGCTAGACAAACAGTGAACCCATTTATTTTCCAACTGGGTAGCTTTGGAAATTTATCCTTATGCTAGCTAAATAGATAGAGGGAAAATAGTGTAATAAAAAAGTGGATTGAAAAGAATTAGCTCTGCTCTTAAAGGAAAATTGGTTTGTTTATTTGTGGACTCTTTTTTTTTTCTGTGGGATTACTGCCTGCTGCTGATGATGATTGAAAATAGAGATTATGGGAGGATCCTGAAATCTTTAAGTTATTTATGGTCAACACTCTTTTACAGAATGTAGAAGTTCCTATTATTCTTCCCACCCCAATCCTGATATACTAGGCTACTGACAACACAAAATGATTTTGAATAGCTATGTTGAAATACAGAATTCATACATAAAAGTTGTTCTTTGGTGTTTTTTCCTAGTTTCCATCTTTTGTATTTTTGTCCATTGACAGCAATGCTGGTAAAAATTCTTTTGTGCACCTTACAAGATTAGGTAAAAGAGTTGTAACCAGTGCCAACATGTAACACTCGTTTTTCCTGAAGAAGTCACATTTAAAATCAACAAAAAACAAAGAAAATCCACCAGTGCATCAGTGGGAGATGAAACCACCTCTGCACCCAGCAGAAAACACTGAACTGAGAATGTTGTTCAGCTTTGTGTATTCCTTTTGTTTCAGGGTAAGACAGAGCCCAGCAAACTAATTTTTTTAAAGCATTTAGTAAATGAAAAATGCACTGCTGAAGTGCAATTCACTTGCATGGCAATATTTAGCACGTGTGGCTCTGTGCAACATCGTTTGCATCAAGACCCTGGCTGAAGGATTTTTGTTTCCCAGCCCTCAGAGCAGCGACACAGTTTGAATTAAACTGCAGGGGCTACCCGGGAGTGTCAGGATGCCTTTCCCAATAAAAAGTGTCAATGCCTTTTGCTTTAGCAATGTTGATATGAGGAGCCAGAAGTGCTCTACCTGTGTGTGCTGGCATGTGACAGCTTTATGCACGAGTGGCCTCAAACACACACAGTTCTCCTTGTGCTCCAAGTGTGCAGCTGTCCTGTGGACAGGCTGCCAGTGACCTGTCTGTCCGATAACCTGTGGGATGGGGTCTGCCTGCACGGGAAGGCATCCTCTGGATGGTCCCCTGTGCCTTGGAGGAAGCCTGTTGCTAGTGATGCTTATGGTTCAAATTCTGCAGCTGTTTTGATATTACACAAGCTCGGTGACAAGCATATTTGGCTTGTGCGGGCCCCTGGGTGTTAAATGTGTGAAGTGTGCACTCATTAGGTGACAAAGAGGTAAACACCAGGTGAAAAACCTATAATCCTGGCATGCTGGCTCCCAGGTGCAATGGGACAGGGCATGTAAGCAGATGAAGTATGAGGAATTCTGGCCATTCACACTTTCAACATTATTTGACTCTCAAAACAGGATTTAGCCTCTCCTGAAGTGAAAGATCTGTAACCACTTCAGATTGTGTTTGCACACTGCAAAATTTAAACCTGGCTCAGCTTTAAAATGGGAGGGTAAATTGAAGCCTAACCTCCCACTAAGGTTGAGATTTTTTTATGGAATTGGCACAGGATGTAAATCAGGGCACAATTTGGGCACACACATTAAATGGAGTGGAGGAGCATGTTAAGATGCCACTGTGCTAGGAGTACATAATTAGGCAAGATTATTACTCTTCTAGCAGGCAGATGGTAGTCTTCAGCCTTCCCTAAAACCCTCACCCAATTTTTTTAATACGCATGCAAGATGAAGAGGAAAGAATATACAATAGGCTGCATTAACATGCCAGATTGGACTGAGCACCATAAATTGATAATAGAACTTTTGACACGACTGTGACATTAGTAGAATGACCATTATAATTATCCTACATCCTAGAGCCCCTGTAATATTTTACTCTGGCAAAAGGAAGGCCATTTATATTACAAAATGACCTCTGTTATCACCTTGTTTGGAAGGGAAGGTGTGCCTACACTAATCACAAGAAGAATAAAACTTCTCTTTTGAGAAGTAGCTCTTTCATTGTTCAGAACAGATATTTAAGGAGATCTCACTGCTGTCTATCATCTTTTCTGATGCACAGGACATGTGTCAAGGTACTGAAGACTACTTAAGAAAACAAGAGAAATATTGCTCTGAAGGAAGATGGCTTCATGTGTGCCTCCTCTGGTAATGCCATATCTTTGTGGCTGTAGAAAGAAACAAAATCTGGAAGCATTTACTTGATTTCCTGAGGATTAAGACAATTCAGACTTACCACACCCACACCCTTCCCCTCTGCTTTTTGCAATCAGTGAGTAACTTGGGCTCTGCTTTTCCCCTTTCCTCTCTTTTTAAATGTTGAGCTTTCAGTAGAACTCACATTAACGTTCACCTATGTGCATCACTAAGAGAACAAAGCCACTCTTTTACACCACAGATCATCAGTCCACACCTGTGGCTTATTAATTCTGGGGTTCTGTCAAAATGTCCATTTCAAAGGCTGGAAAGTGGGAGCTGTGCCTGAGATTGCACATTTTTACCAGAATACACAGACACAGAATCCCAGTTCAACCTCAAATGGCAAACCACAACTCAGTGGGCTTTTCATGCAGTGTTTTATAAAAACGTGGGTATGGACAATATGTTAATTTGTATTCTAAATTTTGAGACATACAATGAAGATAAGCAGTACTCAGACCTTCAGAATTTATAAAATGACCACTCATGCAAAAATCTAATATTGGTGTTTGAAATAAGGATGTCCCTGGCATTGTATTCCCTCTCCCGTGCTTGACAGAGAACAAAGGCAGCATTGTGTGGGCATTTTACACTTTATATTGGGGGTAAGTGTTTACAGCTACATCAGGACAGCAATTTCAATGAGTATGTAACCATTTTTACTCCAGTGTCTATTAAAATAAAGGCAATTGCAGATAGAAGGGTAGAACAGGCAATTTAAACACCTCTCAGCGATAGCAGATGGGGGTTTTAAGCCCTACTCTGAGCTGACTTCATACGGCAGAGAGAAAAAAATCGCAGGAGTAGGGAACAAGGTGCTAAAGACGCCGGCAGAGTGAGAGGAAGGACACACAAACTCGGGGAAGTGGGAAAGCCGGAGGCAGGCTGACATCATCTCTGCAGTCAAAAGTGTCAAAAGTGTCATAGGCACAGCTGAGCCCACTTGCAAGATTTTCCACTCCGTTTTGTTAGTCACACACATGCAGCCTGACAAAGTGTGAAAGGCAGTGTCTGTTTACAAGTTTATTTTTCCAGTGGTTTCCTTCCCCCACCCTTCCACCTTTAAATTTTCAGCAGAAATGAGGTATATTGAGGTTACTGTCAACGTGGGGTGAAGGGCTTCTGAGGAGAAGTTAAATATGTTTACAGAGAAGAAAGGGGAGCACTCTCACACCATTAAGCTGACTGTCACTAAGCTCTGCAGGTACTTAGGCGATGGAAAAACTTCAAATTAGGAGTAAGCTGGACAGAGACATGAGAGATAAGAGGATGCTAAAACCTTTAGGCTAGGAGCAGAGCTTAATATTCACAAAATTGCTACAGCTTTAAGCATCAGTATCAAGAAAAATGTGGGGGAAATATCTCAGAAACTGTCTGGCTGGAGCAATTAGATCCTGGAGCTGAATAGCTTTATGAAAGGGAAAATAGGAGACAGTGCCTGTTTGACACCAGGGGACCAGGCTTAGTGGCTCAGGAGCTGCGTCCCCAGTGTGTCTTTCTGGAGTACAGGGTGTGAGACAATGCCTTTTTCTCCTCACTCTGAAAAAGTCACATTCAGGAGGCCAATAAAGGGACTGGCAATGTTGTGAGTTAGTTCAGAGCTGGAGTTCATGGCCTGAACAAAAGTCCCCTCAAGTGAAGGCAGCCTAATTACCATCCACGCCGAGGCTTGCACTGGATGGTGAGTTGTAGACACTCAGAAATAATAAAGCAAACAGTGAAGTTGTCTATAAAAGCAGAAAAATCACTGAATCATCACAAAGAGCACTAGGCAAAAAAGGGCAGGCATCTCTCTGGGCCAGGACCAACCCTTTAAAGGGTAGGAAAGTGAGGGTCATGCAATAGCAGGACCAAAGGATGAGGTGCCCCAAGGAGCAGTGAGATGTGTGCTACTATAAATATTATTTGGCTTGAAAAGCAGAAGGAGATGGAAGGAGCAAGGACCCAGAACATCAGAAAAAAAATTCAGAGTTGACAAAGTAGTGCAATCTGAAGAAACAGTTCTGTATTCTCATGAACATTGTATGCATTCTGTTAGGAAAAAGCCTGAATGGCAGATGGTAACTGAAAATGAAACGTGGAATCAAACAGAGAGCATTACATACTCTGCAAAACTAGTGTAGAGAAGGACCCAAAGGTTTTAAAATTTAATGGGGGAAGAAAATGTGAAATTGGGGAATAAGGCTAAACAAGTTCTGCAATAGGTGGTAAGCCTTGAAACACCTATTGGTGATTTTTGGATATATTTGATTTGTTTGCAAAAAAAAAATATTCTCTTCAATAAATAAATTACATATTGGTGGAGTTAGTGGCTGGAGCGAAACGAAAAAGCAAACCTAAAACCTTTCAATAACATTATGTTGTATACAAAGGGGCAACAGAAACTTTAAAAAGTTAAACTGAAGTCTTATAAACACATCCTTACACAGAATCTGCTGTGTGGTTTTGATTAGCTTGAGGGAAGGAAGAGAAAATGATCCTAAAGGACAACAGAAACTATTAATGAAATGGTGAGTGACAAGATTTTTCTGTTTAAAAGAGAACAGAAAAAGGTTTCATAGCAGATCTGAAAACCCCCAAGCTGCTGATGGGCCAGGTGTCTAACAATGTGGAGGTTTATTGTTATTCAAGTAACAAAAACCAGAAGATTTGAAGTATTGTTGAGAGAATGCAGTCAGTGGGATGCTTTGCCATAGGAACCACTGAAGAGTTATGCTGGAGCATCCATGAAATAGGATTTTTTGTAAAAAACAACAAAATTGATTCTTCAGAGGGCCACTAGTCCCAAATTGTGAGGAAGAAATGAACCCTACAAGCAGTCTGCTTTATTAGGCTCCATGAGAGCTATTGCAATGGAATCAGGATTAGGGTCACTTTTGAGAATTTATGAAATTCTTTGAAACTCCTGGAACCACTCCCTGTTTTCACTAGATGAACTAAACTGTATTTCAGGTAAATCCATTCTTTTGTTCTCAGTCTAAGACACCTGTAAGACTATTTCAGTAACCCTTTACCCAAAATACATGCAAAGTAAAAATCAAATAAAAGATTAGATTGAAGTCTCAGGAATAAAAAGGCTGAGAATTATTAAATAACCCAGTTAAGCTCCATTTCAGAAGCATCTAACAGCACTTTTCCAGGGGGATCAGCAGCCCCAGGGAACACCACAATGTGTGTTAGCTGCAAAGTGAAATTGCACATTAGTTTGCAGTTGTAATGATAAAAGAGGAATATTAAAAATATGCCTAACAGCTGTGGGGGGGGGGGTTTGTTGGTTTTTTTTTTTTTTTTTCTTTTTTTGGGTGGTGGAGGGTGGAGGGAATAAAAAGTTCACTTCCTCAGATCCAAGAGTGCTAACTATGATGAAAATCTTTTGCACTCCAGCTAACAAACATTGTCTGCTTTGCTTGACTGATGAAGATTAGCTGACTTCTTACATTAAAGAAGTTTGTCTTGTATGGGCTGAAGTGACAAGACAATAACTAAGTGCTAATTGTGCATAACCAACACTAAAGATATGCAGCCCCATTATGGCGTGTAATAAATGAAGCGAACAACAGAAATATATTAGGGGCTTTAATAATGATACCAGAAGTGTGGTTTGGAAAAAAACAGGATGTGAAGGGTTTAGGAAACAAAACCCAGGACACTCTGTGTGTGTGTGTCTCTTAAATGGGTACTGTGGGAGCCTCTGCCTGCCTTGCTCAGCTTCTCAGTTATGTGGCAAGACAAAATTGATATAGGACTTTAAATAGCATTAGAACCTATAATTACTTTGCATTATTATATAGTTTAAGCAGTGGTTATTACTTGCCTGGTATTTTAATTTCCCATGCAACATGATGAAAAAGGTCAATTTGGCTTTTTTTAAAGAGCATAATTGTAGTGTGCTACACTTATTAGCAGCTGTACATTTTATGGTTCTTTAGGGATGTTTGATTTTTAAATGACTACAGTGTTAAAAAATAATACACTGTAGGACAAGGTGAGTTAGGAAAGCTTATTTAGAGCTGTGTCTTGCTTTGTCATGTCAGACTATTATCTTCCTAATTTTTCCTTGCTTCCCTAAAAATGTATATCGTGCGTTTCTTCCCAGCTGAAGAAAGGAAAAAAAAAAGGAATGCTATAAAATGCTAAATAGGATAATGTAATAACTGAAAACTAACTGAAAATAATAGGGACATTAAGGAGTGGTCATAATTGGCTCTCTCACTTCCTAGACCTCATAGAGGTCTCTGGCAAAGCTGCTTTCAGCTCTGGTGGAGTCAGAAATGGAGCTCCCGGTGAAATCTCCAGCTCCACTCGGAGTGTAGCTGGTATAAACTTGGCTCTATTCACCTCTGAGAAAATCAGATGTTACAATTTTACCATTTTTGACATTCGCTTTCCAACTGTGCCATATGGGTGATGCTTCAGAACAGGGTGTCAGGTTTGGATTCTTGGGATTTTTATAACCTACGGTTTGGATATGGAAATAAAAATAGGACTGTAAGAGGGCCAATGCTGCTACAGAGGAAATGGTGGGAACAACATCTTTTAAATTTAAATGATTACAGTTCTGGCAACAGGAAGAAACAATGTGTACTTTAAAAGAAATACATGTGATAAAAATGAAGAATTAAAGTGAAATTAATGCAATAATGACAAATGGTACTGTTATGCTCTTCTGCAGAAAAGGATCTCAAAGACCTTTATAAATATTAATTAATTAAACCTGACAGACAGCCTTTTGAAGGAGAGGAAGTAACATTATTCTTTTTTATTGATGTGGGACTTGAGGCACAAAAAGTTTTCTGGCCAAGGTCATGAAAGATGTTCTGTATTAGTCCCAGGAACAGCATCCAGGTCTTACTCTCCATCTTGGGGTTCTGCTGCTGGAAAGTGTTTCCTCTTTGGAATGTATGCCCACACCAGTGCTAGCACTCAGCTTATAGAGCAGACCCAAGAAATTCTCTTACCTCTGATTACAAAGCTGGCATGCAAAACAGTCCAGGTGATA